>NC_044277.2:102940224-104147724 GCF_004027225.2 Strigops habroptila
CCTTTTTTTTTTTTTTGTAAAGAAGGCAAAACAGGTTAATATTTGGAGGCTACCAATCTTTGCTGGCAAGGATCCCAGCTTATTGACTGAGTTGTAGGCTGTTTTCCCTTTCCTTATCTTCTGTCCACTTAAACTCATTAGTTAAACTTTCTCCAGTAGCATGGGACCTATTATTTATGCAGGAGAATCCTATAGTGTTTTGTAATATTGTTATAGAAAGTGACATGTGCTTTTAAGAGAGCAGTTCAGTGAACTGTGTTTTCAGTTTCAAGAATTCAATTGAGGGTGCTCCTTTCTGTATTTGTGGCCTCAGCTTAGCAGCTAAGAGCATGGTCTATACACTTGGGAGGTTTGTTTTAGCCTCCAATTAGGGAAACTGGTGCCTCAGCTGAGGCAGTCAGCTTTGCAGGCCAAGACAACCGGTTCGCAGACCAAGCCTTAAAATTAGTGCTGTGAAACTCATGTTAGCTTTTGGTGAAACTTTATACTGAAAGTGAGAACTCAAGCCCATTAGAGAGATTAGAAAGACTAGATTTATAACTTGCCCTACTGACTGAGAAATGTTTCAGGATGCAAAATACAATGGGAATTTGCAGACACAGGTTTTCTGTAGATACTTAAATGAGACTAATCCCTCTTTTCATACGAAGTTGTGCACCTATGCACATTGTCATCTGTCCAAAACAGCTGTAAAATTGGGGTATTGTATTTTCAGAAGACTGCAGAGTCTGTACATTTGTTTACTGTATAATGTATAAAAAATGTAGGCAAAAGAAAAAAGTGGGAAAGGTTTCCTTATTCTTCTTATTTTTTTATGTTTATATAATAATTTGTTTCTTTATGTACTTGCAAATAGATGTCTATAGTCCTTTTTAAGCAACTTGCAAATCATGAGTGAGCTGTCACATCCTGTGTAAAATGACAAAAATTTATTAAGTCTTACAACATATGAGTTGCTTTCCTTAATTTGCTTATTTACATTGTTCAGTATGTTTATTATGTGCACTATTTTAACTAATTGTGTGTTCATGGCACAATCAGAGACTCCGTCCTGGAATAAATATGTTGAGTAAGTATCCTTTGGTTTACAGCTGCCCTGTCCTTACCCTGTCCTTCCTCTTCTATTTGTTATATTATTCTTTTCCTCTTGTTTGCTGTGGTCTAATTTCTTTCCAGTAATACTGACCATAATATCTGTCCTGACAAAATGTTTTTCCAGGGGTTTATTGCCTGTGAAAATTCCCTTATTAAGTAAACTAACAATTTTTCGTCTACCAAGCTTGTACTTACCGCTAAATGCTCCTGCAATCCTACAGCTGAATGAAAGCACATATGATGAGAACTCCATTTGAAACTGTCCAGCCTTCTACAGTTCCCATGCAAGAGATTCAATGATTGGGCACATTAGAATAGGCAGATGGAGTTTAAGTTGAATTATTTCAGAAAATACTTCCTGGATGTACTTAGTTATGTCCTTAATCTGAAACTTATTGGAAGCAAAAGTTTCTTTTGGACTGAGTTCACCACAAGAAGTGTTCCCCTGTAATCATTGATAGGCATACTTTAGGAGCAGGAATAAAATTGTCTGGGAACGCTTTTAGGAGGGTTCCCATCTTTTTAGTTTGTCAAACCTTCAGAAAAAAAAAAATCCAAAACCCAAACCAAGAAATGTATCACTTGAAGAGTTGTTTTTTTTTTGGGGGGGGGGGGGATGGTTTTGGGGTTTTTTTTAATTAATTTTAAAAGAGGCTAACTGGCTTCAGAAAGTCCATTTAATTTCTTTAAGTTGGTTTAAAATATTCCTCTTAGAAACAGATACCAGATGCACAAGCTAATCAACCTACAGTGCATTAAACAATTATTTTGGCTCATTGAACCAATCAGAACACACTTTTTATTTTTGACTGACATATGATAAACACAGCCATCTGCTGCTCCATAGCCTGGTGGTTGGTCTACTCAGGGCTGTAAGGAAAGACAGTAAAATGCCCTTATTTTAGGTTTCATAAAATCATGCAGGGCACATCTTCTAGGCCATAAATTACTAATTATAGACAACACTGAACCAAATATTTCATCTGATCACAATAACATCCTAATCCCAGGATGTTTCATGTATTTCTGTATAGGGTAGTACCCTCAAGTATGCCTGTGACTTTCCTTTTCCCCCAGTGTTGTCCTTTTTCCTATTTCAGACTGTCGTACAGTACCATAGCCATATTTATTCAGCTGAAGCATGGACATCTCATTCATGCAAGCCAAAATTTGGTCAGTGAGTCTACAGCTGGGAATTTGAATATTAAATATCAAATATCAACAAAACAAAAAATAACAAAGTATGTTCTGTAAGCAGGAAAATGGGGATGATGTTATCAGTGCCTCAAGTAGGGCATGCAAGAAAGAACAGAAATGCAAATGGACTTGTGCAGCATGCGGTAAATACTTTGATGTTTCCTCTTCTGTGTCTCCTCATACCTCATAGTTTTTCCTCCTCAAATGAATAGAATTAAATCAAAGGCAAGTACTTTTGAGGAGCACAATAACCCAATGAACTGTAATTCAAATTGATTAATATCGGATTTGGAAACAATACATTTAATCCATTTTGTTCTGCTGTTCCAGAGACTTACCAGGGGACACAAGAGTAACCTTGTGCAAATATTTGTCCTAGATCTTCCTTTAAAACATTTTCCTGACCATTTTGAAAGAAAGAAATCAATTCAACTTCCCTCCACTAAAAATTTTTCTGTTGTTAAAGAAGCTGCTCAGTTGCTGGAGGACTTTGCCCGATCCATTTAGAATTAGATGATGATTGTACAATCAATTAAACCATCTGACATGCTGAATAAATACAAGTGCTTTATCATTTTAATGAGCTTATGCACCGTTAAGTATTTTTTTTAGTTCTTTGCATGTGTTTTCTGCATGTATTACTGAATACACATGCTTAAGGAGACTGTCACATGGGTGACCTATATTTGAAATACCAGAGCAAAACTAAATAGGAGTCATGAAAAATCAGGTACAAGATCATCCTTAGGTGTCTTGTCGAAGAGGAGATGTGAGAAACATTCAATGCCCACTGTTGCACAAAACCTGTCCTATGAATCTCCATTTAAGACGAAGCATTGCTGAGGTTTTATAACGTGTAACTAGCTCTACTGTGTGACATGATGTCAGGAGAGCAAGAGATTTGCCACTATCTTGTATGTGTGCCCTGTTGCAGATCAGCGGAATACAGCTGAGAGAAAACATTTGCGTTTTATGCATAATGAAGTTCTTCCTTATAAAACCACCTTTTTTTTTTTTTTACCGAACAAGAATCCCAACTGCTATAATTTTTTATGTGTAATGGCACCATTATATCTGCTGATGTTTAGGGACTGAACAGAAAGCTCAAGATAGCGTTTACAGTGAAAGCCCCTAACATCATGACTGACTTTGTGTTTTATGGGATTTTAGGCGTGTCTTTGGGGTGTTTCTAATAGGCTTTGCTATCATCTATATCTTCATTTGTAGAAAAGGGGTAGGGAACGCCAGTGGCGGATACTAAACATTTATTATTTTTATTAAGATGTGGCCTAGAATACCTAGGCTCATTGGGCTACATGTCTCAGGTAGAAACATTAAAAAAGAAATGTTTTATGCCCTGAAGTACATCTCTGACGGTAGGTAGATCCCTGGGTGAATAGAGATCTGAATGTTGTAAGTCGGATATATTATTGTCCTCCACAGAGAATTTGCTAAATTTTATTATAAGTATCATCTCTATTACAAAAGGTAAGATGTATGTTCTATCCAAGATCATCACAGTCAGGCGGCTGTTGTTAATAAATGTCTTACTATGGGAAAAAAACACCCTTGTGTGTCTTTTACTGTCAAGCAGATCAAAATTATTATGTATAGTATTCGGGTGGGAGTTGTTTTACTCTTTCTCAGTGAGGGAATTCTGTTGTTTAATTCTGAGGGATGGTGTGATTTACCATGGATAGCGAACAGGGAAGTTGCAAGAAGAATACCCTTTTTAGCTAATAAAACTAAGTGGGGACATTTTTTTAACCTGCTGTCTTTTAAAATGTCCTGAGCAGGAAGAGATGAGAGGTATGAATGAAACAACCACCCACCTTTAAATTAGAGAAAAAACAAAGAATGGGGCATAATCCATTCCTCTTTCACTGGTGATTGCAGGCAGAGTTTCAAAAGTCCTGTAGCACAGCTTAGCAGCATAGTTAGTATTTATGCTTGACTTAATGAGAGAGGATTCATCAAGGCACACCCTTTGGTGAAAATGATCTTCATTCTGTGGCTGTCATGAGCGTTTTCCTATTTCTTACATGTCCCTTGGGTCACACATGAAGCTGCTCATGCACAGTCCAGTACTACAGCCATGACTTGCATGAGCAACCCCAACAAGATGGACAGGAGTGTCTCGTGAGCAGGATCGAGTTGAGTGTGCCTCTGCCATTCCTGCCATCTACTGCTTGCTAATGCTTTTGCTTATCTTGGCCACTTTATTCCCCAGGTACACTTTCACTGGCATTTATACTTTTGAGTCATTGATAAAAATATTGGCAAGAGGATTTTGCATGACAGAATTCACCTTCCTTCGAGATCCATGGAACTGGCTGGATTTCAGTGTTATTGTTATGGCGTAAGTAGCATTCCGTTACATTTTTCAAGGCAGTGATATGCAGTAGGACTTTTAAAAAATTGTCTGGCTGTTCTCTTTTTCATTTTTCACTCAAATTGTACTGACAATGAGAAAATGCTGAAGTGTATTAGGATACAGGGTTTTTTTCCTGAGTGGTTTCAGAGGAAGAAGTCAGAGGAATTCTCAATTCTGTTCTCTCAATTCACTGGAATACTTTGGAGAAGTTATTTACTCTCTCTGTGCTCCATGGAGAGCTGTTTGTATATCTGCAATAATACTTGTGTATCTAATGCAGTTTTGGGAAGCTTTAGACCCCTGAATAGAAAGTATTATAAGTGTGACTGAATACCCATGTATTTAAATACCTATTTATACTCTATCTATCCATAACACAACCAAAACTGTTTTTGCTTTCTTCACTTCACAAACCCTCTTCACCCTGAAAGTAATTACTATTTTACTGCAATACAGAATTGATTTAAAGGCCTCTGAAACTTGTTATATATCTTGGGAATAGAAATTTGCCCCCCCACCATGATATTCCCCTTCAAATGTATACTTCTACCTAGATTATTAGAGTTCACTGAGAACATGTGGGGTTCTGGTCCTTTGATAGAGCTGATGGATTTGTGACATCTAGACAGCTAAAAATACACGGGGGTAGGGAAGCAGTCAGCCAAAGCTCGCAGCAGACTCAGGGTCAGCTCAAGCTCTGGCCAAAGGCAGTTGTCTGACACTGTTGGTATCTCCAGCTGAAAACCAGAAATCTGAGCTAGAAATCCAGATTTTATTCATAGTCAAAGAGAGAAAAACATGTGAAAAACACATCATCTTCAAGTGGAATCAGGTTAGATATGCCCTGAAAGGCCCCGTTTCCGAATCATAGAAGGATTTCATTTGATCTCCCTGTATTTTCTGCTTAATGATACTTCAATTCTGCTCTGGTTTTAGTTGAGTTCTTGCTGCCATCTTTAAACCTTGTAATTCACCGTGTTAAGTGAGGTGCAAGGCTGTTAGCACTTTCATTTGAGCTGAACTCCTGGGCCAGTTATATTTGAGTGGAACCAAAATTGGGAAAAAATATTCAACCCACCTTAGTTCAAATACCAGTGAGGGCCACTGAAGTTGATAGCACACCTCAGGTAGGGTGCAGGGATCAGGATCAATATTCATGGAGTGTCTGGATGATGCTCTTAGCTGAATGGTTTAGCTTTAGGTAGTCCTGTGAGGAGCCAGGAGTTGGACTCAGTGATCCTTATGGGTCCCTTCCAACTTGAGATAGTGTATGATTCTATTAACCTTAGCAGCATTTAGCAGAACAGCATGAAGATGTGTAAAACCTATGTCGACTTTGTTGGGAAGACTTCCATTTATTTTAGTAGGCTTTGGATCATAGCCAGCTGTAGTCCTGATCCTGGTATCTGTTACTGCATTCCTATGGATTTGGCTGAACTGACATCTGGCCATTGTGATAAGCTTTCAAAAAATGCAATGCAGATGGGGAGGAGCTTTTGGAGGTCAGCACACATTAGGTATTTTTCTCAGCTGAACTTTGCCTAAAGCAGTGCTAAGTACAGTTCTCCTGCAGCACTGAGAGGCAGGATAGAACAACACAAGCATCACCAGCCTGCTCTGCTGCCCATCAGGTGGTAAAAGCAGGGTACGATAGTTCATCTGTTTGTGAGTTAGGACGTCAGTTTATTTGCAGGTCTCTGAATTCAGCACAAGATGGAGAGTTTCCATGCGTGGGTTCCCTCTGTTCTACAAGGAAGAATGTTTTAGGCAGTTGAGGCAGAAAGGAGCAAGGAAAAGGACAAGGGGAGCCACAGTTTGCAGCCTTTGCAATGCATCTTCTCCATCTCATTTTCTCAGCTTGGGGGGAGATTGTGGCATCACCCCCAGCTCTGCAGAACTCCTCTGGGAACATCTCATTTGCTGTCACTGAAATTTGAGTCTGAACAGTCGGTGTGATCTTCATACGTACAATGAAACCTCCTTCCCAAGTATGCAAGTAGCAGATAGGACAGAGCATTGGATAATGGACTCGATTCTGATATGATTTATCCTTCATATAAATCCAATTTGCAAGTAATTTAAAGTAATATTGATCACACAGGTAACTGGTGTTGTTTTCGCTTGTAGCTAGTGTGATGCTATAGAGCTATTTTTGTGTCTGGAAAAAAAGATGGCATGAGGGTTCAAAATGGGAGAGCCTGTTAAGGGGCCATGAGATTTAGATAGACCGAGGGTTTTAAGCTAATAGAAAATCTGATTCTTTCACTGATAAGTGTTACAGTGGAAAGACCATCACTTGCTTTAGAGTTACTGCCACACAACTTCCTGCCTCCTCTTTGGGGCAGAAATGGCACAGACTGTAATTTTAAATAGCACACTAGAGAGTAAGAGGTGCCACAGGTCTCCAGGGCTTTTCTTCCACCCTGTGCTAGCAGATACGGCCATGGCCCTCTGCAAGCCATGGATGGGTTCAAGGGGAAGTAGGAAATTATGAAACTGCCCCTGTTTAGATCACTTTTTCCCAGTCAAGTGAGTACTTTCCAGGACAGGCAGTTGTAACTCTGGGTTGGAAAGTGCCCTGCCAAAAGCTTAATGACAATAAGCAATTCCCTGGCTAACAGGAAAATTCAGGATGGGAATTCCAGTTGCTTCTCCCTCCCCAAATCCAAGGAACTGGTCTGCTGCAATTTCATCCAAGAAATGGCCAAAATAAATCTTAGAACTAACTATTGTGAGCAAGCAGCTGTAATATTTGCTTCATATGCTTGTTCCCATATTAATAATGTGTTTTTACAAATCTCTAGTCTGCAAAATCATATTCCCATGTTATTGCTTCTCCCCAAAATATTGTTTTCCACCCTTGCATGTTGCATAAGAGTTTGAGAGACAAGCACTGGGTAAACCAGGGGAGGAAATAGGTAAATCTTTCCCCAGACTCCCCTATGAGATTATGAAGAGGACAAGCAATATTGCTCTTCCAGGCTATAATCTGGATTAGTAGATATAGAGAGGATGCTTTGTCCTCCCCAGAGGCCTTTGCACAAAACCCACTTAAGCAGGCTTTGTAAAATAACCAGGTGAGCTTTTTCCTTAACGTGTAAAAACAAAAGATGTGGAATATGTGAATGAAATTTAATGGTAATTTAATAGTGAAATTAAGGAGTCCAAGAGCTGTTTTGTTCAGAGGACACAATGGTGACTGTGCTTTTACTGTATACTAACTCGGAGGAAATAATTCTGTAAAACACTGATAAAATCAAATGCATCCCATAACTGATCCTCCTGGCAGCATTCAACTCAGATGTGGCATGGGTCTTCATGATGACCTAAAGAGGCATGGCAGTGAAGAGCTGGGATTGGTATTTTAATCATAAATAGTTTTTAGTAGGATTGCAATTATATTCATTCAAAATCCATCTTCCTGCAGCCAAAGGGCATGGATTTGATGTACAAAACAAAGTAAAATTTCAAGCATCTCTTGAAACCAACATCTGCTTTAGCACAGAATGCAGCATCGTAGAATAAATAGCCAAGTAGAAACATTTGCACTGATATTTTCAGATGTTGTCCTATATGTAGTTTGCAGAAGCTATTATGTGAAAATTACGCGGGTATTTGAAGATTTTATTTTTTCAGAGCAGCAAAATAACTCTTAATGTTTCCTATAATGTAAAGAATTTTTTGTTAAGCTACATGATGGTGAAGTTTTTAAAGTATTTATTGCTGAGCAGCACAGTAACAAAGTTAACCCAGTAGTTTTAAATAATTGATGCCTATTAGATAAGTTTAATAGTTCAAGAAACATTTGAAATAATGTATATTATGAAAAACCTGGGACAAATGGCATCAAATAACAGCCTGAAAAGTGGATGCATCTCTCATTCAGCTGTGTTCACTCCCACTTTGTATGATTGCATTCTTCATTCAGACAAGTTTCATACTCTACTATATAATTCCAAATAACTGTAACTTAATTCTACAGGTATGTAGGAGAATTTGTGAAAGTAGGCAGTGTTTCACCTCTTCGGACTTTCAGGGTATTGAGAGCTTTAAAAACTATTTCAGTAATCCCAGGTAAGAAGCCCTGATCCTTACGTTTTGGCTCTCAGCTACAAGTGATTCTTTCTCTGTCTCTCTTTGTCCCTTTGACTGTTATTTTTTTTTTTTGCTGGTGTTTCGTCATTGTCTGTGTGTGACTTTCCCTTGTTACAGATACATAACTGAATTTGTGGACCTGGGCAATGTCTCAGCCTTACGAACGTTCAGAGTACTGCGGGCGCTGAAAACAATCTCAGTCATTTCAGGTGAAAATCAGGTTAAACACTCCGGCTGCAGTTAAAGCCTACATGCCATTTCCAGTAGTAAACACAGTAATTACAAATAACTTAACCATAGATGCTGATCAGGAAATGGAGGAATGTAGGGAATGTGACCTGTCAATAGAATACATTTTTCTTATGTTTTTCTAATACCATTTTTGTAGGCAGAAGGAATTAGAGTGCCTCCAAAATTACAGATCTCACTATGACAAGTGCTGCTGTAAGAACGGTGGTATGCAGTGGCTCATGAATCACACACACAAAGTACCCGTTCATGAACCATATGAAAATTGCAAGGAAACTCTTTTAAAATCTTCAGATATTGATTTTTAAAAACAGAAGGTTAATGACCTCAAAATGCATATTTGTGTTTAAAAGCTCATCAACAGAGGAATCGAAGTCTGTGCTATGAGCTGAGGTTTCAAGACTGCAGGCATAGATAGCCTAATTTGTCATGGTGTTTATCCATTTGCATATGATGGAAACATTGTTTAAATTTCAGACCCTGAAGAGATCAGAAAAAGTTTCATTATTGATTTCGGTAGGTTCAGCATTTCACCAACTCAAATATTCTTACATTTTCAAGGATATGGTTACCTCCCACCCCCCCCAAAATAAATCAGTATTTTACCATAGATCAAATAGCTTTTTCGTAGCTTTATATCTCTATTACTTTTTCTTAAAATAATAAATAGTACCTACTATTAAGCAATTCATGCAGAGGTGAGTCTGCTGAGGACTACCTATGTGACAATACCTTCTTGCCAAGCATTATCTATGGACAGGTCTCATTCAGCCTCAGTGTTTAACATCTCCAACCTGCATGACAAGGTAGAGAAGATAGCAAAAACCGTGCATGGTAGATCCTATCGGTGATAATCCTGAACAGATGTTGGCAATTACATGTCAAAAATATTCAAAATGTCAAGAGACCTGCTCAGATTCTCACACACAGCTCTTTAAAGTTAGGAAGGCTTTTCTAACCTTTATTATGCACACCTATACTGTAATATAAATCTAAACAAATTCAGCAGGGTAAACTTACAGGGACATATATTAACACCAGCACACACATGGAGTATAAGCGAGAAATCAGAATTCTGGAACTGAGGTGTTCTAGGGCTTACTCCCTCATTCCAACATCAAAGTAACGAAAATCTGTGAAATTACTGAAAGAGCAAGATACTTTTCATTGAAAGTGTATGTCAAAATACAGCTTTTAAAGAGTACTTTTAAGATGTTCATTTGTTAGGTCTGGTATTTTTTGAAATCAGTTCCTGTCTTAATTTTTCACTTCAAGTTTACAAAGAATAATCTGTTAGCAGAGATTAGAGAGTTTCTCTCTAATTGGATTTCCATTGTGAAAGGATTTTTTTTCCCTTGGGAAACAGAAAGTTGGGAACAGTTTTACAGATCATGTGGGATAGTAGTGGCTAATCAGAAAAAAACCCAGGGTTTCCTGGTTTCCTTTGCTAGCAATTCAAAGATTAACTTGGAGGGACAGCCATCTCCAGGGGACACCTTTCACTTTCCATCTTGTCTTAAGCTTGAGCCTCTTCAGAGCAGAGCCTGTCAATTTTGCTGAATTATATACATAGCAATTTATGCTGTCCTGTGTCAAAGTTGGAGATGAACCTTGTTTTGCATCAAATGATAAATTTTGGCCGGTTTTCGTAAAAAAAGAAAAATAAATATGGAGTGTTGAAATTCAGAAAAACTTTCTTTAAAAATACACCAAAGCCCTTCAGTGGTATCAAACACTGAGTTGTTACATTCGTCAGTTAATAGAAAAACAAAAAGAGAGGATGATTATTTATTAAAGCAATACATAATAACTCACATTCTCTTTTTTTTTCTTTCTGACTATTTGATTAGTTTTTTGATAACTACATTTTTGGGTACTAGTAACTAAATTATTGGCTGATATAACTGCATGAAGATATGCTAATAGAATATCCGGCCTTAGATTTTGTTGTCAAGATTACCTGTGCCCTGAGTATGTTTAAATTACAGATGTGAAGAGCTACAAATTGCCCCAGAACACCTAGCTGCCTGTAAAACACAGCTAAGGTTTGGTTTTAATGCTAGAAGATAATTTCAGAGGAGTCAGTTCATTTTTCATTTAGCCACATATATTCTAAAAGAGACATTGGGCATGACGTTGTGATTTATTTGGAGATCAGTCTCAGTTTTTAATAATAATGTAGGCTTATGGTGAGATGAAAAATTTTTCCACAATAGGCTTAAAAAATGAAAAGATGATGAACACTAATATCTTTCATGAGATTTTTCGGTTCAACTGCTAGAAAGGGAAAAAGTTTGTTATTTTTGCTTCCTCTTTTGCATCTTAGCTGAAAAATGCTGAGATGTATTCTCCTTTTCAAATTTCTAAGCTTTTTCTCAATAAAATCGATCAGGCTTTTCCATCAGGTAGTTGTATTTGCACAAACATACTTGGCCTCAGCATGCTCAGTGAAATTGCTTACCGAAAGTAACAGGCCAACTCCTCTGTGGTGTAAGGCTTCTGTCCAGCAAAGCACTTAGAGGCTGGTTTTCAAAGGCATTCTGCTTCACTGGAAATCAATGAGTTTCACTGTTGACTCCAGAGGGAGTCAGTAAAGCTAACAATTAGTGCTTTTAAAAATCTCGCCCTACCTTTAATGCTTGGCTCTAAGTGCGCAAGCAGGCACAGGGATGTTTAGGGGACACGGACGCCCAGGATTTGGAAAGATCTAAACTCTCAGAATCCATTCCCCTGGCCTAAGGCTGTGTTTAGTATAGGTCAGACCTGGCATGATATTTACTGCCTGGCTTGTTCTAACAATCCTTCAAAGATGGAGGTCTCAGGATCTTCCTGAGAAGTCTGTTCCAGCACCTCATTGCTTTTGCCATTAGATGATTTGCCCTGGGAGAATAGATTCAGATGGAGATTCAGCAACACAAATATCCTTCATCAATCCCCTCAATTTTCCGTTTTCTGCACTAAACATGCCCATTTCTTTCTGTTTTCCAGTTGCCCATGTTACCAAGAGAAAGTAAGCTTTGTACAGTAGCTGGATATCTGTTTATCCAGACTCATTAAAAGAAAAAAGTTTTTGATTTCTTCATATATCACTTATGTTCAGGTGCTTAGAAATAGGTAGCATTTTCTCTATGGGAGCATAAAATCTTGAACTTTCAGTGATTTTCTTTATTAATTAGCATCTTGCACATTGCCATGGCAACTGGATTCATTTGTTTTCAATCTAGATGGGAACCATGGTCAGCAGCAGAACAACGCACTGAAGTCACTCATTTGTCTACCATTGCCAGCATATCTGAGTCCTCGTGTGCTCAGCAGGATCCCTTCCCATGACAATAGAGGGTCTGAATCATAGTTTATCTGCATGTAAATCACCAATGTTTTTGATAACTACTAATTGAGGTAATACAAAGCTCTGAGGTACACACTCTTATGCCTCCTTTGCCAAAAGCCTGTAAAATGCAGGCCATCATAATCACCAGGATTTTGTGGAATACATGTATCCAGAGAAGCTCCACTGCTTGTTCTGGAATAGGCATGTACATCATGGGCATCTCACATAAAATGACAGGATACCAGCGAAAGGTGACCTCATAGAAAATTAGGCCAAGGCACTTTGGGGCCTGATCCAGCTCCCATTTAACTTAGTGTGAGTGTAAAGGCTATAAATAGAGCTGTGAATGTTATCTGGTACTTTATTGATAGCCAGAACAGGGCTCGGAGCACAAGAATTAAGACTATGTGGAGGAGACGGACCCTCATTCACTGCTTCAATCTCACTGAAGTCCTCCTGCAGAGAGATAAATGTCATACTTCTGATGGGTAAATCACTTAAGTAACTATACCAGGGGCGAGAAATTTGTGTTTTCCTTGGAGACTGACATGACAGTCACATTTCTGCACAAGGATGGTCTACAGGAATGCTGACAACCATTCAAGTTTGCCAACATTCTATTAAACCCTTTTCTGCCCCATGTCTCAGTGGCTATTAACAAAATACATTCACCAAAAGTGAACTCTTCTCTCCCTACATGCACATGACTCATGCAGACATTTGCAAGACATGTGTATCCTCAGGAGAAGGAGCAGGCTGGGTGAGGACAATCGTGGTGCAAGTCACACTCTCTTCTTTTTTGTTGTTTTTGCTTTTTCTCCCTGCTTGTTTCCAGACTGTGCATGAAAGTGTCTGATGTTCTGTAGGTGGTTGCCAACATCTGGTATGGATGTCATACTGAATTATGCTAATACTTTCTCACATCTCGTAGAAGGAATGGATGGTGTTTTGGGATCTTGCCATTTCTCATTGTTTGGTGTTGCTTGCATTTTCTATGGTCTCTGATTTGCATTTGAAAAGTGATTATTTGATTAACCTCTGAATGTGGTAATTTCTACATGCACTAACAGGAATGTTTGGGCCAAATCCTTCTTGCTTTCTACAGATGTCAGGCTGCCTATACAACTCTCATCCTACTGATCTTGGATCTCATGGTGTTTTTCATGTCATGCAAGCAGGATTTTGCCCAGAGGTGTGGAAAGTGTTCAGTGATTCAGGAAAAGCCTGTATTGATTACTCCATAGGGAATAATCTATAGACCCATTGTCATTAACGGGTGTAGATGTTGCTCAGCTTTGGTTCAGGTCCTTATTTTTTTCTGCATGCTGCCTGGTTTGATATTTGACTTGTAAGAATTAAGTATATGCCTTTAATGCCCCATAAATATTATCTTCTATTAAGCTATATTGCAGTGCTCTCATTGGCACTATTTCAAAGAAGGATTATTTATCTAGAAGATTTAACAGTGCTCTAAATTTGAATACATCTAACATCATTGCTTTTACAAAACATGGGATTGATTCAGAGAAATGCAGAGCACCTGCAAGAGGTTCTGGGTGTCCTTATTTCCCCTCAGTCCTTCTGTTTGAGGCACAGAAATTTTAAATGAATGGTGATTTAAACACTTTGCTTAGCAGTGTGTTGTGCCAAGCAACTTGATAGACACTACTTAATTTTCCAGGCAAATTTTGCTTTTAGAGGGTGAGAAAAATCAGTTAGATTGTAAGTATAACACTCACCAAAGGTTTCCTTGGAAAGTTTTAACAAAGGTCCAGGAGGCAGAGTACAAGTTGTTTTTAAATGGTCTTTAATTACAACAATTGTATTACTGAAGCATTCTTGTCTTAAGCTGTTCAGAAATCTGTAAGCTATTATAAAATAAAAAAAAAAGTTAAGCAGAAAGCCCTTTTATGAAGAAATTATTTGATACCTGCAAGGAATGAACTTGTAAAACTAATAGTATAGGATTGCTATTCTATTTAAAACCCTAGTAAGTAAATTGAGGAAAGCATGTTTCATGAAATGACCTTGAAATTAACAATACTGGGGTCTGATTTTGGAGAAAGATAGTCTTTATTGGTGATTAGGATTTTGTAAGTTTTGTTTCCTAATATTATCCCTGTTCACTTTAGGACTCCTATTGTCCTTGCCCATGTGAATAAGATTAATTAGTGTACTTAGATGCTACAAATACAGGCTTCAAGCTTGTATTTGTATTATAAACAAATAAATGTACTGCAGGGATTTCACAGAGGGTACTGCAGTAAAAGAATTTGTGGTTTGGCTTTTTTCCCTTTCTCAAGTCTTGGTTTGCATTTGGGTTTCACAAGTTTCACCAGCTTCAGTGCAGAAACATCTGTCCATTCAAAGGACAGCCAATTCTGAGAATCATCAAAAACTTTTCAAAATATTAGATAAAATAAAAAAATACTCTAGTGCATTTACAAATCAGGTTTATTTTTCCCCACGTTGCTACTTGTTTAAGACCTGGCTGTCCTAAAGGTCTAGATAAGGGTAAGACATCAGGAATTCCTTCAGAATTGGGCTACAAGTAAAACTACTTTCACTTCAAGTATAAAGTTCACCCAATGATAGAGAATCAGAAGAGCTATGCTTTTATTTAGACATCAGGATAGGTAGTCCAATCTACAGATGGACTCAGAAGTTCAAAACTGACCTTTTTCTCAGTACCTGAATAGAACTGACCTCATTTGTAAAATCCCTTTCTGGTAAGAAGTGAAGATAAATCCAGCTTTTGTCTAATGTTTGTACTGCAATATTTTTTGCTTTATTTTCAAGTAGAGCAGAGAGCTCTCTAACCTCTCCCTCTTTACTATGCCACAGACTAGCTTTAAAGAGGCAAAGAATTTAGTGGAGAAAGGAGACTACCCACACGTGATGGGTCAGTCCCTTTTGGTTAAATGGCCATTTTATAGAGGTTAATATCATTCACAGGTTAACCTAATGGTGATTGATACCTTATGCAGGTGTGGAATATTTTAGGCTGCTGGATTCAGGGATCTGAATCCACAGCTGGACCTGCTGGCCATTCTAGCAGTTCATCCTCCTTTAAGGAACTATGATTTCCCCTTACTTTAACCATAGAATATTAAGCAAGACCAAAAATCCATTTTGCCTTCCTAACAGTCCTCAAGTACATTTTCATAGTATTTTAAATTATACAGCACTAGCTCAGTCTTTGTGGTTGCCAAACTCTTAGGGTGGAATTCCAGGGAACTGAGAATTAATGTGTGTGATCATATTCAGTGAGCAAATCAATGTGCTTCTGAGTATTGCCCAGGAGAATAACTCCTCTTTCCTTTTTGCATTTCCTTTTTTCCATTTAACTCAATTTCTCTTACTGCTGTCATATTGGTGACGCTGAGCATCAGAAGCACTGATTACTATTTATTGACAATTAAATATAAATAGGAAAAAAAAAGCAGAATTGCTACAATTGCGCAACTGATACTAACGTCCAACTACAGCACTCATGTTTAAAAGAAAGGTATTTTTTTAAAAAGAGTGGGGTTTGTCGTATTCGTGTAATATGCAATCAGCTCAAATAGTGCTCTTCTCCAGGAACACTTCAAGAGCAAGCAATATCTTTTGAGAAAACAGTATAATTATTTATATCCATATATTTATAAAATAATAAACTGAAGCTAGTGTTACAGGTGAAACACAGGAGAATTAATTTGTGTGACCCAAGCCTTTGGTGTTTGTAATAAGGTGATTTATCTACATTGGCAACATATTATAAAGAAATTAACTTGGCCCAGGTATTGTTGGAGCCTCAGGTTGTTTTACTCACATAGTTTACACTATGTTTATTTTATTGCCCATATTATTTGTATTCTTTCTAATCCTAAATTATTGTTGTCTTAAGCAAATGAATTGAAAGCAGAGGAATTATTCATATTAGGACAGCAAGCTGGATTTGGCACTAAAATATGTAAAATAATCAGGGAATAAATAACATTTCCATACCTCTTCATCTGTTTATATGAGGGATAAAGTCATCAGAATCACCTGAGTTATTTAAAAGTAATTCACATTCTCAAAATTCAGAGGAATTTAGGCTTTACAGCCTTTCTTGCAGCTCCGTGAAAATATAAAAGACATTCCAATTTTTCTTTACCCATGAATATTTTTGGATCTCACTGTTCTTCCATCCAGGTCTTTCCCTCCATTTTTTAAATTAGTATTTGTGTAAGAGTAATACCGAGACTTTTGTCCAGACAAAAGTAGGCCAAATTAAACCTCACAAACTAAGCCAACTAAACCTTCATAGTGATCACCTTTCTCTTGTTTCTGCCATTCAGTTACAAACGTGTACTAGAAACCTTTCCAACTTTCCCTTCCATGGAGATTTGCATCATGAAAAGTAGCTAACTGCCAATATGTTTCAGCCTCTCAGCCTATAAACTCTTGGCTTTTATCTCCCTAGGACTGAAGACCATTGTAGGGGCACTTATCCAGTCTGTTAAGAAACTTGCTGATGTGATGATCCTGACCGTTTTCTGCTTGAGTGTCTTTGCCCTCATAGGCCTTCAGCTTTTCATGGGCAACTTGCGACACAAGTGTGTCAGGGACTACACCAAGTTTAACTCCACCAATGGCACATTGTATTTGGATGGTCGGGTGTGGAACACCTCAGAGGAATTTCTTAGTGATCCAGGTAAGCTCTTCTTGACTGTTGTCTGGGTTTTGGTCGTTCAAAATTATTATTATTATTATCATTATCATTGTTGTTATTATTATTATTATTGACCAAAATCTACATGCGAATCAGCAAATGCAGCATTATGTGGCTAACAGCTCTTCATGATGTTGATGTGGTTTCAAAAGACCTAGGTAGCTGTTTCTGATTTCTGTGGTGCCTTCACAGTTCATGCTAAAAGTATTTCTGGTGCTTTGCTATTATACAGACTCAGGTGCTCGTTCCATCATTGGTAATTTTAGGGTGTCTCACGATATTTTTCTTGAAGCTCACTTTCCTGGAATTACACAATAACATGAAAATTTCAGCTCTGTATGTGGGTCTGGTTTGCACACTGTTTCTTTAAGACAATTTATAGCTCTCTCATTTTCTAGCAAAACTTCAGCATTTGAATTAAGAGTCTTAAAAAAATAAAAAACCGAAGCAGAGCAATTCAGTATTTATTAAGCTGAAAAATCCCAAGAGCATTTTTTTAAGAAACTCTTATACTATTAGGGCCCTAACTCATTATCCGGGTTGGGCCATCCTGCAGTATCTGGTGCTCTGATGTTTATTATCAAAAGGCTTGTTTTCTAGGCCAAAGCAATCTTTAATACTCTACAGTCTTCTATACTTTGAATTACAATGAAATAGGTTCACTGAACTAATTTATTAACATTTTAAAAAAAATAAGCATTTCATGTAAGTAAACTTCAGAATGTAAACTAGTGGCAGCTGTTGCTGCTCCAAAACTCTGGGTCACCTGATGACCCACACACATTGCAATGGATGTGGACTCACATCTAAAACAATTCAATCATGCTCTTGAAGGAAGGATGCAGCTAGACTGATGTGCATTGGTATGAACTTATGACCAGTGACCTTTGGTATTTTATTTATTTTGAGGAGAAGAATGAAGCAGTTACTCACTTAGGCAACTTGTTAACTGGAAATTCGGTTGGGAGGAAGTGATATAGTGTCACAGGGTACTTCTGCTTTGGCTCTGTGTATTCTACAATCTTATATCTCCAGCCATCTGCACTACAAACACCCTGTGCCTGACCCCTGCAAGTTGCCTGGCTTGTCCCAGGGCTCTCTTTAATGCCTGGCACAAGTTTGACTCCAACTTCTGCTGGCTTCTCAGCATTGTACACCTTTTCAGCCAGGCTACATGGTCCAGAGATTGTGCCAAAGACAGTCCCACCATTCCCCACTGGTGACTTCTGGCCTTTCTGCTCAATTCCTTTCCCTGCAGTCTGAGCAGCCCTGGAAGCAGTGGTGTTAGAAAGGTTTAATTCCAGGAATGAAAAGCTCAACATTAGTGTCTTTAATGCATGATATGGTTGATGCAGCATTAAGCTAGGGCAGCTCACAAAGCTCTGGCTGAATGTGGATTATCTCTCCAACTGACCCTGACCATGAAATTTCTTTAAACTGAAAGATGGTAGATTTAGGTTAGCTATTAGGAAGAAATTCTATACTGTGAGAGTGATGAGACACTGGCACATGTGCCCAGAGAAGCTGTGGCTGTCCCATCGCTGGCAGTGTTCAAGGCCAGGTTGGACAGCGCTTTGAGCAACCTGGTCTAGTGGAAGGTTGGAACTGGATGATCTTCCAGGTCCCTTCCAACCCAAACCATTCTGTGATTCTGTGAGTTTATGTGTCTTCTCATTATCCCTGTCTCAGAACCTTTTGTCAGCTGAAAGTGGAAAGACCTCTACGTCAAAGCTAAATAACCACACTGGACCTATGCTGACTGGTGATGAGCCTGCTGACATGTTTTTTCATGCACACTCTCTGTGCTTCCAGCTTGGAGTTGAGTGAGTGCTCATGGAGCTAGTAGATACCTGTGCACCTATGATGAAGTAAGGCGCTTCTTGGCTCCTCCACCCACAGATAACTAACAGCTGTATGAAGTGTTGCTCTCCCTCTCTCAGAGGCACTGAGAGATAAAATAGGGATGGCTGGAAGTATAAAGCCCTGCAATAAAGGTGAAGAGATGAAATGGAGCTGTGAAGATAGTCTGGCTCTCTGGAAATGAAAGTAGGGTAAATGTACTACTGGATAGTCTCTATAAAAACATAGTTAATGTCAGGGCCAGCTGCAGCATTGCTTTAAATGGGTGGAATTGTACAGCTGTTCCAGCATACCATGAGCAAGTTTATTTGTGTGGTCCTGGTATAAGGAGGAGAGAAGACATTCCCATAAATCCGTGTAGTAAATCCAGCAGTGGTTAATATTGTCATGAAAGAAAACTTGTTATCACTAAAGAAGATTTACCTACCTCAAAGATAATTAACTTGGTGAGATAATGGATTAAAGCGGATTAAAGTTTGACCATGTACTGCTAATAGTAAGTAATAATAATATCAATGAATGTTTTCATGTTTTCATAATATCTGAAAATGAAGACGTGGTGCTTTATGGCAAACAGCCATCAGTTATTGTGGATGGAAAAAAGGATGTAAATAGTTGAAGTGAGTCAGTGCAGCAGAACCCTGCAGAAGTAGAAGAAAAGTAGGTTTATAGGAAAAATGTACTTACCTCTGAACAAGAATAATGAAGTGTTCCTCGAAATGCTGGTGAAGGTGGCTTAGCTATTAGGCTAGGAAGAACATTAAGTAGGATTTTCATTTAATGTTGACGATTGCACTAAAGCAAATAAGAAATGGAAGGACTGGCTCATTTTGTAACTAGATGGAATAGTGCTTTATATTTCATTTTGCATAAGTATTATGGTGAAATGAAGTGACTGTTTAACAGAGTAGTACTGACCACAATTTAATAAGAGTCCAAATTTCAAGTACTGCAGGGAATTAAGCAATACATACAGTTAGATTAAAGTGTAGGCAGACCAAATTAGATAAAAAGAGGAATATATTAAGAAACAGAGTAGTGTCAGTGTTTATTCTGATGAACTAGAGAAGAAAATTGGCTAACATGTTGAGAAGTAGAGTTCACTCAAAGGGTGCACAGACAATTACAGAAGCTCTCTGGAGATTTCAAAACCACTGTGGCTGAGTCACTTAGTTGGAGCAGGGACACTAATCTAAAAAGCAGAAAAAAGAAACCTGAAGAGATTCATAATAATACTTAAAAAAAAACAAAAAAAAGGGCATGTAAAGAAATAAAGGTGTGAGAAACACTCAAAGTCAAAATTGGAAAAATGAATTGCTAAATATGTTCATCTGGACAGCAAAAATAGAGAATCAAAAAGGAGTGATATGCCAGTTCTGCTCCTCTTGAAGAGCAAAAGTTTGCTTTAGCTTCTTTGAGAGAGTTTTTAATGTTTTAAAGGACAGCAGGAAGCCTCTGAAATGGCATCAGCCTTCTCTTGTGCCTTTGAACCTTTTTTTCACTGAATGGGGAAACAAAAACGAGTGAAACCCCTTAAAAGGGTAATACAGTGAAGAATTGCCTGGTGCTGCAGTGGAAATAGCTGAGAGGCTTAGTCACGATGTGCAAAGAGAGATAAGAACTTGGATTTCAGTCTTTCTCAGCCATTTTTATCGAGAGATAACTGTGTGACACAGGCACTTGGTACAGTAAACATTTTGGCTTTGTAGAAGGCCTGGGATAGCTTCAGCTACGCTATTTTATTCAAAACTGACTTGGCATCTGGTCTAAATTGTATCCTCTTTCCTTAGCAACTTTCAGCCCCGAGGCAGAAATTTTCTTCACATCTGTCTGGGGGCAAAATGTCAGTTTATAAACTTTGTTTGCATCATCATCGGCTTAACCACAACTATATGGTAGCACTTGATTTTTGGTTGATCTTTGAGGAAATAACCACCATGCTCCCAGGTTTCAGGCATTGTCATTAAAAACTTAATTCTGTGAAAGAAACTTCCTCTAAGCTACTACAGGTGCCTCCTTTCAGCAGTTACTGGGCACAGCAGTCATAGTAAGGTGAGATAGTCACCTTAGTAAGGTGCTTAGTCCCTCCTCAACTCACAGTGGAGATGCAGGTCTAAAATCTGCTTTTTGGTGGGCACATCTATCTCATGATGAACAGGAGGATTTTCTATTCTTTCCTCCAATTTAAATTACTCCAGGTCTTCACAATTTACATACCTACCTCTAAGAACTAGGCTTATCAGGAAAGTTATTCCCATCTGATTTTGCCTCCAATGAGTAATGCTTACCACTGCAAACAGGAATGGGAAAAAGGAATATTAAGGCAGAGGCACCCCACCAGGTATCCCAGCCACCCCCACAGGACTGTTCTTTGCCTCTATGAATGGAGAGTGGGATGGGAGACACATGAGCATTACATAGAATCAAGCTAAAAGATTCTCAATGTCAAGTGCCAATGGTAAAGTTAAAATGGAAGCACAGCTCATTCATCTGGGAAAACAATGACTACTGGTAAGTAACTATTTTCCTACCTGCAATTCTAGATTTGGTAAGGGACTACATTCAATAAGCTCAAGAAGGATTATTTTTAGACATTAATAATGATAGACCTAGGATTCTGAAGTTGTAGATGCAGCACTGCTCATATATAAAAATGAAATAAAGAGGGGAAAAAAGTAGAAAATAGTGATATTTATGTCGACAGCATTATGAAAATTATCTAATCAATATATCAATATCAAAGTTATTGAGCTATAAGGTATCTTTAGGAGAGTTAATAGTTTAGAAATACCAGCTGATTGCAAAAACTGCAAGCTGAATTCCAATACTCGTAAATATTTCTAGGAAAGCAGCTTCAAATAGCATGCTTGAAAGCCTGTCTTAGGTTGTGGTGTTTAAATTAAAGATGTATTTGATGAAGTGAAGCTTTATGAATGTGTGAGTTACAGTGAGTTGAAAGCTACATGAAGTCAGATACATCACTGGCTTAGAGGGAGAAAAGATGGACTGAGTGTAGTTGATTCACATGGCTGATGACTGTAGAATCTTTAAAGTCATTTATGTATTCCATTACTAAAATGGATTATTGACTAGCCAGTAAGTAGTAAATAGAAATCTGAGTTTAAATAGTGTGTTCTTTTGTAGAGAAGGGCTCAATGTAAGTGCTGAATCCATAAGGAAAAAACCTGAAAGAATAGTAAAATTATTCTAAAATCACTTATGAAATTATAGTCTCAAACCCCAGTATTTTCTTTTCCTTAAAAATAGATACCCTACAGAAGACACTGTGAAATGGTCTTGTTTTCAAAATGTTCTATATATGTTTCCTCTCAAAATCGGTATCTTCTAAGATAAAATAGAACCCTGTAATTTTCTTTCAATAATCCTGTCCAAACTATTGAAATAATTAAATAAATAAATACTTAAGCTTTATTAGCCTTTTACTGGGAGGAATCAGCTGCTATTTTTATAACTTAAAACAGGACTTTTCAGGGTTGTTATTTTTTTATTCTAGACTAGTTTCTGGCATTCAATTCATGGCAGTGGTTTTTCTGTTCTTCTGAAGTCAAACTGTGTAGTTACCAAAGGTCTGAAAAACAACAGGAAAAAAACCCCACAAACCCTTTAATTAAAAAGAAAAAAATCCAGATAAAGATAAATGTAATACCTGTTTTGTCATCTCTAGTTAGACCTGCTTCAGGTGCTATATTTAGAAAGATGTATAAAAAGATGTATAAAATACATTAAGTTTAGGTCCTTATTTTAGGTACCTAGTCTTTCCAGCTTCCAGTTACATCCAACAAAGTGACAGGAGTGATTTGGAGAAGGAACTTTCTGAGGTGGCTTCTGGAGGAGCCTGCTTTTTTCTATCCTTTAATTACACTAGGCAGCTTAGGGAGATGCCTAAGGTTGAAGGATGTGAACATTCTGCATAGATGACCTTTGGTTGCAGAGTGATTTACTGAGTGATGTGGTACCTAACCATGGTCTTCTTGGGTACAGGACTACAGACTTGTGAGAAGCAACTGATCTTGAGCATGGTGTGCACACAATCAGAACCAGGCTGACTGTTCCAAGCTGATAAATCAGGAGCAGTTCCAGGCCAATGTGAAATAATTTTAAAGCCTTTCCACATCCTCCTCTTTGATATCCTAGGTATAATGCCCTAGGATACATTCTAGGTGTGGATGCTGAGGCATATATCGCTGGTTACATAGAAATATATGTCTGTGTACATATATATCTTGTCTAAGCTCTGTGCCTGATTGTTAGCTCCTCCTGATGAATTGCTTCTTTTTTGCTTTCAGAACCACTGAAATGGAACTGTATGAATAGAGATTCTGAAATTGTATGAGAACTGTATAGAAAATAATGATGTCCAAGTCAGATAATAAATGCAGCAAGTTTGGGGAGAGCTGAAGTGTTTGAGATGTTGTCTGAAGTGGTAATAGAAGACAGTGAGTGATGAGTAATTATGGAGGCGGGAGGAAAGAGGGAAGCAATAAATCAGGTTGAGACTGGAATAGGTGTTTTATTATGTATGATTGTATATGAACTGATGATTAAGACAAAGAACCTCTCTGGGCTTTCAGACTGTGCTTGTCAGCATGGAATCTATTCACGTTACTCCACTGTTAACTGTAAATATTGTGGCTTTGTTCGGGTGCTGTGGATCTTATGATAAAAAGCTTCATAAATGCTCAAACCTTAATGCTCTGATGTGTTATTAACATGGGTATTGTATCTGTGCACTTTGATGTTTTAAGCTAAATAGAAAAAGAAAGGCCCAGCAGAAGTGCAAGAATCATAAAAACATAAGAATTGGTACTATTGTATCCAACACAGTCTCTTATATTCAATAGGATTTTTTGTTTTGGTCTTGTGGTGAAAGAGTAAGTTCTTACCTTGGAACAGTTTGGAAAACAGGAGTATTTGTCACCCAGTTACATTTCGTTTGCTCTCATCACTGTATTACTGCTCACAGAGAGATCTACTAGAAGAAAGATCTGACATGGAACAATCAGACTGAACATTTTCAGTTTTCCTGCACCTTCAAATTGTTCATAAGCTGCCAAACAAATATACCACTTGACTTGCACAGTGATGTGCATTTGAAAAGACCTCATCTGTGCCCTTTGGAGCCTGTCTCTTGACTTCTGCTTGCTCTGGGTTCAGCAATAACATGCCTTGTAAAGGCAAGAGGTAGGTTTTGATTTTAACTCTGGACGGTCAGCCCAAGTGCACTGTAGGCCCACCAGCAGAGGATGGCTTGCATTGCTGCTTTCCCTTATTGCACTGGTTTTAAAGAATAAGTAAAGAAATATTTTCTCCTGATACTTTTCATCAGCTCTGAATTCACCCAAGTGAGGTGAAGATAAAATTTGGGAATTTCCAGGCTCAATCTTGCCTTGGTGTACCTAAGCAGCATCTGTCTTTGGCACAGAGCAGCCCCACATGTTCCAGAAGAAATCAGTAGAGCCTGACGTATAGATATTTTTCTAAATTTTTATTAACATTAACTATTATAATTCTACATATTCTTATCTACATAAGTAACAAATATGTCTTTGAATGTTTTGGCCACAGGGGCAGCCTGCAGCAGTAATTTCAGCAGCTGAAATGCAAGTGTAGTGAAAGATATTTCCTTTATCTTTACCTTTGAACATTTTATTTTATTCTTTTTAAATACCCCTCCCCTCCATTTCCTTAGGGCAAAAAACATTCTGTGAGTGGAAGCACAAAAGGCTCCCTGTTCTCATTTTCTAGAATGCATGCTATTTTTGATTTTGATAGTCACCTCTTTTCTAAGATAAAAGGTCTCAATTGCTCTTCGTGTTGAACATTTCCCAGTCATTCTCATTATTCGCTTCTCAATACCCTCCAGTCCAGCAGCTACCGTATTGAAAGCAATGCTGTGATCTGTCTTCTGGATTATAGAATCATAGAACCGTTTAGGTTGGAAAAGACTGTAAGTAAACCTAACACTGCCAAGTCCACCACTAAACCATGTCCTGAAGCACCACATCTACATGTCTTTTAAATACCTCCAGGGATTCTGACTCCACCACAGCAGCCTGAGCAGCCTGTTCCAGTGTCTGACAATCCTTTACGTGAAGAAATATTCCCTAATATCTTCCCCTGGTGCAGCTTGAGGCCATTTCCTCTTGTCCTATCACTTATTACTTGGGAGAAGAGACCAACGCTCACCTTGCTACAACCTCCTTTCAGGTAGTTGTAGAGAGCGATAAGGTCTCCCCTGAGCCTCCTTTTCTCCAGGCTAAACAACCCCAGTTCCTTAAGCCAGTCCTTGTAAGACTTGTGCTCCAGACCATTAATCAGCTTCATTGCTCTTCTCTGGACACGCTCCAGCACCTCAGTGCCTTTCTTACAGAACTGAACACAGTATTCGAAGTGCAGCCTCACCAGTGCTGACTACAGGGGGATGATCACACAGTATTTCTGATACAGGCCAGGATGCTGTTGACCCTCTTTGCTGCCTGGGCACAAGCTGGGTCATGTTCAGCAGCCATCAGTCGGCACCCCCAGGTCCTTTTCCACTGAGCAGCTTTCCAGCCACTCTTCCGCAAGCCTGTAGTGTTGCATGGGGTTGTTGTGGCCCAAATGCAAGACCTGGCACTTTGCTTTGTCGAACCTCATACCACTGGCCACAACCCATTGATCCAGCCTGTCCAGATTCCTCTGTAAAGCCTACCTCCCTTCAAGCACATCAACATTCCTTCCCAGCTTGGTGTCACCTGCACTTTATCCCCTTGTCCAGATCATTGATAAAGACATTAAACAGAACTGGATGAGACAAACCACTAGTTCATAGCTTGTTCCTGGTATAATACTCCATCCTGTTCTTCCTGCATCTCAATATTCCACATTTTTTTTTTTTTTTTTTTAACCACAGCTTCATAGTACATGAAAGTGTTGGCTAAAGATCCCTAAAAACCTCCATAACTCTTACCTGAGCTGATACAGGGAATTTAAAATTTGACAAGGTTATGGATGGTGATATTTTTCTCCTCTGCTTTACTTCACATTCTGACAACATAATATCTCCCTTTTCATTCCTCCACTTGGTTTTTGTTTTTTTTTTTTTTAGTGGAATAGTGTTCCTCATTCAGTCCTGGCCTTGGACTAGATTTACTGGGAAAATACTGTGTATAGTAGATTTTGTCACCTATCTGCTTACCCTCTCTTTCCCTTGTACTTACAAATGTAGTAAAGTGGTGCAGATACAGCCCTCTGTCAGCTTGCAGAGATACTGAACATTGACTTTTCATTTCAAACTTTGTCTTCTGTCTCTTAGTTTTTGATCCAATTCATTTGTTTTCTATATCACAGTACACGTAGGAGTATTTTCTTCTATTTTTTGGCATCTGTCTGTAATCACAAATGCATTCAACCCTTGTGGAAGCTTTTGATTTTAATTCTTTTGTGTGAAACATATAAAAAAAACTCCACAGAACCTCTACAAAACTTCTGGAGAGCACACTTCAGCATTTTGCTGCCTATTCATGTGAAGTGTACATCTAAACAAGTGGTACCAAATATGCTTTTAGTTACATGCTATGCAACCTACAGCCCTAAGAGCATGGGTCTGCGTGACTGGTCAGACACAGAGACATGGAAGGAGGCTATCTGAAGATGTTTAAGAGCTAGCACGCATGTTTATTGCTAGGCATTGCCTCCTGTCTCGTCTTTGTTGGGATGCTCATGGGCTTGGCATCGTCCCCAGGCAAATTTGACAGCATTCAAATTCTCCCCTCTCCTCTAGTCCACAGCTCCAAGTGCTCCTGATGTGCTTTTCCTTCCCTCAGACCATACGGGCAGCACAAACCAGGTACTGTGGATCTTGGAGGCTTTCAGATCCTCTTCCTAGTGCAAAGCAGCTACCTAGCAGAGGGCTTCGTTGATATTTCAGTGGCTTTTTCTCAAGAAGGAAAAAGCTGTACTATCAAAATCGGACACATTTTCTGTGCTGTGGTGACTGCTGAGTCCTGACTGAGAGATTTCTTCTTTGACTTGTCTTGAGCACGGGGAGAAGCACTGATAGGAGCCTACCAGACACACTTGAGTTTAAGGAGACTACTTCCCTCCTAGCACCTTGTTGTATGGTTTTCTATGACCTCCTCCCAGCCCCTCTGTACCTCCTGCAAAATAGCTCAAGCCCAGAGTTCAGGGCTGTATTCACTGTCACATCGTGGATTAGCCAAATTTCTCAATAAAAAAGTTGGCCTCTTGATCTCTGCCCCCTCTACCCACCGGCCATCCACACAATTAACTCGTCCTGATCCATTTTTAATCAAAGTTTTGCAAATGTCCTTCCAGGTGGTTATGAGGTAAGGTGGCAGGAGAGAGCTGGGCCAGAAGCGAGTGCCCAGTGGAAAGGGAGGGAAGGAGGGGAAGCAAGGAGACGGGAATACGCAAGAGCCTGTGAAACCCAGCAGAAGGGCTGGCAGCAGCAAATGCCAGGGGATAGCAAAGGAGAGCCAGATCCTCTGTCATGGGGTGAGCAACAGGAGAGTAACTGATTATTATAATTATTTGCAACCTCTTTTAGCAGGGAAGAACTAACTTGCAGTTCCATTTATTCCCAAGCGTTCTTCCCTAATAATACGCTTAATACAGCCTGTTCCATCGCTTTTGTGAGGCATGTTTTTCATCTTCAAACTCAATTTCATCTATTAGAGACTTCACTGTGTGTGACACAGTGTGCACACATCAAGTGCAGTAAGGATTTGTTTTAATTATTATGTATTACCAGGAGGTACAGTGTGTTTGTGCCGGTGAGCGAAAGGGCAAGGAGGGGGTGTTATCTATTTTGTTTCTGTGTCATGTATCACAACTGTAAGGTGATGGGGCTTTCTGAATGGCATTTTAGATTTGGAATCAGGAGGTTTAGTGGCTGTCAGTGCTTTGTGCCAGCCATAACACAGGGAGAAAGTCTCCAACCACAGAGCACCCGTGTGGCTGCAATAAATAGTCTGAGATAACAGACACCTCTCCAGAGTTTTTATTAGAAAGTCAGCCAGAGGACTCTTCTCTGGGTAGTGACTAATGATATTTGAATGCTGCTCTTTATGCAAGTGTGATATATGGCTTTTTTCAAATTTGAATGGATTTGTTGTAAGATGAGTCAAAATATCATTTCACTTTGGTCTTCGAAGGAGGAACAGAAGCTAGACTCAGAAACTGTTTGTGAAGCTGACTCTAACTTATTTTATTTTTCTGAATGGGAAAATTTTCCTTTCCTCTGCACAGAAATGAGGAGGCCTTCTACCCTGCAGCTCTATGCACTCAGTGCTCTCAGCTTTTTTGTCAGTGGTGTGATGTAGGTGTGGAAAGTAGAAGTTGGAGCATAATTTTTACTGGAATTTTTTTTTTTTTTCTTTTGGGATAGTTGCCCTTTTTTTTTTATTTTTTTTTATTTTTTAACCTGACAGGTGGAGCCATTGTGAATGTTTCCTCTGTTAGAATTGCTTGGAATGGAAGGGAGCAATGCAGAAACCTGAAAGATATTGGTAAATCAGACAAAGTGTGGAATGAAACAGCAGGAACGATGAGAAGCTTGAGAAATTGACTGGAAAGAAGACATTGCAAGAATATTCTAGAGGAATTTTTGTATTTCCTCACTACTTGCATACAGAAACCTTAAAACTAAGGTCAATGCTGTGTGTTTTGAACAGTGTGGGAGACAGAGCATGGTCTTGTAGGAGACACAACAACTCATGGTGTTAGATTTTCATCTTCATAATGCTGCTGGAAATGTAAGCTTTAAGTGACACTGGTGGCTAGGACTGCTACCAAGCTTCTTGGTGTTCCTGGAAAGCCAGGAGCTCTAAAGCTGTTGGAGAGATTGAATTACTCTGGGTTGATGTAAACATAACCGAGATGGATTAGTGAACATTATTTCCTGGGCTGTGTTTAATAGAAGGTCCCTTCACCGGTGATGCGGAAAAGCAGACATTACTCCACTCTACAGTCATGGAATTTTGCTGCCTGGGCTTTGTGTCACATCTAAAGACAACCATCAGAAGTGTCCCTACCGATTAATAATGTAATGTATAACAACCGTGCTGAGCAATATTTGTTATTAACCCTTTCCTGAAACCGATTAAGGGAATTCATTAGAGGAGTGCTTATTCTTTGATGCTATAGGTGTGTTAATACCAAGGAAGAAGTGATCAATAGTAGATGGAGGTAAACCTCTACTATTTTCCATCAAACTGGTACAAGTGCTATTTACAGTGATGTTATGGTAGTGTGAGCTTTGTCATACCCTCTACACAGCAAGGGGTGTGGGTTTGGGTGGTATTTTTCTGTCACTGGTACTTGAGCCTCTTTGGCTGAAGCAGTTGCCACCATCTCACTGTCTTTTGCTGGCAGACAAAACTCTGTAAGAAGGTAATAAGCTGCTTGTGAGCACTCACTTTACAGGACTATTTTTCTTGAACTTGGCACCTCTAGAACAGCCTTGGAAAGACAACACTGGCATATGGATTCATCATACACCTATATAATGGCAACAGAATCAACCTAGCACAAGTAATACTATGTCAGGAGCATTGGAGATACAGGGTCTTAGTGTGTATTTATAAGGGTCAGGCACAAACGTGTGTATGTTTTGGAGAAGATAGCATCTGGTTATTAGAAAACATATTTCTATTGAATTTTTGACTTCTGAGAACAGACAAGAAATGTTCTGCATTATTGAAAAATAGATGAGTTTATTTGGCAACGATGGGGTAAATAATGTGACTGATCAGAAACTGATATGAAGCTGGAGTTATTCTGATCATTTCTTTTTAACTCTTTTAATACTATCAAGTAGTTATCTTAATATGGAAATTCCAGTAGAAAAGTTCCTAAAAGGCTTTGTATACACTATAACTGTATTGTGACATCAACATTTCAGTGAAGCTGGTAAATGAAAAAGGAGTTTTATGTTCACGTTAGAGTTCACTCATGGAAAGCTGAGGCCATGGGTTAATATGATACCAAGGTGGTTTGTTCTTAAAAGCAAGAGTAATGACTGTTTGCTTCTTAAAGACCTCTGGTTTGCCTGGCATGCTTGATTGAAATCCAGACCAACTTTCTTTGATTGTCGTGTGCATTTTTGATAATACAGTGATTGATTTGTCTCTTTGGGTACAATACTATAATCCCTGTTTCATTTATCAGTAGGAGTCAGCAAACCAGCTCTTCCTTGGGCTGAGGTTTGGCACAGTAGCTGTGATGCTCTGTTGCGCAGTTGCAGACTGTGTGGTAAAGATATCCCCTCCCAGCAGCATTTAAGCATCGGTTCCTCAGCATGCACTTCATAGTACTCTTTGGCACCTACCATATTGCTTTTCTTAGAAATATAAAGGTTTCAGACAAAAGCAGACTACAGAATGTTATCAGCCCTTGAGATTTTAAATTTCTTCTTTGTACACAGAGTCTACTTTTCCTTCTTATTTCTGTGCTCTGACTCTGTTCTCACCTTCTGATTTGACTGCACGGGAGGTGTTGGTTCGGTCTTAAACCAGCACTGTGCTCCAGAGCTTCAGTCATCCCTCAGAGATCGTGGTCTGATTTGTGTCACTAAATCTGTGTATCCCAAATAAGATACTATCTGTCCTGAGAAAAGCAGAAGTGGAGGGTGAAAAGAAACTGAAGACATTCCTCCTTCTTTGGTGATTGATCACAGATCTTTAACCATATTGAACACCTTGGTGTTGCTGTCAGTCAAGATGTTTCCACAGAAAGCCCACATGTAAAACAAAGCGGAAAAGCATACCTTCTGAGCAGGATATATGCTCTGATAACTTGTGAACACTATCACGTGCCCTCATAACCACAAGCTCATGGACAGTAATTCCCTTTTGGCATGCAGCAGGGCAGGGCTTTTCCACCGCTTGCAGCTTACTGAGAAAGCCATAGCACATCTGTTCGGTGGCTTGAGCCATTGAGCATTCTTTGCATAGCCTGCCTGGATAAGCTGTCACTTCTGATTTTTAAAACATTTCACAGCAGAGGGTTAGCCTAGAACGGAGAACCTCTTCTGATCATCATCTGCAGAGGCCTCTCTGCTCACAAACACATGCTGCATAATGCTGCCACCGTCAAGTCTTATGTCAACAGGGGATCATGTCCTCTCTGCTGCAGCAATTTACACCTGATTATTTACCTGCCATCAGTGAGCAGCTGGCCTCCGTTTTGCATGTATTATGTTTCTAGATCAATGCTTTTATCCATTCTGCCATGCTGCCATACAGGTTTTAGAGATGCTCCTTAGAGCACCTCCTTTTCTTCAGACTCTCTCTGGAAAACTGATTTTGCTTATCCTTTTGAGAAGTTGGCTTCCTGTTCTGTTTCTCTGAATGTTAGGTTTTGTTAACTGGGGATGGAAGAGAGAGTTTGTACACAAAGGCTCTCATTAGCCTTAGGGGATGTTAAGTTCCTTAAGCCTCATTGATAGTCAACCAGGGAATGATCCAGAGCACTTAAATTTAGCTTACTCCTCCGAATCTCCCTTGAGAAGTGTCTGTCTCTCTCTCTCCATTGTCGTTATAGATGACTGTGTTGATAAATATTTGTCTTCATGAATACTTCCTTGTTTGTTTGATATTTAACAGCATTTTTCTTTTGCTTTATACTGTGTGTTTTCTATGCTGAGCAGAATCCACCAGACTAGGGGAGTGGGCTGCTTTGTTAGTATTATTGCATTTTGACCTGTGGCTGGTTACAATTCTAAGCTATGAGTCAGGAATTTCTACCACAAATTTCAATTAATACATGTCTCAACAGTATAGAGTCTAAAACTTACAGGCAAGCTTATGATTTGGTTTCAGTTCATAGCGCATTACTGAATTCAGTAACAATGTTCTCGGTTTAGAAGAGCAAGGGACATTGACCATGGATCCTACAAACATTGCCCACAGCCCTGATGCCAGCTTATTAAACTGGTCAGATTTGCAATAGAAACAGCAAGTGTTTAAAGAGCTTTGAAAAAATATATTTGTTTTTACAATTTGTAGAAATTAAAATTAGCAAAGCAAAGCAAAAGTGTGCCATTCATCTCTCAGTAACTGTCCCAATTGAATATGCTGGTTGATAGATGATATTTTTAAATGTTTTCATTTCCAGAATGTACTTGTTAAAAGCCATTTCTCTATATCTGTTGCAGTGAACTATTTCATAAAAAATGGTACAGAAGATGTGTTACTGTGCGGCAATAGCACTGATGCTGGGTAAGTACTTTAAAAATATCTTCTGGTTTGTTTTTGTTGCATTGTTCAGTTGTTGGGGGTTTTTTTTCCTACATTTTCCTTCAGTTCTGTCCGCTTTCACCAGCATGAGGTAGATATTTCAACTTCCTTGTGTCAGTCATAATAGGAGAGAGGATAATTACAATACTGTGCATAGTGATACAATTTTCTGAACTGCAGGGAATAGAAATTTGTGTGTCACTTATTCATGTCTAAAATTTTTAGGGGCTTTATTACACTGCTTTTTCAATATGTTTAAATTTCGCAGTATAAAAAAAAATAGCGAAAACTAAGTAACACTTTGGCTGAATGGTTGGAGAGTATTTTCAAGGAAATGAAACGGGGGTGGAGACAGAACAGCTGGAGGGATTTAGACTGACGATGAATTCTGGGCTTTTGGCAAAGGAAGATAAACAAATCAACAACTCTGAGTCCCCAAAATAGCATGCTTTGGAGGTGGGAAGGTACTCAGTTTTAAGTTGTGATCTGCATTTGTACATGATATGTTTATAGGCTATGTGTGGCTTCATTTTCTCATAGTATAGACAGTAAAGGGAACCAGAATAATTCCTGTGGCATACAAACTTACTCTGCTTAAAGGACTTTATTGATATCCCTACTATTCGTAGATGCTGACTGTTCCTCCTGTCCTCCTGCATCCAGTCCTCAGGGTCTAAGCACATTGTCCAACAGTGTGATTTTATTTGGCAGGTTCTCATGATCTTGATGGAAATGGAAGAGTTCAGATGGGATGGATAGAGATGGGATCATAACCTGCGCAAGGACTGTAGGCTGCTAGGACTTGTAGAAAAAGGAAGAAAATACCTTAGAGTGGTGGGATAGATGACCTTTGAGCTGAATACGTGAGAGTATTTGAACCAGGGAGGTGGATGACCTAGATCAAGTGAGGGGAGCAGGTGAGATGATCTACTGAGGGAGAGGTTCTCAGTTGGTGGAACTAAATATGGAAGATTGAAAAAAGTAGGGTTTAAATTAGGAGTACCTTTATGTGAAAAGAGGCATGTGTGCACCAGGAAACGACAGAAAGGTGAAAGGAAGATGAAAACTAAATTTTCTTTTGGACAGGAGGGCAAGAAAAGCCATGGGGTCCTGAGAGACACTTCGCTTTCTGCTGCCACCATCTATATCTGTATTTACATGAGACAAAGAGAAAGCTGAAGTGTCAGCCTTCCCTCTGCATGTTTTGTGTGTCTGATCTCTATTGCCAGTCTAATTTAGACTGTAAGCTCCTTGGGCAGAGGGCCATGTTTTCCTCTTTCTTTGTTCCACAGAAGGTACAATGTCAGCATTCATTAATTAAGTGCTTTGTTGATTGTAATACATAGCATTTATCCAGGCTCAGGCTAGACTCCAAGACTATTGAGATGTTTCCCGGGGATCCCGGTGTTTGGCAATCTACCTATGCTGGTGGACTTCAGCCTTTACTAGCCAATAAACGGTAATACTGAGAAAAAAATGTTCTGCACAGCAGCCATATTTTGCACATCACAAAATATTATTCATTGTTCTGTCTGACCTAACTGTGGTGGGGACAGGCTGCTAAAATCATAAGCAATGTTGAAAGGGTTGATTAGATTATGGATAGTTTGTGAGGCACAGTTTAGGGACTACTGTGTTGGAATTGTCCAAGTGATGGGAAGTTACATACCAATCCAATATCCATTGAGTATCCATATGTTGGTAGCCTGTATGGATTTAAGGGTTGGGTTCTAAGCAAGACATTTTAGCAAAACCATCCACATTTTCTTCCCTAGAAAGTCAATAAATTGAAATGTGTCAGCAAAAATCCACAACTGGATAAAACCTCCGATGGAGGCACTATGCCCATGAGAGAGTCACAGCCTGAAACAGCCAGGGGAGAACTCACAGCTTTTGTGTACAGGAAGATGAAAATGTCACACCCACACCTTGTGCCCTCGTGCTTGTTTTGATACATACATCAAAACTATCAGTGTTTGTGCCATTAAGGGAAACCCATTTTTCCTTTATGCATCGGTTTTCTTATTCAGCCACTTGCTGATTTAGATAAGTCTTTAATACGACTGGGTAAGGTTTGGTTTTAAATGTCTAAAAATGGGGACTAAATATTCCGACTTACACTGGTTTTTTGTAGCTCAGGACTAGCAAGTTCTGTCTTATCTGTTATACCTTGCACAGAGTCCCTGCCAATCTTCCATTCCTATTGTTTAAAGACATGAAGATACTTAAGAAGATGATCGTAAGGCATAAGGGGATTTGCAAAGTCCTGTATTCCCACCTGTTAGAATAGGGAGGCCATCATTTATGGGCTGATGTATCTGACAGAATGGATTTGTTTTCTTCTCTTATCCTCCAATGGTCAAAGCCAAGAGCAAGTGCATTCAGTAGCAAAACACAAAATCTGAATGTGTGGGATCTTTTGGGACAGGTTGCACCACAGGATCTGAGGAGGTGAGTGAAAGATGACAAATGAGGATGCTCAAATTGGGAACTCATCAAGGCATCAGGCAGGTAGGGTAGGGAAAGATGGCTGGCAAGGCTATATCTGACTGTTCATAGCATTTGTGGAGCTTGCCTCTGCTCCCAGTTTGGAGCTTGAATTTATTAGCCTCTAGGGTACGTTGAGGACCCAAAGGAATTGTTGGGAAGGACAGTGTCATGTATGCACTCCTGGAGGGATTCCTTGTTAGAGTGAGTGATATCTGTGTTGTGGCCAGGATGTTAAATCTCGAGGTAATTGAAAAACCCATTTTAGTGCATTTTTAAAAGCATGTTAATGACACTCTGAGGTTTAGCTGGTTACTGTTACTGTAGAAGAGTAAAAATAAAAAAAAAATACTCTAAGTAGATATACTATGGCAATTATGAGGTGATGAGGCTCAGATGGTCTAATGTAAGAGTGTGTAGTGATGGAGACTGCAGCCTGAGCTGGAGTAGCAAGCCAAAATCAGCAGGGAAATGATCATCAGTGGATACTATATCACAGACAACCTAATTATCTCTAAGGTGGGGGGTTTATTGCATTACTAGGAGGGACTGTTTTCTGAACAAGCACCCAAACTGCCAATAAAGCAGGAGGTAATGGATCTAGCTAATATTGATTCTAGTTCAGAAGGGATCTGACCAGGTGTATGTCACCCAGCAGCAGCAAACCTGTCTTTAGTACTTTACCTGGCAGATGGAAAAAAAAATCTATTTATTTATGTTTTTAGGTATGCTCAAGCAACCTCAAGAAGCTACTATAAAAATCACGCTGAAGAGGCATGTTAGGAATGTCAGGAGATGGCATATTAGTTGCACAAGGGCTAACCTGTCTGTGGAGTTTCCTGTGTGATGCCTTTTTGTGGAATTACTCATGTTTCTAGATGTATGTCAGGGTTAAATTTTGTTGTTCTTTTTTTGGATGTGACTGCACTGGGATTTATCCAACTTGGTTCTCTTTGCAATTTCAGCTTCTTTGATTTGATTAAAATAAATGGAGAAAGCTCAGATAGTCTGATTTTCAAAGGATTTACAAATTCTACAAATTTGCTTTTCAATTTAATTCCCAGTGTATAGCTTACCCAATTTTGAACACCTTATTTTAGCCCTGAGGAGTGTCCAGCAAAGATCTGGTACAATCATCAAATATTTGGAAGATCTTAGCTTGGAGCAGAAGCTCAAAGCTGCTTCAGCCTTTGTGAAATCCAGTCTTAGCATCAAGTGGACTATGCTTTGCAAGGGCTACAGAACAGTAGGTGACAGCAAGCAGCACCATACATTGTCCATAATTAGTCATCATGGGCCTTTTGAAGGCATCTGCCCTACTGTGTGAAATTTTGCCCTTGAGGGCAAAATTAACACATCTCCATAGGTGACAGTGCCAAAGGGAAGGCATTGGATGCAATGCTTCAGGGTGTGTTCAGGGACCTACAGCAAGGACAAAGACCAGCACTCAGTGCCTAGCCCCAGGCAATGGTACAGGGCCAACACCAGGCAAGAAGCAAGGGAACCTCCAAAGGCACTGCTCTCAGGAGGAGATGCAGTCCTGTCCCGTCTTCAGATCCAATGAGGCATCCTGCTAGAGCACATCAGCAGTGCCTCTACCAAGGCATCGCCCAGCTCCTGTCATCATAGCCTATCTCCCAGTGTGTGGGCTGAGGGAGCCGCTTCATGTCAGGCCGCACCAACCTGCTTCATGCCGCCCATGCAATTACAGCTCGCTCCTTCTCTATGACTATTAACCATTCATTTTCATGAGATGACCAGTACTTACTGCAGAGTCCTGTGCTTCCCCACAGAGTAAAGACTTATGGGGGCTGCAGCATCTTCGAATTATCTGTCCATGGGAAAGGAAGATACATTTCCTTTGTGAAAGCATTTTCACTTTTATCCTGCTGTAATTTCACAGCGACATTTTTCTGATGTGCTTAGACTGCTGGTTTTTCTTCCCCTTCTGCCTGAAGGTTTGGAAGAGCAATAAAAACAGCAAGGAAATTTGTCCATTAGGAGAAAGAGAAACAGACAAGATGCTATCAACATACAGAGTAAACAAGCAGACAAAAAAGAGAAACTTATATTTGTTCTTTTCACTGTTTTGCCTGCAACTACAATAGGGAGCTGGCTTTTCAGAAAAGAGTGCATGTTTTAAGTCAATTGTGTCCCCTTTGGATCTCAAGGTCAGACTGCTTAATTTTTTTTTCCCCTTTCACATGATATGTGCTGTATATTCAGCTCATGGGCAGGAATAGTCTACGAGATCATATTGACAATGAAAGCACATTTGCATTATGTCTGTACTGATATTACCAAAAAGACTAGTGAACAGGAAGGAAAAGCAGCCAGTAAAGCTACTTCAGGATGCAACAAGAAAGCACCTTTGGCAGCTGCATCCTAGTAACTGTTGCTATAGAAACTTTAGCTACCTTTATCCTCACTATGACTTTGATTTTTCTTAACAGGGTACATTAAAATAATGTATAGTGTAGGGCAATATTCTATATGGTCTGGTAAATTCTACTGTCACTGAGCTTACTGCATATAAGAGGTGGAGGAGTGACCATGTGGTGTAGTGCTCCTCAAAGTCCTAGAGTCCTAACTTTTTCTAAAGTATTATCAGGAAAAAACTTTGTTTCTTGTTGTGGCATTTTACTAAGGCAATTAATATCAACACATAAAATTGCACCAGGTGCCTGTTTTCATAGTCACCATGAGTACCAAAAGCAACATTTTTATCATAGTTTCTCCACGTCACCATACTGTCAGTGTACTCATTAAGGCATGTACAGTGATGCAGCACTTTGATCTCTCTGTGCTATAGTAACATTCCTTTGCCTTTATGAATGCTCCACGTGGTGATTTAAAGTCCATTGCAAAGGCTTATCACACCCCTCAAGGGTAGAGAAGAAACATGCACTGTATTTAGGAGCAGCATCGCTATCAGATGCTTCCACCAATGTTACTTTGCATAGCCCAGTGCTTCAGCTCTTGCCCAGCTCTTGCCAGTGGGAGACCCTGGCACAATGTGCATGTCTGCCAGACAAACATTGTCAAACAGCATGCTCTCCTGTAGCTCTCAGTCTCCTGACTAAAAGCAAGCGTGCCCAGTAACAGAACCCCAGCTGTGCTGGAAACTGGGGAACTGCACTAGAGATTAATTCACCCAGTTGATTATTTTATTCTGCTGCTGGCAATTAGGACCGCTGCAGCTCCGAGTTGCCAGAACTTAAATCTGTAGTATTAATATTATTATTATTGTTATCATTAATATTATTGTTATAATAATTGCTTTTTTATACAAGAAGGCCCCGGATTCAGGCCATGTTGTGTTGAATGCTGGACAAGTAGGGTGAGAAGAGCACCCTCGGCTGGGAGGGTTTGCATTTCAGAAGTGCTGTCCATGAATGGGCGGGGTGAAGATGGTGCTATTATGTCTTATTTGCACATATATACTCCTGGGGAGTGACAAGAATGGGTAAGGGCAGGAGAAACAACCAGTTGCAGGTGATCCCTGGGCTAGCCAACTTTGTCGGGCAGTTGTGGTCTGACAACAAGTCTTTAACTTGCTGCATGAATGGGTCCGTTACAGGGAATGGGATACTGGGGAGCTTTGGCATGTGCTTAGCGGGACTGGTGTGTTCAAAACACTCTCCAAATTCAGTCCGATGGGGAACAGCTGGCTGATGGGTGGGAAAGGCTGGAAAGGCTGGTGGAATGAGGAAGGGGATACAATTCCCAAATATGACTTCTTCAAATGTCACCAAGGGAGGGTATTTTTGAAAGAATGAAGTGTGCTGTGTAAACTACCAGAGCTAATAATGCGATTACACCCCAGATTAGTAAATGATATTAATGAATTTATTACCAATCTTTAGGCTGTACAGCACATGTTAAATGAATTTACCTAGAATCTGGTGTAAATCACAAACTTTTCTATCTCCTCTGTGTTGGTTACAGTGGCAGGAGGATGAGGATCATTTGCTCATAGTGAGAAAGCCTCTCACTTGAGTATGAAAAAAACCAGAAAGCAAGTACGTCACCTGAAAGATGCTGCAGGGGACATGGACGTAACTTTAGGTATTATACAGGCTTAGGGGCAACAATAACAGTCTACACTCCTAGGGATCAGTTTTGTATTTGGAAGATCATGTCTCTGTAGCAGTAGTAGGGATTAAATCCAAATCCACTCAGTTCTTAAGGATGGGCAATATTACCTCTTAGTCAAAGCTGTAATAAGCTCATCAGCCACATGACAGAAGCTGACTTATTAGGGGCTACGGTCTTCATTAAGAAGTAATCTACTGTTATGTTTATCATCATGAAAAAATACAGTGTCTGGCCACTGGACTGAGTGAGAAGAAATGAGAGTTTGCTTACCTTGCTGAGTTTGCTTACCTTGCTGCAGTGTGAAGTCTAAAAGAACCACATTGCAGCAGAGAGTTCTTCGTCTCGCTGCTTGCGTGCATGCATGGAGGGGTCTGATGTCTCAGGCTAAACCAGTGCTTTTTCATCTGCCTCAGCAAGTAGCCAGTGGGGGAGGCTGAAACTTTTTCCTGGATTCAAGTCAATGGCATGCACAGGTCAGTGGGTGCTCTGAGCCTGTGAGCAAGCCTGCTCATGGGCATCTCCTTCCCTTTTTCCTCCAGTTTCAGCTCCTGGTCTGTTGCTCTTTATTCTAAGGTATTCTTCTCCCTCCTCCACCTTACCTCTTCCCTGTAGCATTTGGTTGGCTTTGCTTGTACTTCCTTCCTTTCAGACCATTGGCATCCCTGGCTTTAAAAAATGCCCTCCGAATTCTCTCTGACCCTGTAGATGCCTGGAGTGAGAGCTGCTGGGGGTTCCTAGTCAGACCTATCGAATATGAAGTGAGCTCTGCGATCAGATGTTGGCTCTTAGATGGTAATTAATAGGGACTTTTAAGTGAGACCCTGTAACCATGACTAGTCTTTAATATAACAAAACAAGAAAAAGCAGGGGAAGGAGAGTGACCTGTGACTCTCATGCAGACTGAGCACCTGCTGATGGCTGGGGTTTGGCCTCTTTCTCCTACATGCCCAGTTGCCCTTACAACATACATTTTAAAAAATATTACCCTCTTTCAGAATGGTTAGTTTCATCTTGCCAGGTAGGAGCAAAGGTTAGTCTAAGGATTTTTGCCCCGCACAGCCACTGCACAGTATGCACTCCTTGTTTGGCTGCTGGTCTCCTCCCTCAAGGCCAAGAGAAGTGAGAAAACATGGAAAGTGCAGAGAAGAACACTCAGGCCTGTGACCTAAAGGAGATCTAAGCTTCTCTGTTGTGGCCCAAGGACTTTAATATGAAGGGGCAGGTTGAGAAAGACTCTATTGTGCACATCAACAAGCCTTGAAGGCCATGGCACTCTCTGTCCTTCTAGCTCTTACCGCCAGGCTTTGAAACCCCACTGTGTGCATCAGGGTGGTTTCCATTCTTCTGGAATTAGCTATGTGTCAAAGATGTCAGCTATAAACATTTCAGCTTGGTTTTTACATTCTTGGGCTTAAGCGGACACCTAAGCAGGAACACTGAGGGGCCCTTGCCACAACATATCTGGGTCTTTTTTTTTTAATTTTGGGGTGTCTGTGGCATGTGCTTTACCTCCCACTATTGCTTCTTTCATAAGCAATTTGACGTAGGAAGCCACAGTGTGCCTTTGCAACCTAAACCAAATGAAATCACAGCCTTTACCTTACAGATGTTGTAGCTGTCATTAGCAGCTGTTTGATGCTAACTCCTGGTAATATGTGGACAACCCTTCCCATATTTTCAGGGTTTGAAAGTTACAATCCAGCACATGGTTGGTTTACAAATCTTCTTTTAATGCACAATCCTATTGGCTGCTATAGTCTGGATCAGCAGGTTACTTGGCTTGCCTAGATTAAACTCTTGAGGCAGAGCATTTTGTAATTATGCCCATAGCTACAACTCTCTGGCATTCCCAATCCGTATTATTTAAAACAAAGCTGTTTCTTATGTTCTTTAATTTCCTGCACCAATGCCAGCTTACAGTGATGATTGCAGCCTGATGAATAGGTAGGTAGACTGATGCTTTTAACTTTTCTGAATCAATGACACTAATTTTATTGTGATCAATTGAACAGCATCCTGTGAGGCTCCTGTGGAGGATATAGCTTGTTGTTGTAGCTCTTTGTTGTTGCCCATCCCTGTGCATCCAAGGAGAGTGCAATCTTGTGAAATGCTTCTCCGAGGTAAAAGAAGCTAAAGCACTTGCTAAAAAATCTGAAGGGGAAGGCTTAGTATTATACATTGAAGATACTTCAGCAAAATCTTGAGACTTCTTAAAAAAATCCTTGGAGGAAATGGTGTCAGTTACAGAATAATATTCTGATGTGAGAGTCTTACACCTAAATTTCTACAGAGTGTTTTTTCTAGGAAGCAGCATTTTGTTTTCCTCTCAGTGATTTTAACACGTTCCCATACCCCATGGGTTATCACTTCTGTTGGCTACAAAAGAGGGTGAGCAAAAATAAGGAGTTGAAAAGTAGGATATTTTGTCTCAAGTGTATAGTCTCTGTAAGAGGGACGCGAGGTAACATAAATGTAATTTTTGAGCTGCATTTCATGTTTTACATGCTGAAGACACCTTTTTTGAATGTTCTTACACCTGAACACATTATTCGGGAACCATGTTGTCCTGGTTTCATAGAATCATAGAATCGTAGAATAGTTGGGGTTGGAAAGGACCGTAAGATCATCTAGTTCCAACCGCCCTGCCATGGGCAGGGACACCTCGCAGTAAACCATGTCGCCCAAGGCTCTGTCCACCTGGCCTTGAACACCGCCAGGGATGGAGCATTCACAACTTCCTTGGGCAACCCATTCCGGTGCCTCACCACCCTCACTGTGAAGAACTTCTTCCTTATGTCTAATCTAAACTTCCCTTGTTAAAGTTTGAACCCATTTCCCCTTGTCCTTCCACTACAGTGCCTAAGGAAGGGTCCCTCCCCAACATCCTTATAGGCCCCCTGCAGGTACTGGAAGGCTGCTATGAGGTCTCCACGCAGCCTTCTCTTCTCCAGCCTGAACAGCCCCAACTCTCTCAGCCTGTCTTCATACGGGAGGTGCTCCAGCCCCCTTGTCATCCTTGGGGCCCTCCTCTGGACTTGCTCCAACAGCTCCATGTCCTTTTCATGTTGAGGACACCAGAACTGTACGCAGTACTCCAAGTGAGGTCTCCTGAGAGCAGAGTAGAGGGGCAGGACCACCTCTTTTGACCTCCTGGTCACATTTCTTTTGATGCATCCCAGGATAGGGTTGGCTTTCTGGGCTGCAAGCGCACACTCCTGGCTCATGTTAAGCTTCTCATCAACCAACACCCCCAAGTCCTTCTCTGCAGGGCTGCTCTGAACCTCTTCTCCGCCCAGCCTGTAGCTATGCCTGGGATGGCCCCAACCCAGGTGTAGGACCTTACACTTGGCTTGCTTAAAGTTCATAAGGTTGGCATTGGCCAACCTTACAAGCATGTCAAGGTCCCTCTGGATGGCATCCCTTCCCTCCAGTGTATCAACTGAACCACACAGCTTGATGTCATCAGCAAACTTGCCGAGGGCATGCTCAATCCCACTGTCCCTGTCGCCGACAAAGATGTTGAACAGGACCGGTCCCAACACCAATCCCTGAGGGACATGACTCATTACAGTTTTCCAACTGGACATTGAGCCATTCACCGCAACTCTTTGCATGCGGCCATCGAGCCAGTTCTTTATCCACTGAGTGGTCCATCTATCAAATTGATGTCTCTCCAATTTAGAGACAAGGAAGTCGTGCGGGACAGTGTTGAACGCTTTGCACAAGTCCAGGTAGATGACGTCAACTGCTCTGCCCCTGTCCATCAGTTCCGTGGCTCCATCATAGAAGGCCACCAAATTGGCCAGGCAGGATTTCCCCTTAGTAAAACCATGTTGTCTGTCACCAGCCACCTTGTTGTTTTTCATGTGCCTTAGCATGCTTTCCAGGAGAATCTGCTCTAAGATTTTGCCACGCACAGAGGTGAGACTGACTGGTCTGTAGTTCCCCAGGTCTTCCACCTTCCCCTTCTTGAAAATGGGGGTTATATTACCCTTCTTCCAGTCATCAGGAACTTCACCTGACTGCCATGATTTTTCAAATATGATGGACAGTGGCTTAGCAACTTCATTCGCCAGCTCATTCAGGATCCGCGGATGGATTTCATCAGGTCCCACGGACTTGTGCGCGTTCAGGTTCTTAAGATGGTCTCGAACCTGATCCTCTCCTACAGTGGGCCTAAGGTCTTCATTTTCACAGTCCCTGCATCTGCTTTCCAAGACTTGGGTGGTGTGGTCAGAGCATTTGCTAGTGAAGACTGAGGCAAAGAAGTCATTAAGAACCTCAGCCTTCTCCAAATCCATGGTAGCCAGTTCTCCTGATTGCTTCCGGAGAGGGCCCACGCTGTCTCTAGTCTATCTTTTATTTGCTACATACCTATAGAATCCTTTCCTATTATCTTTCACATCCCTTGCCAGATTTAATTCTAACTGGGCCTTAGCTTTCCTAACCTGGTCTCTAGCTTCCCAGACAACATTCCTGTATTCTTCCCAGGCCGCCTGTCCTCACTTCTACCTTCTTTAAGCTGCTTTTTTCCCCTCTAAGTTTCCTCAGCAGCTCCTTATCCATCCACAGAGGTCTCCTGGCCCTCCTGCTGCACTTCCTTCTAGTCATGATGCAACACTCCTGCGCTTGGAGCAGGTGATCCTTGAATATCAACCAGCAGTCTTGGGCCCCCCTGCCCTCTAGGACTATATCCCATGGAACCTTACTAAGCAGGTTCCTGAAGAGGCCAAAGTCTGCTCTCTTGAAGTCCAGGGCAGTGAGCTTGCTGCATGTTCTTCTCACTGTCCTGAGGATCTCGAACTCGATCATCTCATGATCACTGCAGCCAAGGCTGCCCTGGAGCATCACATTTCCAACCAGTCCCTCCCTGTTGGTGAGCACGAGGTCAAGTATGTCACCTCTCCTTGTGGGCTCCTCTATTACTTGAAAGAGGAAGTTGTCTTCCACACAATCAAGGAACCTCTTGGATTGCTTGTGCCGGTCTGTACCGTCCCTCCAACAGATATCAGGATGGTTGAAGTCCCCCATGAAGACAAGGGTCTGCAAGCGTGAGGCTGCTCCTATCTGTCTGTAGAGCGCTTCATCCACATAGTCATCTTGATCAGGCGGCCTGTAACAGATCCCCACCGTAATGTCCCCCATTGCTGTTCTCCCTTTGATCCTGACCCACAAACACTCTGTTGACTCATCACTCGTCCCCAGAGTTCCATACTTTCCAGCCTATAATTTCAGATGGGAGAGTTAATTTTCTTCATAGTAGCTGGTACAGTACTGTGTTTTGGATTTAGTACAAGAATAATGTTGATAATAAACTGATATTTTCAGTTGTTCCTAAGTAGTATTTATCCTAAATCAAGGACTTTTCAGCTTCTCATGCCCTGTCAGCGAGCGGGCTGGAGGGGCACCAGAAGTTGGAAGGGGACACAGCTGGGACAGCTGACCCAAACTGGCCTAAGGGGTATTCCATGCCATATGACGTTATGCTCATTATATTCTTCATTTTCTGTCCTATTAAACTGTCTTTATCTCAACTCATGAGTTTTCTTGCTTTTATTCTTTCTATTCTCTCCCCTATCCCGCTGCAGGGGGGGGGTGAGCGAATGGCTGTTTGGTTCTTAGTTGCTGGCTTAGGGTTAAACTACGACACGTGTACACTCACTGCACGTACACTCACAGACAGATCCTTTCATACCAGCAATCTACTGGTGAATGGAAATGGTTTTAGAGACACATAAAAACAGAACAAAACACGAAAAAATATTAACTGTACTATAAACAGAAAATATTCATCTCGGGTGACATCGCTCACTTTCACAGTCAGAAGAGTTGCATCTCTATGTCCTACGGCTTTTACAAGCAGTTGTGCTTTGAGCAGTTGCTCTAACCTTCTTCTGCATCGAAACAGTTTCCCCAGGATGCAACAGAGACAGCGAACAGAAGAGTGACTTTGTAGCCTCTAATCTTACTGTGCCAAGAGGTTCTTATGAAAATACATATGAAATGCTCCTAATATTTCATTTTTTTCAGACTCTCTTGTTCAAAATGGTGAAGAGATTAGGAGGAAAGTCTCTCTGTCATATTGAAATTTGTGGCAAAATTTACATTTTAGCTAAGATTTCAGGCAACTTACTCTAGATGAAACCTTATTTCCAACCAACTGCTGTGCCTAAGCTCACCATTAATCACCATCAAGTTTCTCACATCTGTATTCAGACGTTTTAGCCATTAGTAATAACATTAAGATATGAGGAATGAGACCAGTTCAGCGGAGCCACTTGGGATTGGTCTTTTGTGGAAGACTAAGGAAAACCTGTCCACCTCTGGGCATGATCCCTTAGTTTCCAGCCAAGCACAGTGTGTGAGTGCAGTCATTTTCTCATGGCAAAAGGAATGAGCCCTACAAATATTTTCATGTCCTGTCTGGACAAAATGTCTTAGAGCAAGAAAGCAGAAAGGGTTTCCTTCTCAGGAACGCAGAGGATCCATTTCTCAGAGCTCTTGAGCAGTGTCAGCAGCACATCACGGGCACTAAAGGATGTCTGCAGCAGCACATCAGAGGCAGAAATCTCACCTCCCTATGGAAAAAGTGGCAGCAGATGCTTCCTTTGGGAGAGAGGAGATTTAGTGAAAAGGCTGCCTCAGAAAAGGACATTGATATACGGGAAATATTCAGTGTGCATCTTCATATTTTAGGGGAAAAAAGCTGAGATTTCTGCCTTTTATTCTCTTCTAACTCAGTAATGTTACTGTAGTTTTTATTCAAATGTGGCTCTTACCAGGAAACAATAGGTAGTCAAAGTAGGAAAGATCTATACGGAGGCATTTCTAGGCTGGCAAGAAAGAAAAAAAAAAAAGAAGGTGTCTCTCTCTTTTTGTTACTATTGATATAGTTACTATTGTCTAAATTCTCAACTGATATAAACTAAATTGGCTGTACATAAGGTGACAGAATCACTTACTTATATTCCCACTTGTGTTACATTTAATTCATTAAACATTTCATTCTTTCGCATTTTTATCGCTTTGTCTGGAGACTGCTGCAAAGAAGGATATGCACAGTTTGCAGTGCTTCAGCACTCCTTTTTTCAGTGTTCAAAGCAGGCTTACATAAAAATTTATGCTTGACTACCAAAATTAAATTAAAGTTCTTAAAGTGTTGTCGGATGTCTAATGTTTGTGGCTGACACCATAGATTTATATAACTTTAAAACCTATAGTAACATATTTTCATCTCAGCATGCAATACAGAGTTGCTATCCTGTGCTGTATGAATTTATATCACTATAATATTGATATATTTAAAAAAAACCAAACCATCCTCAATTTTCACACTAAGACACACTCTGCTTTCTCGGGAGTCAGTTTCTTTCTTGGGTGGCATTTTAAAAATTACATCATTATTATTACTGCTTTGCATTTCAATTTGTGGCAATATTCTTCTTTGGTAAAAAATAGCAGTGACTGAAGTACTCTGTGCATTTCAATACGTCTGCTAGGAGAAAAAAAAAGTTTAGAGCTGTACACATTGAACACACTCTACATGACTAGAGATGTGTCTAAAATGCCTGGATATTACAATAATCATCCTATCTGAAGACAGATCAAAAAACCTTGTTTCCTCCATCTGATAGGCAGAACATCAAGCTCACCATCTGCCAGGACAGAGGGTATTGCTCTTTTATCAAAACACTCCCTGGACATTGGTCTTTCTCAATGTCTCTAATGTCTGACACAGTGCTTTCACAATCCCTCTTGTTCCAACCATTCTTAGTTGTGTCAGCTAGAATTCGCACCGAATTGTAAAAGGTTCATCCCTAGCTGAAGCATAAGGAGAACAGAGGAAGCTGGCATTACTGCAAGTTCTGCTGAGATCTGCTTCTCCATACAGTTACATGGTTCCCACCTAACAAATTCTCAAGCACTGTAGGGCTTCGGGACACTGTCAACATCCTTCATTTCATATTCTCTTTCTATGATACATTCAGCAGTAAGTCTTTGCATATTGGTCTATGTCTTCAGTCTCAGATGGGGCATACCTTATGTTTGGAAAGTGGCTTGTGATATGCAAGAGGTGTGGGGTCTTTTGACTAACCATATTGCACTGTTCTGGGAGAGAGGATAGATTGTTGACCTTGTGTTTCACTTGATGATGTAATTCAGTAGTTAGATAGTATCACTGAGAGCATTTTTTGTGTATTCTGGCATGTGGGGCTAGAAAATTACTTGTAAAGAAACTCAAAGCTTAATGCAAGTCAGTGAAATTCATGCTGTCTGTATGCCATGTAATATATGAATCTGCAAGACACACAAGGAAAACATTTTCCTGGTAGAAACAGAGAAAATGTCATGACCCCAGATTATGGTGGTAAGTAAGTGGAACAAAGTCTGAGTTTCTCAGATTAAAGATTTAGTCCTTGCAGGTGACGAGTGCAAGGTCAGGCAGAGTAAGCAATTAGGATGGCACATGCTGATGTCATCCAGCCAGTGTCAGACTATGCAACCAGAAAAACAGGTTCACCGACACAGTATTTCCCAGAACTGTAACAGGAGACACCAAGTTTATGATTTTTAATTAGGAATAATTGCTAAGAGAAATCATATTTAAGCACTAAAATCCTGCTTAAGCACCTAATTCTGGTCTATTCCAAATATCTGAAATGCTAGGTGCTCATTTGCCATTGCAGCCTGAGCTGTGGTTACCGTTTTCCAGTTTATCCTTTCAAAGGAAAAATAAAGTTGCAAAGATCTTTGTATTGTGAAGTTAGCATCCACCTTTCATGGTTTTATCCAGTGAAGGAATTTACTATTGAGGACCTGTGCTTTTAATAAATAGCATTCACTATATTCTCCTAAAAATCAGTTTCTCTATGCTGAAGCCGTCTGTGATGCATTTAACATATAATCTTTCATGTTTTGCAGCATGTGTCCTGAGGGATATATATGTCTGAAGGCCGGCGAAAATCCTGACCATGGTTACACAAGCTTTGATACTTTTGGCTGGGCCTTTCTCTCTTTGTTCCGTCTTATGACTCAAGATTATTGGGAGCGTCTTTATCAACAGGTATGAGAATGTTTTTTTACTGTTAAAAGTAGAAAATAAACACATAATCTTGTTACAATTATATATCCAATAGTTAAAGACAGGAAAGAATTGTTGGTTATTACAGGTAAACTGTGCTGCGTGCGTTCTGGAGAAGGACCATCAATTGTTACAATTAATTTCTTTTCTTAGGAGTGATGATACAAGACAACATTAGGTTGGGTGTTTGGGGAAAGGGGGTAAAATTTGTACTGAAAGACCCTTTGAATGGGTAATTCACCTGAATATAAATGTAGTTTATTGCTTAAGAAAGATCACGACGTCACCACATAATGATTTTTTTGGTGGCTGTTGTAACATGAACTAATCTTTTGAGTCCAGCTCAAAAAAGGACTAGAGAAGCACCTGTGTACTTGGCATATCTGTTTTTGCAAGGCATGGTAATGAACACAAATTCAGCAAATGTCAAGACTACCTGGAACATGTCAGTTCTCCCTGCTGCAAGATTTTCATCATGGTCACCCAACAGCCAGAGGCACAAATGGAGTGAGAGTCAACTTACGGTCATGTGTTCAAGGTGGTCTGCGAGTAAATACTCATTTTAACATGCATTTCCTGAAATGCATGTAAACTCTGAAGAATTACATACCCTAGTTTTGTACTGAATGATACTGTCTGTCCATGAAGTCACTGAAGATTTACTTCTGCATTTCAAAACTGCCGAAACTGAAACACGTTCCTAAGGAAATCAAGAGAGTTAGTGCTGACAGATAATACTCTGAAGGTACTGAGGTAGATATCTTTGAAGGTATTGGGGATTTCAGCTTCACATGCAGCCAGTTATGCAATTACATGAAAATATAAAACAATGAAATTGAAGATTCTTTAAACAACTATATTCACTTACTTGGCACAGAGCTGCATGTACAACTCTGGAAGACTGAAACCGTCATGGCAAATAAGTGTGATCACTCCCTTTTATTATTTGACCTTACAGTATCACAAAGTGGTTTTACCAGTAGCATCAAGTCATTGACTATGGGACATATCTGTAATAAAAGCTCGGCCTGTAACCCTAGACTCCAGTTATGCCTGTAAATCTGGTGAAGAACCAGGCAATACAGGCAACAGTGCCCAAGGTTGGGTTCTTCTTAGGCTGAGGCAGATGCCTAGATAACAGATGAGGTTCAGATGAGTTGCACCCTAAAAGTATTTTTTTTCTCCCCATTGACTGTAAAGGAATTAGACTATGGCCATCAGAAGGGATACAACTTGAATTCCACTTGGAAAGTTTCTATGCACTGGACAAAAGCAGATTGAGTTGTGTGTGGGAAGCTTTCACTGCAACTGATTGCAATATTATCTGTTCTGAAAGAAAACCAGTAGAGATAATTGGTGAAGGAGGAAATAATTCTTCTTTCAGAAATTTATTTTACTGCAAGGCACATAATTTTTTACTAAGATATAAAAACGTATTGGTAAGAGTATTTCCTTGTGTGTGGTTGTCATTTGTCATTAAAGGGATTCTGTTTAGGCTATTAACAATGGCTGAATTAAATGATATTGTAAATCTAAGCTAAAAAAAAGTAAATTATAAAATCCTCTCTTTTTCTTAAAAAAAACCCAACCAAAAACCAAAACCAAAACCAACCACCACATCTTAAACAAGTATTAGTGATTTTACTTCTGTGCTTACAGACTCTCAGATCTGCTGGGAAGATCTACATGCTTTTTTTTATGCTGGTCATCTTTCTGGGCTCATTTTATCTGGTCAACCTAATTTTGGCTGTTGTGGCCATGGCATATGAAGAGCAGAACCAAGCCACTATTGCTGAAACAGAGGAGAAGGAAAGAAAGTTTCGGGAAGCCATGGAGATGTTAAAGAAAGAGCAAGAGGTCAGTAAACTATGTGACATGATTAGCCTTGGGTAATTTGAACGAATAGTACCTTGAGATTCACTTTCTCTTTATTTTACATTTATGTGATAGCCAGAGTAAAAGTTCATTTGAAAGCAGCTTAATGTTTATTGTCCTGGACGGAGTTATTACAATTCTTTATAAAGGAAAGGCTCTTCCTGCTAGGATTGGGGCCATATAACGTTTACGTATCCAGAGTTGTACTTGTTTAACTGTATACTGCATATGCCAGCAGAGAAATTTATATTGGTTGGCATACCATTTTAATGATGGTATAACTACTTCTGTGTTTGAGCACAAACGAGCTATTTTGGTAGCTCAGCCACAGCCCCAGCTGAACCTTCTTCAACCACCACTTCAGCTCATGTTCATTTCCTCACTGTCTCATTCAAACTGCCATGAATATCCAACTGCCCGATAATGAAGATGAAGATGCAGGACAACCTGTTTGAAGCAAACACATCCTCATTTCTGAACAAGTAAACAGGGAGATCTTGAGGTTAAGATTTGCAAATTATGCACAGGATATAGATTTAGTGTTGTGTTGTAAGTTTAAACAAAACAGGGAGGCCAAATGGTGGATGTAACCATATAGCCTTGATAACACTAGTTAATTTGCATGCGGTTCGTGTGGGGTAGAAAGCCTGTATTAAACAGCTGAAGAGAACATTTTAGGTTTTGTGAACAAGAAGACAATAAGAAAATTAGTCTGAAATAACACGTAACACTGTAGTTCAGAGAAATAAATCCTTAATACACAATATAAATTAATATACATTATTTTCTTTTGGCTACATATGGCTTCAGGGCCTAATCCAAAGCCCATTTAAATCCTTGGATAGAAAATCGAAAATGCAATTCACCCTTGACAAAGTGCTAGTGGAGGTTTATACACCATTTAAGGTCTTTTAAAGATCCTCTTTGATGGTTTAAGTAATAGGTAAATGCAATTTAGTCCATGTATAGGCACTTTGAACAGAGTAACTTTCTGCTATAACCTAAGGGAGCAAACTGAGCTCCAACTTGTACCTATTTTATACAAATATTTGTGTGTTTTGACTCCAGCTGTGCTCTTCCTAATAACAGTCCCAGCTATAATTAAAGATGTTTAAGAATTTCCTTTTGAAGGCTTTGATTTCGGTTAAGCCTGAATGTACACAAAAAAAGGAACATTAAGCCCTGAAAGTCAGAATGTGTCAAAATTAAATTTGCTCCTGAAAAGCTAAATTATTCCCGTTTGTCTATATGCTTTATAACTTAGTCTTTCCTTCAGCCAACTGTGTCTCATTTTTCCCATGCCCTATTCAGTACAAAGAGTGGACAGTGCATGACTCAAAGGCAGCTCTTCATTTTCTCATCATTTGTTCTGTAGCCTTAGACCAGCTTGAGCAGACTTCCTGACCCAGGCATTCAAAGTCTGCTTCAAAGAAAAAATGACTAACATCCTCAGACATTTTTCAGTGCCTCTTGTCACTGCTCAGACTCCGTGTGCTTCAAAAATACTCTTTTGTATTTGTAATACTCCTGAAGAATTATCCTAATCTTATGGAAAGGGAACTTCAGAGTAGAGCAATTGGGGTCCATCATGTTCACTAGTGAAGCCCAGTAATTCTGCGAATCAACCTCCAACATCTCAAATTAGACATCTGGAAGAAGAGGCTCAAAACACTGAATTGGGTGGCTGCACCACGTAGCTTTCAGATGTCCTCCTCAGGTGTCTTGCCCCCGGTCAGAGCTACTCAGTTTTAATCTTGCTCTCCAAGCCTTTATCAAGATCTTGGTTTTGAATTTCCCACTGTACCAAGTTCTTGCCTCAAGTCCTATACCCTGCATAATCCTCATTTCAGGGCTCGTATGAACTAAGCTTTTCTCCCATCCTTCAGCCACCACCCATCCTTGCCAGACATGTCTGGTCCCACACGCCTTTCTTGCCCTGGGAGTTACCACAGTGGGTTATGGCTTCAGTGCCTGAGGGGCAAGACATGGTCCAGCCACAGGAACCCAACCAGAAAGGGTAGATGGGCAGTATGTGGGGATAGCCTCCATGCTCTGAGAAGCAATTTAGACCAATAGCTGCAAAAGGTATGCAGGACAGAAGCAATTCAACCCAAGCAATACGCAAGAAAATGCTAAGGAACTGCAAATTGGCTTGTTTTGCAAGAAGAGTACAGCATGTTTAGTAGCACAACCTACAGTATTTTCTAGGTCAATAAAATGCAATCAGAAAGGAAAAGCAAGACTCATTAGAACATCTTTTACACTGTGCAGTATAAAGAGTGCAAATATAATTGATAGGCCTGCTTGGGGACTATCAGTCAATTTACACAATTGGTCTAACACTTTCCTAGACTTGAACTTAACAACAGAAGACTTGGCTGAATCTTTATGAAGAGAAAGCACTTCAGCACAGCAATTAAATCAATTGACTCAGGAAAAAAAAAACCAAACCAAACCAAACAGCCTAGACCAGTGTCTGAGTCCTCCTCCTCTCTGCTCTTAGCAGCTTGCTCATGAAAGATATTTCCCACAGGAATTAAGTTTTGTTGTGTTCTCAGCTTGATAGTGCTACCCCTGCTTCTTGAAATACATGATTGATTCTTTACATGACTGTTAAGTGCCTTCACTTTCCTTGAACTGATGCCTGTGGGAGGAAGGGAGTATTTTGCTGTGGAGAGCTGATTGTCTGTTTGATTCTAGTGGCTTACAGACAATAGCACTAAGGATTCATCCATTTTTTCTGTTCTTGGAAATCTGGAGAGGCCTTCCCCTACCCCCACCATAATTCTCTTGCTTTATATACGTCTCCTGGGGGCTCTGCAAATGGTCGTGACTCTGGAACACTGATGTGGCTACTGCTGAGACGCCGGTTCCTCCAAACCTGACCTCATGCTTTGTTGTCAGACCCTCCTCGTCCTCCTGCACCGGACACAGGGACACAGTACACAGTTGTGGGCTGCGGCTTCCTCCTTACACTCATTGATTCTTCCTCCTGGTTCCTCATTTGCTTCCAAGGCTGTGGCCTTGTGTGCTCAGGCTTTTGCATTTGGCTTCTGCTGGGTTTCTAGCAGTTGGTCTGTTATCAGTCAGCTTTTGCAGCAATCCCACCAGGTAGCCAGCACAGCATCGAAGCACACAGCGAAGCAAAGTCTGCCTTATCGTCAGTTAAGACCATGATTTTCTCTTTGCATCTCTGATCATAGCTGCCTGCACTGCTGTTTGGGATAAGTGTTTATAAAAGTGTCCCAGCTGAATTGCTTGCTGTTCCTAGCATCCCTCTGTGACAGGAGAGCAAAAATCCCAGCAAACAGCTTGGCTGCCCTGCTGTCCAGCCCTTCTGGTTCAAGGGGTTGAAGTTCAGGGAGACCTTAATATGAGGTTCTGAGGCTTTTTTTGGCTGGCACCAGAAGTGTTACTCCAGAGATGTGTGCACAATGCACACCTGCACGTATGTGCACACAGGCTAGTCCTCTTTTGAAATGTTAAGGGATTTTGTATGTGAGCTCTACATAAATTACATTTTTTTATGCAGCCACTCATAATGCTCCATCGTAGGATCTGGGTGGCAGACCTGCATGTGCGTCTACTGGAAACCTGTCACGCTTGTTTATTTTCCTATGGCTAATTGTAGAGGTTAGAAACAGCTGAAGACAAATTCCAGCCACGTGAGATAGTTTTATGGTTAATGACCACCTGAAATTTTTAATTTATCTCCTGTACAACCTTAAAACTTAAAATGTAAAATAATTGCTGAGCAGTGTAAGTATTAGTTCTAATTGAGATCCTTAAATAATAAATTTTGCATCTTCTACTGTCTTCTGTTTTAGGCACTAGCTGCTAAAGGGATTGATTCAATGTCTCTTAGTTCATTGGAAATGTCACCTTTAGCATCCAAAAATGCCAAGGAAAGAAGAAATAAGCGAAAGAAAAAGAAATCTTTGGGAGCAGAAGAGTATGGCGAAGACCAAAGGAATCCCAAGTGTGACTATGACAACAGTCAGAGGAGAATGGTAAGCCACGGTCTGAAAAGTCGCTTATTCCACACTGCACTTTGCTGAATAGGTCAGGCTCTGAATAGGCAATTAAAGCTGAAACTTTCAGTTGTAGAGAAGAATCAGATATTTAGTATCAGGACTGACCTGCAGACAGTGTTAGAACAGTGGAAGGAAACACATTATGTCTTTATTTTCAAAATGAATTAAAAATGCGTATTAAACATTCTTACAAATCTATTTTGTTAAGATTTTTTTTTCCACCTCTTTTTTTTCCTTCAAGATTACCCACAGTCTGGTTTATTTTCTTACTTTAATTTCATTCATCTGATTATATCAACCCTATCCCTACTAAAGATAAAAAAATTCTTAGAAGAAACCTGTAAAGCTTAAAAAGAGAAGAGAGGAGGCAAAAAGGAGAAAGCTTTTCTCTGAGGGCTTTTAAAATGCTATACAAAGACGTTATTAACATTTTTATATTCCTTTGCTAGTTGCCTTCAAGTCAAAACTTTGTGGCACTTGTTTCTACTTGCTATTGCAGGGAAAAAAATTGAGTGAGACTGTTGTTAAACAGCATTTTATATAAATGTAACTGACATGCATGAATATGAATTTGCTCATGCAATATATATATCACATGATCATAAATAACTTCAGATAATTTGTCTTTTCTTAACTGAGGGCAGAGTTTAAATCAGTTTATTTTGTTTTTTTGAATAGCCATGTAATGGGCTAAGTCTTTTTATATTTTATTGTCAGTGAATTTAGGGATATTTGGCAGCCATAAAAAGCTCACAGAAAACATGTAAGTGATGTAAATAGATGTGACCAATTAATGACTCCCCAGCTCTCAAAATTTACACAGAGCTGGATTTCTTTAAATGACATGCATTTTTAATCTAATAGTTTTTGTTGTTGTCTCGTTGGTCGAGTGGGTGGCATTACAAATTGCACCTTTGTTAAAGCCAGAATCGCTCTTTAGCTTCATTCTGGATGGGTTTCAAGACACCACGTACCAGAATGACCGTGGATTGGAGCTGTGCATTGCCAGTTTGTTTCTAAGACTTCTTGTTTTCACTTTTTGCCCCTGGATGTCATATGCATGAGAAACATGGGAGACACATTTCAAAGCTTATAGTAAATCTTCTCTGCAGGCTGTGTCTGGCATGGTTGGAGGGAGTATGGCTGAGTCATCATTCAGATGCTATCTGAGCAGCTGGAAGTGTGTTGCCATCAGAAATCAGTCTCAATGACTGTGCCATGGAAACCCAGGCATGGATTTTTGGCCAGTTAAAATTTGGTAGTAATCCAAATGGGTTGTTTTTACTTAGAAGGGGCCTGGTTTTTGTACTCTTCCTTGTACCAGTGTCACAAATATCATCATTACATAACTCGGTGTAAGCTACAGTGCAAAATGAAATCAGGCTTCATGTGGTTTATCTGGTTTGTGGATGCTGTGGACATCTGATCTCTCTTCATATATACTTTGCTCATAAGAAAGTTCTGAAGAAGCTGAAAATTCTACACAGGCCATAAAATCAAAAGTACGTTCTGCCTAAATGCTCTTACTCCAGTAATTTCTTCTTCAGATACAAGGAAAGGATATAGACTTGAACTCCTTATGCTTTTTCTGAACATCCTTTTTATTCTGCCAGGGTCTAGGTGTGTTCAGTCCTTGGCTACGTCTTGCTGGTGCTCTGTCAGAGGTGTGCTCTCACTAGCTGATGTCAGAGTGGATCATCAAGGCTGATATTTGAGTGTGAGGGAGACTGCTGTTTACCTGTCCCTTAAAGCAGCTATGTGCATTTGGATAATCATTTTAGAAACTAATAAACCATATCCCTCTTCTTGCTCTTGTTTTATTTTTTTTTCCTTTATCACCTTCTTCCGTCGTATTCTGCTTCTTCTTCTTCCCTCTTCTCATTTTCCCTGCAGTTCATTTCCTGCCCTATTTCTTTATCTCTTCTTCTCCCACTGCAACGTTCCTTCCCTAGCTGTTATGAAGATGTGTGATAATGCAGTAAACTGGAGCTGGATCCCCTTCCCTGCTGCTGTCTTCCACTCCTTGTGCTGCCTTCCCAGGTCCTTTGGCACTTACAAGACAGGGCAGGGGAGTAAAAGCTAAGGACGTATCATGGTACAAGGTGAATGCCACCTTGACCCTTCCTATTTCAGTACATCTTTAACTGTCAAGTATTAGACAAATACCTAGTGGCTAGGAATTCAACCTCTTAACTTTGTGAAGGTTTAATAAATGTAATTAAATCTTTCTCTGAAGCACTTGATTTAAAATGGAACTTGCTGCTCTCCCCAGACCTTCCTCGCTCCTGAAAACATGTTGCAAAATGTTGTTTCTCTTTCCCCTTTTTCCTTTCTGGGGGTTTCTAGACTCTCCTTGGCATTAGTTATGGTCCCAATGCAAACTTGATGAAGCGCAGAACCAGCCACGGAAGCATATTCAGTTTCCGACTCCGTGGCAGAGACACTGGCTCCGAAACAGACTTTGCCGATGATGAGATCAGCACTGCTGGGGAAAATGAAAGCCACCGGGGCTCTCTCTTAATTCCAAGATCTGGGAGGCGTCCAAGCGTGCAGAGTCAAGTGAGCCATAGTTCTCACCCTGCTACTCCCAACTACACCCAGACGGGCAAAAGGAACAGCTCAGTGGATTGCAATGGTGTGGTTTCCCTGATAGGAGGAGGCACCGGGGCACTCAACCCAGACCCTACTTCTCCTGCAGGGTTACTGCTCCCCCCAGTTATTATGGAAAAACCTGGGACAGGCGACCTGGTGAGTACTTTATAACTTTTGTATGTGATTCACACTCTTATTTCCTTTTAAGTGTTGTTGGAGTTTGCTGTAATTTATTTACACTAATATGCAGTCTGCAGTGGGAAACCCAGACCCATCATTCTTGGCAAGGTGGTAAGACAACAGGCTTACTAACACAGTAGCATGTGGCTACTGCCATGTAAGAATGATTCATGACTTCTGGTGAGACTTACTTACTCTTCAGAGCTGGCTAGAGGCAAATACCTAAATACTGTGTTTGACATGAAATTTCTTTTCTTATAGGGACATTTTTAGGTTGGTTTCTTTGAGCATTTGAATATGTGACATTGTCCAGTGGCTAGAAAATGATATTTTTAAAATGATTCGGTGTGAGTCTTATTGTCTCAAGACTTACTATCTTGAGTCTTATTATCTTCTCCCACTGGTTGCTATAGGTTTGCATCTAACCTTTAGTCTTCTGTATTGCTACTTGTAGAGGACTGTTCTTAGTAGTTCCCAGAAGGGTTTAGCATCCAGTTCAAGTAACACCCAGGAAAGATGAGTAGATGATCAACAGACTTCAACAGATGAGTAGATGATCAACAGACTTTGCAGATTGCCAAGATCTTTGTTGCAAAGCACTGCTGCTGCAAAATATTTAATAAGGCTGTAAATAAAACTATTAAAACTGATACTTTTAGGACCCAAGCATGAATTCACTTGGAAAACAAGGAGATGGTGTTTTGGAAATAGCTGCTACACAGGCAGGGAAATTTGGACAGGTTGTCAGTTTGATATAGTGGAAATTTATCTCTTTTAATATAGATAATCTACATTGGAACTCATTACTCTCAGTAGTCTTTAAAACAATGGAGATCTAGTCACTGTGGTCAGCGAGGGTAGGATATATTTCACCTTAGAGATCGAAAAAGGGTCAGAATAATCTCTGACCCTGGAAATGCCTCTTTCTGTTCACTTTAACTACTAGGGTAACCCAAGATGAATAACTCTATATTGCACATGTCTTCAGTTAGGTGAGATGAAGCCCATTCAGAGTAACGAGGTGCCAAAACTGGGTTACATTGGTGGGGAAAAGAGCAAGTGTGATTCTAACATGTATTAGGCTAGTTATTTCCTGAAGAGAAAGGCAAGTGAGATGGATCCCAGGCGTGGTGTCGGATTATCAGTAAACTGAGAAGCAGCTTTTTTCCTTTAGAGCCAGACAGCTTCTTCCTTTTCAAGCTTTGGATTGAATTTTTTTCCTCACCTACACGGGCATTCCCTGTAGTCCTGCAAATAGACTCTCACACTGTACATGAGAGGAGGGCCCATGCTGCGTGTGGGAAGCTAGTTGGTGTGAGAATTATCTGTTTTGTTGACAGTTGTGAGGCTGTTGCTACTTTTTCAGATGTTCACACCTTCGTTCATTTAGGACTTTGGTACTCCCATTTTTATGCTCTGCAGACAAGAACAGTCCTGAGAGCAGTCTCTAGACAGCTAAGCAACAGAAACACTGATTGTAGATAGTAGAGTTTTACTGGACTTAGCTTGGTGCAAAAAAAAAGATGCGTATTAAAGAAACTGTGGAAGAAAGTTTGTGTAAGAAAAGAAAAGTTCTGAACCAAAGTAGAAAGGCCTCAGTAGATGAGCAGTGGATGTCGTCCTTTTCTCTGCAAGGAAAGCAGCTCTGCAGGCTGCTGAGGCTCTCCCAGCTGTCAGAAAAAGCTTAGCAAAACGTGAGAGCACTCAACCTTTCACAGGAAATATTGATATTTTACAGGATTGGGTCCTGAGGTGACAGGGAGGCTTTGAGCTCTGCTGGCATTTCTTTTTGTTTGCCAGCTTCCTGGCTTCTAAAAAAATGGATTCTGAAAATTGAATGGCCCTGGTGGGTGAGCTCACTTGGCAGTTCCCTGGTCATCTAGAAAATAACATCCAGGCACTATAGTAACAGATGCTCATTCAGTGATGCAATGTGAAGGATGATGTGTCTTCTGCCAAACAGGTTTGGTATCTAATCTATCCAGAAAATGTGAGCTGGAGTTAAATCTAATTGGCAAGAAGCCCATTGCTGTACAGATGTATTTGCTACAGGAGCCATAAGCACCAGCCACAAACGTGCAGCCTCAGCTGTGGAGCGCAGGGAAAAGGAAATAGCAAATCTAACACCTCAGTATGCTCAGAGATAAATCAACATGCTCCTGGGCTTTGCGTTTGATTATTTTCGCCTTTTTCTTGTTAAAATTTGAAGTTGAGTTTGTTCTTTGTTAGCAGCTCCGGTTTCTTTTAAGAGTCTCTTAATATGTTTACGAGATGCAAAAGAAAGATGTTGCAGAGTGAAGTTGAAGTTACCTTATTAACCCCACTGGCCCTGCCGCTGTTATTTTGTACAAGTGTAAGCCCATAGTGAAAAAAGACCCACTTGTGCTATCTGTTGTGTCTTCCCTGAACAAAAAACGAAGGACCAGGACATGAAAAGGCATCACTGTGAGAAAAAAGTATCATTAAGCTCTGACTTGCAGCTTCCTGAGTTGTAAGTGTGGCTTCACTCATGTATACACAATGTCTGAGCTGATGGAGCTGGCAAAACACATTTTACACCATTAGATTTTGAAGACACATTTCTTCCCTCTGTGATGCTCAGCAGTATCAGGTGAGCGTTACACAGATCTGTCTGATTACTGCTGAGGAGGGAGACCACTGAATTCTGATTTGGGGAAAGATTAGAAGAGTACTTCTGATTTAAAAGACAGAGTAAACATCAAATGAGATCTGACCATCCTAGTTTTGAGTTTCCAACCCGGAGCCCTTAAGCAGATCCTAGTTTCAGTAGATGGTTTCAAACAAGATCTCCTAAGGTTTCTCAGGAAAGCATGAAAAGTCACTAGCCACTTTTGTGTATTTTAGCCTGATCAGTGTTGATAACATTCAGCCTGAAGATTTTACCCCAGACAGAGTAGCTGGGACCATGATGACAACATTCATGCCTTTGTGGTCACTGTAACTGCTACTCCCTGTCCCAGCCAAGGGAATGGCTGCAGGTAGCAGTTGAGCTGACATGAAGGCATCTGTGCAGCTTGTGCCCTTTCCCATGAGAGAGGTGACTGCAGCACGTTATCCCACTGTTCAGGCTGGTGGCTAAGATGAGTGGTCTCCTGGCAGTTGGCTGCAGAAAAGCACGTAAGCTAAAAAAGCCAGTTTCAAATACTCTTCAGATGGCCCTGGCTGCTTGGCACAGATGGACGTGAGCGTATTTCTATCAGTGTGCTTGCACTTGCCATCTCCTCCCCCTAATCGCTAAATACAACTAGTAAAACATGAAAGGTTTCAAATCATCTCAATGGATGGTGTTTATACCCATCAGTCCTGTCAGCTGGGGTAGCTGGACTGGTCAGCAGGCTTGCTGGCCGTGGACAGCATATTTCATGCAGAATGGCATCCATCCATGCAGTCTTCTGCATCAAAGTGGTCCTGCCAAGTCACCAGGGGCTTCAGTCCACACCTGAGCTGAGGAGGGACATTCTGTCTTCTGCAGGGAACGCATGTGTGTCTGCACACTTTGCTACACCCATTGATGTTTCCACATAAGAGCACACACAAAGAGTGATTGTTGGGGAGCTCCCCCTGGCAGCACAGGGGGTTACACTGCAGTGTTTAAGCTAGAAAACCCACCTAGGTCATGTGAAGAGCAAAGTAGCACAATCTGAAAGGATGAGCTGCAAGCACCCTCTACAAAGCTGGCTCTGGGTCAGACAGTCTTCACCTGAATGTGAAGAGTAGCAGGCATTCAGGCCCAAGGGGTGCAGGAAACTTGTCCCAAGAAACCCCTGATAAGTCCTAATTATTCTCCTGGGTATCTCCAGTGTATCCTGCAGAGGACTCAATCAAAGCTGGTGCTGTTCTCCTACCAGCTTTCTTCAAGTGGTGCAGCTGCTGATTTCATCAAACTTAGCCCAATGTAATTAAATAAGACACAAGCAGGACTATGGTGACTGTGCTTAAAGTCCTGAATTTTTTTTTGCTTGACCTGAGACTCAGGGATTTGAAAAATGATACATTTTCATGCTCCTGCTGATTGTTGGGCTGGGAGTTTGGGATTTTGCCTTTTTTAGAGGAAGTCTGTACATTATGTAAGTAACTTCAGGGCACACTACAACCTAACGTTTCTGCACATCCCTGTAGTACTTGTTTGTACCTGTGTATTGCTCTGTAGTGTTTTGGTGTTTCTTAGTTAAGAGGTTAGAATAACATCTCCCTTCGCAAGGTATTGATCTGTTTGGACAAAATTGGATAAAGTTAATGAGCTGTTATCTGGAGCTCAGTTTATCCATGGGATCTGATGAAGGTAAGTTGTCACCTGCGGTTGTCAAGAATTTGCGAGTTAAGAAATACACATGACGGCATCCCCTCTTGCCTCCTAAACCTAGCTGGAGCCCTTTCTGTAAGTCTGCAGGGAAATGGCAAGGTTTTTAGTTTAGCCTGAGTTTCCAGTTATTTTGGAGATTAGAAGTAGCAGAGAAGTGGACACAGGATTGAGGAGGTGGTTGTTCACGAGAGGCAGTTAGGTGTTAGCTGGTAGTCCCCACTACTTTGCTCTCCCTGGGGCACCTGCTCAACAGAGCTTCCCATCAGCCTGGGAGCAAAGCGCGGCCGCTGGTGACATGGTTTTGGGATGGGCAATGAAGCCGAGGTTGGAGCTATCTGGTTTCTCCCTCTGCACATACAACTCTTCCTGAATTTCCTATTGGTTGCACATATGTTTTTTCTTTTAAGAAACAAATGCTGAGTATTGCTAGCTTGGCAGGAGTGAAAACCGGCAGGAAGTGAGCCCTTAAGAAAGGCCAGGCTGCTTACTGAGGGGCTGAACTAAGGATTTAGAAGCTTGTCTTTAGATAAACTTTTATTGGATTTTTTATTAATAAAACCCCCCAACAAACAAACAAATACAAACAAACAAACCAAAAAAACAGAAGGCCTTGGCTTTTCTTGCCACTAAGCAGAAAACTGTCTTGCTGACCACATTGGTTTGAGGTTTCCTTGTTGACCATAATACTGCCCCAAGGTAAAATTTCTTTCTTTCCTCTCTTGCTTTGCCACAGGACTGGTGAAAAGTGAAAGTGTTAGCAGTTTCCTTGTTCAGAAAAAAGGTCAACAAAATAAGTCATCCAAAAGTCACCACCATGAAGTTATATGGACGAAAGCGAGCTAGCCCTCTGCTGCTGTCACACAAAGAGCTGTCACCGTGGCTATAGTTTCTGTTCATTTCGAGTTTTGCTTTAGCACATCCTGAGTGTAAATCATTTAGATTTGACACAAATATTGCAATCTGCTCCAGTTTACAGTGCACCTCTTCAAATAATCAAGCATCCACAAAATTAAATGGCTTCTTTTTAATGTTGTGCGCTATTATAGTCACTTTCAATCTCATTAAATATATGCGCTAGTGCCTTACTGGGTCCATTGTTCACAGTGTGGCCTGTCCACCTCTTTTTATGCTTGAAAAGATTTTTACTGTACAAGGAAAATTAAACCTGTCCCAGTTCCCAAATGGGGTCTTTAAAAAGCTGCCATGTAAAAGCCCATCTTCACATAACAGTTTTGATACAGCTCAGAACTGTAGGCACTGAGAAGAAAATAATTTTGCAGTTATGTATCCTCATTTACATGTAAATTACTGAATAGTATATTTGTCCCTATAGAATTTAGCTAATCCAAAGGAGAAACTTTTCCAGTCAATCAGAGAAGAACACAAATAATCTCATCCTGCTGGAGGTGCCTCTGTTCAACTCCATTGTGAGTTTTTCATCTGTATCCTAAGGACAATCCTTACATAACTATAGGGACTGTTGTTATTTTTACTTAATTTCTATAGAAATATAAGTACTATGAACAAATGTGCTTGTGTATATTCTCTCTGTAACGATGATAACCTTTATGCTGCCTTGTTTGTCCAGTTCCTGGAACTGCTCTCTATCTCAGAGTGCAAAATCTGCCAGTTCCTTGCATGATTATTAGCTATCTCTGTTCTAAAATAAATAATAAAAAAACTCCCTCACATATCTGTTCTTTACAAAGAACAAAAGCTCATAAACTTCCCTGAGTAACTTCAGTAAATTTAAGCAATTCACCTGGATGGAAATGTTCTTTCCTGGAAAAATACTTTTTAGTAAATGTCAGGCTGACTATGTGATGGATTTACTGCTCTACTGGGAAAGGGACTGTGACCTCCTGCAAGAGCACAGGAGTATGGAGCAGATTTCCCAGAGAGGTGGTGGATGCTCCATCCCTGGAAACATTCAAGGCCGGGCCGGATGCAGTTCTGGGCAACCTGATCTAGTTAAAGATGTCCCTGGTCTTTGCAAGGGGTTGGACTAGATGAGCTTTGAAGGTTCCTTCTGACCCAAGCTATTCTATGATTGTCTTCCTTCCACCCCACCATTGCCAGACACTCTATCCTGGCTCTGGGGACAAACCTTTGCCAAGTAGCTGGCAGGGAGCAGGGGAGCTTCAGGCTCTGCCCTCTGGCAGGGGCATGTGCAGCTGGATGAAGACGGCTACTACGCATGGCAGCATTTGCTCTGAACGCAGGCCAGCAGCAAACTGCGTTGCCTCACCTCTAGAGATGAAGGAAGGAAGGACCCATGGATGTGTCTCCAGAAATACCCCTTTGCACACAGACAATGGTACACTGCAAACAATCCCTTTGAGTCCAGCAGGACTCCTGAAGTCCTGGGAACTGCTTCTTGTGACACAAGTGGCAGGACTGAGGAAGTCGGGCTGGAAAGAAAAGTAGAGTGGCTTGGAAAACTTGGCAATATCACATCAAACCTAGGGAAAAATTCAGTTCCCTGTTATTTTTTTTTAATTTTTGTTTTAAACGAAGGATATGCCAAACCTGTCTAACTTTTCATTTAGCCTAGTTTAGCTGAATCAAAAAATAAGAAGAATTAATCTCTGAACGTCTTTTCTTTGACTTTTTACCTCTGCAGTGAATTATCTTTGCACCTGTAACTAAAAGGTGGCTTTCAGATGAAAGCCGCCAACACATAACTTCTGCAAAAACATTTCTGCATGCATAAATAGAAATATAGTATCTTTCCTGACAGTCAGAAAAGTGGCATTTCTGGAGGTGAGATTGTCTAAACACATTCTACTGGTATGTCCTAAGCTTTGGGTTAGGTGGGATAATGGTGCAGTTTAAAAAGAGTTATACAATCCAGAGGAATTTGAAATTTGAAGTTTTCTTATGGTTCATTCTACAGACAGAGGAATCTGGAAGATTTGAGGGTTTATTTGGCTTTTTTCCTTTTTCTTTGCTTTTACATTTTTAGTTATACTACTTAAAAATTTGTCTCCCTCATGTTTTTTATCTGCTTGTCTAGTTATTTCTTTTCTGTCCCATGTATTTGTTATGTACTCCAAACTGGTGAAAATGATTATGCAATTTTGTAGATGCTTTCTTCATTAATAAAACATTTGTTGTTTCTTTATTTCTTATTGGATGTTTTTGAGGCAAAGGGAACCAAGAGAACTAATGCATCTGAAATACTGTTCAGGTTTTCTCCAGCTCCTAAGCCAAGGATAGAGTGTTTTCTTGTTATATTGTGCAGAAGTAGGAGTCTCTTTGAATAGGTTCTGATTACACCTTGCCTTTTGAGATGACTGTGTCTGTAACTCAATGGACAATGAGCCAATTGTTTTAACAAAAGAGAACATTTTAGGAAAAAAAAAAAAAGGCATTTTGAAGTATTACTGCTTTCCTGGCTTAGCTAATGTTTTAAGTGCTTGCTTTAAAAGTCCTTACTCTTCTCTGGTCTTGCAGTAATTGGTATTTTTAACTGCAGTACTTTGAAGTGACCTGGGAGCAGTATCCTGGCTATTTTCAGTGTCAACGGTTGGCCAAGCATCTTTGTCCTTTGTGACCGTCTGACAAGGGGATGTCCCCTGCTCTGAAGGGGTCACACTCCAGAAAGACAGATCATAGAGCTTCAGCGCTTTTTTCATGCTGTTCTCATGGAATTGCCTTTCTTGAAGAGCCTTTTTAGTAGAGAAATGGTGAAGAGGAGGGATCCTGAGTCCTGCTTGGTGCATGTCCCAGGCACAGAAAGGAAGAGCTGTGGGGCTACTGCCCATGGTACGTCTCAGCTGGCATCCTGGGCGCTGCTTGGGGTGGTTAGGGCCATTTCAGACTCAAGCAATGAGAAGATCCAGAAGACTGAAACTGATTCCTGTAGCTCATTTGACTCCTGTAGCTCATTTTGACTATGAAGAAGCAAAACCAGCTATTCTGACATATGCATAAACCAGGGGTTATCATCTTTATAGGGATTTCTTCTCCTTTCACATTTCCTTGCAAGAGCCATCAAGACCTGTCTATCTACAGTGCATCTTCCTTGCTTACATAGTGTCTTGGACCTCACAGCCCATATGCGTGGAGGAGCAGGACAGAAGCTATTAAAATACGTATCTTGGGAGACTGAGTGTCTTGACCAGGAGGTCTGTGACAGAGAATGATGCTGAACTTGGTTTTCCCAGATCCTTCCACTTCAACCACCATCTTTCCTTCTACCTGTGGGAGAGCTGGAGGAGTAAAGCAAGCAGGATTTGTCTCTGTACGAAGTGGGAGCTCATAATAGTAAAAGTCTTAACATCTTGCTCCTGTCAACTGACAATATAAAGTATTTAATACAGTGTGTGTCTACAGCTATACTGTGATTCTGGCTGACTTCAGAAACCCAAGCCTTCAAAAAGCATAAAAGTAATTTAAAAAGAAATATTAAATAAAGACAGTTCAGGACTTTTGTTTTTCTGGTATTTTCTTTCTTTTTTTTTTTTTTTTTAAAAAAAAAAAGCTTTTCCTTCTGAAGCATCAGAACAAGAGGGTTTGGGTTATATTTTATTTTTCCTGAGAAAAAAGGAAGCTCAGATTCTCCACTAATTACAGAGCTTCAGAATCCGTGGCACCAAAGATCACCAGAATGACAATATGTTCCTGAGATTTGGCAGTGTTTCAGAACAAGAGAAAACATGTGTTGAGGAGTCAGTTTGCTTGGTCTGATATCAGAGGCCTGTAATCGAGCTGTTACCCACGCCCCTTTTCCTCTTCTAGCAGTATAATTAAACAGTTAACACATTTCAGAAATAATGGAATAATTAATGTAATTAAGCAGGGCTTCTTTCACAAGCAGAGAGCACAGTAAAGCAGCACTGCTGTTTCTCCGGGATCAGAAGTATCCCATTATTTTCACCTGCATCTTTCACCTGTTTACATGAAGGTAAAGGGCAGGGCACAGTTTCCAAAATTGTTCAAAGAGCATTTTCAAAAGCAGCACACCAACAGCATATGCTTAATTGGGAAATCAGTGAGCTTTGGACTTTTCAGATGGGAAAAAATAGTGCTGAGGTAATTTTGAAAATGCTACCCCATATCTACTTTGGTTTTATTCTGCTGATCCAATGTGTTCATTTGAACAGACCTCTCCCTCGGACGAGGCAAGCAAGAAGCAGCTTTTAACACCCCACCGCCCGTCAGTGGACCACTCGGATGAACCTTTTCAGAGGCAGCGAGCAGTGAGTGCTGTCAGCATCATCACCAGTGCCCTGGAAGGTAAGAAGCATCTTTAGTTCCCAGACTCAAAGCCATACAGATGTTGATTGGCAGTAACACAAAAGACCCTAACATTAGACTCTTGTTATTTTGCAAGAAGGCATTATAAGCAGTTATAACCCCTATAACAGAGGCAATACTGTAACAGAAGGCAATATAATCACTGTCTTACCCATGGACTTGTAAAAATCCTGACAAAATGCTGGCCAGATAGTCAGTATTGGATCTGGTAAGATTTTGTGCCCCCATGGAATTTGATTTACACAAGGCTTACCAAGATGCAGGGTAGTGGCACACCAGACTGTTTGTACGACTGTACATACATTTGTATCTCATCTCTCTGGACCTGGTGCAAAGGCTGGCATGGGCAGTCACCAGCTACGTACATTCAAGTTGTGGGGGACGATAGTCTCCTTCTTGCAGAGCAGCTAGTGGGCCGCAACGTTTCGTGAGTGTTTGAATCCTACTGTGAAATCTAAGGATTCTCAAAGGACCCATTTGTCCATGCAAATATTTCTCAGCAAATTTTTATATTACTCATTAGGTGCAGAATATATATAATTATATAAATATATAAAATATATATAATCCTCATTATGTGCAGAAGGATTTCCCTTCCCTATCTTTCCATACACCTGAACTTTGCATTTCTCTTTCACAAATTTACTGATAGAAAGACAACAACTCATAGCAAGACAGCACATTTCTAGGCTCTTTATATGCAGCATGAAAGGGCTTCTTACAGTTCCTCATGTCTCCTACATTATAAATTGAAAAAAGGTGGCAAGTTGCAACTATAGGAAAATGTCTGCCAAGAACACAGTGTGGAGCAAGGAAAATTTTGAGTTCTTCTGTAGCCTTATTCTATGTGTTACTCATGAATAGAAAGGCCAGGCAAGATGGAGGGACTTATCTGGGAGATGCCTTACAGAAAGGGACTGGACGTAGCTCTTTGGAGATGACGCAGTGTGAATCCACAAAGCCCTCTTCTTCCTCAGTTTCTTACCTTCCCTGTGGTTATATTCAGCAGTGTTGCAGCCAGAACATATATATGTTTATATCTTTGAATAGATAAAATGTTGTATTCTTACTAGGTAAATAATCACTTCAGTGTATTCCAGTGTTTAGGGTAGTCTGCAAAGGTTTTATTTATTTTCTGTGGGGTTTTAAGCGATTAGCTTTGTGATTGATTTGCTTCTTTGTAATGTGTTAAGAATGCCTAAAAAGACCTGAGCTGGATGACTTCTTATTCATTTAATGGTACGTTCTATTACTTTTCGTCACAGAAATAGAGACCATCAAGTCTGGGGTAGCTCAGAGGTTGAACATTTTTAGCTTCGTACAGAAGAAAACAATCCTTATCAAAGGTTTCCTAACTCACGGTCTTTGATTGGTCATTGAAATTGAATACTTGTTAACAACAAGAGGAATATCAAATCAGAATAAAATGCATCACAGGATTTAACTGCAATAATAGCTGTATGATTTGTGCTGAAGTGTATGAAACCGCCAGACCAGAAATCCCTTCCTCTTTAGTTACCTGGTGTCTGCTCTCAGCTCTTGGGTAGTCATCATCTGCCTGTTTTCCCAGACATTGCAAAGCCTTGCAAACAAGGAAGGACCTAGGGCTTTTTTGTTGGTTTGTGGGGTTTTTTCATTTAAAAATAAGAGGAAAAATACCTCCAACACAGACTTTGTGGTTTTCTGACCACTTTTTTTGTAACAGTATAAAGTAGAAGAAAAAATCAATTGAGTCTGGTTTTACTTTTCCTTTTGCAGATGTTTTTCAAAAACTATTAAATCTGTTGTGATTTCCAAAGATCACCTGTGCTGAGAAAGGATGTGGTTTCTTGATTGATTTAAACCACTTTAATGCCACACCGCTGCCAAAACAGGACAGTTGCACCTACCTCCTTCCCTTGCTGTGTTCCTGCAGTTTGGTTTGACTGTACAAACAATTGGTTTTCAGATGAATCAGTAAGCAGAACCAGCCCATTCAGAAAGTCCAGGAGCACAAAAGCTGGCAAAAGGACAGAGAAATAATGTATGACTGAGGCTGAAAGATGAAACTACCCCTTTCAGCAGCAACCTAGACTTAAAGGGGCTTCTCTCAAGTGTGGAGCCTCTGGGAAAAGAGTCACTCATCTGATACGTGCCCATTGTGAAAGTCCCTAAATTAATAATAGTAGAGTAAGCAGGGCCGGCTAGAAGTGATAATGAGAAGTATGGATTTACCTGGAAAATTAGATCCTTTGCGAAGTGACTGACCTAAACTCTTTATTACTTTCAGAGGTGGGTTTAAAAAAAAACCACAAAATTAAGGTTTTACATTGAAATAATTTGGGGTATTTTTCACATCTTTCACCCCCCATCCTGTGGGGTTCTCACATCATTTTAGACACGTTTAAACCCTGTTCGGAGGCTGGAAAGACATAATCATTTCTTGGCAACAATTTGGTTTCCCAGAGGTCTCAGAGCAGAGTAGACGTATGTACAAAACCTGTGCATGCAGGACATAATCTGATATTTTGAAAGCTTGCTAGAAGACACCTAATACCTCAGTTCTGTTGTCGAATGAAGAAAAAATGCACAGAGAATGCATACTGACTTGAGAGAGGAGGCTGTTTATAAACTGATTGAAATAACAGCCTTGGCTGAAGTTTTCCTGTTATCAGTGCAGGTTCTAATTATATAGACTAAGACCGTTATACAGCATTCCATGCCTATAAAGGAATCAGAAAAGGAAAGCATTAAGCTATTTCACTAATCATTATCATTCCGCCATTAACTGTCTTTTCTGGCTTTTCTTTTTCACTGTTTAATGCAAATTATGCTTATGAAGCTATTTCAATTCTTTTGTGTTCAGGTAAAATGGACATAAGAAAGTTGTATTTTAGGCAATATTTTAAAAGCACCTCTAAAAAGCACATTGGAGTCTTAGTAGCATTTTCAAACTGACTTATGAATTCCCCTGATTTTGTGTGTGGGCCTTTTAGAAGAAATCAGATACTGAATGCCTGTTTGGATTGCACATCAAGAACAGAAACCTTATGGATAACCAGTGATACTCTAGCTCTCAAGTGATTAAATCAGCTCCAAATATTGGATTTCAGCTCTTTCAGCTCTTAACTGCTTTAAAAGGTATACTTCAGATACTTCTAAAATGTGACATGGGAATGAAAAAAAATTCCAATCCAAGTTAAAAGAAGATAGTGTATTCTTACCCATTTGAACTTGGAAAAAGGGAAAACAGAGTGAAAATCTGAGCCTGTATATAATGCTGGACTTTACATACTTAGTGTGATTCTCTCTTTTTGCTTCTGACACTTTTAAAAGGTTATTACTTTCAAAATAAGTCACCATCTGCTAAGTGCAGGTCAACTGGCAAAAACCCCAATGTGTGTAATTTGCCAGCCTATTAGGACAGAAATATTTTTATCTTAAAAAAAAGTTTGGGGTAATTCAGGGGCCTTCCTTTATGTTATGAGTCATTTTAAGTGTTCTCTTGTCATATAACTCACTGTGAATTGACTGTTACTTTACTGCTTGTGACTTAGAGCTTGAGGAATCACACCAGAAATGTCCTCCCTGCTGGAACCACTTTGCTGTTAAATTTCTCATTTGGGATTGTTGTCCGCTTTGGCTTTTAATCAAGAAATTTGTCAAGTTCGTGGTAATGGACCCATTTACCGACCTCACCATCACCCTTTGCATTGTGCTGAACACACTTTTCATGGCCTTGGAACATTATAAGATGACGAAGGAGTTTGACCACATGCTTTACATAGGCAATTTGGTAAGTGAACATGAACTCGAAGTGCTACCTGAGGAGTATATTGCCTGCTTGTTAAAGTTCTGGCTGCAGCTTGGGAAGACCCCATGTTGATATATTGTCAGCATCGCTTTGCTTATGACATGTCAAGTAAGTCCACAGTCACCTCTTCCTGGGGGTGAAGAAAAAAGAATGGAAGACACAGGTCTGTTTTTAAGCTAACATATTCTAATGTTATTAGTAACCACTAAAGCCATGTTTCTGGGCTGTTCCTGATAGGTATCAAGTTTGTACCTGTTTAAGGAAATAAGAGAAGGATTAATGAAGTTTATTTGGGATTTCTGTTAAAAGAATAAGGCAGTTCTTGGTGACTAATGGTGACTTTTAAGTCAAAAACAAAAAAAACCCAAAAAGCCCCCAAACAAACCAACCAAACAAAAACCAAACCCCCAAAAACCTACATAAAAAAAACCCCAAGGCAAGATCCGAGAGAGAAATAGAATGCTGTTTGATAGTAGGTAGACATGTATGCGGGAAGGTGCCTGTGCTACATTTTCTGTATGTCCTACTGTGCCTCCCTGCCTTGTCCAGCAGTGTGTACCAGGACCCATGCAAGCCCTGGGGCAGAGAGGACGTGGAGCAAAGCATGGCTGATGCTTCATGGGGAAATTCTGAACATGCAGGTTGGAGCAGCCAGGGATGGAACTGCAAACTAAGCAGAGACTGCACTTCTCCACAGAGAAGCAGAGTGACAGATCTACAGCCAAGTTGCAGGGACAGCAGAAAAACCTTTCCAGAGGCAATGCAGTACAATTTGTTAACCCAGGGGGCCACCAAAATTCTGCAGTTACTGCAAAATGGGAGCTTTTTCTTTAATTATCTTTCTCTGGGTTTATGTTTAAAAGTTACCATGTTTTACTGCTTTAAAATCCTTTCAATTTTAGATGAGTCTGTATGAGAAAAAGCACAGGCTATCTAGCTATGGCATGGTGGAATTGCCCTAAAATCTAGTGGTAGAAACAGAGATATCCTGTAGGACCATAAGTAAGTCTGGAGTACCCTGAAACATGGATGCTGCTAAATTTGCATTTGAGAGGCTTACAGTAGAAATGAAGAAATCCCTTTATTTCTGTAAAAATGAAGGCTGCGCTATCTCAAAGTGGGATTTACCTTGCCTAACCAGGTGTTTATGGCATAAGAGACTCTGTCTGAGTTGGTTGCCTTTGACTCCCTTTGAAGTCAATAGAGAGTAATGGACAATTTTAATGCATAATTAATGTGATGTTTTAAAGACATTTACCTTTGGATAAGGTGAACTATGCCCTGGAGGCCACTGGCTCTAGTCACTGTCAACTATAGTGGGAGTATGCAGAAACACTACAGATGTGATGTCTGCCTTTAGTGAAAAGCATCCTACGTTGGCAGGTTTAGGTGGGTAGTAGCAATAATCAGACTTAATCAGACTTTTTCTACCAGTCCTAGCATATGTGGTGCATTACATATGGATTTTTTTCTTTACCCTAGCCCTTGTTATTCTTGGCTCTGGGCCTTCTTGGGCAGGTTAAGGTTCTTCTAGGCTGTGAGACCAGTCTCCAGTTTTTCAGCTGCTGTGTCTTGGCAAAGCTCTGTGTGTAAAATCTGTTTGGGTCTCTCTTGCTTCAGACCCATGCTCTTGCCCTCTGCAGAAAGGAGTAGATAAGGTAGCTCGGAAAGTAATCTCACAGAACTGCACAGAACTCCACTTTGCAGTCAGCTTTCCTTGTTGTTGTTCAACAGTTTGTGGTCTCTAAGATGACTTAAAAGTACTCCTTCAGGCCCACTATCCATCAGAGAAGATGGCAATGCTGCCATTTCCCCCTCTGACAATTGGTAAATGTATCTGCTCCTTACTCTGCTTTTGGCAGATCAGCAGACCACAAGCAGTGAAACTCTAGCTCCTGGCATGCCTCCTACCAACACGGTTCTTGCAGAACTGCTGGGGCTGAGCAGGGCTGAGCAGGGTGCCAACAAGGAAATAAAAACAATGAGCAGAGGTAGGAATTGCAAACCAATTTTGCAAAATTTTGGAAACAAACAAACGAACCCCAAAATCTTGCTGTGAGCTCCCCAGCACTACCTAGAGCTGTTTCTCCTCTTTGTGTTAAAATCTAAAATAAACAAAAAAGCCTGCTAATATTTTCTGTAGCAGGCTGATGGCATGGGATTCTCTTCTCCTGAGATCCCAGGATGGGTCTGTGAGATGCCAGACTGTCTCAGCTCCCCGTCACCAGCTTTACTTAAACACCTGCATAACTGGATTGATTGCGAGTAGAGCAGGTCAGAGGAAGGTAACCCCATTTTGTGGAGGATTTTGCAAAGTCATTTGTAATGAAAATTGACTTTTTCTGCAATTTCCTATGAAAGAGAGAGTCCCAGCTCCAGGGCAAGCTGCCAGGTGACTTCGTTCCCTAAGCCACAGACTGCCAGACCCCTCCTCTGCCCCCACGCTGGCTGGCCATTGTCCTTCTATTGCATCTAACCCTCTTTGAGTGATTACACTAGCATTAAATGGGGGAAGTATTATAAAGGGCAGATCTTGGTCATTTTTTCCTCAAAACAAATGTTTGTGAGAGAAATGAAAGAATGAATGTAGGCTATGGATTTACTTTCTCCGAGAACAGTTCTTTATCCACTGCCAGTCACTGGAGATCTCCTTCTCTGTCCGTCTACTTCATGCAGCATCTGTTACCTTGAGACTCCTTTAGTTCATCACTCACAGGAATAAACATTTTCAAATGTGATCAGAAGGCCACCCAAGCACATGTACATGGTTCATCTGCTCATGTGATGCCGCCACTTAAAAAATGGGTAGATAGAACAAGATTGCCCCAATTTTTATTTCCTTTAGAAACAGATACCATTATGCAGTATTAAAGCCTAAATAGCTGAAATGATAGATAAAATATTTTTTTTTTTAAGACAAAGCTCTCCAAGTCAGCAGTATCATATTGAGCTCCAACGGGATGTTAAGTTACTTGTTTTCTTTCCAGCCTTTATCACTTTAAGTATCCAGCCTCTTGTCCAAGCATAGACAGTGTGTACCAGGTGCCAGTGATTTGACAACTGCCGCTTGAAATTCATAACTGGTACACGTACACGATTCCTGATGCCTTTAGGAAGGCTCAGACATTTTGCTATCTTACTGTGACATTTCTTTCTCAGAAGGCTATTGATTAAAATGATTCAAGCAAAGAAAGTGATCCTCCTGAGTCATTTCTCAGCAAGATGGTTGCATAATGTATGCAGCATGGTATTGTGTTTTTAAGGTAGTCCCCTAGATATGATTTCACAGACATCCAGTTTTGTCTTGTTCTCTGTCCTGAGGGAAACTGAAGCATTCTGGTGGGAAGCTTTGGTATCTCTGACCACCGTGACTCAGAAATTGTTGGCTAGTTAGAAATATGAGACAGGTCATTTTGTTGGGTTCTTGGTAAGAGACGGTGATGGAATGTTGATACATCACAGGGTATTGTTGCAGTTCAAGGTCCTGATGAGAAAGAGAAGGTATTTTGTACAAGGAATTGTGTAAAATGACTGCTTGGAAAAATTCGTTCTTGAAGCATTACGGAGTAAAGCCAAATATTCCTCAAATGCAGGCTATGAAAATTTATTTTTATTCCTTAATATCATAATTATATAATCTTAACTTTTCCCTTCTACATCTTATTGGGTTTCTCATCTCTGTTGCTCAAAGTTGATCAGTTTTGCTGGGATAATGCTGCAAATATTTTGCTTATATTATGGAAAATGTTTCTCTTTGACTGTATGTTACTAGTAAGTGAGCTCTGGATAGCCCCCTGGTTTTTAACCAACAAGGTTTATTAACATTGACTGTTTCATGGAAAACTGTGTACTTTAATGTATATGTACAGTAGAGAATTTTTCAGGAACATAAAGCTCTGTGTAGCTTGTGCTGGGACTTGGAATGAAAATGAAACTGTATATGAAGAATTTGGTGCCCACATTTTGTCATTTCAGTTGACTGTAGCCTTGCTTTGTGCATTTAAAATGTTACTTAAGGAGGCATATGAAAGCACAAGATCTGATTCTCTGAGGTACTTTGCCAGGAATTTGTTAAAACTGAGTTTGCTGTCAGTAGCCTTCCCTCCCCCTCTCCTTCTGCCTCATAGGTAATATTTGTATGTTGTTTTAAAGAAAAGTGTTCCAATTAGAAGTTCTGCCATATGACATTTGAACTGGGTCATAAATAAGCAATATGTTCCCAAGACGCTGTCAAAAGAAATTTGCCATGGGTATTTGTAAAAAAAGTCTAGGACTCAAATTAGAGTTTCTAATCACCTGTCAGCTATAACCTCAGAATGAGTGGAGGCCAATGTTGCCCTGGTATTGACAATAATAACAAAATAAAAGGGGATAATACAGCAGGTACACTACAACCCCAATACTCTTTAACACTCACACTCCATTTATTTTGGTTTCTCCACTGAAATGAATAGATTTAACCTTTATAAAAGGCACCTTTACACTTTCTTTTTTTACCACTGGGATTGTTCAGATGATTGAAGGAGATGGAAATGTATGGTTCAATCCAGAGCTTGAACTTGGATGTCATTGTAAGTTTACAGCAGTATCAAATATTATTGTGAAAAGACTACACAAAGTTGTAATAGTGATAAAGAATCAGGCATGAAAAATAAAGTATTTGCTTGTAAAATGTTTGGGTTTTGCTTTCTGCTGTGTTCACCTGTATCAGTGGAAAGTCTGCAAGCAAAGAGGTGTGCTTGAAAGGTTACTTTGACTTCATATTTTCTTTCTGCAGGTCTTCACTGGGATTTTTACAGCAGAAATGATCTTCAAAGTAATTGCCCTTGACCCCTACTACTATTTTCAGCAGGGCTGGAATATTTTTGACAGCATAATTGTTATTCTAAGCCTGATGGAACTGGGTTTGTCCAGTATGGGAAACCTGTCTGTTTTACGCTCCTTTCGATTGGTAATGGTCTTATTCTGTTCTTACCTCTCTTCTTTTATTGTATATAAACTGACATGAATGCAACATATTTTCTTAAAAACGCATCTGCTGATAAAGACTTTAATTGCTGCAAACTGGTGAACAGTATGTGACAGTAATTATAGGCTGCGCGATAAGTGGAATTGCTCCAGATTTACATCAGGGTAAATGAGAACATAATTTGATTCCTTCTAGCTGTGCCAGGTACTTGCAGAACACTTAAAATGTTTGAGTTCCAATTTGTAATAAGAATCTGCCATTTTATACCTGTACACCCGTTAGCATAGTCAGCAGATAATTGATAGCCCAAGAAATGCAAGAGCCAGTATGTTGCTTTAGAAGTTGTTATTCCTAAATTACGTTATAAACATGCCACTGTTCTTTTAAATGTTGTCAAAAGAAGATGTCTTTGAATTATTCACGGGATGATTTTTTTTTCCTAGAACTGATCAGCATAACATAGCATCTGTCTTTCACGGGAACTCCTTAGCTGTCAGCTCCTTTGTTATGCACAGGATAGTGGTATTCTATTAATGAGACACTGTTGTCATATTGGAACAGAAAAGTAGTTTCCTTGCCAGCCTGACATTTGTGTTGCACTTCATGTACCAGGATGTCCATGCTAATCATTCTGGCCATGATATGGCTTCAAAACTTGGAAAGACCAGGAAAATAAGCCCTTATGATTACATTTAGCAGAAGACTTTTTTTACCCAAAATTCTCTGCACTGCTCAAAAATGCTAATTTTTCACTGCTTATGTTACATTCTGAGAGTCTCCTGTCAGTTTTTGAGCAATCCTTCTTCAATAGGACTGAAATTAACCTTCAGTTGAAAACACAGCACAAGGGTTAGGCACCATTTACGTCCTTAAAATAGGTCTTAAGTGGGACGTGGGTTGTGCATAGACTGCGTGATCCTCGGCACAGAGGTGATTTTCACCCTAGGAGCTAACAGCTAATAGCATCTGGCTGAGGCTTGCTCTGAAACACTGAGGAATTGCTTCTCTCTTTGTGGGATCAAACCCTAAACCCCTTCCCCCAGATGCCTGCCAGGCTGTTTAATTTGAGGAGGAAAAACAATGTAAAAGAAAATACTAAGACCTGAGTTTTCCTCCTTACATCCTCTCCCCAGTTATTATGATATTGGGGGAATGAGCCGATAAAAGCCCGTCTATCTAACAAGGCAGAGCATAGCTCTGGAAAACCAAATTCTCATCCAAGAAACCCAGCTGATATTTTATTAATAGTACTAGTGAGGTTAGCAGGAAGTATGGCTAAAATCACCTTATACCACACAGGCTGTGGCATTTAGTGTCTTTCACGTTTTACACACTTTAATAATTCATCAGCTGAAATGTCCGTTGCTTCTGTGAACTGACACTGTTGTTTATGTTTTGTTCACAGCTGCGAGTCTTCAAGTTGGCAAAGTCTTGGCCGACCTTAAATACACTCATCAAAATCATTGGTAATTCAGTCGGTGCCCTTGGTAACCTCACTCTTGTGCTGGCAATCATCGTCTTTATTTTTGCTGTGGTAGGAATGCAGCTTTTTGGGAAAAGCTACATAGACAATGTGAAGAAGATAAGCACGACCGGCAATTTGCCACGGTGGCATATGAACGATTTCTTCCACTCATTCCTCATCATCTTCCGAATTTTGTGTGGGGAGTGGATTGAGACCATGTGGGACTGCATGGAAGTAGCTGGGCAGCCTCTGTGCCTTCTTGTCTTCTTGTTGGTCATGGTGATAGGAAACCTGGTGGTGAGTTCTCAAGATGTTTTTTTCTCCTCTTCCTGGTATGTATGTACCATTTTTTAATTCAGAAATAGCAAATCTCACATCGCTCCATGGCTTTAATTTGATGAACCAAGTTGTCACCCAGGGAAACTTGTTCATATCCCAAATACAAAATTGCCAATGTTGCATTACTAATTAGGAATGAAGGCTTACTCATTTTTGCAGAAGAACAGATAATGTTTTATCAGAATAAAGGCACATAGGCTAGTTATAATGATTTTATTTCTTAGGCCAATCATGGGGCTGAAGGGATTCCAGATCTCTCTCCTATACAGGAGGGAATAGCACCTTAACTGTCACTGTATTGGGAGATGGTTTTATTTCCCTTCATTTTTGGCCCAGAGCACATGAACCTTATAGCTAGCACAGTGTCTTTGAGTGGAGTTTCTCATGTCTTTAGCCTGCATGTTCTAGGAAGCTACAGATTGTTTTTACAGTAGTCACTTGCTTTTTTAATAGACTGTCCCATAAGCATGGCTTACATAAGCTCTGAAACTATTGAGACTGAATTGTATTTCCCTGTTGACATCTTAAGGAGTGCTTTGCTGGCTTGCAGTCGTTGTGGAAATGTTTTGCCTGTCCAGCTTAACAGAGCATCTTTGACAGTGAGGCTCTAATGGGCTTACTGTTTATGTAGAGAGTTGTTTAATAGTAGATGATGCTATAAAAAAATGTTGGGTTTTGCTACCGATTGCTTTTAGTGGTTGTTTTGCTTTTAAGTACCCAAAGTTTTGGTTCTCAGCTGCTGGGGTTGAAAAGTTCTTGAAAGAGCTTGTAGAAAAACAGACAGCATTGTTTTGTTTTCATTAATTTACATTTAACAGTTAGTTTTGCACTAAACCAGGTTGGCACTGGGACAGGTTGCCCAGAGAAACTGTGGCTGTCCCATCCCCGGCAGTGTTCAAGGCCATGTTGGATGGGGCTTTGAGCAACCTGATCTAGTGGAAGTTGTCCTTGCCTGTGGCAGGAGGATGGAACTAGGTCATCTTTGAGGTCCCTTACAACCCGAACCATTCTATCATTCTATAATTCAAGATGTCAATTAGCAGGTAGACGGAAGGTCATCTTATTCCTCTGGCATCACCAAGATTCTTGTCACATCTGCCAGTACTTATGGCAGTGTCTGTGGTCATATTCCCAACTGCAAGGCTAAGTGTTACACAGCAGACTTTAACTACTAAAGTAAAGGCTGCAAACTGATGTTGGAAGAGTTACACCATCTACAATTCTGTGGTACTTTCGGTGATTCAGTTTGCAGGTCTTCCCAAGTCTCACTAACATAAATTCAAAGGAATGGTGGAAGAAAATTCAGGGAAGTTGGTAAGTGCCCTGGGTAACTTCATGTTACAGAGCAGTCCAACTGTTGAAAGGAATTTTAGTAAATCTTAAATCTTTGGTTTGTGTTTATACATCCTGCAAATGTCTTGGACCAATGCAGTGCCACATGAAACTATTTTTACTGTGGGTCAGCTGATATTTGAGTCATCTTCAAAGAACTAAACTTTACAACATAGTTGGAAAGTATGTGCTGTGTAACTGCCTTTGGCACAATAGGACTATGCTGTTATTGTCAGATGGCATTTTTACAATATTTGAAGCTGCTTTGGAAGGTAAGGCCAAACTAGATATGATAAAATAGTTCTCCCTCATTTGTAAGAAAGAGTTTCTGAAATTGCTAACTGAATTACTATGCTTAATGTTAAGTTTTATAAAGGGCTTAACATATTTCCTTCGTATGTGTATGTTACTGAGGTTAATAAGGAAAATCACTATGACAGGAATTATTAAGAAGATGTAGGGGAATTTGGGTAGTGAGGCAGTTCCTAGTGCCCCCTACTCTGGCAGGTAAGCCAACACGAGAGTCAAGCATGACACCAGCCACTTCTCAGGGGACAATTGTGTGTAATGGGTGCTAACAACGTGCATGAATAAAACTGACACTTCAATCACAGATAGAACAACCTTCCAACCTCATTTTGTGTGCATGATGTACACTGGCCAAGCCACCCTTTTATTTTTCTGCTGGCTACCTGGATGAAGCCAGTTTTATACCCGCTTCTCCTGAAATGCCATGAAGTGAAGGGCAACTTGACGCAGGGCAGAAATGCACTCTCTGACTTTGCTCATGCTCCAATTTGGCTGTGTATGATATACACAGCACCCAAAAAGCACCAGTTAGCATTAAGCCAAGCTAACAGCTGCAGTGCATTAGCACACTCTCAGGGCTGAGGTTCTGTACTGGTGTTGTTTCACCTCCGCCTGATTTACATATATCCTGTAGTACTTTCATGGCGCATTCACCACCCAATCCACCACAAGCTGGTAATTCACTGCTGCATTTCCGTGGTGGATTTTGTCTTCCTGGAGTCACACGCATGCCAAGATGTAGAGTCTGTAACCAGAGAAATTCTGACATCTTCAGAATTTTGCTGGAAGTGTTCTTTTAGGATCAGCCCTAGGCTTTTTTTCTTTCTTTCTTTTTTCGTCTACTGTCCATGGAAGTACTATTCACTCAGGAAAATTTTAATGATATTTTTTGAGAACACGAAGGTAGAAAGCTCCATCAATTTCTAGGGTATCAGGCTATCCTGTAGGAAAAAAATGCATAACCATTATCATTGAATAAATGCGTGATGCATGGAATTATGAAATACAAAGTGTAAGGTCATGCACTCAGCCCTATTTAAGAATTTATGTTATGATCAAGTAGCTTACCAACAGAAAATGTTTGAGAGGATAATAAAAGTATATGTATCAGTCACTGTGGACATCTACATCTGAGATAATTGCATGGAGATGCCCTTGTAGTCAGATCTGGTTAATGGAATCCATGAAGTCATAAAATATCTTACCCAAAAATGCATCTAAAATGCATCAGATTAAATATCCCCTAAAAGTACCTATTTCTGTCCCTGAAGTCTTGGGAGGCAAATTTAACTGTAGATACCCCCATGTACGTATCACTCTGGCTGACTGAACCAGTATGATGTACCAGTGTACCAATACATTGCCTCCATGAAAAGAATAAGGGAGATTCCAATAAATATCAGGAAAGGTAATTACAGAAGGTATGAATGCTGTTGCATAGAGATCTGCAATATTAGATCTGCAATACACCCCATTAATGACTGATGCTCAAGAAAGACTAAAAGTGCTACTGGGAAAAACACAGTATCAGAATATGAAGTTGATGAGGGGAATACAGAGCTAGGCATGGCAGGAGAATAATTTAAGTGACAGGATATTACTCATCCCAGAACAAAGGAATATAAATCACTGTGGGTACCTTTAGGCTGGGTTTGGAGAGGAGGCTTCTGTCAGCACAGTGAGGTTGTTTAGAAGGACTTTCCAGCAAGACTGACTAGCCCCAAATCAGCAGTGTGTGAGATAGAGCTTGATAAGTTTGTGAAGAAAACAACCCATATTAGCAGGGGGCTTGACTTGACTACCCAAGAGCACCTTCCAGTCACATTCTTGGAAAAAAAGAGGTTTGTCCCACCCTACGTGTACTTCCTACAAGTCAGTGTAAGATGGTTCCTCGAAGAGATGTTCTGGGAAAGTGCTGCTAAACCTCCATCAAGTTAAAATCTGTGGATCCTTAAGCTGGTCAGATGCCAAGAAAACATCATTAAGACTCATTTACCACCATTTCTATCTTTAACAGCCAAAGTCTGTTGATAAAACGACATATTACCAGAGCTGTTCTGACAGAGACATGTCTCTGCAGCAAGGCAAGAAAAAAGGAAATCAAGCTATGGGGAATGATAACTTCTTAGTATTTCCATCTCAACATGTTCTTCCACAAGAGTCTCTCTCCCTACCACTAGAAGTTTGTCCTGAGTGCCACCAGCGCAACATGGATGGGAATAAATATCCCGGGAGGATGAGAAGGGTGAGGGGAATGAAGGGCCATTTGGCATAGATCCTGGCTTTAACAATGTGCAAGAGTGAGCTTTGGGATTGGGAGGATTGTTCAAGTGGGAAAGAGAAGGGACTACAGGTATATATGAAGCTTAGTCTATAAGAAGAAATTCACAGCAATTTCCTGCCCTGAATCACTTTCGTAAGTGACAGACCCTAAGAAACGTAAGGAGCTGTTGGGTCTCACGTGGCTGTCTAATATTTACTAGCTATGTCTGTATTCCTGTAGTTAGGCAAAATAGCTTTCTGTGTGTGCCTGCAAATTTGTGTCTATCCAGACCAATTGTTTTATTTCTTTTCTATTTTTTTTAACATTAAGAACAAAGGAAAGGCCTGTGATAAACATTTCATTCTCATTACCTTTGTTTGCTTTTTTTAAATTTGTTTGCTAATGTTGGCTTTAGTTTGATGTTTGCAGTTAAAAAAACAGAACAAAAAAACCACAAGAGAAGTAGGTGTGATGTATAGAGTGTAAACTTGTAAGATGGGGCTGCTATTTGTGTTGTCTGGTCTTCAGCACTGGGACTTTGTTTCTATATAAAAGCATTTCGTAGAGTTAATTACTGAGTGTTACTACATGAGCACCATGATCTCTAATCTAAGAACACGAGGGGGGGTGTATGTGGCCATCTGTGTAGGAGAATCAGTAGCCCACCATGTAAGAATCCATCAGCTGGCCAACTGCATGGGAGTTTCAAAGGCAAGGGACTATCCCAGCTGAAAGTCTGTGGTCAGTGCAGGGTTTGAAGAAGTTTAAGAATATGAAGCAAGATGGTCTTGTGCATTTCTCCTCGGTGCCAGAAAATGTTCCTGGTCACGTTCAATTTATTAGGATAGAACTAGCTATGAAGCCCTGTCTCGCCCAACACTGATATATCTCTATAACCGCAAATTTCTCAGCAGATCACAACCAGGCTTGAAAGAAGCTTATGGTGATGTGTCAGATTTTCTCTTTGTTTAAATGAAATAGATATAGAGAACTACCACTGTACCTTTTGGTAAATTCATGAGCAAAATAGCTAGGCATCTAACAGGCCTAGGTAAAAGTGGATTACAATTTTACATTTCAAGAGCTCAGGCAGCCGAAGCATATTATGATGGTCAAAGAAGGTCTTCAGATGAGACTTATATTTCTGCCTGACATGATGGGAATGTCACTGAGGAAAGCTAGAGCAAGACTCAGACACTTTTAAAAGACATGAGGCATTACATCAGGGGGGTTCAAGACCATGAAACTTTAACAGGGTGATTTAGGGTTGCTTTATGCCAAAGGAATGAGGCCTCATTCATTAAGATTCCTTGTGCCAATAAAAAAAATTAAAATGGAACACTGATGACATATGATAGCACTTTTCCAGCTATCTTCTTATTTTCTTTACAAATTCTGTACAAATCTAGAACTACCGAAGTCTTATTTTCATGGTTTTTACTGTCTATCCCTAGAGAAACGTACAATTCAAGAGTTGCAGCAAGACTTCCTGCCCTGAATCAAGTACTTATTTTTGCATTTAATGACAAACATGCTCTCATTCATGGAGATCACTGAAGACATCACTCTGTGAATAAAAGTTGATCTCCTTGGAGGGAAATGAAGTATTCATATTGGATCTGATGATTAAGATAAACAAATTGGAATTATAAAATAATGTGTGCCTTCTAATTGCAAATACTAAGTTAAACTGTTTGTTGGAAATTAAAGCAAGTTTGAGAAGAAGGTATTACAAGTCCAAGTTACAACATTTTAGGTTTTAGTTTTCTAGTTTTCAAACCACAGGAGAGGTCTGTGTCCTCGGGCTTTGTATTTTGTACTTGTACCACCATTTGTACTCTCCTTGGGCCCGCCAGTTCCACTTCTTGCACAATGGAGGGAAGGGGTGATAAGATGCAACTATATAAAGCTGGGGGAGAACAACATTTTGCAAAGAAATGTGCATCCGCAGGAGATTCAAAGAGAAGTTCAGGTCATCCCAAGCCTTGCATGAGCACTGCCTTCCTTCCACTCTCTCTGCACCCCCATGTTCATGTCCTGGATGCAGTTGTTCACCTAATCTACTCTTTCAGCAGCTCCCAACACCCTGGAAATATGCATTTGTGGTTTTGGTTACATCAGCTCAGAAGGCCACCAGACAAACAGGTGACAATAGGCATGTAACAGTCATTGTCAGGACATGCAAAGTCTGCAAAGTGGAGTGCACGTGGGGCGCCATGGACGAGGAGAAGGACTCATCAGAAAGCTGTAGGAGTTGTAATGACAGCTGAGGAATACTGGGGATAAGGGCTGGAAAGTTAGAAGGGTCTAAGAGAAGCCAGTGAACCCAAGGGATCATTAGCAAGAAGTAGAAGTGTAATTTGAGTCTGTCTCATGAACTTGGGCACTTACATAAGGGAGGTGAATTTTCTTTCTCAAGTCACATGCAGCTTTGGAGAAGAGCAGCCTGGAATACATGAATAAACACATTTGGGGACACAAGCAAGATCGAGTCAAAACAACTGTCAGCATGTTACCATCCTTTCTGCTTCTACTGACGTATGCTTATGGCTGGCAGCAGGTATATCCAGCATTTGAGTTTGGAGAACTCAAACCTCAGAGGAAAGTAGCTAAACCACAGCACATTTTCTAGCTTACCTTTCACATTTTCCATGCCAGCTACTGAATAGTCCACTTTTCCCAGAGCAATTTTTTCTATTTGTATTCCCCATTATCCACCCTTGCTTGAGCAGCATCTGGGAAGCAGAGCACTGCGGTAGCTGATGCTTTTAAGCAAACATCTGGCTATACCTACTGAAGTATTAAACATCTTCAAGTGTAATAAAAGGTTCACCAGAAACAGCAGCATGTGATGATCAAAAAGATAAATCCTGACACCAACCATCCAGTTGCTTCTGATGACTCCTAGCAGAGACAGAAAGCTTTCATCCTTATATGGATTACTTTAAAGACAAATCTTCTGCCCAAGATTCCAGGCTTTAAAAATTGTGTGATTTAGCAGTGCCCACATAAATAACTATCATTTATTTTATTGGGTAGATGTATCCCACCCTCATGTAACACCAGATGCTGATGCTAGAAAGTCTGGGGAAATTAACCTTAGGATATTTATGATGGACCATCAAAGATTGCTGGGTTTCAAAAATGCCACTGTATAGTAGATGAAGTAGAGTCCATTCAAAACTTGGACATAAAGGGCTGCTTTGTCCCAGAGAGATGAGGGAAATGCACCTGAGAACAGATGGGAAGAGAAACTACTTTCAAAATGTGCTCCTGAAAAGTAATCTGCTTCCTTCTGTCACTCCAGATTTATGAGTTTATGATTCCTGCCACAGGCTCAGTTGTTTCTTCTGAAGAGTTGAATCTTGGCACTTAGTAACTAAATCTGAGCACGCATCATGTATTAGGGGACAAGTGTGTTCAGTTCCTTTTTTCACAGTACTATATGGTGTCAATGTTGAATATAGCTACTAAAATCTGCCAGTATTTTTCCTGCAACATCCATCCACAGGAAGGTAGATCTTTTTCTTAATACAAATAGCCAAAATGCTAATAAAAGTTGGGGTACAGAAGAGGAGCAAGCTTTTGCTTCTGATGCAGCTCAAAGAAGGTTGAAAACAAGAACTGGACTCTTTTTTACATCTGTGAAATAAGGAATTCTCCAAAGCAATAATCCAAACCAGATTCATTGGTGGGCTGTGACAGATTTTGGCATTTGGTGTAGAATTTCATCAGTATAATTATAAGTATTACTTCTTGATCTGTAAATGAGTCACTGTGATGTATTAGAGAGGAATAAAACTTGATAATAATGCTAGTGCTCTTCCGTAGGTATGTATATAAGGGAATATGAAACTATCTCCCATTAACCTGCATGGGTGTGAAACGACTTAGAAATATGGAGGAAGAAGAATGCTAATACATTAGTTCAATCAACCTGTCCCTTGGAAACCATCCTTACACCTTTTGTTCTAATTGTGTTTCCAAGTCAGAGATACTTCTCTAAAAATATTGCTTAAGCAACGACTCCATTATATGAACTGCTGACAAAATGAAATATTTTTAATAGGATCTACCATATATATATATGTACATATACATATTTTATTTGTGAAGATGATACTAGTGGAATGTTTGTTGAGATTTGCTTGTAGTCTGGAGGTTGGAGAGGTGCAAAGTTTTCTAAATAAAAACTGCAGCCCTGTTAATACAGTAGGCATCAGTAGGGGAAAATACTACCATGACTTGTACTGCATTTGTCCTTGGTTAATAGTGTAAGTAGGGTTTTATCAGTGGTTAAGTTCTTGCTAATAGCTGGGTAGTTATTAAAAATTTAGAAGACACTAAGTCAAATTTAATTGGACAAGAGTGTGCAAAGGTAGGAACAACTAAATGTGTCTTCTGTTATTAATGTCACTGTGCAAGTTGTAGGGATGTCATTGAAAGGGTAATGACAACAGAATTCTTCCTAACATGTTCAGGGAAAGTTTTAATGTTAAAATTGACCAGGTGATACAAATTTAATACTTTCTTCATTACTCCTAAACATCTTACACTTTTGTTTAAAAATAAAAAAAAGTCAGTTAAAAATATTACCTTTCCCCGCAAAAACCATCAGTGAGCAGTTAATTCTAACAAACAGTTGCCTCTAGAAACAGCTTGTTCAAAGGGATATGTGAAACAATCAGCTAGTCATGACAGCCTTAACCTTCTTAGGAGGTGTATGATATTTAAAAGAGACTGGAATTTATCTTTTCCATGTACAGTGCATATTCATATCTGTATTTCCCCAACTAACACGTACATGGCAACATGGTCTCTGGCTTCCCAAGGATGAATATGTTTGGAAACTAAAATGTAGTACACAGGATTAAATAACAATTTCCTGCTTTTTTTGGTCTTACTGAAGAGTAAGAAGTTCCTGCAGTGAAACGGGTCCTGCCTTTGGCCTCCCGCTGACATCCCATGCTTCCTCCTATTCCCAGAAGTCAGCTTGTCTGGGTCTTACTCCATTGCATTCCTCTAAATCCAATAAAGGTACTGGCCCATATTTGCCAAGAAAAATCTCTCTATATATATTACTGCAAATGGTGCAAAGGAAGGGAGAATCAGACCTTGTTTCTTCATCCTTCTTAACACATTTCTTTTCTGCTGCTTAAGTCTCTCTTGTTCTATTTCCCTGTCTCTAGATTTCATGTGTTACTTTTTATTCTTTCTGATTTGTTTGGGTCATCTCCAGCCAGGCTCTTGTTTAAATTAGTTCTCATTGAACATGATCCAAATCTGCCCTTCCTTTATTTTTCTTCTACCTAAAATTTATTTTCTTCCCTTTTGGCCAGCTCTGGCCTTGATTATAGTAATTACCTCTTTGACATTAACATATATCTCTGATGTCATCTTCCTAGTCTTGTGCTTTGAGCAGAGCTCCTGTTTCAACATTGCTTTGGCTTTCAGCCTTGCAGGACATCTTCTGCGAGAGCCATCTCATTGTGTGTTTTGACTTGGGATTGGACTAGATGATTATGAGAGGACCCTTCTAGATCTAACAGTTCTGTGATTTTGTGACTTGACCCTTCTCAATGCACAAGCAAATTCCAAGTCTCTGCCCTGAAGCCATTTGAAATTCTTGCAATTATTTCAATGCAAAAGGGGGTTTATTTTTTGACCAAGGCCTTTTTTTGTACAGAAACTCTGCCTTCTGTGGGTAAGAGTCATATTTTCTCATGAAGAGAGTACATGCTAACTGATCTTAGAGTTTGGATTGATGCATACTTATTTTGTCCATGCTGAATTTTCCTGGAGATGAAAAGAGGTGCTTTCATTTATCTTTGGGAATGAATGTTTTTCAACAAGTTCTACTCTCAGTTCCATCCCCCTTTCCCACTGTTTGCTGACCCTCCTCCCCACCACCAGTTCCATTCTCTTTCTGGCCCCTGCCACGTTGCAACAGCACGACTAAGAGCACCCTCATGCTCCTTGTGCTACAAACTCCATTGTATGGGCATTTCTTCCAGGAGGATTTCCATGACCCTTCTCTCCTCCTGTCATTCTCTTGTCTCCCACATTTAGATGTCATGCCATCCCGTTTCTGGAAGGTTCAGCAAGTGCCAAATGCCTGCTGAAGCCTTTCTGCTTGAAAGCACAGGCAGGTGGCTACATCTATAAAATGACTAGGGCATGAACCCAAACATGATGAGTGTCCCTCCTCTGTTTTGGTTAGCACATTCCCTGGCCATCCTGTCCCAGCTGGTGCCTGGGTGTTCAGAGGACAGCAGCCGCAAAGCAATTCTGCCTGGGGGAAGAGTGGGGAGGGGAGGTCAGCTGCTTAGCCTCAGGGGTGGAGAACAGGCCTTGGCTTGTCTTTGTTTACTGCTGCAGATGCAATTTTTAGTTCATAAAATGGACTAGCTGCCTAGATCTCAGTTCCTTTCTTCTCTCTAGCAGTCTGCTGTCCATAAGAATGCTCTTATGGACAGCTTACACTACTGACTTTCTCCTTTGCTTCCCCAATTTTATGTCCATCTTGCATTAAAGAAGATTTTGAGCAACCCCAGTTGCTGGGATTTCAGCCGGGCACACAGAATACAATTAATAAATAAAATCATTTTCAAATTTCCACATCGGCAAAATACCTTCGTATTTCCTGATATAAGAAGGTAGTCAAAGATGAGGTCATCACGCCAGGATAGAAGAGTTTGCTTGATCACACAGTTGAGAACAGATTTGATTTGAAAGATCCTTGTAACCAGTCCTACACAAAGTGCTTTTCTTATGTTTTTAGTAATTCTCTGCAACACACAGAGCCAGCTTTACCCTGTAGACATACACTGTGTGAAGAAAGGAAGGATATCCATGTCCTTCTCTTCCTTGCAAAAAACCAAGAATAACTCCCTGGGTATTTAGGAAACACTAAGAAACCACTGCTGGTGAACCCTCCCGCCCTATTTCTTTATGCTTTTGAATTATAGGTCTTCTTGAGCAGAGGTATGTGAAAGTTGTAAGCCCAGCCATGCGCTGTAAAGGCAGGAAATTTCATACCATGCAAAATTACTAGTAGAAATCTACTTTGTGGCTTTCCTGAAATAAGCCTTCCTGGCTAGCAGACAACTCTCTCACTCTGTTCTGCCTTCCCAGGAATCTGCACTTGCAAAATGTAAAAAATCAGAACGTCCTTACACCTTCCAAATTCACTAAATAGGTATCCTTCTCACATTTCACTTGTTAAGAAAGTGTGATTCTGTAATGGAGCCGAAATTATATCATACATGGGAAATTGCTCAGAAAGTAACATTTTAATACAAAAGCATTTCCCTCCCTTAATAAAAAAAAAAAAAAGGCACAAAGCTAGTATTAATTATTTATTGACTCTTGGATTTAATTTTCTAGTCTCTGGGCCTACCCTCACATTGATTTTGCTTTGGTGTAATATATTGGCTTCAGGGAAGTCATTATTTACTGTGGCCATTATCATGTGGCCATGGTTTTTTTCTTCGTTATTATGTTTTAGGGGGGGGGTGGTGTTTGTCCTTTTGGTTCTCTGTGCTTACCTTTCCTGAGATGTTTTCTGCCATGTGTGAATGGGAATTACCTCTTTCTCTCAATCTGCAGTCCTGACTGCCCAAGGGACATGATGGCGTGTAGATGACTGAGTGCAAAACTCAGTGCAATCTTTGGACATGGCTAGGTGTTCCCCTCTCAGGGAAGGTGTAGAATCTGAATTTTTAAGGGACAACTTCAGGGATCCTTGTGTGGGCAGTGTCCCACATATGAGCCTAGCCATGCAGGCGTGGTCTCTGGGAAAAAATTCAGAGCTTAAACTTCCAAAATTAGGGCTTTTTTTTCTGTCTACTCATTGTGTAATAATTGATAAAGCTGCTGATGAGGTGGTGTTTGCATATGAGTAGTGAAAATATTCCAGCGATAATACGGGTGTTTCTTACCACACACCTTGCAGGGAGCAGCAATAGCAGAGACTCACAAGAGTGTACGGTACAGTTGCCTGTGCAGTTTGTCTTGCTCTGTAATTGTCTTGACATCCTCATCATCATGACAGCTAAACACTTTTGTTGGCTTAGCACAAAGGTAATTTTCTCTTGGTTTGTAATCAATAAACTTTCCGTAGATTCCCTAATGCTTCTGAGCCTTTAACATCGTGAACGCAGCTGTCTTGCTGGCAGAGATTTGCAACTGAACTTGCCTGACAGCGCATTTTTTCTGTCTAGACAGTGGTTCAAGAAGTCCGCGGCAGCTCTGATGAAGCTCTTACTATGCTGGTGAATTAGCGTTGTTTTGCTATCTGATTAAAAACCTGCGGGAACATGTTTGTTTTCATGCTGTGGCTTTAGGAGTGGAAAGAATTTATCTGCCTCCTCTCACCATCCCACCTTCCTTTCTCGTATAGTACCTGGAGAATAAGATTTTCAGATCAGGAAGCCCTTGGTTTCCAGACAGTCATCTTCTGATACTTTCTTACTTTCAAAAGAACACTGGAAGCCATCAGCAAAAGACCCCTTCAATTCAATTCAGTAGTTTTAGACCAGCACTTGGTGTGGTATGGTTAGTGTGTGAGTTTATGCACATGTAGTAGATAACAAGTGAAAAAGACTTGCCAAGATGAGGGATCCTCGAGGTTGTAATAAGAAGTGTCATGGGTTGCCTCAGATCTGTGTTTCAGAGTGACAAGGACGCAGGCCCCTTGCTCTGCCTGGTTTCAGTGTCCTGAAGAGTCTGGGGTTGATGAGGGGCAAGACATTAGAGGCTGGTACTTGTGAGATGGGAGCTGGAGAAGCACCAGCCTCCCCTCTCAGTTCAGCATCCCTCTCTGAAGAGACATTTTCATCGTATGTTCCAGCATGTCAGACTGGCAGCAAGAGCAATGTTGATGTGGCGCCCTTTGCTTGCCTCCCCCTCTCGATAGGATGTACCCATGCCTGACATTCCCCAGTGCTAGTGCAGCTTTATAGCTCCACTGAAAGCAGGGAGGGATGAATGGCAGCTTAAAATAACCTCAAAAAAAAAAAAATCTGATGTGACACAAAGGTGCTGTGAAGTGTGATTAATGGGCTTATTCTCCCCTTCCATTACTCAGGGAGATTTACTCCTGTGTAAAGTGGCAAGAACAGCACCAAGAAATCTGCCCCATTAATTATGCGTACCCCTTTAATCTCTGAAGCAAGAAATAGGGAGACGATTCCCCTCATCCATACACACACCATCAAATGTGGGCGAGCACAACTGCCGTCCAGCATCACTTCTCTGCCTTGTACTGCTTAAAGACAACCGGCTGCACAAGAGATCACTGAAGCTGCAAGGAAACATAGTGTCAACACCCAAAGTGGAGAACAGCGAGCAAAACTCCTAGACTGATGGTAAATACCACAAAAAAAGACTAATGTGAGGGGGGGGACACACATTCATCTCACCTGGTTTCTAGAGTCAAGCATGCAGATAGCTACAGCTGTATCCCCCGACCTACCTATTCTTCACAGTTAATGGAGAGAAAAGGCACTTTTACTCCTTCTTTTAATTTCTTCCATGCAGCCATCAGTTTTAGAATGGGACACATTGGGCTTAAGCTCCTCTGGCCATATGGATTGGATCTAGGCTGTCTATAAAGAGAACCTTAGATGCCTCAGATCCCCTAAAGGAAGTGTGAGTGCCAGCCACGCCCCAAGGCTCCACTTGTCAAGCACACATTCTGTGAGCCCTGTTCTGCACAAGCAGGGGAAATGCATGTGGTAGCTGTGAGGCTAGAAAGGAAATCAGGACTTGTTCTCTTCTTTCTTAGGGAAAATGGAAATCATTCACATGAAATCAGTGAAGTTATAGCCATTTTTGTATTTGCATATGCGATGATTATTCCTACCATATTGCTTCAATTTTTAGTTTCCTGTGGAGAACATCTACTCTTGTTACCATCATAAAGTAGCTTAAGGATTTTACATGGGAAATAGGCTGAATTTGGTGCATTGTTTTCATTAAATTGTCTTATATTTAAACAGACAAATCAATTATTTCACCAAACAGATTTACATGGAGTTGATAAGAAAAAGATCCTGTTGCAACAAACTGGTGCTGTAGTGCCCTACAAACCTCTCATCCACAATTGCTAGCCTGCCTTGTAGGATTAAACACAGCCCGCTTGGGAAGTTCTGTGGCTGGAAGTCATGAAATCCATATCCCCATTTCCATGTGTTTTCCTAGCTGATCTTGGGCAAGAAACACAAAAGAGATCAGTCCTGATCCGACCTCTATCCTCTCCCACCTGCCCCTGCCCATAAGGACCTCATGACATACTTGTGGTATCATATTTGACAGCACTTTGACAGCAAGAAACTAAAACACCATGAGAATAGGATTATGAGATTGATTACAGGATAAAGAGGAACTGGGCTGGGAAGATATAAGCCTCTTATCCAAGCACAAATAGCTGAAATAATAGAAAAGATAATATAGAAAATAACTGACCACGTAAATTGCTTTTTGCAGGCATACTCTCTCTTGGTAACCTTTGCCCTCAGATGAAAATGTACAAAGGATTGGAAAATACACTTCCAAGGAAGAAATAATCCTTTAGTATCAGAGAGATGGACTAGATGACCTATTACTACAGGTCTCTGTCTTAAACTTAGATCTCACACTTCCTTGATGCAGTGAAATTGGCTTTATGAGCAGTTTTTCTTTGCAGCTTCATGCATTTTGCTACTGTAAACAAAATAAAATACTTGACATATATAATATTAGGCTTGCTAAAAGTCCTCAAAGTCTCCAAAGAGAAAACTCTATCTTTCCCATCTGTGCTAGCCAAATAACAGTGCAGATGTCCTCTGCCATCAAAAAACAAACAGGAAGGAAGAAAATCAGTTTCTTCCTCTCGTCAGAGAGTGCCTGAAGAGCTTCATGCTGGTCTGTGTCTAACAGGCACTGCCAGAGAAGTGGGTTTGAGTAGGTCAAGATATATAGGTCCTGTTTTATCCACAAAAAAAATATTAAATGAGTAGTTAATGATCCTGGCAGGTACCTCACAGTGCTGGGCTTTTCTGTGCAGCTGAGTGACAGCAGTGATGGGGCTGAAACAGCTGGAGCTCTCTTCTAACCTGATGAAGGCTAAGCGGTTATAAAGGTCGGCCACCACTGCCTGGAGCATGGATTGTGAGACTGACACCAATAAGGACTTTCTGGACCCCTGGCTGGGTTTGACAAGTTGTAGATGATCCTCTTAGTTGTATGATTTAGTTTTAGGTAGTCCTGTGAGGAGTAGTGACTTGGAGTCGATGATCCTTAGAGGTTCCTCCCAGCTTGAGATATTCTGTGATTCCATGTTGGTTATTTGGCTTGCGTTGATAAGTGCCCTAACTTTAATCTAGCTGTGAAACACTAAACCCAAGCTAGCTCAGACTTCAAAAGGCACCACCAGAGACAGTTCAGTCCTTCAGCATCTCCTGGGATGCCAGACTGTCTCCATTGTCTACAGACATCCTAGGAAAACTCCTCCAGTTTAAGCACCACAGAGAGGCACCTGACATTAGGCTGGATTAATCTATCGTTTGTGCCTTATAATAGTACAACCAGAGTCACTTCTTTGGAAAGGCATGAAAAGTGAGAAAGCCTGTGAAAGAATGCTGTATTGTCATTAGGGTAAATGCCTTACATCATTATTCTACAGGAGGTGGGGTTTCTTTGAGTGCATCTGTCATTTGATTCCTATCCTCAAAGACCAATAAAGTGACCTGCTCTCACAGTCTGGCTGCTCGTTGTCACTGGAAAGAAGATTTCTTTTTAAGGGGATCCACATGGACATACACATCTGCCATTGCTATTGAAAACTGAATTAGTCTTTAGTTTTCTTTTACTTAAACTGAAAGTATTGCATTAGCAACCAGGACTGGATAGTATTAGTAACCTTTTAAGGGAAATATGGTGTGTCATGGGTTGAGCATATATTTTTCTGGAAAAGACAGTGTGTTGTGAAATGGGGGGAATAAGTAAACATAACGTACTTCAGTTCACTGTATTTGAACGCCCAGCAAGACAGCTCTGAGGTTACCTGCTCATAAAGGAAAGAGGGAGTGATATTTGAAATTTATTTTTGGCTAAAAGCATGAAGTGCAAATAGATCTATGTGTAAAATGTCAGCTGCATTTCTGTGAAGCAAACAACATTGCCTTAATAATCCATGGTAAATAACAACACTAAGAATGTTGCCACCTATTATATACACCTGCAGGTGTATCTGGATAAATTTATGCAACTGTAGTTTGACATCCAAAATAAATACGGAAAAGTAAATCAAGGCATTTCGAACAAGGCATTATGTGAATAGCATAATTAATGAAGTATAGGATGAAATTCAGCTTCAGATGACGAAATTTGGGTGCCTACATGAAGGTGTTCATGTATGGAGAAGATGTCTGAGCTACTACTACAGTCTGCAGAGATCTAGGGCTTGACTCAGTTTTGTCTAGCACCACTGGGGATACTGTAAGGTATCCATCCTGGCCTCCATCTAAACACATATCATGGAATCATAGAATGGTTTGGGTCAGAAGGGACCTTCAAAGTTCACCTAGTTTCAACCCCCTGCCATGGGCAGGGACACCTTCCACTAGACCAGGTTGCTTAAAGCCCTGTCCAACCTAGCCTTGAACACTTCCAGGGATGGGGCAGCCACACCTTCTCTGGGCAACCTGTGCCAGGGCCTCACCACCCTCACAGTAAAGAACTTCTTCCTAATATCCTAACAGGATCTCCCATAATAGTGTCTCCTATTGGCCAGTTGCCCCAGGATTACTTGGGCATGCTACGGTCAGTAGGCACTAGGTGACTACATATGGGCAGATGAATGCAACCCTAACATGGTCATCTGTATGTGGTCAGGCTTCATTGCCTACATGGTAAATTTCTTCTGACTGAAATGAATGCCCCATTAGATCCTTAAGGTTTGGTGTCTGAGTCTGGAGGCAGCTGACATCCTTGAAGAGTAATTCAATTCCCTGAATGCTGCCAGTCTATTGTCTGCTCAAACACCCTGCCATGCCCTAAAGCTGGAGCTTTAGGAGGACGCACATCTCCTGTAGGTCTGGTACAGGTGTCTCTGACAACCTCAAACAGTAGACACCTATGTTGATGTAACATAATTGAACAGATAAAGGTCAGAAGACTTTTTATTCTGTATTTCTTTATCCCCCCCTTCCTCCAGCTCCTTCCCATGTCCCTAGGATGCCACTGGGAAGGACACATATGCTGTGGTTTGTTCCAAACTCTTTTGGCACTGGTGACCTGGGCAGCGTCTCTTCTCTTACACATGTGCTTATTTTCAGGATACTTGTAGTGGTGTGGTTATCTCAAACATGGTTGAAAATGGTTAAAGTGGTTCTGCCAGTGACTCCTTCACTAATGGGCTCCCACCTGCTTGTCAGTATATCCAGTACTCTGGTTTTCAACTACCTATCAGACAGCATCACTTGCAATACCTCCAAGTGAGATATGAAATGAAATATTGACTCACACCAGACCGCTATGATGATTAAGAGGAGACCCACACAAGCTATCAGTGACACTTCAGTATGATGGACCAGCTAAGAAACAATTAGCTTTAATCTTGCTTTACTTCAGAGCAGGGTAATGCTCAATGCAGCAATAGTTTATTCAGTAGTTCATAACGGACATGGGCATCTGCTGTGCTACCAGCTGCTTTCATTTATAATCACAGTAATTGCAGAGAGTACTTTAAAAAAGAGTACTGACAGGACACTTTAAATGCAGTGTCACCAGAGTAATTAAGACCAGATTTTAAAAATTACAGCTTATATATCCTGAATATTTTAAATACGAGGGAGCAGAGTGCAGGATGATAGCAAAAGCTGATGGCTATTTGGTAAGGCCCAGTTAAATATAAGTAATTTTTATACTGTGTATTTTGGTCTGTCAGATTTTATCTATTTAAGATACTATCAGAAAGAAAAAAGACAGGGGACTTACAAGTGTTTCTGGTAGTATTAAGAGATCACAGAGAAAACATCTTCAGAAAGTCCATTTTGTTGCTGGAACGGCAGAAGTGCTGCTGCACTGATCTCTCCCTTGCAGTGCCACAGAGCTGGCACCCACCCACCTTGTACAGGCAGCAGATGAGTTGATATCAGGCAATTTGGTCCTCGTGTATTTGGGGTAAATATATTTTAGCTGATACTGGTTTGAGTCACCTTTGCCCCATTCCCATCATCCCAGGCATCTATGTCCAGTTAGAGCTTCTTGCCCTTGTCAATCTGGATGAAAGATGTAATTCATTCCTTCTCAGACCACAAGCAGGTGTAATGTCTCATACACAGCAACTCAGTCTGCAAGATGTGTTACTGGGAATAGCCTTCTAGAAGAAGCTGGGTTTATTTATTGGATATAATTGTCAGGGGGTCAGGGAGGAAGAAGGTAAAAAGAGATTTAAATCATCAAATATGTCACCCAAGTGTATAGTTGTATCTAATCTTGCTGTGCGCTACCAGCAAAGGTAGGCAGTTCCAAAGTTACAGGAACAAGACCACCACTTAAGAGAATATTTACACTATGTAGCTTTCAATTAAAATCTTATCCTATATTCTGTTTCTGAGCTTTATCTTTTCTGTGTTTTGGGGTGCTGAAAGAGGGAAGGGAATGTCAGAATGTGTTATTATCCATGCTATACTTCTGCACATGAAATTGATGTGTTTGGATATGTCTGCAGACCTGCTTTTCCTACTGGGACCACCTATAACTAGAGGTTGTTCCACAAATGTTGGTGCTATTACAGTGGCACAGATGAGATGAGGCTCAGACCATTCTGCTTCCAAGAACAAACATTAAACCTTCACATTTAAGAGTCATCGATTTCCTTTTAACTTTATTTGTTTCAGGTGCTCAACCTGTTTCTTGCCTTGCTGCTAAGCTCTTTCAGCGCTGACAACCTCTCGGCACCAGACGAGGATGGGGAGATGAACAACCTGCAGCTTGCTTTTGCTCGGATCAACAGGAGTCTTCAGTATGTGAAACACATAACGTGGGATTTTTGCTGCAATGTTCTTCGGCACCCCAAGACAACAGCTGAAAAGAAGGCAATGATGATGCTTGCTGCCCAGAATACAGGTGCCCTTAACAATTGTGTCAACAGTCACACAACTACTGAGCTTGGCAAAGACATGGAGAATCACAAAGAGAACCACGCTGAGGATGGAATGAATAAAAATGGGGAGAAACATCTAGGAATTACAGACAATGATGATTTTATGACCAATCCTGACCTGTCCATTTGTGTTCCTATTGCTCTGGGAGAGTCGGATATTGAGGAGGAAGATGAGGAGCAGAGCACCTTTACGGAAATGGAGCAGGTAGGCAACTAAAATGTTTCCTAGTTGCAGTTTATTAAGATGGCCCTTGTTCCCACCCTTGAACTGGATCCATGGCTTGTGATGTAAATGTCCTATGGCCTAATCCTGCCTTTGATATGTTGTTAACTTCAGAAGAAGTTACAGATGCATATCCAAGAGCAAAATTCAGTCTCCAACAAGAGGAAATCCCTTTCTTTGTATGCTTTGTGCTTGTTTAGATTAATTCTTCTAACCAGAGCAATTAAACCCTTTCTCACACAGGAGACTGCTTTTTTTGTTTCAGCTAAATCATGGGAATGTTACAGAACATTTTAGGTCCTCTGACTACGACATGGAATTTTCTCACTGTGCAAAATGGGCAATGGCTTGGCTTGATTTGTGCAGCAAGACTCAAGGGCAACGTAGTTCTCTTAAAAATACAGAATCTGAAGGTGATACAGCTTCATACATATTCATACAGGAGAAATAGTTGTTTGCCTCTTCATTGGTGTGACATAGCAGATTTTTGTTTTCCCCAGAGGGCCCAATAGTAAAGGCTGAAAAATTCTGTATGGTTTAAAGTGCTAGTGTAAAACTGAGAAGAAAAATCTTCATGGGAACACTTTTCTTTCTCTCCTTCTCTCCCTCTCCCCTTTCTACCAGATTTATCTCTTGGCTTCACACACCATACCTAGTTAATATTTTCCAGACCCTCCAGCCTTGATCCAGCATCCTCTAATGCTGGCTGAGACCTGCAGTGTCAGCATGTGCTGGATCAAAGGTCCTACTTCAGATCCAGCTGTCAGGAGGGATCCCTGATCTCCTGATTGAGGGGAAGAAAGTTCTGAAGCAAAACTGTCTGTAGAGAAGAGCTGTACTAAAAGAGCCCCGAGGAAGGACTCTGTGTCAGGAGGCAGGCACAAATCAGCTGCTAAAAATTAATTTCTTGTGCTCCATGGCAGAAATCTTTTCAATGTTAGTACATCTTCTCGCTAGCAAATCTTACACACTGATCATCCCTCTCAGGGGCTGAATGGAAAGGGTTTGGAAAAATTTATCATAAAGCCCCATTGTCCAAATAGACATCTAGGTAACAAAAAAAGAAGTCTGATATTTTTGATAAACACTTTTAGGGACTTCTGTGTATCTTTTTTAAGGAATGCTTTTATTGAAACGACCTGTGGATCAGTGTGGGTGGCACGGGTAATAGCTACTTCTTTCTCTGAAGTCCTTCTCTATTCCCAGCATTGTATTAGTTAAAGCTACAGGCAGAGTACACTTTAAAAGTGAAATATGAATATAGTAGATGAGTTTCTTAGTATCAGCCGACCTGCAAATACTGACTAGTACAAATGTGTTTAATGGTGTATAAATGTGTTTCATTCTGGAGTTTTGGGTTAGTTTGTTGGTTTTGGGGTTTGGGCTTGGTTTTTTTTTTTGTGGCTTTTAAAGGTATTCACATGTTTCTGCTACATCTGACAGAGAGTCACAATGTTTAAAACTCAGATTTTTCCTTCACAGTGGAAAGCAAAAGTTTGCTGAAACTTTGAATGTAATTGTCCATGAGGACTGAAAGTGTGTGCGTATGCACACATGTTGTATCACTGTGTTCGACCTTCCTCAAGGTAAATAGCAATGTTCACAGTTCCAAGCTAAACTGTAGCACAGAGCATGGAGGGTTGAGGATTTTTACATCTTACTGTAGCTTAAAAGTATAGAAATGTGGATTTCTATTTAGCTGCACAACATGTCCATGTAGGTGTCAGTACACAGAACCATTTTATGCTGTACAGCAAGTAAATATGGAATTAGACCTTTAGTGAGATCTATTAGAGTCATGAGGGAAAGCACTGATGTAGCAAAATAGGCATTTTAGTGAAACAGAACATTATGAATAAAAGTTGATTTGAAAATATTAAGAAAATTTCCAATTGTTTCAATAATATTGAAAGATTATTATATGTAATATAAACATTGAGGATTTAGAGAGAAACAAACTAGGAGGAAACAAAACCCAGTAGGAGAAGCAAACCAAAATACTCTTTTGACACTGTATCTTTTAATAAAATTTTCAATAAACATTAGAGTAACACTGTCACATTACCACAAGATATTTGGATTGCAGTGAAATAATATAGTTCACTGCTAGTGTGTGCATTAAGCAGAAGTCATGGAGTTGAGAAATGTATTAATTAGCTTTGTCACTAGTGTTTTGCAGGATTTGACAAGCAGCTGCTGCAGGTCATTGCTGTTCCCTTGTGCATAGCCCTGATCAATGGTTTTCAACCTTTGTCTTCAGGCCTGAGGGGTCTACTGCTGAAATGGTTCAAACAAGAAGCGAGTTCATATATCCAGCAAACAATTTTGTTAGATTTCTAGAGAGGAAAATGTGTGCATGCAAGGGGCTTCCAACTCAAAGATTTGAAATACACTGACATAATAAATAAACAAAAATAGGAAGAAGCTCAACAGCAGAAATTATAATTGTGTGATGAGCTTTGCATTTGCTTTCGTGCAAAACCCTAATATATTTGCATAGCTGTAGATGTCTCTTTAAAGAGCAGAACCATGAGAAGACAGATCCCAAACAATTCAAAGACCTGTCATTTTTAATGGTGCCCATTCCAAAGACATATGATCTCCAGACACAGAAAAAACCCTCTCTTGACCAACATGTAGGTTACTGCAAAAGAAATTATTGCACCTGGAGGTCAGTATGAAATCCCAATTCCCTGGATATACAGCTGTGGGCATTACAGTGTGCTAGCTTTTGTGTCAAGGGCAGCCCTGTGGGACTCTGGGGAATAAACTCACCCCTAGAAGCTTTAATCCTTCAAGCCCCAACTCCATGGGGGTCCTTTCCTCCTTCCCTCCAGGATGGCCATGACAACCACGACAGAGCTTGCTAAGGAATAACAATGTGAACCAGAGCAATATTTACACGATTGTGCTGAAAGGGCACAGTTACGGTGAAGTATCTTTTTGTGTGGAGGGCATCATACAGAAACAAAACAAGAACTACCAAGGGTATGCTAAACATTCAAATCTATTCGAACTTCCCCTAATTATAATCCATATTTTTACATATTTAAATATTTTAGTATGTACAAAGAGAATGTGTATGTATATTTACTTCTCAGGAGAAGACAATATACCCTGCTTCCCTTTAGAGTTGCTGGCTGACCTGGAATATAGCAGCCCTTCGGCAATGTTGCCAGAATGTGTCTTCCTTTTCTTGCATGTAGATTTTGGTGCAATAGCATGGAAGAGGAAGTGAAAAGAGCTCATAAAAAAGGAGTATATGTATGTATGCCCCTTACATGCATGGCTAGGTAAACCTACACAATCCTTACATGTCTTTTACACTTTCTCTGTGAATTGAAGATCCTGGACCATATTCTGTTCATCATGTGCTCCTACCAGTTTGGACTCATCCACATGACAGAGAGGCTAAAAGGAGGCTGGTCTCAGGCAGAACCACAAAGTTGTTGATCCCAATAGGGTATTTTAGGGTGGTGATCAGCTCAGCTTTCAGTTCCTGTACCAATACTGGGTTCTGCCCGGAAAGGCATAAAACTACTCTAAAGAAAACCCTTGTGGCTGTGAGAAATGGGCTCCACATTGTTACACACAGCAGTTTGAAATTTCAGATGATGAGAAGCCCTTCTGTGGCTGCGCATTTTCCTCTGAGTAATAGGAATGTCTAAGTTTAAATTTCAGCTGCCATTTCTATTACCAGAGCTTACACTGGCAGCAGCCGTCTTCCTGAAAGCTACCAATTTGTGGCACTGTCATTGAGAGGGTTTCAAAGGAATGAGCCCACCTGATAGCTTCTAAATCACCTTTGACTGCTGAGACGCAAGTGAGATGCTCTGCCAGCTCGGAGAGCCAGGAGACACATGCCTGTATCCCACACATATGGTGAAAGGATCAAAAAGAAAAGCTGAACAACAAAAGTCAGCACAGGTGCAAGAAGCTGGCAGAAGAGGAGTGAGTCTGAGAAAGGGCTGCCTAGAGTTAAATTCATTTGACATTATTGTGTGATACATGTACTGAGGCTGGTCACTGCAACATTTTAGCTTCTGTATTTATCTAACCCGCCTGCTTGCCCTGCTCATAGGGTTGGGGAAGTCTCTCCCTGTCAGTTCACAAGATTTCTTCAGGATTTGATGATATGTTTAACCTCATAATGAGAACAAGAATAACTGTCTTCCATTTTTCCCCTGTCTTTAAGATGTGTAATTTAAATACAGGCTGTCCTAGCAGGAAAACAGCTCCCAAAAGCTCAGCAGCAACCACAGTAACATGCTGGCTGCATCATCCCAAGGGTCTTTTGGGTTCTTAGATTATTAAAATGTGGAAATTATTTTATTGAACCTCCGTAGATTGCCTTGTAGTTGCTTCTGAAGACCATCTTTTTATATGTGCATGGCAATGTGACATGAACTTTCAGTCTCCTGAAGGAGTAAGAACCAGATTATGGGCACAGTAAGGTGATAGAACAATTCAGTGTGCACAGTCCAGTCCACCTAACACAGTGGAGTCTATCAGAACTTACCTGCAATTTAACATTTGAAAGTTTTAGACATCAGAGGGGTTTGTACCATTTACATTAGATATCTAAATCCAAAGCTTAAACCCTCAAAATTCCTACTTTGGTATTGCTTAATCTTCAAGGTGCCCACAGCCGTAGCCCAGAATGGTGTGCACCTTTATCACGGTGACATCACTTTTTATGGTTCTGAGGAATCCTGTGATTAATAGTGTAAAAAGAGGCTCCAGATTAGTAATGCTGGGTGTCCTGGATCAGTCCCCAAAGTATGGTGCTGAACTCTGTCCTGTTTCTACTACCCACAACCTCAGTGATGTCCAGATCTTTTTGCACAGTATCTGGATCCTTTTCTGCATTGATGAGTTCCTACAGTTAGGAAATTTTATTAGTACAATCTAAGAAAATGGCTCTACTATTTCCTTGTTTTTTGAGTCAGCCAGAGAGGGTTGTTATTGCCTTCTCCCCTTTCTTAAATTTAATTTCTACATGTGCTGCCTTAAACTACTGCCCTCAACTTGATCTGTCTATAGCATGCCACTGAGAAGAAAATCCATGCCATGGTGGGTAGTGGCTTTTGGCCACATCTCACATTTGCCCCCTCTGCAGTGGGAAAGTCAGGCACAGATGCTTTCTGCAGAGATAACACCTTTGTATTTTCACATGCAGCACAGTGCCGAGCCAGCAGGACTTGCCTGCTTGTCTTTAGAAAATGCCATTATTGATTTGTTCCGACGGAGTGGCTAATTGGGTCATACGGAAAGTGCTGGCTGCCTGCTGCCAGGATGGAGAGCTTTGCGGCTTCTTACCCTTTCTTGACACCAGGCACACACAGTGTGGGACTGCTGCCTTTCCATGCACAACAACCAGGTCCCAGATCTCACCATAGCCCATTTGTGTATCCTGAGACTGCAAAGCAGCCTGAGGCTCACCCCTGGCTGCGGAAATCCTTCAATAGCAGTGAGCGGTTGCTGTGCTTGCTAGGGCTCACCTTTCTCTGACCTGGCAGGGAATATTGACTGCAGGAAGGGGATAGTGTTTTTCATTGCCTCTCAGTATTTTCCACCTGCACAGCTGCACTTTTCAGTGTGATTTTCCTAGACCCGTCCAAGCTAGAGCAAGACCTCTGCTGTGATTTTCAAGAAGTCTGGGTCTGCACAGAGGACCTGAGGGGTGTATATTGCCCGGATTTTGCACACAGAATGAGTATTCATTGCTCCAGAGCATGCCTTGCTTTCTCAATCATACTCACATTTTTTTCTAGATAGGCAGTTCTCCTCTCTTTGGCTCTACCAACATCTCCCAGGAAAAACAGGCTTCCAGACTTCAGATGAGTAACTGCCCCTGTACATGTCAATGGTAGGGCTGGCTGCCACCACAGTCTCTATTCAATGGAACAGTTTCTATATTGCCCTGAACCAGATCAACTCCCCAGGCTTTTATTCTCTTCTTCCCTGTGTTTATTTCAGAATTACTGACTCATTTTATTTCATTTGACAAGGTGAAACTGTTTCTGATGGCTTTTTTTGCATGTTTTTACCAAGAAGAGATTCATAATTTTGAGGTCAGAAAGGACCATTAGGATCATCATGGTTTACCTTTCTTATAACACTGAGTCAAAGACATCAACTGCTAATTTCTGCACAGAGCCTATAAGTTTATTTTAGCTATGATATACATCATTTGTAGGACAGAAAAAAAAAGTGAAATATCTCAGGTAACAGAGAGTTCACCATTTGCATCTGCACCCACATCTGTTTCCTTCATATACAGTGGAAATTTTACTGTACAATTTCTGTGCATTACAGACCTGCTCCTAAACCTGAAGTGACTCTGTAGAAGTCAACAGAATTATTCCAGGTTGACATAAGTGTAGCTGAAATAATTGAAAATTGCCATAAAAGTGCCAGTGCATAAAGGTTTTGATATAAAATTGTTTGTGACAATGTCTTACATTTCTAATATTCTAACACCTATAAATCAGAGATACCATGAAGTTATGTGTTTATTTGACAGGGTACATTAATTCGGCCTTTTACTGCAGGAAATATACTTTATTGTCAGGAACCGTAATGCCCTTTCAAAGAGTCTTTTATAACTATAAATATAAAATTTTTATATTTAAATATATAAATTTATATTTCATCTGGTTTTAGTTCCAGTCTGTGGGACGTGTTCGCTTTTAGTGCAAATGGATGAAATACCTTTGAATTCTGTTGACGACTCTCCAGTTCTTACTGGCAGGACAGTGAGTCCACGTGTATACGTGCATGCAGCACACAATAAATCCTACAGCATTCTTCTTGTCAGCTTTATTTGGGCCAATATTTTTCTGATCATTAAGTAAGATAGCAGAGTTTTTTCGGTATTATTACACACATAGTTTGCCTGGATTTCTCCCTTTTTAAGCTCTATGTTTTGTTTTGCATTTCTTGAAAACTGCATAGAGCTAAATTATTTGCTAGTTATTTTTAGCAATATAATAAGAACATTTATGTATTAATTGTCTTTGGAAGAATAGCAGCAAGGCCATTAGAAAAAAAAATGGACTGTAAATCACAGCAGCAGACTTAAAGCACCTATGTCCTCATCTCAGATTCCACATACAGAAAGACATTTGTGTTTATTTTGTTTCAGTATTCTGGGGCAGAAGAAGACAGGTCTCTGTAAGATCTCTGCTGACGTGATTAGAGCAGTCACACTGCAAACAAAGGTTTTAGGATGCTTATTCAGTATGCGGTGGCAGAGAAATATAGTTGTCCACAGCATAATGCCTAAGGTGCAGGAAACACAGGAGTTGATGATGGAGGAGAGAAAGTAGCAGGGGGGAACCTGGCATTGAAAGAGCCGATATCAGGCATAGCGGACTTGACAACATGCATTTGGACAAGGGCCCAGACCGTGGACTACACGTCAGTCACAGCTTACTGGATGCCATTTCCCAGTATCTGTATCCATCCCTGGAGCAAAATGCTGCCCAGAAATGAGCATTTCTCACTGTTTCTCCCTTTGGTAAAGAAAATGCCGACATTTAGCATTTTGGACAAAATGAACAGCAGCCAGTTCCCCCATAGCTCCTGTGCCAAGTGAGACACTGCATACATGAGTGTGTCGGGGGCTTGAAATTACTCACATTAATTATGGTCCAAAATATGCTCCAAAATTTAAAATAATGGTTATTTTGTTGCTATTGCCTGTAATAATGTGAGACTTCCTTAATGATCAAAATATTACCGCCTTATTTGGGTGAAAGATTCTGGGTTATTTCAGGCACTCTCACTCACTGCACTTTGAGGCAAACTTCCAAAATTCAAACTTCCATAAGAGGAGACCGTTAGGTTGAGTTCTTCATATTATGCTGTGGAGAGATCCCAATTACCAAAAGAAACATAAAGTAGATTGTGATTAAACTTCAAAATGCAATTTAGCAGAAGGTATTAGCTTGAACTCTGAACAATGAACACTTATGAAACGCTTTCACTGCCTATTTAAGCCTATTGAATTGATAACAGGCTAAATTAACCTTGGCAGTCCATCTTTTTGCCAAGTTCTCTCACTTAGACTAATTTTAAGAGTCAACCCTTAGAATAATGAATCTATCTTTTATTATGGGCAGTGTGTTGCCCAATGTGGGAAAAGATATCAGGCCAGCAAGACAGAAGCCATTAGAAATGATGTGCCTTGCCACTCTGGGGCCAGAGTTCAAATGCTTAAAATGCTCTGGATTAATCCAAGAAGGAGCACTGCTAAACTGCTGTTTCCCTTCTTGAGGGATGCTGTTTGGTAAAGCATCCAGTGCTTGTTCAGAAACCAGCAGTTAGTGGCTGTGATGGTGTTTGTCTGGTGAAGTTTTAGTTCACCTTTATTCAAAATGATAGGAAACACCAGGGCAGGCTGGTTCCAGGGCAGCTTTTGGTGTTAACAGCCTCTGCTGAGCAGCTGTGGTTTCTGGCTAGTCTTAGCCTTAGCCATTCTGAATTGTAAGGGCCAGATGCTGGTATTTTTATCCAGCTAAGTACTCACAGGTGCATTATTTTTTAGAACAGGTACTGCAGTTTTCTTCCAAATACCTTGTGGCTTTCGGGGGGAAAAAATGTATTTCTTATCTCCCCCAGGAGGACACATTCGGTGTTCAGCTACGTAGATGTAACTTCAAACTTCAGTGGCCTTAACTCTGACAGGTGACAACACAGTTGAAAACTCCCTTGGGTCCTGTCGACATCCAAATTGGGGATATAATTTCACCTGCTCAGGAGCTGGGCAACAGGTCTATGCTGTTTCTGAACTCAGAGACTATTGTGTTTAATCTCTTTCGCTCACGTTGCTCTTCTGCATGCATCTGTTAGCAATTTGGGTTTTAATAAGCAGGGTCCTTATAAAGACTGGGTCATCAAGAGAAAGAAAAAAACTCCAGATGAATTCACAGGGCAAATGTGGTCAGCACCTTCTAATTCTGATGGTTTAGTACTCCCCTTGCACCAAATTGTTTCTCTCTTTTGGATAGATGAATGGCAGGAGAAAAGACTGGAAAGGATAGATAAGGGCTTCAAAAGTGAACCATAATCACTCTACTAAGCTAGCCTGATTTCTGGTTGTTTCTGCTGAAGTGCCAGGTGGCATAGGATGAAGAGTGGGAATGACCAATCTCAAATAATCAGGTTTAGACTTTCCTGTTTTCATACTCTTTCTGAGGAATGTGCAGGTCTTAAAATATGTTCATGCGTTGCAGCTTTAAGGTAGGACTTCAGACGCTTTTCATCAATATTGCAAATGCTGTAGTCTGCTAACAAAATGCACTTGTAAAGGAACATAGCATAACACAAGTCCTCTCTGTGTCTTAACTATAATCTTAGTGCTGTAGTGTGGTATTGCTCCAGGTTTTCCTCTGATTTCTCATTAAACTGAGTAGTGGCAACTCTGCTTTACAGAAGCAATACTTCAAAGCGGGTTAGAGAGATTCTTAAATATGCACACTTAAAATTGACAGCTGCACACCAGCCCTCTTTTATCCTAGCAGAATAAGTGAGATTAATCTTTCCCTTCTCATATTGAGGAAGCAAGGGAATTTTCCTGATGTATTTGGTGATCTTTCTTCTCAGGCTAAACGTGCAGAAAGATAAATCCACTGATTTTATTGGTACTACAAGGATTTACATTTTTTTGTGAAAGAGGATAACCAAGATCATAAATGGACTGTTCTGGTAATAAGAACACAGGATTTGTTTCTTTGGTTCATGGTTATTTATTTGTCTCCCATTTTAGCTCAGATTTTTCAAGGCTTTCCAGAAAGGCTGAATTCAGCATATCTGAGAGTTGTCAGTCCGACAGCTCTGCAGAATGTAGTCTCCTGTTTACTTTACACACAAAACAGGTGCCACCAAGGCAGTAATGCAAGCTCGCCTTATTTCAGCAGCATTACAATCTGCTTGCTTCTCCACTTGTGTAGAGGTAGGATATAAACAGTTCAGTTTTCACGATCATTTACTTCTTGGCTTCTTTGCAGAGGAAGGGTGCCAGTTACTAGACTCAAACTGTTGCTGAGAAAGGATGCCAATTGGTACCAGGCAGAGTAATTTTATGAAATCCATAGCTGTCTGCAAGGAGGAACACAAACATCAACAATTACTTTACAGAGTAAACAGCCCTTGTAACTATGCATGACACTCTGCTGAACTGGATTTACTATACATGCAAAGCTTCTGAGAGTCCTATTATGGTATCTGAAAACTGGCTGTAGAAAGCTTTGCAGGTTAAAATATGTTTTATTTTAGATAAATAGATAGTCATTTATTGAGCTGCATTTCTTGAGGAGTCTCAGTTTCATAGCGTCAGTCATCTATGAATGGCTAAAGCAGAGAGATTTCTGTTGCCAGCATCCTTGGCTGCTGCTGCTGCTTCCTCTGACGGGCAGTGTCCCACGGTAAAGCAGGGTCCCACCTGTATGGCCAAGTGTGTGCAGACTTGTATGGGAAAGACCAGGACAAGCCTCCACCACTCTGAATCTACACCTGGAAATGTCCTGACAAGCTCATTCTTGGAAAGTGATTGCAGCACCTGAACATCCCTGAAATCCTATTCAGTGTCTCAAAATTGGTCTTCAGAGAGACAGAGGAATGCATGAGTCTGGTGAGGAGTAGAGAAGATACGTAGGATTGAAGGTTCTCATTGCATTGGGAAGTTGACTTCGACTACATTGACTGAGTAAAGGGCAGATTGCCTTTGCACTGTCTCATCAGTGGGGGTACCCTGCCCACCTCATAAAATAAATTAACTTTTTTGTGCCGCATCCTTCATCCTTGCTTGTTGGTTCTGCAATGACAGTTGCAAGGGAGAGAGCTCCAGAGCCATTTCCCAAATCTTGCCTCTCCACCTACTTGGGACAGGAAGCTTTCCGCTATCAAAGGCTTTGCACATCATCTTTCCCACAACAGTCATGGGCAGGGAATCAGGGAATAAATGTTACAAGCAAAGGTCATGATCTAGGGACTGAGTGAAGCATCAGAAGAGCCCTTTTGAACTGATCACCATCTGAAAGGCAAGTCCTAAGATCCTCTTTCTAAATTCATTTGCACAGGATGGAAAAAATGATATTTCCATGGGGAAGGAATAAAGTGAAACTATGCTGATGACAGGTATTTGTCTTGTTTTGCCAACAACAAGTCCTCTTTCCAAAGGAGCGGCATTTGCACTAATCCCCATTTGAGCCTGAAACAATTAGCCGATCTGTGCTTTTCAGAGGCAGAACGCAGTGTGGAGCCTTTGTATTTATTTGTGTCAGCAAACAAGTATGTGGGTCTGTGCACAAACACACTTGAGATGTCACCCAGATTATGCTCTATATTCAATCTGGTTGCTGTTTTTCTGGTGCTACAACTGGCCTGCAGCATGCAAAGGGACAACACTGGGTCCATCCTCCTCCATGTGCTAATTATTGGTATGGTGTTGGCAGATCGCCTCTTTTTAGGGCCCAGAGCAGAGCAGAGTTGTGCAAACTTTTATTTTATGCTGTAAAGGAGCTGCGGTCTGTCCTAGGCTCCCAACCCTCTGTTTGTATGCACAAAGTTTTTGTACTGCCGAATGGTTTTACTTTATAAATTATGAAAACAACTGAATCAATAAATATTAACATAATGTGTATTGCCTTGGCAACATGGCACTTGATACAAAAATTAAAAACAAATTATATAAACCACCCACGGTGGGGAGCTTTACAGGAGATAAACCTGCTGCCATTGCTGCCAGAAAAACAAATCATCTGGAATCAGAGCAAAAGCAAACAGTCCAAAGTTAAACAACCTAAACCAAAGGCACCTTTCCCCAGACAGGTCTGTGCTGATCTTCAGGTGCTGTGTGCTGAAAATGAGACTGTCGCAACCCATGAGAGTGGCTTACCAGGGGTGGCATAAGTTGCTTGCAAAACCTCATTTGATTCCCTAAGAGTCCTTTTGGGATCAGTCTATACAGCCAGCTTCTTTCGAAGAGTCTGTTCCTCTTAGAGATTTTCTTCCCACCTTACAAATTTGCAGGACAACTCTGAAAACACATGGTGATGAACCAAATCATCGTCTTGAGCACACGTGCATTTTGTCCCAATTGGATGATTTGCCAGGGTATATTTCTTCAGTTTTGCTAAACGTTAACTCATCGGATACTTGGTATGATTTCTGGGAAGCAGCTGGGTCCATATTTCCTGGACCTTAGTCCCTAGGAGGAAAGTGTTGCTAACTCTTGGTCCCACACAGAGGGGGTAGTAGATAGAGAATTGGCTTAAGTTTGGCGTTTGACTCTAGCTTAGTGCAGTAATTTGCTTAACAACTTGAATATTCGTCAGATCAACTGAGTTACAGTCTGTTCTCATACACTGCACAGTTTTTAATGAATCTGAGTGCACAGCCTTTCTGCATAAATGAACTTGAAACGTCACCTCAGATTGCATTGCACTTATACCATGAAACAATTGTTTCTGTTGTTTTAGTGCTATAACCAATACCATGCCATTAAGATTACTTGGTACGAAGTTGTATGCACATTGCATTAAAATAAAAAGACTTTTTATGGCTGAGTGCCTTGTGCATACTGTGCCTTCCATGTTAGCTTCTCCCCTGAATACTACACTATTTCCAAAGATGTGCCTTAAAGAATGTTACTTTTTTGACAAGGGAGGAACTGCAACTCAGTGATTATGGAGCAGTCTCTGGCCTGAGAAGATCAGTGCTAAACTGTGCCTGGAAATTTTATGTAGTACATTCTTATGCAGAGGATTCGGGCTTGGACATGCATAATTTCATTTATTAAAGTTAGAATATATTTTAGACCACATGCCCTCTGAAGCAGGAAATAAGTAATTTGATTTTAAATTAATTTGCTAGAAACACAGAACAACATTTGAAAGGACTGGTACAAACCTGACAGTCCGAATGTATTTATACGGAGAGCAATTTGCTTAACCAACTGCTTCCTTTGTGTCATCTGTTCTTGCAGATAGTTATATTTGGAATAAAGTGTTTTTCTACTTCTGGTACCTCTTGAGGGACTTCCTGTGGTGATGTGGCTTTAGAACTAAGGCAGGTAGGCTGTGGCTCCCTGGGAAGGGAAACTCACTTAATACATGAATAATGTCGAATGTCAGTCAAGCCAAGGTTAAAGAAAAGGTGGACAAATGAAAGATAAGTAGGTTTAAATAATTACTGTTGAAATGCTGTTATGCTTGTAATTTTTTTCTCAGCATGGAAGTCCTTCTGTAAGCAATTCAGCTCAACTCTTTGAAACCGGCTAGAGCTTTATTAATATTTCAGTAGCAGCATTAGTAATGGCATGAAAGAGGGTAGTGCTGTGATGAGCTATGGTGTTTTCAGAGAAATCCCTGTCTTAGGTGAATCAATAAAGCCACGTTGATTTGCAGCAGCAGAGAACTTGGGCCTCCCAATGTAGTCACTAACCCTGCAAACATACTCTCCTCTGCCATTAGTCCTGGGAGCACTTCTAGAGAGCTTAGCAGCAATAATCATCACCCCAGGAAGAAGTGGCTGGGTATAATGGCACCACTTATACTAGCAAGCGCTGGGTCTACTCAGATGTGCCTGCAGAAAAAAAAATTATTGCTCTGTTCCCAGAGTCCATCCCTCTTTAGGGAAGTACTTAAGGATGTGGTCTCCTTTCAACCTGTATTTAAGTCCTATTGACATCGGTGGATACAAAGCATTGTTTTGCTGAATAGGAGGCGCATACATTTACGTACTTACCTGCAGGTTTTCCACATCTGCTTTTAGATATCTTTTATCTATTCCAGTGAACTTTTTGTTTTCCTCCCCTTCGATGTGTATCTAGTCTCCTCTTGGTGCAGTTGTCCTCCCCACACTGTTTCAAGCAGACACATGGCACAGCGTTGGGTATTACACTCATGCCTTTCTCCAGTTGTAACACTCACTATCACTGCCTGATTGCGTGACTTCAGACTACACCCCTCAGTTATTCGACTGAACTGCAAGCACCTTCCTGTGCACCACAGGTCACTGGAGAAAGCTTGTGTCTCAAAACCAGGCTCAAAATGGAGATTTCAAGGGGATTTCTTCCCATGTCAGCAACAACAGCTCAGAAAAAATGTTGGCCTATTTGTGTTTCCATTTTCTACTGCCAGGTATCTTGACATATCCAGTTTCCAAAGCTCAAAAGTTACAGCATAATCTTTTGTTATTTTATTTCTTGCCATTTTACCTTAAGATGTTGTCCCCTGACAAGAATAGTCCAGGCTATTTTCTCTTCTAGCTGGGAAGTTCTCCTTATGAAATAAGCATGCTATCAAAGAAAAAGAAAATAAACCCATCTAGGATTATTTCCAGCAGGAAAAACAACTGAAGCTGAGGGGGCAGCGATGCCAAAGCCCAGGCGTCCGGAGTCAGAATTCTGAGATTTGTGAAGAGTTAAGTGAGTTGCACGTGGATAAGCAGTTGAAGGCTGAGCCACCACCTCCAGTAGGGCAAAAAGAGGTAACAGAAACAATTTTCCTACCTGATACTGCATGCAATTCATTGCACCAGCTCCATAGTGCATGTCACTGATTTATGTGGGGTTTATGGCTTGTAAAAACACATTTTTGTTAAGTGGTAGGAAAGCAATAATACATAGTAGGTATTACAGTCTTAGTAAAAGATGAGAGAGGATTTTGTTTTTACAAAAATCACTGTAAAGCTTGGGAAATGTTCATTGTAAATTAAGACGGGATTCCAAGAGGCTTTGGGAAGAAAAAAAGCCCAAAACCAGACATAAAATAATCTATAATGTTAGTCTTATTTTAGGAGGAAATATGTGTGTGTTTTCCCACTGAAAAGTAGAAAATCGAATGAGAATGGCATCTGCTGACTTGGCAGATCTGTACACTGAGTTCACTGGAGGGCACCTGCGATCTGTCACAGATTACCCTTTCTTTTTCTGTTAGCACATAGACCCAAGAAAAATACAACAATTTAAGTAGCTGACATGAAGATACAGGCTGACTAAATAGTAAGACTTGGTATTATTCAGTTGACATTGGCCAAAGTGCAGCTCACTCATTGTTTCTTGATGTGTGAACATGGACATTTATTTTCAATTTTTAGGATTATGTCATCCTTGTAAACATGAATACCAAAAATACATGCATTTGTAATGTACACTGAGTGACTCCAAGCTTTAAATTCCCTGTATCCTACTTGCTGACTTGTTGGGTTTCTTTCCCATTTAGATTTATCATTTTATTGACATAACATTGCCTTTTTTATTAGAGAGTGATGGATTCCCCTCTTTGAAATCTTGAGGTTTTGGGTGGAACTGGCGGGTTTTAGGTAATGTCCTGGGAGTTTGGGGAACTCCATAGCTCCTGGACATTGGAACCTGTGGTGGTTTTGGGGAACTGAATTAATGAAAGGGAAAGGATGACTTAGTATCAATATGCATCACACTTCTCCCAATTCTGCTATAAGACTGCTGGCAAGTTTGTGCCCAGCAGCAGCAATCCCATGGAGATATCTTGACAGGACAGCAGGAAACAGACACATTACAGAGCCAGAGCTCATCTTCCCCAGGCCTACTGATTCATATTGTCATATGGAGTGGAATTTACTGAACCAAATGTAGACATATGCATCTGAACTTGTCATCTGAGACCCCTTTGTAATCAGTGAGGATCTGGAGCCAGTGTAGACAGGTAAATATGTCTCATCTCTGACTGAAATCAACATTACAATTAGGTTAGGTGAATCGTCTTCTGAAAGTGCTTCTTTCTCTCCATCGACTATAAAGGGAGCCCAGGGTAACTGGGAGAGTTGTAGACTCAGGTGAGCTAAATTCCACCCACAGTAACCTGAAATCCTCTAGCCATGAAACATTTCTTTAAGGAATGATCATCTGTGCCAGAATACTTCTTGGTATATTGAACTTCATCTTCAGAATGGAAAGGTTCTGAGCTTTAGAGGAAGGAGACTTAAATATTTAATATCCCAGCCTCAGGAAAAAAAAGTATACATATTTACCAAAGAAACCCAAAACTTTAAAATTATGAGATGAAGCATTGTAAATTGGAAAAATCAGAAGACAGTTTCAGGAATTTTTCTCTCAGGGGATTAGGTATCCTTCATGTTTAAATATCTCTTTGTGATAAATAAACCCTGTGATCCTAACATGGAGGCTGGAAAAGTATGTCCTTTTTTAGTGCTACAACGAAATGTCATGATAAATCAGGAACATTCTAGCCTTGATATACTCAGCAACAACATGATAAAGAAATAATCCCCATTTCCTCCCTCAGCTTTCAAAGGGTTGTGGTACATAGATGTCACCTTTCTATAGTAAAGTACAATTGATTCTATTTGCAGCTGCTTAGAAAGAGATGGAGGAATATGGCAATAATCCAGGGATGACTTGAAATCAAACGGAAGTTCACTTGAGGCTATGAATGCCAACATGAAAGAGCAAAGCCCAAAGGATGCTATTTTTGAAGGCCAGATCTTGCGTGGACATTACATTCCTAAAGTCCTCCTATTCAGAAGTAATCTTTGTGCCAGGACACAAGGACACGCTAATCATCTTTTTGATGAATGTCCCAAGAACTTGTGACTAGCCAAATAAAGCCAGCAACTGAGAAGAAGTAGCAGATTTGGCATGCCCAAGAGGCAGGGCTTTGAGTGATTCAGTCAATAACAGGAAGCATTGAACATGTTCTGAATAAAACACTGTTGATGTCAGTAAAGGATACATTATATGATTAAAAATTCATCCAATATAAATCATCAGAAAGACACCATAGAAATAAAATCATTGATGTCACAAGTGGATAAGACATGAGAAAACAAATTGCTGGATTTCTTTGCCAAAATACTGCCCCGTAAAATATTTTGTACAGCTTTGTGGAATCTACCTTTAAATGTATCTTTACAGGCAACTTAGATTTGTTCATTTACCAAAGGGAACAATTCACTTGCTTAGAAAAAAATCTCGTGCCTGGGTATATTGCCTTAATAACCAGCCTTTTTTTTTCTTCTTCTTCTTTTTTCCATTCAAAGTACCATTTAATTACTCTCTTTTAACAATTTTATACATCATTCCCTTTTTATGAATTAATATCAGTTAATGTAATAGACTGTTGTTTGCTTCCTTTTGTCTTTGGCTTACCCCCTGAAGTCACATGCTGTTGTTCTTTTATTACGTTATTTCTTGTAAATGAATATCTTTGTGCCCTTTATCTGACTTTTACCTCTTCCTTTGCAACTCTCTCAATTGTTCCTTTTTGGAGTTCTTTTACCAAGAAATAAGCACAATATTCCAAATACAACTTCCAACCATAAATAGAAGAAATAGTATCTCATTACCTAGATGCTTTCACGTAGGTTTTCTGCGTAATTATATGCCACTGCAAAATCACATCTAATTTTTTAATATTAGTCCAGGTTTCCAGGATTTCCATTGACATTTTCCTGGAATTTTCTCATTTGTACTGTTTTAAGTCAAGTCCCATTTTTGCTATATACTTTCCATGTTTCACTGCTTTCCTTCCTGCTTCCTCAGTTTCAATACTCTCTCTGATTTAATGTTATCAGCAAACATGACAATTATATTGGTCAGTACCTCTTCTATATCTTTAGTGAAGACAATGCTGACTCTAATCCCCATAGATCTCCTCCTCTGAAGACAAAGTTTTTGTTGTCCTTATGATGGCTGGGTGAACAGCAATGGTTGAATCCAAGCCAGTTACAATTTATTTTAAAAATAGACTTTAATATAATAGACATCCAGATATTTTCTTAAGGTTTATATATCATATGTCAATTTGATAGATTAAGGCTATGATCTTCAGAGGTGGGAGAGAGAGGAAGGGAGATAAGAGAGTTAAGCCTTGAGCAAACATCAATTTTCAATGAGATTTCGGCATTTCAGTGCTAAAGGCTTTCTGAAAAACCCATTCAGACTCATTTGCCACTGTTACAGATACAAGTGGTGGGTGTGGAAGCCCTCTCTGGGTACTTAAAACAGCCATTCCACCCAGAAACACATTAAGAATTACACTCTGCAGCATGAATTTATGCACTAGTAGGAGGTCTCCCAAAGGGGCTTCTGATGGATCCCCATGTCTCTGCCTGGCACACATCCTCTGCTTACTTATTCCAGGAAAGAAAAAGGAGATTCTGTATTTGTCCTTTTTACCTTCTTTTGGCATCTTTGCACCTCATTTGTGCACAGTACGCTTGGCATACAGGAGAACCACCTCACTGCCTTTACACCTCTGTGTCATTTCATCCAAGAAAGCACTCTCCTTTTCTCCTCTGAGTCGTTATTTAATTTACTTTAATCAAAGGCTACAGTGAGTGTTTAGTGATCTGTGATTCCCATGATTATTCCTTTTTCCTCTTCTCTAAGCTCAGTATTGTATTTACCTTTTGCTGCTCTCCTGGGCTGTTTCCAGTTTTCCATGAGCATTCACTGTTGATCGCTAATGGTGTGTTAACTTGGTGTATTGGACCCTTTATGCCCTACAATGTACATTGTCTGGATCTGCTGATTTGCATATGTTTCAGGCTTTCTAGATATTTGTATTAATTCTGACAAGATCTCCCCCTGCTTTTTATTGGACCCTGTGTTGGATTCTTTTAAAAAGAGTTTATTTTCTTAGGCAATTACATTTTGACAAGTTACATCTCCCTCATCAATTGTTATTATGTCTCTAGCTCTTTCCTTTACTGAGTTCATGAAAACCTTCTTAAATCCCTTTAACCTTTCTGGCAAAGAGTAACCTTTGCTTCTTTCCTACAAGCTTTCCTTATCTTTCCCTCCTTTCTCATATGTATGGTTCCTTCTTGGAACCATATGAACTTCATGAAGTCCAGTTCAGACCCTAAAACCTATGTATAGTGTTTTCTGAATCCATTTGTTCCTTTTCTTCTTCAGAGGCTTTTCAGAAGAAATCCTGTCTGTTTTGTCTTGCATGTTCCCCATCTCCCTTTGGCGCTGATGGATTCTAATATTTTTTTAAAACTCCTTCTGATAAATAACTATTTTGAATTCTTGATCCTTTGGGATATTTTCCTCGTAGTCTATTATAATTGCACTGTATTGTGTTCTGTGAATTTCCTAACCTGTCTCTGCTAAATCCAGCTTTCTCACTGACAGTGCTATTGAGCTGACATTGTTCTCACAGTTTTCTTTAATTTCAATCTCTTGGTAAGAATTATATCCAACAAGGCTTCTTTTCTCATTGGAAACCCCATTTTCTACATCCCACAGCTGTATACGATTTAGAACTATTTCAGTGATCTGTGTTTTGATGTCTTCATAACAGAACAGATAATGACTAAATGCATTCCCTAATGAACAGTATCAGAAAGTTCTGACTGTGCTAAAATTTAACATTTTTTCCACCATCATGTACCATTGGTAGTCTGTAGAAAATGGGCTCTGTACCACAGCTGCATTTTGAATATGGATTTTTTAGAAGCTTTATCCATGTCTTTGACCTGTGCTTTCCGTTCTGACTGTCTTTTTAAAAAGCTTTTTCTGAATTGTTTGCAGTCTTTTTGAGTAGAGCATTAAAAACTCTAGCCAAGACTATGACCTCCTGGATGCTGCAGCTAATTGCAAACAAGTAGCTTCCATCTGCTCTTGCAAGCATTGCTGGGAAGTTCAGTCTTGCACATTTTACCCCAGCTTTGACATTTCTTTGAATTCAGCAATAACTTTTGCATTGATTGTCAATATTGGAAAACAGAGGGCCTATTTTCACATTAATAATAAATATGTAAAGCTGTACCTATTCTCTATCATCCTCATGAAAATAGTACTTTATGTGTTTATGCCGTCTCTCATATAACTACCTCATAGGTTGTTTAAAAGCGTGGGTAAGTATTATTGTCCTTATTTTTTTTAATGGAGATGGTACTATTGCAAGATAAAGCACAAAAAGATAGCAGTAGGTACTCAGAGAACGTAAGAAGGCAGTTAACAAATCACCCAACTCTCCTGACTCCTGTTTATAGCTATTCTGCATGATATGACCCATAGAAGATACCAGCTTTGATGTTGCCCACTTACGCCAGACAGTGCTCTAATACAGTCAGAAACAAACTGTGAGCAGGGCTGGGCAAATCATAGAATCATAGAATCACTTTAGTGGCCAAGCTGAATAATCAAGTTAAATATAATTTTGGATTAACAAAAAATTGAAATGTTTTATTTTGACTAGTAAAATAAAATGGGGGGAAGGGTAGAACCCTGTTTTTCTTCTAAAGAAAATGTTTTGATTTTGTTAAAGGAAAGTTTTGACCTGAAATGAAATTTCTGTTTGTAAATAGAGTGACATATTTAATCATATATCATATTTCTTTAGATAGCAAATTCAGCCTCTAAAATGATTTTTTAAAATAATATATTCCCCAGCAATTTTTACCCAGATCTACTTGCGTGTTCCTCCTCTAAATAGATAAGACATCCAGTGTTTCAGGGATTAGGAATTTTCTTGTCCCCCTTTTGCAGAGGAGGATTTGAGAAATGCTGAATTCAAACAGTACACCTAAGATGATGGTGTCAGATATTTCAGGCAAGCAATGAATGTGTCCCTCCTCCCACATCACCTGGAGATCAGAAGTGTATGACCAAAAGGCAAGGGGCAATATCAGGTGGTGGGAACAAGTTAGGCATGGGATGAGGCAGGTGGGAGAGCCCTCTCACATGCATGTGCCTGGAGCACTGTCTGGCGGACGAGGGGCTTCTGCTGTTCTCGGAGGAGAAGCTTTGGCAGCAGGAGCAGAGCACGGTCCTGACAGACAAGGTGCAGATTTCACCTATCATCTGTGGGTAAGGAGCCTAAGGATCTAGGTCCACTTCTGGTTCGTCCATCTGAAGGAATGAGCCTTCAGGACATACAAGCCTTAAATCATGAGTGGTTCTGTCATTCCAAGCTTCCACCTACCATTAATATTCAATGGCTGTTTACTGTCTTTCTGCAATTTGCGTCTCTCTTGTTTAAAAAAGTAAGTTTTACATGTTAACTTTCCTGTTGTTCTCATTGTTGGGTCAACTGCTAGCTCACTGCAGTGTAGGCAGAGCTGTCACTCAAGGAGTGGGCACCACGTGAAGTGCATGGAGATGTCTCTGTTGTAGTGGCTTTAGCAGGGATATTTGTTAGTGGAATAAAAACTCAGCTACTTCCTTCGGGGCAATTGATCGATTTGTTTTCCTCATCTTCGCTCTTGTTGACAACAAGCTTGATGAAATCAGTCTTTCTGAAGGCAGCACAGTGGATTTGACAAATCCTGCAGAACTGCTGGAGCAGATCCCTGAGTTTGCTGAAGAGCTGATGGAGCCTGAAGATTGCTTCCCCGAAGGTAAGGGCCTGCATATCTGGCATGTTTCACTGCCAATGCTGAGGCAAGAAACCTCCTTTTCTCTTAGTGAACATCTCTCCACCTTCTTGCTGCGTTGTTCTGGCTGCTTGCAGCAGTATTGCACTGGATGCACTTTATTTCTTAGGCACCATAATGCTCCAATCACACACTCAAAATCACCTATTATCAGTAGTCTTTGGATTTCCAAGGTGAGATAAGCCAAAAGGCATGCTCTACAAAGGCTATGCCACCATCTAAAGTACTGTTTTTCATGACAATTTTGTGTATAAAGGGTTTTGTTGGGGTTTTTTTAATGATGATTTTCTAATTTGGCCAATGAAGATTTTTGCCTTCCAGTATATATGCATGATCAAATTTGGGTAGACAACTGAACAGTTCAGGATGTTTCTCTTGCTTGAATGTTATATAGGCAGTTAATAGAAGCTGTCTAGAGAGTTCCATGAGTCCTAGGGACATTCTCTCCATTTATTTTAAAGCTTGTTAATTATTAGCATGTCCAGTAACTTTTATCTGACCAGGGTATTTAACTGAATTATTTTACGAGACAACAAATGACATTCTATATAACTCTTTTTGATTACCAAAATACACCTTCATTTTATTAATTTTTAACACCCAGTCTGCTCCAAAACATGGGTTTAAGGCCTTAGCAACATCAGATCTATTATCATGTAAATCTGTAAGGTAAATAACATCCCAAGGTATTTCTTCTTCACCAGTGAGTTCTATTCCAAATATTATCTCAGTCATATTCCTCATGTGCTTTAAATCTGGGTTGGGAAAATAGGGTTTAGCTGAATGTTAGTATATTCCCTTGAAAATTCAAGTTTATTATAAAATAAAACAGAGCTGCTCAGATGGGATCAGACAGAGATGATTTGCTGGGTAATATGAATGCCCCTGAAGTCAGCGAAATGTGCATCTCTGTATCTGTGAGAAAGATGATTGAATGAGGTAAGGGGCCCTGCAGGGCTTTACAAATGTCCCTAGGATCTAAACATTTTTTTGACAGCTCTGCTTAAAAGCAGTAGCCAAAAATTAACGCAGTTGACAGAAGAAAGCATGGTGTAACTATTCTGGCCCATATAATAACATTTAGAAATTAGATCAGGTATTTTCATTCTTTTACAATATATTTCTTAATGAGGCTAGTGAGCAGCAATCTATGTTGTGCACTGTAAAGTGAGAAATTATAATTGCTTAAACAAGCCAGTGCTGTAAGACCGGTGCTAGTTAGATGCCAGTTTACAAATTCTGAAGCTGTGGCTGGCCATGATCACCTTCTAGTTTTTAAAAGGACTAATGCAGCCATCACACAACTCATCACTACATCCAGTGCACAGCCCTGATTCATTCCCAGAACAGTAGCAGTCTGTAATTTGTTCTGTCTTAAAATAACCATAACTGCCTGGAACTCCATCATGCAGGACCACATCAGCACCATCCCAGTTTGTCAGATCTTCTCCGCTGCTGTTGATGGGATACAGGGTAGCAAGTGGTGCTCTTCTAGATGATCACTGGAAAGCTTAAGCCAGTTTTGAAGCCCACACGGTCTTCCTGGCAGGCAGAGAAATGTTAGAAAGCAAGGCACTGGGGTGGGCCCTGATTATCTGAATGGGAATTGAAGGAGAGCCTGCTCCAGGGTGTCCAGGGTGCAGTGGGGACACAGTTGGAGGTGACATCTTCCCCACATATCTGCTCTGCTTTCCTGTACAGCACCATATCCATAACAGATTTTTCAAACCAGGCTACTTGTTTTAGGTTAAATGGTGATCAGCAATTCTACATGGGATTCGGCGAAAATGCATAAGCTTGACATGTGAAATGTTCACTTATAAAATTTCAAGTCAAAGTGCCATATAGATGAAAGTCCAATGATTCTTACCACAATGCACATTAACATCTGCTTTTGTTTATTCAGGAAACATTTTCTATAATTTTCATCTATTAAATACTTTCCAATATTTTTACCCAAATTTACCATTGCAATAAAATCTCATGCAGTTATCATTTCAGTCTAGTTAGATAAAATTCAAACAAGCCAACAAACGGTCTGATTAGCTAAGATATGACATGGTTATAAAGTACTAAAATGGAAGTATTGAAGGGCAGGCACTAGGCAAGTGTTGCCTTTACTGACTTGCATATTTAGTACATTTGGGAGAATGACCAGCTAATATTTGTGAAAGAAGGAAATAAGGCGAGATGAAAAGGAAAAGTGAAACAGGAAGGGTTAAGTTCTTCTTACCTTGTTAGCTCACCAGCTATCTAAATTCAAACTATGACATTTCTAAACTCATCCAGCATAGGTTATGTCCTGAAAAAATATGTTCCTGATTCAGCCCCCTTTTTCAGATAACAAAGGCAATGAAGATAATGCATGTTCTTGAAATAGTTGCTGAAAGTTTGCTGAGGTCACAGTTTTCCCGGAGTTGGGTGACCCAGATAAGCCATAGGTTGTTTTTCTTGGGGAGACTTGTTAATTTGTTATCATCTCAAAATAGATTTGATTAGGGTCAATGGGGAACATTCTTGGGTCAGGAAATGTGAAGCCATGGTAGGGTCACAGCTCTGGCAGCTAGCAAGTATTGCTGGGAAAAACCTGATAGAAATGGAGAGATCATTCTTGTTGCCAGTTGATGGGAAAGCAACATCTAGGCAATGCCAGCTACTTGGGTATTTTTTCTTCCAGATGCCTTGCAACACTCCAGTCCTGTTACCTCCATTGGTATGCGTTCTCTGCATCAGAAATTGCTATCTGTTTGGACATTATCTTCTATGTGTCACAGAAGGTCATCCAAAGAAAGCCCCCTGGCCCCAGGACGCTCCTCTCTCCCAGACCCTAATAGGAGAAAGTTTTCACCGAGTCCTAAAGCGTAATTCCCTGCACACAGCCTGCTGGCAAAGCTTTCAAAGGAGAATGGTCAGATGCTCATGCGAGAATGAGCTACCTTGCTCTATGCGCAGTAGAACGCAACTCGTGACACCAAGGACGCCCAAAACCAGTTTTTCATGTGACCATGTAGGAGCAATTATCGCAGCTGGAAAATGCCATGCGATACAGTGAAGTACTCTGATTAATGGTGGGGATCTGCGTCATGCCCTCCCCAACCACAGTTGGCGGCTCTTTAGAAATAAAAAAGCAAAACAGCAACAAAAATAGACCATTAAACTGAACAAATCTAAACTAAACTACAGGGACCACCACCAGATGATTTTTAAAAGCTAAGTAAAACCAAATCAAGCCTAACAAAATATATTCATTGTCATCCTGAAGAAAAATATCAAGGAAACAAACCCAAGTTTTAAAGTATCTCTTCGAGCAGAATACCTGAGATACAGTGCTACTTTTTCCACTACAGGATGGGCATGCTGGTATTTTCTTGTATTACAATTTTCAGGCGCTGTAAGAGTCTTACCAGTCCCATTGCATGTACAGATATAAATTAATTCAGGGTTGGACAAGGGGGGCCTCTAGATTTCAACTCACCCACTCCCTTGCTCCAAAGCAGGGCTGACATTGGTGGTAGACCAGGCTGACCACTGCCTTTGCTGCAAGGCATCACACCGTTATCTGTAGTGACCTCCAAAAGGATATGTTTTGAGAAGAGTAACAAGAAATGTACCCTTGTAAAACTCTTGGAAGAGTAAAATCACCATGGCAGACCATGGCTTTGTCAGATGCTTGCTTAGCAGCACTCAGTTCTAGCACATACGAAAAGACTCAAATCTCCATGTGTGTCTCAGGTACCCACATGCTGGAGATGGCGATGGCAAATCTCTCCTGTGTTATCCCCAGAGTTGCGCAGTATAAAATCCAGCCATGCATGCTAGTGGGTCAGTGGGGCCAAAAGACGAAAAAGGGGTTAAATAAGGAGTGTCTGCTGAGATCATATTCTCTTCAGCCTGGGGAGACAGCTGGGGTCTTACAAAGGGATGACAGCCAGGCTTGCTTGCTTGCTTGCTTGAGCATACACAGCTAGCCAGACCAGTCATTAGAAACCCTGCTTGTCAGTGATATATGTATTAAAGCCAATGTTATGAAATACCTGCCTGCTTGAGTTATTCTTGAAGAAGCTATATTTTCCTGGTGTCAAACCAAAAAATACTGTAACCAGCATTCCAAAGCTAAGCAAGATATTGTTTTGTTCTAAAATTGAACGTCCCAAAAATTAGGAACTCCTGTGTAGAGGTAGTAACAAAATAACTGCAGTTTTGAACACAAGGTACCAGTCTTACTCGACCACAGTGGAGCAGAAATTAATTGGTCTTCCCGGTTTATTGAAGAGAACCAGCAGTTCCAATCCATCCAAAACGTATCTAATAATTTCATGTAAACTTAAATGTATATATTGGTGTGAACAAGCAGTGGATTTATAAAGTCTTTACTCATAAGCCTGAAATCAATAGGCTTGGCTGTCATGCACGCAGGAGGAAGTTTTTGCAGTATAGCTGCCACACTTACAAAGGCTTTTTTTTTCCCAATGCACCCAAGGTAATGCAATCAGGTCTAACAGCTCCATGATTATAATGCACCAGGCTAGAAAATGTGAATGCAGAACCAAGAGAATATTTATACAAAGTGCATCATAAATTAAATTCCTCCTGCTTCCCTTCCTTCTCCCTCCCTCAGTAACTTGTTTATCATTGTGGCAGATGCTTAAATAAGAGCTGTCTCTGCCACACCTGCAGTAGAGACCACGTTTTAGCACACATTGTTAACATGCAGTTTGTGATTGTGCTATAGGACATCGCAGTGACTGAATGGAACACTTCCATTTGTTATGAAAAACAAACAAAAAGAAAATAACATCATGGTATACTGATGCATTTGAAAAGATTTCTTGGTAAATAGGTCTCTGTTTTATGAGAAATGGTATGTAATCTTCAAATGTGAATTGAGAACAGATGTTGTTCTTGGACAAGTTGTCCACCGGTGCAGCTCAGTACAGCATCACTGATTTACCAGCAAATAAGTGGACCCTTTTGGGGGCACTTTTTCTACTGTTCTGTATTTCTGTTGAGCAGTAACCTATTACCCAAAAGGCCATGGTGGAAATGAATCAGTTTGCTCTTCAAAAAGATATAGCCCAACATGAATTACAGTGGCAAAACTAAGTCCTGACTAAATCACAAGGTGTTCAGCTTCTTCTGCTCAACCCATTCCCTACTAGCACAAATCTATTAGACAAGGCAGTATGAGTAATGCTGTTATAAGAAATGCCAAAGGGTCTATTCGTGCCTTGACACTTGCTGTGCTAAAAGGTGTTAATTAATAGCCTTCTTTGTGTAGATAAAGTAGCTTCGAAAACCTGAAGCTGGGCTCTGCTGATCACCTGCCTTGTTATAGAACCCAGCTGGAGTTTTGATTGCTCAGACCATCACCAGCTCATGCCTTAGACATTGGTATGTTTTTTATATTTTGATTTTACAGAAATTGAAAAAACACAATCTATTAGAATGCTGACCAAGGTCAGGTAAACTTTTTTGGCTGGGTTATTTGAAGCTTCCAATTCAGCATTTAAGCTTGAGTCAAGGTCACCAGAACAGTAGGCTACCAGCATTGCGAGAGTCCAGAAAAGCACAGGCACAAAATAACAGTCAGTGAGAAAAATCGGAAAATTTGCCCCTCAAATAGAACTTTAATAATTCATTAAAAGACCTGGTTTAGGTCAGTTTTCTCTTTTTCTTTGCATTTTCCTTTTTCCTGTTTGATTTATAGGTAGTTAAAAATAGCATTTCATCTGAACTGCAGCCACTGTGATTATTCACGGAAGTGCTACTTGACATTAGTAATTGTATCAGAATATGGTCTAAACATTTCTGAATTGGGCCCAATCAAAAGCATGGGATTTAATAGCGCTGTGATTTTAGGCTGACTCATCTGAGAAGCTATTTTGGATTTTTCAAGGTATTACTGTCAGTAACTAGGAATTTTTTTTCAGATAGGAATTGCATGAAAGCCATCAAAGAGCATTAAAAAATATAGATTAGAGGTACTAGCTGGTTTTCTGTCTTAAAAATACCTCTCTGTACTTTTAGATTATCAGATGGAAGCTGTCTGAATCAACAATAGCCTGGTTTTACTATTTTGGAAGTATTTTCCATCACAAATGAAGTGGCTTTGGAACTCAGTGTCCTGCTCGTTAGTATTTAATTTGAAGGTGATCCCTAATTTTAGCTGTGCCTGGGCGCAGGTAATCATGTAGGCTCCCTGTGTTGTGGAAAGACAGAGGAAGACTCCTCCAGGAAATGATTCATCCAACTGTCTTACAGTGGGGAAAACCACTTCCTGGAAGATCCTAGCCTCTTCCAATGGTACTTACAGAACATTTCTATTCTGTATGATCATGACAGAGCATGTCATGCCTGTTACTAGCTGAGCCTAGGCATTTGTCTGAGACAAAAAAAAAAAAAAATAAAAATAAAAGAAGCCAAGTATCCATTTAGGAAGTAGCTTAGGAGAAAAGAGGAGAAAATTTCTGGACAAATGTTTTAAGTCAGAAAAAAGGCTTGTTTTTTTCCAAATTAAAACTCTTTATGAGAACAAGGTAGGCCTGTGGAAAGTTTGTTCTGCTAGAAGTAATGCTTCCTTCCAGCAGAAAGGGGATTTCTGCTTAACATGAGAAATCCACACTTATGTAGTGAACAACCTGCTCATTAGGCTGTTTGTTTGACGAATGTGGGATCTGAGCCCGAGTCTTTGGTCTTCCTGGTCCAAAGCTGAGTTGACAGTGAGGTGGCCAGTGTATCTGCATAACAGCACAGAGTGTGGACCAGACAACTGAAAGATGGTAATGACCATACAGGTTGTGGGGTGCAAAGTGGTGTAAGAGTTTTCTGGCAGCACTGCTAGGGAATTCAACTAATTGCCCCCTCTGTCATGTCCTGCTGGTGGGGTTATACTGCCTTTCTAAGCAGAGCAGCCATATGAGTATGTTAGCTCAGGAATCCTGGTGTCATGCAGTATTGCACACTTGAAGTCTCTTCTGTGTACCCACTTCCTGAAATGTACCCAAATCACACACATTACCATCTATGAGCAGTGTACCCGTTTTAGCAAAATGTAGTGAGTAAAATGACATCCTTTTATCCCTTGACAAGATTTTTTGGTATTTAAGACTGAAGTACTTAGAAGGATAATACTTTCCTTCTCTGGACTGGTTCTTGACTTACCAAGAGGCCAAGAGGTGGTTCTTACATTTCTATCTTCTCCTAACACTACGTCCTAAATTTGATTAATCTAGTGTATTCCAACTCAGGCCAGGATTTATCTGAATTTCAGAATACAGAGGTAAACTGGGAACTGGTGCATGTCTGTGTGATGCAGGCATTTAGAGAGACGTAAGGGAAAAAGGAGCTCTGGGAGTGGTTCATGTATGAAACATCCTACAGTTTTGCTACCTCATAGCAGGAATCTGGGATAATACAAACTTACAGAAAATGCTAGGAGGACTGTAGCAGACTTAGTGGCTCTCTTCCTCCTGGCAGAGCCTGCTGCCAGCACAGCCCCACTTCCAGCTGCTTGGGAATCCCTGCATCCCAAGAGTTGCACTTGATCTCCTCATATATCACATGCAGTTCAAGCGCCTCAGTTATGCCACCTTGAATTAGCAGCATCTGCTCTCTGCGTAACCTTGGCACTCACCCTCTTTCCTTCCCAAGCTTCCTTGCCTAAATATTATTTCTACTTGCATTACATCACCATAGTGAGATGTCCTCCCTCGGCACTTCTGAGCAGTTGTTGTATGCTTGTATGCTTCAAGACATTTTAGTGACCTTGGCCACCTTTCAGCTACGGAAGCAGTTGGCCTATGCTTTTTTTTTCCTCATGATGGGACTCATAAAGCTCCTACCTAAGTCTCTTTTTATACAATACATGGATTAAATGTAGAGTAAGGGCCTTGCTTTTTGAAAATTAAGTAGTTTCTGAGGGTCATTCTCATGAGCAAGTGTTGTGAAATTTGAGTCAAATTACCTGACATAAGGCTGAATGGCCAGCCTTGAAAAGGACAAATCCTGGCTACCAGGATGTCCTCTCACACAAGTTCTTGCCAGCACAAGGCAATGCACATGGTCTTTTAAAAAGGGAGAGATGGATCTGCCGATTACTCAATGACAAGTCGTTTTTGCTATAACAAGATGAGTGTTGCTAAAAATGGCCATGTTTTGCCTATTAGAAATCTTGTGTGGTCCCCCATTACGACCACACATTTAACTATCACACAGTATTTGTCACTAAGGTCCGAAAGTGCTATGAATGATCCGTGGGGGAATCTGCTGTGGACTGGATATCTAAATTTCTGCTGACGATCAACAGGGATTTAACTGCCTAAATACATTTCCAAAGTTTGCTTTAATGCCTTGTTTTAAGTCCAAGAGATCAAAATCTGCTGCTTCTTTTGCTGTCTGAGCCTCTTCAGCATATTGGTCCCATCTGCACTGTAGCACCTCACCCCTCGATCACCCTTTCATCAAATTGCACTTTTTAATCAGTGGTTCTAGTGGTGTCGTAATTCCAAGGAAAATATCCTTCCTCCATTCAAAAGGATACCGGAAAATATCGGTAATACCTGCTAGAGTCATTAGTCCTGATCAGGGTGCTACCCGAGCTCAGCTAATACAACATGACCAACCTGGGGCACTGGTCACTCGTGGACAATATATTCTGTATCATAAAAATCATTGGAGAATCACTGGGGCATGTTTGAAGTAATTTAGAATGTTTTTTAATAGAGGAGTGAAAGGGGGAAATGGAAGGCAGAGCAAGTAGAGGTTGGTGAGAAAAACAAGGGAGGAAGACTCCATGCAGCAGTGTTTTGCTAGAAGAAATCTTGTTGAGCAGCTGCTTATGCAGCTTTAAGAATTAAATGTGCTTTTTTAACAGTTTGCTTTGTTTTCATTTTGCCTCCTTTTCAGTTTGTGTGCGATTCTTCCCATGCTGCTCATGGACATCACAAAATTTCCAGGCAAAATTTGGTGGACCGCTGCGGAAAACCTGCTACAGAATCGTTGAACACAAACTGTTTGAAACTTTTCATCCTATTCATGATCCTGCTGAGCAGTGGAGCCCTGGTAAATGAAACTGTTTTTCCTGGCTGGGTTGATAAGTGGCCCTGGATACTCAGAGAAAGTGTTCTCAACTAGCTGTCTCTAAGATCTATGAGCCCTGATTGACTGATCATTTCTCAAAGCAAAGCAGTTGCGGCTAAAACAGATCTTAAGCGTTTCTGATTTCACCTGCCTTTATCATGTGGTGGGGGAACTTTCTTCTGTTACAACATAAAGTGTGACATGCACATGTTTTGAAAGCAAATATCAAATCCTTATGGAAGTGTGTGTGAGGAAGTATCCCAGCATTATTACTTCATCATCCCATAACTTCTCCATGGTAGTTCTCAGCTGGAGTTTTGTGTTTTGCTCCAAGGATGTGGGTTTTTGTTTTTCTGGTTGGCTTTCTTTAGCACATTTTTTAACCAGCAAAGCAAAATCATAAAAGACACAGGGGGCACTGAATCAGCGCTACCCATGGAGTTTATGGAGTTTGTGGGTGCCCGTCGTGTTTTGAATGTACCTTAGGTTAAACCACTGTACCTTCTCCTCCTCCTGTCTGCAACCAAATGAATGTGTATATATGGAGGCTAATCGGTCACCGCCCAGGACTCTGATAAGGCATCCTCTCCTCCTGAGATCCCACTATGTGCTGAGATTATCTGTATTATCAGCCCTGGGTTCTTCATAGCAATGGCAGCATATATTTATGTTGCTCATTTACATGTCAGAAATGTCACTGAAGTTGGTGGGATTTCTCCCAAGTTATTATCCAGGCATAGAGCAAAGGGATATCTCAAAAGTTTTCCAGGCTGGTCTGGTGGTCACTCATCCAAGGACTGAGAAGTCTGTCATATGAGGAAAGGATGAGAGAACTGGGTTTGTTCAGCCTTGAGAAAAGAAGGCCCAGGGGAGACCTTATGACCATGTTCCAGTATTTAAAGGGTGACTACAAAGAAGACAGAGACTCCCTTTTTACAAGAAGTTACATGGAAAAGATGAGGGGTCATGGGCACAAGTTCCTCCTGGGAAGATTCCGACTGAACACACGAGGAAAATTTTTCACATTGAGAACAATCAGCCATTGGAATAACTTCCCCAGGAAGTGGTGGGTTCTCCAACACTGGACACTTTTAAGATTCAGCTGGACAGGGTGCCGGGCCATCTAGTCCAGGTCATGCTTTACCTAGAAAGGCTGGACCAGATGATCCTTGAGGTCCCTTCCAACCTGGGATTCTTTGGTTCTACGATTTTCTTCTCCATAATGGAATATGGAATACATCTATTAAATACACCGTGTTTGGACAGGTTATGTGTGTATTTCTGGAGGTCAGGCTTAACCTCAACCAAACAGATGAATCTGCCTTAACCAGTGAGAGGAATATCACCTTAGAAAGGTGCCTGCTTCCACCTCAGCCAGAAAGGCATGGTGCAGGACGGGTGGTAAGGTAGCAGATTTACTAAAAGGAGTTGGAGAGAGAACAGGCAACAAAAACGATAGAGTAAACTATATCACAGCACCACATAAAAGCCGAACACCCCACTGGGCTGTGTAAATAAGCATGTTCTTCCACTCTAGTTGGCATCAAGGAGGCCTCAGCTGGAGCACTGGCTTCAGCTCTGGGCATTGCACTTTGGGAAAGACATAGGCTAATTGAAGAAACTCCAGAGGAGAGCAACACAAATTATCAGTGGCCTAAAAAAAAGAGGAAAACAGAAGTAGTGGGTTTATGTAGTTTAAAGAAAGTCTCTGCAGGAAGACAAAGAAGGTGGAGATACAAAAATGTTGATGTGAAAAGGAAAGGGACAGATTGTTCTCCAAGTCCACCAGTGATGGGCTGAAATTTCACCCAGGGGATTTTATTTTATTATGAAAAGTAAGAGACTGAAAAACTTGGGTAAATAGTAGGCTGCTGAAAATTGTCATAGCTTTGCTGAAATCAATGGAGTCTGACAGTTTTTGCACCAGCTTGAGAATCAGCATGTTAATTTTTTAACACAATTTAGAGGCATGTCGCTTGCTATAATACGCTTTAGATGAATACACTTCCTTACATATGTAATTAAAAGTGTCTTAGATACTGAACACTGCAATATAAATCTCATTTAATTTTCATTGCATGCATACATTTACTTCTTGAGATTTTCAATTTAGCCCGTGCAATTCTGTATAATGCTGCATTTTCCCACATATCAGCACTGCACTTCAGTATTTGGACTAGAGATGTTGAAGGCAACGGACAACTTTTTTCTTCTGTTACTCTGGGGTGAGCTCTTCCAAAAACTGAGCTCATCCTGCTATGTCCTTGGGACATGCTAAGTTCTTAAGGGTGTTCAAAAACCAGTATATATTTGTGTGGTAGTTAAACCATCACAATATATCTGTAGCTTACTGCAAAAGATCTGAAAACCCTTCCTATGCATTTAAGCCATAAGCACCAAACTGGGAGCTTGTGTTTAAATAGTAATTGTGGATAGCATTGCAGGTATCCTGCTTAACTCTTTTTAAACACACAAAGCAAAGCAGAAAAAGATAACCCTTAATGATGTTTTATACTGCAAAGATTTCATCCATTGGCACTGTGAAAACATGCAAAGCACTAGAATTTTGTCATTTGGCTTACAACCATAGCTTGTGCAGAAGTACAGTGCACCTAAGGCATTCAGGTAGCATATTTTTCATCCCTTATTAAGCTGCTTCCTGACTCACAGTGTGCTTTTAGTAGTCAAAATACAACGTATTTTTTGACGAGTTAGTAGAAAATAGGGAGAACAAAGGAGCAAGAGAAGGAAATAACTTTAAATAGTTTGTTGTTATTTTTGCAGTAATTGCAAAGTACAGCAAGTCATCTGACAAAGTGAGTGAGTCCCTACAAGAAGTGATAAACTCCAGTCTCTCTGTGTATTGTTTTCTGTGGCTTTCTCTAACAGCTCTTTCACACCCTTGAAATATCGTTTTTGAAGGCAAGATAGGAGACCAAGTTGCAGCGAAAACGTCACCCCAAAGTGTGGGGACAAATGGACAAGCTTTGACACAGGCTGCCAAAGTTCTCTTGTCAGTTTAATTACTGTTCCCTGGCAGGCAAAAGAGCAGTGTGACTGCTTGAGTGACAAGTAACACACTTCTTCTATCTCCAGGCACTGGGTGTTTGCTAACTTTCTGAAGTTCCTCAGAAAGTAGCTACAGATCTTGAAATATGTAAATGCAGATAATTAAGATGATTAGCACAGACCCTCTCAGATAATGTTGTTTCTCACTGCCAACTGCTCTGGGTCACTCAATGGAATTAGAATAATATATCAAAGCTTGGGTTATCCAGGTTACAGAGACACAGGAGCAGCTTCTATAATGAGAGTCACTAGAGTAGCTGGGGAAGAAGATTGTAACCACTGCTCTACTTAGAAGCCCGAAAACAGGCCATATGTATGCAACCCTGATGCTAGGATCCTGCCTTGTATTTGACATACATTATAAAATGAAAGCTAAATTACAAGACAACTTTATTTGTTTTATTTTAGTAAGCATATTGTTTTATATCTTAAATACTTAAAAGGGATATCAATTTGCTTTTATTTGATACAGATACTGAAGGTCTTCTGATGATGCCCTGCATAAGATTAGTTAGAGAGACAGTTGAGATGGGTAGGTAGATACCTTGACCTTTAAAACATAATTTTTCTGTAAAGTGAATAATAATAAGCATTTCTTGAGGCAGATAGCTGTAGCTATCTGAAATGCGATGGCTGAACAGAAGCCAGGGAACTCTGGTAGTCTATAACACAGGCAGGATAATAACCCAATTTGTCATCATTATCAATAGGGTATTATTTAACTAAATGCAAGGGTCAGATTCTGCCTCCTAAAGACAGAGGTCCTATGCCCTGGGACATCTGAGGTCTCCCAATAGAAGTGGCTGGGCAGGTCACAGATTTACATTCCCAAATTTAGGGTGCTTAAGCTCTTCTTAAACTCAAAGGATGTCTAGTCAGTACAGCCATGGAGACTGGAGATATAGATATTTAAGGATATGTCCATTACAAGGGAAAACTGAACAGATCTCTATTAGATTAGGGTCAGTCCTCTTTGTGCCTGTGCACTCTTTCTGATGGTAACATTCAAATATATCAGAAATTACAGTCAGGATGTGATATCCCATCAAACAATACTACAGACTTGCAGTGCAGCACCTATGCTTTCCAACACAGTTTAGGAGAAATTTTTAATCAGTCTTTTGTACTTCCAGGCTTTTGAAGATATTTACCTTGAAGATCGAAAAAACATAAAAACCATGTTGGAATATGCTGACAAAATATTCACTTACATCTTTGTCTTGGAAATGCTCCTGAAATGGGTGGCTTATGGCTTCAAGAAGTATTTCACCAATGCCTGGTGCTGGCTTGACTTCCTTATTGTAGATGTAAGTATCATTTTGGAGCTACAATGCTTCTTGTGTTGGATTTTATAATGCATGAGAATGGGCCATTAAGTCTGACAGCTTTGTGTTTGCAAAATGACAACTGTCACTCTGATTCTGAGCAATAATCCTAGGCAAATCTTGAAGGAGGTCTTGATATGTAACTGTGCATTCCCAGGAATCGGCCTGCCAGAGCAGAGAATACCTCTTTGTCTCATTACATAGAGGTGTTACCCTGCTAATTTGAGTCACATTCCCTTCTCATCCCTAGGAACTCTTTGTTTCTTTTAGCATTTAACATCTTGTTCCACACTCATAGCTAGCACAAGGTCTGGTTACCTTCGACTGCTCCACGCATGACCTCGACACACAAGTCTTTCAGCAGCTTAGAGAAGTTGTCCTTGGCGCAGTTTCCCAGAGAGGCTGCCAGCGGCACGTAACAGTATGTTCAGTACTGTCTCCAAAGTATTTACCAGTGAAGGAGTCCAGAAGAAGGTGTGAATAGTCCTCTTGTCAAAATGATTTCAGTATTACAAAACCTTACAAAATACTCCAAATCCCTGAAATAGCACAATGCTTGGTTCTCCTACAAGGGTAATCTATAAAAGCAAGTAATAGTTGAACAAAAGGGAGCTGATGCCCCAGGAGTGTTGCTAGTACCAGGCATGTCCCCTCCAAAGTTTCACATTGCCTGGATGAGGTTTAACTTTTCATCACAGCGTATCAATAAGGAGGAAATTATCTCCCTGAGGCCATTTCTTATTAGCTGGAGGTTTTAATGTGGAAGGCCGGCAGAGCTTTGCCATGCCTGTATAACTTATTAAACTTTTGACAAATTATTTTTCCCTATGTTATATCTGAACCTTGACTCAGGGGAGAACTGCATTTTCTTTGGCCCCAGTCCAGGAAAGCACTTCAATGGGACAATTTACTTGTTTGAAGTTATGGACATGCATAAGTGCACTGCTGGATCAGAGCCTTTGGAAGCTTCTCCAGAGCTTTAATAAATTGATTTATGAAAAGAAAGTTATTTTCATAAATTGTAGATCATAAATTCCTCTTTACACATATGCTTGGAACCTCTTGAAGGGAAGGCACTCATTTTTCACAGATTAGCTTCAACAGAAGAGGAAGACCTGGTTTAATTATCTAACCACAACATTGGAAACCACCAGTTCCTAAGTTATAGACCAACCCTGAACACTGTGCTTATTGTGGTTTATGTTGAGTGACACAGCTTTTCTTTCCTGGTTTCTCCATCTGTAAAATGGGACTAATAGGACTCACCTAAAGTATTGCATGGGCTTCCAGGAAACTATTAGTGGAGTTACTGTTTTCATGAGCTTCTGAAGACTAGAAGGGCTGGATGAGGGCTGAATATTGTCACAACTGGAAATTTGGAGCTCTGCTGTATCACTAACAATTTGAAATGAGTTCCATACTTGTTATAAATACATACTTTGTAGCATGACATCTAATTAATACCAAAAAGACTAAAAACCAAAGCTAAATTCTGTCCTCTGTGCAAAAAAAAAAAAAACCAAAAACCAAACCGTTGGAACAGGAGCTACACAAGAATATAAAGTCAGTATATAACCCTGAAGTTTAGCTGCATGTATGCCTTTTAATGGTGGGATTTGTGAGTATAATGACTGACAGTAGAGGCAGCCACAGGTTGGCTGGAGAAAGGGGCTTCACCTTCCCTGCCACACATCCAGAGCACTTGTGGCATAAAACAGTGCTATAGGGGAAAGGGGACCACAGGTCTCTGGGACTCCACTTATCCCCAGAAAATCCACCCCAGAACCTTCTTATTGACCCAGAGTTTTTTAATTTTCTTAACTCACATTTAAATGTGAATTGTGCAGGCTTCCAATCTAACCAAAAAGTTATTCCACCCTTGAGTTGTTTTAGTTATTGATTAACTCTAGGAAATCACTTGCCCTTTAGTGTTCTCAGTGAATAAAGCTTTTCCCCATGCCCCATTCTTTTCTTCAAATTAATTTCCCAATGCTGATTATGAGAACCTGGTACTATATTTTTAGCGGGTTTAACAGATGCTTTTCTTCTACCCTATTGCTCACAGCCCCTGCCACTCTGAATTGGCAAAGTAACATGCTATCATTTCTCCAGCACACTTTTTACTTCAATTTACATTTTCTTTTTGGTCCTTTGAGAACCAAATCACTGCAACTGAGCTGCAGAAGGGAGTGAATGGGTGAATTAGCTGCTCCAAAAGGAGCAGATGAATCACTTGTATGATTTTCTCAAATTTATTTGTTTAAAATTATTCACTTAAAAATTCCTGATCTGCAAATTATTCATTAGCAGTTTGGTATCAGTATTCAAACTTCAAGCTGTGATGGTTGATTTTTCATTGGACATGTGAAACCATCTATCATCTGTGTTTTCTCATTGTACAAATGCAACTCAGAATCCTTTTTCTGCTGTGAATAATTCATAAAACCAGCTCAAAATTTGCAAGTATTCACTATTTCTAAATGGGAAGTGAACCCAGAGGGGGTATAAGCATAGTTTTTGTGTGTGTGTATATTTACCCTGCCTTGTGAAAGACCCTTGACACTGATTTGAGCCAGTGGAACAGCAAAAGCTCCATCTGAAAATTGTGGATTACTAAAGAAAATTCTGTCTTGCAAAATCTGAACATCAAAACACACAGTAATCCACAAACCGAGAGCTATTTTTGCTGGATATAGAATCCCTAAAGGATGATCTCCGATAATGGGCTTCTCTGCATCTCAACAAAGTGTTCTAGTGTAGCAAAACTGTAAGAAAGTGCTTTTAAATATATTGCAATACAATTAAGTCCTATCAACAACCCTGCAACAGATTTCTTTGAAAGGAACAGGGAAAGGAGTAATTAAACCACAAAATGTAGGCTCACTTCAGGTTAGGGCACCTGGGAAAGATTCCTTAAATGTCTGCTGAAATTTGGATATACTGAAAAAAAATGCATTAATATACATCTATATGTTACTACCTTGCAAATAACAAGTATACAGCTAAAAGTACCCTTCTTCTGCACTGCAGATATAGCCTATCTATTCTCATGAGTTGGAGTGGTGGGCGCTCAGTCCACAGCTCTTTTCAAATGAGGGAAAGGCAGACACCATAGTATATCTGAAGTGTAGACAGACATCAGAATCACCATCAAGAATGGAGTTTCTGCACAGTCCTCTTTGCTGGGATTCACAGGCAAATAGTTTCACAAAGAATAGATGTTTTCCAAGCACTCATGCAATCAAAACCTCCTCATACAAAGCAGATGAAACAAGGAGTCTGAACTTGGCCAGGGACGGAAGTGCATGGATTCAAAACAAATGTTTCTGAAAAGTGCTCTCAACCAGGCATGTCCTGCAACAGGCAGAGACAGTTGGGGTTTAAAACAAGGGGCAGATAAACTTCACCGGTTGTGCATGCTGGTGTCATGTTTGATGTTCCTTTCAATTGTTTCCTCTGACCTATGAATATTATCTTGAGCTTATCTATTTGAGCTTCAGCCAGTTGATTCTGAGCTATGTCTCAGTCTCTGCTGACAGCAGATGGATTATTCCATTGCAGTGGTCAGTTCGGGAAAGGCATCAATCTGAAGATTAGCATCATTCAAAGACCGGAGGTGTTGCAGTCAACAGCTTCTTTGCTCGCTGTTCATGCATTGAAGGCAGAGGGGAGAGATCAGTACCCTGCAGAAGCTGTCATGAGAAAGCTCTCGGGAAAGGGATGTAAAGACCCCAACTCATTAGGAAGAATGCTCAGGAAAAAGTCACAGCCAAGCTTCATTGCCTGTGGCATACACAGAACAATCTTCTTAAATGGGCACCAATGTCATCTCTCTACTAAAGTCCATTATAACAAATCCATCATCTCTATTGCAGCTTTTGGGTTCAATTTAATTGTTCAAAAGTTAGTCCCAATCCAGGATTTAAAAACAAACCCTGATTGTCGTTTACTGATTTCAGAGATCAGGGTTTCTCCAGCAATTTTTTCTAAGATTATTTCATTTTTCAAGATCTGATAGTTAGGGGAAAGCTATTTTCTTAAGCAGTTGCTTTTTTAGAGATCCTGACAGCCTCCTTCCCCTTCAGCCATCTGCATCAATGGGCCCTAACACTGTGTCCTGCAGCAGGGAGGGGAAGATCATCTCAAGTTCTCAATTTTTGCTCTGATGCAAAAATTTCTCTCCAGCTGAGTCACCACAGAGAAAGATTGCTCCTTCCATCATCCGTTTTCCCAAAGAGCCTGCTCTGCTGCCATGGAGGCAGGGGATCACAATGACTTTAAGCAGTGTATCTCTCTGTGAAGTAATTCAAGCAAGGTTCAGCAATGGGTTTGGAGGCCAGACATCTCAAATGAGTGATTCAACAAATCCACTAGGCAGGATTTTGTAGATGCTTTTATAGAAGTAAAATAATATGTACCTTTCGCACACCTCCATACCTTTGTGAATTTAGAGCACAACGTGGTTTTGGTGTTCGCCTGGAGCTGCCGAGTTTATACGTAGAGATCTGTATTCCCCATTGAGTAGCTTTCCAAATTTCCTGTTTGCTGCCAAATTTCCTGTTTGCTTGTTTGAGAACTGCTCGTGGATGTTCAGTCATTAAATGCACCATCATTTTCACCAAATGCTTAAAAAATACAGATATTACGTTTTCCAAGGTAGTTTCCTGGAAAGCACTTGCTCTAAGATTTCTACTTCAGATACTTCACTGCCAGACAAATTAAGAGGAAGCTAATAATCTTTGCATTTGACATGAACAATTTAAAACAGTCTTTCTATCCCTAGTTAAAAATCAAATTGAATTAAATTATGCCCTTGTGTTGGATTGTCTTTAAGTGACAATTAAAAACTTGCTGTGTGAAGTAAATATTGATGGCTTATGATTACTTTAATTGTTTTTTCCATCTGTATTCCCTGTTGATTAGCTAGGTGATTTCTGTTTGCTTTTCCACTAATTACACAATCTGTTGCAATGTGTTGTGAAATCCAATTGGTATTCTTGGGAAATCATCCTAAAAGGATGTGAATTTTGTCTGGTTTCTGTTCAGAGAAGCACACAGGAACAGAATGACAAAAATATAGCTGAGGCAAAGTAGAAGTAATAGCTTGATACTTGGAGAAACATCCTAAAAGTGAACTTATTAGTGCTATGTGTGAGTTATGAAAAATCCACAGGTTATAACAGGGCGCTCTTACTTCAGAGTTTGGTTTTGACTAGCTTTCTTCCAGTTCCTCAAAGCAAATGCGCATGTGGGATTTTTGATGACATAAACCTCTAAGATAACTAATAGGAAAGAAAATCCCTCTCCAGAAGCCTGGGAGCCTGTTTTGAAGAAAAAAAAAAGAAGAAAATCGAAAGAAAAAATTGCTGGTTTACTACATATTGGCTAATTCAGGAGAAGTGGAAAAAAAAATTCCACATGAAGATAAGTGGTTTTAATGTGTGTTAGCAGGTCAGCCGATGCTGTAAATCTCCCTTCTGCCACTCCACATTTTATCTCAACATAACACACACAAAAACATTCAAATGTCTTGTCTTATCTTGGTTTGCACCTCATGTTAGTTACCACATAGATACTAAAAGGAGAGCAATCAGGCTTTGCCAAGTGGAAGCACAAGCTTCGTTTCAGACTAGGCACAGCAAGACAAAGCACGCTGCAGCTGGATGGAAAGGAACAGCAAATGAAGCTCACTGCCTGCCCACACCTAGTGAAACAGTTGCAATATGAAGAATAACTGCAATTACTGAAGAATTTCAATTACTGAGGGAGAATTTCCACTTTTGAAAGTGATGTAAAAAAACCCATCTCGACTCAGATTGTGCTGAACTAGGTTTACCAACCCTTTTTATTTCTTTCAGTTATTTAAAGATGGAGCACTTTTCAGTGTCTTTTTTTAGAAGGATGTGCTTAAAAAGAAAATAATGAATAAAGCCCTGGAGCTTTTGCATACAGCCTGCTTGGCCCTTTCCATTACTGTGGGTGTAGCAGCCAAATTCCTTATGCAGTGATGTTCTGTCTTGCACAAAGGACCAGAGCTGGGAGGGACATGTAGACTGTAATTAACAGCCTAGACAGAGTTCCACATGCTCTTCAGGGACACAGAAGGATTATCCTACAGTTCTCCCTTATGACCAGCACCTTCACAACCCCAATTGCTGCAGACTGAAAAACATCTTCCCAACACGCTTGTGGCTCCATCCAGGATGACCAAGGGCAGCTCTAGAGACTGGTGCCGGGAGGAGGGGGAAGGAAGAAGTGAAGGGAGAAAAGCAGCCTGCAGAGAGCGCAGAGATTCTTTACTGAGGGGAGAGATTGAAGGAATTGGGATGAAACTTGAATGCTATGCCCCAGTGGAGTAGAGACCTTGTGCAAGCCTCCTTCCCTGGTATGACTGGCTTTGGGGTGCTTTGTGCTAAGGCAAATGAAGATGAGGACTCCTACCTGTAGTATGTACTCATAATTGTACTATTGTCCTCTCTGGCAGAAATTTCGGATCCTATAGTTCTTCAGAGTCCCTTTCTACCCTAGCATATTCAATACATTATCAGGATCAATCAGGTTCAAGAATCCAACTAAACGGAGATGATTTTCAAGCTAGTACTGTGGTATTTCCCACATCAACTTGGTATTTTTTATTTTGATTTGGAACATCTGATTAAATAAATGCTTTAGGGAATCATGAAAATCCAGAACAACACCTTGTGGAAACAACCAAAACACTTTTTTTTTCTAATTTTGCATCATGTCATTTGTAAGTAGGGTTGATCCTAATCCTGCCCAGAAATAAACATGCCTTCAGCTCAGCACCTCAACTCTACCGGCTGGGATGGAAATGCAGCAGAATTGATGGGGCTGAGCCCCAAGGGAAATGTTCTATCGGTAATCACTATGCACACCCCTGGCAATACAATGCTATCTTCAAATAATAAATAATAATCAAGCATATTCACATCTTCCTGACAACAGTGTTCAGCATCAAGAAGGTGCACTGGGATAAATTGTGTGGAGGTTTTGGGAGGTCTTTTTAAGGAGAGAATATCTTTTCTCTGCAGCTGCCTTAAATCAAGTCTGTCTCTGTAGTGTCTGGATGAGAAGCAGAACGTAGTTGATGATGAAGAAATTCTTTTGCTCTAAATCCCAGTAGAAATACCTGAGTTTTCAAGGCAGCTGCCCCCACACAGACACCACTGCTGAAGCAAGGAGAAAGACTTTGGGTCTCGGCCAAGTTCTGGCTGATCAAGGACTGTCATGTGGTCCCAAAAGTGACAGTGATCCCTCTGCCATCCCTACCCAGTGCTGATAAGTGGGACCCAGAGGTATGGCAAAGGTGTCTGTTTGCAGTGAAAATGTGAACTGAAACAAGATGAAAATCCATTTGTAAAGGATGGGAAAACTGTAAATCAATAATTCACTTTGGCATTTCACTGGATGTAAGCTCACAGCAGAAGGTCGTTCGACTCGCCCTCAGACATTAGCTGAGGTTTAATTCTTGATTCGCAGCCATCTGCCTTGGGAATTGACTGAAGTTGTTAGAAAAGCCTGAGCAGGTGTAAAGGAGGTAACAGATTAAGAGAACAGCGAGACATAAAGAGGTTCTTCTGGAAACCGCCAGGAAGGATTAGGATGCTGGAATGATTTATTTAAAAGCATTTAAGCCAACAGGAATGGCACATGGTGTTTGCAGGAAGGCTGACCTCTGAAAGGAAACATTGCCTTGAAAAGCACGGACATGAGGATCAGGAAACAAGCTGAGAAGATGGAATATTAACAGAGTTTCACAGCTTTAGTTTGATGGGGAAAAAACCAAAAAAGTTTAAAAAAAAGAAGGTGAAATATCCTGGAGAAAAAAACCATAAGTGGATGATGTAAAAGCCTTTTATAACCTGAGTTATAAGAAGTAGCGTTGAGCTTTCCAGGAGATAATTTTTGTTTATAATTAATCTAGGCACTCGTGTAGCCCATCATGTTATAATACACAAGAGCACTCCACAAGCAGTAATGAACTCCACTGTCGGTGAGGAAAGCTCTTCATTAACTCATTTCCAAACACGCTTTCATCTCCATGCCATGAACTAACTCCAAAGCAACCCTAAGGATTTCATAGTCTTTACTTTAACATGAGGATTGTGGTGCAAGGAAACAGGTAGCAGAGGTGGGAATTTGGTTTAGGTCACTTTAGTCTCCCTCTAGTGTCCTAGACTAACCTTTAACTTTATGCCCTTCATTCATAACATGTGATTTCTGAATTGGCAGGTGCAATCATACAGTTAGGCATCTACAGGGCAGAAAATACAATGTCAGAGTGAAAGGGTAAACATGTATTTTTAAAGAGATAAGGCGATTCATAAACATCCTCTCAAAAATGGCAGCTGCTAAAGGGAACACCAACCTCTTTACAAGCCCATTTCTCCCAGCAGTATTTCAGAGTTGCAATACAAATTTCCATGTCTTTCAATTTATTTGCGAATTCCCCTTTCCCTGTAGTTTTTCCATTTTGCATTTAGGACGCAGACCTAATTTTGTTCCTTTTCAAGTCAAGAGGAGCAACTTGGGGCTGCAGGCCTGGCACTTAAAGACACTGGGCTGCTGCTTGGGCTGTGAAGATTTCTTTGGGTAATCCCATCCTCGGCATCAGGGGACAGAAGAAACCAGATTGGATTGAAAAGAGGCACCCAAAGTAATCCAAACTCTCTTTCTTCTACTTTTTTTTTTTTATAAAACACAATTAGAGAGGGAGAGACAGGTGCTCCTGGGGCACATAAAAAGCTATTTGAAAGCATTGGGGCCTGCATTAGCTGAAACTGCTTATTTAAATAAGTGGCCAGAGCTTTCAACTCAGCTGCTGTGTTTCCTTTCGGATGGCCTTTTTTCCCTGCTCCCTCCCCTCTAATTTGAACAAGCAGGTTAATTTGATGAAATCCCTAGCTGCATAAAACATATGCTGTTGCCCAAACTGGGAAGGAGATTTCCTCTTCTCCCCGAGACAGCAGCTTACAGGGTATCGCTCACATCTGTGTGCTGCAGCAGACATATTTAGTAGAGGTTCTCATTGTTCTCATGGGTTTTAGGATTTATGTGACCAGCCAAAGAGGATTTTTACTGTTACTCAGGCAGAACTCCTTGTTCCCTAGGCTCTGCTATTAATTCATCTCAGTAGTGATCTGGAGTTAATTCAGGAATGCAGTCTATGCTGAGTAGCATCTGCCTTTGAATGGTGCTGCTCAGGTCTGCTTCCAGCTTGGTCCAGTAGATGCTCACTGATTATCTGAAATGATGTGCTTTTAGGCTGATGGGAAGGAACACGAAAAGGAGAAGAGGAGCCCCTGTTCCAGCTCAAACCCACCTCCTTGCTGTAGGAAACTCAGTCAGCCAAAGGTGAAACACTGCTCCTAAAGAGTGCACCCTTCAGGTTACTGCCATCAGCATAATTTCATGGCTAGGGAGTTTGCGTGTGCAACTTATATGCTATTAAAATGTATGCGTATAGGAAGGAACCCCACTAGTGTTATAAATGTAATAGCTCCTTGGGAAAAAGTCTATGATCTTTTGATTAAAGACTGTTTCCCCTGCGTGTGCTGTAAGGAAGCTGCATTATTGCACTCCCTACTTTGTAATTGTTTTTCTGCAACCTTAAAATACTCTACTGACAGCTTTACTGGGGTTTACATTGGTTTACAACACTGAATTCTTAAGTCGTTGTCAGATAATGAAGACATATATACCCCTTGTATAACTTCATCTCTGTGTGTTCATAGTGAACTATTTTAATAGTCCAAAAATGCTGCATATCTGTTAACTGATGAATTACTGTGAGCACCAAAGTTGAGCACGCTGGGAATCTAACACTGCATGGGTGCCACCAGCGTACATGAGTCGTATTTCTCATCTCAAGAATGACAGTATTCCACTGAAATAGTAAAATAAAAATGCGGGAGTTACTGAAAAAACATCCCAATTCCTGGATAATACTTTTTTTTCCTTTTTTTGTTTTCGTCAAGTATAATCTAGTAGTGGATTGTCAAAATAATTAAGAAATTCAGACATTAATCTTATTAGAACATATTAGCAATAACTTTGAACAGCTATCAGTGAGGCTAGCCTCTTTTCAGAGATCACTGGTTATCTTCTAGCAGTCTAAATTCATTGATTCTTCTTGATTTCACCCTGGAAATACATATGAATGTAATACAATGGGGCACTCTAGACTCATGCTACAAATGCCACTAAGCGACATAGATGACAGGAGCTTGGCTTTCAGAGCACGAGCCACAGGCCTGGTAATCCCCATGGCTGGTATTTCTAGTGTTCAATGCAGTCACAAGATTTAAAAGCTCTAATTTTTGACTTGAATATAACACTAAAAATGGCAAAAGGAAAGCTGTGGCGTTCATTTATCTCTCCCTTTACCCAGGTCCATGAGACTGTCATACAAACCATTGTAAAATTTATGTAGATAAACATGCATATAGAAATATGTAGGAATGTAGAAATACAGGTCTATAGGAATAAATTTTGGGAAGTCACTGACAGTACTGAGGCTGGGGTCCTGCTGGGCTGTTTTGAGGTAATCTGAGGAAAGCAAAATGGAAAAGCTGCCACATGATTGAACTCCTAGCATGTGCAACTGGTGAGACTTTTGCCATTAACGTCTGTGGAGACAGGATTACACACACTAATTTATGAGGACCAGGTCCTGCCTTTGGGACACTTATTGCTGGCCAGGTTGTTCACTAGGGTTCCCACTCGGTAGAAAATTCCAATGACAACATTGTCCTGGGGAATTCAGAGGCACAAATGAACAGCAAGTCAAGGGGATAAAGAACAGTCTTGAGCTAACATGGAGGATATTATTACTTGGTTTATTGTAAAGAAGGTTTAGATGGAAAGCTGTGAAAGCTTCTTAGTAAGACCTAGCTGGTTCTGGAAAGCCCCTTAAGGGAAATGCTAAAAGCAGAGCATCTGCAAGTGAGAACAATAATAAGGCTTCTTGGGTCAGAAGAAGCACACAGGAGGATGGAAGACCCTGTAGCTTACCTGCTAGCACACAAGCCATGTGAAAGGTGGAGGTGAAAGCTCAAGCCCAACTGCAAATTTTGCATTTTAAGTGAAATGTTTCAGGCAATAGTGACTCCATAGGATTCAGCTGCTCTCTACAATGTTACTGTGCTACCTGGTCTTCAGAGTTGGGTTTGTTTTCTGAAAAAACTACAAAACTATATGCAAATAGATACTGAAAGGATTAGAAATGTATACCATATTGTGAATCTGGAGGTTACATTGACCCTGGGGGTGTTTTCTGGGCGCCAACACATTTCTGATACCAACCAAAGCACAAAGCAGAATCTTAGAGCAGCTCTGGGCTGCCTTGTAACAGGAAAAAAAAGTAAGAGAAACAGCTGACTTTACTTTTTGCTGTGATTATGTGGGGCAGTCAGCACCAATTTTGAGAACTGCTTGATTTTTTTCCTAAAAATAGCCCTCTGGTCACTTTTAATCAAGTTGAAATGGCCAAGTTTCTGCGTTAGTAATTCTCCTATAAATAAAATTTGACGGGGATACCTTCAAAACCAACATCCAAGCATTTAAACATGTTGTCTCAAACTCAGTTCTGACTCCAGCCTTGTAAATCATTGCCAAATATCACACAGCTTCACGGCCTAATCCTCTGAAGACATATCTAATGCTGTGTAAATCTGTGTCAGGAGGACAACAGCACCTGTGATGTGTTTCAGGGTGACATTTATGGCACTCTGAAGGAAATGGTAACCCGCTCAGATCCAAAGTCTGGTCTTGCAGGATTTGAACAGAACATCTTCTGCCTTGACAGAAAGGGAAATTATAGGACATAAATTTGGGATGAGAGAGGAAGCAGGCAGTTTGAAGACCTTGAGAAGATCTGAGTTTTAGATTGTGGGTGAAGCTAGCACCCACAGAAGGATATTGGATGCTCTGTATTTGATTGATTTTCTTTTAAATATCCACATTCATTTTACATATGATTGAGCTTCCCTTGGTATGTGAGCATATGGATTCTACCTCTGAGCATCCTATCATTGAGCTGCTTTCCTTACACCTCCAGCCTTTCTGGATAGGAAGCTGCAAGGCTTTGTGGGATTAAGGCCATTTTCTGCACTAATCTTTCCACCAAAGATAAAATATGTGCCATAGTGTTACTTTTACTAATAAAAATATGTGCCATAGTGTTACTTCTATCATGATATCTCAATAACAGCAGTTACATAACAGTTTTAAGATGCCTTATTTCAATAGCTTTAGTATATAAGTGTGCCCCACATTTGCTTATTGCTATTAGACAAATCCTTCAGCCCTTTCTCATTATTTAAGCAGCATTAAGTCAATGGGGGGAGTGAATGAAAGTAGAAGGCTTTGAACTGTATGTTAATGCAACTTGAGAGTATAGGATGTAATCAAGCCTGGTAAGAAATAAGGAGGACAGAAAACGGGTGTTCCTCAATTTAGAATCATTGATGAGATTAAGATGGTTAAAAAGCCAAACCAGATTTTCATCTTTAACTGTGAGCATTGATAGAGCAGGATTTAGGTGAAAGCGGCATGTCATACCTATAGCATATTTACTCTAAAATAACTCCTCAGGCATGCTCATGTCACAGGTTCAGATCTGCTTTCCTAGAGATGGAAGCAAAGGCTTCACTGGTTATTTTTACCTGCCCAGTGTCTAAAGGGCCTAAGAATCCAGTCTGCCTGTCTACTGTGATGCTTTTATAGCGCACTCACTGCTAAAATGCAGAAGTGTTTATTAAGACCACCTTTCTGCATCAAGTGCTGGGTCTGTACGCAGGAGGTGAGTTTGTGTCACACCTGTTTATAGAGTAACATGTTAAAGCATGACAGTCAGCCTCTGCACTCCTTAGTCATCTGCAGAGGTGGGCTGTCTTATCTCTGGTTATACCAGCTCACTGCACCCAGCTCAGGCTTGGTGTCTCTGAGACCTCCTGCCCTTAGACTTGCTGTCAATCACATGCCACAGTAAAACCATCAATAGGTAAACAATTTAAGAAATTGAGCAAGTTTTACAAAGATGCTTTGCTGTGCAGACAATGCTTGTACATAAATTAATGCATATTCAGGAGAAAGGTTGCTCCATAGAGGACACTGGGTTGTGACTCAGGGAACCAGGCTCGTCTCAAGCTGCTTTATCACAGACCTCAGGGGCGATGCGATAGTCAGCCAGCAATGGGTTTCCTTGGAAAAATCGTCCCACCCTACTTGAACAGGTAGGTTTCCCAGCAGAGCGGTCTGTCATCATGAGTGAGCTTAGAGTTTCCTTTTACATTTAGCATCTATTTTTTATATAGTTTAGAAGAATCCCTATTTCTAGACTTAGCTACTATCTTTACAACATCAATAAAGCACAGTCCTTCTAGATAAACTTCACATACTCGCATTGGTAAGTGTGAGATAATCTGATACTGTGATAACTGGGGCTGTGAAAACAGCTAAAGTAAAATGAGAGTAAGGGAACTGAGATAAGCAACATGCACAAGTCTCTCCTAAGAAAACGGTATTTTATATGTGGCAATTAATTTGGGGTTTTTTTCAATACATGCAAATCAGCATGATACCTATGGTTTTGGGGAGCTGTTTGTTTCTCACTCCTTCTGCAAGAATTCAGGCTGTGAATGTTGGTTTGAGCATGAAAAACCCAATTGCTCCATGTGTTTGTTAATCTGACCTATAATCTCCACTGCTATTCAGTTCATCCAGAGTCCAATCCTGTGCCCAAAAGCATCCACATTTCTGGCCAGCTGGGCACTACAAAAGCTCTGAGAACATAAAGAGCATTGGAACTCCTCCATGCTGTCTCCAGATTTGGAAATAGTTTCTTTCAAAGGAATAGTCTTTAAGAGGTACAAACCTCAATGTTGAGCACCTGTCAGGATTCCTCCCTCTTTAGAGGCTGTGCAGGAACCACAAAAGTGAAAAAGAGTAAAATCAGAGAGTCATGCACGTTGTTCTTTTAGAGTCTATAGTATAAACTCATGTCTATCAGCAATCTAGAAGACTTGTTTCTAATCAGTAAGTTTAAGATTAGTAATTGAATGGTAATGCTAAAATCTTTTCTTTCTACTGAAAGTGGTTAGATCTTACAGGTGCTTTCATCCAGAAAGCCCTAAATTATAACACTTATGTGACTCATATTTTCAATAGTGGAAGATATACACACCTTGAGGAAACCTACAGCACAGGCATCAAAGAGCCGTGGTTTTATAACAGTGATCTCCTTTCTCATACATTCTGCGAGCTGACATTAAGAGGATTTCTGTGTGCTTAGTCAAAAGAAACTCTGGAATTCTGTATTTCTAGAAATTTTTCATTAAAGTGGAAACAAAGGTGTTGTGAGTTGGTAAGAGCTTGGTATATGTGTGGATCTAAAAATCTCCTTTTTTCTGTGTTGATCTAATTTAATGACTTCAATTTAAGATTTTTTTCCACTGTTTCACTAACTAGCTCTTTCTTTTCAGGAAGGAAAGTTGGAAGAGAAGGAAAATGGCAGGAATGTACTAACAGATCAGATTTTTGCTTTGTGTCTTCATTCAGGTGTCTTTAATAAGCCTCATCGCCAATACACTTGGATACTCTGAGATGGGTCCCATTAAATCCCTCAGGACCCTCCGAGCTCTGCGGCCATTAAGAGCATTGTCACGATTTGAAGGGATGAGGGTAAGACTATATAAAGCATCAATCAAAGCTCAACTGTGTGACATCAAGCATATTAACAGGGAACTGTTGCACATGGTTTTGCCTTCACTGTGTCTGCCAAAGGAAATAAATGATAATGCTGTATCAAAACAACAAAATCAGAAATCCCTCCTTTATCTTGATCACAATTGAATCATTACAGCTTTATCCTCAGGTGGATTTAATGGTAAACTAATCCTGCTGCCTAACTTGTCATATTGCACTTTAAAAAACAGCTTTTTGGTTGAGGAATTATCTGGCTAACAATTACCTCTCAATTATAAGACACATCAGGGGAATAGCCAAGCTACAAGTTTGCTCCCTGCTTTCGACATGTGTCAAGATGAGACTGACTAGGAAAGTTCTAAAGGACTTTTTCACTAATAATTAAAGCAAAAATTGGAAATGCTAAAGATAAGGAAAGCAGATGAATGAATATATAAAATATTTCCTTTGAACACATTGCAGTTTTAACATGGAATGTCAGGATTAACATTAAAACCATGTAGCTTGTGTTTGTTGCTCCATCTTGTGCATCCATCTCCTTCCCTTCTGCAGCCTTTTGCCAGCGTGGCTGTATCCACACAGCATGCCTGATTATTTGTTAAGCCTACCTGCTACACTAAGCAATTATTGCCTAGTAAGCACTTTATTTATCTCCTTGCACCATGCATGACCTGCAGATGATAACAACTGTGTTTTGTATAAACTGAGGTTACTGTTAATCTTGCAGTTTGCATAGCAAGATGAAGCAAATCTGTGACAAAATTACACCGAAACCAACTTACATTTTCTGATGATGCCAAATCTCCCTACTAGGCCAATGAAAATGCTGCAGCTTTCATAGAGGGTGAATCTTTCTTGTAGACAAAATTTGGGTCCAAATCATCCAAATCATCAGTGACTAAAATGTGTAATTCATGCACTGAGCTCCTGGCAATTAACTGTTCTCATTGCAATACCCTTGCAGTAGGACAGACTGAAGACTAGGGAGCCTAATGATAGAATCATAGAATCATAGAATCGTAAGGGTTGGAAAGGACCTTAAGATCATCTAGTTCCAACCCCCCTGCCATGGGCAGGGACACCTTGCCCTAAACCACGTGGTCCAAGGCTCTGTCCAACCTGGCCTTGAACACCGCCAGGGATGGAGCATCCACAACCTCCCTGGGCAATCCATTCCAGTGCTTCACCACCCTCACTGTAAAGAACTTCTTCCTTGTATCTAATCTAATCTTCCCCTGTTTAAGTTTGAACCCATTACCCCTTGTCCTACCACTACAGTCCCTAATGAAGAGTCCCTCCCCAGCATCCTTGTAGACCCCCTTCAGATACTGGAAGGCTGCTACGAGGTCTCCACGCAGCCTTCTCTTCTCCAGGCAGCACAGCCCCAACTCTCTCAGCCTGTTTTCATACGGGAGGTGCTCCAGCCCTCTTATCATCCTTGTGGCCCTCCTCTGGACTCGCTCCAACAGCATCATGTCCTTTTTATGTTGAGGACACCAGAACTGTACACAGTACTCCAAGTGAGGTCTCACAAGAGCAGAGTAGAGGGGCAGGATCACCTCCTTTGACCTGCTGGTCACGCTTCGTTTGATGCAGCCCAGGATACGGTTGGCTTTCTGGGCTGCAAGTGCACACTGCCAGCTCATGTTAAGCTTTTCATCAACCAACACCCCCAAGTCCTTTTCTGCAGGGCTGCTAATGACAGAGATAAGTCAGGAAGTATGGTGACAGAGCAATTTATGAAAACCTGTACCCATACTTTGCCTCTTCTGTGGAGGACAAGAATTGCAGATATATGGTGTTTTGCTCCAGATCTTGTGATTATCTAAACCACATTATTTTTGTGGATGAAAATCAGACAAATCTAGTTGCAGACCACTCTCCTTTGTATTAGTAGTAAGACAAAATTATTCAAAAGGCTCCATTCATCTGGGATCTGAAACCTGAGTTTTGTTCACCACATCCTTTTCAGCAGAAGCAATATTATAAAGGTTATTCACAAAATCAACCAAAAGCAAACTGCAGATCCTCAGCTGGCAGAAAGTGATGTTGTACTACTAACATTAATTAAAGCTCTCACTCCTATGTCATCTGATGACTTTATGCTGTCTTCATTAAACATTTGCAAATTGAGCAAAGGTTGGTATTGGCCAAAGCTGCACTAGTTTAACTACCAGAGTGATATGTGCATGGACTCTCTCAAATCAATTTAAATCTGGCTTATGAAGGCTTAGCTTCTACTGGTGGATTTGCAAATTCAAGCAAAACCCCTTTAACGTATTCTAAGCTGACATAAGAATGTTCACTCATGACTTTGCATCAGTTTAACTAAATTGGATTCAAACCTGAAAAGCAATAGGAAGACTAGTCAAAAGCATCAGAACAGTGAGACAGAAAATGGAAAGAAAAAATGTGAAAAAGTTTGCATCTCTATCTGAGGGTAGAAAGAGGTTAGCTTAGTGGAGATCTTACGTGGCATAGACATGCATCACCCCAGCACGTTTCCTTCCTAACATGCTCATACTTGTAGGCCCCCCTGATTCCTGGCTCAACATCCTTTTTCTTCCCTGTACCATTGCTGCAGCTGAAATGTATTCAGTCATTCTGAGCTATGGGAGGCAGTGGATTAGCTAGTAAATATGATAAAGTGTAATTGAGAATACGTGCTATTGGAAAATCAAATCATTTTAGCTTTAGTTTGTCTAACCACACTTAACATGACTAAGGACAACTAGACCTTTCATTATTAGGAGTTCATATGCTCCAAAATGCACAGGAAAATTGGCAGTGTGGTGATGGATTAAGTAATTATAATGTTGAGAAGCAAACACTGACAGTAAGAAAATAATACTAGTTTGCTCTATTATGATGTCTTTTTCTCGAATAACTAAAAGATCTCTGCATGACTAGAACAGGAACAAGTAAGTTCTTATTTATTCTGCAGTATAAAAGACTTGTTTCATTATGCTGTACCTAAATTTTGGAAAGAATGGGTGCTGGGGCAAAAGCATAGAGTAGCACTGGGATGGCCAGGAGGACCTGTTACCGTCAGACTTCAATCCTTTCCCTGTCTTAAAGCAGGCTGGGACCTGTCTAGGTTTGACACAAGTCTCAGCAGCTCCCGTTCCAGTAGAGGTCTACCAAAGAAGGCTGAACTGTTGCCATCCTGCTCCTCTGCCCTCAGAAAAGACCCCAGTCTGACCAGTATCTCACATGACACTTACTGTAGATGCTGTGGGTTTCCATGCACATACCACCACCCTGCCTCCCCCAGTGCATTTCAGGCCATATTGGAGCACCATGTGAATTAACTTAGGTCTGCGTGAACCAAATAATGAAGTTTCCCATGTCTCTTCATTTGTGTCTATCAGGGAATTATTTCAGACATGCCACTTCCCTGCAAGTTTCTTCCCAGCAAGGGAGGTTACTGCAGTATTTTAAAACAATGAATGGGATGCTGAGAGACCATTTGATGTGAAAATGATCCCAGGCAAAGTCATGGTGAGGCTGCTACAAGATACATGCAGGAAAGAAACAGCATAATTAATGCTGGTTAGCATGATTTCAGGGGAATAGTTCTTGTAAAACTGATATGGTCCTTTGATTTGATTACAAATTATGCTGATGATGGTAACTGTGCTGATATAATATCCTTAGCTTTCAGAAAGGAATTTGATACCATGGGACATTGTGATGAAAACGTGAGATTTGTACCAAGCCAAGTAAACATATTTTAAATTAATTCAAAATGGGTGATGGATCTCAAAAAGTAATGATTTACAGTGATGACACTGTAAATTCAGTGATGAGTGTCTCAGGGTGAGGGATCTTTCTGAATGAGAACTGCCCTTAATCTGGACTTTAACAGCATCTGGAAGAAAATTTAAAATCTTTGCTGACAACACACAAAGTGAGCTTAGTAATAAGTGATATTACGGATAAGGAAATTACACTGACTGATCTGGATCATGGTGAAAAACAGATCAATTGTACAACATGTATTTTAATAAAACTACATACATCATACACCTCAGGAGGAGGAAAGTAGGTCACTCTGGGGATATTTCTTTGAAAACAGCAGCTGGGAAGGACTTAGGGATTGGAATGGCTGCTCAACAGTATACCAGATTTTGGGCAGGTCTGATAGATGAGGTGACTATTAGAATCCCTCAATATGCAGGGAAATAACCCAGCAAACAGGGAGTGAGGGCAGTACTTCAACACTGGAATTCCACCAAACTGCTGGAAATCGAGTGTTAAAAATGTGAAATTCTCTGCAGGGAACTATGAGCATGATTAGAAATCTGAAGGAACCATGACAGTTAGAAAGAAGCTCTGTTTTTTTAATTACCCAAAACAATATTCAGTGGTAACTCACCTGCAGTGAAGACAGGAATGATAGGAGAAGATACCTAATGACAGCTGAGTAGTGCCTCAAGTTCAGCAAATTCAACCTAAAAATGCAACACCTGTTTCTGACAATGAGGACAAAGGACACCAGGAATAGATTATCTAATGATAACATTTTCATCTGTTATTTGACATCATGACACTGTAAATAAGATGTGTTTGCAAAAGCTGTGTCCAGGCTTGGCTAGGAGTTATAACCTGGGCCTGAAAATACTGTGGGAAGTTTGGTGGGCTTTGTTATAGCAAAGAGGGAACAAACATACCATGCAAGTCTATTTCTGGATTTAAAATCTGAATCAGCTTCAGCTGAGGAGATGGCCCATGAATGCTGAGGGCCAGGCACATGCTATAGATTTGCAGCACTGTGGATTAGGGCAGAAGGTGGCTCAGTTTTTATGTTATCCCTAAAGAAGTCACCTTGTGGTTTTACCTACAAAGATGCTGATGGAAACCAAGAGGTATAAAACCTTTTCTTATATATGACTATACACATTGCTATGCCTAGATGCAGCAGAAATTCAGCCCTTTCCATGGAAAGGTTTGCAGCTGAACTTTTAACATGAATTTATGACAATAACTTGCCTTTATGTATCCAGGTCTTTAAGTCCTTTTCTTGTCTCAGAACAAATCAGGAGTGCTTCCAGCAGACCAAATGGCATAATGCTGGTGTAAGAGCAGAAGCAATGAGAGAAGAATGAAACCCCCTGTTCATAATTCATTCAGAGAGGTGTTATGGGATTTGCTCCAGACTCATGTCGTGTTTTGTTATCTACAAGCCAGTGAATATAAATCATCAGAAGGAAAAAAGCAGGATGCAGGCATGGCCATCATTTCCACTGCTGGTACCTGGAAGTCTCTGTCCTGTCACAGGGCTTGCAGGTGGGAGCTGGGTTCAGCAGCATATGTAACATAAGTGCAGTGGCTCTGTGCTGGCATGCATTAAAATTGAACAAAAATATTGTCCTGCATAACAGCAAATAAGAGCTACTTTGGCAAGGGCCAAGGCTATACCCAAATAAATACTGGATTTGGAAATATGTTTGCTCTTCTGGGTATTTTTCTTCCTCAGCAGTGCATAAATGATGAGGAAACAAATGTTACATTATTATCTTCTCAGAAAATTGGACATTAATGCTGGTATTTCCCATAGTCATGGAATAGAATTTAATTTTTATGGATTGATATAGTCTTGTCTCAGTTTCAGAAATGTAGATGGAGAAGAGAAAGACCTTAGTGTCTGCCTACCAGATTTTAATCTCCAAAGCATGAGACAGAGATTGAGACAAATTGATATAGCGGGTCTGGTGTCTGCACACGGTTCTTTGCCTGGACTATGCAATGGCAGCATCTCCAAAAGCTGTGAATATGGAGAAACCTTGTTGACATAGGAAAGGAAAAACTACATTTTGTAAGAGTGTTCTTCCCTCAGAAAATGTCTTTAGTATAATGTTTGGCATCCATAAGCGTATTAATGCTCAAAACACTAAATGATGTGCATCCTGCCTGGTTGATATACTGGTATTATAATGCTGCATTCAAACCTCACAACTGTAGAGGGCCTGTAGATGGTCTGACCTTTATTTCTTTTGCATGGCTTCAGAATGGTGTCCAGTGCCAACATTCCCACACTTTAAAAGCTCCTTTTGCCTTTCATTTGTAAGTGTGATTTTACACAGGGGTTTAAATCCCTGCCTGGGTTGGTGTGTAGGAACTTTACAGCATGTCACAGGAAAAAATAATGCATTTTTTGTTATATTAGAATGGATTCACTGGTTTAATCACGCATAAATTAAAGACAGGGGAAGCTGGCTTAATACAGTATGTCTCAATCAGTTGTTATTTAAATACGCGAAACTTATCATAGCTAGATTTCACATCCCAAGGGCTGAGTTCGGTAAAAATTTCAGAAATGTTTTCTGTGTGAGACACTGTGTGTTGCAGTTTAAGCCCAGCCGGCAACTAAGGACCATGCAGATGCTCACTCACTCCCCCTTCCTTCCCCCTGCCCTGGTAGGATGGGGATAAGAATGAATAAAAAGGTAAACCCCATCGGTTGAGATAAGAACAGTTTAATAATTGGAATAAAGTAAAATACAACAACAACAATAATCATTATAATAATGATGATGGTGATGATAATGATAATAATATTAATAATAATGTTGATATAATAATAATAGAGAGAAAGAAATAAAATAAACAACCAAATAAACCCCCAAGTGATGCACAGTACAATTGCTCACCACCGACTGGTGCCCAGCCTGTCCCCTCTTGACCAGCTCTTCCCAGTTTATATACTGGGCATGACGTGCTGTGGTACGGAATACCCCTTTGGCCAGTTTGGGTCAGGTGTCCTGTCTCTGCTCCCTCCCGGCTTCTTGTGTCCCTCCTCACTGGTAGAGCATGAGAGACTGCAAAGTCCTTGATCAGGATAAGCACTATGTGGGAACAGCTAAAACATCAGTGTTTTATCAGCATTGTTCTCAGACTAAAGCCAAAAACATAGCACTGTCCCAGCTACTAGGAAGAAAATTAAACTGTCCCAGCCACAACCAGGACACTGTGGTGTACCCCAGCCGTTTCCAATTAATCGGATGATTATGAGAGGTAGTTTGACTGAAGTATATTATCCAGTAAGATCAGAGAGGTCAAGGTGACTTCACAGATTGCCCTTGAATTAAAAGATTCCTCTTGAAAAACATCATCCCATGGGTGGGATGCCAACAGATTAGATCTTCAATTACAAAAAGAGAAAAATAATTATTTTGCGTGAAGCCTTTAATGGTGATCTGGCTCCTCAGGTAGTATTAATACTTAATCGCCTGTCACCATGTGAGGGTTCAGCCTGGTTAATCAAGGGCCCACAACACCTTATTAGTGAAATGTCTGTGTAAACACTGACATTAATTCTGGTTTTCCTCTCCTGTTTCCCTAAGGTGGTGGTCAATGCCCTCGTGGGAGCCATCCCTTCCATCATGAATGTTCTGCTCGTCTGCCTCATCTTCTGGCTCATCTTTAGCATCATGGGAGTGAACCTCTTTGCTGGAAAGTTTGGGAAGTGCATTAATAAGACAGAAGGAGATATGCCTTTAGACTCTAAAATTATTAACAACATGAGTGACTGTATACTGTATAATGTATCAGGCACGTTTTACTGGACAAAAGTTAAAGTTAACTTCGATAATGTTGGTGCTGGGTATCTGGCTCTGCTACAAGTGGTAAGTGTGACCACCAGAAACTATTGGACCAATGTTGCTTGTTCCCTTGAAATAATCAGTTTAAATACTTGGGTTAACCTCTCTGCTTTTCTGTTTTTTTCAGCCATCAGGGGAATTCCTTTCCTCAAGCGTAAATTATTTATATTTGGTGTATTAATTTGTCCTAGAGATATTTATGACAGCTTTTGGGTTTAATTTGAGTTTCTGATGCATTACTAATATAGCCCTCCAGGAGGTGATTGGACTACTGAGGTGAATTAAAGACCTTTTTGTCAATAATGTAATCCAGAGCAAAGTTCAGTTCCAGAAAAAAAAAGCCACGGTCCAGGAAGGCGTGTTCATGCAGATAGAGTGCACTGGCCTTCCTGAACAGCCTGGGACTTCACTGTACCCTGCTGGGATAAAATGAAGTTGCAGTGCCTTCAGTTACACAGCTGAAGTTTTTGCATAAAGCTGTAGTCACAAAGGAACCTTTAATTTAGAGTCCTCTGCTTCCATGGAGATATTCAAGAAGGACACTGGTGCCTCTTATTTTGGTTCCTCACATAATTTCCAGCTGCTAAATATAATGAGTTAGACTGAACCTAACTATAAAATGTGATGGTAATTAGATTACTAGAACTCTATACAACCTGGTGTCTCTGGAAAGATGGCGAGAGAATATCAGAGAAGAGACTGTTGAAGCTCAAAGATGACCGCAATATTTGATCTCTAAAGACAGAAGTAAGCCAGTTTTACAACTCTTTTCATCAGCAAATGTAAAACACAGATAAACAGGTTGTATGCGCTGGGATTTATTGTGTTGTGATGTAGCACAACCTAATGGATAGAGCCACATGAGACTCCATCTTCTTGATCAGGATATGCTGCTGGACTGCTGAGTGATTTTATACAAATTGCTTTATGTTTCAGTTCCATGGGACCCTCATATAAAATAGTGGTAATGATTAACTTATTTCCATTGTTCATAATTTGCTCTGAAGCCTAGTACAAGGCTGGAAATGCTCTAGGAGTTTGACAAGGGAGTTTGACAATGATAAGGGCTGGAAATGCTCTAGGAGTTTGTCATGTTGCATTTTATGTACACAGAGTTAAACAAGTCCCTCACCACATCCTTGGATGGGGAGGTTACTTTCTTGAAGCACGTGTGATGTCATTCCTTGCTTCTTGGATAAAAGCTAGCATGCTGGGAGCTCAATTCAGTTGCCATATATAGAAATACAGCCTTTGCAATGAAGAAGGGTACTGCCCTGGGCCTTCGCCTGCCCTCCCAAGAGGGCATCAGCCTCCCACAGGTCCTGATCAGATCTGCCACCCTTTCTCCTTCCCATGACACAAGTTTGCTTTCTCCCAGATCTTTTTTCCTTTGTCACAGACACATGAAATTGCTGTATAAAATGGCTTTCATTTCCTGTAGAAATGTTTATCCTTATATACTCTGTTCCTGGTACACATACACTTGAGTCTAAGATCTTCTGACAACTTTCCATGGAGTCTTTGCTTTCATAACCTCTGGAGAGCAGAAAGGTTAGAATGGGCAGAACGACTTTTGGTTCTTTCCATGACATGAAGCTGAACTTGCTAGAGCAAGTTTTATCTTTTGCATGTAATTATGATATTCAGCTCACCCATTCAGGGCAGATTAATTCACTTTAAACTAAAAATCTTTAATTAGATTTTTCATTCTGTATAGTGTTTGTCTTTTATTTAAACATTCAATTCAGCTGAGCAAAAATTTCCACGTTTAAAATACTATACCTTAGTTTGGTGAAAAACTCCATCAGAGTTATAGTTACTCCTTCACCATTTCTTTTATAAGGCATTGCCAGAGGAGTATCCCGAAGCAGTCTCCTCTGCTGTTCTGCAGTATCAGTTCCTGGGCACTTGGCACTGGCGATACTGGTTGTATTCACCAGGTGGGGCTTCCTTAGGTTGCAATCAGTGATGGCAGAAGAAACATAACTGGTCATAAGATGGATCTTGGCACATTTCTAAAGGGATGGTCTAGTACTGCTGTTTTCTAGTGCTGCTGTCCATTTTTGAAAATGGACATGATGACCCTGCAGTGTTCTTTCAAACCTGTGATCCTATATTGGGTAGCAGAGAGGTAGTTTTTCCAGTTGCAGAAGTACAAAAGAAGTGCCATTAATGTAGTGCCTGCAGGCTGGACAAACTGATTACGGCGGGAAATGAGGGAGCCCTAAAATTTGCTCAGCAGGTGTTTGGCTCCTTCTTCCAGGAGGAAGGGCAAGAGCCAGATGCCATTAGAGGCTTGATTTTAACTTTCATCCTGCACCTGGAGCTCTTATATCTGTTGCTAATGACAGTCTTAGGCAATGAAGTGTAAAGATGACAGTCACAGAGAAGGAGCCCAAACATCTGGATCTCCTTTGCCAGACTCCAGCCAAGGAGTGTCAGTTACAGGTGCTCTTTGCCAAATATCATCCTTATGGGGTTGCATTTCACAAGCAAACTGCCATGGGAAATTGCAGGGAATCAGTTAACAGCTCAGGTCTCCTAAAGAGACAGACACATCCTTGCATCTTAGTACATGCTGAGACAGTGTGTAGCAATGATGAGATAAGCATTTTTGTTACAACCCTCTGGGATCCAAAATATAAGCTTTTAAGTGGGACTTGTCTTTTGACTGTTGACATTTTCTGCTGCTGCAGCACACTATTTAAGTGACTCTGAAGTTACCTTTGGATGCCTGAATGTGTCTGAAAATCCAAATGGAAATACGTGAAACAAACCTGTCTGCCTAATGTTCTATCTTCATTTCTACAGAATCCTTGAAAGAAATGAGAAGTTGCTACTTTGGAAACTTTAAGGCTTACTACTATTCAGAGACAGACTTGCTGACAGTGTAGTTGACAACTGCATGAAATTTTCCACATATATCCTTTGTTCTTTTCCTACCTTGTTTAGGATCCATCATGTTGTTCTGAAGATGCTACTTGGAACTGATGAGTCTGAGAAAACATTCATGTGAAGTGGTCAGTCAGGTTTCAAGCATCTCCAACAAACAAATTGTCTGTCTCACCACAGGTTACTAAAATAGGAGGTAATCTCTGCTCACTCTACAAGCAAGAGAAATGCCTCATTCACAGGGAAGAACAGACCTTTATTAGCATGACTTTCTGATTTCCAAGAATGATGATTCACTCTTCTGAGGATTTAACACCCTTAACACCTAATCTAGTAGGAAAAAATTATTGCTACAACCCAGTGCTTCAGTAATGCTTTTTCTATGTTCCCAGAATTGCTTTGCAGATCACAGCACCTATCTTCTATAAATCTGTATTTGAGCTGAACAAAGAAATATCTTAAATTTCCATTAGGAGTTTTGCATTTCCCTTTAAGCATCATTTTCTTCATGTTATGATGACCTCCTCTTATTTTTTCACAACATATCTTGAAATTTCAGCAATCTATTGAAGAACAACAAGAAAACAAGTGGTCTCTCACCCAGCATCTGGGTTGCTTGGAAAAGTTCTTCTTAGGCAGGAACAGGCTTACATCTCATATGTCCTACAACTCTTCATCACTCTGGGACTCCAGATAAGGCACGGGAAGATAACAGAAGCACTCCTAGACCAGTACAGCAATCAGGAGCTGTAGAGTTAAGTGAACCCCTCGTGACAGGTTCTAAGTCATGACTGAGCTCATAAATCAACTACAAAATGGTCATGAGACAGCAGCGTGTGTCTAAAGCTACTGAGTTACATGATCCCTTGCACTTCTGTAGAGATTTTACTTTCACTGTGGATGTAAAATGTGCAAAAAATCTCTGCTTCTGAACAAACCATAAATTGGTGCATTAGGGTAGATTTTTCCCTATGTCCAAAGGTCAGGAATAAGCAGTATTTCCATAAGGAATTACTGGTGGAAATTCAAGGGGAGCAGCTGCAGTGCCCTTGGGGCCCATGTAGTCCAGCACGGTGCAGACCTCTGTGGTGGGTCCAGTGTCCAGTGATGCCCTCCCCAGCAAATCATCTTAACACAAAATAAACATAAAACAAATGTTTGTTATAAAATTTGGGCTATGATGAAATTGAACAAACTGAGAAATTCAAAAGGAAAGCCAGCAGATAGTGGAGTTAGCATAGCCAACTTAAATATACATAGTTTGGCTGTACTGTTGATGGCTGTGTTTTAGCTTTCAGAAGTGTCTCTCACTAACAGTAATACTTAACGAAGCATTTCAGAAATGCGAAGATCAGTATTTCTGCTGTCAAAAGCAGTCATTTTTATTGCACTTTTACAGTCCTTTTCAAGAAAAAAAAATATCGCAAATCCTCGCAGATTTAAAGGCTTTCTTTATTTTAAGGCATCATTTGTTTTGAGGGCAGTTAGCGCCATCCTCCTCCCCACTAATTTACTGCATTGCAGCTCTAAGCACCAGTCAAATAACAAAATGTAATCCCATCCCAAGATGAGTTTATCGGTAGATAATCTCATCACATGACAGTTTCAGTAGAAAATGGTGTTTCTCTGGATAGCTTCCAGGTAGGATAATATCACAAACACTCCCATGAAGATTTTGTCACTTCCTTATCCAGAGTGTAAGTGGTTACTAATTCCAGATAAATAATTTCTTTCCCCAGTGTTATAATTTCTTTCATTCTCAGTATCTTTTACCCTCTGCAAATGAAGTGTCTAGGGAAGCTTTCCAGAAGCCCCACGGATTTTTGATTCTCTTACTTCTGGACAACTGGGAAACCCAGAAAATCGCAGTACTTCATTCTCTTAATATTTGTTTTTGTCAGATAACTTCATCATCTGTTATCACTATAAACCACCATGCCTTGCAGTAGAGTCTCTCATGTCTTTGGTACACATCGAGGGGTAAAATAGGTACTCAAGAGAAAAGATTTCCTCCCAAGTGGGAGAAAAATACAAGCTAAGATCATATCGTTTTGTGCCACAGGGAAAGGATTTCTTGTTCCATCCCACTCTTCCTGAACGGCGCTTTGAGCTGGAATCTGCAAGTGACTGTAATGACACCAGAAAATTTTTCATCAGATTAGAAGGAGATGAGCAAAAAACGAAAATACTAGAACAGTTAAGGAGGGTCAGCATGACAGGTTCAAATAGTTGTTTGTTACAATAAAACTGCTGATCATTCCTGTAAATACTTTACATCTAAAGTGGTTTTTAATGCACAGTACCATGGAATAGAATTTCCAAAAGGTTCTGATTTAGGGCATTTAATCTCTTTCAACCAGTAGATAAAAAAGAATGCAACTTTCACACAGTAGTTTAGATATACTTTCATGTGAAATATGGTTGACTTCTTGTATTACGTTTTTCTTTGCCTCAGTAGCCTTCAGAGGGAAATGAGAAGGCAGCATTTCTTCCAGAATTTAATTTAATAATAGAGAGTGTATAATGGAGCATTTCTAAAACTTCTGGATATCCCTAGCTCAACACAAATGCCTAGGTTTCTCCTGGCCAAATTCCTATTTGTGTTATCCAGAATTGCGTGCCTACACACCAGGAGAAAATTCAACTGAAGTGTGAGTAGAATGCAAAAAAATACTGGGTGCAGATCTTTCATGCATGCTAGTGTAAATCTGATTATATAAATAAATCTAAAAAAGGCCTCATTATCTGCTCACACTGATTTTAAATCCAGGGTAAGTCTAAATGGGTCAGAAGTCAAATGAGAAACAACTGCAGAGAACCAATATAAAGGCATTGTGGCTTAGGCCAGAGTCAGACCTAATGCCAGCTATGTTTGGCATCAGGCTGTGTCTAATGAGAGGCTTATATTTAGAGCAAAGAATCATGGTTTTACTATAGAACAGTAAAAATCACTTCTACATGTTTCTCGTAGGAGTGTTGTCACTGCCCTTTCTCCATTGCAAGTTCCAGTAAAAGACACTGTGGAATCCCTCTATGTTTAAACAATTTAAAAAAGTCAAAAAAAAAAAGCCAAAAAAAACCCCAACTCTGATCTAAAGGGGGGGGGGGGGAGAAATCTGAACACTAAAGCAGATCGAGTTTCCAGGGCCAGGCTACAGCAGGTGTTGATTGCCTTTGCTCCTTTCAAGTAAGCTGTGATTTATGTGATTCCCTGGGCTTTAACATTGCCTTGATTTATTCTGTCTTAAAAGTGGGCAGAACCCAAGCTTCAGTGGGATCCTACAAGGTAGTCACTGCCCATCAGTCTGAACAAGCAATATGGATGGGATCCATTTCACCTGGTCGGAGACTTGTGCATGACAGCACTCAATTGTCCTGTGTAGCTTTATCTCTTCATTTCTTGAAATACTTAAGATCAAAACTTCCAAAGATTTAATTGCCATGTTTTCTCTCCTTTTTTTAATATCTTTTTAAAATCTTTTTAAAATATCTGTTTTATCCCTACAAGTGTAGAAGATCAGAAAACATGAATGAGAAAATCCAGGAGAAAAAGATTGTAGATTTTAAATACCTAAACATGAACTCTTTAATGGAGAGACAATTAATTAACTGTGAAGAACATGCTCAGCATTGCATTTTGAAAACTCATCACAGAGATGATATCATAGTTTCAAGATATACTCATTTAATATGCCTAACTATATATTTTGTGGGTTTTTTTCAGGCAACATTTAAAGGTTGGATGGATATCATGTATGCAGCAGTGGATTCACGAGAGGTAGGTCACTACAAGGAAATTAATAACTTCCTTTTCCATTGACTTTTGCAGCATTCATGGTGTTTAACAACAAAAACAACAACAACAAAATACATGCAGGTTGCCAGTCCCTGCCTTACTCTAGTGGAGACAGTTGCAGACCTTCATTTTTTTTAGCTGCTACTGAAGCATCACAACCCTGAGATTAAAACAAATGTAGCCCTCAGTTCTACTCAACTGATTTATCTCTTTGTACTGCAAAACTCCCAGCACAGGGAGGCACGTCCAGGGTGAGACTGAGTATACCAAAAACCCAAATTGTCCTCTCTGTTTCTTCCACTCTCCCTGTGACTGCTGTATTTTCCAAAGATCTAACTTCTGATAATAGAGCCTATTTAAAAGCTCTGGGTTTAAATTACATTCCTCTGCAACACACACGGTCAGCCCTCCCTATATCTTCATCTTGAGCAAGTTTCTTCTCTGCAACCAGGAGCTCCACTCAAAGAGAGTGGAGGAGCTCATGGCAGGGAAGGAGGCTGGTGTGAGCTTCCATCTCTGGCTTGAGATCTGCTGGAGCTCTGGGTGCTGGTGACTGGTGACTGCCCAGTTCTTACCTGCATTCTGTTCAGCTTTCAGGTTTCTTAAAAATAATAAGGTCCTTTCCAACTCTAACTTTTCTATGATTCTATGATTAAAAAAGCATTTCCCTTGCTGCATCACATGCAGTGGTTTGTTTATTCTTTTGTTGAAGGACCTGTAGTCTCCTTTCCCTCTTTTGATAATGTTAGAGGAAGAAGATTACACTTACTGTTAATTTTTGAGGTAGCTTTCTGACACTGGGAATTTGGCAGGCTAAACTGAGTAACAGGGAGTAGAGCCCTAACTCTAGGAGTAATGGGTGGAAAAATCTCATGGCATCATAGGGACAGAGAAGTACCTTAGCATAACATGGCTCATGACGATAGTTTATTCTTGAACTACAGGTACATCTGTGTGTATCCTCCTTGCTGCAGAATTAAACTCATGGGTTTTACATGAGAAAATATGTCATTTCGGGAAATGCAAGCTTCTGGCATGTTGATTAGATACCGAGAGTTGGTGGGGCAAATCTGAACCATGTGATTTGAGGCTACTGGACTATATTGCTCAGTTCTTCAGCAAGAGATCTTACTCATTTCCACCTTTCATGAAAGAAAAATTGTACTTCTAAATACAGTGGTTTTCAGTAGCATTGAATTTTACTGTGATCATACTTCTGCTTTTTATAAGTACCATTGGTTCATATGAGATTAGGGATAATCAGAAAATTGATTCTTCTTCCCTTCTGGGTTCAGACTGAGAACATTTTATGGGATTTATTCTGAAGTTGCACTTTCTGGAGCAGTGTGATAGTGTGATCGCTATGACAGTGTTGTGAACCGGAGCTGAAATTACTGTGGCCTTGCAGATGCTAGTAGTAAACTTCAAAAAGACTGAGGAGGCTGAGTCTGCTAGTGGGAGTCACACCATTTTTCCTGTTTCGTAATCTTCTTTGCAAATGGACAGTTTTTTTAACTGCAGTAATATTTTGACATGTGCAGAGATGGTGTCATTTTCACTTTTTCCCTTTTCCCTTTTCAGAGTGAGGAGCAGCCTGAATGGGAATGTAATTTATACATGTACCTGTACTTCGTGATTTTCATCATCTTCGGGTCTTTCTTCACATTGAACCTCTTCATTGGTGTTATCATTGACAATTTTAACCAACAAAAGAAAAAGATAAGTAGTGCATATGCTACGCATCACCTTGTAATTGCTGCAGAGACCCAGGCAGGGGATAGATTTATAAGCAGTGGTTTTGCCACATTAGCCTTGAGATTAGCATTGACAGAACAGCCACAGAAACCACCTTGCAGGACTTTTACAAAAGCACAGTTGTAGCAGCCCCTAATGCTCTCATAGGATGAGCATCCTGAAAATACAGGCTGGAGGATTATATTCCATACAGAAAGTCATGAAGCAGGTCCATGCATATGGGTTCTGTGGCACAAACTGCCACAGGACCAGGGAAGACCCTGCTGTCCTCCATGCACAACCATTGTCCCTCAGGGTCAGGGAGAAGCAACCTGGCCTGAGAGCTGTGTTTCTCACTACTATGGAGGCTCTGAACAAAGGGCTGAGGTTCTTATATTTTCCTCTCTCACCTCAGACCTACCTAGAGTGGAGACGTAATCTGAGTCTTCCTCCTCCTTGGTTGACTGCACTGCTCTGTCTCTCCTGCCCTTTGCCTCCATACCATAAGCAGCTCCTAGCACTGCACCTCATCAAGCCCTTCTGTTAGGGTTTAACCCCAGCTGGCAACTAAACGCTCTCTCCCCAGTGGGACAAGGGAGAGAATATGAAGAGTAAAAGTGAGAAAACCCATGGGTTGAGACAAAGACAGTTTGTCTCAACCCACACAAGTTGCATGCACAAGCAAAGCAAAACAAGGAATTCATTCACCACTTCCCATCATCAGGCAGGTGTTCAGCCATCTCCAGGAGAGCAGGGTTCCATCACATTTAATGGTTGCTTGGGAAGACAAATGGCATAACTCTAAATGTCCCCTTCTTCCTCCTTCTTTCCCAGCTTTTATTGCTGAGCAGATGTCATATGGTATGGAATATCCCTTGGGTCAGTTGGGGTCAGCTGTCCTGGCTGTGTCCCCTTCCAACTCCTTGTGTACCCTCAGCCTTCTTGCTGGTGGGGTGGGGTAAGAAGCAGAAAAGACCTTGACTCTGTGCAAGCACTGCTCAACAGTAACTAAAAGATCCCTGTGTTATCAACTCTGTTTTCAACACAAATCCAAAACATCACCTCATGCTAGGTACTGTGAAGAAAATTAACTCTATCTCTGCCAAAACCAGCACACCTTCTCAGATATTTTGATAAAAGCTACATGAAAAGGGAAATAAGAAAACAGAAAAGAATTCAGCCCTGAACTTTGAATGGGGGCAGTGGACCTCTTTTCATCAAAAGTAATAGCATGATTCTCACCCTATACTTAGGTGGCCAGGACATCTTTATGACAGAAGAACAGAAAAAGTATTATAACGCAATGAAAAAGCTAGGATCTAAGAAACCTCAAAAGCCAATCCCAAGGCCACTGGTAAGAATGGCATAATGTGGTTGAATTCATGTAATAGCTGAATATGTATGTAATAGAATAAATGCAATTCAGCTTCCCCACATAGGAAAGGTAAGCCCTCCCAGATGAAAGCCACTTAGAATTGACAATTGACATTTGACAATATTTGCAAGTCCAGTGATCTGTGATACAAAATTCCTTCTGTTCTGCAATATTGAAGTCCAGTTTACATATGCAATTTACATATGCCAGTGGCCACATGCCTGCCACATTGAATGAGTCCATGGCCCCAGTCCATGGTCTTTTTTCAGTAGTTTCAAGAAGCATTAGGAGTAAATGGGTTTGAATCATACAACCATTATCATACAACCATTATCATACAACCATTTGTCATCATCTTTAAGTTTATAAAGTTCCAATCAGAAGCACTATATTTTCTATTTTCCTCTACTTTCTGATCAATCAGGAGACAATAATGTAATCATTTCGACATGATTCAGATTACCTAATGAAATCTTCTCATTTCCTCCAGAACAAATACCAAGGTTTTATTTTTGATGTTGTCTCAAAACAAGCCTTTGATGTCTCCATCATGATCCTCATCTGCCTTAACATGGTTACCATGATGGTGGAAACGGATGACCAAAGTCAAGAAAAAGTGAACATCCTCCATAAAATCAACATGCTTTTTGTTGCCATCTTCACTGGGGAGTGCATCATCAAAATGCTGGCTCTGCGACACTACTACTTCACCAATGGCTGGAACATATTTGACTTCGTTGTTGTGATTCTGTCTATCGTAGGTAGGTGAACCTGGATTTTTACCGAAGCTCCAAAGCTAAAAAGGCAGACATAAAATTAATTAGACAAAGTTAAAGGCTTCGTTCAATAATATACACTTTTAACTCAGAGAATTGGATCCTAAGTATTTTTTTTTAATATGTAAGTATAATATAACATAATGCTGCCTAACAATAACTCGTGTGATCAACAAAATGATGAGTTTTATCATACCATAGCATTGGTTTCAATGTATATTTAATGGTTTGTAGTAATAAAACATGGTCCAGAACTAGCACCATACACAAATCCAGTTTTGCATAACAGCCAAAAACAGAGAAGTAAAAAAGCCACATGAAAAGGGCACATGTGCCTTGCTATTGTTTTTGCTATTTACTTTTTATTACAACAGTATGAAATGGTCCTTCAGGGCAGGCTTGGGCAGATGCAGTAAATCTGGCTGTTCTCAGCCCTATTGTCACTAGAGCACCACATCCTGGTATAGCTAAGGGAATAAAGAGAAAGGCACGGTTTGTTAATTTGTGCCTTTTGCTGTTCTGCAGCCCCAACCAGATATCATATGTTAGGTGCTACAGGAATGCAGGTCAAATATGAATCTGAAATCCTGCCAAATAGTTTTCATTGAAGTTGGAGTAGCAACTGGAAGATGATCGACTACTCCAGTGAGCAGAAGGAACTCAGAAATTCATCTCCCAAAAAAGTTTCTGTTTTGGAGGAGGGAATAGGTGAATGAAAAAGTGTCATGTTAGGAAAACATAACCATTTTCTCACAGAGAGATACTCCTGTTGCTCTAAATTCTCTGGGATCCTGAGAGAACCTGTAAGAACTCTGGGAATATGCAAGACCCCAGTGCAGCAGATCTCTGGTGCCCAGAGAGCAGCCTGTGATTTGGGGGCCTTGGATCACCTGGATTTCAAAGATCTGGGTCACCCAGGGAACATCACTACAATGCAGCTGTCATCAGACCCTTGATGCTGGATGCTCTGGATGTGTCCACAGCAGCCAGTTGACCAGAACTGTCACGTTGGTCATGGTGCTGCCCAGTGATCAAGCAGGTTGTTTCAGTACCAGGGCTCTTGGGCCGTGCCAGTGAGCCCTCTCGCAGGCTGGGCTCGGAGACATGAGTTCAGCAGGGCTCAGTGCAGCCAGGGACTGTTGGAATTAAACGATCTGGACCAAGCTGCTCTGTTTCTGCAGGAAGAGCTTAGCTACAAGGATGCAAGCTCATTTCTTGCTAGTACAATCTTAGCTCTTAGTTCCTCTGCAACCCATCAGGGAAACTGGAAAAATTAATAAGCAACCAACAACCAAGCAGATTTCCAGTAGAAACCTGCACTGTACTGGTGGTGGCTCAGAAAAACAGGCCCAGCACACCAGCTGACTTGCTAACATTTTACAGCCAAAAATACTATCATATCAGAAAAATTCTGACCAGCTGCAGGATAAATTCCTCAGGTGGATTATGGCCAAAAGCTGCAGATATTGGTGTTCTGTCTGAATTGCTCCTGGTTTCTCACTTCCAATAGACAAGCTTTCCCTCAATAAAACTTCTGCAATCATTGACACCTTTGCTCATAGTCTCAATGAATTTTGCATGGATTAAATGGGCATGAAAACACTAACGACAATGCCGTTCCCTTTATCATGTGTCTTCCCATCTGGAGAACTTTTCATTGATTTTGACCATAATCCTGACTCTTTGTTTTAAAGGGAAGCCTGGGATTATTTCCCATGTACTAACTCGCTATTCGTCTCTTTTCTTTTCAAGGCACCGTACTTTCTGATATCATCCAGAAATATTTCTTCTCTCCCACACTCTTCAGAGTCATTCGCTTGGCTCGGATTGGCCGGATTCTAAGACTCATCCGGGGAGCCAAAGGAATTCGAACTCTCCTGTTTGCCTTAATGATGTCCCTACCTGCTCTGTTCAACATTGGCCTCTTGCTTTTTCTGGTCATGTTCATTTATGCCATTTTTGGCATGGCTAACTTTGCCTATGTTAAGAAGGAGCATGGGATTGATGACATGTTCAACTTTCAAACCTTTGCTAACAGCATGCTCTGTCTCTTCCAAATCACAACATCAGCTGGCTGGGATGGTCTTCTCAACCCTATTTTAAATACTGGACCACCGCATTGTGACCCAAACCTTCCAAATGCAAATGGTTCAAAGGGAGACTGCGGAAGTCCCGCTGTAGGGATCTTATTCTTTGTTACTTATATCATTATATCATTTCTCATTGTTGTAAACATGTATATAGCCATTATTTTGGAGAACTTCAGTGTAGCCACTGAGGAAAGTACAGAGCCTCTAAGCGAGGATGATTTTGATATGTTCTATGAAATCTGGGAGAAGTTTGACCCTGAAGCCACCCAGTTTATTGAGTATTCTGCACTTTCAGACTTTGCAGATGCGCTGTCAGAACCTTTGCGCATAGCGAAACCAAACAAAATCAAACTCATAGCAATGGACCTGCCCATGGTCAGTGGAGATAGGATCCATTGCTTGGATATTTTGTTTGCTTTTACAAAAAGGGTGCTAGGAGAATCTGGAGAGATGGATGCCCTTAAAATACAGATGGAAGAAAAGTTCATGGCGGCAAATCCATCTAAGATTTCTTACGAACCCATTACAACAACTCTCAGACGGAAACAAGAAGAGGTCTCTGCCATTGTCATCCAGCGGGCATACAGGAGACATTTGTTTCGGCGCTCCATGAAGCAGGCATCTTACTTGTACCGGCACAGAACTTTTGACGTCAGCATCCTCGAGGACGATGCACCCGAGAAGGAGGGTCTTATTGCATACATGATGAACGAAAACTACGGCAGGCCAATAGACAAATCAGAAACTCTGTCCTCCACATCTTTCCCTCCATCCTATGACAGTGTCACCAGAGGTACGAGTGATAATTTCCAGCTAAAGATGACAGACTGCAGCAAAAGCGATGAGGCTATAGACTGTCTTCTCTCACCAGACAAGGATAAAGAATCAATTGTTTAAATGTTTGTTTAGAATGCTTTAAAATATTGTTTACAGAATGTAATGCTGTAACTACACAACGATTGAAACAGCCTTCTTATTAAAAATCGGTTGCAAAAGAAACAATGGAGTTTTTACCTTTAACTACAGGAATCTAATAGGTCATATAACCTTTGACCCTGCTCTTTTTGACTTGGCTCAATATTTATATTTATATATGCACAGGAAGAATCTTTGCAGGGTCATAGCTGTTATATCAATGGTGTGAATAAGAATATGCTAGACTGTAAAACAGTAAACACAGTGTATATCCACAGATAAAGCCTGGCTGTATACATTCATTTAAGGTCTTACTCATATTAGTGTGTTTACTTATGGCGATGTACGACCTTGCATTCTAAAAAGAAAAAAAAAGTATCACAGCTGCTGTAGCAAAATGTAACACTTACTGTATATGTTGTGAATGGTCTTTCATAAATTTATTATATTTGATATTTTTTTACTTAAAAAACAGAAGTCTCTTTTTCCATGGAGATTAATGGTCCTTACACTCTTCATGATGAACTCTGAGTCAAGGTAATAGGAACTTATGGGATCCCCATCACTTGAAGAGGAAAGCTGTTGCAAAGTGAAACTATCGAATTAGCAACATTTTAACTGTTTATTACACTAAGCCCTCCCTCTTGGGACTTGCAACTGCTCATCAGCAGAAACACAAAAACAGGGAAGGAAATTATGTCAAAATAATGAAAGAAATGGCTTGTTCTATCCTTCAGGAAACTAGACAGTAATGGATTCTGTTTGTAAAACTGTTAATAAAAGCACTAATTTTTTAGTATGTTTCAAGAATCTGCTTTGAATATCGCAATCAAGCTCACCATAGAAATAGTGCATCACGTTTGTGTGTAGTACTCCAAAGCACCATCTATGCTGGCAAAGTTTCTGTTAAGGTAGCGGGATAGGTTACCTTTTCCCCAGGAACACTGAGCTAAGCAGCCTTATTGGAAACTCTGTGCATCAATATTACTCCAAAAATACTACTAATAATACTACTTATAATAAAAACACCAATTGTACCATGCAGAACAGCTGAGACAGTGTGATCAAGAAGGTGGGAGGGGAATTGCCTCTGGATCTGCACGTAAATTTTGAGATTTTGAATCCTTTCTGCTCAGTGTCCATCTTTCCTTTTCTCAGATGGTACAGTTAGATTACTGCGGAAGGACAAGAAATAGAGGAACCAATGAAAAGAATCTACTAGAAAATAGATATATCCTCATTCCTGTAGGCAAAGTAATATTTACAATTGATGTATCCATCAGCTCCAGGCCAAAGAAATGACAGTGGGATGAAAGGTGGAATATGTGGCTGTAGATAAGTATTAGAGGTTTTACGTGCTAAAATAGACTATTGTTTATTATTAAACTTTCAGTTTCAATAAAATGTGAGAAAGTATTTGAGGAATATAGAGATAAGTCCATCATTACAGACAAGTTCTTTCTCTTCACCGTCAGACTGATTGTACTTGGGTTTGGTTGGACTTCACTGAAAATCTTGAGATTTCTGTAATGAGCCATTGCACTTTAAGGAAGGGTAATTGTGCTTTTTGCCTTGGAGAAGCAAAGATATCAAGAATGTATTTAAGGTGCATTGTCATTGACATTTAGTTACATCCCAGATTGTAAAGGAGTCAAAATCCACATGGGGTTGGCAACAAGAATTAAAGCAACATGTTACAGTCAACTTTATCTATGGCCATTGTTCTCTGTCCTCTAAACAAGTCAGAATATGTAAAGACAACATGTCAAAAGGATGATGATATATCTGTGCAAATCTGAGCTAATATATTCTCTCCATTCATTGAGAGGTGTCTCAGGCATTCACTGGAGAGTGGTCTATCAGTTAATTCAGTGGATTTGCCATCAGGATTCCTGGCGTTTATTCCTGATTCTTACTACATGATTTTTAGGCAAATAATTTAACCTATCTGTGCCTCAGTTTACCCATCTGTAAAATGGGGATAATAATACTTACCTACCTCACAGGTGTGTTGTAAGACTTTTGGTTGCAAAGTGCTATAAGGGAATGAAATGTACTCTATAAGTATTATTATAATCATAATCTCTTGCCCTTTTAACCCCATGTTTATGGTGTATAATATAGGGCTGTTCCTCTGGGCATTTTGTTGCCTTTAAATCTTGTATGTAATTAGATTCTAACTTAAGGGAACTACTCTTTGTTCCTTAGAGTGAAAACACCCTTTATTCTTTTCTCCCTTCCCACCCCTAACCCCCCCAAACCAAAATCGCTCAAGGCTTCTCAAATTAGAGAAACTTTATAAAGATTTCCTGTGTATTTATGCTGTAATGTTATTCTGACTGTACATATGACCCAGAAAGAGTATGCGATTTTTATATTTATATGCATATATATATACACACATACATATATCTATACATATATATGTATCTTGTGAGTTTATAGAGTGGCTGACACTCACAGAGGACACGACTTACTGATTAAAATGTTTTCTTCTCAATGGGATTTATTGATCATTAGCAATGAGCTGCTGGCTATAATGAAACTGTTTAATTAGAAAATAGTGCATTCATTACTTGCTGAACAAGCATTTATTGGCTGACAACTGGTAAAATTATTTTCCTTTCAAAGCTTTAGAATTACAAAAAAAAGGAGAAATACTAAGAAAAAGGAGCATTTCTTATGATGTGATTATTTTTTCACAACAATATAAACTGTTCAAAACCCAAGGAAAAAGCCAGCCAGCAGCGTGGTACTGGTCATGCCAGTTTAAAAGTATTTATTTTAATTATTTGCAACTTCTGTTAGAAAATTTTCAACTGATATTCTTATTAAGTGTCCGGCCCTGTAATGAACGGGATGTAAGGTAATGATTAGCTGGTCACTGATAATATTAGAGAAGAGCCCTTCCGCTGGTCATTTCACCCTTGCGTTGAACATTTTATTGCCATTGCTATGAGACCCTATAGTACTGATGCGATTACAAATGGTTCTATCTATCTTCTACCCAAAACCTGTAAAAAAACCAAAATCAGCATGCAAAAAAATCTGAAAGAGGGTCTTAACTGTAGATGTTTACAGTGCAACTTTCTATAACTGAACTGTAAATTACTTTCAAAACATTTGTAACTGAAAGGTTGGTTTTCTATTGGGTTTTATATCGTTTTATGGTACATTTCTTTCGAACTGAAGAGGGAATGGTATCTTTGTATGGTTTGCAGAACACCCCTCAAAAACTTAAAATAGCCTCACTTGCAGATCTTTATTAATGGAGACGCCGATCCAAATCTAGCAATGATATAACCTCCCAGTGCAGTGATTTAGTTAAAAACACCATCTCAATAGTTGGCCCACACTGTCTATAAGCATGGTGAGTGTTACCACTTTTTCTGTTGATTTCTTTAATAAAGGCTACCACATGAATCACTTAAGCTACAAAAAGAGCACGGGAAATATCAGCCAATATCATAGGACATATTAAGCTGTTTGTACCTGGAAAAATTCAAGTTTATTATGTTTCTTTATTAAATAAATAAGGATAACAAATATTTTCTGTGCCTTTTTTTTTTTTTTTTTGTTACTTTATCAACATTTGAGTTCTTATTTCCCTGACTTTTTCAGCACGTTTTTTTGTGAAATGCATGGTGACTTTTGTTAAAAGGCTAGTCAGTGAAAACCCCTCCAGTTCATCTTGCATTGTAAAGCCAACTACAAGACATTAAAATCTTCATCCAAAGTTGTTGAAATCAATGGAGAGTTTCTTCAGATGGGTTTAAAGCAGACCCAAAACCTTCTTTTCAAGACAGTAATTTATAGCATGAGACCAGCATTGATATTTCAACCCATCCTGCCCAGCAGAATTAGCTGAAGGAAGAAAGGATTTACTGGAAATATAGGATCCCACCCAGAGATTAAAAAAATATATATAAAAATATATATACACATATTTATATGTAGATATATATTTATATATATACATATATTTATATATATGTATATGTATATGTATACATATACATACCTATATATAGATGTGTGTATATATATTTAAACGAGATTTTCTTATTGGTAATATGGATGTCTTCCCAGTTTAATTATATCAATTTGCATTTTGGTTACTATTATACTAGTTATATGTCAAAATTCATACTAAACAGAGAGTAACACCGTTCCCTATGCACACATGCCTTAATCCTGGAAGGAGCTTCCGAAGGGACACAAACAACCCTTAGCTGTTATCAGCATTGATTGAATCAGCCTTATCTTCACCTATGCTAGCATCAATATGGATTCCCTGTTTCTGTGCTCTGATTTCTATTTCAGTGTCGCAGTTCCTAATCATATTAAAACAGAACAAAATTGCACTGGTTTAAACTGCAGTGAAAACATCCATTCAGTCCATGGAATTAGTTGAATAAAATCAGTTTATAATCCTGTTTTACATTAACCTGGGTCAGTCTGACTTGTGGAAAAGACTTTATTTTTAAATAAGTATTTGCTAAAGTGTGTCATATAATACTATGACTTCTGAGTAATCGTGTGCATGGAATAAATCTGTCTGAAAATTTTTCATCAAGATACTTACATGTCAGGTTAGTTAAGGAAATTCCTGGTTAGAATTTGTGGTCAAAATTCCCTCAGGAATGAATTTCAGGGTCATAATCCCTACTATAAAAATTTTTATGCCTAGATTTTTACCATAATTGATTTACCAGAATTCATTTACCAGAATTATTCTTACTACATGTGTTCCCATCACTGTGCTAGGGACTGCTTTGGATTACAGGACTCTCCTTATATTCATTACAGAACTCCTCTCCTTATTTTCATGTAGATCTGGGGAAAGTTTCTAAAAGCTTTCAGATTTTCCATGTTTTGGGATGAAATTCTAAAAATATTTTGCCAAAGGAATTTGTTTTCCAGCCATAGCAAGGAACTTGGAGGATTGGCTCCTCAGTAAATGAGAATTTTTATACTTTCATTTTTTAAACTCAGTCAAATTACATTGATTTTACAAAGACGCAGATCTGTTAAATCAAGCCTGTGTGAAATCTGTGAGATTGGAGTCAGGACCTGCAATTTCCAGATTCATTTTGAGATTTTTCAGTTCCTTCTTACTTTTGATGCAAATTGTCTTACTAAATACCAGGATCAATTTGGAAGCAAGTCTGTGTTAAGGCAGACAGTTATAGCAGCGCAGGCAAACTCACATAGTTTTTGTAGAAAAAGCCGCACATTAGCAGCTTAGATTTAAAGAGAAATTTCATAGCCATCAAAAGTTGCTCTAGGAAGAAGAGAAATGAAAAATAAATGCTTTGCAGCACAAAGCCTCCACCGGGCTCTAGTATTAAAGGATGCCCATGTAGGATGACAGTGTCATGTTTCTGACAACAGCAATGCATTTTTCTGTCATATGCTGAAGTGCTGAAACAAGGGCAGAACTGGATTTAAAACAAGAGGAAACAGACAGAAGCAGAGCACCAAAAAAAAACAACCCACCGAATGCCTGCAAAACGGCTACTTCTTCATGTCAATTCTCCCAGCGAGCTGTGAAAGACTGGCTGCGCCGGGTGAAGAACAAACATGGAAATCCTTCTGAGTGTTTACATATTGCAAAGAAATAGCAGCCGTGTCAAAGGGAAAGCATGTGAAAGCAAATAGTCTAAGGGGAATAGCTATTGGCAGCGAGCAAAAAAATGCTTCGGAGTCAAACGTCACCGATAACCCCACGAGGGCTGGAGGTGTTGGGCTGCAGTGTGGGTATGAGTTTGTCAGCACCTCTGCTCAAGCTATTTTAGCCATCTGACAAACAGGACTTTGAGCAGCTCCTGGCCCATGTGCTTTTGCCACAGCAAAGTTTCTGAGACCGCTGCTGCAGTTGTTGTCCCTGGAGTCTCATTGCTTTACATCGCATAGTGAGTCCTGGCCAGGCCAGGGCATCAGGGGATCTTTTTCCTCTAGAAAATAACTATATTGAATACCGCACCATCCCAGAATCCACAATCCAGTGCTCAAATATCACCAGAGTGGCTTAAAAAAGTGAAATTTTAATTCAGAAGGACTCTTTCTTGATGATGATGATGATTGTTGTTATTTTATTTTCATTTCCCGAAAACTCAAAGGGTATGTCCTGGTCATACTGTCAAGCTTTCTGTTTTTCTAACAGCTATGTTAGGGAAAAAAGCTGGGGCTTTAAGAGAAAAAGACCAAAGACTAAGACTGTTATGATTAAACCATGCAAAGTGGTACTGTAAAAAGTTAAAATGCTGTTCTTTGCTAAAAGGTGACTTGAACTATGTACCTGTACTTTAAAACATCTCTGTTTTCTGTGAAATCCCAGTTACTCTAAAGCCAAAGGGAATTTAGCAATTGCTTTTAGGGGACCCAGTATTCCAGCCCTTGTTTTCATATAGTCTGTTCCAGTTGCTTACATTTGTCTTAATTTTTAATCTTCCCAAACCTGTAGACCAAGCTAAACCTAAATAATTTTCATTTTCAGGGACAAGCTGTGCAAGTGATAGGGATTTTTCCAGAGGACACAAACCTGGAGTCATGGGGCCCAATGCAACATAGGAAAATTCAGCCCTTGGTGGCCTTAGGACATCTTGGAGTGCAAAGGAATTTTTGGCTTTTTTGAGGACTAGCTAAGTCCTGCTAGTAGGAAACCAGCAGTATGGTTTGTCTTGGTGATGTCTTGAGGAGAAAAGCTCACTGCATCATGTAAGGCCACAGCTTCTCTGGGCAACCTGTTCCAGTGTTTCACCATGCTGCACTACGAAGTTATTTCCAATGTGCTCCAGTGTACTCAGAATATCATGGAGCAGGCTGAAAGACCTCACTAGCATACTGTCCCTCAAACACTGGTGTGCCGCCCCCAAGATTATCTCTAGTGAGCCTGGGTTTACCCCTTTCCTCTTGCAAATTTAGTTTAAAGCTTTTTCTATGACCCCTGTTAACTTCTGCACAAAGCAAGCACAGCAATGCTTGGAAAGCACAACTACTGTTTCTGAAATGTGTTTTGTTGATCTTGAAGGAATTTAATATTCTTTGTTAACTGAGTTGAAGACTGCAGACCACAACTTGCAGTCACAGCCATGTTAAGCCTTAAGGAGGAGTGGACATCACTTTCACCTGTGCTTGCCTTCCCCCACAAGCCAAGCGAGGCAGAGAAAGAACCTGGCAGCTTTAAACAAACTGCTTTCTCTTACTACGGGAGTGGGGACTGGAGGAATTCTCTGGCCTTAGCTGGGTTTGTTGTGGGGTCTGGAATTGGTGTGAGGTTTGCTGGAAAGACTTTGAGGAAAGCAGAAGAGAAGAAGGTCCTCCTGAGCCTGTGACAAGGTGGGGGGTTGTGATTTGAAGGTGGGTTGCTCTGGATGTTGCAAGAGGAGGTTTGTAGCTATGCTAAGGTGCTGCAGATGTGCAGGGTCTTCTCTAAAGTCGAAGATAGCTATTTCCCTTGTGTGCAGAAGGGAGCCCCTTAATCAGAAGGGGAAGAAATCAGCCTGTAAAGGAGAGCAGGTGCCTCTGAGGACCTGTCTGGCTTTCCACGGAGACAAGCTACGTGCTCCTATGGTCTGTGTGCGCATACCTGTGTCCTTTCTCAGTCTGGTTTGATGGAGGGCTGGGAGTCTCAGAGATAAGTGAATTCCTACAAGTTTAGTGAAAATAAGCAGCTGGGGAGCTATCCACTGTGAGGCTTCAGCAAGCAGCAAAGGTTATAAAAAGAGTTCAGGTCTTAAGACAAAATAAAACATTATCGTAGAAAGGGTACATCTTGCAACTGCCACAATTTGTAGGGAGAACAATGAATTTGTATTCACTTAACCACCAGGGACCATCAATTCTATGGCATAAAACACATCAAATCAGATATTGGTAGTTCTGGTGCCTTGAGATTTGTTTGAATTTCCTTCACTATTTAATGGAAAGATGCTTAAGACAGACACCATCTATTTTTTGGTTTTGATGATGAGCTGGGAGGAGGGCTATATACCTTAGAAGTAAGATCCCTGTACCTCTCTCCTTTGCTGCACTTCTGTGAAATGCTTCTCATCAAAAGTTTAAGGAGTTGAGAAAATACTCAGGGAGAAGCAAGGTGGGGGTGGGGTAGGACTATACAAGTACTTTGATTTGCTTCGGTACGAGCAGTTATAGAATAGTGTGGTAGGCAGGTGAGGGGGTGAGCTCAGTAGTGATGACATTGGCATAAATCACTTGCAATAGGTGACACTCATCTCAATATCATCAGCAGTGATGCAGACTTGTAAGCACTTCAGGATTGCGTACAGTGTCATGATGTATGCCTGCATGTATGTGAAGGACAGATAACTGCTTATCTGCATGGCTGGTGCTCTAGTATTCAATTATCCCCATAGAAAAGTTGCAGAATTTAGCTGGGCAGGCTTTCCAGCCGTAGGGTTTCATTGCACAAAGGGCTGCCCTGACTATCCTCTCCAGGCAGCAGGGAGATACAGAAGGCAGCAATCTGGATGTACTGCTGTACGTGGGTCTCCAATGGTTGATTGCCCTCCCAGAAAGTGTATCACAAAGCACTGATACAGAAAGTATCAAAAAGAGAAGATGCAGTAGGTTAGAAAACATGTTCATTGGAAATCAGGTCCTCTTGAATTCTTTTGCTTTTAAAACTCAAGGCTGTGCTGGAGAAGTTGGATTCAAGTCCTCTTTCTCAGTGTCAGAGGAAAGCCCCTCTGAAACACTATAGCATTCAACCCCAGTGCTGCTGCTGGGGTTAATGGCAGGTATGGCAGTTATAGCAGTTATAAGCCAAGCTGTTTCCTTTCTTTCCATATAACAGGGCACACTGCACAGCTGGATGTTGGTATAGGATAAGAAAGAAAAAAATGCATTCTAAAGCAGAAATTTTTTGCCATTCAAGTCATGGTGAAATTTCTTTTGCAAGCAGTGCATGCCTGGCAAAAAAAAAAAACCAAAACCCAGTTCTTTGCAATTGCAATAGAGCCAGACTAAATGAGAGTTCCCACCTTATCTGCTGAGAGGACAACAGAGGACTGCAGAAAAAAGACCTAACTTCTCACGGATGGAGGCTTGCTAGGTTCCGGGGTGATCATCTTCATTTACCTGCAAGCTTTTAGTGGTTAACCAGAAAGGGAAATATCAGCTGGATGAAGTCAGATTTCTGATCCTATTCTGAGCTTGATGTTGTCCTGCCTTAGTGCAGCCAAAGATAAGTTGTCCCTGGTGAAAATGGGAGTGCATGGTGTAAGGGGAAGCTGGTCAGGTGTGCACAGGTCAGGTTTGACCACCAAGGATGAAGCCCCACTGTTGACCCACGTTGACCCATGCTCTTACACCATGAGAAGGTTTGCATTTCACACATGGTATGCATATGCTTGGAACCATAATTTACAAAGGCTACAGAGCTTATTTTTGGGTAGGGTCCCAAGGACTTAACTGCTTCGGGGGCCAGAGCATGAACCTGCTACCCGGCAGCTGCGATCTCCTCACACCTCAGCCTTCATGGGAATGGTGGGAAGATCAGCCTGAAGATTAGTCAGCCTTCACATTCTTGGAGTGTTTGACATAGAAACACTCCTGGACACTGACAGGAGGAAGGTGAAGAGCTACCCAGGCTCCAGAAGGTGGTAAATATGGCCCCTGTCCAAATCTAACAGGGGCAGTAGGGCTGTTGCTTTATATGGTTGTACATGACCTGTGGAGTGGGCAGTGACTTGCCTGCTTAAATCTCCCAAGTCAGTTCAGTGTTACAACGTGTATTGGGAAGAGTGGACAAAGTACACCCCTTCATGCTTGAAGCGGGCCATCCTCCTTAGTTTCCCCTGAAAGGAATTTAATTCATGTGCTCAGAACTGCTGTGGGGGATTTTCAGTAAAACCATATTATCACCTCCATGCAGGCAACCAGGAAGATACTTTCCTTAGTGATCTGTCCTGAAGCAAACTCTAAAGCTAAAGGTGGCTTCCCAGTGTAAAGAGTGAGATAAAACATCATCATCTTTTTATCTGATGATTTTTGCAATTAGCAATCTGAGCTTTTGTAATCCTCTCGGTTCTTGGTGTAGGTAGTTAATGGTTGCAAGTGTCATGGTTCTGGTCTCAGAACTGTGTCCATATGCTTGAAGCCTGAAGCTTAAGTTATTTACCCAGCTCTAATTTGAGAGCTTTGACTCTCACACCAGCTGACTGCATGGATTAAATGCATGTAAATACCTTCATAGTGACTAGCAAAACATACTTGTGACGCTATCCTAAATTGGGATGCTCTCTGTCCAGGGGTGTCAGTGTGATTTTATCATCAAGTCAGCAAATACATCCCTTTATTGAAGGACAGAAACTTCATGCTCTCTAGTAAGGTCCACAAACAGCTTTTTACTCTCTAAGTCTTCTTTCTACTCTGCTTTGACATCACTAAAGCTGGTTTTATAAATGCCACAGTGTAAAGATGCTGTTATTAATGCTTCGATATCATCTCTATTTCAGCTTAGCTTGCTGTGAGTCACTCTGATGTTTGCACCTTGGTGCTCTGTCCTATTAGTCTGTGAAAGAGTCAGGATGAGAGTTTCCATTCCAAACACTCACCTCCCTCCCAAGCTAATGGGGTCAGATGGGTCTGCTTGCAAGACGCAGATTTTCTTAAGGGCGCCATGTCACTGACAAAAGCTATGAGAAGGTGGTCCGTTCAATATGAATCAAGGGTTCTCTGGCTTACAGTACTTACTATACAACTGCACAAGGCAATGACTCATATCCAGCATGAGACACACTTCATTCCAGCACCAATGTCTGTGCCTGGCCAAGTCTCATTTAGTGATATAGGAATAATCATTCTGACAAAGGGCTCACACACCTGGGGAGCAACCTGGTAAGTTCCTCAGACAAGCTGCTTCTCCATCTGTTCAGTCTCAATGAAAAACCTGGCTGCTATGTCAAGTCACCAAAAAGTGTGGTATGTTCTGGTTTGAGAGTTCTCCTTGGTAGGCTCCTAGGAATTGAGGACTTTGGGGAATGGGTGTCTGATGATTTTTGTTTTCTTTTTCCCCACAAGGTCTAACCAATCTCATCAGATTGTAAAAAATAAACCCAGAAAAGCAAAGCTCTGCATGCATGTGCATGTATGCATGCAAATGCATGGCTGCAGGAGGAATTTCTGAGAGCAATTTACCTGGAGAGTACTCCCCATCTCCATCCTGGGCTTCTGAGGATATTTGTCTGAGCCCCAAAACATGCTCTTCATTTTTAGAAGGTGGAGAAGGTAGGCTATTTTATACTCTGAAAATGAGTGCAATAGTAATGAAACCAAAACCACAAAAGGGCTCGATTACACTTGCATTACAAAGTGATCACAAAATCTTATATTGGTAGAGTTCAAATGTCTGCTGGCTTGAAAGAAGATGACCACAAGGAATGCAAAGCATGATCTGGCTGCTGCTGTCACCACTCCTGGGGATGAAACCTGCTGGGCTAGAAACCTGCCCCAAGCAGCTGGTGACTCAAGATGCAAGTGCAGCTTGCTGTTATTGTTGCTTTCTGCTTGCTAAATCTCTTTCTTTTTAATTTCTAGGGGATTGTGGAGTGAGGCAGTAGGTTCCTTGTACTAGAGACAGTTCATCTCGCTAGTGACAGCAACATCATCACAGAATGCAAGGCCAGAGTGAGACAAATGCATTTGACTCAGCAGTAAAACAGCTTTCCTCCTCTCCCTGTGTGCAGCATGACTATCGCTGATCTGTAAAGGGTGCTCTGGGCATCTCTCATAACAGCAGCTGTCCCTCTGTTCAGAGCAAAGAGGCATCTAAGAAATCTTGGTATGTCTCCTGCCATACTCAGCAGGAATACTCAAACTGCACTGCAGGCTAAAAGTGATCATGCAGCAGGGCCAAAAGATTCAAGACCCAGTCATCCTCGTCACAGCACATTAAAAATGGGTAATCATTCAGCTGTGCACAAGCAAAGGCTTTTATGTAAAGCAAATGTAATCTTCTGCCACAAATCAGTGTGAGAAACAGTGGGCAAGCTCCAGGAGTTGGCTTTTTGCTGACGCTTGGAGTCTCTGTAAAGATTGCATGCTTGGCAAGACCCAGATCTTTGAGAGGGGGAAATAAGTTAAGGATTCCCTTTTTCTTTGCAAGACACCTTCCGAAGAGCACTGACAACTAATGTCCTCTAGTCATGGGGCAAATGCAGTCTGTCCTGCCTTACTGATAGCTCATGGTGTCTGAGACTCAGCAGGCCATAGGATGCTTCATGGAAGGCCACGTGGCTGTGCAAGGGTATCAGCCATGCTGATATGCTCTCTAGAAACACCATAGCTCCTCTTCCCTTTCCCTCTCCCAGGCTTTCAGCATGGAGGTCTCCAGCTCGACACTGCACTTCTCCTACTGAAAGTCAGGGAAAGTCCTGGCAGAATATCATTATTAATTCTGCCGGGACTTTATATGATAATAATGATATATAATAATAATATATAATAATTTATATAATAATAATGATATTCTGCCAGGACTTTCCCTGACTTTCAGTAGGAGAAGTGCAGCCAGCAGATGTCTGTCTTTCAAGTCCCAAATTCAAATCTTTTGGTCAACTTTATATAAAACATTTTGACTGAACCAAAACTATGTACATATTTATTAAGGGCAGCTTTGGCTGAAGGTATCATATTGAAATATTATGCTCAAATATTTGGACTCCACAGTTTTCTCTCTGAATACACTGTTTTCTTATCTGCCCTTTGCTTCATTAAGATTCAGGCTAAAAGAGTTTCAACCTTTGGTCAAGCTTGGGTATCCGGGCATCAATGTGCTGGCACTATTGTCAGACCAAAATTGTAATTCCTCTCTAGTGGCACTCCAGTCTGAAGCTGTACCATGTCCTGGAGGTGAAAGTCTCCATTGCCCATTTGGGTTTTTTTAGCACCTGAGAACATCCCTACATTGTTCATGCAGCATTTAGTAGAGAGCTGTGAGCCACTGCAGCATAGCACTCTGCAGACTTCGTTGCACAGACAGGCAAGCTGCCCCAGCTCTGCCCAGATCCAACCTGCTTGTCTGCAAATGCATTGCTGGACTCTGTACGTCAAGCCCAGCCACGGCCATGAAGAAAGACATCCTTTGCCCTCAGTGGCTGGCTGATGCTGTAAACAGCCAAGGTTATCTAATATCTCTTCAAATGCTGATAGGCAGTCTTTATATGCTATTAACGATTGAATTATGTCCAACTTCACACAAATTTAAAAAAAGGGGGTTAAGAAGTACCCTGTTGTGAAGCAGCAACTGAAAGCTGTTACCTGAAGCCTGCTTGATCTACCATAACATTTTTTGGCTCCTCTGTCATGTTTGCTTTCCCCAGAATAGCCTAAGAAAATGACCACAGTCCCAGAGGTGGTAGTGGTCATGCTAATAATCTCTTCCATAGCCTCCTTCCAGCTACACAGTGAAATATTGCCTCTTTGGATATTGCTGGGTCTGTGAGACTGTCAGTGACATGATTTGCAATCCCATCTGCTGTTGCTTTCCAAATGAAGCACAGGAGCTGGGGTGCAGACACGTGGCATGGGCTCCCCATTGCCAGCATTGCTATGCATACATGGCACCATGAAGCTACTACTCTTCTGCTACAATTAGGTTTATGAAAGGATCACTGCTCTTCCTGCTGTGGTTCAATTCTTCCAGTAAGTATTCTTATTCTTTCATAAGTAACAGACCAAACCGTTTATAGTTGGATTCAGCTGACAGCACTGCTCTTAAACAGCAAATATGTGATCATTTGCTCTTGCGCTCCCTATGAACACATAAACCCAGTAAGACTACCCAGCTCCACACTTGCACCTCTCACTTGAAGAACACAAACCCTTAAGTACAGTCTGCCTACATGTTTCTGGTGGGTTAGAAAATATTTACATTGCGACAGCCATTGCTGAAATGTGGTCACTTCTGGGAAGAGAAGCAGCTGCTGTTTACTAAGCGAAGGGAGGCTTTGTGGTTTGGACAGTGGCTGGATCCCAAGATTTTATTCTGGTAACCCCACTGCTGGGAGCTGCAGCATCATGTAGACATGCCTTTGAAAGATGGGCATTACATGGCTCAGGTGCTGGTGAATATGTAACCACAGACATGAGCACAGACCCCTCTATGAACTGATTCATCTGCTGTCTTGGTTAAATTACCCAGCCCCTTCTGACCTCTGTGCTGTTTTAAATAAATTGGTGCAAGCCAGCAGGCTTAAAATGAGTTCAGGTACTGCTGGTACCCAGTCCCAGAGGAGGAATCTGGCTGCTTTCACTACCCTCTGTGAAATGAATTGACAGATTGCGTGTGCACAGGGGTGGTGGAAGGGCAAAAAGAAGGAATGACCAAAGTGTTAATTAGAAGTTAATGCATGTCTGCAGCAAGGCAAAGTGCAATCCTCCCTTGGTTGAGGTTCCAACACATCTGACCTGTCACTGCTCAAGACTGTAAATGGAGAGGTGGCTACTCAGTGGAGACTGGAAGGTAAGAAGAACCCCCTAGGTAGACCATCCCAAGGGACATTATTAGGCAAAATAAAGGCACTTGCATAACTTTCAGCTGTCCTTTTGCTTTTCTACTCAGAAACACCCATTCTCAGTGAAGATTCAGGAAATAGCTGAGGTGAGCTGGGAGTTCTCCCACAGCTCTGTATGAAGAGGTGGGATGTTCCACAGTGTAAACCATGGGAATGTACCACCCCCTCTCATCTCCTTGTTTAACTCAGATGCAGGTGGCAATAGCAAAAGGCTTGTTTTGTCAGAAAACAATTGAAGAGGTGAAGATGGAAATGAGCAAATGGGGATAAGCAGGAGGTGGCTTGTTGATTATATTTTTTTTCATGAAGGAAAAGATCCATTTGGATTATATTCCTAGTACATCTTAGCTTTTTTTATAAAGGTAGCATAAGAGCATCAGTGGTGGCACATATCTCAAATTGGTCTTTCTAGAAATGCTTGCTCATTTAGTCTTATGCCTGGATGAGTTTTATTTGGTAACCAAACTGGATAGGTTTCTTTAATGGGATCCAGATGTGAAGCAACCTTTAAGCACTAACAAGGAGTGGTTTGAATCTGCTGGGTACAGCTCTTCCTCGTCCATCACTTTAACGCAATGTAGCAGCCCTGGGTTTGGAGCGATGTGCTGGGAGTCAGCAGACTGCAACTGCTGTGCCTGTCAAACTGCAGGATGCTTGGGAGGCTGCGTTTGAAGCCCCTTGGGGATAGCAAGGATTGGCATTGATCAGTCAGACACAGAAAGTCTCTCAAGGCTGGCGACAGGAGAAATGCTGTTGTGAACAGCAGTGGGAGATTTTGCTTCTGCTTCCCTCCTGCCTCCCACCTGCCTGGAAAAAGTCCATGCTGCTAAAAGATGGCACATGAGATTTTCTGAAGCAGAGTCAGGTCAGATTTGGGATTGTTAAAACAGCCTTTTAATATTTAAGTGTTAAAGCCTATCTCGGAGCTGTTCCCAGCACACCGTGATAAGGACCTGTTCCATTTTCATAGTGGCATTACACTGCACATGCCACAGCGCCAAGTCACAGCACTGAAAAAGGTAATGAGACACTTGATACATTAAACATGTGACAAATCATAAAGGAACATGAAGAAATATTCAATCAGATACTCAACCACAGGAATACACTAAGAATCCTGGACTTGGTATATCATCTTCCTCCAAACAAGACACCCATGCCTTACAACTGTTACAGTCCATCAGTTACAGCCCGTAGTACACCTCCAGCCATACATGGGTCTAGCAGAAGAGTATTTTCTGAGTTTATTGTGGGGAGTTTGTTATTAATGTGGAAGGCTGCCTGCTCCCAGTGGAGTGCTGGGGCCCATTACAGCCTCCATTCTGGTCCCTGTCTCCATCCCAGCAGCGATGGTGTGGAAGAGCCATTGAGCTAGATTCTGGAGAGCGGCTGCCTCGCTGCAATCCCCCACCTGACAGGGATGGCTGCATTTGTCAGAAAGCTCCCATTAGTCTTGCATGCCAGCTATAATCTCCCAGCCCGAATGCGGCAGCATCTGCTCCAGAGCCAGTATTATATAACCACAACTGGCCCATGCAGGGCATGTTAAAACCAAGGCAGGAGAGAACCATCAACTCCACTGCAGAGCTTCTCTTCAGTAAGAGCCTTTCTGTGACTCTACAAACCTACATTGGGTTGGTTTTTTTCCCCCTAGTGCAATCTGGGGGCTGTGTCTCTTTCATGTATTATAAATGCACATCTATCCATACACACTAGCTGCGTGAACTAGTGATCTTACATTCCCAGTCCTGGACTACATCAAGTTAACATGAGGGGTTTTTTAACAAAATACTTGGAAATGGTGACAGTGGGATTACATGTAAGGGAAACTCCAATGTGTCATATTTGTTGAGAGGCTAAAAATATGTGCCTTTTTTAGAGAGAGGGAGAGGTGGCTGGCAAATAGTATTAATCTGAGACAGCCTGGAGCAGATAGAAGGATTATAAAGCAGCTCATTTAGGACTGCAGAAATCATTTTCAGGCACTCCTTTGCAAAATGCTCGGTGACTCCTGCACTGCCTTCAGAAGGTCTCTGAAAGCAGCTTGAAGAATGCAGGGAGGGACTTTAGCCCCCTTATGCACAATTGCAAATCTCTGCGTAGAACATCATTAACTGTACTCAAGTGATAGCCAGGATTAACTTGACTGAAACCAAACAGTATAGAAACATGTAAGACTAAATTCAGCAATGTCTCAGAAACTGCTAGGATAATCTGTTGCAACAGCAGCTTTAAGCACAAAAGCCAAAAGGTCCAGACATACTTCCCAGACACTCCAAGAAACTAACGCATTGGCTTTTACTGGATTTAAGTGATTCTGTGCTTGTGCACAGCACACATGCACATATATGCACATATCCTCTCCTTTCCTCTCTGGGGTGGTGTAGGATCTTCTTAATGTGTAAGCATGGTCAACCACTCAGCTTTACAGACCATCCTGCTCCTAGTGCACCAAGAGACTGCCAGATGACTTTTTGAATGAGCATGAGCAAAGTCTCAAGAGAGCACATACCATCTCTTTCCAGGATGCTGCAATACTGAAACGGCAAAAAAAGATTTTACGCAGCCTGCCTTCGTAGGAATGGGGAATGCACAGGAGAAAAGGCCATCCTGCCTGAAAATACACTGGTCACCGCACAGAAAAGGAGGAGCAGGGGCAGAAGACAACCTTTATTCTGCTTTCAACCTGCCTGGCTGGCTCCCGAAGGGCCCCAGCAGCACCCTCTGGTGACCTGAGCTGTCCCAAACAGCCAGCAGTTACTGAGGAGGGGTTGGGCTCTGCAGGGCTTTTGCCATTACTGGAATAAATCCTTCAAAACTCTGACAGCCCCCGGAGGAAGTTTAAGGTCATGGAAAAGTGATGAGGGAGGAGACGAAAGAAATGCTTTGCAAGGCTCCTAGGGGATGGTGAAGGTTACCTTTGCATAGTCATATTGTACTGGGGCTGGCCCTAAATGCAGAGGCAGTTGCCTAAGCAGGTTAAGGTGATGTGGGCAGGAAAGTCGCTAGTAGCTGCCGCCTGCCCCAGTTTCTGCCTGCAAGGAGCCGGTAAAGGGTTATCAATGTTACAGCCCCTAGCAGAGGCAGTTCAGTATGCCGCATACAAGCCTTAAAAGCTTGTATGAGGCAAGGTGCCCTCCTACCACGAGCAATGCCGGCTAAATGAACTAGGACCATTACCCAGAAATTCTGTCTTTCTGTTTTCTCATTCCCAAATATCCTCTTCTACTGACCAGTAACACAGTTTGTCTGCTAATGCTTCTTCTTACCTCTCAGCTATCACAGTTCAATATGCCTGGCACACAGGCTTCAGTGCACGGGAAATCCCAGACCACAGTGGCTGTGTGTCTCCCTGGTGATACTGGCTGCTGCACACACATTAGGTCTCCTCTTCTTCCTGCATTGCCCAGGGAATATCAGATCAGATTTGCAGCCTGAAGTCCCTACCTTGCAAGCATTTAAAAGCGTGGCTGATGGTATCTGAAAGATTGCCTGGAGCTCTCAGAATAAACTCCACGGTTTATAACTTTGATTTCTGCAGTGGAAGTCAGTAATACGCCATAAGATCATAAGATAATTTAGGCTGAAAAGGACCTCTGGAGGTCCAATGCCCTCCTTAAAGCAGGTTTTCTTGAAGCATTTGATTTTAAATTAGGTTATTCAGAGCCCTATTTACTGAGGTTTCAAATATCAGCAAGGGCAGGGATGGCACAATTTCCTTGGGTCCCTACTCCAGAGTGCATCACTCTCTTGGGGATTTTTCCCCATTCTGTCTAATTGAAATACCCTTGCCACAATTTGTGACATCATTGCCTCTTACTGCTTTTCCGTGATCCTGGGGAAAAAATATGGCTCTATTTTCTCATTGATCCCACATCAGGTAGGTGAAAACAGCAGTGTGTCCCCTCTTAGTCTTTTCTTCCCTCCAGGCTGATGAAAATATGCTTTCTCCCCTTCTTCTTACACACTGTGCCCTCCAGCACGCAACCATCAAGTTGGCCCTCCATGGGCAAGCTTCAGTTTGTCATCTCTCTCTTGAATTGGGAAGCCTGAAATGGGACACGGTAATCCAGATGTGACCTTAGGAGGCTCAAGAGAATGAAAAAGTTGCATCCCTGGGCATGCTGGTTACACTTGTGCTCATACAGCCCAATATGTGGTAGTCATTCACTGTTGTGAAGGACTCTACTTGTAGACTCCTGTTCAACTTGTTACCTACCAGGACCCTTTCTGCAAAGCTCCCCCAAGCTGATCAGTCCCCAGCAGGTCCAGTTGTGTGAGGTTATTCTGTCTCACGTTTAGGATTGGGACACTTGCTCTTGCTGAGCAAATTGCTAGAGCATTTGCTCTTGCTGCAATCTGTGAGGTTCCCATCTGCCCATTTCTCTGGCTGAATGGCAGCCTTGATGTCCAGCATGTTGTCTGCTCCTCTTGGTTTCCAGGGAAAGTAGTATCTGGCACAGTTACAGTAAAGCAGGCTTTTAAATGGCACTTGGTGTCTGGTATGCATGGTTCCTGAGGTCGCAAAACAAGAAATTCAAATGGTCTTTGATTGACTGGTAGGATTGTGCCACTCCTTTTTGAAGCAACAATACCAGGCTCCCAGTAAGCACATTAACTGAAGGATGAGGACAAAATACGTCTTAATACACTATTAAGGAAAATACTCTGCTACACTTTTATTGTCTGATTGATAAAGTAAAATTCAGTCCCAGTCTCCTATGCCACAGGGCAGGTCCAACCAAGATTTTAAAGAGCACTTCAGCTTCTCCTTGCCGTTTGTGGTCTGGAAGATGGAGAACAGCTGCACTGGGGTCCAAGTGACTTTAATCTCCCTAAAAGAGCAGGGGAGCTTCTAACTTAGGTACTGGAGCTGATCTGGACTAAGGCTTCAGTGTGCTATCTCCCTCTGGTCAACCCAGGAGTTCATTAGACAAGTGGTTATCAGATGCTAAGAATAGTTTCTTTCGACTGACAGGTCTGAGAGCAGCTTTAAGTGTCACCACAGCGAATGACATAATGCAGTAGTCTAAAGAGATCTTGAGAAACATCATTTCCCTTGAGCAGGTGGTCATATTGGTTCTGCACTCTTCTGATTCCTATTCATTAGTTTCACTCCATTTCTTTACTTTGGAAAAAGAACAAGAAGAGGAGTCCATTTTACACTTTCTTGCCTACATTCAAAGTAGCATGTTTAGACTTCAATTTTTTATGTTATTGGCTCTTTACATATCTTTAATGAATTACTCTAATGCAGAAAAGCATGCTCAGGTATCTTCTCTAACCAATTCATTTCATTGTGCCTCAAGGTTTGATGGGGCTTTGAACAACCTGGTCTAGTGGAAGGTGTCCTTGCCCATGGCAGGGGGTTGTAACTAGATGGTCTTTAATGTCCCTTCCATGACTCAATGCTTGATCAACATTGCAGTGGTTGGAATACTTCAGCAGAACTACTTCCTAGAAATATGTAGTCTCTCTGGATGGGTATCCTCCCTCCTTCTCATGGGGAATCTTAAAAACGAATATTTTGAAAGGATATTCTTTTTTTAGAGGAAAGAGGAAATTTTTTAAAATAAAATAGGAGAATTTCCCAATACTAGATAAACTAGAAGACAAAGACTGTGATGTGGACAACTTGCATCTAAGTTCTAGTGTTGGAAACATGACTCATTAGAACTGGGAATTTTATTCAGAGGCTTAAAAATCCCATTGAAACTCCCTGTTTCTTAAAATAATATTTCTCTTGACATAGCAAATATTTTCTTTCAAATTCTCCCATTTGGGGTTTTCTTGGGAGTTAACAGGAGCTTTGTTTTCATGCAGGTGGAATAATCCAAGTAGAGATAAGGGTCACACAACTACACTATTTCTGCTCCAGAATAAATTCAGAAACCTAACACACAGTGCTTAGGTCAGCAGCCTGCTTGCGCAGCTTGACTTGACCTGCCTGGGAGGTGGGTTGCCCAGTTCACCACACAAGGGTTTTGGAGGATGTCAGACTTCCTGGCCAGATGCATCCAGATGCTATAAAGGCTGGCAGATGTTCTCTATGGGTAGTGTAAAGTTACATGAAAAGTAGGGTGATCTCAACACTTGTGACCTAGAGTCTGTCTCAATGAAAGTAATTTTCTTGTGAGATGTCAGTATGAATCAAGAAGAAAAGAATAAAGAAAAATATTTGCTGTTGGGTTTGGGGTAAGAAAACAAAATAAAGCCAAGCTAGAGGCAAAGTGCAGGGCCTGAGGCTGGCTTCCTGTCCAGAGGCAAGTGATTTCCTTCTTAAAAGCTGATTAATCCAAATGCTTTTCAATTTAGAAGGCAGAGATCAATCAATAATTATCCCATTTAATCCCAACATAAATCCTTTAATTTTTTTTTAATTAAAAGCAGCCAAGCACCACCGGCTGGGATACACCAAATTGCATTAAACCCTGGAGTCCCAGGGGAGAGGCACAGGCAGCAAATGTGCATGTGATTTTCTTCTTTCACTGCTGGGTTTAATGGCTGTTCTCTCTGCCTCCTGGTAGAAAATGATGAGCTTGGGATGTGTCTGGCAATGAGCAGGCAAATTAGACATTTCTTCAAAGCATGTGATGACTCACGAGTCAGACAAGTGTCCCCTTTCTGGAAGGAGGAACTTCACCAATGCCTGCAACAGAGCCCTCCAACAGAGATAATGGACCTTGGCCACGGAAGGATCCATAAGGTTCAAATTTCCCAGCTGCATTTGAGCAAGATTTGGATAACTCCTAAATCTGGCTCTTGGTTTGAGAATTTCAAGGCAAACTAATACTACATTACATTCTATTTCCTTCCTGTTTAGAGCAGAACTCTCTCTTCCTGGCTAATAATTATCACAGTGTAATTATAGGTCGAATCAATTGTTTAATGTAAACAGTGTAAATGTCCCAGGAGCTGTATCTCAGCTGACATTAGACTGTACAGCCACCATGCTAGTAAACGCTGCAGGACAGCCACGGAGTGTATGACAAATGCCTTTGCAGCCTTAATTTAGTGGTTGAATTATGAACACTGCTTGCAATCATTTCACAGATACATCCAAGTTCTACCTCTATTGGTCTAAGTAATTAAGCTGAAGTCACACCTTTCTTTTTTGATGCTAAGGAAATCTTCATTAAATGTTTTTTATAGAAGCATGCTGCTGCTACAACTTTAATGGTAGAGTTTAATTAAAATGCCACTAATTACATCAAGCTGGGCTGTGTGGCTGAATATCTCTTCCATGCTCTTGATTCACAGTAATGAGTCAGCTGTGGGATACAACTGTGGAAAGGGTCGGAGGCTCACAAGGTCAGGGGATCCTTTCTACAAACAAAAGCCTGTGTCTAATCCAACTCCTCTTCCTCCAACTTGAGGTGAACACCATCAGAATTTAAAAAACACAGGAATTTGATGAAAATTATGGTGTTGCATTTTTCATAGCAAGATGGCAATGTATCCTTCAGGCACTGTGCTGGTGAGGAAGCCCTCCCCATTTGTTTCTTCTCAGCAGATGCATCTGGTAGGAACAGCATCACAGCATGACTAACTGTAAGCCAGAAATGAAGAGTTAGGACTGTAGAAACAAATACACCCAAAACCAAGAGATGTTTCCCTTGGTCTGTAGACCAGCTACAATTTTTACCTTACCCTAATCTGATAGCCCTTTAAAGACTTCTTTGGGTTTTACAAGGCTGTTTATATTGAGCTAAAATAGAGCTTTGCAGCACTGTCCAGTAATAGTAATGTCTTTGTCTTTCTTGGCAACCACAGAACAAGGGACCCTTATTTAAATATCTCTTTTTTGCTGGTTCCAGTGCACTGTTTTTGAAGTGTATATAATTTAGATGTCTCTGTAAAAGCAACCCTTCCTTCATTTCTTGGTGTTTGAGGGTTTATTTTCTGCCAGCTGTTCTTTGAAAGGCTTCAAATAAAAGTTTAATTATCCATAGAAAAGAAAAAAAGAGGAAAAAACACCCCCTCCTAGTTATTTTCTGCAGCACCCTAGGATTTGACATGATTGAGGATTTTCAGAAAATAAGTTGTCAAATAGATGTCACACCTGGTGAAAGTGAAAGCTGTGGTAGAGCCACACCATGCAGGCATCTCCTGAAGTGTTATGCTTTACCTAAAATGCACTCTGGGAATATTTTGGATTACAGCAGCGGCCACAACACCTTTGAAGCATGCATCAGAGAACATTGCTCCATGGGCTATGAGGATTGTCCTGAAGACCAAATCCATTAACTTTAATGTTATGTGCTGGCCTGGCCTTCATCTGTCTCCACTTCAGAACATGATGCCACTTAATATGGCAAGTCACCTGCTGGGATGGCTTAGGGTTGAGGATGTTTCTGTGATGCTCATTAGCATGACCTGTGGGTACAGAGTGACATTCTGATATTTTCACATGTATCAGCTCCCTGAAGGGAAAATATGTTTAAGAAGAAGAATTCAAAACTTAGAGTGGTGTCCAAGACAGTCGTTGACATTCAGAAACAGAGCCCTGAATGTTAGAGGACAGGTTGGAAATTGCAGTGTTGGTATTTCAATTGCTTTTGAAACTGCAGACGATGTCTGCAAACAGCAAAAGGCATCAAAAGACCTGTGGCCAGGACTCCAAACACAATCAACATCCACATCCACCTTCCCTAGACTTTGAGTCTGAGCATGTCTGAGCACTCCCTGGACATCCTGCCTCCTTGGATCATAGACTCAGAAGCATAGAATCATAGAATGGTTTGGATTGGAAGGTACCTTAAAGATCATCTAGTTCCAACCCTCTGCCATGGTAGGGACACCTCCCATTACACCAGGTTACTCAAGGCCCCGTCCAGCCTGGCCTTGAACACTGCCTGGGATTAGGCAACTGCAGCTCCTCTGGGCAACCTGTGCCAGTGCCTCACCACTCCTTTGCCTCACAAAACCCTCTTTTAAATCTGCCAGAAGCTTGAGAAAACAAGACAAAACATCTAGTTTAGTGTTTGCAGTAACTCCTCCCAAGCTTGCCGCATGCAGAGCTTCTGCAGCTCCTGTATTTGAGTTCTATGTTGACAGTGGGAATGGGAGACATCCTCCATAATTCTGGCCAAGTAGCAGCCTGTGTCTCTTCCATTATTTCCTCCTCAGATTGCTAATGCCCCAGGATTAACAATTCTGTCGACTAACTGAGTGGCTGGGGAATGTCCCTGGGATTGGCTGCAGCTGCTGCTATCATGCTGGCGATACTCTGTAAACTCATTATCCATTATCAGCGTGGTAGCTCTCATCCATACAGAGCTGCCACGACAACACCAGCATTGGATTTTCTCAAATGTGTTTTGAGGACACCAAATGTGGCGATTGGGTACCTGCTGTTATGGAAAAGGCAAGGTGAAGGATGTGTGCCCTACTCTGAGCAAAAGACACCGAGGTTTGCAGTGGCCATCAGCTCCTGGATTGTACCATTATTGAATTTGTGCTTGGCCTCCACTGCAGCTCTTCCTCATGCACATGTGAACATTGCCCTTATCACAGACTGCTCAGCTATTCTTCAAGAGCACAGCTGTCAACATCTGACCCTTGGGCTTCTGAGAGGAGGAGGGACCTGCTGGCACCTTGGAGATGAGGTCTGAGAGCCTGATGTGATTTGGTGCTCCCTGGGGATCCTGTGGAAAAGGGATTTTTCCATATGCAAAAGCAATAAGATGTGCTGTAACCTACCATAAGATGAAGTTTCCTGTTGAAATTCAAGAAAGAGCAAGCAAAACTAAATTTCAGTCTTTTATACCAATGCCTGTTAATTGCAGGAATGGGTTTTGGCATGCAACCAATTCAAGAAATAAATCTGAAGTGCTAGCGAAACTCATCTATCGTCTGGCTGGAGTCCACATCTTCAAACAAGGGTCACTTGAGTAGATGCAAGAAGGAAAGCCCTTGCTGAAGGAGAGGAGAGTCTCAACACACAGTGTGAGAGACCTGGAGGTCTGTCCTCCAAAGTGAGGTGGCAGCAGTCTGTTGCAAGAGGGGGTTGGCAATATGTATATACAGTGGAGGTGGTGCAAACTGCTGCTCCAGTGTTATTAATGCTCTGGGAAGCTTCCCTGGGGTCTGTCAGAGGAACACCTACCCAATAAATGTCTATTATCAATGCTGGCTGACAGCCAGGGAGCTGGGTTATGCTGCTGCACACCACCACTGACAACTTCTCCCTACTTCTCCGGCCCAGCAGATTAGGAATGACTGGGAAGAGCTACTGCACGATGCACCATAATTACAGTAGCAGCCCTCTCAGAGAATCCATTTAACAGGGTATGCCCAAACACACTAAGAGAAAGTTCTGCATTACGTGTTTTTCCTATTTGGAAAAAAAAGAATAATAACCTAACGATATACTGGGAAAGCTTTTTCAGGGAAGATGCTGTGTGATGATGATTTACACCCTGGCACAAAAATAAATAATAGTTCAGGCAGCTTGCAACACATCTTTTTTACATACCTCTTAGCAAGAAGCCATGCATATGGCTTCCAAGTGAGTCCTTTCTCCATGTATGTTATCCATAAATGCTTTTTCCTGCCATTTATCTGGTAAGACATGCTCTTATGAGGATAGAAAGCAATCTGCCTGTTTCACAAACACAGGTATTCCCAAGATGTACCACAATAGGAGCATCAAGTTACCTTTGCCCTGGCACATCCAGCATTTTTTCATTATTTAGTATCTGTTTCGTTCTTTAAAGAAATGTCTTCTACTCCATATGTGACCTGCTCTGCACGGACATCAGTGGGATACGCAGTTGGTGAATAATGATGTTAATGAGTTACAGTTTCACTGCTTCTGGCTTTGTACCCCTTCATTACATCTCCTTGACATTTAACTTGTGCTGAACAACCCTGGTATCTGAATAATAAATTCACATTTTAATTTTGTCTCTTGCCCCAGCATGAATTTTAAACTTCAAAAATGATCTTTAAAGGAAAATAATAATTTTTCTTGCTGTTAGGACTGTACCTGCCTTCAGGTGCTGCATAGAAAGAGGACAGGAGCTGATGAATTCCAAGAAATAACTTTATTCCTTGTAAGCTTCATGTTTTTCTATTATTTGGGAAAAATGTAAGGAAATGGAGCTCAGGCCAAAGCAGTATGTCTAAATCTGTGTTGAAGTGTGGGGATTATGTTCTTCTGGTTTATACTTGTTACATAGCTAGTGAAATCCCTCTCATTTCTCTTCCCTCAATAAAACCTGACGAAGTCCTTCAGCTTGTTTCTCCCAAGGCTCTGCCAGTTTTTTAATATTAAGAGCTCAGATCTGTGGGTAGAAAATCAGGGAAATGTCCTGCATTTGGATTTCTATACATGCAAATGTGGGTAAAGATTATTCTGCCTCTGACTCCAGGGGTTATCTCCATTCCAGTCAAAAGTCAGCTGCAGTGGGAGTGCTTCAGGACACAGACTTGACCCCACATGCTCCTCTTGCCTTGTTAAAGCAAATGCCTTCTGTGAGATGTGGATATGGAGCTGGTCCTTGGTGTCATCTACCACCAGGTCTCCCAAGTATGGGCTTGGTCCAGAGAGGACTTCTGGATGCCAATGCTGCATGCATTTCATTCAAGAGCCATTAGCAATAGGGTTCTGGAAAGTTTTGGACAGTGATATATTGCTCAGCTGATGAGACAATTGGCTTCCAGACAGGATCTCAGCTCTGCTAAACCTTCTTCATACTTGGTGCAGGATTCTTGTAGCAGATTTGGTGGGGGGGGGAACAGACTTACTTCTTTCTTTCCAGTCTTTTCCCTAGGACAGACTTGACAGGAGGGGGTTGGAGTCCTCAGTCTCTCTCTGGAAGACTCAATCTTGATACTATGCTTCAGGCTGATTCAAATATGAGCAAAGATCATAGAATCATAGAATCATAGAATAGTAAGGGTTGGAAAGGACCTAAAGATCATAGAGTTCCAATCCCCCTGCCATGGGCAGGGACACCTTGCCCTAAACCACGTGGTCCAAGGCTCTGTCCAACCTGGCCTTGAACACCACCAGCGATGGAGCATCCACAACCTCCCTGGGCAACCCATTCCAGTGCTTCAACACCCTCACTGTAAAGAACTTCTTCCTTATATCTAATCTAAACTTCCCCTGTTTAAGTTTGAACCCATTACCCCTTGTCCTACCACCACAGTCCCTAACGAAGAGTCCCTCCCCAGCATCCTTGTAGACCCCCTTCAGATACTGGAAGGCTGCTACGAGGTCTCCACACAGCCTTCTCTTCTCCAGGCAGCACAGCCCCAACTCTCTCAGCCTGTCTTCATACGGGAGGTGCTCCAGCCCTCTTATCATCCTCATGGCCCTCCTCTGGACTCGCTCCAACAGCATCATGTCCTGTTTCTGTTGAGGACACCAGAACTGTATGCAGTACTCCAAGTGAGGTCTCACGAGAGCAGAGTAGAGGGGCAGGATCACCTCCTTTGACCTGCTGGTCATGCTTCTTTTGATGCAGCCCAGGATACGGTTGGCTTTCTGGGCTGCGAGCGCACACTGCCGGCTCATGTTAAGCTTCTTGTCAACCAACACCCCCAAGTCCTTCTCTGCAGGGCTGCTCTGAATCTCTTCTCTGCCCAACCTGTAGCAGTGCCTGGGATTGCCCCCACTCAGGTGTAGGACCTTACACTTGGCTTGGTTAAACTTCATAAGGTTGGCATCAGCCCACCTCACAAGTGTGTCAAGATGGCAAATGTCTTTCCACCAGAAAGTGCCGATCAATGACCTTCCCTCTGCAATCAAAGATGTAGACCACTGCAAGCAGGCTTGAAGGGAGGCTCATGGAGGCACTGCCTGGTGAGGACTGGTTACAGGTTCTGGGCAACACCCTACAGCACAGCACCCCTAAAAGTGCTGGCAGCCTAAAGCATAGAGATTAAATTTATGATATGTACTTTCACTGGGCTAAAATCAGCTTGCACCCAGGGCTAGCATCCATTCCAAGGCAGGTTTGCCTTGGGATGCAGCTCACATGACTGGCATGTTTCTGACCACATAGCCCTAGTGCCATTGCCCCGTGCAAAAGAGGGCAACTGGGGGAAAGGAAAGCTGAGTACTGTTTGTCTGTCAAAATCTCTTTTCACCAAGAAATTGACTCTGCAGTGAAGCCATCTGTTGTGAGAAGCGTTTTCTTGTAGATAACAAATCTAGATCTTGTAAGGAAACCAAATCTTCGTATTTTAAAACAAACAAACAAAACCCAAAAAACTTTCTGAAAGAAAAAAAAGTAAATATCTTCTGGGGAAAAAAAAGTATTCCTAACCTCTGTATAATACACAGCAGGAATATCCTTCTGCCCAGCAGTGAGTGACTCCAGTCTGAGGGAGCATCCATCTACATGGGAGCTCCTTGGGATTCCCTTGGCTGCTGAGATCACTAATGTAAATGCTCCCAAATCATTGAATCATAGAATAGCTTGGGTTGGAAGGGACTTCAAAGGTCATCTAGTCCAATCCCCCTGCAATAAAATAAGCAGGGACATCTTCAACACGGCTGACTACCTTTTTTTCCTCCCTGCACACAACAGCAGGGAGAAAAGGAAACAGCATTTTAAAAAATCAAGAAAAAGTTCAGCCTGCCTCTTTTTCTCCTTTTTGCTTCTGACTTTTTAGCCTCTGCGGGTCATATTTTTAGGCTGCAAGATGATGGGCATTATCTCCACTGTAAGACAAAAAACTTGAGTTTAAAAAATCCTTCCTAAAAAGTGTTTCGAACACCTAATCCTTAGACTCCAAAAGCCTTAAGGAAAACGCAGACTACTGCAAAATAGGTAGCTGGAAGAGCAAGCATTAAGAAAGTGTGCTCCTTCATTCATGCCTCTCACTCACACCTAGAGGCTTCTATTACTTCTCCCCAGACTAAGAGAGACTTCATTTTCCTCAGTGAAATAGTTTTATCCCTTTATTTGGCGGTTGCAATGATTACTTTGTTTAGTAAAGCGATGCCTATACTGAATTACCATACCTGTGAGTACTTTCTGCCCTTGGGCTGCTAGCATTTTCACAGGATGCAGGGGGAATTTTTCCCATTTTAACACTTGATACCCTGCTCCCAGCTTTACAAACATGTCAGGTAGTGGTGCCAAAGCAAATACGATTTGCATTCAGTAACCTTTTTGCCTGTGGCTCCTGAGGATACATTTCCCGACTTTGTATTGCCTTGTAAAATGCTTACAGTGAAAAAAAAATAATACACAGAAAAAGAAATAATACACAGATATTACTCCATGGAGCAACCATTTGATATGTAAAGTCAGGAGTTCAAAGAGGATTAAGGATCACTGGCAACAAGCAAGCTGCATTGCTTGTGGATGTGGAAGCAGCCACAGCTGCTCTCACTTTTCACTGGGATTATTTCGATGTCAGTACAGGATCGATCTGGAGTTTTATGTCTCCAAAAGCCATTGACCTATATTTGTTGTATTTAGCAGAATCAAAGGTCATAGGGTTAGGAAAGGTGTCGTGCCTAGCAGACATGAAGCTGTTAGACACTCAGTGTTAGAAAATTTACTGCATGCATGCAAGATGGAAGTCAGTTCATCTAGAAACCTACCATCCACCCCGCAGTAAAAAGAGACAAAGGACTTCCCATCCCATTCATGCCATTCCTCTCAGGGAGAGTGGCTGCTTATTCTAGTATTTGGACTATCACTTCAAAGAGGGTGTTCTAGCTGGCTCATTTCAACTCCATGACTATTTTCCTGCTAAAAATAAGACAATTGTTAAGAGGACAGGAAAGTACAGGAAAGAGTACAGGAAAGGACAGTTAAGAGTACAGGAAAGAAGTACTATAGAATAATATTACCTGGACAGTAATGTGTAATCAAAGGAGCTGCTGTTTGGGAATATTATAACAGACTTTTTCATGTTGGTAATAGAAAAGTAGATACAGGCAGTAACCTCTTGTGTCCCTCTCTCCAGATCCTCCTTCCATTTAAATGCGTCCGTGTAAGATAAGGTGTCCAGAATTTGGACAACCTCGCAAGAGATGAGAAATTGCCTCTTCCAGAATCCATAATTGTGGGAACAGTGATTTAGATCCTAATTAGTGTGAGCAAGCATTACGAGCTCCCACTGGCTACCAAGACGATGGGGGCATGGGACCTCTCGGTGCCATTTTGTCTAATGGAGCCTCGCTAGATGATGGCTGCCAAGTGAGGGTTCTTTCCTGTGAAGGCTGATAGCTCTTCCCATCCTCCCAGCCTCAGTGATATGCTCCTGGCTCCCAGCTTCACTGCACTGCCCATCCATGAGTGAGGGAGAACGAGCCCTTCTGAGCCCAGAAATGCTCTCGGTGCCCAGACAATCTGCTCTATGCAGGTTGTGGGTGCTACAGACTGTCCCAGCAGCTCATCTTCAGTTGCCCCTGTGACATCTTATTTGCGGAGGCCAACAGCCAAGAACTGGCACTCCTTCCAGCAGCTGCACACAGCTGTCTGCCCAAGAAATATCACCAGATGTTATTTATTGAGGGAGGGCTCATTTATGCAAGTAAAACCATGTTGAGTGAGGCCTTATATTGCTTTGGCTGTGTTTGTGATATACAGGACTACTAAAAGGGGAGGGGGGAGAAATAAGTTCTCAAATACAGCAGGTAATGCTTATACTTGGATTCAGAACTGGGAGCTGAACTGCGATAATGAAGTCTGGGACATTTTTGTTTATTTAATCCTACAATGAAAGTTTGCCCCAGCATTTGTAAGCTGGAAGTTTTTGCCTCCACGTCACAACTGCTGCTGGAAAGCGCTTTATTTTCTTCATGAAATTAAATTATGGGGAATCTAAACTTTCAGGAAATTAGAAAATTCAGACATGGATTGTGTTTCTCTTTACTGCTGCTTTTAAGGCTGAAAAGCTGAGTGCTTGTCTTCAGGGATGCTAACAGTTATACCACGGATTATATCACTGAAACGTAGTCTCTTCTTTTTCTGTGGTTTATTCCTCACTGAGATTCTTGTAAATATAAACACAGAATATTTTATATGGGGCAGTTTTCCCTCTAAGTCTGCTATCTTGCTTGGCAAAAAGGTTTAATGGTTGAAGCAAACCCTCTGGAAGGCAGATAAACACTTTGCAGATCTGTTTGGTGTCTCCCCTGTGAAGTATAATTTGATTTAGCTATAGGGGTGGGGTTTAGAGCACTCAAAGTTTACCAGTTCCTTAGAGACATGGAAGTGATGTGCCCTGGGTAATGCAAAGCCATAGAAAAAGTTGCTCCAGGGCTTAGGTGGCACTGAGTAGACTCCGATTCAACTCCTCACTCTGAGTTTCTCACATAAAACTGATGTTTCTCTTTGAGATAGAAACCCTCAGCTCCAGTGGGAGTCAATAGAAACAGGCAATTTCAGAGAGCCGTTCCTCATAGACAGCCATATTAGGAGAAGATGAATCACTCTGTATAAGCACCTATTTCTCTCCATTAACTTAAAGACAGCCAGCAGCAATTGTTCAGCAGAAGTCCTTTGGCTGTAGAGTCTCATTCTGGCTCTGTCCACTTTGTTGTCCTCTTAGAGCAGCCATAGGCAGTCACAAAATCAACATTTGTACCGTGTCCTTGACATCTGATAATTCAGCATGGCCACCCTATGGACAGCTTGACAATATGTTAATGTCCAAAGACATGAGGGTCTACACCTGCATACTCCATGCCTGGATTCATGCCTGCAGTTTGTTATCTGCCCAGCTAAACTGCTCCATAGTGGCTTCAAAATTCAAGATTTATTCTTCTAGGTTCTGGCTCCCAACAAGTAAAGTAGAATAATTGCATCTCTGATCCCTTCAGGGTTTTTTTTTTAAGGATAAATACGGTCAGGCCTTCCTTGAGAAAACCAGTTCCTATAGGAGCTGTGGGGAGAGATGGCATAAAAACACCTAACTGTCATTTTTAAGACTGCCTCTGACAGAAGCCACTGGCATTTTGTTATTTGGGAAAAGGTCGGTTCATACCCCAGGAAGAAATTTTTTAAACAACTTCATTGAATGCTGAATTAAGTTTGTCATTCTGCTTTTTCAGATTATGTAAAGTTTAAACTAATTTTTAACAGAAGGCAAAGTTTCAAATCCCTATATTCTTCACTTGCTCTCTGTGAACATAATCTGACCCCAGATAAGCCTCAGACAGATGTTTATCTTAACTGCTTTCTCATACCAGATAATACTGGAAACTTGGGATGAAGATGTCAAGTGACCTTATAAAAAAAGCTTTGGTGTGGGTGCTCAGCTCTCTGCTCATGGTACAAGATCCTTGAAGTGATAAAGATAAAGTGAAAATAAGCAGTAGAAAATGCTGTGAAAAGCCCACTACAAGAGCATGCCCGTTTTTCTGATGATGAAAGGAAACTGGGAGCCCTTGAGCCATCAAGGTCTGACAGCAGCATTCGTAGCCCTTCCACCAATGGGCAAAGAAGGCTGAGGACCATGAGACCCCCAGAGGTGGCCTTGGCCATAGCAAGAGCAAGTCCTTGTGAATTTGGAGACTTTCTGGCATGTAGTGATTTCTGCAAACAGTTAATAGGAAAGGAAGGAGAAAAGGTAGATGATGGAGAGAGAAGTATGGAAATGCAAGGGACAGAAGGATTAAAAATAAATCAGGATTAGACTGATTTATGTAAGATGACAATATAGGCTTACAGGCTAGACATATGTACTTATGCTGTGAAGAGAACAGGCAAGTGCAGAAAAAAGTGAGTTATGTCCTTTTCTACCCAGATCTGCCCTTATGTTATGTACTGAGGAGCAGGTTTAGGCATAGTCTTATTCTTAGCTCGTAAAGCCTGGTAAGGAAGGGGTTTGCTTTGGTAAGGACCTGGAAATTTTAGAATGCCTTAATTAATAGATTAATTTATAAAGGAAAAAGAGGAAAATCATATCTAAATTAAAAGCTGCCAATAAAAGTAGTGGGGTTTTATGCTTGGTTTCCTGGTTTCAAAGATGCATCTGCAGCAGCACCTTTAATAAGCAGAAACAGTATAGCACTGCTGGAGGGACTGTGCTGTCATGCTTAACTCCAACTCAGAATAACACAGACATCACCTTAAAATGCAATGTTTTAACTTTAATAACAATTTATTTAACTTTCAGCTTTCATTCAGCAGCCAGCCCATTCTCACATCACACAGATGCCCCAAGAAGAGCTTGACAAACACCGATTACCTGCAGCAGCAAAGCAGGATCAGGGAAAGTGTTTGCAGCACCAAATGTACAAAAATGCGCAAAAAATATTGCCTTTTGGAGGAAGAAGGTGTGAGGAGCAATGGGAAGATGCAGCTTTTACCCTTTGATCTTGTCCCTTCTGCTTACAAAACTAGTAGGCTTTGACTGTATTTTTACCCTTTTGGATGTCTAAGGCTGGTTGTTGGCCACCTGTCTAAAGCCCATCATATTTCTCACTCAACATGATCTTGGTCACAATTCCATCCTGAAGCAGCAGGGAAGAGGAGGTAGGGACACAGTTAAACAGACCTGGCTGTGACAGTGTTCTGTACGAACTTCAGAAGAGAGTGTAGAAAAGAGGAGCCTGGGATCAGGCATCATCACTCTCACCATATGTGGGAGTTCACCTGAGGTTTGCATTTGACTTCAATGTGAAGCTGGAGCTAATGTGTGGGCTCATATCCATCACATCCTTTGGCTGTAATGAATTCAGTGGGGGAGCTCATTTTGATGGAGGAAGATCACAGAGATCTGCTAGCAGGAACTGAGCAGCAGGGAAGTCTCCAGGCAGAGACAGGAAGGAGAAGGAGGTAGTTGAGGTAACACCATACACGTAGGTGTTAAACACATTGATTTTTCCAACCCCAAGTTGTAATGCCAATGTTTCAGCTATAGCTCTCTGACCATACTCAAAAGCCATAAAAAGATACCGATTCTCACAGGAATATTTTTTTAAAAAAGAGCTTATCTTTATTTCTTGTGGTCTAGGATCACAGCAGTGGGATGTGTTTTTACAAACTACATAATCACTTGTCAATGCAAAGCAAGGACTGACGCTAAGTTTAGAATATATTGCAGGCAGAATTTAACTTGCTTTGACAAAGCTGAGCCAAACCATAACAGAAGCCCCATGGCCACACTTGCACTGCCACCCTGGCTTACCCTTGCCTGGGCAGTGCAGGGTGAAGGGGGATGCACACCAGCAATGCAGCAAGTTTCTTCCTAAATGCTGTGCAATGCTCTCTTTAAACTGTGTGCAGGGTACACAGGACTCTAAAACTGTCTCACACTCCCTCCCCACATCTAAGTAGATGATCTCAGTTCCTTTTCTCTATCGCCATCCCCATAAGACAACATGGTGACCCTGTTAACTGTAAAGCACTCAGGTTTTGCATCAATCTCTGCAAAGCTAGCTTTAATCAGCACTCTTCTGTCAGCCCTGCAGTGCATTCTCTGTTACATCAGGATGGCAAAAAAAGAAATAAAAAAGCAAGCAAAGCCTGCAGCCGTCGACATGGTCTTCTTAGCTGTTTGTGTGCTCTGGCTGTCTGGCCTTAAACGTGTGTACAGACTGCGTCCTAAGTGCCCTGATAAGATTGGGGCTCCAGAATGTGTTGTCCTGAGAACGCTTGCTGCTGTTTATCTGTGAGCTAACTAACGTTCCAAAGTTTCCCGGCCATCAGCCCTGACACCCTGATTCAGACCAGATGACAGGTAGACATGATACCAAACAGCTTTTGTGCCTCAGGGTGATACTGAAGTGTCTGAGAACCCAAAAGCTTTGAGCAAGCTGTTGAGTCAGGTCTGCTGACACGGTGGTGGCTGGTGATACCCGCCACAGCTGCTCTTGTGGCATCCTGTGTGAAGCGTGGGATTTGTCCCCTCCTGAGGCCCACAGTGCTCCTCATCCTCCTTCAGTGGGTGGTCGAGAGGTGACAACCAATCCTTCCCTCTCCTCTTTTCCAGGCTGTTGGATGCAACTTTTGTGTGAATATGTATGCAGCATTATCTTATGAGCACATATATTGCTCCAGCACAGATGTGTTTAAAGTGATGGATGTGGGAAAGATGCCAGAGGCCTTTGGCGTGGGCATCTGTGTTCTTCAAAGCATAGGCACTTTTAAGTGTCAGTGGGTAGGGGCTATTTTAAAGCTGAGGGGATTGACATCGAGCTGTGCCTACTTTCCTTCAATGTACAGAACAGGGAAAATGCTGAGCAACCTCCCGGCATGATGCTCACTGTTGTGCTCCCAAGACCATCCACTCACAGCCTGCTTGTCTCTGATTTGCTGACATTATTCTGATTTATTAGGTGTTTAAGTCATTTAGGTAGAAAAATAATTTCTTAATTTATTTTTCTGTTTTTTGGAAGAAAGATATCTAAGAGTAAAACTTAATCTTCTTACTATATACGTCCCTATACACCCTTACATGCTCCAGTGGGGTGTTGTGTGGTATCATAGCATGAAAGATGCTGTAGAAGCACAAACTTACAGTATTTTCACCGCCCAGTTAAGATCAAGCAACCTATAGGAAAAAAAGTTATTTATAAATCTTAAGCATTTTGCAACACTTCCAGAGCTTGTGAAAACTCAGAGAGAAATCAAATTGGCTGCTGATCCAGCTATCAACTGCTGACAGTCCTGGAGGTTTCTGGTAACCCGTGTCCTATGGGAAGGGAAAGTATTTTCTACAAGAAGACGGTGTTTTTCAATCCTGCACAGTCTGCAGGGTGGTGAAACATGCTTGGCATTGGAGCTGCCCGCAGAGCCCCGCAGTTTGAATTCCAGACACTAGAAGCACTAGAGAAACCGCGGAAGGACTGTAGAGTTAGGCACTATTTCTGGAAGTCCTCCTCATCAAACAAGCTAACAATAGCAGTTATTGCCCCAGGTCCTTTGCTAGAAGGGCAGCAACCATGGCCCATCAGATCTAGTTCCCACCTGTGCAGATCCAGTGCTTGAGTAAAGGTCTACATGGAGTTATTTGCTTTCTTTTCATTCATGCCCCTGATGTCCATGAGTAGCAGCAGTTTTAATCAGTGATTTAAGTGCTCTTTGCAGCCAGATCAAAGACAGAAGCATCAGTTTTCCTCCATGTGTGCAGCTGTTTTCATGTGTTTTGCAGCTTTGAAGTCTCTAATCCTCTTCCCAACTGAGTTGGGAATCTGGCTTGTGCTATAACCACACAGTTTCAGACAGTGGTAGGCTAAAAGTCTCTATTTCAGAGAAGTAGCTGCCACTCAGGACAGAAATCCTGGAGCTAAAATGGGTATTCTAAGAAAATGTCAGCTCAAAGGGTGGCTGCTGTCAGAAAAACAAACTCTTATGCATTACTGGGAGAGATACCAGCGTGCTGCTCCATAAATATGGGGTGAGACTCCATCGTGCCTGATTGCTGCCTCCCCCTTGGCCAAAAGATGCTGCCGAGTTGGTGCAGAGAAGGGTGACAGGCAGGATCAAAAGTATGAAACAGCTGCCATGTGGGGAAGTATTCAATAGACTGGGACTCTTCTGTCTGAGGGCAGATAAACTGCAGGAGGATGTGATAAAGGGGTATAAAATCATGACTGGCCTGGAAAAAATGAATAGCAAAGGAGAATCTGGCTCCTCTGACCCAAGGGCTAGGGAAGTGTCAAATAAACCAGCACACAGAGGGTGGGAAAGAAAGAAAAGGAGATGTTCTACACCCTCAAGGCACTACAACATTGGAGCTTCGACCATAGGATGCTGTAGATATCACATTTTTTCACGTGGGTTCAAAATGGACAGTGTCAACTGATGGATTAAAAACTCTCCAGGGACTACTAAACACAGAGTTTGCTGGGGTGCTACAGGGCACTGGTTTTGTCTGCCCACCCTGCTCTTGCTCATGGGTGAAGGTGGGACACTGGGCAAGACAAATCGCTGGTTTGGCGCAGTGTAGGTATTTTTATGTTTCTGTTATGCAACATTTATTTGCCAAAAATGAGCAGTATCTGAAGATGGCAGGTCTGGTTTTACACATCAGGAATGAGCCCAAGACACAGCATTGGAAGTGAGTGACCACTGGCTGCTTGAGGAAAAGCTCCTCTGTGACAGTGCTCATCCAGCCACGTAATTGGCCTCCTTCACACAGGCAAGCAGTGTACTCCACCTATGCTTTCCATGCTTCTTCCATATTTTCTTTGTAAGACTTTCTGTAATGGGGTTTAGCCACAAAATATTGTTTATGCATTTTCCAGACAGCATTGCTTTAGCTCTGCAGCCCTGGGAGATGCTGTTGCCTCCATTTAATGGGCATGGCTGCAGAAACAAGACCTCTCCCAGTTGCAGGGAGGCCCAGATTCAGAGCCAGCCCATGTTAAGGCTTCTCCAATCCCAACTCTGTAGATGACTAGACAATTTACTAGACTAGACTATTAAACTGTCTTTATTTCAGTAACATCATGTTTCACTAAACATGATGACAGTTTTAAAATACATTAACAATACAAAACCTCAAGAGCACCCATTGAGACCTGTCCAAAAGCACATGAACACTGGTTGTCTGCATCCCATTTCCTTACCTAAGGAGTATCTTCCTGCTTTTGATTTTATGATCAAATCAAGGCTCATACTTCATCCTTGATACGAGAACATTAAAAAATCCTTACTGATCCACTGCTTAACTCTATTCCTTCTAAAATCACTTCCAAAACTTGAGGTCGTCATTCCCCTTCATGGTGACCAGCTACCATTTCCTTCTTTCCTCCTTCAGCTACATTTCTGTTTTGCTGGATTTCTAAAATGTATCAGATAACTGTGATCTTGCTCTTAGCTAAGTCTATAAAAATTTGAAACATCACCTCTGCCCTTGATCCAGGTGGGCAGCATTAAGAATCTGGCTCTGAAGAATGGACAGAGGATATAGCCAAAAAGTGAAAAGCTGATACAGTTCTAAATCCCAAGTTATCCACAGAACTGTCTTAGTCTTGTGGCTCACTAGAAACCTGATCATGTGCAGGTCCACAGGTATCTTCAGTGTTAGTGAAATTTGGAGCAATATAACAATGCTCTGCTTTTAATGTAGGTAAAATGCAACAACAAAACAAATTCATTATTAATATTATTATTGTTGTTATTATTATTATTGTTATTGCTATTCTTTATTCTGTCTTATCTCCTGACTGTATTTTCACTCTTTCATAGCACAGGCCTTTCAAGCATTACAGTGCCAGCATTGCTTCTGATTTGGTATTGTTTCAGCCCTATATATCCCCGTATATGCTGGGATAGCACAAGGCTTGGATAACAAAATAAATCCTTGGGTCTTGAAGCCACTTCCTATTTTATCATTTTATTTGGAGATGATTTAGGCATTGAAATTACAGCCTACATATTTGCAGCTATTTTGTCCCTCAAAACACCTTGTCACTGAATTATTTCATGCAGGAACTTCCTTATAACTTATCTCCTCCTCCAACTTGTTCACACTTAAAGGTCACAGTCGTCTGCCTCTGATATCGCCAGCTCTCACTGCAGAAAGGGTCAGAGTCCCAAACTGTGGCAGGAATTTGAGAAGGAGGAAGAGGCAAAGGACTGCAGGACAACAGCATCTTTTCTTTTTCAGATAATTTATGGGCCATTGCAGAGCACAGAAAAGGGGGTAGGATGGAGGGGACGAGAGCTTCAGACTGCAGCTTCAAGCAGGCAGCCAGGCAGCACGGATATTGCCAACCAGAGCTCACGACTGCAGGCAGACATATACCCCACCTCTCACTCACACCTTCCCTCTGCTGCTCATCTCCCTGCTTCTGAGCAATGTTTTGTTCAGAAAAACATGTCACCTGGGTGGCAGCCCCTATCTTGCCTACATGATAGCAAGATGCACTGTAATAGCCTTTTAAATACAGCCTGCAAAATGTTTCATGAAGTATCTGTACTTGTGATGGAAGCCCAAGACAGGTGTGAAGTCAAAACACTTGCATCTTGTCGTTAAACTGAAAGCACCCCCCAGAAAAGGGTTTCAGATCTCTGATCTGCATTTTATTAGGATACAACTACAAGAGGAAGATCTCTTAGACAGAAGGCACAGGGACTTGCTGGGTGGGAAAATGGGAAGTGAAAGAGGATGGGGATGGACTTGGTTAACACTTTTGCTCCTGAAGGTCTTTCAGCTGCTCAGACCCTACAGCCAGGTGTGCTCAGCTACACCCATGTGTCCTGTTTCAAGGTCAAAACCAACTAGCAAAGCTTGCAGTGTCCTGATTTAGACTGGAATCCAAAACACATGCGGGACAAGTTAATTTTGCCTCTGATAAAAGCGGAGGTCTGGCCAGCAGAATTTGCTATCATTTCAGTAGCAAGTGGAAAGCAAAGGCAAGAACTGTTCTCAGAGGAGAGGTTACACAGTCCAGGTTTCCATTTGGTTGGAAATATGTTAAAGCTAATTGAATTTCCTTTGGAAAAAACAGAAGCTTAGGTGAGACGATGCAGTGTTTTACCACACTTTTAAAGTTGACTCTACCCAAGCCAAAACCTACATCCAGGGACTGGTGACACTGCCTGGATGCAAACTAGATGTAGTGTATCAAAGTGACTCCCCCAAAAGTAATGCACAAAAACTGCTGTAGAGGCTCTGCAAAAAGCCAAAGCATCAGGTTCTCCCATATCAAATCATATACCGCCACAGCATATTATGGTGGAGAGCAGACAGGCAGGCTGATAGAGTGACAGAGAAAGAGATGGGAGGGCATTTATAGATAAATAGGGATTTGTAAATATTAAATGTGAGTCTTAATGGACTTGCATTCTCTGCCAATACATTTACAAGGGAAGAGGATTAGCGAGCAGTTTGGCACAAAGACCTCCCTCTACAGAGCAGATATTCTGCAATTAGGACGTCCTGTTCTTTGAGAAAAACATTTACGTGGGCAATTGAAAAACTACTGTTGAAAATCTACCTCTCACACACACATGCTGACTTGCAAAATATTTGCTTATTTGCCTTTCTTGATGAGCAGAGACTGAGATCTGCCCCGCTGCTCTGAAGTAGAGTCTGCCTACTTCTTCTACTCTACTTCTACAGTAAGGACTGTTCAAGTCTGTTAATGTGAAATGATACAGATATGCTAGGCTTTACTGTGGCTTTCCAATAGATCTTTGTGAAATAACTGATTTTGCTCTGTTATTGCCAAAGGAGAAAACTTAGAGGAGGAAGCAGAATATTAAATAAAAACTAATTTTCGATTTCTTTCTAACTCAATGCCACAATGTGCTTTGTTTTGGTTTGGTTTTCCCATTAGTATAAGTTCACTGCCAATCCACTGGAAAAGCAAATATCTGTGTTAAAAACATGTGCATTACTTTTGGGGGAGTCACTTTGATACACTACATCTAGTTTGCATCCAGGCAGTGTCACCAGTCCCTGGATGTAGATTTTGGCTTGGGTAGAGTCAATTTTATTAACAGTAACTTGCATGCTTAAGAATTATGACCAAAACAGTGTTGATAACACAGGAATGTTTTCATTACTGCTGAGCAGTGCTTACACAGAGTCAAGGCCTTTTCTGGTCCTCACACTGTCAATGAGTAGGCTGGGGGTACACAAGGAATTGGGAAGGGACACAGCCAGGACAGTTGACCCCAAGCGACCCAAGGGATATTCCATAGCATATGGCATCATGCGCAGCATGTAAAGCTGGAGGAAGAAAAGGAAGGTGGGGACATTTGGAGTGATGGTGTTTGTCTTCCCAAGTAATTGTTACATGTGATTGAGCCCTGCTCTCCTGGAGATGGCTGAACACCTGCCTGCCAATGGGAAGTGGTGAATGAATTCCTCAGTTTGCTTTTGCTTTACCTATTAAACTGTTTATTTCAACCCACAAGTTTTCTGACTTTTACCCGTTCGAGCCTCTCCCCCATCCCACTGCAGGGACTGAGTGAGCAGCTGCCAGATCTGAGCTGCCCGCTGGGGTTAAACTAGGACACTGGGAAACGGCATTTACCCAGCAGCACTTCTGGTTCTCCACATCTCTGAAACAACTTGGTTGTTACAGGACCACACAGTAACAATCTCAGATTGCCGTCGTAACTTCATTAAGTTCAAAGCGAATTAAGCTGATGATGTCCCAGGATAGTAGACACCTAAATGTGCATTCCCCACTACCTGGCACAATGTGACCTGCAAGCAAATTATTGCACTTCTCAGCGAGAGCAGAAGCAATCACCCACAAGCCTCACAAGCTATGAATTTACTATCTCGATCATATGCATTACAGAAAATCTCAGACTTGACTCCTTCCTTGTACCACCTGAACTGTCATTTTAATCAGCTTTACTAAACTATCCAGGAGCATGAAATGCTCATGGGCTGTAGAGAGTTTAATCTTTCTATATCATTTTCATACATTCCTGTCCCTCATTTCTACCTGTCAGATTCTGTCTGTCCCAGGTAGAGCTCTACAAATACCTCCTGTGCAGAAACAATGTTGTGTTTTCTCCCCCCTCCCCCTTTTGTTTCCCTCAAAGTAAATTTTGATTCTGTTTACAATCTAAAATTAACAATCTGAAATCAAGTGTTTAAGAAGTTGAAGCCAAATATTTTGCAGTAAGAATGCTGTTTTGGTAAGGAGCAACCTCAGGGCTGCCAAACTTAAAAACACGCAGATATTTAGTCAGATCATGAAGCCCTAGATGAGCACACCTGAAGTGTGTGCAGTGATCTGATCACTACTTTATCCACCCATATTTACCAAGGTAAAATTCAAAAAACAATTCACTCATGTTTGTAGGTACATGCTTTTAAGAAAGCTCTCAAACTGCACTTTCAAAAATAACAAATATCAGTTTGTTCCATTGTATTAGGACACCATCACCATTATGCCAATGCTGTGGTTTGCTGCTGCTGTTTTTAAGCCCTCCAATGTTTGCATAAAATACATTCACTGCCCTTCAGATTATTTAACACCTAAATGAAATTGAGTTTGTTCATCCCACTGAGTTGCTAGGCAGCCATTACAGAGCACCATGCATTTCTGATGGGTCTGGTAGCTGGAAAAATTATTGAAAAAAGTGTAAGTAAAAAGAAAAAAACTAAGTAGATATATTTTTAAGTCAGGTACCTGTTTAGCACACGTTTTGTACCCATTTAAATAGGCAACTAACTGCGTGTACTTCAAACATGTAATTTTTCACATGAAATACTGAAGTGTCCACTGCATGGACAAGAGGGTGTTGTCTGTGCCTGTGATTTCCATGCATGTTTATTCATCTGCAAGCACATATAATCCTTCAGATTTTAAAAATCAATGCAGAATAGTGATTGGAGGAATGCAGTATCTTGTGGCACAGAGGGATTTCCACCCTGGCATGCAAGGCAACTCCTGGGATGCTACTTAGGACCTGTCCCAGTGAAGGATTAAGCATCTAAATGTGATTTAGGCAGGTTTAGGCATTGAAACTGATAGAAGGGAGGAGGCTGGAGAACCATCCACCCCTTCTTTGCAAAATGGGTCACTGTGCCCCTCAGATTAATTCAGGGTTAGGCTACTAGCTGCTTAGTGCAATAACAAATAAACAGCTCAAGGAACAGGAGCTGCAATAGAGTAGACCCTACTTCTACAAGACTGTTCAAACCACACAATTTCTGAGCAGTAAATTATGCAATTAGTGACAGTTACCATCCTGTTCCGAAACTTTTCAGCATTTTTTCCCTTTCAGAAATCTCAGATGGAGACAAGTTGCTACCCAGTTCCCTCCCACTCTCCCCTACAGAGCAGAGCCACGAGAGATCAGCTCCTTTTCATTACATGACACTCTCCAGGAGAAAAAAATCAGTCTAGAAATTTTAGGAGCTTCAGAACAGCTCAGGTTTTTCATCTCGCAAAGTGTACAATGCTGGTAATTAATTATCGATTAAATAGAAAAAATTGTAAAAATGCTTAGTAGTGGCATAAGTTTTACAAAGGCTGAAGAGGAGACTCTCCCCTGTCAGAGGAGACTTAGCTTTAGCAATATGCCAGGCTGATATTATTTCTGACACCTTTTTTTTTTTGCAAAACATATGGCTAACCACACAAGTCATGATCCCACCCAAAAACTACCATTTGCTGAGATATCTTTAACCAGCATACTCTGACGTACTTTATGTCAACATACAAGAAACAAGGTAGAGGTTATACTGATGAAGGAATGGGGATCACGGGGAAATGTGCATTGCTTTCTTGGGAAGAGGAGAATTTCCCTGCTGGGAGGTGACTTGGCACTGGCCCCTGGCTCTGGCTTGTGAACAGCATTCTTTGCTGGAGTACCACGGGTTTTACAAAGTTGGATATGTTCAAAGTAGTTCTTCAGCTGCACAGTGATGATAATGAAGTTCAAAAAGAGATGCATGTCAGAAAACGTAGCAATCAGTCACTTCATATTTTTTTTTGTTTTGAAATGTAAAATAGCGGTGTTGAGCTGAGTCTGACAGGACTGGAATTTTGTCACAAATTTACAAGACCTGGACTTCGAAGGAATACATCATATTTATAAAAAAAAAAATCTTTTGAGAAACAGAGTTCTGTAGATATAAGCAACATTCTGGAAATGCCTTAACAACATGTCATTTTGTTCTGGTGGCACCTACACTAAATGCTTTTCATTTATCTGAAGTGAAACAACACACCTAAAAAATACCCAAAAAGTTAGGTTTTGAAAACGGGAGTGGGAAAAAAATACCTAAAAGTGTGTCAGGTTTCACATGCAAATGATGGGTTTGTTTGACTAAGTGAAAATGTCTGTGTCTGGTTGTGGCACCAACTGGCACAGCCAGCAAGGAGTGAAGCACTTCATGGTGTCCATGGCCTGCCTCCATTCCAGTGCCTATACCAGTGCAGAAAAATGGTGCTAGACAGTCCTGTCTCTCTCCAGTGACTTCAATGGGAGTCTACAATGTGTAGTTCTTCTGCAGACGCAGGCACAGTAGGCACCTAAAGTGAAATGCAGTTGCATTTTGGAGGGGATTAATCTCATTTTGCTTTAGGTGCTGCCCCATAGCAAATGTATACAATGCATTTACCACTCTGCAGCACCACAGTGGTCACCCAACCACCCTTGCAGGGTTCAGGGGCAGCCGCCTTCAATACACGGAGAACTGCCAGGGCCTAGAGGCTGCACTGCTCTGGAGCTTGGCTTTAAAGAGGATGGTCGGAAGATGCAGTCTGTCACCACATAGAGGCTCTCCATCTGCTGTATGACCTTATGCAGAGTTGTCTTATGCATCAGATATTTGGGAGATCCAAATCTATTCAGCTATGCCATATAAGGGGATTTCCACAGAGCATGCCTCCATCATTCCTGTTGCGTATTATCTGTATAACCCCTTTGGGCTGGATTATCTCCTTTACTGAAATCTGTTCCATACAGGGGAAAGGGCTGTGCTTCTCAATCTGCTCATGCCTTGGAGTGGCAAAAGGACTGTGTGCCTGCAAAGAGTTGGCTCCAGACCCAAAATATTCCCATGCAGAGATGGCTGGAGCAGTTGGCATGGAAGCTCATTCTCTCTGTTATTTGCCATCCCCCAGTCCTTGCCCACGAATGTTCTTCAGAAAATGGGTAGTGTGGTCAGATAATGGTCTTTAAGGTCAGGTAGGTGATGTGAAAAGTCTGGATGCAGGATATGAAATCAGCTCTGAAGTATGTTATAACTGGAAGAAGTCAACACTCAAACCTCATGTCAGCATCCAGGAAAGAATATGGTCAGTTTTGTTGTCATGGAAATGCTACAATTGAATTTTACACACGGTAAATGCATTGTCTAATCACCTTTATACATACTACAATTCAGTAGCTATAGGTAAGATTGCTGTATCGCAGCAAAGGAGAGACTTTGAGAAGTAAAAGAGTTTTCCACTCATCTCTGGGGTGCATGATAGGAAGTTAATGGCACAAAACAACCCATGGTCAAAGGAATTTTCTCATCCTCCCCATTAGTATGTGGTCTATTTTGTATATATGTGATTCATTATAGAATTTTAGTCCCATAAAAGCTCTTCTATCCTCCTTTTGTACATACGCCAAATGGCGAGAAAAGCCAGAGGCAATTAAAACAAATATGGCTTGAATCACAGGCCTGTTCCCACAAGACCATGCAATAGGTAAATGGGTTAAGATGTGCAATAAGTAGATGCTGTAGAAAGGCCACCTTCTCAAAACTGGCTCTGCTCCTAGCTTCCTTGTGCTGTGAGTCAGGGTCTCTCCAGCCTTGCTGCATCACTCCAGGCAAAGTGGGTACAAAGGACTACACTTACATTTAGTTCCTGGTCCTCATCATCCTACAGTGTGAAGCATGTCTGTTTAAAGGCCAGGTTTTACCTCCCCAGCCCTAATTCTAGCACTTAATTCCAAAGTGTTTTTTTCTGTGGTTACTGGTGGGAGAAAGCAAGTAAATAGCTTCATGCTTGCAAAGCAGAGAAGAGAGTAAGAACATCAAAATAATGAAGGATGAGGGAAAATGAAAAGGTTTTCCATCTTAGACCTCTGCTGTCACATCAGATCAGTGAAGGCAGAAAAGGTCAGCATATTTATGATTTCCAATATTGCATTTCCTCTGGTGATTTTTCAGTAATGTCACCTTCTTCACTGTGATTAGATAAAGGGATCAGGATTTGGGCGAATGCTGCATCTTACACTAACACTAAGAAAGGAAGGGTCCAAATGCAAGTTCACTCCTGCTCAAAGCTTCAGGGTGTACCAAATCTTTCCAACCTTTTCAGCATAGAATTGAGAAGGAAATTTAAGAAATGCTGTATGAAGAATGACACCAATACATATGTTGATCAAAAGGGAATTAATAAATGTGGTCTGGTCTCTACAGTAAGGAATGAGGCTCTCTCAGAAGGTAAAGGAGAAATAAATCATCTGAACATCACTTTTGCACTTCACTATCTTACAATAAATTTCTGTTCCACACAATCTCAGCTCTTTATGTTGTAGCGACTAATACATTAAACCTTGTACTCAACCCTTTCCTATGAAATCTTGGGCTAAACTCTGCACTTCTATTACATTTATGATAACTAGGTAGGATATGAGTAGAGCTTGATGTCACCGTGGGTCTGAGTGACCAGGAACCCCATTAATCACCAGTGGAACTGATGCCACAGCAGCCTGCTTTAAATGAAGTCACACTTCTGCATCGTCAGCGCCTGGTCCACATACCCTATGCTGGTTGCTCTGTCATTTGAAAGGATAAACTGGTAATTCCCCTCTGGCTTTTGACCAAAACTCTCCATATGAAATCTTCATTTAGCTGACATTTATTTGTTTACAAAATGCTGGAAACATGGTTTTTGAAAACAGAAAAATGGTGCCTTTGGAATGGTGCCTGTGCTTCCCTGGGCTAGTGGAGACTAGGAGAAGGAGAAATCTACTTTTTTGTTTAGGTGTCAATGAAAGTTAACCAGGCAGCTGAATTTGCAAATCCATCTAAAGTAATGATGTTTTAAGATATCTTGTCATCTTTTCCTTAAAAATGCTTACCAGAACTTTTTCTTTCACTGTCCTCTTCCTTACAGCCCTGCACTCTGCATAGGAATTAGTCTCTGGGTAGGACATGTTGAGAGGCAGCAGGAGAAACAAGCTTACTATTTTTGCCCTATATTTTACAGTGCAGCAAAGAACATCCCAAACTTTGATTGCTACCTCCACCTTGGGTAAAAGTAAAAAAGTGACCTTATAAATGCTGCACTTTGAGATTGCACAGCTTTGGTTCAGGGCTTTTTACCTTTTATGTTTCCATTGCACTCCCATTTAACACTCTTCCTTCTGCAGGTGAACTCTTCATGCATGCTTTCAGAACAATATTTGCTGGTGTTATCACTTCCTGATGCTGGTCTAGATGACAGGTTGCAAGGATCCAGATGAAAGGAGAAGAGGGAGCATATGAGTATCTGAGTTGGAGCTGTGTCAAGTCTCACCACGTGCCATAAGTTTGGACAGATAGGAGGGAGTGAGTGGGGCCAAAAACCAGTGAGAGTTATAGCTGAAAGAGACAAATAAATAAAATGACATTGCTGACCTATTTTCCCTTGACAGATCTCATTGCTCATTGCAACAGTCAGTAATTTACTATACTTACTTATAAAGTATTTACTATTTGTACTTCAATTTATGATCCTTCCTCCACCAGGCCACTGCACCAGAGATGTTTTTAAAACTTGCTTGCAGAAGAAATTTGTCCTGCAAGGAAATTTGTGAGCTGGTCTACAGATGCTTTAGGTGTGACCTCCGATAACTTGATTGCAGTATTATTGCAGCAATACACTGCAATAATGCAACTCCTCTTCTTCCAGTGCAAAAAAAGTGCAAAATTGTGCTGGCACAAGAGGAGGTCACACTGTCCTTGTCTGGCTCCTTGTTTTGGAAAAAAAGTCTGCCTCAGCCCTGTACCAAGCATAGGTGACGGCTTAAGTTATTCCAGTCTGTTCACTCTTCCTTCTTCTAATTCAGCAGGAAGAAAGAAATAATCCTCCAGGAGCAGAGGTTTGTTTAGGGCACAAATGGTATGATCTTGTTGTCAACATAGCCTTGTATAATCTAGGGCAAAAAAATATTATTGCATGTGGCAAGCCAAGGGGTGTGCACTAGCCTTCTTTCTGCAATTAGTACTCTTATTTTACCACATTTGCCCTTTTCGATTATTATGTTATACTGAGCCTCACAGCGTTGCTTTAATCAGTCTTTAGTTCAGTAGCGGGTCATGTGCGGGTCAACAGAGATTGACCCATGCCACAGCCATGCATCCTCCATCAGAGGTAAAATTGGGGGAAGATGGGTACCAACTGTAATTGTCATTATGGTAACTGAATGAGCAGGCACAGCCCTCTGAAGAGGTTGGAAAGCATTGATTTTTACATAATTTATTGTTATTTATGTACATGCTTAGCCTGTCTCCTGGAAATGGATGTACAGGCTTCAGAAGATCTACTCGTGTGAGTAAAGTTAAGTACTTCAGAACTCGCAGGCTTTGGGCCTAAATCCATAAAAGCAAAGCATCTTGCTCTATGTCCTGAGTTTATCTAGACCAGAAATGCTTATTTCAGCTTGAAGGTTCACAGAGCCTTTGCCTGTGTTTTCATAAGAGGATGACCTTAAGCTCTCAACATATTCTGTTGAAATGTGATTTAAAGTTCTGGCAGAAAGGCAAAACTATTTTGGTTTTTTTTTCCCCCAAAGAAAACCAGAATAAACAAACATTAGCTGCTGCCTTTCTCTCACTCTTCACTTCTTCTAGTAGATGGATTCCTCAGGCAGACAGGTAAGACACAATTGAATTTGTGAGCCTAATGCATATCAGTTCATGCACCCTAGACTAGCTCCCAAAACTGCACATCGCACCATCTGTCACACATAGGTGGTGGAGAGTAAATGGTAAAAAAACAAATCTGCCTCGGTACACAGAAGAAAATCATTAACACTGGAAAGGGTGCTGTTACCTGAAGAGAGGCAAGATGTGCCTCAGGGAACGGAAGCTCATTAGAGTGCTAGTCTCTATTTCTTTATTGTTAAGTATCATGGGTAAACATAAGCCAAATGTCTATTTAAAGGATTGCAATGCTCAGTCACACATATTTTTCAAGAACTTTCTAGATGTCTGTCCTTGACAAGAGCTGTTCTTTTGTCTACAGCATTTGGGCTTTCCCTCCATATTTCTCCACATCTCAGCTTGTGGAACTCTGTGACAATGTCTCGGTCTTTCATACTTCAGTTTCTCAGTCCACCTCCTCAGAAATCATCACCAAAAGCCACCAGCTTCCTCCCAGAGCTGGTCTTCACCATGGTGCAGCCAGACCCTGCACTTCCAACGCAATGAAAGGAACAGCCCAGGCTTTACCGAGCAGGATTCAGGGCAGTCAATATTACCAAAGGTCCAAATATTGTCAGTCGTGCATTTGTGATGATGAAATATTCCACAATATTTCCACTAATTCCACGTTGACTTAAAGAGTTGTGTGATGGATTGTGTGTCCAGATATTCGGTGAGGTTTGGACTATGCTCCTTCCACATGGGAAAGGGGTGCTGACATACCAAAATCTCCAGCTACCTTTCAAATGAGACATCTCCAGTGAGGATTATGGTTTTTTGCATTTTGTTCTCACTCATCAGACTAAAGGATGACAGCACTCTCTTTTCATTTAGGTGATTTATTTATGAATTTCCCCAGCCTTCGCTCTGTAATAAATGCACTGATCAGAAATACTTGACACATTGCTAGTCCTAGACATAATTGAATCTTTGTTCTATGACTTGAAACTGCTATCAATACTTATTGAAGCACAAAACATACACTTGTCTGGTGAGTGCTTAGAAGTGACTTAGGTTATTATGTTGTGGTTGATTTACAACAAAACCATCTGAATTATGAACTGTGTGAAGAAGAGGTAATTAAATTTGAGACATTCAGGCTGCGAGTGCTTTGGATTGTGATAAATACAAAGTCAAAAAAGTCTTCCCCAGGGACGTTGGCATCAAGAGGTGTTCAGCTGCTCCACAGGCTTATGTTTTATAGTGCGACAAGCCTTTTATTGGCAAAATGGGATTTATCTTTTTAGATATGGTTATTCTACAAGTTTAACCAGCATCAGCTGCTTCATGATACAATAGGAAGATTGCTGAATGGTTAGAAAACTAAAAAAATAAACCAACAACAAACTCAAACAATGAAATCCTGCATCAGATTTTATTTTCTTTCCTTACATTTTAGCTCTTATAATTATGGGGGCAGTTTTAACAAAGTGCCTACCAGCAGCTTCACTCAAAGCCTTAAATGCCAATTGTTCTTTGCTGCCTTTGTTACTGCTCAGCAAAGGCTAAATTTCAAACCACATTATGTATTGAACCTAATAAATAGTTCGTGAAAAGGGATAAATTCCTCTAGAGTTCAATTCATCCCTCTTATCTGAGGTATCTAATTTAAGAGGGGATGAATTGTCCTTTCTGAGGCACCTGTCTCTCATCAGAGACTGCAAATGGACCTTTTAGCACCTAACTTTGAGAGAAATAATATTAAAGGAAACACCACCTGGAAAGACTAACTGAGACAAGAGATAACCTCTTTGCTTCTATCTTCCATGCCACAAATGTGCTCGTATCTTTCTCTTAGTGGTAAGACCTGGGTGTATATTGTCTGGTCCATCAATACAGATAGCAGAAAAAATACAGAAGCACATGATGCGTAAGATTAATATCCTTCTAACTTCAGACATTTGCCATGCAGGCTCTGCATTTCAGCTGGCATAGCTCTCATTGTAGTCAGCATACAGAAATACGCACTTTGAGGACATGATTCTTCTGACTGTCTTTAGAGAACAAGATGAATTGTGCCTCCAAACCCATGGATTCTTCCAACTCCCAAACTCCATGGTCTATAAAAAAAGCAGATAAATAGTTAATAAACAGATGTTTTTAGTGGTGCAATATTTAATCAGGTGTAACCCACTTTTACAGTCATTGCAACTGGTGACTAAGACAGATCCAAACCACAAACCAGAGCAGTAAACCTTTGGGCTGCTGTTCCTTGATCTATTGAAATATCCAGAGTGAGGAAACATAATTGTTTGCATTAGATTAATGCACTTGATGTCACATATTTATTTCAAAGGTCCACATTACTGTACATACCTTCTGAATGTACATCCTCATGCTTCAGAGTCAGTACACCTTAGTCCCTTCTCAAACATGTAATGGATGAGATCACTAGGGTCTCATCCCTATGAGAATCATTAGGGTTGGAAGGGACCTCTGGAGATCATCTAGTACAACCCCCCTACCAAGGCAGGGCCACCTAGAGCAGGTTATATAGGAACAGATATTTTCTTTCCCTAATTTATTCTAAAACCAAGAGCTCTTTTAGGGAAAGGGAATCTTTTCTTCTGCTTCTGCCTCCCAGAAGCCTTGCACTTGGAAAAGATTAATTTTTAAGGTTTCTTTCAGCTCCTATTTTTAACAAATAGCTGATTTCTAATTTCTATGAAAAGACACATTTGTCACACGCTTATAGTGCACAGTTGTCAAAATTACAAGATCTGTTCCTACTGCTTCTGGTGTTAGCAAAAATAATTTGTAACTACAGAAGAATCATTGTAATTTGTGGACAGCTTTAAAGGATGCTTTTGTATTTCTTCCTGAATTAAAAGCTGCAGACATGGAAGCACAGCAAAATTTGAGTCCTTAAAAAAAACCAACTTACTTCTGCAAATATATAAACCAGATGTTCTTGTGATTTCTAAGCTCACATATATTCACTTCAGTGGAGTTAAAGGGATTTCCTGGATGGATAAAGATTTAAGCCATTAACCCTGGTCATTCTCTCCTCCCAGCTTCCCAAAGTACAAATTGTCCTCAGTGCCTGCCTCATCGAACCCCTCTGTGTTGCATCCTTTTCACCTCTGATCTGGTGATCAGTTTTTCCAGCTAGATGTTTTTAGGACCCTTACTGTAATACTTGTGCAGATGACAAAATATATCATAAATAATTATCCTAAATAATTTATTCTCAAAGAACCCTATCATAAGAGTATTGTTGTGTGTCTGGGGATGGGTTTGTCATGCAGTGTTTCTGCCTTGCTGGCAATAAAAAAACCTAACCTGCTGAGCTTGTTGCACATGCAATGACAGGTGCCTTTTTCTTCTGAAACACCAATATTACACTTGTGACTCTGGGTTCCCTTTGACTGTAAACCAGCGTAGAAGCATGTGCCCACAGCTGCAGCCTGCACCAGCAGCAAAAGTAGGATTTCCTTCACTCTTATTAAGCAGATTGGGATACTGGCATTAAAATCTGGTGATGGAACAACATTAACCACTTCATGCGTGATCCCACCAGTCAACAGAAAAAGATTTGGACTGAAAAAAAGATCCAAGACACAAAAATTTGGGATGCACTACAAAAAAAAAAGCAAATACAGAAGAAAGCGCAGAGTCAGATAAGGGAAAAAAGTGAGAAGAAATCGAATAGCAAATGAAAAAGGGAAGAAAATGCAGTATCCCAAAATGAAGCAGCAGTAAAGCATTGAACACATGCCTCATCACACAACTTCTGCTGAAGGACATGTTCCCCTACTGCTACAAAACACCTGGAGGCACTGGTGATCATTCTGTCTGCACTGTGGGATCAAGAGACCTGCTTTTATACTTGGCCTACAGGCTGTTAAGTATAAAATCTGATCTTCCTCCACAGGCAAATGTGATACTCCTTGACCAGACAATGTTAGAAATAGTTTTCCTTAATTTTCCAGCCTAAAATGCATCTATAGTCTTTGGATATTCCTGCAAATTCAACCTCTGCCTTTCTCCTCCCACCCCCTCCAAATTTCCAGTTCTCGTCAAAATTAAATGCACTAATAGAGGTTTCTCTCTACCGTGTGCCCATTTGCAGCTCAGAGCCAAGTTTTGCAATAAGGCTGACAGGAGAGTAGACCTCTATTAAGAGAGGTGGCAGCAAAGAACAACACAGTGATTAAATGCAAAATTGAAATCATAATGAAAATTGGGGCACTGAAAAGAAATTTTAATTAAGTAAGCAACTGCAAATCAAACAAATGTATTCATTATTTAATCAACTAGTGAGTGCAAAAATCTCAACTAATCAGGAAAGTCTCAGAGAGAAGATAAAGAAACAAATCAAAGAACCAATTTAAAAGCCATAAGAAAATAGCGCACATCCTCACTATAAAAGAGAATTTGTCTGAGAAACAGAAGGTGAGCTTCTTTTTTCCCACAAATATAATCTTCCTTATCTTAGTAAGGCTGTTTTGTTTTGCTTTGGTTTGTTGGGGTTTTTTTTTTAAATCTTATGCTGGGATTTGGGATGCTGTGTCTTCTGCATATTTGCTTTTAATCTGTCCAGTCATTGTCATAGAAAGAGTGACTGCAAAGTGATGTTTTTCTTTGCCTACTTCCACTCATTTTTCAACTGCTGCACAAATCCCCTTGAGGTATCACAATAACTGAGGGGTTTTTTTAATAAGAAGATAAAACTTTTGGTGTCCCCAGTTACTGTTCAGCTCCATGTACAACATGACCCATTGGCAGTGCAGAGCATTTGAGAGAGGTGGCTGAATCTACCTAGGCTGTTTCATACACGAGTAGGGCCAGCGAAGGAATATGTTTTATTGTTAACTGGAGCTTTGCCATGAATCTGCCAACTTCCCTTACTTAAGGGAAGGAAGGGATTCTGGGCACCTTATCTGTATGATGAAGACCTGTGTAAGACTGTGCTCTTAGGCATGTTTTCACCCCAAATTTTTTCTGCCTGACACATGTGAGTATGGGAGCAGGTATGCACCAGTCACTTCAATGAACACCTTGCAAGTCAGCAAACACAGCAAACACTCCGCACGAGCACAGGGAGCCTTTTCAAGCCTCAGAGCTACTTCAGGGTAACCAAATGATTCACAAGCAGCCAAGTAATTACTTTTCCAGGCTTCCTTACTTATGAATTTGGATCTGTATACAAAAGCATGAATCCAGAGAGAATTGGCCATCATATCCTGTGAGTGGAGACTTGTTTGCACTCAAAGCAGTTGGATAGGGGCAGCAGATAAGTAATAGCACAAACAAGTCAATTACTGCACAGTCTTGTAAGTATAGCCTGTCTAGAGCCTAATAAAAATCACATACTTAATTAGTGGCTTCATTTAGCATTGTGTGAGTGGTGATTCACTGTGCAAGAGGAGACGGGTAGCAAATAGACCTTATAAGAGGTATCTGAGAAAAAAATGTATTTTATGCAAAGAATAAAGACCAGCTGCATAATAAAGACATGTGAGAAAACATTGTGGGGCTTTTAAAACACAAGTGTAGAAAACTTTTCTGTACAGTAAGTTGAAATTGAGTACATTTTTGCACCAAAGGGAAAGGAGTCTGATTTTATATCCAGAGTAGGGAACTGATACCTGGTTTCTTACTCTTTCTCTCCCAACAGAACATAACGTAAACACTTGTCCCTTTCTATTCCTTCTTGTCTACGTTATTTGGTTGCTCCTACTGCCACAACAGACAAGCACTTTATGCTCTTAGCATTTTTCACCCCATTACACCTGTTTTGCAGATGAAAGTACACAGCCCTACCTCTACACAGGTGTCCCAATTACCTAAACACTGCTTGGGGCTCCAAGGTGAAAAACTCTTGTTCTGCAGAGGCAGGGCTCAGGAGGCCCTTGAAATTCAGAGCTGCTAATTTCTTTTTACATTAACATTTCCAGGTAGGTCTGCCTATAGCACTCCCCCAGCGTGCGCCTGTCTTCAGAGAACCAACTATGCCAGCACCTAGCTCATTCCTTGGGCTTATCATATTGCACAATTAGGAGCTATCTGGTGGAGTCTGGACTGCAGACATGCTCAGAGCACATTTGCAAGATCAGGCTTTCCCCCTCCAAAATTAAATGGTTTCCTGCTCTTCTCCTGTAGGTCGACAGCTGAGGAAGCTGGTTCATTTATGAAAGATTAAAATATGGTTCTGTCTCCAGCAATGGGAGTTGAACTCATTTTCTGGGCACCGTGGCCACAAAATCATAGGGGATGCTGAAGCAGTGATGTGTGCTTCATTCCTGATGTTGGTGCTATACTGGTTTCTTGAAATGAGTAAATTATAATTGGGCTTTGTTGGGAAGAAGGGAGAAATGTGATTCTATATCTTTATGACTGGGGTGCTCTCATAGGAAGAAGGGTAGCTGGCTTCCACTCCGCTTAATATTTACTGCTTAATGTTAAGGGAAAAGCTTTGCTCTGTGCTTTTCCCTGAGTGCCTCCAGAGATATACAGATCTGCTACCTCAACCCTTTTATGCAGTTTTCCTTCCAGCATGGAAAAGCAGAAGCATTGCAAGCCTGGCTGGATACTGATTTGCACAGTGCCAACTATTCCTGCCTCTGGGGGGCCGAAGGGAAGCATCTGCCCATTATGATCCCTTGTGCAGCCCCAGGGAAGTCCAGTTCAAGTTTTGCATTATTTTGCTGAATCAGGGTTGACTTGTCTTAAACTGTGGAAATTGCAACACAAGGTAAGACTAGATGGATGTCCTGCTCCTGACCACCACCATTCAAAGCAGTCTCAACACAGGACATTTTATGCTTCAGTGACCCAATTTGAACCCTGAAAGTTGTAATTGCATCCAAAGCCCATGGTTCGCACACGTGCTCTGGTGCTGGCTTCACTACTACCAGCCAGCATCCCAGAGCATCTCCTGCTCCCTCCTAACCATATTACCGGGAGGTAATGACGTTGTTCAGGTCGAAAGGAAACAGTAAATTCAATTGTGACTTACTAGCAGGGTTGGTGTGCTGTCAACAAGCACACGCACATGTATACATGCACATGCCCACAGAGTGCCCTATCCTTACATGCACACCAGAGTTTGTCTCTGGAAACACACTTTCTATTAATTAGCAGAGAACAGAAACAAGCCTCTTAGTCTACTATGGGAGCTAATGTCATTCTGGGCTAAAAATAAATCTATCAGCTGGAAACTGGATGAATAAGACTGATTTTAAGGAGAATGAGGTAATTTTTAGATTACATCATGCAGCCATGTTGCATCCCAATGTACACACTACATGAGCACATAACAATTTGAGCTTTCGCTACAAGAGCATGTTTGAGTAAGCAATCTCGGGAAAGAGGCTAGAAATCTTTCTATGCACAGAAAGACGCTTTATGAACTTCTCCATCTGACAGCAAAAGAAGCATTATTATATCCAGAAAATCCATCTCCTCAAAATCCCCAGTTATATCTGGAACTGGAGGTCGGAACTGTGCTTGCTAAAGGGAAATCCCAGTCAGCACACATCTAATTAAGTTTCTGTTGTCCAGATCCTACATAACAGTCTCTGATAAAAGAATAGACAGGAAAGAGGAATCAGTTGCAGTCCAGTTTATGATTTTAGATTATTAAGCCATTGGGGACTGCCAGACAATCTGAGAGCTTAGTAAACTGAACTCTCTAAGACTTGTTAAGTACTCAGGAGGCACTATGCAAACCCACAAAACAGGAGCGTTAATCGTCAGACAGACTTGTCAGGATACTCAATACGTGAGTGACAGACAAGAACAGAGTGGAAAAGAGAATAGAGAAGGGCAGAAAATAAGAATTAGGAGGTTTCCACAAATGTCCCCCCAAAATCTCATTATTATTCTTCAAAACTTTTTCTTTTTTTTTTTTTTTCTTTTGAGTGAGACTTTGTGTTTCATTTCATAGGGGCAAATCCATGTTTTAGCACTGATTTCACTGGAGTTACTCCAGATTTACTGCAGTTTAGCTGTACAGCATTGGCTCTTTGAAATTATATACCTCATTAGTGGCTACTTACAGTGTAACTGAATTATAGGATGTCTAGTTCTGGGCAGTTGCTGCAAAATGGAGCACTGACGTGACACCTAATAAAGTACTTGTAAATGCCTTCTGGGAGCTACAATGCTATATTATTTATGAAGTGCCATTGTGTTTTAAAGACAGACCAGATGTTAAAATCTGGTTTATTTACACAGTGTCACTGAGGATTAAATCTATTGTCTTTACTGAGAATATCCCAGTATACGCAATGCACATGTTAGCATGGAGCACCCCTGGAGGCACAGAAGTCAGACATACCAGGGCACACCAACACCATCTATGGAGACAGAATGGTTCCAAGTGGATGATGTGTCCTGGTTTGAGCACTGAGCCAGATGTTAAAATATTGTGCCAAAATGAGTACTGAATTGTATGCTTCCCAGACCTGAATTCACATGGAGCTAGAAGTGGTAGGCTTTTTTTTTTTTTTGGTGATAATTTATGCAGCACTTCTGCTAGGTGAAGAGTGCTCGGGGAGAGCGGGACACCTTCTAAATAAACAATAGTTCCCCAGCACGACTTTTGGGGACAAGTGGATCCCCACCAGGAGGTTTTTTCCTAAGAAGTTAATCTTCCTTGTATACAAGCTCTGAATGTGTATTAAAGAGATCTCTGATGTGAGAAGAGAAATGCAACATAGACTTGAACCCCTACAGCAGTAACATGCCATAACCCCGCTTGCTGTTGGTGCCTGAGGGCAGCACGTTGCCCGAGTCCTGGAGCACGTAGGCAGAGGTGTCTCCTACCATTCAGGAAGTTTAGTCTGGTTCTACCCTGAGGTGCTGCCACCAGGCGACTGCAGTTCCAAACCAGCTGTCACATCAACAGTGCTCACCAGGGGTTGTATGCAGCTTCGCAGTGCTGCAAAGACCTCTCTCTGTCCAGTGTCCCATGAAGGAGAGCCATGCAGAGCTTACATTGGAGCCCTGAGTGGAACAGAAGCCTTTGTAAGGGAAAAATAAACAAGTAATCAATTTTTTTAAAAGTAGATTAAGGAGCTTTGAAGACATTATCCTCCTTGAACTAAAGGGGAACCAGCTCTTCTCTGAAACCCACTCATTGCTTAACCAACTCTTACCAGGTTGATAAGCACCAAAGTGGTGCTGAAGCATTGCTGGGCAGGCAGCTCTTGCAAGCTCCTGCACACTCCACGGCAAAGGGGCCCATTACTCCCTTGGGCTTCTCTCCATCTCTGAATGTCAGATAGGGTGAAGTCATTCTAGTAAAAATCTTTTCCCTTTTCTTCACTAACACAAGAAACATTCTGCCCCCTAAACAATTTCTCAAAGTACTTCCCTTAGGTGGTTTGAGCATTCACCGTGCCCTCACAACAGTTATGTCCAGTTGTTGCAAACATGGTGAGCTGACGTAAGCAACCATGGCAGTTCCAGCACCACCGACACTATGCAGGGATGCTGTATTACAAATCTTAGGGCTTCAGTCACCCAGAATCACCCTGTCTGAAGCTTTGCTGAAGGTTTGAAGAACACCTAAAATGGAAAGCATGACTGACCACAAATGTTCACCTACTTTAAGTAAGCACTTCCCTAGGAAGGCAAATTGTTTTGGACATGTCAGGAGTCTGGGATGAGCTGTCTTTTTCTTTGTTTGCCTCCTGCCTGGACAGTCCTCTACTGACATCAAGGGACAGGAAAGGGGTGTCAGGCAGCAGGGGCAGTATGTTCACCACCATCAGTTTCCATCCTCTTCTCTCCCCTTCAGGGAGAGCATCAAAGAAATACCTGATTCTAGACAGTCCCCATCCCTACTGGAAACAGCCTGGGGATCCCTCAGCATTCAATAGCTGCTTGGCTCAAAAGGGGAACAGTAATTCCCACACTTCAGTGACAGCAGTGTCATGTCTCCCATTGGTATGAAATATTTCGGAGTTAACTTTACATTCCTCAGGCATACAGTTTGACAAGTAGTTAGACATGGTGATGTTATACATCTCTTTAAATACCACCTGCTGCAGCGCTTTCTTTCTAAAGTCTTTTCAGCTCAGAGCCTGGACTTTCAAATAGCTGTTTGAGTGTACCACTGGCATGTAGTGTATTTCTCTTCTGCCATAAGCTCATGAGGACCTTGTAAACTGTGGGATAAACTAAACCTTGACTCAGCTCCCGCAGCATAATGAAGCTGAAGTAAGGATGAATTTAATCATGGGACATTTAGTATCAAGTAGCAGAAGAATATCGCTTTGCCATCTTTACCATGACATGAAATGCAGCTGCTGCTGGAGAGGGGAAGCTGTCTCTTGCAATGCAGGTTGCAGGTGACATCAAAGAGATGCTAAAGAAAATTTTATGTACTCGCTGTTCAAATGAATACAAACTATAATAGTCTCTATGAAGCACACACCAAGTGTTTCTGTAGGAACAGGGCTTCAGAGCTGTGATATTTTCCCCCTGAAGGTACCAGCAGGAAAGTGCGAAATGCATTAGTTTTCTACAGTAGCTGCATTTGTAAACACAAACAGAGTTTAGCTTGGATAAAGTTTTCATTCCATTTTTCAGCATGTTTACCTTTAGAGACTGTTTTGCCATGGGGAGCATCCGGCTGAGGCAGATCTTTTCAGGGCTGGGCTGTGACCCTGGGAAAGCTCATCTCTGGAGGGGACAACCAGGAGCAGGGGGGCACAGGAAGCAGAAGGGGTATTGATTTCAGACCTACAGACTCCTGCCAAAGGGTTGGCTCCAGGGCTGTGAGCGCCCTGTGTCGTGCTATTAGCCAGTGTCATTTCCCAGAAATGAGACTCTCCCATAGTCTCCGCTTGCTAATCTGTGAGGCACATTGCCATGCTGTAGGTTTGTTTTGAGGTGGCACGGAGCGGGGGAAGGCAGGAAGGAGATCAAATTAGCTTGCTAGGCATGTACACAGGGAGAAGGTGCACACAGGGACATTGCCTCTCTCCTGCCTATCATAGAGGGGTGTATAATCAGCTGCCCGCATACAGCTAATATTAAGAGAGCTATACTGAGTGCATCAATCAGGATAGGGAGTGGACACTTTTCCCCTCTCTCCAGACCTGTGAGTACCCCAGGAATAGGACCAAAAAACTGAACTTGTGAGCAGCTGGCTCCTGTGGAGTCTATAACTTTTGTGAGTTGGTTTCTGATTGTTTGGTGCAGAGCAATTCCCTAGCTGGGGAGAAAAAACCCATGGGGGGTCCCTGATGCACGTCTGCCCCCAGGGAGGAGCAGTGTTTCCCTGTTTTAAGTGGCTCACATGGGGACTTGCGGCAATTTTTCAGAAGAGGTGAGCACTACAACCACCTCCGTGAGGTTCTCCAAACACATCCAAGCTGAGCATAAATCCATCTTTCATCTCACTGAAACTCAGTGGGCCACCACCATCACCCCAAAGAGGACAGCAGGGTGAACATCAGGGATGAACTTGACCCGCTTGGGCTTCTAATTACTATGTGTGTGCAAACACTGCCCTCTGCCTCCTGCAGAAAGGCTTTGTTGTAGGGTTGGGAATCTGTTGGGATTTTTATTTTTCTTTCCTATGAAGCAGGATGGTAAAACAGCATTCTCCAGCCTGGCCACACACCGACACTGAGGTGCTGAAAGTGAAAGGTGCTGAGAGCGAAAGGCTTAAACCACGACACTGACATGTTTGGTTTGGCACTGGTAGTGCCAGCCCAAATATTCAGAGCCATAGGGTGAATGGACTATAAAAGTCTTCAGCCCTACAAAAGGTAAAACTTCATGATTTTCTTAAATGTCTTATGAAAGGCAGGATTTTGGGCTTATCTTGCCCTGTAGGCTCAGATTTTCAAGCATTTTTCTCCCAATTTAAATGTTAGAAACATTTTTGTTGGTTTTAACTATGTTGACTCTCTCAAGGAAAAGGGAAGATATAATGGCATCAGACTTTTTACCCAGCCTGAGACACCTGGCCGGGTTTCTTCTCCAGGGCTGATTCCCAGCATGTCCCTGGAGGACTGGCAGTGAAGATAAGTGGATAAAGCCAAAGGTGAGTGAGGAGATGTAGGAGCAGAGCAATTAAATTACCTTTTCAAAAGTGTCAGCCAAGCAGGGGCATGGCCAGAAGTAAAATCTGTGCCTCTGCCTGGCCAGGGCAGCAGGATGAAGTCCCAAAGCCTGCTTGCCTTGCAGCTGGGGTCTCCCCAGTTCAGCCTGAGCTCAGTACGCCTGAGTTGTGCCCAATTGTCAATGCCCCTGGACAACTCCATCACCCAAACACCAGCATTTCCCTTTGCCTCATAAGTCCCAAAGGGCAGCACAGATGCTGACTCCCAGGGACTTTCAACAGGAGAGACACCTAGCTCCTGTTCACACCTTGGAAATCGCCTTTTATCAGCATTGCACCATATATGGTATCTGACTGCTGCAGTGTCAGGCTCAAAGAGGCACAGAAGGCAGGGATGTAGCAAGACAAACTGTGGGAAGAGAACAAAAGGTGTGAAGGTTGCATGCAGGCTGCAAATGACCTGTAGGAGCAAGCTGGGTCTCCTAGACATAGTCTGCTCCAGACTCTGGTTTCCCCACTGAGGTGGCAGCTCTGCTCCTGTTTCATAACGTTTTTGCACGAAGGATATCACAGGAAACACTATTCTAAAGAAATGCATCTTTCTTTTTTTTTTTTTTTTTTTTTCCCCTGGTCAATAAAGCTGCAGTTTGACTTTAGAGTGAAGATTTGGATCAATTCTAATTTTCTACAAAATGATTCTCTCCTATACACCAAGAGAATAGAATTGAAAATGTAATATATCTTGTTAAGAGGTAGAGTCAGGGTCATGAAAATTAACCCCTAAGTGCCATTTAGAGTGTCTTTTCACATGCCAGCAAACAGCAGAAAACATCTGTGGATTTCTAAAAAGTAATTTGGAAAAAATATAATGAGTTTTGTCCAGGCATCTGAAGGGACCCTGCCATCAAGTCACTTTTTCTCCACAATGTAAAATTACTGAGAACAACCATTTTCAACAATCATTTGCTAGCAAATACTATTGCCAGATGAAAATTGGGATGCTTTGTCTCACAGCATTATATTTTAATATTTGGCTACATAAATTGAAGAAGAACTGGGCTTCTTTATATTAAACAATTTCATTTCTGAATCTAGAGGATAAAAAAAAAAAGGAATAAAATGTAACAAGCACTCTCATGTAAGGTCAGGAAAATGTGACACTTTAGAATTACCTGAATTGATAAAAAGAACAATCAAGTGTAGCCAGCCCAATGCAGAATGAGTTGTGGAGGCACTACTCAGGTATTACCTTTAGACTTTAGACTTTAGACTTTAGACTGCAAGCTGGGGTATTGGGGGCAGACCTTTAACGCAGCATGCCACTTGTACGGTTGTTACTGGTGATCACCAGAGATGATGCTTGTAAAGGAAGCCCAGGCTGGATAAATGTGCATGGTGGTCCACCAAGGTCTGTGGGAACCATTGTGGTTTGTGGGTCTTTCTTCTAAAACTCATGGTAGCCAAAGGAGGTGCTGGAAGGACAGCACAGTGGGTGACATGGAAGGAGAACCAGAAAACCCAGTGTGAGGAAAGAAGATATTGAAATGGGTCAGAGATCTGAGAAGAGCTCCTCATGGTGTAAGGAGTTTGTGTCAGTACCAGGACTCACCACTGGATCAGTTCTGCAAATGGAATATTGCCTGTGAGTCAAGCTGAACAGGTACCTTCTGTGAAATCCATTCAGCAACTGACTGTTGGGATTTTGATCAAACACTTCTTTATTTAAAAAACAAAGAGTATCTGCTTTCCATTGCTATGTCCTTCCTATTTAGACTGATTACTTACAGAGAGGAAAAAATATGCCATTCAAAAGGTTCCTGGTAGCAGATGACAGGAGTTGATACCTTGTGAATCAGGCTTGGTCACATCTTGACATACTGGTTCCAGGATCTGCTTTTATTCCACATGATAACACAGGGAGAGGAAAACTGTGATGCACTACAGCAGTGTTTTGGAGTGTGGGCAGGGAAATGCTTTTGCTTAGAAATTCAAGGCTTCAACTCTTTGCCAAAAGAAAAGAAAGAAAATAAAATAAAGAAATACAAAATAAATATTTCATTAATGGAAGGAAATTTTGCAGTGGTACTGCAAACAAACAGAGCTCAGTGAACAAAGAACAGAGCCTTTGGATTTCATTCAACTGAAGCAACTCAGCTGATTTTTATCCTCAGCACTGAACTAGATAGAAGCTCTAAATTGGTACTCTTTTATTTGTCACCTGAGTTTCTATAGCACACGAGAGGCCGGGATATCTTTGTTCTGGGGACTCTAAAAACACCAAATAAAAAGCCCTCCTAAGAGTTTCCAATCTAAAGAAAAGACAATATTTAATAACAGGTGCAATAGATTACTGGGAAATGATGAAGTGGTATCTGTCACAATGATGGCTGTGCTACTCATCCATCAGCAACTGAATTACTACCGAGGGTCCTCTTTCAGCAAAGGCAAGTTCAAAGGAGGGCAATGAGGGCACTCTGCAGATAGTTTCTAGGTGTCCATGAGAAAACAGAAAGGCGCTTGTTTGAAAAACGTATTAGTGGGAAGCAGAGGGTGTTGCAGGGCAGGTTAGAGCTGGGAATTAGAGGCAGCAAGAAACAGGCAACAAGGGTCTTGAAAATACAGTCAGACTGCTGTGTGTGGTGTAAAAAGCAAGGCAGTCCAATGGAAAGATAAAAGCAGAGAGGTGTGCCAGCCAGAGCAAGGAATGGGAAAATGTTGTGAACAGGTATGTGGTCAGTAGGACTGTGCTTGCCAAGGCTAGGGAAAAGGTCACTACAAATTTGAGTAATCTGAACTTGGAGCAGACTTTCAGCTTTTAGCTCTTTAGGAGCATAGGAAGGATTGTACCTCCTGGATGGAAGGAAGAACAAATCAGAAAGAACAAGAAACAACCTGTGTGCGGAGAGGCTGGAGGGGTAGAAGATGACTCTCATGAAAGGCATTGACCAGAACCCAGTTCATGTTGTCCATAGAGACTTGCCAGAGACGGAGTCGGCAGTTCAGTTTGGATACCCAAAATGCCAGTGTGATATCTAAGCCCCAAGAATAAGATGATCATGTTTGAACATCTCCCTGCCTTTTTCTGTCATCTTCACACTCAGCAAGTGCAACACTGCAAAAGCTGTCAGAGCCATAAACATGCCCAGGGCAGAGGCGCACATGGAAGGGAGATACATGCACAAAGCCACCCACCGACAGTCACATCTGTGGCACTCATGGGTGACGAGGAAAGATGCCATTCAACACAAACATGTCATCTTCCCCATGTCCCTGGTGGCCATTTCCCAAAGCAGCATTGGTGTCAACTTTTCTGCTCTCACAACAGCCACTGAAGTGCTGCTCTAGTACTTCAAAAGGGCCTGTTAAAGTAGTGCTGTGGCAGTCACCAAACAAGCCACCACTATCTATCTTCAGGGATAAGATAAGACATCAAAGTGATTGATTCCCAGCCCTCCACGTCACAGCTGAATGTGGGGGCCAGTGGCAGCCCATGCATCCCCCCATCCCGCAGGAGCGTGGTTGCATGTGGGAAGGACTGTCAGATTCCCAGAGGCTTTTTTTTTCCCTTCAGTCAACTTTATCTCCTTCCTGTTGGCAACCAAGCTCAATTTGTGCTTTTGAAATTATTTCCTTACGTTTAAATAACAATAAGAAACACTCACGGAAAAATGTCTTGGTGCCCTGACAACCAGATTTACGATAGGAAATGGTGACCACCCACTAGCAAAAAATTATAATTATAGGCACATAATCCATTCTATCAGTTCACCAATAGCCACAGCATGAAATGACCACATTAAAACCCCCAGGACCTAATCATTCAGCTTCCTCCAATGCCCTGTCACATAAACAGCTCATGTAAATGCTTGTTATTTTGTTGGATGCAAAAGCTTGCCTGCTAGCCAGTGGAAAAATGAGGGAAAGTTGTAAATGAGAACTCTTCCTTGATTTACTTTAAATTTGCTAGCAGATAGTCATTGATGATCTACTTGAGAAGCAGTTGTCTAGCTGTTTTGCCCTCCTTCTCCACTCTCCCTATTGCCTAATACACATGATATCACCCCTCCTCACAGGACTAGGAGGAATACGTATGTCACACTGTGAACCCGAAGAAAATAAGAACATCTCTTATCTGAGCTTAGCTACCCTGAGAAGGTGCTGGCTGATGGGAGATAGGAAGAGACTTGCTTGAGGAACCTCTGAAAGCTCCTTATGGCCTGTTGTGAGGTATCCAGATATGGGCTGCAACAGGATGATCCAAGGGCTAGTTTAATATGTGATTTTCAGAGTTTTTAACAGCAGAAAGAAAGGAAAACGCATTGTCCCTGCTTCCCCCAAGAGCACGTCTTGGGCTGCCGCAAGGGCCCAGGTTGATGGTTCTCCTGGCTGATAGTTATCCTCAGCAGGGAGGACCTGGCTTGCTGTGTTGATACAGCATTTTGAGGTACTGTTTTATTTTGTGCTGCTTGAGTGAAGGTCCCCAGCCAACATTTCTTTCATATCCTTTCGTTCTGAAACCCTGTTGCTGTGGCCTACCCATAGACACATAGGAACCCACACAATCAGGAAACAACTCTGGAAAATGCAAGCCTTTGTACAAAGCAGAGGATAGAAGTGAATGGAGTTGGCCTGGAAAGCCAGAGCTGCATAAAACTCACTGCTTTTTCATTGATGAAAGACATTATGCTGGTACAATATCAAACTCCCTAATGCACCATCTGGAAGAACAAGTGTGTGCTGCCTGCCATCCTAAAATCAGCTCCTGCTGCACAACAGCAATTGAATAAAAGTGAGAAAGTCCTGAGGCTGATGGACTGCAAAGGAAAAAAAAGAAAAAAGAAAGAAAGAAATGTTACAATCAATTAAGCAACAGAATTACTTTCCAAGGAGGCAGTCAATAAGGTGGAAACACTGGCAATACAAATAGCCCAGAGGACACGCTGGCGGCTTTAGTGCAGCCAGCGCTTTTCCATTAGCAGAGAGGGATTGCTTAGCCGGACACGCAGGGTCACATTCCGCTTCAGTTCCTCCCAGTCAACAGCTAAACTAACAGGTGCAACCTGGTGTTTAGATCTGAATACGGATAATGAAGTGCTGCCAGAGCAGCGATGAGAAAAACGGTGCGTCAGATGCCTGTTGAGATGAAAGTGGGAATACTGGCACACCGGCTCCGTAGCTGAGCAGTGAGGAGGAGAAGTTCAGCCTGTCCCCAGTGCCACGGCTCCTGGATATCCTGTGTAACATGAGTGGGGAATCTGAACACAATTACAAGAGGCCAAAGTGTCCGCACCAGAAAGCTATGAAAATCACAGGAAGTGATTATTAATAGCCATAGCAGAGAGGCTGAGGACTTAGCAGGTGGTCCTTTCATAAGAAGGACGTACCTGTTTCGTAGGGGAAGACAAGATCTCACCCCTTGGTGCTGTCAATCAGAGCTTTCCCTCTGACAGCAAAAGTCCTGGTTGCTGGAAAATGCAACCGGAGTGGATAACAGTGGTGGGTTGGACAGGTTTCCTGCTCTGCCCCAGCCTTTCTGTGTAATCATGGGCAAAGCCACCCCACACCATCCCATTTTCCATCCTCAATAAACAAATAATAATAATTTCTCTTTCTCTGATGGCCAAGCATTGGACTGAGAAGGGACATGGAAATCCTGAGCTGAGAGGTTATTGAGGATCTGAGGAGCACTGGGTCATGCTTAATGCACTGTCTTGTGACTTCTCAGCTATGTGGGCAAAATCCAACTTTCTTACCCACAGAAATGCAGGCATGGGACCATCTACAAGGTTGAGTTGATTTCCCCTGAAGTACCGGACTTCTACTCTCTCCAGCAGGCATGAGATCCAGCAGCACCTTCTACTCTGGGCTGGGTGTCCCACATCACAAGAGCTACCACACTGTAAGCCAGCATTTTGGTCACTAGTATCAGTAGGTTTCAGAGCTTTCACCCAGACAAAGTTAGGCAGAAGCACGGTGATTTTCTCTCTCCTGGTGGGTGGTTGCCCTGTGCAACAGCCTTGTCTCTGCAAATCCTGTCCTTGGTTTGCTCCCCTAACTTGGACTCCTGTATTTAACCTAGAATCCAGATACCTAAAATACCCAATTTCACGATAACTAACTCTCTCAGTCCTTCTCAGTAAAACACAACTTTAGCTTTGGGGGAAGGAGGACATGGGGACCAGGGCCAACCTTGAGGATGATGCCAGATTTGAGGCAAGTTGGTTCTCTGGTTGGAAAAATTCTCTCTCTTTGAGAGAAAGATGTGGTACCTGGGGGTTTTTGAGGGATTTAGGTGGTAGATGCAATCCCTGATGCCTTGTTTGAAACCACTCTTACATCTTTGTGGAAGAAGAGCTCACAATACTTGCATTTCCAGTGCATGTTCTTTCTCTTATAATCTGCAGCCCGTGCCTGTTATCTTGATGCACAACGATATATGTAGAGATAAAATGGTCAGAAAATTCCCCATTTGCTAAGCAACAAATATCATCAGTGCTTCTTTGTTCACTCCAAGAGTCTGTAAAAAAAAGGCCTAAAAATTTGAAAATGTAGATGACTAGCAAACCTTAAAGGTCATCTTGACACGTAAGACATTTAATGAATTCCTGGATTGATCTTTGTCTTACTTCTTCTGGAAATGGATTATAGTGATCATATTTGCACAGCCTCATTTTTTTGGAAATAAAGCCTTTGGTTTTATTAAACAAACTAGGGTATTTTCCTCAGAAAGAGTGGTTTGCTTAATGAAACTAGCTTAACTACAATTAAAATATGAGTATATGTGCTGCAATAATCATCCAGCTCCATGATTGTTTCAGTAATTCAAATAGTCTGACATACAAGAAAGGAAAGTAAATTTAGCTTCAAATTGAAGGCTACGTATGGTGGGCATATTTGACTTCAGGAGATATTTATAAGCAGATTATTCTTGGGGAACTTCAGCAGGTAAGACTAGGGGTGCATCCCTTATAGAGACTCTCTACAGGCACCAAAATAAATGGTGATTGTGATAGTCCAGCCTGCAGATCCTCTGATAACATTGGTCCAAACACTTGAAAAATGTCTGATCCAGGGCTTCCTTATGCGGAGGCCATGATATTTTTATAAATAGTTAAATCTACACAATTACCACTAATTCCACCTTCAAAGAGGTTCATTGAAAATGTGGTTATTTAAAGTTGCTATTCAGCAGTTCCTTAATTATAGTTTGCAAAGCCTGAGTATGTGGGAAGACCCACTGGAAGACCTTTAGTTCTTGGCAAAGGGCAGAATTGAAGACATGATGCTTTTTTCCCTACTCCCTCAGAGGCAGCCTAGGGAGCTTTCTGCCCATCAGCTTTCTTGGTCCCACACTAAGGCATTAAACCTCTCCAGCCCATGCAGCTCCCTAGTGCCAAGCTGAAGGCTGCAGGGTCTATGAGATGTCAGGGAAATAAGGAGTCAGGCTGAATATTGCACGATTTAATCCAAATAAGCCAGATTTCCAGGAGGATTTATATCATTGTGCAAACTTCAGCAGTTAGTCCCATAACACATGTGAAGCTTCTGAAGCCTTATCTTCATCTTCTAATACAGGCTCCTGCTTAGCCAGACCACATGGATTTTAACTTAATGTTTCCTTTAAAAAATCAATGGCAGGAAAATGATGGGGTCCATATTGCATGAGAATGTGCTCAATCCCCCCAGATCACAGAATTGCAGAATCACAAAATGGTTAAGGTTGGTAGAGACCGTTAGAGGTCATCTAATAATCATACACACCCCCCAAACACATCCATGTAGACAATACAGCTGTTGTGTGATTATCATTATTACAGTACTCTTCTGAAATCTGCATTCAGCTCTTGTTTCCTTGGGCTATGGGTAGGCACACACTTGAGGAGGGGGCATATAATTATAAATGTTGCAGCTGGTGCCCATCACCTCACCCAAAAAGCCTGGGATGGCTGCAGGAATTGCTGGGCACATTCTCATGACCTTCTTTCACTGTGCAGAAAGGCAAATCAGATCATCGCTATGGTCTCTTCTTGTTCCTGTCCTTGCTAAAATAAAAGTCACACTGTTCCTCACCCTGCAGTTGGTTCCCGAAGGCAAGTGCCCACTCTCACATGGCATCTTAAAAAGCCCATGCACTGCAGTTTGGATGTAGGCTTTTGCCTGTCCTGATCTGATTGCAGGAGACAGCTGCCTGTGGAGCTGCATGGGATAGGGTTGTTTCTAAGGGTTGGCCTGGTCTTTGGTCTAAACAGAGGAAAAACATCCCTCAAAATGAGTCTGAAGGGATGGGACCCAACGTGAGCCCTTGGCTGATTCAGTGCAAGCTTCACCTATGCACATACACAACTGTGCCTATGTCTTGGCTTCGGGCACCCTTTGTCTCCCAGTGACAGCCCTCCCATCACAGGACAGCGTTAGTTATGGTGACCTGAACAGTACTTTCATGACAGTGTACTCCCAAGGCAACTCAGATGACCCACCAGAATTAATTAATACTAATAAACTCCAGAATAAGCTCCATCTTATCTCCATGGATGGGATAGGTATTTCCAGCTCAGCTTCTACAGATGTTTCACAGCAGGTATCTGCAGCTGTGGGTCTCTGTTGCTGTCCCTTTCTGCCCCTTCTCATGCCCACGACCTGTGTCCCTCCATCTGCCCCTCCCCAGTAATTCCCTGTGCGCTGCCCCAGGGCTGATTCTGAGCCCATTGATGTTCAACAGAAACTGAGCTCAGAGAAACAGGCAGCGTGCTGTAATTCCTGCTGGTTTTCCTTCCTGTGCCCTCAAAGGCATACATCATGTGTTGTTCCCTCAGCCAGCACTCAAATTGCTTTGCCATGTGTGCTCTTAGCCCTTCACTGGGTTTCCTTGCCCCCCGCTTCTCCCAATGCATAGCCATCTCTGCAAATCTGTCCTTTTTCCTACCTGTGTCCTCTGCATTTCCCACATCATTCCCTTCACTGTGTTCAGTTTTACCAGATTCTGAAGCTCTGGCTCAAACAGGGACATTTTTTATCTGTATAATCCCTCTAGAGTTAAATCCCTCTGCAGACTTTTCTTTCCTTTTATTTTAACCCAAAATAAGTATGCCTTTTTCTGGTTTAGCTTACACTGCTTACAGCCTTCTTTTCTCTCAGCTACATCTGAGCCACTTCCCAGTTGTAACAGAGCAAGAAGTATGCTGAATGGCATGAGCAGAAGAGACAAAGGCTGCTGTGCAGCAGCATCTGCTGCTGGGACCACTCCATATCTCTCTTGCTCCTTCTCACCTGAGCAGAGCTCTGCTTGAATGACTGAGAGTTAAAAAAGATGTGTGCCCAGTACAGTCTGCACAGTAGGAATCTAACCCAGCTTGTGGAGCTGTAAAGCTGAAGAATTTGTACTAAAATCAAGCTGCAGTTATCCCTTTCAGATTTACTGTCAATTCAGTGAGGATAAATATCGGTCATCTTCCAGGTCATTAGCAGCCTTCTCCAAGCATTGCTTTCCATGCTTTGCTTTCCAAGCCTGAGGCCCCAAGTATTTACAAAATACAGCAGCAAGGCAGATTCAACTTCTGAGGCAGAGATCCCAGTTTTAACCTAGGTAAAGAAGAAAATCTTTAAATGGTCAATGTTCTGGTTGAAAACTCTGCTTTCCCCTTTAAAAGAGCAGTAACTATTAAATTCATATATTCTGTAGCCCTCGCTGCTCTAAGATGGGCTATTATTGCCCTATCAATGCATCAACATCAGCAGCATCAAGGCATATTCTCGCCCTTTCACCCCCAGGCTTATTTTACTCATGAACTAATGGAAGGAAATGCAAAAACTGGTGTTCGACTTCGGGGTGAGCTTTTTGGGGGACCATGTGCTAGCTGCTTTGCCACTGAGCAAGGCAAAGCTGCTGCTCCATGTCCCCTCTAGTGTATTTGGCTGACTTTGGTACCCATGATAACCTCGCCAGCTGCCCAGGCTTCTTCAAACAGCACCTTGGCTGCAGCATTCCTCCCCTCAGCTCCCCAGGGGAAAAGGCTATTAGAGAGACCACGGTTCCCTTCAGCTTCACTGGGCTCACTCAGGCTTGGAAATCCTCCATTCACAGCTGGTTGTAGCAAAGGTTGGGGTTTTCTGTCATGCTTTTTTCTTCCCTCTCTTTGGCCTGGAAAAAAGCAGCAGAACCACAGGTGATGCAATTTGATTAGAAGCTCCTGAGGATTAAATTAAACAGAATTATTTAACAAATCTCTGGGCTGTTAGCCCTGTCTCTAACAACAGCCCTGCTATAACCTCCCCCTTACTCCTCCCACATACATCTCCCTTCTCTTACAAAGGCTCAGTGAGACTGAATAAAATAAAATAAATTTTAAAACCCCACTTCAGTTAAAAAGAAGAAAGTGGCAATGACAATAACAAACAGACAAGTGGCCACAGCGCTGGATGCCAGATACTTTGCGTGCTGCTATGTAACTTACGCTGTGTAGCATCCCTGGGGGGCAGTGGTGGCCCCCCACCGCCATGGGCCATGTTGGGTGTTCTGAAGATGGAAGTGCTGTCCACTGCTATTGACCTCTTCCTCATCCCACACAAGCCAGCTAAGCCTTCATCTGTATAAATAAATTGGAGTCTCAGGGGAGAGGTATGCCCACTGCCAGACAAACTTGAGATGATGCATACTGCACCTAGCACTAATGCATTCTCCTGACGGTCTTCCCAGGGCTGATGCTCCTAACCCCACTGCCAACATCAGCCTCCCCATCCCACCGCTCCAAATCTCACCGAGGAGGACCCTGAAGAACCAAGATTTCATTACTGCATGCATGTCATTTTTTTCTTTTCTAATTCATTTTTAGTTCTTTGTTCCCTGCTTGATGAGAATTTAGGTTTCAGGAAAGCTGGACTTTCTCATACTTCCACTTCAGCCACAGCAGCTGAGCTTTATCTGGGGTAAGACCTTGCAACGAAAGCCAAACTCTGCTCTGCCTTGTCACTGGTACGGGGAGCACCAACTCAAACATGAAGTTATTTTTCAATGTACAGTAAATCTGTAGTAGCTGGCAATGTGGTAAATGAGCTACATGTTGCTGAAAGGAAATCAATAGACCAGTCGAGCCTGGAAAATTTTATTTCTCTGGTTTTGATACTTTATCCTATAAGTTCTGTTTGTTTCATTGTTTGTTTTTGGGTTTGGGTTTGGGGTTTTTTTTTAACTCTGGGACAAAATCAGCCTGACAGATACGAAATCTCTGTTTATGCTGAGAAACTTTGTTCCTTCCTGTTTTCCTGCCTAAACAAATTAAACACTCTAAATTTTAGTTGTCTTCAGCATGCCTGCCCTGCAGGAATGTTACTGGTGCTATTTGCAGAGAGATGATGCTGAATAAAAGAGCATAACTCGTCCCTTGGTATTTTACACTTCCTTTACTCTTGGTTGATTATCAAAGATTTCAGTTCTATCTTAGTACTTCCTTCCAGCTTTGTCCAAATTATTTGCCTTGAACATTTCTTGGCTTGAAAGTATATGTCAAGTTCAGTCTCCTGCATGGTGATCCCAGGACTTCTACTCCAGCCAGAAAATACTGCAAGTGCAGCCTACTCCAGAGCAAATAAATGAGCTTGCACAAGGAAAACAGGCAGGAGAGACTCCAGAAGTATTTTTCACTTCCTGGGATGAAGTTCAGAACTGCTTGTGTTTAACTTCCATTAGTTTATCAGTTCCCAAATAAAATAATAACACAGATATAGTCCAGATCAGTCAGAAAAGGTAGAAAATGAGGAGGTAAGAAATCTATAGTGCTTTTATGAGGCCCTCTGAACTTATTTATATGTATTAAGACAAACTTTAATATATATATATAAGATCTGGTTTTATCATCTTTAAGGAAGTTGGGGCCATGTTTCCTTTAATAATACACAAGTAATATAATAAATCCTATTTGAATGTACTTTCTGACTCCTTCCTGAGCTGGGAGACAATTAAAAAAATACAAAGGAATAAAAAAGGCTACTCAAAATGTAGTAGGCCAGAGCTGTTCTTTTGACAAAGGGCAAACAAAATTCCCAAAGTTTAGCAGTCGCTTCTAAAGACAGAAAGAATTCAGACTTTCCGAGTGGACTCTGCTTTTGACAAAGCAAGTCATCCCATTTCTGCAGTAAATCATAATCTGAAAATAAAGGGCATTTCAAATGTCACTTGATGTAGTGCTCTGACATGGCTATATTTTGGTAAGAAACCTATCTTTAGCTAGATTTCTCTTAGAAGTTTGTCCAGGAGTCAGCATCCATTTGATGTTCTGCTGCAAGCACCACAGAGACAACCTTAATTCTGGCATTTCCACGCTTGTGTGAGCTTGTCTGTGTAACCTTAAGCCCTTTGTATGTGGCAAATACAGATCCTATTTCTCCTTGTCCTTACACTTGCTCTAGTCATTCATGTCCTTGCAAAGCAGGTGCAAAGCGTTGTGACTTTGCTCACGCAAATGATGCAAAGGTCAGTCAATGCCAGTAATGATGCCTCAAAGTTAATTACCCCCTAATTTGGGGGTGGGGGGTGGTAGAATTATGAATATAATCCTGAATTTAACAAACATAAAAGAGCATTTAATTATTGTAGTTATGTTGTTATCCCCAGACACTTTCTCATTTTCAACAGGATCTGCTCCTCCAGGGTAGGAGGTAATTGCTTATTTCCTTGTACACTTCAGTGATCGTTCTAGAGTAGTTAATGATTTATTAGGAGAGCTGGAAGTGTTCAGTGGCTCTGCAAGTCAGCCAGCAGCACTGTGTCCAGCACCTTTGATGCTGATAACAAAAAATTCATCAGCCCAGAATCAGGGCCACTAATCAGGAGTGCTGCCAGGCGGTGACATGGTAATGATAGAGGCTCTTTGCAGAGATTACCCTCCTGCAAGATACCTGCCATGAGTCAGGCTCTGGGAAGAAAAGATAATTCTGGCATAGGGACGTCTCTCCCACTCTGTGTTTACCTGCTGCAAAGCCTCCTCCAGGCCAGCGGAAGCACAGCTGCCTTAGCACAAAGCTTGTGGTCTGACTGGAACTCTCTCCAGACTTTCAGGTTGTCAAATTAACATTTGCATCAATTTCATTTTCACATGACTCACCACTGAGGGATTCAGTCTGCCCCTGAACAGCCTTTAAATGGAACCGACCTTTCTTTCAAAGCTTGACCTCAGGTGGGGATTTAGAGGAGGAACAGGAAAGTGATTCAAACGCAGATGCCAGGGTCAGGTGGCTTTGGCTTTTCAGATTATAGCTCACAAACGAGAAGAGCTGTCACTGCACAGAAGACACTCATGATACACACTTCCTGACACCTTTTATTGGTTTGCAAAAAGGACAGCATGCATAGAGATAGGACAGGAAAACAACTGAAACACAGCAGAGAGTGTGTACGTGGGACCCTAACACTGAGATTGGAACATGTCTTTGAGGAAAGACCTGTACTTGTATGACATTTGTCCAAATCCTGTATAGTCTCTTTGTGCTGGGGTGTCTTTTTTGCCTGGGACAAGCTGGGACATACTATATGGGACTACAGAGAAGTATTTGTGGGGGACTCACTTTTCTGAAAGAATAGAATCATAGAGTGGTTTGGGTTGGAAAGCTCATGTAGTTCCAAGCTCCTGCCACAGGCAGGGCATTGTCCACTAGACCAGGTTGCTCAAAGCAACCTGGCCTTGAGCACTGCCAGGGATGGGGCAGCCACAGCTTCTCTGGGCAACCTGTGCCAGTGTCTCACCACCCTCATTGTGAAGAACTTATTCCTAACATCTAACCTAAATCTTCTGTCTTGCAGTTTAAAGCCATTCCCCCTTGTCCTGTCACTACATGCCCTTGTAGAAAGTCCCTCTCCAGCTTCAGGTTGGAAGGGACCTCAGAAGGTCATCTGCTCCAATCACCCTGTGCTTTCCCTCTCTTCCTTGGAGGGGAATTAAAGGCTTGCAAGGAACGAGGAGAACCTGCTGGTTTTAGGAATTTCGCAGAAAAATGACTGATTGGGCTCACCTCACCAAGCAAAGTCAGGTCTACTTCGTCTCTGGTCAGCCCCATTCCCAACATGGCACTTTCCCCCCCTTCTTTTTGTGTACACCCACTCTTCAGCATCCTCCCCACCAAAAATCCTGCCTGTATCACCCAAAACCCTTGTTCATCTTAGGTCTTTGACTTATGCCAGTTTTGGGAGCCACCAGCAGCTGCAGTTGAGAGAAGCACAAGACTGACATGAAACACTCTGGCTTCTCCTGAAGGCTTCTTTTTTAGTAACTCTCCATTTTCAGAGGTTATTGGCTTGCTCTTATCATTAAAGCTGCCCTTGGCAATACTCAACCTTCCTTTGTAAGAAAAACATCCTGGGCCTGAAGTTATATAAATGTCACATGGGTTTAAGGCATTTTTTCCCCACTCACTCATAAGTGTCAGTTGCAGTTTCTTATCCACAGCCTGGGAGTCAAGGAGCAGTTTGTGTCTCTTGTGTCTCCCGTATCTCATCACAGGGCACTTGTCACTTCAGAAATCTCTCTTCCCTTCTCAGGCTACTCCTCAAGTCAGGACAAAGACTATCAACTGACGTCTGAAGGGGGGGACAGCGCAACAAGTAGCTTGTTTTGTCTCTCTCTGCAAAGCTGGAAGTCGGGGAGGTATTTATAAGATGGAAAGACACAGGGTGTTGACTCTTTCATCTCACATTTTGCTGTGAGAGATTTGAACCGTTAATTTTCCAGTCCACCATCAAGAGGACTGCCAGAGAAAGTCCCAACTGCTAAAAACCTCATGGCAAGCCGTGAGATTCCCCTTGCCTGTCAAATGACAGAACCGTATTCAAAAGCATATAGATAAGCATGGAAAATGCTGGCAAACAGTTAGGAAAAGCAGGAGAAAGAAAAAGAGTATGAGGCTGCCTTCATGCCAGAGCATTGAGCCAGCCTTCAGCAGCACACACAGACCCAAGCTAGAAAAGCCTAGCAAAGTGAGAAGTGTCCTTCTCACTATTGTAGGCACATTCCTGCAAACACATTGCCACATTTTCCTTGGCCTGATGGTATAAAGTTGTGTCAGTTCCCCACAACGAGCACTGGACAACTGCAAACAAGAGTTAGGCTCAAATGTCTCACAAATTGTACAAAATAAATAAGATGGGAAGATGTCCTCCCACTTTTTTTCCTGAGCAGAAATAATTCAATTTATAGTGGTTGCAAGAAGGACATTTTAGAGGGAAGCCAGTATTTGGATGAATGTCTCTCACACCTCTGAAATTTGTCTTGCTGATCTATAAACTGTTCCTATGCCTCAGCCAGAAATTCCAGCTACGTTATAATGTAGCTCTCTTTTTTCTCATGTTATGTGGGCCTGATTCATCTCTTTTTCACCCATAAAATTCAGTTGAATACACTCAATATCACAGAAACACAGTTGCTGACATACAAGAAAACACTTTTCCAGAGATTAGGTTTGTCCTCTTGTTCTCCCTTTCTCTGACATACTTACGGTGCACAGTTGGCAGAAAAATTTAACATCTAAAATAAGAGTCCCACTGTGGGCACTGTGATGTTAATGATTCAGCGAATACATTTAATCCTTACAGCAGGGTGTAATGCATTACCTGGCTTTAGTTGAAAGAAATTCAGTGGAAGTTTTTTTCTGATTCTTGGATCTTTTACAACAGCTTTACAGCCCACCGCCAGGTTCTTTCTTTGATGGGAACTGCCAGTGATTAGCACCGGTAACACTGCAGAAGAGGGACTTGGGGGCTTCTTCACATCTCAGTCTATGCTGATGGGGACAGTTCCAGACCAACTGTGTTGCTGTGCATGAAGCCATCTAAAATACAGTATTTTGCTATACAGATAAATGTATACATATATATATAGGCTAGAGTTTATATTAAACTTATATATAGGCTAGTTTAATATAAATTCAAAAGAGGGGATAAATGTAGACCAAAAGAAATTTAGACCCTTGGGGTACCTACAGATTAGACAGTAGCTGAGTGACAGCTTTAAGATCTTTGGTTATGTTGCCATTTGTGCCTTTAAAGTTTTGCTTTTAGATTTTTGGTTAAAGTTTCAAGAGATTGAATTTCCCAATTAATTTTATTTCTCTAGAAGTTTTTCATGGATCATTAATATGTGCAGTTTATTAAGCAGGCAATAATAGCATTACAACAGGAAAAGAAGGAAAAGAATCAGTGCAATAATTTAATCAAGTGGCTAAGCCTGCATAATAAGGCCAGAAGTTCTGAGTTTCAATAACTCCACGTTTGACCTTGAGAAAGTTGTGTTATCTGTTCATCTGTCATCAAAATTATAACTTGCATTACAGATGTGATGAAAACTTGCAGTCCTGCCTTGGAAGTCCATAAAGAGCATCTGATAAGCGGTACCTCCCTGCACATCACAGATAGAGTTTGTAGCATTGCTTATAGGGAAATCTTGTCACCAGAGAGAGGGGAGCATAAAATGCTACCCAGCTACGGCCCTGCTGTTCCTTCATTTCTTTTAGCAAACTTGTATCATTACCATTGATTGTTCTATTAATATGGAGCAGCAGCTGACCAGATCAATTACCTGACCAGGGATCACGCTCCACCACCTACCTAATTGCATCCCTGAAAAAAAAATGGTACTCAGCCCTGTAATGCTCTACTTAAAAGTAATACACTTGTTCTGGAAAGATGCTAATGGTGCTGTGTCACATTTCGAAATGATATAGCTGTTAAAAACTCATTTGGAAGGAAAATACTGATGTTAGGTATTGAACGGAGAAGTGACGTGAAGGCTCTGTGCTGTTCTAACTGTTTAATGCACAAAAACTGGCCAACGATTGTCGATTATGTCTTTGTTTTAAAGACAGGGCTAGTAATGCAAGGGGAGACAACGGGAGGACGGGCCTGACTGCCGCTGGCATAGCCAGGTATGGGCCCGATGGGGTCACCTTGGTTTGGGCAGTTTTTACATCAGCAGAAAATCTGGCTCTACAATTATACCTCTTCCAAGGAGATAACTGCATGTTTCATAGCAGGCCCTAACTCTCCAGTGCAGTCTTTGGTGCTGAGTCCTAAATAAAAGTGCATCTCAGAAGAGTTTGACTCAGGAGGTTGCAAGCACAATTCGGAAGACCTGCTTAAGGGGTTAATGTGTGCACAGTGACAGTAAAATACTACGTGTCTTGCTATGCTAGGATGATCCAGACTGCCTAAATCAGGGCCCTGTGTCTTCAGCAGGAGGAGATGTACCTCTGAAGGGTGAAGCTAGAAAACTGCAGGAGGGAAACAGGCAGGAGTCACGAGCTCATAGGATGTAGCAGGCAAAGACATGTACCTGAACTACTGCCTCTTCTGGAACCTGGATCTCCCATCAGACATCTTCAGCCACTTTGCACTCCCTTGTGCCATCAAATAGAACTCCCGCTCTCCAAAACACCACCAGTGAGTGAGCCACTGTGCAGGATGGGTATATTTTGGCACTGGGTGCCCTGAGGGGGTTGACAGGTGGGAGGCTGAGTTTCTAAGCAGCAAGAAGAGGCTCCAACCTACAGCTTCTCTATTCCAGCCCTCCCAAAAGCTGTGGGTGTGCCAAGAGTCAAACTTTCTCCATGTCCAGCTCTGGAGTTGAAGCTGGGATCCCAAGATGCACCACGACTAGGTGGCAGGTAATGCTGGCCACACACAGGAGGACAGACCAGTGCTCTGTTTTCTCCTCTCAGGACCATTCCTGAGTTTTTCAGTAAACGGCTGTCTCCTGTAAAGGGAATAAGCCATGCTTGAAGTAGGGATCAGCACTCAGGAAGGCCATCAGAGAAGACTCAGCAGCACCGCGGGGTCACCTGGGCCAGAGGATACCATTCACTTCATAGTTAGGATAGACTCCCCTGACACCTAACTGTGGTCTTCTTTGATGGCAAAATACAGTAATTCCTTCCTGCTCTTTGCCCCCAGACGTTCCTCATCATCCCAGATGAGAAATTCACCACACACACATTAGGACCATGACTGCTATATCCCACATTCTGCTCACCATTTTCTTTAGTCACACCTCTGTGATGTTTAATAAGTCCTCACTGAATTTGGCAGCAGTAGTATGCCAGAAGCACAGACATAGCATTAGTCATATTTCCTCTACTCTGGAGTAATGCAGTAATGACTAGGTAATGAAAGCCTGCCCCTTACTAACATGTTGGGCTTTGTGCTTTTTCTTTTGTATATTCAAAATTTAGTCAGTTTTTCCTGTAGATCAGCCATATCTGAAGTGGACAAAACCTTGTGAACTGCACAGTGAAGGCTGTGCCAGAACACCAAGGAATGAGGGAAGAAAAAGTGAAATGAGAGCAAAAGAGGAAAAAGTACATGAAAAACAGTAAAGTAGAGGGAAAAGTGGGAGGGGAACTACCTGCAAGCCACAAGCATCCCAGGCCATTGCCCTGTGCCTTGTTCGAGACCTGTGCAAAGTCATACAAAAAATGAAATGGCAACACACCCCTCTATGGTGTGAGGAAACATGTAGTAGGACACATGGATACGTCAGGTAACATGGAATAGCAGTGCTTTAAATAAGATGCTTATCTGTGCACAAAAGTATTTTCTTTTGAGTTTTGAGTTTTCATCCTGTGCTCTGAAGTGAGTATAAGGCAAGAGAGTTATGACCGCTGGTGGACCCATGATACCTGCACCCTTTGTTGTGAGTCCTCCTCATGAACTTCCTTTCTCATTATGTTCCTCATCATCCCGTTTTTTTTCCGACTTTCTTCTGAAAGCCAAGGGCAGGGTTTTCATATGTCAGTGCTTAAAAATAGGCTTTAAGCACATTTTAAAATAAATATCAGGTCAACAGCAGAACCACTTCAGTCTCCATTGTCAGTAAACTGTTGACAAACTAATGCAGTCCACATAAGATGACTTCTAATTATTTTGTGTCTGATGTAGGAGAGTGAGGATGTGATCTCCCAGAGTGCCTCCTGAAAATCAGATTGGGCTATTTGCCTCAGTGTACCAGGTGGCTTTTAAGACTCCTCTTGGGAGGTTTTAAATTTTGGCTCTTACTGAGCTGAGGATCACCAAGTGGAGGAGGCAGCACTGTCCTCAGGCCATGTGCAGTGGCATGGACACTCCTACTGCAAGTGCACCTCTTCCCCTTGCTAGCCCAACAGCATCTAACCCTAACATAGAACAGGCTTTCTCTGTACAAGGTTTTTGAGCTTCATGAGGCAGCTTATGCTATGGAAAGGCCACAGATGAGCAGGAGCAATCGCCAGTTATTCACAAAAACACCCAGGCTGTCCAGGCAACACTGGGATGTATGACACAAGAGAAGACAATGATGATGTTTTATCAACAAGACATTATGACATTAGATGTTTGATGATGGGGGCTCTGGGGACTCAAACATCAAGACAACATCCTGAGCTGAGGCTCCACGTGTTGATCCTGCTCTGTTCCTACACTCCTGTTCTGTACCACCCGCTAAAGCCAGCACTAACAGGGGCCAAAACCAGGATGTTGCCAGCAGCTGAAAACCAGCTTGGGAGAGATGTAGCACAACTGGCTGGAGATGGAGACACAAAACCATGAAGAAGGTAAGGTGGGCCAAGGAGCCAGCATAACTGTCCATGACTGCAGATCTACCTTACCCTGAAAAAAGTGCTTAAGTGTGCAAACACCCGAAGAACAACGGCAGCCTGGAGTACTGTAATTGTAAAAACAACAGCACTTTCTCAGACCTCACTTATACAGAATACTGAACTTTCACCCCAAATAATGTTCTGAAGGCCAACAACTTCTTCATATACCTGAAGTTAGGTATCTCCTTCTGTATTCTGATGCCTCAGAATACAGAGATTTCTGCATCCCAAATATATCTGAAGAGATCTAATATTAGTGGTCTAATTTTGAAAGTCTTAGTCACCATGCTCAATATATTAGTGCTTAGATAGTTAAATATATACACCAAATTACATAGGTGGTGCACTGTGACTGGCTCAATGTTTTCATTTTCCGCCTTCTCAACTCTAAAGAGGCAAATCTCCTTTTTATGAAGAGCATCCTTTGAAGTAACGGAGACTACTTGTGTGAATAAGGATTTGTAGGATGATACTTGAAAACTCTTAAGTCATTTGGGTAGGAACCTCATCTTCTCTTCCATACACAAGATGCAAGAAGTAAACACATACTCTTGTTAAATTATATGTCGTAGCCGAGACCTCTGTTCTGCTGTTTGGGCTCATTTGGAGCTATATTCTGCTCCATTAAAAACAATGGGACTACTTGATAGCTAATAGAACTGAAAATTTCATCCTGTGTTTGCAGATACATTGTCAAATCAGAATCAGAGGGACTTCATACTTAGGATGAAATCCTCAAGCTGGAGTGTCCTGTCATGATCTTCAAGGCATGGTCAGATATGTTTGTACTGGTAAATTGAACAGTATGAGGCCTATCTCCACCAAAATGTGGTGGACCTCTGCTGCCAACTGCCTGGAGGTTCTCTCAGGAGGGGCTGAGCAGCCGCTCTTGTTGGGTCCCAGTGGGCTGGTGTTGGCAAGCCCGCAAGGGTGAGAGCAGCTCCTTTTGGGAACTGAGAATGCTGAAACCACCTCTCTCCTGTGCCCCAGCTTAAAAAGATGATGACGCTTCCTTTCATAAGCCCACTCCTTCTTTCAAGTTCCCAGGGATCTCTGAAAGGTTGTGAAAGCTGCAATAATAGTCTTTAGTAAGAGTAAAATGTTTCTTTTCAAGTATTTGTGTTATGTGCTGGAAGCATCTAAGCTTACTAAAACATTCACCTGGAGGGAATGAAAACACCCCCTCAGACACACACACACGCATCCCGTGGATAAAAGCTCTTTCTAATTGCAGCAGGAAATGTGACATTTCAAACTGGATGGACGAAGGCACTAATCATCCCCACTGAGGAAAGATCCTGCAGGGACTGGGAGAGGGAGCGGGCAACCAAGCTGCTCCTTTCCAGCTCAGTGCCAATACGCTGTGAAACATGTTTTCTTAATTTAATAAACAGCCTTTCCCTCCTCCACACTACCCATTCCTCATGGAGCAAATACGAAGTGGAGAGAGCCTGTCTTGCAGCAAAGGTGGGAAGTTGGTATCGGTTATGACAAAGATTCCCCCCTTGTTTGCACCACGTGCAAATTTTCTTCTACTTCCTGGGGTGTTAAAAGACTCAGGTGGTTCATTGCCATTGACAGACTTCTAGTTTAGTGTTCAAATCTTTTTCTCAAGTGGGAGGAAATCAATTTTACATTTATTTGAATGCAAACTTACATCTTCCAATATAGCTTATATAAAGCTGCTTTACTGCCTCTTGTCCGTTCCTCCCCCTCCCCGGCTGCCCCACTCCCTCCAGGAAAACAAAAACAAATTATGGTAAATTCAGACCTTCAGCACAGTGTACGACCACCTATATAAGCAATGCCATTCCACTTCCTGAAAGACACTTCAAATGACACATAGATGCATTGACGTGTGAGCACAGTCAGTAAATTATCCAGATCCAATTCAAAATATCCCAGCTCCCTTTTTCCCACCATGAACTACTCTGTCTCAGGCAGATATCTGCTGCAACATTTACATGTATTATTATTATTATCATCGTCGTTGTCATCATCGTCGTCGTTGTTGTTGTTATTCCTTATCCTATTTATTTCCTTACACAGACACACTGGAGGGGAGGATGGTGGGAGGGACACACACTCTGCTCCTGCCATCTATGTCTCTCAGCAGTTTGGTGGCAGGCACAGACAAGGCATTTTGGGAAGGGGACATCCCACATGGGAGTACAGCAGTGGGTACCAGGACATTTGCTCACAGGAAATGCAAACCTTGGCAGGGGCCTGACTCAGTGGGAAAAGGGATCTGGGTGTAAGTGGGCAGCATCACCATGTAATATGCATGTCTGTGCACTGGGGATGGCCCGTGGCAGTCTGTCACCACTGCCGGGTGCTCCTCTGACCCCTCTCCGTCTTTGCCTCACTGGCATCTTGCTTTTCTGGAGCTTTGTGTTCAGTGTCCAGCTGTACTTGAGGTAAAAATTTGTTGTCTTGGGGGAAAAAAAAAGTAATTTACTGTGAAGCACTGGCTGAAAATCATTTTCTGAACCACTGCACAATTTTAATCAGACGACCATACTGTATCCAATCAAGGGAGGATTTGCAAGGGGGGTAGGGAGGCGTTTCACTGTGGCCTTCCCCAGAGGACAGTAAATCCAAGCTCTGCTCAGGAAGATGAGATGTCTCGGGCTTCACAGCCTGCCCAAACCTAATTTGCACTAGAATTACATGGCCATTACTAATGTATACAGTGACTCAAATTGATTACTTTGCTATTTGTAAGAGCAACGCACTCACTTTGGTGATGGCAGCTTCCGACCGAGGAGTACAAAGGGGAGAGAACAAAGCGAAGTTGCTGCTTTGAAAGAGTACATGAGAATGAGGAGGACTATGAGGGTGAGTAAGGTGATGCTCAGGAGAGAGTTCGGCATGTAGAAGAGCATGGGAATGGCTGGACTCAGCCATTTTATGTGCTTAGCACACGTTGCGTTACAAAATAAAATTACCTGGCTTAATCTTCGAGCCCCTAAAGTCCTGTCACATGTAATGGGAGTGTCTCTGCTTTTGATTCAGGACTCCTAAGGCTATCGGAAATCCCAGACCTTCCTGGGGCTCCTGTTCACGTTTGTGCTGGGGTGCTGCTCTGTGGGAAGCCCCAGACATGCTCCTGCACAGTCTCACACAGACTTCCAGCCTCTGCGGGGCAGAGACTCACACCCTGCACCACCAATGAGCTCTGCAGTGAGGCCTGCATCCTCCTTCATTGGCCTAGTGACAGCCAAAGCCACTGAGCAACTTAGGGACACTAGAAACACTTTGGCAGGATAGTTCATGTCCCACTTCTTCCTCCACCCCCATAGCGAATGCGTCCCCTGGGGAGTGGGAACCTTGAGTTCAAATCCCTGGTGGAAATCAGGTGCAGGAGGTTTGAATATTGGTCTCCAGCACCTCCAATACATGTGTCTGCTTTTCATATACATGGCTTTTGCAAGAAGGACATGGCCTGCATTTGCACACCTAACTCCTAGCAATGGCTCAGGACAGGCAAGCCCAGAGGTGACAAGGGTGCTACTCTGCTACTGATGGGACTTATCGTGATGACAGGAACATCAATTTCTTTTCTGAAATCTCCTACTTGCTACAGCACAAGCCTCATGTAATGAAAACATAACCCTGGAGCCAAAACTCTTCTCCCACACAGCCACATACTAATCGTAACTCCACATGAACATACATTCTACATTCCCTCCCACAAAAATCTCCCTAAACATTAAACCACCTGAAGATTGAAGCTGGGACAAGGGAGGATGGGGAAATTTCACCACAGCCTTTCGCTGCTCCTGCATAGCTTTTCCCTGAGCAGCTTCTTCCTGTTACACTTGCTTGACGTTACAGGATACCTGTGACAAAGCAAAAGGAAAGGTTAAGATGTTGTCACCCAGGCTAACACACTGAGCAACCACTCTGTTTGCTCGTTAAAGAGCAAAGGGTTAAACCTGGCAGGTATTTGCAGGGCTTCAAAGTCCCCCCAAGCAGCAGGTGGCAGTGTGGAAAGGCAGCCCTGTTGCCAGCATGTCCATGAGGTCCTGAGCTCTAAGGGAGCACTACTGGATTCTCTGATTAGATTTCCCTTGACAAGAAAGGACAGTCAGTCTGGTACACTAATAATATAACAATACAGTTAGTAATAGGGTAGCAATAGGAATAGCAATGTAGTTGTCTTCAAGATGCGGTTAAATCAAGTTAAGTGAACGCCAGCACCTTTTCCTGGAGCTCCAGCACATCACAGCTGGAAGTGAGCTCTGCTGAGTGCAATGCTATGTCCCAAATAAACAAGCAGGATAATGATCATGTTCCCTTCCCTCCTCCTCAGGAATGGGAGGGGACTGGTGCCTCCTTGCAGACGATGAAATCCAGCCTGTGGAAGTGCAGATAATATAAAAATGGGCAAAGGCTGAATCCTCAGCACCCAGAGCTGGAGAAGACTGAAAAATGAAGTCACATGTGGTGAAGGGAAAGACTGTGTGTACCACAAATGCAGTGCTTTCAGCAAGCCTTACGTTTCTTGCCCATCTCCCTTTGGGACCAGCACATGTATATACATGCACACTTCATAGAGCTGTATCAAATGGCTGATGTTCTGCAGAAGGTTCTTCGGCTGCCACTGAAGCAGCTCAGGTTCAACCCAAGGGAGCTCCTGATGGCTGAGTGACATGATTTGGCATCCTCCCCTCCAGCACTGCCATGGGTTAGGTCAGCTTTCTCGCCTTGCTTTCACACCTTTAAGTTTCAGCTTACATTGCTTCTTATGACACTCTGGTAATCAAATCCAAGCACAAGCCCACTTCTACGGCCAGGCTGTGTAATCCAGCTATGGTTTCATTTCACCATGCTTTGTGTCCCACTGTGGGTTCCCAGGTGCTTGGGCATGGCCACTCCACTTTTGGAGGCACTACAGCACCGAAATGCATTGGCTGGGTAACAAAACTCTGTGCAGGGAGGAATGCATTTTTCTTAACACATAGGAGTAAAAGGAGGCTGGCATGGAGATGGGCTGGTCTTCCAGATGGATGCATTCATGCAAAGATGGGAAAGGATTAGAGGTTGTTGAGCACTGGCAGATCAGTACATACTCTCATGCTCTCCCTGGTTCCAGCCTGCTCAGTGCTGAGCCCTGCCCCATCAGCTGTTGAGAGCTGCTGGGGAAAACTTGCACAAGTCCTTATTTGTTGTCTTGGGAAATATTTATTCTTGATGCAAACCAAATTTACCTCTGTGATCTGCTATATACTTTCACATTGTTTCTTAAGCAGACTTGGAAGCACTTCATTCCAGACCTGTTTGCTGCATCTTTCCTGACCTGCTCAGCATACCAGCGGGGAAGCCGGGATGCCAGCCACTGTACCTCTCAAACCAATATCAAAAGCCTCCTGTTCAGATCTTGAAAGAGAGTATTTTGGGAGTCTTATGTTGCTACAGCTGTTAATTTTTCACACAGCAGGTGGGAAACCTGCCCTGTTTGAAGGGTGCGATGGAAAAGGCCAGTTGCTTTGTAATATTTTACAACACAGGAAAGTGGAGCTTGTTCATAGCCCCGCTGCGTATCCAGCCCAGAGCATCCACACAGATATTTTAAGCAGATACACAAAGCTCTTGTTCAGTCTTTTCCTCCAAGCTATGGCATAAGCAGACAAGTCATTAATTGCACAGGCAGATGGCTATTACGAAGTGTGTGAGAACTGGCTACTCCATCACTGTGTAGGTGGAGCTGATTAGACAGACCTGAATCAGAAAGAAAAAAAAGGAACATTTCCTATATTTCCTTTGCTACATGGTGAGAAAAGCTTTTCCTGTGTGACTGGAGAAGACAATTCAAAAATAACAGCAAAATTGCTCCTCACTTCCCCACTGAGCCATGTTACTAGCAAGAGCACTTTGGGATTTATATACAATTCCTCCACATCTTCACTGCTGGGCAACAAGCACATGGGACCAGGATGGGCATAGGAGAGTTTGGGGTTTTCTTCACACAGGCTGGCAAAGGTTAAACACAAAGAGACCAGGCACTACAGTACCAGAGGTACCCACTTCTCTGCAAGCTGCCACCAAAAAAGCCCTCCCTGTTCCTCTGCTGTCCTATCTTTAAGCAGCTCTGATTTAGGGAAGGAATTCCCTTCGGTGGAGTAATTTTTCCTAATATCCAATCTAAACCTCCCCTGGTGCAAATTGAGGCCATTCCCTCTTGTCCTATCACTTGTTAATTGGGAGAAGAGACCAACACTCACCTTGCTACTACCTCCTCTCAGGCAGTTGTAGAGAGCGACAAGGTCCCCCCTAAACCTCCTTTTCTCCAGACTAAACAACCCCAGTTCCCTCAGCCTCTCCTCGTAAGACTTGTGCTCCAAACCCTTCACCAGCTTCATTGGTCTTCTCTGGACACGCTCCAGCACCTCAGTGTCTTGTGGTGAGGGGCCCAGAACTGAACACAGTATTCAAGGTGCAGCGTCACCAGTGTCGAGTACAGGGGGATGATCACTGCCCTGGCCCTGCTGCCACACTGTTGCTGATACAGGCCAAGATGCTGTTTGCCTCCTTGGCCACCTGGGCACAGCTGGCTCATACTCAGCTGGCTGTCGAGCAACACCCCCAGGTCCTTTTCCTGGGCAGCCTTCCAGGCACTCTTCCCTATTTAACGGTTTCTCTATTTAACAGTTTTTGATGGCAGAGGTTTACCTTGTCTAGCCAATTCCAAAAAAAGAGGCTAATGACTGACCCCCTCCCCGGAGAAACCCAGTGCCAACCTCCAGCAATCACTGCTGGCCAGGTTAGCAGCTTCTGCAAATCCTGGTATTTGTTACCTACTTGCTTCCATTTATTTTACAGGACACCTGAGTGTTTCTGTCAAGGAGATGACTCTAATGATGGAAAGAACATTCAAGGTGGGTTGCATCACCTCTGAAGCCTCTGATGAAGGAAACAGTCAAATTTCTGGGCGCGTATCTTCTCTCCTTTCAGCTGTTGCCTGTTATTACCTAATACACGTTACTTTTCCAGGATAGGGATTCTTTCTCCACAGGTTAGTGCAGCACTTACAAGCACAAGTTGCTAATGACACTCATCTTTACTACTGCAGGGCAAACTGAAATTGCAAAATGCTGCTTTGAAGTGAACCTACAGAAAGCAACTTTAAATCCCTTCTCCCCCCAATTTTGTTTACAGATGCAAACCAATAGCATTACAAGACATCAGTGCAGGGATAAATTCTCACCTAGAACAAGATTCATCAAGAAGCTGGAGCCAAAATTGTCTTGGGAGCAGATACATAACTTATGTGTTCAATCTAAAGGCACTTTCATTGTCAAAACCCTTCTCTAGGAAAAATCATTAGCTTCATACTCCACTACTGTCAATACAACACTCCAAACAACAATTCATTTTAAATGGGTATCTTAGTATCACCAGCAAAAAGACAGTCATTATGGGCCAGAGACACTTGATTCATATCCCCCATCATTTTTGTTCACCAAGGCCGACACTGTGGAAGCAGTCTGCCCTCAAAAGACCAAATACCAACAATGCACCAAGCAGAGATGGTAGCCTGCAGCCCAAAGCCCTTGACCATCACAGCAGCTCTCCCCTGCGTTCCCTTCCCTTCTGTCTCCTATTTCTCATCACTTTCACCACGATTCAAGAAGAGCAGTAACAATCAGGACTAGACCACCAAGGGAGCACCAGAAAATCACTGTAGCAGGCTGTGGACAGCCTGGTTGTCAATCTTCCTTGCTATTCAGTTATTTAGCTTTAAACCCAAACGTATTAAAACAGTGGAGGAACGAGGGAGAAACTTCCATATCCAGGACTCCTGTAGCTTAGCTCTGTCACAGGGGTCTGTATTGTCACTACAGATGAAGGCAGGGATATGATTAAGTGTGCAACAGGAATGACAGAGGGACACAGACACAACCGCAGTTCTCACCAAGGATCTTGAAGCAGTAACTTACGGACATGGCTCAAACAACTGTGTAAAAGCCTCACCCCCTTGCTATTACTCATCTTACTTTTCCTTTTGTAAAGAAAGCACATTTATTTGCTATATGCTAGACTCCACAGTTACTTCAGATGAGGAAACTAGCAGAAGATGAGCAGGTGAATGTCCTCTTTGGCACACAGCAGTGCTGGAAGTGGTTTCACTGTTCACCACCTGCTGTCACCTTCCAAGGGGAGCTGAGGAACAACCACCATGCTCAAGCAGAGCTGACAATTATACAGGGTGTCTAGTCTATGTTAAGCCATGAGGCATGAAAATTATGGTAATCAGGGCTTGCAAGAATTCAAGGGTGCACAGAAGACCCAAGGAGGTATCAAGTTAGGGAGCAGCTGGTCTCCGCAGGAGGCCTCTACAGGACAGTCACACTTCTGCTGCTGTCCTAACGGCAAGCTGTAGTGGAAAGGAAGGATACCTGGAGTTCCTCGCATACCACTGCTGCTGTCCCAAAAGAGGTTTTTTGCTATAGATGGACATGTATCTGTAGCACTAAGATCTGTTTCAGCTGTCCATAGGTGTGTGTGAGCCCTTGCAGGAGAGATGTGCAACCTCTCAGCTGAAATGATCAAGAGGAAAAGGAAGGTGGAAGACTGAATCAAAAACCATAAATAATTCAAATTATGGGGAAAGGAAAAAGACAATGCAAAGAGCAATGACAAGGTACTTTTTCCAAAGGGCGATACCATCGCAGTGCCAAAAGGCTGCCCAGACTCCAGCAAAGCACACACAAGACCATCAAAAGGCACACAAAGTACCTGGCACTTTGTTATTCCAGGCAAGAGAGTCATCTGCCCCATTCTGTGATATACTGGTTTTGTCACATTTGATAGGATTAACAACCAAAATTCTGGGCTAAAATTGAAATGAGCAAATGTTTTGTCAGGATTTCACCCAAATTCTCCCTAATTTATGCAGGCAGTAAGCTTTTATGATGTCCTTAGCTAGTCACATTTCTCTCATCTTAAATGTTTGGATTTTGTAAATATGTTCTTGGCAAACACAAAAGTGTCATGGGAACCACAACTGCTTTATAAAGTGATCTACTTTTGGATACTGCAACTAAACTGAGATGAAGGAAACTATACAGTTTTTATAACATCCAGCTGATGATTCACAACATCCAAATAATGCTTCTGATTCATCCTTTATAAAAACAGACTGGCACTACATGATCCTTCTCAGAAACTATTAATTCTCACATTCAAACTACTGAAGGTGTTTTTATGACACAACTCCAAATTTACATAGAGTCGTACCAGTAAAAGAAAATTCTAAATATTCTAAAATTTCTAAGAGTTTTTACTCTTTCATTCCAGATTTAAAGTCTCAGGATACAAGTCACACTAATTTATATCCAAAATTCAAGTATGTCTGAAATTTAAGATGTACACACAAGAAAAGTACAAAACTAATGAAAAAAACCCCTTCATTAAGCCTCCTAAGCTGATGCAAATCTGACCAACTTCAGTTACTGTTAAAACAGAACTGGAAATGCATTTATAGTCAATCTTCTGCTTTCACGAAGGAGTTTTGTTGCTAAACTTATAGACCAAAGACTGATGCTGGGGAAAAAAACCAGTGACAATCACAAACAAAAAGAAAGCAGTGCCCACCTCTCAAATCAAGCAGTATCAAAAAACCCACGTTTATCTAAACTTAGTGGTGAAAGCGAAATACTAAGCTTACATTAATTTATGAAGAACCCATTGTCGTGGTTTGAGCCCAGCCAGTAACTCAGAACCACACAGCCGCTCGCTCACTCCCCCCCCCCCTTCTTCCTCCCCCCGCTCCCGGAGGGATGGGGAGGAGAATGGGAAGAATGTAACTCCCACGGGTTTAGATAAGAGCAGTCCCGCAACTAAGGTATAACACAAAACCACTACTGCTACCACCAATGATAATAACGATTAGTGAAATAACAAGGGGAGAGGATACAATTGCTCACCACCCACCGACCGATACCCAGCCCGACCCGAGCAGTGATCTGGGCCTTCCGGGTAACTCCCCCCAGTTTATATACTGGGCATGACGTGCTGTGGTATGGAATACCCCTTTGGCTAGTTTGGGTCAGGTGTCCTGTCTCTGCTTCCTCCCGGCTTCCCCTCCTCCCTGGCAAAGCATGAGACTGAGAAAGTCCTTGGTTGGAATAAACATTACTTAGCAACAACTAAAAACATCGGTGTTATCAGCGTTGTTCCCAGGCTGAAAGTTAAAAAACACAGCACTGCACCAGCTACTAAGCAGGAGAAAAATGACTGCTATAGCTGAACCCAGGACACCCATTGACCCTAATAGCAACTTGTGCAAACTCTGATTCTATTGTTATTTTTTTAAAATGCAGAATTATACATGAATGGAAGAAGTCCGCTGCAAATGACAAGAGCTGACAGCTACTGACATGCAAAAATATCCCAAGCACACAAGGTCAGGAGAGGTAAGAGACAACCTGGTTTGGTTAACACCACCATGTGAAGACTGTAAGGGATTCCGATTATGTCTTACAGCTCTCTGATAAAAGAGTGTTAAATGAAATATTTCTAAATTAATTTCTAATTTTTAATTTACAAAAATCCCAGAAAGTACCATTGCTTCCACTCCATCATACTGAAAGACATTTGCAGGTGGAATTACATTTAAACATGTTCCAGTTGTTCTCCCAAGGTGTCTACTATCTATTTTTATAATATTTCTAGAAGGGATTCCATACAAACCCCAAGTCTGACGTCTCACTTGGAAAATAGCACAAAGCCTTTTCTGGAAGTCCAGTAATCTATTCATGCCAGAATGGGGTCATTTTCATTTCCCACATCTAAGTACTGCAGCAAATCACATGTGTGCATCAGGTTACATGAGAATGAATATTATTCCAAACCCACCATCTTCCAAATGTCTTTATTGCTTTCACAACTCAAAAAAGGATAATTCATAGAGCCCTTGTCTCTGTGTTTGCCTTCAGCTCCCCTTTCAAAGTACAAAACCCCAAACATCTTCTTGAACAAGTACTCAGCCAGTTTTCCCCTCTCTAGCTGCGACTTGTCTTTCCTGCAGTAGTTCTTCTTCCTTCTTCTTGAGAAGCTTTAGAAGATACTCATCAGGCTCAATTCCTGCCTCCCTTAACTCTGACATGACTTTCTCCAACCGGTGCAGCGTACGGGCACTCTGTACTTTTCTAGCAGTAATGTACAACGTAAATTCCTTGAAGCCCATCAGTTTACAGGTATCCACCTCACAGATATTTTTAACATCTCTGGTTTTGTCCACCTGGGGGAAGAAAACTAAACCTGACATTTTTTCCAGATCTTCAATATTTACTTGGAATTCAGGCAGCTGGTGACTGAAGCCTATGGGATCATTTGGCACCACAAAAGCCCCCAGTACCAAGGGCTCTGTAGATGTTCTGCTCCGTCTGGCAAGGATCACCTTGTATAGGTGGGATGGCACAGCTACATCATCCTTCCCGATTACCTGTCAAAAGGAAATTTATATTTCAGACACAGAACTTATCAGTTGAGGGGGAAAAAATATGTGAGACTAATCCTACTAACTCTGAAAAGGAGCCACAGCACATTACCTGTCAAAATCATGTGCAATGTTATCAGACTAGAAGCTGAGGTGGAAAGCACCTGTACTGGGTCTGGCTAGGATGGAGTTAATTTTCTCCCAAGCAGTACTCATAGCGCTGTGCTTTGCATAAAATTCACTAGGATTCAACTTAAGAGCTTGTACATGTTGGGTTTCCTGCTGCGTCACTTAGACCAGGACGGAAAGATCAGGACTCTTAAATTCACATGAAAGCTGTTAAAAGTTCACACACATATGTATACAGTAGACACTCCACCCTGTGTCAGGAATAAGTTCAAGAGAATATACCTATTGATGATAAATGTAATCTCTCCCATATTCAAAAAGTGATGCTCATGCACGCACTAAGTTGTTGGTTTTTTTCTTTTAGTATTACTGAACTAAATCTGCCATGCTAACAAAATGTAACGGGCTCATCCATGGAAAATTTGAATTTTGCATAACCCTTCTGTATAACCACCCTTTTAAAAACTGTACTTTTATTCTAATAGTATCAGAAGAGAAATATTCAGATACCTTACCAAAACTACAAAGGCACCTTGGTTTATACATAAAATCCAGTAATTTGGTAATATTTCCAGTATTTTCAATACCTACAAAAGCAGACTGCTTGTTTTGATTTTTTGACAGCTTTTGTTAGATACAATTAAAATACAACTTCAGAGAAAGCAAGAATTTATTTCACTGCCACAACTGATCACATTAATTGAAAGTATTTTACAAACTAATCCAATATATCAGGTCAGGCATACTTTGTCCATTCATACATTCAGTATAACTCAATCACCAAAGAAACACTTCCTATGTATGCCTCATTCTGAGAGCATTCAGCATTCTGCAAAACAAATTAAGTTTTTAAAACTGAACTTTGCCTGTGGCTACTGAACCAACGTTCACACAGTCTATTCCAATAGTCTGAGTTACGAATTCTTTCAGTGCTTCATGTGTGTCCCTGTTGCCAGTTTTTAAAGTGACCAGCCTTTAAGTCTTACTGGTTAGACCAAAACCAGAGAAAAAACCTTCAGGAGAAAGGGAAGCCTTTGATAAAGTTTTTTCATGTTTTGCACAATAACGTAGTAGTAACATTACTACCATCTCTGTCAAACATGTGCTCTTAGATTTCTTTATTATAGAATACTTTCCTCCCCTTCCCTAAACCAGGCTATTTAATGGCTTTGCTGCAGTTTAAATATTTTTTTGTGTGTTTCTGGGTTTTCTCTTTTGTGGATTTTTTATTTATTTATTTTTTTTTTTAGAAAAACGATCATGCTTCTTCTACCAACCTTTTCCTAAATCAAGCTCTGCCTAGACATCTAGCAGTCATTAAAACAGGTAAGCAATAAATAAATGCCTTATGGCAAATCTACTTCTCCTTTCAACGACAGATGTCTTGATGGGGAAATTAGAGCTCCTGAGTGTCAAAGCACTTTACATTTAGCATTCAGTGTGGGTGAAACCAGAGTTACAGCTCCTCGGGATCAATGGCACAAATAATCAAAACTGACTGATGCACAGATAATTTTAAAATATACTAAAAACTACGCATCAACACACTGTGCTATCTGGTGGGTTAAAACTGAATTACAAAATCATAGAATCATAGAATGGTTAGGGTTGGAAGGGATCATCTAGTTCCAACCCCCCTGACATAGGCAGGGGCACCTTCCACTAGACCAGGTTGCTCCAAGCCCCGTCCAACCTGGCCTTGAACACTGCCAGGGATGGGGCAGCCACAGCTTCTCTGGGTAATCTGTGCCAGGGCCTCACCACCCTCATTGTGAATAGTTTCTTCCTAATACTTAATCTAAAATTACCCTTTTTCAGTTTAAAGCCATTCCCCCTTGTCCTACTACTACATGCCCCTGTAAAAAGCCCCTCTCTAGATTTCCTGTAGGCCCCCTTTAGGCACTGGAAGCTTCTCTAAGGTCTCTGTGGAGCCTTCTCTTCTCCAGCCCAACTCTCTCAGCTTGTCTCCACAGCAGAGGTGCTCCATCCCCCAGATCATCTTTGTGGCCTCCTCTGGACTTGCTCTAACAGATCCACGTCCTTCTCATGTTGGGGCCCCAGAACAAAAATGAATGGTGTTGGGAGTTTAACCTATTTGAGATAGGTGGCACTCAAACTGGGGATTGCACGCAATGTATTGGGGGTGAGAGGGAGGGAGCCAAAAAGCAAGAAAAACCCTGAGGGGGGCATGAAGGAGCTCATATTTCCATATTCACCCAAGTACATCCAGTGACTGTCACTGTTGAAGGCAGAAGGCTGGAATTCCTTTTCTCCCCCGGGGATTGCAGAGCCTGTGCTCCTTGGGCAACGCAGAAAAGAAGGAAGAGACTGTGTGCAGCTGCACCGTCACCCTACACCTGCAGCCTCCTGAGAGAAGGCAGTAGTGAGAATAAACCTTCTTCCCCACATTCAGCCTGGCCACCAGCCTCCGGACTTGCAGCATTCCTGTGCTTTTTCTTCCTGCACTGCCTTTGCCAGGCATACTTTGTCTTTCTTCACATACTTTGTCCCACTATAAATACATGTATATGTACTAGGTCCTCCTTAGCTCGGCTCCCTCCCCTTCTCAATACCTCCCACACACATACACATACCAGCATCCTCTTTCTGTTGTATAAAAGACCAGAGGAAGGGTAAACACGCAGATGGAGCTGCTACAAGTATCTCCAATTAGGGGGTATATGGTATATGTAAAACAAACAGGTGAATACGTGTTGAGTGAGCTAGCAGAGGGAACGGGATTGAGTCTGAGGACTGAGTGGGTGGATAGAAAGGCTGGGGAATGAATAGAGCTGAACATAGAATAGTTAGGTATGAAATGGAAATGCTGAATGCCTGAAGTGGGTGTTAAGGGAAAACAGACCCTGTGCTTATGTAATATGATGCAAATATATATATTCTATGCAAAACAATGCACATTTATGCATAGTATATTCACCTATGGAAGGAGGGAAGCAAAGTAGGAAAGAGAGGACTAGTTAAAAATGAAGGAAGGTTTGGCCTTTTGAGAAATGAAGTTCTAAATACAACTCACTATATAGGTAATGGCCATAAATGTAATTTATATACCAATTCAGTTCCACATAAGCTCTCTTTTTAGGATTTAAACAAAATTTAAGTACTGCAAAGGCTTTGTACTAGTCTTCTGGATAGCAGTATACTACTTCTGTAAGTAATTACTTCACTGAGTTCTGATACTGTTAAAGTGATTAAAACAAACTTCAACCTACCAAATGGCCAGAGTCCACAAGTGTCCCTTCCTTACATAAAACGGGGCATAAAGACCTACTCCCAGCTGCTAATTTTGCTGGAGGAGAATAACATCAAAGGAGGGTGCCTCATTCCTCTGACAGAGGAAAAAAGCGTGACAAGGAATATATAAGGGTTTTTCTGCAGTTTAACACTTATGTGAACCATGCACAGGATACATCACCAAAAAATTATGCTGCCAGTGTGACCCAATGATTTCTGTTAAAAAGGAAATGCAGCTCTGAAGCATGCCATAATATTTCCATCATCACGCTCTGTAATATACCTCAATTTGCTTTTTTATGTGAGTATATACAGAACCTGCAGGTGAATGTTTCCACAGTTTCCCTCCCTCACACAGTTCAACAGCCAGGGAAAAAAGGTGTGATTCTGTAGAAGTAAAGTTTGCAACAGAAGCAGTAAGTAGGAAAACCAAACTCAACAATTCATTTCCTATTGCCACCTAGAGGATTTTCCTACCTAACAGCAGTCTGAATCACTATTCTGATCTGCACCACCCCATTTATCTCAATGCATGCTTAACAGAGGCAGATAGCATATGCTTCTATTGTAACAGAACAGAAAATGGGTTAAGATTATCCAAGCGCAGATGCTGACTTTGATTTGTGCTAGTCTATCCACAGGCAGCAGATGATCTTTCAGCAATCAATGCCTGAAACGGCTCTGTCCCAGCTGGAGAAGAGCATCAGTTTTAAATAGTATCTGTGATTCAAAAGAGATCTTATGTGCTAATACAAGCAAGAAAATACAGCAATGCCCTGTTGAAAATCACTGCTGTCCCACATGCTTTCACACCATGTTGGAAACAGGCCAGAAAGTAAATTTTTGTGTAATCCTTTCAAAACTTCCATTTTGTTATTGCAATAAAATTTTGCTTAATCTTTCAAATTTTCAACAGCCTCATAACAAGGGGGAAAAAAAAAAAAAAAGGCCCTCCAGCTAAAGGCCTTCTTTTTATAATATTAAATATATTCCTTTCCCATCGTCATCTGGAAACCAATGTGAAATTTTAGATACTACTTCTCTTTGCTGTCTGTATCAGTTCAACATAAAAATGTTCATTGCCCTACGTTTTTGTGGCTGCTTATTCCTTTCACTTTTGCACTCTTATTTTCTTTGGTGATTTGGTGCTGGCGGAAGCTCTGTGACTGGTATCATCTAATGCAACATTATGATAATGTCATTTTTAGCATGGTGTTTATTGGTTTTTATTATTACTGACATTGCTACTGACATTCCACAAGTATGTATAAATTTGTCATACTCCTCAATTATGTCAAATTAATCGTGGACAGCTGTTATGAGGACAGGCCATAAAAACGTATGCAATTCCTGACATTTAGGGATGTTCACATACTGCTAAAACAACAAACGTGTTGGTAAGTAGTTATACAAACTTAAACAGCTCACAGGGATAGATAAAGATAAGGGAAGAAGTAACATGGTTTCATAAAACAGAGAGAATTTGTTTCTTAAAACAGTGAGCTTTGATAAATTCGGCCTCACAGCTACGTCACTGGACGGGGCTTTTTCTTAAGACTGGCTTTCCTCAGAATTTTGGCCAAATCTGTTCTTGGTTGTAGTTTTTAAAATTGGAGGAAGGACAAATTTGGTAGCATCTTTGGAATGCTTAAGTATCACAATAAATAAGAATCACAAAATAAATAAGTATCACAAGAAATTTGCTAATGGCATCTAGGGTAAGTTGAGGCATACGACATTACCTAATGTCACCTCTGTGGTGGCAGTCAGATAAATATGAGCCAAAGCAGTCCCTAAAAATTACAGTCCCTAAAAGTTTGGAGTTTCTGAGAAATAAAACTCTATTCTTACATAAACAGGAGGAAAGGAATATACCAGGTATAACAGCAGAACACTTGAGATTATATTAGAAGAAAATAGTGTTACTCTTAGTAGACATTTTAAAACATACATAAATGATACCATATTTTGATTTTATACTGGACTTGTTACAGCTTCCCAGAGTGGTAAGAAAATTACCTTCTTCTAAAAGAAAGGATTCACGACTCTAAAAGCAGTCTTTTGCCACCTAGTGACTAGAAAACGAAAATCAACCGTGAACAGAATTAGCAGAAGGTACTAGCCTTTGATCAGCAAGTGCCAGCATTGGACTGGCAATTATCTGAGATTCTCTTAGAACCCGGTAAATAGAAATCACATTCAATCACGTCTTAATTGCTAGCACACTCTGAAGAGTCCTTGCATCAGAGGGTACCATCGTCAAATAAATCAAAATGATAGCTCCAGAAATTCCCTCTACACTCCAGTAACTGTTTCTTAACTCTCTTTTTCTGTATGATAACCAGAGTTTAGAACTAAGCCATTCTGGAAACCAGAACTGACTGAAAAGAAGCATACACACAATTCTCTATGTGTACTTCACCCACATCTGGCAGTAACAAAATTAAGGCTCCTGTCACATTTCTTGATGGACAGAATTCAAGAACATCATTTCTGTCACCCAAAATAAGACTTTCTCTGAACAGGAACTTGTTTTGTTTCAGCTGTAACTTTAGGCATGATACTGACCAGACTGATCAGATGTTTTATTGTAGATAATATAATTCCTGCTGATATGACACAAGGTTTGACTATCCAGAGCTTTTATTATAATTTGATACTGAATTCTGTATAAAAAGTCTTTCTAGCAGTATAAAAAATTCCCTTTGCTATCAGTATAATTTCATTTACTTGATTATTGTGACAACATTAGCTGCCTTCACTCCAATTCCTTTCAGATTCGTGTTAGGCAGCACTGATTCTGTTGAAAGTGTCTTCTCCCAAATATTTGAGAGAACTCTGTCAGATGGCACTAAGAACTGAGGCAGACCTAGCAATACAAAAACCAGAAAATACTACAGATAAAAAGCACAGTAACAATCTGCAACACTGCACAGTCAAACACTCCAAAATGCAAATGCATGTACTTCAGGAAAATTTAATTTGTTGTGGCTGGTCTGACTACTATTGCTAAATCATTTGGAAATCCTAAAAAAGAAAGGAAGAAAGAAAAACCCAACCCCAAACAAAGTGAAGACATGGTAAAAAAAACCCAGCTGTGCCTAAATACATAGTTATGGCCTTAACAGACAGACACCCTGTTGTTGGTTGGTTTGTTTGTTTTGGGGTTTTTTTTCACAGACTACTAATTCTACAGAAGCCATTTAGGTTTCTTACCATTGAATCCACTACAGTCCCTATTACCACTCTTCATATAATAAAAAAACCTTTGGGATGGGTACAGTGCTAAATAAAAGCAACCTCATAAATCTACCCTTTGGTGTCTCTTCTCCTCCAATCTTAAGCCAGCGTCTATTATTTTCATTTCTACATCATGTCTAAATTTAGGGCTGACAGAGCTCTAGTCGTTTACACCAGCTGATCTAAGACCTAGCCCTTTGTACGTTAAGTTTTATGGGACATACATAACGAACCAAAATCTTACTAGTCGCCTGTACGGCCTTAAGCCTATTTGGAGCAGTCAGCAAATAGTAAGAGTCCCCAGGTTTACCTCCATTTACAAGGATTCCTTTCCCTACAGTATCTTGGCTAGGAGAAAACATCTAGTACTTTTGAAATTGACTGGGGAAAACCATAAAGCACCACCTTCTATTTGAGAGGTGCAATTTGTTGCCACAGAACTAGATGACAAGTAAGTATATCTTCTGGTACAGTTATTGTATGTCTCTGGCCCAGGCTAGTGATTCAATTTTGAAAATTAAACAGCAGACATAATTCCAGTATGAACCTAGTATACCACTAAAAAGCACAAAAAAATGTATTCTTCAAACAACAAACAATGTTATCGATGCTGTGCTTTTGTTCACAAACCACAGCCAATTATTCTTAAATTATTATTTACTAGGATGGCATTGGGAATAAGAAGGCTGCAGCATCATGCGTGATACAATAAATTATTGCAAAATTTGTATTTCAAACTCCAAATCTGCTGACAGAGGAAAATCACTAAAGTGACAGCCAGTGGAAAACAGTAATGTATAAAACAAGACAATGTCATTTTGATTTGATCTGGACAAAGACAAAAATTCTGCATCTGCCTCTCCAGTGACACAGGACAGGTTTTTCCTGTTGGCATTCTATTTTACATATATTCTCAAAATATGTTTTTCAGATACCAAGCATGGTCATCAATCTACTCTTTGCAATAAAAGCCTCTGCTGGAGACGGATGAAATGACAGAACCTATCTGAGGATACAGCAAGTTCAGCCAATAGATAGAACAACACTGGCATCTAAGGAGTTCAAGGTTAATTCCCTTTCTGGAATTAAACAATAAATGGTACTAGAGTCCAAGCAGGAACTGGGAACAATGCCATGACCAATGCTCTGTTTTTCCTCTATAGTGATCTAAAAATAACCTTTTTGGATGTCTGATGAGAAAAACACCAGCCTGTAAAGCCATGGATACGTACTTCACCACTCCTTTAGACAAAACCAAGGAAACTGAGATTAAAGAGACGATCTGAAACAAACCAATGCAGACACATTCACTGTAGTGCTTCTGTGTTTTCTTTTTTTCTTTTCTAGTCTCAGAGGAGAAAAAAAACACGAGAAGGGAGCTCAGCCTTAACAGTCACATGGCTAGATTATAGGTTGTGAGTTTCAGCCCCATTGTGTATACTACAGCACTTCTCCTTAAACATCACATACTAAGAAAAAGGATACCTTCTCACATAAGCTTCGTAAGACCAAACAATGAAGACTAAAAGCCTTTCATTTTTTGAACCTAGCAGAGTTCATTCCAAAAGGCAACTAATAGGTACCTTCCCTTCTCATCCAGCTGCCAACTCTTAGTGTTCTTGGTTTAGGGGTACAATCCCAGACCACCAAAATCAACAGCAATGACTGCAGTTATAGCCAAGGCATCTGTTTGAAAAGAACTCTCCAGGCTGCGTTCCCTCTTCTAAGTGTAGGTGTTGATGTAAGAAGGAAAAAAAAACCCCCAACAACCCAAACCCAACACACCACTCCACTCTGAAGTCTCTCTCCCCAAAGGACAATGGCAATGGCAAGCACGAGAACTTATGCCATGAAGAGATTTCAAAATAGTAAAACAATTCTCAACCTGTATTTATTTACACTTAGGAGTGTTGCTAAAGAGGACCTAAATAAAATAATTTAAAATTTTAAACAAAGCAAAAAAACCCCAATGAAAACCAACATTTTACTCTTCCCACCTGTAAACAGCATTATCTGTACTGAAATACAAATCAATTTACATACTGAATCTCACCATAGGAAGCAGAGTAAAGGATTTAAGAATATGGCCAAATGGTAAAATGAAAACCTGAATACCATCATTCCACCACTTTCAATCTCACACTGAACTTCACTTCATAGTTTATATTAAGACTGAAACTGGTAAAACATTCATAAAAAAACAGCGTTGTCATCAAAGCCAAAGATGATGAAGACATCTTGGCAACAGACAAGAACAGAATGATATGATAATCAAAGCAGCATGGACATTTTGTGACTATTATTCCATCACCGTACACTAGTATCAAGTTATTTTGAATAAAGGCAGTGAGATGCAGTGCCTGCTATTATTTTTACCTGTGGAATACTAAAATTTACATTTCAAAACCAAAATGGAGAGCAACAATCATTTTCCAAAAAATGTAATCTTTCTCTTCTAAGAAAACACTTTCTCTAGAGAAAAACTAGAAAAAGATGACCAAGATTAAAGTGAAGCAGTTGATAGGTGCAATTGATAGATGACTCAACTCCTTCCTGGAAAATAATTTCCAGTTATAAAATGTTCAAGTCAGCTCAGGATTTTTAATTCTGTGGTATGTAAGATGAATATATATCTTTAGGGATAAAAAAGAAAATGCAATATCCTGACAGCTGCAAGGAGGCAATCTCCAGCAACCTAAGTGCAAGCCTGGAGAACTCTATGGTGCCATTCTGCATGACAATAAGCCAAACACCCAGCAGAAGATTGTTGAAAGGGAACATCTTCATCCTGCTCCTAGCTTTGTGCTTTTGCATATATCTCACGCTGTCATCAGTAAGCACTGGACTCCTCTGTGTGCCCTTTTACCTTTCTAGAGTAGAAAAAAACGAGCCCAGTAAGCAAATAAAGAGTCCAGTATGGATGGTTTTCTATTGTATTGGGTAATTAAGTATCTTGTGGAAGGATGTGACAGTCATCAGCACTGGCAGACAAGGAAAAGGACTGGAAAATATAATGGGCAGTAGCCAAGTCAGCACTCTTTCTTTGGATGGCAAGGAACCATTGCCAGTCTAAAGCTGGCTTTGCCACTAGCTTATCATATGCCTTAACCACAGCTTATTTATCCACTTGAAAACAAGCACAGTTCCCACCTTCCTCAAGAAGATGTGGTGAGAGATGAAGTTTGGAACTGCCAGTGAATATGAAAAGGATAAATTATTATGGCTGCATTTTCATATGCATGACATGGCTGTCTGGAAAAAAAACCAAACCCGACAAACCCAAAACCAAAGCTGTAATTTTGTCACAGTCAAGATTATAGCCATGTGTGGGTGGGGACATAAGGGACAGTTTTTAAAGAAATAAAAAGGAAAAAGCGAACAGAAAAAATACATTATATCATGACAAAGTTCCAAGTTCAATCAAATGGAAATCAGCTGTGTATTTATAATGGAGAAATAATACCTAAATCTTACAGATAAACAAGGTGTGTTGAAAGCCGAACATCTCTCTTCTTTGTCTCTCCTATCCCTCTGAAACAGGAGCTTGTTATAGCAAGCTCACTCATTGCTCCTCAGAGAACTAGCTGGACAGCTGAATCACTCAAGAGCTGGAGCTGCAGTTGATCCAAGCACTCATTTTCAAGGAAAAGTGTTTTTTCAAGAGGCACAAAATACAGCATTTATTATTTTCATTATGCTGGCTTTCATCTAGCAACTGAAAATAGCAATAATATCTCATTATAGTAGGGGCAGAAGGCAATAGACTCACTCCTTGAATACCTTACTATGCTCAGATCCTATGGATGTCTAAACACTTGCTTACAAAGAATAAGTCAGGATAAGCAATAATAAATTAATCTCTCAACTTGATAGCCTTTCCTATCTTTTGTCTATCATCAGTGACAGTTTCTAGAGACTATGCACTCCAAAATCTTCAGAGTATTTTAAGCTGGTAATAAAAAAGGGTGACCAAAAGAAGGGGGGTATCAGTAACACGGGCCAGTGATTATACTGCATTCACCTAAAACCTACTGAACTTGAATGAAGCCTTTCAGCAAACAACTGCTTTTGAAAGTAATGGAGCACAGGCATTCCAATACAGTTTTGACAAACCCACACTACCTTTGTATTGCACTTTTTCTAAAATGTATCAATAAATGATTGAATGGATGACTACACATCAGCAAAGCCCACTCTCTACTTAGATACCGTCATGTATTACTGAAATTAGAACACAGTTTTACTGCACACTGAACAGACAGTTAATAGATCTCTCTCTATAAGTAAAACAAATTACTTTAAAATTGTACTTTTTCATGTGCAGGCAAGATATAACAGCTCTACTGAACTTGTCCCGACTAGCATTGGACATTTAGTATATTTTGGATGCACTAGGATGTTTAACCCTGTTTTATCAAGCTACAGTATCATTTTCAAATAATTAAATAAATACTTGTCACTGCACTGTTAACCCAGCCACATATATGCATACCTGGTACGTAACACTCTTCTTTCCATCATCGTTTGTTTGAGGCAAGGTCAGAGGTCCAGAAACTATCCAAACATCCTCAAATCTCTCCGTCAATTCCCGACAATACATTTCCATTCTGGAATATATTTGTCAGAAAGAGTAAAGTCAGCTGGGAAAACTTAACATCATAATCTTTGAAACATACTGTGAAGGGCAAGATAAACTCCTGACAGTTTGGAAGCATTTTTCCAAACTCATGTGACTGACTCACAAGCCAAAGAAGGTAGAACACTGGCCCAAGTCATACTTCCTCCTTGTCCAGTTTCACTTATTTACAGATATGCTTGTGTTATTGCACACATTTGAAAATGGTTTTTGTAGCCTTACCACCTGTCCTGAAAATTTAAGTTCTCTACTTACTACTCCTTGCTCCCACACTTGACACTAGAAAGATACTGCTGATGGTCACTTGGGACTAGTAAAATACTTGTTTTAAACAGCAGTTTGTGGCGTTCTTGCTTCAAAAGGTTTTATCGCATTACTGGATTTGTATGTTCTTCTCCAAGGAATCAATGTCCTGCAACACACTGCTCTTTCCACAGCTCAACATACTTAGGAAAGTTTCTATGTGCCACTAAGTCTACTTACTTGGTTTTTTAACATAAAACTGTTTGAAAATAAAGTAGTAACCCCAGAAAGACTGACATTAGTTATACAGTTGCACTTCATCCAAATGGTCAGACCAGAACATGTGACAGATGAGCCCGGCTTATCTGTCTGCCTCTGAAGGCGGGAGGTTTCACTGCTCCTTTGTCTCATCCCTATTCCTCATAACTCTCCCTTGGGCCACCTTAAGCACTCCTCATTTGTCAAAAACCCTGAACAAAACCAGTCTGGTTTTTTTTTTTTGTTCTGGGTTAGTGAGTTAAATCAGCTCATACACATCAGAATTAGCAGGAATGAGCCCCACGAATCAGAATTAGCAGGAATGAGCCCATTCTTCATGTGATACGCCAAAACACTGACCAAAGCTATTTTTTTTCCTGTCATTAGCAGCTTTGCTTCCAAGCAGCTCAGCTTCTCAGGCTGTTTCACAGCATGGCAATACAAACACTGCCTGGCACAAGGAAAGAATGGGGATAAATGTAGCTAGGGAGCAAACTGCTTTTGGTGGCAGCAGGGACAGAGATCAGGTTACAGTGACCATGAAATCACTCTCAAAACAAGACAGGAAATGATAGTTAAACATCAGGAGAGAAAGAAGTATGCATGTTGGTGGGAAGGGAATGAGGAATAAATACTAAGATGCAGTTAGACCACACCACTGAACGAATCTAATAGCTTACTATCCAATAGCTTGCTGAAAGATGCAGTCCTGCTCTCCCCTTTCCTACTGCTTCCCTCGTGTGCCACAGCTGAACAGTCCTACTCCATCTTCCATGTTGGCTCTGGCACTCATCTCACCCGTTGGTCCCATTTTCTAATTCGGCAGAAACATGACCAAATAAAACAAAACGCAGATCAGTTTAAGTGGGTTAGCAAATGGAACTGACTTGCTGCAGTTCAGCTAGTACCAGCACTGGAACTGGGAAAGCAGCAAGAACACGCTGTTGGAGGGCGAATAACACTTAAAAAAGATTGTTAAACTGACTAAGCTGTATTGTCTACCTGCACCTCAGAAGACAGTTCAAGAAGCAATCAATTTAACAAAGAGAAAGGAAGAGAGTACTGAAGGCAGGAAGGGATACAACACATGTGAAACATGGTATCCTTAAAACTATTTATCACTAAACAAGTGACTGACAAAACTAGTGGCACCAACAACTTGCTCATGTATTTAAACTGTGGGAACAGAGTTCTGAGGTTGGGAGAAAGTAGTAACAGCTGCTTAAACTGGGGGGTGCTAGTGCCAAGGGAAATTGTCAAATACTCCGCATGATTTCATAACTAGGCAGAGATCCCGCTCAAGGGAAACAAAGAGGATTTCCAACCTTGAACTGATACAAATACCTAGCTCTGGTATAAGGAAATTTTATGCACACATACACGAGGTATTAAAACAATACAAAAAAACCCCTCTTAAAATGTTATAGCATTTAATTTGCCTATAAACCAGTATAACCTTACTGAACACCTCATATGATTTTATATGCATTCTTGTAAAACTGGAAAGCAGTGTGCAGTTGCATGATGATACATTTTTGATAGACTTTTACTAAAATGCTGTACATAATTTTGCTAATTTTCCTTTGAGCAAACACTGTGAAATTCATCATTTTTCCCTCCTGTTTCTGAGTCTTAAGATTGTATGTCCTATGCAAGAAACACTAGATAAATGCTTTTATTAATGTTCTTCTGTGCTTAAAGGAACTACAGAATAAAAATCTTACGTGAAGAAAGTTTAAATTTATCAACCACTCACTTCACCTCCAAACCAATCCAGCTGGTGCTCACAAGTGACAGAGAACCTGCCTGACTGCTACTTGGAAGCCAGAACTTGAAGAAACGCCCAAGACCTGAAGGAGTCACAACTCAGTGGGGAGCACTCAGTTCTCCAATTCAAAGTGAACCAGTGTCCACACACAGAGATGTGAATACTCTCACACTGCAAGTGCTTTTTTGAGGAAGATATGTTAAAGCAAGATCTAAACCCTTTCCTTGCTTCTACTGAATTTTCCTTAAGGACAGAGATGTTAAGCCTGGTACCTTTATCCACATCAGCCAGAAGATATAATTTTATGTAGTCTAAATAAAGGTCCTCTACAGTTTGACTGAATAAAGAACTGAAGTAGTCGTTATACTGGTCTTGCACTGTGAGGACTGAGCTGCCCTTCATTTCAGAGGAAGTTCCTATGATCTCTACAGATAGCTGATAAAAAGCACCAGAATACTTGGATGTAAAGAAGCTTCATAAATATAAATTCTTTTATTTATGCCACTGCCTGATATTTTTCACTTAGTTTACTTACAAGTAGTTTCTCACCTGTTCCAAAATCCAGCATTATTTTCATAATTCTGAGGCACAATGTTAGACAGATAAAATGTTTCAGCCATAGCTCTCTGCATAGAGAAAAGAAAGAATATAATTTCACTGAAACATTTACAAGCTAAAAATGCATTTTAGAAGTTTTTGGGTCAGAATACATTTCTAGTCTAGTCTTAACTTTATCAACAGAAAACATCACATAAAAGCTAAATCACAACATCTACAAAATTATTTTGGATTAAGAGGTGAATAACTGAGGTGATGCAAAATGTAAATACTTCTTTGGGTTTGGTTTTTTTTTTTTTATTTACAGAAACATAGCACAAGAGTGTCCAGTTCTAGAGGCACAGGAATTACTATGTCACCCAGTGTGAGTTTCGTAATGTCTTCTTTATGAATGGGAAGAATGCTTTCACCCATGCTTTTCCTTTATTTGACTACCTAATGGCTTTTTTTTCCCCTTACAAGAAATGGTTTTATTAAAAATATTCATTAATATTTTACAAATCCATAACATACAGGCAATTAAATGATTTATGAGACCATAATGGTCAAACATCTACATATCTGCTTAATTTTATCTTTAAAAAGTGTCATAAACCACTCTGAACATAAGCTCATATATCTCCAAATGTGAAGGACCTGGAGCTGAAGAACTCTGCATTAGCAGGGAAATACAGGAGAAAAACTTAACCCAGAATCTTCACAGGTCCTGTACTTGTCAATATTCTTCACACACTACTTCTTCAAAGTGAAGGGGCTGAGAAAACTCCTTAGGATAATGAGCAAACACTACCTGCACTAACTAAACTGTGAAAGATTGTATCATCCCACTGCATTTCAAGCCAGGTCCAGGGTCTCTCTGCACAAGTAGCTTACTAGCAAAAACTCCTCAGATACCACACATAAATAACCACAAAGACACTTCTAGTAGAAATAAAACAGCCAGTTCTTTCCTCCACCACATGCCACTGTGCTGTCACTCTGCCCCACTGCATACTGTTCTGCCTGGCAGAAATACAAATTCAAACTGCTTCTTAATTGACAAATTGCTGCATTAGGCACATTTCACAAGACGATCCAATAAATCCAAGGCTGCTTTGTTAGTCGGCCAAGGCATTAGGGCATGCTTTCTTACAGCTCAAATAAATGGCAGGTGAAGACATTTTATAGAGTGAAAGAACTATGGCAAAAGAAGGGTCTAATTTACCTCATACACATTGCCAGAAAGGAAAAAGCCTTTTAAATCATCCAGGCAATCCCCCTGCCAATACAGAACAGTACTTAACAGCAACTTTGCTTTGCCCAATCTAGCCTTAAGCATCTCAGCACCTGCTGGCCAGAATGAAGTCATCGTTCCCCGTCTCCCTTTAACCAAGCTTCAGAAGACGCTTTTGAGGTTTGTTTGGTGAAGGTTATCACCTTCATTTTACAGACAGACAATGTGACCCAAAAGAAGTTGACAAGACTTGCTTAACACTATACTGTACAAGATACATCATCTCTGCCAAATAAGCTAATCTAGGTGTGATTTATTGAAGAGAGGTACGTCACCAGAGGATGCCCGTGATTCAGACACCTAAAGCAGTCTGTGAGAGCACCCTACAGTGCTCAGTCAGGGACAGACCTTGTAACTCCAAGTCCAGGTCTGTGCATCAATAATGAGATCACATTCCAACTCAAAACAAACTGCAAAAGGAACATCACACATCACTTTTAAGGGCCTTTAGGTCCTTTCTGACTGATAAACACAAATTAAAAAGAAAGGAAAAAAAAAATCCTACTGTTGAAAATTTGTTATCTCCTGCTGGCGCCATGTGTCCTCGTGACCATCCGCTCCCAAGGTAGTCTTCATTGACAGCACTAAACATTAGCGGGATGTTAGGATCTGGTCTGAATTTACAGTGCCTTCGGTCTGCATTGCCTGAAGAATAACATGCTAAATTGTTAGGTTATCATAACAACATCATAACAACAAGACAAAAAGAACTGGTTCTGTCATATCTTGCCAAATGACCCATGCTTAAGGATTCATCACTTTGAGCTAAATGGGATATTTTTCTCAACCATAAAAAAAGAATAATTCTGCTTAAGTATCTGTGCTCCAGTTCTAAATTCTTCCTCACTACACACTAGAAATTCTAACATGCCTTTTGTTTTACAGAGAAAAAAAAAAAAGCAAAATACTTTAGCCTTATCATAAATGCAGATTAATATTAAAGAACAGGCTGCTAAAGATATAAACCAGTACAGATTCAGTTTTTAGGGCAATGAAGATACACAGATTTTCACCAACTGCAATTCCACTTTTATGTTTCAGCCACTACAAGTATTTCTTCTTTTTCCAAGCCTAGCCTGGAAGTAGAATGGGTGCATATTAATAAAGTTACACTTGGTAAAATACTAAACCCATTCAAGAGAAAGTTTTCAGTCATTTCACCTTCACGGGCACAGAAGTAAGTGTACAGCTTTCCTGTTCCTTTCCAAGATTCCCCTTCTGTCTTGCCAGACATTTGGGAATTATGCACAAAAGTGGCTAGGCCTAAATTCTTCTGGTAGAGAAAAACATTTTGGGGGATGCTTGCAGGGGGAGCTAACTTAACTGTTGCAGAGATGGCAGCCCATTCTAAGCTGCTGTCTTTGCTGGAAAGCTGTGCCTTCTTCATAGGTTTACTGGCCATACCCCCTGTATATGTCCTTGCAGTGTGTAAAGTCCCACACAGCTCCTTGTAGAAGCTGGCACTGACAGCCTCCAATAAGACACCACCTTTCTTAAGGAATGGCCTGGGACCCAAGATCTTCCATGGTTAAGGAAGGTGCTGAAGAGAAGCAGTGGAGGCATGTGCCAGGGCTGACTCAGCTGTGCCTGCGTAACGGCTCCACACAGGCAGCGGCACAGTACACAGCTGAAAAATAATTGGCTTAGAGCCCCATCACTACTGTCCACGTTTTTTTCCCCCCAAACAATAAAATAATTCAAAGTATGTACAGCATACTGATTTTTTTAATAAAGTCCAAGGTGTCACCTTAGGCATAGTTTCACAGGGCCATTATGTAGTCTCTCTCCATTTAAGCATGAATCAGTACATACAAGAGAGAATTTTCCTCAGACTTCGTATTTTATAAAGCACTTCCTGTTTCAACATGAAGGGCAATTTTCAATAGTGATCACTGCCAGTTGTTAAAATTAGTCTTTCTTCTGTAGCTGACTGTGCATACACACACAAACTGCACCCACTCTGGCTCTTTTTTTGTCACATCAATATTGCTACTGAGTGCATATGCACCCTATGCTTCCTGTGCTACACACTGAGAACAAAGTGTGGTACACGCTCTCCGCTTGGCAGCTCTCTGAAGAACTTGGAACCATCTGTCTATATGTCCATGGAGGTGATGTCAAAACAGAGCAGTGGTCAGAGAACCTTTATGCAGTGCAGGTAGAAGGAAGGAGCTTCACTTATCTTTTTTGGTAAAGCATGTGATACTTCAACACAGGATTGGTGCTTTGGGAGCCACACTGAGAAGTATATCAGCGTGCAAAACAACAGACTTCTTATTTTTAAAAAATCCTATTTAATTTCAGTATTTAAGACGAAGTGTAATTTATCAGTTAACTTGAAAAAAGGAAAAATGTATCCTCATTTATTCTCTACTGTTTTGATAAAAATGGTTAATTTCTTCTGTAACCAGTTTTGTATGCCTCATTTACATGTATGTTTTTAAACATTTAAGCTCTTACTTACCAATAAAATATGGTTTTTTTACATCACATCCTTTCAAGACTCCAAGACATGGAAGGTTTTTGTGACCTTCCCTGAACAGCAACAAATCTCAATTATGGTAGCTGTCAGGCATAAGTCGGAACTGAATGCCTCAAGATGCAAAATTTCAACTTGCAGATTAGATGTATCTGATCATTTGGAAAATATTTTAACAATTTGGCTGTTAAGGCCCACTTGAAAATAAGCCTGGAATTACTGCTTTCTTCTCAGAAAGAAGTGGAATCAATGATGCTACTTAGGGGTTGGTAATAAATATTTTCAAGATCATGCTTTTAATTTTGAAAGGTAATTTGAAGACAGTGATTAAGATATATTTAGAGGGCTACTGCGTTCATAAAACATTTTACAATTATACAGTTACTTCCATTACTAATAATTTGCCTTATAAAAACTGAACTAATGCTATAAACTTAATTTACAATGACTGTATACCACTCATACTTCATTCACTGCTGACAGCAAAAGATCACTGAGCCTCTGTCTTGCATAAAGAACGGGGGAGAGTGTATTAGATAATGCACATCAGAAAATACAAGAGAACTGCATCAAAGTAAATAATGGCTGCAGTCAGTAGGGAATGCCCTATCTAGCTTTGAACAATTACAACTGTTGATACCCTTTGCTCCATTTTTATCTCACAAATGGACATCCATCTTTTCTTCTCATTCTGAGCAAACCCCTTTAAGTTCTGTAGATTAAACAGTCTGGCCACTTCACAAGCCTTCACACATAAGGGGCACTACGTAAACTGACATAAATTGGACCACAGGGCTACACTAGCTAAGGAAGCAAGAGCAATTTTTATGCACCTGAGCAGTAACACTGAACTTTACAGATCTGAATCAGGTAAGGAAAATTTAATTTTCAGTGTTTCATTTTGTTTCTATTCACATTTAAAAGAAGTAAGTTAAGATTCCCTCCTGCAGCATGACTTAGAAGAGTGTTTACGCTGACACAGCTACACTGATTCAGTGCTTACGGACTGTTCATAACAGAAATTTCTCATGGAAGGTAGCTCTAGTTCTTCATTCCTCCCTTTCATACTCAACCCACTGGGCCAAGTGTATTTTGCAGGCTTCAGGACACGTATTGTATGTTCAATACCAGATTAGTCCCAAGATGAGAAAGAATACTGAAAAAGCCTGCCAAACTGCAGTGACAGCTCTCTGCTAAATCACTAGCAACATCTGCCTTAACACTGTCATGAAGCTGACATTCTCCCAGAGGCCTGCTGCCTTCAGTGGGATTGTGAATCCGTGGAAAAATCCATACCTGGAGATCACTATGGGATTTTTCTCCCTGCTTGCTCCTGGATCCACCTTCTTTGAACAGCAAAGCCCATTCTAGATGTCATATAAAGGTAAGTAAATAAATAGCTACATACCCAGCATTTTCTGTTTTGAAATATGTTCAATCACCCATCTAGGCACCCGCTTTGCCTGGTCATAAGACAGTGCATGATTTGTGTAACATCTGGTTTCTGTTCCAGCTTCAGGGAATCCATACATTTCCAGTAAAGACTCTTCTACTGGTTCTAAGGAGAAAAATAAACAGGAAGCCATCCACAGATGAAATGTGATCAGAAACAGTAAGAAAAACATCTCAGTGGATGTAAACATATTGTACAGGGTACTACTTGAGGTTACTGCCACAATTAAGACTTAAAAAAATACAAAGGGAGATATTCAGTGAAGCTCCATTCTACCAAAAAGGTTGTGATCTTCGTCATGTCCTCACATGAGGATCTCACCTCTAGGTCTAACTCACCCACTCACCTAGGAATCACTCTGGGCTTGCCTCCGTAAGAAAAGGTATTTAGGGACAAATCAGGCAAAAAGGAATTATGGACACAGGAGATCCACACATACATTTCACCTTTCAGAGCTGGATATCGCATTCCTCCTCATACACCGAGCTGTACAAGTTGAGCACAAGCATGAATCCTGCCCTCACTGGAACGCTCACGCTCTGCTGAATGAATGAAAACTTCACGTCGAGATTTTTTGAGGTTTTTTTGCAAGCAACGTTTTTCTCTCATGGAGGAATGTTTACATCTGTCTTACTGACTTCCTCGTCCTCCAGACATGTGTTCGACAGCAACTCACATTTTTTGAACCATTCTTCCTATGCTTTCCAACACTCTAGTACTTTTAAAACCTTCAGGCTGCAGAGAAAACCACTCGTTCCCACCAGGCCCCAGTGCCCCAGACCAGCTCCCTGCTCCCTCCCTCCCTCCCAGGTGAACAGCCACCCCTCGTGCTGGACTTGTCTTCCGAGGACAAGCAACAGCTAAAATTGAGTTACAGCCTGACCTGTGTGTTTATTAAAATAAACATATCTATATCTATGCGTGTGTATGTTATGAGGAAGTTACCAGACCTCACAGAACTGCTCTCCACTGCAACACGACACATTTGCAGCCAACGCGGCAGCAGCACAAGCCACTTTCCTCACCAACATTTCAGTGTGAGCAAGCGCAGCGAGGGGAAGCTGCCTTTTAATTCAAGTTACAGCCCAGCATCCTCAAATAACCTTCCCCCTCCCTCCCAGCCCGATGCAGGTACTAGGGGAACTCCCGGCCCTCCCGGGACCTTTGGGATGGATGCGGCTGGGAGAAAGCCCCTTTGAGAGGAGGGAACGGGATTAGGGACGGGGCAGCTGTGGGGAGCGGGGCTGCGCAGAGCCGCTGTGGCTCCCACCCCGCAGAGCCACGAGGCAGCCGCGCCCGGCCTCCCCTCAGCCCGCGGCTCTTACCCTCCAGCAGGACTGGCCCGGGACCCGGCTCCGCCTGGCTCTGGCTGCGGAGGAGCCGCCACGCAGCCCAGCACGACGCAGCGGCGCCCGCCGCGGCCCCGCACACGAAGCCGCCCAGGAAGCGGCGGTGGCGGCGGAAGGCCGCCATGGCGGCGGGCGGAGGGGCATCCGAGGCGGCGGGCTGAGCCACACCGCCCCCTGCCGGCTCGGCCACGGCGGCGCGGACGCCTGGTCGCCATGGCGGCGTCGCCTCAGCGAGGGGAAACGACACGCGAGGAAAGAGAGAAGCGGGATTTGACAGCTCTGAAAAACGGAGAGCGAAGGCGCGGGGCTCGCCCTCCCGGGGACTGCCCGAGGAGGGGTGCCTAAGCTAGCCCCCCGCAGCAAGGCCGGGGGCGATGGTCCTCGGCTCCAGCTCCGAAGGATGGTGCAGGGTTGGGTTTAGCCACCATTTGGTGACTTGACATCAGACTTTTTGTCAGGAAAACTACCAACTCAATTATTACTGTTTTTCCCTCACAGGAGCCTGTTAATGTTCCTGACAGCCTCATGTAAAGGGTAGACTTAGATTAAATATTAGGAAGAAATTACTCACAATGAGGGTGGTGAGGCCCTGGCACAGGTTGCCCAGAGAAGCTGTGGCTGCCCGGTCCCTGGCAGTGTTCAAGGCCAGGTTGGACGGGGCTTGGAGCAATCTGCTCTAGTGGAAGGTGTCCCTGCCCATGGCAGGGGGTTGGAACTGGATGAGCTTTAAGGTCCCTTCCAACCCAAACCATTCTGTGATTCTACGATGTGGGTCCACTGTAAGCATTTCCAACCCAGCACCAAGCAAGAGGCATTTTTGCTGAGGACCAGTTTAACAACAGAAAAACATGAGGGTGGCGTCACCATGCCATCACTTTACCACAAGCAGCTTTTTGTTTTGTTTTGTTTACTAACAGCCTCCCTTAATTGAGGAAAATACCCAGCCATCCTTGTTAAGGACCTGGCTGTACAGTATCTGGGGGCACACTACGAATAGGGGCATGCTGGTTCATACCATTCATGGCTCTAACAGCAGTTGTACATTTGGTGTTCACTTCCAGTGACTGAAGGTATTAGTGGTCAAGTTTTTGTAAATCAGGTTGGAACCATTTAAGCAATCACTGTCCTTTGCTCTCTCCTCTGATCTTCTGCTAGAGCTGGTGGAAGGGAAGGGCAGACTCTTCTCTGCATGGTCCTGGGACTCAGCTTAAACCCCTGACCAGTGCCAGTTGCAGCTACATTGCTGGACTTTATTGATACAGCTTAGCATGCATGTAATGCGCTGTATGAACGGTTCTTTGCTGGGAGTAATAAGCAGTGTTACCACAGAGCTAAAGAGACAACACGATTAAAAGGATGCAGTGGTTCGAGCTCATTCCCTCTTCCCTTTGGAGGAGTTCGCAAATGATAGGTAGTAGAGGCTTCAGCTATGACTCTTTAGGGATTTTGGATTGCAGAGATGCCATTAAAACACCAAAACATTCTTATATAAGAAGGGAAGTACTCCAGCTACATGCCAAATACAATAAAACAACAATGATTTTTAACATCGCACCACCAAGAGAAGCAGTTATTTGTAATTTACTGTTTATTTTCATATACAAAAAGATAAACTTGAAATAGTTCTTTCTAGTTTTTTCCTCCTATCTGTTGGGGTGTAGCTGCTTCACACAGGGCAAATACTACATTCATACTGGTTTATTCGGGCACCCAGTGCAAAGCTGAAGCAGCAAAACTCCAACTTGGCAGATCTAATTTCAAACTTGAGACTCATTTCTAAAATACCACAGTAAAAAGGAACAAAGATCCACTGCAAATTCATGAACTATGATACAATGTTCTTTCCAAAATGTCTTCATTTCATAACTGCAATACAATGGATATCTGCATTAGGCCATTTTATATATACATTTTATATATATATACTTCTGCAGAATATATATATAAAATATACATATAGAAAAAATCAGCACACTTCAATCCAAAAGGGGTTACAGCAACGAGCTTAACTCTCCGTATACTTTTTTCTTTAACAGGATACTTCAGTATAACTTTTGTTAACTCAGTAGTACAAGCTATCTCTGTTCTACATTTTTATAGCTACAAGAGTGAAATATAACCTACAACATTTACATTTCACATATCTTGGTATACAAACAGTACTTATTGAATTTGAGCCAAGGACCAAAAGACTCTTTAAAAATTATTTCACCATCTGATAGAGCTTCCTGTAATTTACACTCAGTTTATTCTGCAATCTTCTAAATCATTTACTTAATCTCATAGTTTGAGTTTAAATCCATTCAAACTGGAAATCCTGGAGAAACAGGTTACTGCAAACTCTTATGTATACTCTATATATACAAGTTAAGTAACACAGCGTAATAAGACTTAGCTATTTATCCTAAAACTGATATACACATATTTCACTACGCTAGACGAGTCTTAGGATTTTTTATTTTACTTCTTTAAATAAAGCACAAATTTAGAAGTAGCTGGTAAAACTTACAATAAGATGGTTTAAAATGACAAATGGTTAGGGTGAGATTTCTTTCTGCTGGTGCCAAAACATTTTCTTGTGAGTTTTGTACTATGCTGTGTTGTTTAACTGTATGCATCTAATGTTACATGCAGAAAGCTCTTTCCACAAGAATTGACATCAAACTGTACTTAGTCAACTTTACAGTATAAAATTTGTTAAACTTAAGGACGAATGTGAAAATATTAACAGGTGAAAGATCGGGCTTTCAACTCTATCATGAGGATCATGCAGAATTCATAAGCAGATAGTTTGAGCAGATTGACAATGGCATTGTGCAGACTTACGGCATAGAATTGAGGTCAAGAATGTTACTTAGTTTGCAGTAACCACCTCCTTCAATTCTCATCCACCAACAGATTGACTTTTGCATCATAGTTATTCCATTGGAAGGCCAGCAGCATTGCAAAATGCCTCCTTCTGGGAGATTTTAGTACTTTTGTAAATGATTTACCAAAGATAATCTTAAACCATCAATAGCCACAGAAGCATCAGACAGTTGGGGAAAAAATGAGGAAAAAGAAACATCTCCTTTCCTTTCATAACAGTAATAGTGACTTAATTACTAGCCATTAATTACCAATAGTTAATTAAGTGAATTACTAGTACTAGTAAATTCATTACTATTTGGATTGGAAAGCTACTATTTTTTCCAATTAAAATTGACTATAATGTTGCATCAGCTACATCAATACATTTTTTAAAAACAGACGTTTGGGAGGGGAACAATAAAACGTTAATGACAAAAATGGTCTTTTTATTTTTCCCCAGAAAACATAACCTGAAGAGAATTGTCTTCAGCAAAGTACCATTAAGAAGTCACTGTGGTTGAATATCTGCTTGTATGAGAAGGCTCTTGGGAGAAGGTAGTTGGGAAAAGGAAAGGGCCAGATAGGTTCTAGGTCTTGTCAACATACTTTTTTGCTATCTATGAAGTTGCTCTAGTACTAAGTCCACCTTCTGGAGCTACGAAATGCTTCAGCCTCCTTCCTCCTCCTATGCCATGGCTGGATTTTTGGTTTGGGTTGGTTTTTTTGATGTTCTAACAGGAGTGGCAATACAGAGATGCCAGTGACTACTGAATTAGGATTTTAATTGACTAGGATGGTTACTGGTTAAACTTCAGTTCCTCAAAACAGTGGAAAAGTTGAATGAAGTATGGCCAATACCTTTCTCTTCACAAAAACCCCAGAAGCTATCATGTCTTCCCAGAACATTTTTTAGTTTTGCAATACTAAGCTTACTGGAATGTTATACATTGAATTTTGGTTGATGGTTTGGGGTTTTTTTAACAACCAGAAACATTAAGAGGCCTCTGCTTCAAAATGGGCCAAAAAAATGCATAAATAGCATTTTAATCACATCATCTGCCCCATTAAAATACTGAAATAAAAGGCTAATAAAGGAAGCACTTTTCAGAAAACACTTTCTTGATAAACATCCAGCACAATGCCATTATAGAGCTTCAGAGAAGCCCTTCTGGTTTCAATGTTGGAAAACAAAAAGTTTTGCTTTTTTCCTTCAGTCCTTGGGGAATACGCTCCATTTACATATATATAACATATACATATGTGTATATATGTATATGATACATATATATAAACACCCATATATAGCAAGGTTCCTGTTTGTGTATGTTACAATATTGTAGTATCAAGGAGAATCCAGATAGCAACACTGTTTAACATGAGGTTTGAGGTAACTGGTTCTTGAAATACCTGGATCACAGACTGCATCCAGAAATAACAGCTGGGCAATGAAAAGTGTTTTTTCAGACAGAAAAACTAGTAAAAGGTGAAAAAAAGAGAAAGCTTACAGCAGTTGCTTTTACATGGAAAAATAAAGGCACAACAGAATAGCATTACATTTCAGAACAGCTGCGTGGACGTAACACAAGCATCACCTCTTTCTGTGGAAGTGTCCTGACAAAAAGGATTACTGCTTACTCTAGAGGTTACTGCTTCAGTCAGGGAACTGAGCATCACCCTAAAACTAGAGTTTTGAAAGAGAAGTCCCATGTAAGTAAAGGACCAGGTGTGTTTAAGAAAGTGCTCCAGGAACACACACGCACTCATGGTCCCACAGAATTGGATGGCAGCGCTCCCCTTGGCTTCCACAAGGCTAGGATTTCACTGAGAACATGGATGCAGGTCTCGGCAATTACAGGAGCCTGCCTGAGGTCACCTAAGCACTAATTTCAAAAGGCACACTGTCAAACCAGCTTCAATGGATTGTGGTGCATTGTTTGGTTTAAAGCTTTTTTCCGTAACTCTTACCCCACTGGCACTGTGCTGTCTAGATTAAGGGCAGCAAAAAGACTGGAGTGAATTTTAGGTCCAATGGGAAAAGTTAGCTTAAGTGAAAAGAATACATTGTAAAGTTTTTTCTTTCATACTTTTAGAATACCTTGGATTGGGTACACAAATTTGGAACGCTTTTTTCCAAAGTAGGACTTTGGACATGACAGTGCTCCTTTTCTTTAGTGCCTCTAACCCAGACTGTGAAATCCGACACTGGGAACACAGAACATGTATCTACATGTTCTGGTGAGGCCTGATTAGTTCTGTCACTTCAGAGAGAAGGAACTTCTAGGAATTGGTTTTATCAGGACTCTACTGGCAACAGCTCCTTACAGATCATATTGTCAATGCAGCAGATGCAGCTGCTATAAATGGATACGGCAGCAAGTGAGATCAGCCCGGCTATTTGGTCTTGGTAAATTCTTAACACCCTGACTTCACAACTCACTGCAGCATCACGGCATATGCCAAAAGGCACACTGCTCACCCATGGATACTCGCATGAATACATGAAAAAGCTCTTCCTGGTTAAACTGAAGATGGTCATAGAAAAGCAATAAGCATCTTTAGCAGAAAGGATGTGACATGCAAGATAACCTAAACATATACTCAGTGTCGCCCTCAAAGCATGTCCAAGTACATCCAAACTTTCGCCTCAAACTCCTTTCAGGCTAAACTTGTTCTATCCTCTAGACTTTGATGTAGTGCACACTTAATTTAAACATTATATATATATATTTGCTGTGCGTACACAGACCTTTCTCCCTTTTCCCTGCAGAAACATATCAGACATTACAAAAATAATTTGTGGTATAAAAGAATTCTCACACAATGTAGAATTTTTGTTTGTATATGTAACTAAAATATATATATATTTTTCCAAAAGTAAAAAAGTCAAAATGTCCTTATTTTCCTCTATTATATAGTCTATATTATTTACAATGTTACTAAACAATATTCTGTATGTAAAAAGTGATAATAGTTTGTGGGACACTTCCTGCTTAGCAACTTCTCAAGCGGAGTGTGGCTTGAAGAGGACTGCAACAACAGCACTGTCACAACATTATTGACCAACATCTTCCTCTGCAATATGAGTTTCTTCCATACCAAGTGAAAACCAGACCCTTCCCCTGAAAGGCAGGGCAAGTTCTGACAGTCTGCCCAGAAGTAGCACAAGAGGAATAAAATGCATGTTCTCTGGTTTCTGTGCTGTGATATTAAGGGGGATCAGGATTCCTCACTGGGAGGCCTGACCCTGCCAACCTGGAAATACACCCCAGCAACATTGCACCAAGTGGTTCCAAGGCTTATGCTGCTCCTACTGAAACCAGCAACTTCAAGTGGGAACAGTAATGAGCCAGGAGACAAGTAAAATGCAGTACAGTTACTGGGGGGCCCTCATGGACCTTCTCTTTGAAACAAACATACACAAAGATCTCGGCATTTCCATAGGTGTAACTTTATCCAGCACAGTATATTCTGTAAGAGAACTGCAGCTGAAGAATGAAGCACAATAAAAAATGGTTTTCTTTTGTCTTAAATAGAGAAAACTCTATGATCAGGACTAGCTAAAATCCTTCATCATAATCAGTAAGCCTGGTACTACTTAACTGATGGTTAGACTGGTTTATAGCCATCTTTTATAACATGCATGTATATGAGACACATACAATTTCCAGCCTTGCTGCACTACTGCAATTTCATTAGAAAGTCACAGCTCTATCAGATCAAACCAAGCAATTTTAGTTTCTGTGGCATTTCCAGATTCCAAATGTGAACTCCATCTTTCTCCACCTAGGAATCCAACCCAGTCAGTGCAATAAATTCATAAAGGGAGTTACACCACAGAGATGGGGAATCTTGGCTCCTAAAATCAAGGAGAATTTTTACCCAGGATATTCAAGGTTCATATTCACCTAAGAACTGCCATAAGAGAGAGGAAGGTCAACAAAAAGTTCTGCAGCAAAGCTTTTAAACAGCTACATTCTCCAAGTCTGAATGGGAAGTGAAATTTAGTGCTTGGGAAGTAACTTAAGAGGTGTCATACCCATCAATATTCAAGGGAGTGTTAAGAGGGAAAGAGCCACAATTGCTTATTACAGCTACACCTATGGATGTGCCCATGCTGACTTGGAAAAAGACTCTGCAGTACTGAACAGAACCAAAATCATGTTGTCAGTGAGAGTTCAAATGCTAGATCAGTGGTGAGGAAACTACTTGCTTGACAGCTCAAGTGTTGAAAAAACAAGTTAATCAGAGAGTGTCTTCATGAATAAAATAAATTCCAGTTTGAAAGAACCGCTTTAGCAAAACTGGTACAAATTTGTAAATAAGCAAAAGTTCAGGATTTCCTTCTTTGCTGTGACAGCAAGACAGACACACACACCTACATATATTTAAAATTTGTAACTGAGTACACACGCAATTTGGGAATTCTGTTTAAAGTCAGTTTCTGAAACCTGTTGACAAGATGATCTATAAGGAACCGTCACACCAGGGAAGATGTAATACTTTACAATCAACATTCAGTCAAAGTTTGTATAGTCATGCAGTTCCCCACAGTAAGATAAGCTACACATGAGAATTTTTGTTTATGCTTTCTCAAAAGAGAAGACTTCAGAGACTGTCTAATAGGCTATTAAAATCATATGGCACTTTCAATAAATACTTTAAAGCTTCTTAAAGAAATTAGGATAAAAAAAAGCAACTGCTGTAATAAGCCTGTTTTAGCCACAACACATAATGCTGAAGGAAAAAATCCAGAACAGCAAACAGATAATAACAGTTAAAAGACAGTACAGCTTTTTTCTTTCTGCAGCTATATGAACTAGTTCCCATTCCTGGGGAAATGGGAGCAAGCCAACCTTGAAACAAGTATTCACTCAATCTTAACTGCTCTACGCTCCACCCCAACCCTTACATCACTTCACTTCTAAAACATAGTCACATTTTTATATAAATCTCAGTGCAGAAATGTATTAAACATGAAAAATACTGATCCTGCAAACGTTTACAACCACGCTTAACATTAAGTGAGCGCCTAACATCATGACACCAGAAGAGCTACCTACATGCTTAATGCTAAGCACAGGTATGTTGCAGCATCAGGCCCAAAGATGCCAACCCCCACCGGGGACATCACTTGGTCAAAATGTTTTCGTTCTGTCTGGTTTTGTCAAGGTGTTCTCAACAGAAGCACATCAAGAAACAGAAACTTCCAAACCTACACACGGAAATACAGTTACATGTGGGTACAGACTAATATGCAATATACATTCAGTAACTTGAAAGAATAGGTTAAGACTTTATTCAGATAGACAAATTAAGGCAATTATCTTAATGTCTCTTCAAGATAAAGGACCATGTCCTCATCTGTGACCTCTAGGTTTTAAAGCTATATTTTTTAAGAAATATATTTTAATTTTCTTTATATTTTCTCCAATCAGCCATTTTGTTTGCTTAATAAATTATATCTGTGCAAGGGTGCACGCTGACAATTTGGCAGTGGCAAGAAGCCCAATTCGTTTATATAATACACACTTTTTACATTTTTGTTACAGGGTGATTAGTTTAGGACTGCATTTTGGCTTAACACAAAGGAAAATTTAGAAGTTCTGGCCATCCAATGGACATAACTTTGTCAGTCTAGCAAGACACAGAATTCATGTTATATTCAAAGTAAAAAAAAAAAATAAAATAAAAGAATAATAAAAGAAAAAAAAAAGATGTACTGTCCTTTCACTAAAACAGACCAAAAAAAAAAAACACAGAATGGAAACAGCCTTCACAAATAAGAGTGAATAATGCCCAGGTACCTTATATAGGCAGTTATTCTACAACTGTATACAGTTATTTACAATGGTGCTTTATAAAACAAACAAAAAAAAAATGGTAGCACTTCCTAAAAGATTTTGGAACTTTTTTTCTTTTTTTTTTTTTTCTTTTTTTAAAACTCCCTTGTCATAAAAGCCAACTTACATTAAAATATACTTACTACAAGACAACACAACTAACAAAATATATAATAAAACTCATACAAGTAGAAAATTCTGAGGTATTTCTGGTTTGAGGTGGTCTGTGGTCATGAAGTTTTAAATTTTTTTTCAGTTTAAACCTCGGAAGCCACGTAACGTGTGTGTGTTTTGTGTTTGTTGGTTCTCTTTTTTTTTTTTAGGTTTTTTTCTTTTTCTTTTTTAAACTTTGCATGTTTTGCAAATTAAAAAAATATTTCAATGTTGAATCAGCAGCATTAGGAACATTCACTGACTAGAGCGAGTTTATGGCATAATAAGAGTAATGGTATTTTAGAATATGCACCACTTTAAGACAAAAGAGTTTTGTCACAGAGTAAGGAGAAAGCAGCGTCAAAGAAACCAGTCGGAGAGATGCTGCAATAATCACTGCTGCTGCTGAGCTGCCTCTGCCTCCTGCAGCTGGGCAGCTCATAGGTGTCTCAGATGCTACAGGAGCCATCTGCCACCGGTTCAAGCATTCCCACCCACCCCCCCAACCCCAAATTAATAAGGAAAAAAAAAAACAACTATAGAGCCAGTTTTTACACTTTTCCTCTTTCCACCATCTGCACCGGTAGCTTGGGCTGACAGATCACCAACCCCAAGGCCAAATTTCCTGAACTGACTCACAATTAAGATGCAAAAATTTTCCCATCTTCCAGTCTTTTACCAAAGTGCTTCTGAAAATACACTTTCCCACCTCTTCCAATTACACAGCTTAAAAGCATCCTTCTCATTCCTACGTGGAGTTGAAAAATAAAAAATAATTATAGTTCTGCTTTGTTCTGTTACCACCCAAGCCTGAGATACTGGAGGAAGAAAGAACTAGTGCCTTGCTTACAACCACTGGCTCTTTAACTCAGCTTTCTCCACACTCTGCAGTCGTTAATACTCTGCCCAGAAATGTCCTTCCTCTCCTCTAATGGTTACCTGAGAAGTAGCTCCATAGCAAATGATGTTTCCCCAAATGCTGCCAAATCCAACGTCACTCTCCCCACCCCTATTCTACGCTCCCCCCTTCAATTCTACCATCAAGAATTAACATTCTCTGCCCAGTTACTTTTTTCCATGTTACAATGACACCCGTTAGATCCGTAAAAGACACATCTGCTGTTTTTTTTGAAGCTCACTTCCAAAAAAAACCAAGAACCAAAAGGAACTGAACCCAAAACCAAAACAAAATGGGGAAAAAAATCCTTTTGAGGAAGGTGTATTCTTTATATAACAGTCTTAAGTTTCCTCCACAGTTTGCAGCATTGCGTTTTCTAAGATGGTAGGTGGTTTTCCTTTATGTCACAGATGCTCCGCTCAGAAGACAGACCGATAAAGAGAAACCCAGAAAACTGAATAAAATAAAAACAACTGAAGTGAGTTTGTTGAGGTTCTGAGGTACCTGCACCTTTTCTGCATTCATTAGTCGGCACCTGAATGCTTGCTGAAATGTCCTTTTTTTTTTAATACAGTAGAGCAATGTGCTGGTAAAATTGATCCAATCCAAAAAAATAATAATAATAATAATAACAATAATAATAAAAAGTCAAGATAAAATAGCAGCTGCATTCATGTGTTTGTTGGATTTTTGTGTTTGTTTTTTTTTGTGTGGGTTTTTTCTTAAAACTTTTTTCTTTTTTTTAATCCACTGAGTCTGGAAAGACAAAAGTGAACCAGGACTTAGATACTAGACTCTTTGGGCGGCAAGTCCACGTTGGTGACGGACGTCACGATGGAGACGAGGCAGTCCGAGGTAGTGCCATTTACAGATTTGCGGATCTGCGCAATGCGCTCCTCGACACAGCCCGCTGAGAGCCGAGCCTCCGCATCGTGGTCCCAGCACTCTTCAATGGTCACACAGAGCTGCGCCAAGCCCTGTGGACAACAAGGGGGAGAAAGCACCATCAGCACCAAAGTCTGCTCTGGGGACTGTCTCTGCAGCAGACAGGAGGTCCACTTAAAATAGCCTAAGACTGTAAAGAATAACTAAGAATATTTTGTCCATGGTATCATAGAATCATAGAATATCAGGTTGGAAGTAATCTTAAGGATCATCTGGTCCAACCTTTCTTGGTAAAGCATGACAAAGCAGGCCCAGCACACTGTACAGCCAAATCTTGTAATTGTCCAGTGCTGGGGAACCCACCACTTCCTTGGGAAGGTTATTCCGATGGCTCATTGTTCTCATTCTGGAAATTTTCCAAACATTATGCCAATTCAAAAAATTATGCCAATTACCACAAGATAAGCATTAAAAATTACTTTAAATATGTGTTTGGGGATTTTTTTTTTTAAGCTTTTCTTTCTAGGGCTATACAGCTTGGTCATATCCAGCTTTCTTTCACAGCCTCAAAAGTACTTTTTTAAATATAAAAATATAGCCCAAGATTCAGCAGTTAAAGCCTTAAAAGACCAGACATCAAGCACTCCGATCAAGCACTGCGATGCACCATCATTGCGATGATGGCTTTATCACTGCTCCCATGATAAAACCATGAGAGCTGGCAGCACCATATCAGTTACTATGAAACCATTGCTTTGTTTGCAATCACTTCTGAAGAGAAATTAGGAAAAAATTCTTCCCTGTGAGGGTGGTGATGCCCTGGCACAGGTTGCCCAGAGAAGCTGTGGCTGCCCCATCCCTGGCAGTGTTCAAGGCCAGGTTGGATGGGGCTTGGAGCAATCTGGTCTAGTGGAAGGTGTCCCTGCCCGTGGCAGGGGGTTGGAACTGGATGATCTTCAAGGTCCCTTCCAAACCAAACCATTCTATAATTCTATATAACCAGAATAACTAAATTCAACACTGCTGGAAGAGTACAGCTCTTATTTGAACCCTCATTTGAACTGAACACTCATCTTTACATCCCACAGCCCTCCTTAACTTTGAGGCAGTGAGTTAGCACACCTGAGTCTAGCCAAAACCATGGCAGTTTGGCCTGAACAGAGGCATTTATAGCTTCTTTCTGAAGCCCTGTGAGATTTCATCATCTGCTTAGTTTCCCAGTCTGAAAAAAATAATCTCTTTTATTAAAAACGCAAGCCTGAAATTAACTACCTCTGGGAAACCCACGCTGCCTTTTGCTTCATTGCCTGCTTGCTTCACATCCAATTAATTTTTCCTCAAAAAATTGTTCAAGTCTTGCATCTGTCTAGCTTGTGAGGTATGCATCTCCCATGTTATGGGTCGTTTTCTTTTTCTTAATAAAAAAGACTATTTTCTATTCTTTCGCCATATTGAAGGAGTCCTACTATACCACCAGATGCTCCATGCTTAGCACTGGCTGTCTTTAATCAGCTGGTTTACTCTCTAAATAAAAGGAAAAATGGAAAGGGGAACATGAAGGTATTGAGCGACCCCTCATTCCCAGCACTGACTCTCTTCAGCACTGGCGAGCAGGTCCATGTACCAGGGTGGGCTGGTTAGCTTCCCTCTGAAGCCTACAAGTGATGCATAACCACATCCCTCATTCCCATCACACAGGAAAAAATTTTCCACCATTAACCAGGAGGGACGTACGGGGTGTTTCAGCCAGTGATCCTTGAACACAGGGCGCATCTTCTTGTGAACCACCACTTCTTGCAGGTCCTCAAGGGATGGGTGCTGACCTATTTCTTCTTCAAAAGGCAGCATGTATTCATCCACTGGACCTAAGGTGCACACAAAGAACTGGGTTAGTACAGAAATGTCCTCCACAGAGCCACATCCTCCCCATGCATGAGTGAGCTGTGGCTCCAGAGCAACCTCGACCCACTGCAGCAAAGCCTGAAGTTCACATGTCACTGCAGACAAATGTGATTTATATTCTTCCTGCACAACAGACTTTGCTGTCCTCGCTGTCTGTCTGGCTACGCATTTTCCACCTCATCAAGTTACGAATCTGAACCCTCAGCCAGGCCTCCCAATCACACTGCCCTCCTTGAGGAGGCTTGTCGGGTAGTCTGTGATTTATTTTAATAGAAAAGGCAAATCAGCCCATCCTCCTCACATTTTAGCATAGCAATTCAACACACAATAACCTAGAGAAAGGTTTCAACATAAGCATAATTTCATTTTAGGCACTGACTAGCAAGTTCAAGCATATAGAACACTTCTTGCTTTGTGATCTGGCTTGTCATAGGTTTGAGTCAGCCCTGACTCTCTGGACCCAGATGCACTCATCCCAAGTACCAGCTCCTAAGTGTAAAATGATTTCTGAATGGTTTAGTTATACCAGTCATGGCTGTGAACTGCCACGGGCCACACGAATGAGACAACTGTTATGAGTATCAGTGCAGATGCTGGACGGTAGCAGTAACTTCTGCTTATTGGAACGTCATTTGGCTTTTGGCAAATCGTAGATGCTTTCTCACAAAACGCAGCCCAGCTTAACTGATGAGCTTTCTCCGAGTGCTCCATGGCACCACTTATGGTTTCTTGATAGCAAAGAATGACCTCTTTCAAGAGTGGAGATATTTCGAGAGGGCCCTTCCAGACTAAAATAAGAGCACTTTGGCTGGTCATGAACTGTGACACCAACAATGTGATGTTTAGGTACACTAAAAAAAAAAAAAATGAAATCACTAAAACAGCTTATCATTATTCTTGTTGACATGACACACCAGTCGCTAAACCAAACTGAAACACTTGTTCCAGCAGGCGGCTCAATAATGCTCATGACCTTCCCTTCCTCTTCTTTCAAGAGGGATCAAGGCAATGAAGAGCTGCACTGGTGATCCCCAAGCCAAATCTGCTGTTTATAAAACGTCACTTCTGAGCTAGAAGTGCAGATGCGGTTCAATGTAACTCCCCACCATCCCAAAGGAAGCCTTTCCTCTGATTTAATGGTGCTCTCTATGGCATCTGCAGTATCTTGGCCAGCTGCTGCCTGAGAAGAGTTGGAAGGAGATCACAAATATGACAGTCTAAAAATCCAAATGCTTATTTGGGGAATCTCAAAAGAGAAGGGTCATTCCTACATGGGTACCACTGTTTAACCCCACTGTGCTATTACCTTCCTGCTCCTCCAGTGTTTTATCTGGTTAGATACCAAATTTTTGAAGAAAATTTTTGAAGAAAAGGCCTTCTCTCACCACACACCTGTGTGGTAAGATTGACTGGCTCTTTGGTCTTACTGCAATACTAATAAAAACATTTGAAGTCCAGGTGAGGAACTGTTAATTTATGAACTTGATATTCTGTCCAGAGCAGCCATACCTATACAAAAGAAAGAAATTGGAGCAAGCAGCTTTGGACCTACTACAATGAAATCATTGCTTCCATGATTAGGGTCCTACAAATAGCAAGGGTGTCACCAAAGGGCAGAAGTGCTACTTGGACAGAAAAGATGCCCCACATTGCAGCATCATTTTAGGATTAAAAAAAAACTGAGAAAGGAGATATCATAAAAGTTCATTCTTCTGGATCATGCGGGAGAAAGTGAGATCCTCCAAACTTGTACATGGAACAAACTCAGCCTGCTGCTGGGAGTGGGCTTGACCAGCAAAAGTCAAAGATTAATACCTATTGACTTATGATAGCAGGGAAATAGGCTTGCTGACCCAAGAAGATCCTTCCAGCCCTGTGTTCCTGCTATTTCACCAACGTACTTCATTTCTGGGTTTTCCATTCAGGCTACCACACTGCCAGCAGAAGTGAGGTGTGACAGCCAAGCTGGAGCCCAAAGCCTGCCTTGGTCACGGACAGGAATGCAGAGTGCCACGGAGCAGGCTCAGGACTAAAGGACACCCACCACTGACGGAGGAATCACCTACTCCTCCTCCATCTGAGTTCTCAGCCAATTTGCAATGTAACCAGCACAGTTAAAAGCACGTTGAGACTTGAATGCTACAAAGGTTATTATCTACAGAGAATGACAGATTATGTTAGAAAATATACAAGTGAAAAACAGGTTAGCTGCTTAATAAAAATATGCCATTGATTATTATTAATTTTTGTTTTTAAAAAACAAAGACAGGCCTATTCTCTGGACCACTAAACAACACTGAAACAAAGCCATCCCCAGGGAAGAGACAGTCTTTATTCTTACCATCAACTGCTCTACATCTGGAGACTAGCTCCCACAACACCAGTCCCATTGCATACATGTCTATTCTCAGGAAGGCGTCTCGCTGGAAGTTGATTGCTCCCTCTAACACTTCAGGAGCCATATACCTCCTAGTTCCCACCTACAGAGAAAAAAAAAAACCACAACTCAGATGACATTCCAGTTGGGCCTGTCAGCCTCCACTGGCTGGAGATGAGTGACAGCCAGTTTCATTAGACTTAAGGCTACTTCTGCTAAAGTTGCACCTCACTTGGAAAACAAGCAAAAAGGAGCTGTTTTTTCTGACACAGATTCTCATTAAGATCACTCGAGTCTAGATAAGCTACCTGAAGGAAAAAGCTGAAGTGCATGGCTATGTGTGTGATATTCATTCAGTGTACACTACAGGTCTAATTTAAACACAGTGTGGCATGGTGAGTACCGATGAAATTCCTGCCTTCCCTGCGTCCCTCTGCATCTTGCTCTGGCAGCATATGCTCCATGAGAAAACGCTATCTTTGGAGACACACCAAACATCCTGAGGTCAATTCAGGCTTTGTTATCATAGTCATTGAAAGTTCAATCCCCTTTCACTCAAAAAAAATTAACTATATAAAAATAAGAGTAAAATTAATACATCCTGAAATGGTAGGAAAAGGTGTTGTTTTGGCAGCTCTGGATAAAACAAGTCTCCTTCAACCACAGAAGCAGTAAAGCATGAACCCTGCAAAGTCTGCCCTGCCCTGGCTTGCTGTGATCTGGTTTGGAAAAGATCCCCTCCTGCCGCTTTGAGGGGACTCAGTCCTCATTATAGTTGTGTTTAGTCCAGGTAGAGCCATACTAAGCTCCACATATAGTTGTGATTATATAAGTGACAGAATTACAGCCCATACTGGAGGAGAGCAGAGAGGAGAGACAGCAGAAAAGCACTTTTTTAACATGGGAATTGAAACTCCTTTAATATGTTCTTTTAGAAAATTCTTATCTGTTCTTACTTTTACCTGAGTCAGTGAGGACCGGGGAAAGGCAGGATGTGAAAAAGGTATGCAAAAATCAGGAAAAGTCAAAAATAAGGTGGTAAAAATGAGGGAAGCTGGGAGGTACTAACTTCCCTCTTTCTAAGATAAAAGTAAAACGGGAGCCTGCATTGGAGATGGACACTTAGAAAGCCCCAGAGGCACAAGCAGGAGACGCTGGCTTTGCTGTGCCCCAGCAAGAGAGCAGAATGAAGGGCCACTCACTGCAATCAAAAGGCAGGAAATTTAGAACCCATAAAAACGTACTAAATGTTTGGGCAGTGCACAGCCAGCTCGCAAGATCTGCCATTGGTAAAGGTCACCCAAGCAGCCAGTCTGGCTGAATCCTTAAAACAAAATGAATGATTTTAGGACTATTAATATATGTATTGTATTAATATTAATATTTAGGAGTATTAATATTTGTGCTACGGTCTAGACAAGTGGTCCATGCGGTGGGTGGGGAGCTGCCTGACTGACTGTGCTTAGACGGTGGTGGTGAATAGCTCCCTTTCCTGCTGGGGTACCCCAGGGACTGATGTTGGGCTGAACACTATTTAATATCTTCATAAATGATCTGGGTGATGGGATCAGGGGTACCCTGATGAAGTTTGATGATGACACCTAACTGGGTGGGGAACTGGACACTTTGGAAGGGAGAGCCATCCTGCAGGAAGACCTTGGTGGGCTGGAAAAGTGGGCTAACACGAACCTTATGAAGTTCAGTAAGGACAAGTTTAATGTCTTGCACCTGGAAGAACATAATCCAGGAGTGCAGTACAGGCTGGGATCTACCTGGCTGAGAGGCAGCTTTGTGGAAAGGAACCTGGGATCGTGGTGGACAAGCAGCTCAATTTGAGTGAGCAGTGCGTGCTGCTGTGGCAAAGAAAGCCAGCAGGGGGCTGGGTTAGCTCAACAAGGGCACCACCAGCAGAGATAAATGAGTCATCATCCCAGTCTATTCAATGCTTGTCAGGCCACACCTGGAATACTGTGTTCAGTTTTGGTCCCCAATATACAAAAAAAGATGTGGACAGGCTGGAGAGGGTCCAGAGAAGTGCCACAAAGATGATCCAAGGACTGGGAAGCCAAATAAGGAAAGGCCACGAGAACTGGGTTTGTTCAACCTTGAGAAAGGAAGGCTCAGGGGATACCTTCTCACCATGTTTCAGTATTTAAAGGATTGCTACAAGGAAGATGAAGACTCCCTTTTACAAGGAGTTACATGGAAAAGATGAGGGGTAATGGGCACAAGTTACTCCCGGGGAGATTCCAATTGGACACAAGAGGAAAATTTTTCACAATGAGAACCATTTGTCCTTGGAATAACTTCCCCAGGGAAGTGGTGGGTTCCCCAACACTGGACAGTTTTAATATTTGGGTGGACAGGGTGCTGGGACATCTCGTCTAGGTCATGCTTTGCCTAGAAAGGTTGGACCAGATAATGGTTGAGGTCCGTTTCAACCAGGCATTCTGATATTCTATGAATATTTAATACATAGACAATAGTCAACAAGTCCCGTGTTTGAAGGAAGAAGCTGCCTGCCCGCAGGGCTGTGGTGACCTCACCTGCATAGCGGTCAGGAGGATTTGAGCACTCTCCCCACTCAGATCAAAGCAGCTCCTGGAATTTATGTCTGAGCACAAGCTTTTATGGAAAATACATATCTCAGAGAGAACTAAATCTATACAAACTTCCCCCACTTGCAAGGAGCTTTGGCAAGCCCAACTTTTTAAAATGTGATTGTTAAAGAGAACGATTACCTGTCCATGAGTGTCCCCTGGAGGTTTTCCAGGTTCAAACCGTACAGCTAGTCCAAAATCGGCTAGCACTGCCGTCAAGTCGTTCTTCAGCAAGACATTTTTACTCTTGAAGTCCCTACAGACAAGCCAAGAAGCGAGTTTGGGAAGGGTTTATTATGGCACACAGCTAAATCACATTGCAACACACCATGTTGTAAGTCTATAGGCTTAGTAGCTCCCAGTAAATTAGCTCCTTCCTTCCTTACCTGGCTGTCCAGCATGGCCAGCACCAGCAAATTTGGCTGCTCCTCATTGCCCATGTCCCTGAAACACAACCAAGCAGCCCTGTGCTGCTCAGCACAGAGTCAACCAAACTCTGTGGTGAATTAACCTCAAACTAAATGACGGAGTGACATGAAGGGAGTGTTTTAATTAGAGCAGGCAGTACAAAGCACCATTTCTTGCTCTGAGCACCAGCTGTGGACCCCCTCCTCCAGGCGTTTACATTTCTCACTCCCAACAACAAAACCAAGACAGGTTAAGGGGTGCATTTACTCTTTACCCTAGTAAGGATGTTTGCTTCCCTCTACAGAATTAGATCTTCCTGGAAATTAGTAGATGCTGGTGGGATTCTCTTCACCCTGACTATATGCTTCAACAGACTTTTACCACAGTCATCTATTACACTTATGTTTTAATTGCTGGACTGATCTTCCCTGAAGAATTTGGAGCACTGGAAAGCAAGCAGGGAAGGGGGCGAGCCCACACTCAGAAAAGCCGTCAGGATTGGTCCGGGCAGCTGATGGGCAGGTGTAAGCATTTTCACTAGAGATAGTGGGTCTGTCCTTGAAGGGGGCTTTAAGGAGACATTTGTGTCAGTCCTGTGCTGCAGTGGGATTCTTTCAGGGCAGCTCAGGTAAACCTGCAGCGGCTGGAAAGGGAAGAGGGGTGGAGGAGGGTCACACTGAGATGCCTAACCAGTCAAGCCCTGTTCCCTGGGCTTCCCGCATTTTCATCTGAAAAGGAATGTTTGGCAATCTAATTAAATTACAGACCTTAGACAGCAGATGGCAATTGTCCTGTATGCTCAGCATTATAATTTCCCTATCATCAATTCACTCAGTGACCCTGCTGATCGCAGGACATTGCAGGCCTGCACAAATAATTAATGAGGGCAGATACAATTGTTCCACACTAGACAGACCTGTCAAAATTCTCTGGGAAGAGAGAAACTGCTGGACCATAGAGAAGGGCTGCTCGCTGCGGCCTCACATGCCAGAGCACCAGCTCAAAGCACCACAAGCAAAAATCATCCTGTACCACCCACCCCCTGATTCTGAGCTTAAAAAAGGCTTTTTCCTTTCTAAACTAATTACAGGATGATGGGAATTTCTGGCTCAAGGATTAAGATGGGGAAAGTGGGTGGGAAGTTGGAGAGCATCATACAGCCATGGAACCCCAGCAGAAACCTGTCTCCCTCTTTTCAGGGGGACACATCAGGTCTCTAGGGACACAGTACAGTTTTGCAGAGCCTGCAAAACATTCACACCCCTCCGTTACACAGAAAAACACCATTTACCTAATACCTGTCATCTTAGAGACTGACTGCTTCCATGCTATAGCAGTTTTCCCACAAGCTTAGAAAACAGCCATCATCTAATGACATAGATAAATGCCTTTTCTCAGCCAGCATTAGGGGATTATGCCCTCCAGGATGGTACAGATCGTGCGCAAGAGTTTTCCAAAACTGTGGCTCACAGAAATGAGGAGCACGTAGAAATGCTCAGACCGTCTGCCTGAACGATACCTTTCAAAAGTGAAATGAGATGTAAACCAGTATTACTGTATTGGCATTTTGTTCACCCGCACTGCCCTTTGGGCATGCAACAGTTAACTACTACATCTTGATACATGATGCAGTAATTTCCCTTTGTGCTTCCTTTTTTTCCACTATTTCTGTACATTTCCCCATTTTTCCATGCTTTGCTTCTTTCCTTCCACAAACCATCTTGAACTGGCACGTGTGAGCTGCAATGTAAACATATCCAGGACAGCGAGAAAGACCTGATCCAAGCCATGCCAAGTAGAATTCCCACTGACATCGTATGCATTAGACCATACTAAAATAGTCACTGATAAAGGAAAGTGGCCTGAAAAGAAGAAAATATATTTTCCTGTGCAATGCTTCAAAGCAGGGAATAAGAGAGCAAGGGGACTATGAATGATGGGTGCGTTAATTCAGACACCGGAGATTTTATTTTCAGCTTCCACGTGGGGGCACTTTCGCACCAACAAGCGATCCCATAACCTTAATCCTCCTTGTAGTGCCAGGGGCCAGTAAAGAGTTAGCTGAACCCCTGCCCAGCAGTGACTCGGGGAGTCCCACCTGGCAACCCCAGCATCTTCACACGCTTTGTGTGGAGCCATTCAAAAATACCCTCCCTCCCCCCAATTTAAAAAGCATTTGGTGTTTTCTTTTAAAGCAAAAATAAAACTGAAAGGAGTGGGGTAATCCAAGGGAAATCCCCTGTGTCCCGAAATCCCTCTTCAGTAGGTATGTGCTAAATTCACACAAATAGTGCATTCTCCATCTTTTATAATTTGCTAAATGGATGCGGACACTAATGAGCACGATCTGTTGCTTTAAAGCCTTTCTATAGCCTTTCTCTGCTTCCCACCCTCAGGAATTTTCATGTATAAACCACTGCTTTTATTCCACAGGGACAAATGTCAGGGACACAGGGGTCAGCTCCAGGAACAGCACAAAGGCAGCTGCAGGCTCTTTCAACAGCCCCCAGCTCTCAGAAACCTTCAGGTTTGGGTAGGGGGGTTATTTTGGGGGCAGGGACACTCCTGCAATAAAAGGGATTATCCTGCCGTACATTAAGACAGTCCCGCTAGATCAGGTACAAATTGCTGCAGCTGGATGCAGGGTTTAAGTCCCTCCTAGATGAAATGCAGCGGGTGGCAGGGTAGTACAGCTGCAGATTAGGGCATAGCCCACATAAATCCTTTCTGGAAAACTCCCCCCTCCTGCCGTGCCACTAGCAATACCTCTGGTAGAGATGCTTTAGTCCAAGGCAAGCAATGTGGGACTTTGGAGAAGGGCTAAAACAAGTATTATTGCAATGAGGATGGTTTAACCCACTGCTTTCTGGATTCCTGCTGTCCCCAGGGTCCTACCACCCAGGTGGTTTGAAGCAGGTGCCAAGAGGTGTCAGAGGCACAGTGGTGCCTGCTCTGGTGTCTCTCATAAGCCCCCTGGTGCAATTTGGGCACTATAAAATACAGTGAAAAATAAATAGCAGCAATTTTCTGCATTTCTACAATTTCTCCGTTTCTTACCTAATGATCAAAAGCTCTGTGGGAAGACACACAGTGGAATTATCAGTCTAAAACACTTAGGGAAAACCAGGGACCACATCTTGGTACGGCTACAGACTTACATGGATTATAATGCAATTTATCAAGCACAGTCCTTTCAAAGAGCAGTTCTGCAGCAATTAGATCTCCTTTCCCACTACATGTCAAGAAAACAATTGATGGAAGAGGGGAGCACCTAACCTTCAGATGTTTGCCATAAACCACTAACAACAATACTAACTTCTTCACAGACAAAAACTTACTTGCTTTTTACCATTTCATATGTGGTTGAAAAAAAATTCTTGCCTTAGCATAGAATTTGGTAGGTTAAAAGGCATTTACTTCCTCGAAGCACAACTTCCTCCTCTTCCATTCAACAGCATCATTTCAAAGTGGTTGTGAACATTTGAACACAGCGCTTGAATGGTGTCAATGAAAGAGGCCATACCTGTGAGCAATAGCAGGTTTGTGTCCTTCACCTTTGCACCAAGGGACGTCTTCATGAAGATAGGACAAGCCACGGGCCATTGTTTCTGCAACATGGCAGAGCTCATTCCAGCTGATAATATTGCCCTTCAGGTAATCTGTCAGAGAACCCTGTGAAACAGGACATCGTACGTTCTTAATTGCAGACCCTGTGACATGACAGATGTGCCAACTCACCAGTTTAGAAAATGATTTTAATGAGTGCTTGAGAAATTTGAACCTTGATTTAACAGGGAAAAAAAAAAAAAAAAAAAAATCACTGGTGAAAGCAAAAAAGAAGAAATAAAACCCAGAAGCATTCATCAGTCCTCAGACCTTGACAGCACGGAAAGTATCTGGATGTCAAAAAGGAGTCTACTAATCTGCCAGGGAAGGGGAGGGAAGTAGGGAAAGAACAAAATCATCTAAAAAATGCAGCGATTCATTTAACCTAAGAAAGGGGAAAGCCTTCCATGCAAGAAGATTATGCATCATATCAGCTGGTTGTGGCAATGATTGACTCAGTAGACCCTGGATTAAACAGAGGGATAACACTGCTGGCTCAACCCCGGATTTGTGCATGTTTGTTTTATTTCAAGTGTTAGTCACGTTTGATAACTAAAGCAATCCATGAAATAGGAGATGTGCCCTGAGCTTCAAAAGCAAATACAGAGCCCATCTGCAAGGGGTCAGTTGGGACTGCAACGGGTCTGTGACACCCAACTCCCACGTTAAGAGATGGTGACCACCACATACGTAAACTGTGGCCTTTTGTGCCTGCCTCTCGCCCCAAGTCCCACCTTTATTAATCCCGTGTTTGTGTAGGGAAGCCTTGAAAGCTTAAGGAAGGGCCTTTGAAGGAGGGGAGCTGTAGCCCTTCTCTCCTACCGCTGAGCCACAGCTCACCATGGAGAAACTGAATAGATTACAGTAGAGCTTCTGGGAGAATATTAGACACCAAATCCTGCTCTTTCACTGACAGCCACCTCTCTTCCCTCCCAAAATGTACATTCAATGATACCTTACCTTGTCATGGAAAGCTGTGATCAGCCAGAGCTCTGTCTCTAGGTTTGTCCCTCTTTTCTCTGCTGCAATAAACTGCAAAAGGTTTTCATGCTTCATGCCAGGAGTATTGAAAATCTCCCTCTCACTCTGCCAAGATTGCTTATCCTAAAGCAGGGAGAAATGCACCATCAAAGATCACGCTTCCCTTTAAAGCAAACAGCTCCTTCAGTTCAGCCAGAGCTGCTCACAGTCCTCTTAATATCATCCTCCTATGTTCGGATGTGATGTATGCTTTCAAAATGAGGCTGTTTTTCTAAAATGTAGATGCTGGAGAAAGACTGGAAATTGCTGTTCTCAGTCTCCCTTCTCCAAAATTATCCTCAGCTCATACCCTAAAGCACATGTGTGGGGACGAATCCAAACTAAACTTCACTGAGAAATAAGATTTGTCAAGATTTCCTAAGGATGCTTGCAAGAATAAAGCCCGTGCATATAGCACCCAGATCTGCATTGTAGCTGTAATTGTTACGATTGCAAAATCTAATCTAGAATCTATTGAATATTTACTAGTAGGTCACAGCTGGCTTGGACAGAAGACGTGCAAATCTCCTTTAGCAATGCTATGACAACAAATTTGGGGCAAAAAATTAACAAAGAAGGAGATAGCGGAGGAGCACAAAGATATTTCAGTCATTCTTTTTTCATTTTGATTTCATTTTGATTGCTTTACTCTTTCCATCTGCAATTCCTAGAGAGTCAAGTCAGGAGTGTTCAAAGGTTTCCTAGAGCAGAAGACATGAGCTGACAGAAATGCTGCAGTGCAATTAGCTTTCACAGTGCAGGGGCTGTGCCTTTGCAAGCTGTAAACTGTTTGCTGGGTTTGGGTCTGGATTTACAATCTACCCAGGCAGTACACACAAAGCTGGGGCTTTGGGCTTTTGCGTGCACTTTGGGCACTACAGCTGCATGCTGCCTTGCTGGACTTTAACAACATGGACATTTGCAGTGAAGTTAAAATACCCTGTAGATTTCAAAATATGTTTGTTTTTGCCCTTCTTGCAACAACTACTACTACAGGAAGCTTTTGGTAATGAGATAACACAGAGAAAAGTGCAGGAAGGAAGGGTCCTTTAACTTTTTCCCCCAGAAGAAGAGTCCAAATGCATCCTTGTTATTGTCTTAAAAACTGTAACCTCCAAAGGCACTTAGGAGATCTCAGCACCAGTGAGGAAGCCCGGTGAGTGAGAACCTAATGTGATGCCCTTCTTACCTGAATAGGGAAGATTTTCACTGCTACATAGTCATTCATCAGCTGAGCCTTCCACACACAGCCAAAGCGTCCCCTTGCCTTGATCTCCAAGAGCTGCAGAGGCTTTAAGCCGACCAGGGGAGAAGGGGGTGGAGGGCCAGGGTCCTGCACGAGAGAAGAGCACTGTCGCCAGCTGAAGCTGGACTATAAAACAAAGGGAAGGGAGCAATGGGGAGATTGTGGATGGGCAAAGAGGCATAAAGAAGTGACATTTTATTTAATACAAATCAGCTCCAAGTGTCATTTTGTGCGTCAAACTACCACCTACCATCCTCTGGCAAAACCTGAATTCTCCTATGCTTTCAAAGCAAGAGCTATTTTGGGCTGTAAAAAACTGATGACATCAAGGCCACCTCCTGCCAAAAGTAAAAACTTTTTGATCCGTGTGACCCAACAGCCAGCTACACCTAAAACCTCCCACCGCTTTGCACTTCATTAGGCATTTATCGCATAACCCCAACAATGAGCAGTAAACAGGTCTGTCGGCATCATAAAGATTTTATCTGTTTAAAATGCATTTATCCAGGAGAACAACGCAACCCTGCAGGACGCGTGAGGTTGGAGTTCTGTCCTATCTGCTTTCAGATGAGAAAGGTTCACAGTATGGGCTATAATGGGCAGAGGAGGGAGGGAGGGAGGTAAAGGTAGCTGCTCAGCCCTTCAAAAGAAACCAGAAGGCTCAGGGCACAGCAGAGCCAGCAAGGACCAGTTCCTGATGGCTTTGGGCCATCAGATGACCTCCTACATGCATTCACTGATGGCTCATAAAAACTGAGCTTCAACAGGGAAAACATCTCTCCTCACCCCATAAAGCTGGTAGGAACTTTATCATCTCCCTGATCTCTTTCTCTGCAAAGTTGGCTGAAATCAGGCAATGAGATTGAGAGTTTGGAGGGGAAGGATAGTCAACAAGCAGGGCTGTGTAACTCCATCCCTTAGGAATCTTAGACATGTTAATAACCCCATCTAAACCAATCAGCCCCAATAGGGAATGCTAACACCACCATAGAGGCCAACTGCACCAACAGCTTTGAAAAGAGAGAGAGGAAAAGTTAGGCCACCTGAACAGAGTGAAGCAAAAGTGGACACGAACATACAATGAGCAGGCCCCATGCCGTTTGTAAGGTCCACGTAAAGGGAAGTGATTCCCTCACCTCATTAATGTCGACGTGCCCGTAGGGAGGCTTGCGGTGACGATACATCCAGAAGGCCAAGAGGATGGCCATGGAGAGGACAGCAATGGGGAGCAGTGAGTACACCAGGATGTTGAGCAGGGAGGGTGTTGGTGGCGGCGGCTCGTATATGACTGTGAGAAAAGAGCAGGGTAAATGTGGGAAAGGACCCTTCAGGCATGCAACAGCACTGTCAGCTACATGTCCAGATGCAAGCAAACCCCATCCTTCCTTCTGCTCCAAAGTTGACAATGCTTAGTGGCATGTCCCATCACATCCAACAGCATTCATAAGGCTCTGTAGATTACTCTTTTCCATATGGCTTTTAGTAATGGAATTACAATGGTCCAAACCACACTGTGCAAGCCGAGCTTCCATCTGACCTTTATTTAAGATGGGTATTTCTTGCTAGGATATGTAAAAGCAGAACATTTCCTCTTCTTAACCCTTCTGAATGTATTAAGTGAGCACGAAATCCCTCACAGCGCTGCTCTGCTTCTTACAGTGATTGACAAGATGTCAGTTTTTAGTAAAATGCTGCCGCAGCCACAATCAAATGCACTATTCCCACAGTAGTTCTTGTTCCAAATTACATCAGCGCAGTTGAGACATAAACAATGGGAATACTAAATGGAGCCATGTTGCTATGTTGGAGACAGGGAAGGAAAAAATAGCAAAACTTGCCAAATTAAACAAAAAACTGTGAGAGAAAGAATATTTGCTACTACGTTGCTACGGGTACATTAATAACAGGAGATAATAAAACATATGTAAACAATTAAAACCTAACAGGAAAGCCCAGGAAAATCTGATAACGGTCTATCGGAACATCTCAGTAAATGTAGATAGTTGACAGCAAAAGAAATCATTTTAAGGAAAAGACCCACCTGCTTTAATAATTTTATTGAATGATACTTTAGCAAGCGTCAGCTAGAAGAATCACTTTTTCTATTAGCCTTTGAAGAAGGACCTGCTATTACTTTTCTTCCTTGAAGTATATCTACAAACTCTGAAAGCTGACATGCACACCTATTCCCTTTCAATCCTCGGACCAGCAAGATAGCAATCAAATGCAAAAATCTCAGATGCTCAAAGTATTTGGAGACCCGAGACCTATGAAAATTAATGACGAAGGTGTCAAATACCTTAAGAGTTTGAGTCTTGATCCATGCTGTATAAATCCCTCTACCCTCTTCCCTTAGTGCATGATTTTGTTTTGTAATATGCCACTGTGAATGTCCACCATAAAGAAAACCTAATCTTTACTGATGGTATCCAAGGTGTTGTTACAACAAACTTTATCCATGGAGTGAAACAGCCTTAAAAAACTATTATTAAAGACACATAGCAGAAGGATTTCTGGCGTTTGTAACCAAAATGGTACTCTGTGTCCTGCTGGATGTATTTTTTTTTTTTTTCCCCTCAACAACAACTCCACACCAACAACCAATAAAGCCATCACAAACTGGGTCTAGAGGAATAGACACCAATTGTCCATCCACCCAGTCACTCACCTTCTGGGCCAGTGACTTCAGGCAAATGGGTAAATTTCTCATTGCAATAGTTGCCCTCGCAGCAGCAGAAAAACACTTGAGGGTTTTCTTCCGTGGCTACACACTCCTGCCTGCATCAGGGATAGACAGACATGGCAATGAAGGGAAGAGAGAAAACAACATCAGCCAACTCCTGCCTCTTGTCTTTGGGAGCCGACCTGCCCCAAATTGTCTTCTCCATGTGCGTTCTCCTGCTGCTGTGCTGCACAGATCAGCAGTCTCCACTTACAGAAAACAAGCTGGCACTCAAATACCCCAGTGGATAGCAAAGACCCTTGAAAAGACCATAAAGGAAACAAATGCTTCCATATGTACTGAAGGCATTAGATGGTGAGTAATAAATAACAGCCGCCACCGCTAACTGAATGAGAAGCAGAAAAATGATGGAGAGATGCCTCGTTCCCTGAACAGTGTCTTTCTCGCAGCCCATATGTATGCTGTCAGGGCAGACGAGTATTTCATCATGCAATTAAAGATTGTGCCATAAAGCACATATGAGGAGAGCTGAGCTAAGACTGCTCTCACAGGCGTCAGCATCGCTAACTCTACACATTAGAAGGGCACCAGACAGCAGTAGCAACAGTCCTGCTGCAGGTTTTGTTGGGTTTTTTTAGGATTTACTTTAAAGTGCCATCTTCTTCAAAAAAATTATTCTGCACGAAAGCAGAAAGAAAATCAGGTTGCAGCTCTCATTTTTTGTATTTGCCTGTTAGCCTTCTCAGCACTGAGGTTTCCTTGCACACTGTGCAAGGCCTTAGGAGACTTCCACGGATCTGACCAACTCCACTTCCACACATCCTCTCTCTCCCACACATCAATGCCAAGAGATGTGCAGTGACTTTAGCAGTGATCTAGCAATCGTTTCTCTTTCTTAAATGCCTGCTCCCCTTCGCTGCCACCTTTTGCTACATTACCCTCTGCTTTTAGTTATTACAGTTGCAGAGCTGCTCTCCGCAGCGAACTGTATCAAACTATTTCCTGAAGCCAAGCTAAATTATATGCATAACTTCCTTCCTTCAACCACTTGGAGGAAGTAGCAAAACAATCATATGTGTTTGACATTATTACTCATTTATGAACTCATGCCAAGCCTCCCTTTCTGTGGTATCACTGACATACTGACACAAGACAAATGGAAAGGACTCTCTTCAATCATAACACAGGGTAGTTTTCAATGCTTTATTCCTTTTGGAGGAAAAAAAAGTGGCTATAACTGGAATGTCTCCTGCAAGATCTCAGCTGGGAAGCACTTGGTTTGTTTTTTAGGCTTTTATTTTTTTAAACTTCAAAGGAAAAAAAAAAGCAGCCATTTGACTTATTCAAATGAACAAAGATGTTTCAACAAGTTAAGCAATGTTTCCAGATGCTTTTTTGTGAAATCAGATAACAAGCCGTTTGGATTTAACAGCATCAGTATTGGAGTCTTCAATAGAAAACACATCCTTTGCTAAATCTGTTGGTTAAGAAATCAAGCTAATGAGTGAAAACAGCCTGTTCCACATCTGCAATTCATTATCCCTGTCTTTGAGTTGGTGTGCACTCAGGGCAGGCATCCAGGTACATATGACATGTTATACTTAGCAAATATTACAGATGAGACAGTGGGAGAGAATGACACATTTTTCTATGGCAGTGAGGGCAGGTTTCATAGTGGTTCATATGCTCTTCAAGGCAACATGAACATGACCTCTCTAGTGGGACTGTATAAATAAACGAAGAGCACACAAGCCAATTTCTAAACACTACCTTTTTCCTATAACCTTAAATGTACATGTGCCATGTTCTTGTTTCCTTAAGATAAAGAACAGAGTGAGGAGCCATCGCCATCAACATCCCAACCCTTGCACTCCTGAATTTTTCACCTTCCAGCAACAAAGAGGCAGTTCCAGATTTCAGAACATGCTGCTTGTGCTCCAAGAGGAGCTGCAGCCTGGCGGAGTAAGGACCATGCCGTGCATTCAGGCGACACTTCTGCCCATATAGATACAGGTGCATCTCCTGAGGCAGCACCGAGCTCAGCATCCAAAGGTGCTGAAGACAGAGACAAAAAGGGCATGAGCACAGCACCTCTGATCAATAAATCATCTTTTTTAGCCATTTTTTGCTGTCTTGGGATGCAACACTACCCGCATGAAAGGCTGCTGAGGGCACTCAAGGGAAAGAAAAAAAAATACTGCACTTAAACAGCCTTTATTTAATTAAAGCTAACCTTTATTTCACATGGTGCTTTCAACACTTCTATTGTTTGTTAATTCTCAGAAGATCTTTTAGCTTTGCCCTGGAACTGTGGCTTTGAAGAATCAGGCTGCAGGATAATGGATGCTCAACCCCAGGGCTGCAAAAAGGCTGGTGAGGAGCTTTGGAAACTTTTTAGTGTTGTAACAGAGCAACGCATCATGACAAAGTTTAAGAAGCACTACATCCCTGCACAGAGACACTCAATGGCAATACAAGTGTCACTGTATATGAGAGCAGGCACTGAAAAGAGAAATCTGTTTACAGTAAACACTTCTGCTTGGAAGTAGGAAACTAGAGTGACCTTCTGTTCTCAGAAGGATCAGCATTAAGATGACTAATGGGCCAAGAAGGATTGATTTATCGGGAAAGAATAGAAATTTAACTATATATAGAGCTTGGCTACGCAAATGGCAAGGGAATAGGTGTGGTGGGAAAGTAAGCCCGGTGCTAATAATAGAATGAAGATGAGGAACAACTCACAGTTGGAATAAGCTAAGACAACGGACACAAAAGCAGAGATAATGTACAGTGTCAAAGGGAGAAAACTCTCCAGCCATGGGACAAATCTAGTCCCAGATTAAGCCCCACAGCTTAGGATATGGTCTCTTAAAATTTTTGGAATGAGAAGCTACAAAGATGTGCAGCTGGGAACTGCACAAAGGTGAGATCAGCCTACACTGGTGGTGTATCAAGGGAAATCCTTGAATTTTATGTTCTCTTAACCCTTATTGGAAGGGTTGGGTTTGGGTTGGCTGGTCACTGGGTTTTTTTAACAGAAACGACGAGTCTAGAGCTACTGAACACTGTCCTTTAAAACTGTGAAACTACAGAGGGCTATTTTCTTTAGCCGTAACTCTCTCTCCCTCTATAGAAGTGCATCAAGGGAAATAAGAAAATACTAGTTTATTTTCCCAGCTATTTAATGAGGCTGGAGGCTCTGTACTACAAAGCCTCACTCTTTTCAGCTCCATACAGGCAGTGACACAAACACTCATATTGCTTTGCTACCCCACTCCTTCTCCTGGCCAGTCTCTTAACTCAGCTGAAGAAGAGTGAAACTTTTTGCAACATCACAAACACCAGAATATCTCAACCTCTAATCACCCCCAAATACCTGTGCTTTTTTAGAGAGCTCCAAATAATTCCAAATTTTCCTTTGTATTGCCAAATGCTCTTGGAAGAATGTACTGCTCTTCATTTGACGGTACAGGACAGGTTTTTCAACAAATGCCAGAATTATCAAAGCTTTGCTAAGAAAAAACAAAGAAAACCCCAAAATATCCCACAACCCACCAAAAAAAACCAAAACCCAATCCCAACCAAATACAAAAACAAACCTAACACTGCCTTTTGTAGCTTCTACGTAGAAAGTTAAGGCAGGTAACTGACAATTTCAAAAGCTATGTTAGCAACAGAAGTAATTACAGGACCACCTGACCTGGACTTGCTTTCTTTTCCCCAATACAAAAATCATGAGCCTTTGCACTTAAAGGAACAATGAAACCTGTATGCAGAAAACACAGCTAGGCTATTACCTGTCATAACAGTTGAAGTCATCTAACCAGCAGCCTTTCTTCACCAGCTCGATGGAGCCCGAGTTGTTTCTCCAAGAAGCATAGCAGTGGAGCCGCTTGTCCTTCTCCCCCTCGCAGCGCTCCACACCACTCTGGTTGGTCTTCTCCAACTCCCAGTTGGCATTGTAGTAAATGCACTCCCTTGTCTCAGCCTCCCCATGGCCTGGTCCTGAAGCAAAATTCAAACCCCAAGTAAGTTCAAGCAAAATCAGAAACAGATCCCAGGAGACCTATATCCATGTCACTATGCTTTAGATGACTCATACATTTGCCTCCCTGGGAGCTAAGCAGCTCATCGATGTGAGCTTCAGCATGATGTAGAGGGTTATTGTCCTTTGCTGGTGTGAGGTGGGGAACAAAGAGGTTCCGTTTGCCTAGGCTCACAACAGGAGCTCATGGTGAAGTCAAGAGCCCAGCTGAGACACACCCTCCTAAGATCTCCACTGGCACTGGCCAGCGCTTCAACCACAGAACCCTAACAGTAGGATGTATAAGGCAACCCATACCCTGTATTTTCTACCCACAGAAACCCTGTTTAGGAAAGACAACCTCCCAGAGTGCTACTTAGCGCTTGTTGGGATGTCACACAGTTGAGTTCCCCTCCCTTTCCACCACTATTTTGGGAAACACCACCTAAAAATAAATGGTTGCTTACATGTGCAGGATGCAACTGAGAATAGGTAATACTCATCCTGCAGAGGAGAGCCAGACCAGTGCCTATTCCTCACTTGGATCCCAGTTCAGGCTTATCTGGATGAGTCTCCATATGATAAATACCATGTTTTTAGCTGTGGCTGACAGAGCTCATGCTGCCTCTCCACGCAAGCAAGACCTTCAGCAAAAAGCAACTCTGATCCCCAAAGAACTATGGCCACCCCAAAGAAGCCTCCACAGCCTGTGAGTCTTTCCTCACTTAGAGCTTTGTACCAACGGACCAAGTAGTTCCTACTGCCCAAAGTGAAAAAATCCCCCATAGCCACCATTGCACAGAACTGAAACACAGAGACACATCCATTAAAAAAGGAGTCAGGTAAGGGAACACTGATACCTGCAGGTGACCTGTTTTGTCCTGAGCCTCTCTTCATTTGGAAATATTCTGCTTTGTGGCATTTTGAGGATTAGTTTAAAATGAGAAGAATGAAACAAACACACAACATGTAAGCAGACAAACAGAAAAGGTACCATGAAGCTCATGATTTCATAAATCCTGAGATGCCCTGCAGCCATCTCTCTTTGGGATTACCCAACCTAAGACAAGGTCAGTCCTGGCCATTATTTTGATGTATTGCAATCATGGAAAACATAAGTATCCCAATAAAATGTGTTGACAACCGGGTAGAAAACACACAAGGGTCCCATAGGATGGTGAAATGAAACTGCTGTGCTCCTAGAACAGACAGATCTTTGCAAAGTGCAGAACTAAGTTTCTGGCTAGAAAATTTTGCAGTGCTTTCATGACTCCATCATCCCCAAAAGCCGTGCAACCTTTAATGTTGAGATTAAGGCAGCCAGGGCCATGTCTGGACAATCTAAATGCAACCCAGCCTATGATTCCTACTCAATATGGCAAACCAGCCACTTCTGAAAAGAACTGTAAGGTGATGCAATTTATTCTTCATAAGACACTGAGTAGCGAGTGGCCTACAGCCAGCAAAGAAAACACCTAGCCTGGGCCCAAGCATCAGCTCCAGGCCCCAGATACCTTCTGTAGCTTCATCGTTTCCATTCCTGAACACCCATGTGCTACTGAAGTGGATACTGAGGGTAGTACCCACATGCAACACCCAGCTAGAGAAGGGAGTATTACTTCCAACTGAAGATCCAACATGCCAAGTTTAAACGACTTGTCCCAAGGAAGCAGGATGCTGGGGGGGAACCTGACTTGCCTTTCCACAGCCTGCAACTCCTCAAGTTGCCAAGTCTCCAAGCTATTACCTGGTGGCAGGATTCACCTCCTATTTTTGCAGTGCATGGAAAGCCCTTTAGAGATAGCACCTGAGCTAGAGATTGCATTCAAGCTATTCAATGTGGCCTGATCTGCTGTAGCGAATCAACCTTCTGCTGCCAACAGCCGTCAAGCAAGGAGCGCAGATGATCTGGCATGCAGTGGAAGTGGAACTGTAAGAAGCCTGGAGAAAAATCACAGTTTCTGCCAAAGTTAGGGGTGGGTGATGTGTCCAACTTGATCCTGATACCAACACCTGGACTTAGCGTTAGGTAATTTTTGTGTAATGGAACAAACTCATCAGACTAGGAAGATGTCTTTGCAAGTTGAAGAGGGCTTCAATCCTTCAATAACTCTTTTTTGAGAGGAATGTTTAATCTGCATTGTGCGAGAGACTGCAAGGGAGGAGGGGTATGAGAAAGTCATACAGCTGACTTCTGAAACTGGAAATTATATTCAAAGAACACACGAACAAGAGCTCGATTTCAATAGCACCTGCAGGTTTTATCAGCACTTGCAAAGCTCCAAGTCCTCCTCTGAAAAGTTGCTTACTATAATAAAAACAACCTACCAATACCCCTCAACACAGAACAATGTCAATATTGACACTCCTTGTTAAAATCTTGATATTTGTTCTCTTGATACTTATACCACACTTTGTTAGGGCAGATTAAGCAGCTAAATACTGGTTAAATTAACAGGAAAGCAAAGGAGCATTGTCTTATGTGCAGGGAGGGAAATATCTTTTTATTTATAAAGGAATGAGTAAATATCTTTGCTTCATTGTAATACTTCACATAGCTTCCAGCTGATACTTGATAACTAATACTATCAACCTCTGGTCCAGTCCTTGAAATATATTTTGTAATACCATTTCCATCACCCCAAACCAAATCTTGGTTTTGCTCTAGATGGAAATTTCCTCTCCCTCCTTAACCCCATTTCCCAGAAACCAGGAAGGTTTAATGAACCATTTGCCTGGGAAGCAGGCCCAAAATCTAATCCTGGCTCAGCCACCTCTGTCTATAACTGTGAGCAATATTGCGTAGCCTCTGCTTTCTCCACTTGCAACAATGGCCAATGCAAGGCACAAAGCTGTGGTGAGGTTTGATGTTTCCACTATGCTTTGAAAAGGTAATGTTAAAAAGATGTGAAGCAGGAGCTGTATCGGCTCTGGGACCAGCAAACTGAGGCTGCTAAATCCTGTGCTGAGCCCAGGCTCCCCTCCCCCAAGACAGTTGTCTTTTCTGGAACAAGTTTCAGCTGAAGACTAAGATCTGCTTGCAAACACGCAAACCCAACTCTGCAAACAGCAACCGCGCCAGGAAAAAGGCCTTTCGCAGCTTTTCCCCTACCATCAAAGTTTATATGAGTTGAATAAAAGCACATATAAAGTTTTCGATAACTAAATGTATGTGTGCTTCCCTTAAAATGGCTCCTAAGGATGCCTGCATTAAGGAGACACTTTAAAAAACTGCATGTTTGCTACTTGCTTTCAGATCTTTTTAAAAAGCCATTTGGTAAGGATCCTCATCCCGCTGGGTGCTCAGGACTGCAAGAAACCCTTCTGTTTGTGCCCAAGATGGTCTCAGCAGGAAGGGACAGGGCTCCAGGACTGGGTATTAATTTACCTGCTGCTTTAGCTCATCAAGAAACACTCACACCTTGCTCTGTAATGGATCACGCAGAGACCAAAGTTTTTCGCTAACTGCCATATCTGCGCTCACTGCATTAAAACCCTCAACTGAATGGAGGGAGGTGGAATTGAAACAGGGGTTTACCACTTTAAAGGAGAAAGGTGGGGTGGTGGTGGTGACTAAGAGAAGGAAATCTAAGCTCTGCTTCTTGCATCTCCAGGAAGCCATGTAGTTTTTCCTGCCTTCTCTTCCCTTGCACAACAGATAGTGCCCGTTCCTCCAAGGCCACTGGAGGTCTGTAAGAAACACTGAACTGGACACTTCTGCCAACCGACACACGTGGGGGAGGCACAGATCAACCATGTCCTGCTTCTTATTTCAACTTGCAAGAAAATCAGAGGGAATTGCCTCAAAATGGATGGCAGGGAGAGCTTGTTGCCTTCCACTGGACACAGCTGATGCATTAGCGCAACAAGTGTTGGGCTGGACTTGAGTGGGCTTCCCTCAACACCCAGCAACACAACCTGGCTCAAAGGAGGTGCTAAACCAAATTTGAGCCACTGAGGGAAGGGACAGGATTAATTTTGGCAAAAAACACCCTTTCCCGAAACAAAAGCTTTTGAGGGCAGTCACAAACCACAGCTTTGTGACAGCTTTGTTTGAGGTGGACTAAAAGGGCTGTGTACCCCCAGTCCTGCCCTCCCCTCACCACAATGTTCTTGCTGTCTTCCTCATACCAGCTTTGGTAAGTGGTAGGAAATCTCCTGACCTCCTTCATTCAATGGCACTGCCTGGTAAGGACATCCTGATCATGCAGGGTGGAAAATAAACACACCGGGGAACTACTCAGATTTTGGCATAAAGTCAACAGGACTTGGGTGCAAGGAGATAAACATTTGCTAAGCAAGTGTTTGAAGATTGCTGTCGGAACTTGGTTTAATCTATTGGGCCCTCCTTCCCTCCTGCCTAAGCCTACTCTGCCAGCTGCAAAGCAAAATCTGGCTGTTTCCTGGCTGAAAAAAAGGCTGTTTCCCACCCAGCAGGGACTCCCATGAGGTACAGGCAAAAGGTACAAACACGGGTGGACCTGCCGGCCCCTGCCACATATATGCATTTCGCAAGGGAGATGTTTCCCCCAAAGCTGAGTGATTGCTTGCAGAAACTACTGCAGGCAGAACCACATCACTACACTAACAGCGCTCTGCAGAAAACGCTGAGCAATCAAAGTAGGAGCATGCATGTTGGGCTGGAGGATGTCATCTCCAGCAGCACTGGAGTCCTCTCCATGGAAGTAGCCTCATGTCAGCAGCCAGGCAAAAATGATACACATTTTAATACCACAATCCACAAATAGTCATTTAAGGAACAAAGTCTGAAGTCTGGTTTGGAATCAAAGTCTAAGGAAGGAAGAATTAGGCTTTGCGGGAGCAGACGGGTTTCTGGTACCCCACTGCATCCTCCCAATGCTTTCGGATGATGCAGCGTGGCTGCTCCGAACACCTTTCTTCAGCAAAAGCCACAGAAAAATACTTTTACACAAAATACCACCAAGCCCAAACAACTCCCAATATCATGAAGGCAGAGGGAGGCTACCCATCACCACCCACTTTGGGGGTCGAAATCTTTTTTACCTCAGTCCTGAGAAATCATTACACTGATTCCCTCGGGTCAATTTTCTGCTCCAAATGACTGAAGCATCACTAGGTTTTTGCTGAGCAAGACTCCCAGCACCTATCTGACGCACATAATGATAGGAAGAGCAGTCAAAACACTGTGCAGCATGAGAAGACCTCTCTCCTCTACTTGGGAGTTGCAAGGCACAGAGTGATCTCATTAAAAAGGGTCCTCTTGAACTGAAGGACTTCAGCCTGCTGAAGCATGGGACCTTGCTGCTGATCTGAGACTAAACTCTGCTCTCCCAATTTGGAGCTGCTGACAGATCACTGAGGCTGTGTCATTATCCAACAGCTGCTAAATTATAGCCAAGATCCAGTGTAGCAACTCTGGGTCTAGGTGTTAGCAGTTGCTGGGCTCCTAACTCATAATTAGATACATAGGGAATACCTTCCCCAAGGCTGAAGGCTGCTATAAATCTCAGCTCTTTATCTCTGCCTGTCCCCTTTTTAAAACCTAAAATGAAAGTATATATGAAAAGATGGGATGTGTCAAAATAGTCTGCATAAACACCAAGTGATTTACCAGACAGTCTGTTTGCCTAACTGTCAAAACCACCAGGCTTATATATGAAACTGTGTACGCAACTGAAGTTATTTGCAAACACTTAGTTATGTCCCTATATAGCTATTTGTACATGTAATTTTATAATATAAAATGACAGAAATTGTACACTGAATTGGGGTAATTGCCCTCTAATTTGGAGGGTAATTGCATGCAGCAATTAAGCAACTGTGGATGCATTCTTGCACATGTGATTATGAAAGTCGGGCCCTTTGTTTGAGGTTTGGGGTTGTTTTCAAGAGCCATCCCTCAAACCACAGCATGGTTGAGCAGAGCTGGGAAATAAGAGGCTGCTGCAGTGCAGCCTTCTGGGATGAGCCACTTTCCATTGCTCAGCACCTGCAGGGATCCTAAACCAGCTGCCTTCAAACCCTGAGCTGCATTTTGGCACATTCTTCAATGGGGGAAACCAATATCTAAGCATGTGCAGAGGACACCTGGGGCATTGCTAGAGAGGGAAAGGCAAGAAAAGAGGGCTGCTGGCCCCCAGCTCATTCTCTCCCAGAGAACTGCCCAGAAGTTATGTGCAGGGCTGCAAATTAGAGAAATTCAAACAGTTATTGCTAGCATTTCAGATCCCAAAATAAAGCCAGAGGAAGGTTTGCAACTGGAAAAGTTTGGAAAATGTTGCTCTGGAGAGACCACCCAGTTGCATCTCTACAGAGCCGATATTGAATCCGCAACCAGTAAGTATCGCTCCAACACTTATTCCCCAAGCAGGGTGATTTCATTCCTGTTGTACTTAAATAATAGTGTCTAAATAAATTTTTAGGCAAAGCATCAAACTAGCATTGACATCTGCGGTTAAGTACGTAACTGCACATGAAGATTTAAAGACTTGCTGCGTGCAACCCCTGTTCTTTCACAAAAAACCTTGAAACAGCAGAGCCTCACTTAACAGAAACGAGCCCCCTTGACTCCGCAGAGCCCTTTTCTCAAGCCAAAACTTCACCCCACCTTTGGGGACCTCCATTGGCCCGTGAATGCCCAGGCACAGAATGATCAAATATCCAGCCAGCTGGATGCAGGGATGGGCACTACCCTGCCTAATTAAAAAAACCCGGTAAAGCATCCACCACTGCAAAATGGTTTGGGTCTTAAGCCAGATCAGGTAAAAACAGGACCATACAGCACTGAGAACAGTAACAGTGTAACACCAAGGGAAGATATTACTTTGAATTTTGTTTTCTGTCAATACATTTGGCATATCCCACAATAAAAGAGCTCTAAGTTTTCTAGTCAATCAATGGCTGTTAATCTATTATCTCAGCATATATTGCCATGGTAACCTGCAATGATGCCATTGACAACCAGTCTCAAAAGGACAGGAGGCTTTAAGTCATTTTCTTTTAAAATTAAAAAAGGAACTTTAATATTAAAGAAATACATCCTCCCTGCTCACCAGGGATGACAACTCAGGGCTTCTATATTCACACCATGACTCATGCTTCACAGCTTCCACGGACATCTGTGTAGCAATCCCCCCCCCCATGTATCTCTTTTTTAACTTGGGCTTAAGTCAGTAAAAGATAACAAGGAAATTATTCAAAAGAATTAGATCTTTATGAGAATTTTCCCCCAAACTGCTAGTAAAACCTGTTTTGTAAAATACACAGAGCATGTTTTAAGAGTCACTATTACCAGCTTGGGGAAAGGATACAGTAACGGTTTAATTCTTCCGAACAATTTCCCCGGTATTTTAAGTCAAATAGGGTAGATAGAAGAAGGATCTGGAGAAGGACATGCAGTATCCCAGCTCCTTACAAGTCGATAAAACTAGGCAGATTCCTGTTCAGGGAAGACAGAGCTGAGCGACATGTCAGCGTTGTTCCATCTAGTGAAATACTGAGTGTACACAGACACACACAACACATGCAGAGCTGATGAGATTAATCTCTTGGCCCAAAGGGGAGGATCACTCAGGAAAAGGTTTAGTAAATCATTCCTCTGGCCAGGCAGAGCAATCCGAGGAGGTTTGGCCAGGTCACCAGCTGGACTGGCGTGAGGCAAGACAGAAATGTTGCCAGCAGTTAATCAATTTCTGGAAGCAGAGCATTTTTTACTTGAACTCAGCTGGTCATTTCTATATTTTATTTAAAGCAGAGATCATTTTAGTTATCCATTAGAAAAATCCTATTTTGTAGCATTTCAGTTATGGACAAAGCCAAAATGTAATTAGATTTCTCCCTTCGCATCGCTAACTGTATCTGTCTCCCCCAAAAAGGTTTTAGTTCTTTAATAAAACCATCAGGGAGATCAATCAAAAGCATTTAATGCCATGGTGCTTCTGCAGTTCATGTTTAAATGCACTTTGGGTCACAAACGAGGCAATTTGAACAGCAGAGCTCAAACCGGATTAGTAATAACACACCAAAAAGGCCTAATTCCTTTTTCTTTTTTTACAGATGCACACTCCTCCGCTATGCCCGAGAGGATAAAAACAAAATCAAGTCAGCCTCAACAAACACAAGTCATACATCCAAAAAGAGCACCATGACAGACTGACCGCCTGCCCATGCTGTGGGGTGAAGGAGAAAACTGTGATGCTGCAGATCGCTCATCCAAACCTCCCCAATGTGCTGAGCTGCTGCCTATCCATCTGTGACTGTCCCCAAGGATGCCACCTCATGAAGGACTTCTGCCACAAGCAAAACAGGTGAATGCCTCCAACCGCCCTGCTCATTAAGAGACACCTCCTTACATCCTTTGCAAGAAAATGCCTTGCCCCATATAGGATTTCCATAGAGGAGAGGGTTGTGTTTACCCCGCAGACTATGAGTTTTCAAACAAGCATACAGTTATTGAGGTTATTTTTTTTTTCTTAAATTTGAGGTGTGCATTTATAAAAGCATTAAGCAGACCATTTATTTAGTTTGTAACAGCAATGAGTATTCTCTGGCATGAAAAATGGACCCTTGTGGGCTAAGCACTGTGCAAATAAGCTACTGAGAAGATTGTCTCAGCTGCTAAACTTTGCAGCCTCAGTGATGGAAAATATTAGAGTTTAATGACTAGATTAAGATATTTCCAACTACATTCCTGAAAAATCAAGTAGAGGGCAAATTTTGACCAGATACCACAAATCACTACATAAAATATGGAGCAAATTCTGAAATGAGATTTAAAACACCATCATTTGTTCTCTCCCGTTCTCCTCAGGAGCCAGCAGGAGTTCTCCAAAGAGCATGGGAGGAGGAAGCGAAATCACGTATGTTCGTAAATATTTTCCATACACACAGTGAAGTTTCAAAAAGCTTTCAAAGCAAGTCTACAAAAGAAATTTCCTTCCAGGCGAAGGGATGTGGATACGGGAGCATCTCCTTGTGGAGTGCAGAATTTAAGGAACAGCAATAACCACATGGTAATACCTTTACCAGCTCTTTCACATGTTCCTGCTCCATCCCACCATCCTCAAACTCCCATGCAGCTGCCACCAGCAGAAACACTTTTCAGAGTTCCTGATTTCTAATGTCTTCTCCAGGGAGAAACTGATGTGTGTCTAAAACACCACAGAACACCTGGCAAGCCACAGAGAACTTCAGTACCCAAACAGCAGCACCTCAATTCATAATCTACACGTGGTCCTCTGAGATTTATCAGCAGGGACATTTCAAATATGCTTTAAAATGTGCTGAGTCTACTAAGATTGGGCCCCAAGTGCTTTCTATTGATTCTGCTTGACATTTCCAAATACCACAATTCCAAATTTAATTCACTGATAATTGGAAAAACTGTAATGCATGTAAATGGACAAGAAGATGTTGAAAGTCCAAAAGGTCAAGCATCAGGAAAGCATGCCCCCAAGAACTAAACGATGTTTGGTTGTCTTCTTGTCACCCTCTTCCACTTGAATAATCAAAGCTCAGAGCTGGGCAGTTTTCTCAACAGGATGGAGGAAGAAAGGAAATAAATAAGCACAAACACTCTAAACTGTGGGTTCGAAATCACTGTTTTAAACTGACCAAAATTCAAATACACCAGAGAGATAACTCACTTGATCAGCAGATTAAATGAGCAAGTGGGAAACTCATGGAAGAATTAATTTGATAACTCTGTCAGTAGAAGAAGATTCTATCTATGTAGAAATTGGGTTTCTAAGATCACCTTTCTGCTACTCCATAGCTTTACAGGCATTGAGCTTCTCTTTGCCAGCCAGGTGTAGGGGGGGGGGGCAGTGGCAAAGAGAAAACCTCACCAGATCTGTAAGTTCAAACTTCAGTTCCAGTGTGGTGGTGGACGTTTGCTGGCTGATCCCAACTGAGGTCTCTACTTTATCCATCTGAGAAAACCAGACTTCTGCTTCAGAGGAACCAAGGGCTTCCGCAAGAACTGCTGTGAGACCATGCTGGGGATACTCACCCAGTCTTTACATAGAGCCCCGAGTTGCAGCAAGGCCCATCACTCCCTACAGCATGCTCGAAGGTTCAATGTACTGATGGGTAATTAAGCAATTCTGGGCAAAGACCATTTGCATATTATACAAAATTCCCATATTTCTCCATGTTCTAGAGAATAAAACATGCGAATTTTAGCTGCCAGTGTGACCTGGATTCCCCAGCATGTGAACAATCCCTGATGCTCTGACACCCTGGTGCATTTTAGCTCAAAAGGTAAGAAGATGATCTAAGTACACTGCACAAACAAGCACTAGCACAATTTATAGCCAGTTACACTGATGAAGGACAAGCATGCATTACCACATCCCAATCAGAGTTCCTTCAGTTCAGCCCACAGCAGTACGTATGAAAATACCTGATAACTCCTTGAAGCAAGCAACATCTTTTACATTACATCCTAGATCTTCAAATCACTCAAGTTTTGTAAAAGAAGAAACCACTGACTTTTAAAAGCCTTTTAAAAGCTTTTTAAAAGCATACACTGGTATTTCAAGAGTTAACAAGCTTCAGTCAAAGCATGGGAAGGCAGCTGAACCTAGCCTGAAAGAGAAGGGAGGCAGGAAGAAAAGCAACTCTCTAGCCCGTGCAATCACACACTAGCCTTAAGCCCTCCAAAAGGAAGTAAAGACATTCCTAAAATTCTTCAAGGATGAGAAGCAAGTTGTCAGCTGAATCAGAAGTGCATTTCTCCCATCTTTACGCTCTTAATGGCAAATCCCACATGAGCAATTTTAAAAGCCTCTTTTACAATGGAGTTTTCTCCCAAGTGGCTACCGCATATCTAGGACTTGTCTCTTGTTTACAGAAATGTACCTTTCTCCTTCGGGTCTATTGAAAAAAGCTCCTGTCAAATGACCTGAGGAAGGAATGTAGCACAACCCAATACCATCATGCAATTTCCACCGATTGTTTCTGTTACAATAATGAAAGGCACGGAAGAAATGGCTGGATAACTGCAGTGATTCTCTAAGGACAAGTCATAAAAGAGATGCTGGATATATATTATGTAAAGGGGGGGAATGAAGTCCCATATTAGCTTTCCTCTTGATTACCTGCACTCACCAGCATCCGGATTCCACTTTGAAATAAAAATGTTTCTGAGCAGATTGTCCCAGAAAGTTGAAACTCTGCCTGTCTCACAGGTGGAAAGCAGTAAAATAAATATGTGCTCTTGGAAAGGTCTTCTCCATCCTAGTGTTTTATAGTTTTCTCAGGCCATAAGGAAGACTAAAACACTTTGGACCACAGTGTGCACATGGCATGGAAGGAGAAGCACTTACCCTCCCATCTGTGTTCAAGCTTTCTGGATGACATGAGCTCCACAGCTCCACCTCAGAAACTGGGTACATTCGCTTCCAGTTCAACTTCCCATTTAGATGCCTGTTCCCATGGTGACCAGGCTCCAGTATTACATAAACCAACAGCAAGTAACATTCTAAGATTCAGTCCTGTACTCCTAGACAACTTCCTAACCTCAAGAGAGGTGGGAACTTCCACAAGCCCTGTCCCTGATACTGCTCCCATATATTCAGATGCAAGTATGAGAATAAGGAAACAGAGGTGCCCTTGTCTGGGCAGTTGCAGAGATATCACAAGTATTTAAATGGACTTCTCACTGGAAATTTAATGAGAACCCAAGAGAAGAAGAGAAGGCTCTGGGGAGACCTTATTGCAGCCTGAAGTTCACCGCCAGATCCTCCTTCCAGTCCTTCCTGTAGATGGACATCACATTTGCTAGCCTGCAGTCAACTGGGACCTCCCTAGTTACCAAGGACTGTTGATAAATGATTGAAAGTGGCTTGGTTGATGAATGATAAATGATTGAAAGTGGTTCCTCCCTCTACTAACCTGAACACTTAGTGGAGAGACCTTTCCTGATATCAGAGTAGGTCAGACCTTGACAGAGCAAACCATTTCAAAACTTAAAGATATCTTACATTTTTCTCTTCCTTCTCCTCCAGATTTCAGTAAGAAGGCAACCAAAGATTAATTCATCCTTGTTTAAACCACCTTGCAAAAAATCTTTCAAATACTCCCTACATAACCTGCAAAATTATTTTAGGCTGCAGTCAAACTCTTTCTCCTCAAAAGCTTCATCAGCAAGATGCAGTAATCACTTGTTTACCTCTGTGTGCATGAGTTGTAAGATGAGAGAGGTGCCTGCAGGAACATACACACAGAGGTCTGGCAGCCACACAGAGATGAGCAAACTGCAACTCTGAACACATCTTCTCACTGCCTCCCCCTGCTCAGGGACACAGGCGTGCAAACTACTCCCACCTCTCCAATAAAAAGGTGCTGCATGAGACGTTACTGTATATTCCTGTTACTCAGCAGGAACAGAAATGGAGGACATACCATGAATAAATTCAATTTTTCACTAAATAAAATGATAAAAAATTCCAAGGCAACGTGGAAAGTTTCTCTGCAACTGCAGCCAGTTGAGCAATAAAACCACTAAGCAACCCACTAGGTTTGAACACAAGGGTCTCAGTGCTCTTCAGCCAATTTTCCTGAACTTTGGTAAGGCGCTGCAGCTATCTGAGAAGAGCAAACAAAACTTTCGATAACTTTTCGGAGAGTAAAGGACTGTCCGCACCAACAAGCAGGTGAACGCACCTACCTGAGGCAAGACAGCCACAGGGACAGGAAACTTTCCACCTGTTATAGCTTTCTTTTTGAGGTCAGAGCAAACGCAGGCAGAGTTTCAGCCCACTGCTACATGTACACATTTCCTGTGGGTATCACATCATAGTTTAAGCCTTTCAACTTAAATACTCTAGTACAGAATTCACTTTCTTTAACAAAATAACCCCAGGAAAACATAACCTATTATTCTAGCTATCCTGGGATCTCTGTGACCACTGATATGCACCCTTCTTAATGCTGAATTAAGACTGGAGAATAATACTGCTGATCAATGTCCCCATCTCTAAGATGGCCCATACTTTGCTAGGGTGAGACAACTGATGAAGAGTGGAACAAGTGGTGAACTACAAGTGATGAAGGGTGAAACAATCACAGATGGTGGGATTTAGGTTCAAAACAAACATGGAGAAGGCAGTTCCTCATGCAAAGGGCAGGTGATGTGGAGAACCCCTTCTCAGAAGATGCCCCATAATGTTTTAAGAAGAACCAAGTGCACTTGCTTGTTCTGCCATTCCTCTCCAGGCATCTTTTGGCAACAGATGGGGTCAGGCCACCAGGCTGGGTGGGCTTTTGTTCTGGCCCAGTCTGGCCATTGTCTAGTTCCTATACTAAATGTCTTCAAACTAAAAACCATCATTGAAAAATACTTCAAATGCTGCAAGGCCCAAGCAGCTACTGGTAAACCAAATGCAGTATGTTACTAACTGTGTCTCTGCTCTGGATTTTCATTTGACCTATCTACACAGTCTACATTTCTTTTCATGTTGGGATTTGAGGAACCCAATCCCTTTGAACAACTGCCCCGAGCCTGTAAGTGCCATTTAGAGCCAACAGCTGCTGGGAGAAGGACACAAGTCTTTCACAAGCTCCTCCCTGCACAACTTGTCCCCGCTCCCCTTCAGATGAATGCCTGCAACAGTTTCCCAGTAGGCAGAGATTTTGCATAGGGTTTTCATTCATTGTTCATTGGTATTTTCCATCTTAACAAGTTTTTAATGTTTTATGTAGTAAGGATGCCCCTGCCATTTAAAGAGGGAAGCATGCAGTAGTAATTATTCATTAACAACACATCATAAGTGACCTTTATGCTGAAGCGGAGGAAGCTGCCATGCCTGCCTGGCTGTACTCTGGAAGAAGATGTGGGCCAAGATTTTCGAAGGGAGTAAAGATTTTCATGCAGGGTAGCCAGCCTAACCTATCTTGAAAAGTTGTCTGATTCCTGAGGGGACAAAAAGTGTTAAAAATGTCTCAAGTTAAGTATCCACAAGCCACTACACAGTTTTGAAAAATCTAAGGAGAGAAGTCACCATAGTGCTCAGTCTGAGCTGACATCTCACAACCACCTTTGATCTCACCATAGCAAGGTAGCAACATATTGTCCTTGCCATAAGAGAGACATTTCTAGCATGAGATAACTAGATTAGCTATCTCACCACAAATACTGCACAATACCGGTGTTTCTATCAGAATGTAGTTCTACAGATTGAATCAAAGCAAGGAAAAACCTACAAGCCTTGCAGCAAGACCTGGAGTCCCCTGTTCACAGCAGGCTTTTCTAGCGGGGTAGGGACTACATGATAGTTATGCTGATACAAGCCACACATTCCTAGCATGGCAAAAATAAAAGTCCTGCCCTTGTGCCACTAGTTTTTCAGAAGGACACAATTAAGCTTTTTTTATTCTCGGAAGAGGACTAGTCCCATCTTTAGGTTGCCATCTCAGGCATACACGGATGCACGCAGGAAGCAGAGCACCATACATGTAAGTACGGAGCAGAGCCAAGACAGAGGCAAGCACGGTCCAGACACCAGAATCATTTGTGAAGTAAAAATAACATGCATCACTTTATGCACAATTACACTTGCAAAAGCAGAAACATTAGGAAATTTTTTTGAAGACAGCCAGTGACGTTTTGTAAGGATCGCTGACTCAAGCCCTTAATCTGGCTGTTTAGCTGATGACTGGAAAACAGCCCTGGCTATGTTTATTCTTTAGACAAAGTCCAGCTAAAAATGCATACGGGCTTAAATAATCTGTGTAACAATGACCTCAAAACCCTAAATACAACACTGCATTGCATGCAGGTTTCCCAACAGGATAAAGCATTGTCAGGACTGATACCCAGCTATCCCCTTTTGATGCACATTCTACTAACACTGCGTTTTCATCTTCATATCACCATCACTGCTCTTGGAAGTAATATACTATTTCATTTCCATTTGCATTTCAATACAGCCCCAAGGGCTTAACATACATCTGGTCCTCACTGTGCTAGTCTCTTTCCAAAGAGGATATTGCCTAAAGAAGGTGCAACAAAGGATGCACCATGTCTTGAGAACCTCAGCTGAAATCGTGAGCAGAGTCTCCCACATCCTAACCTGGTGAAGCATCCCAGTTTACTTCACAGCTCTCCATGCCAGTGCTGCTTTACAAACAGCAGCAAACGTCATTATCCCAGTTATCGCAGGTGGGGAGAGCCAGAGGAAGAGGTACAGCTCCAAGCCCAAGGTTATACATCAGGCCAGGAACAAGCCACTAGGAATATTTGACTCATCAATGTCAGAAGATCCCAAACTTTCCATGTTACCTAAACAACAAAAGCTTAACGTAAGATACTGTAACAAGCATGCTGACTACAGCTTGGGAATTACAGATCTTGCATGCAAGGCTTGTGGTTTTATATCCATCACATTGCTGTAAGTGCCCATCTCTTCTCCCCCTGCACAGCCCAACCCAGCAGCGGTTTTGCTCCCATCATGAATGTTACCTTCAGTGGGAAAGAAAGACTTAATATATTTTAAGACATTAATACAGTATTATTATTCAGGATTTGTGAGCTCTTCCAAGTAGTGAAATACTGGGTTTTTTCCAGACCAAGAAGTGTTTTTGTTCGCATACCCAGTGTCTCCCATGCCAATGCTGGCCTTAACCCTCCTTGAAACCTACCACCCTGGGGCTGAGCACAGGCAGAGATGAAAACATGACCAAATGCTTCAGAACAGGGACACAGCTGATTAACCTGATTAACCCTCCCTCCTCATTGGAGAGCTTGGGTTGGTCACATTGATTTTGCTCATGCCATCCAAGTGATTGGCAGCGGCCACACTGGGCACAGGGAGATGGTTTCTCCTGCCCAGTGCAAGGTCAGCCTCTGGCTGCTGGTAAGCAGAGAACTGCAGACAGGAGGATCCTCAGACCCATTTTAAAATCATCTTAAAATAGGGTGATGCCTTTCCATCAAGCAGGTAGCACAAGCCTTGCCCAGATGCTTAAGTTTATTCCTACCCAGCCACTCAATACATCCCAGCACATCCCCAGCCTCAACCGCAGAGCAGCTGTGCATTTTTTTGCCATAGGTATCTTTAACAAGGGCTCAGTGACAAGGAATACAACACACTTCTCTCTTCATCTATAAAATAAATGTATAATTTTTTAAGCAAGGACACATATCAAAGAGCACAGGATGCAGTGCAGTGACTCATGCAACCGGCAAAGTACAAAATTGGCTGCATGCATGCCTGCACAGGGCATTCTGCAGCTCTTCTTATAATTAGTCCTTCAAATGCTAGAGGGGAAAGTAACAAATTCAAAGAGGTTCCACTTCTCAATTATTCACATTTTCAAATCAAATGGTTGTCTGTCAGAGAGCAACATGCCATTGCCCTAGGATATCAAAATGAAAACTGAAAAGTCTCTCCAGGAACAGGATTTGCTTTCATTACATTTATATCACCTAATTCATTTTAAGATTATATATAATTAGCCTCTCCCTCCATTCCCAACCCCCCCAAGTTCAATATTCTCTCCCAAGCAATTTCAGAATATACCACACATGCCAATGGCGCTTCTTCTAAAGCAGCAGCCTCTTGCTTTTCAAACAATATAAGGAATTTTAATTTCTTTTTTTAGCATTTGCTTTCTTTGAATTGCCAAATCTTTCAAATGCACATTAGCACCAAACAAGATTTTTTTTTTTTTTCCAAGCAAACATCTCTGAGGAACTTTTTATCTTTACTTTTCCTTTGCCTTCTGACTGATATTTCAGGCTACCATCCCTAATGTTTTACAGCCATTTTCCATCACCATCACTCAGCATGCTATCTTCATTTGAACATCACCACTTTCATTTTAAATCCTCTCAATTCCAGCAAGTAAACCTGCTGTAAGGTTTAATATGAGAGAAAACCAAAGTGCCCCGATCACTTTCCCATCAACACACTACTATAGCATCGCTCCCAGTGAGGATGCAATTTCCTTGAACTAGAAAAAAGTGAGCACTGCATCCTGAAAAAAAGATTTCAGCAAACATATGAGGAGACTCCTGAGATGAGCAAGTTTTTTTCTGGCCAGCCATGAGTATAAAGAAATTACTTGATTATTGTTGATTTTTTCATAGGGAAGGAGGAGGATCTTTCCCCATAAGGGAGACATGGCATTTGCTGCTGCTTCCTGATCTGCTCCAACCTTCCGCTGAGATTTCCCTGAATTGAGGGGGAAAATCACATTAATCATCAACCATTTTAGAACAGGTGATTTTGGGACTAGATGAAAAGCACCCAATTTCTGTCAGAGGTGAAACAGCACAATATCAAATACAAGGAATCTGCCTGGTGTGTCACCGCTGCATCCCAGCACAAACAACCCTGTGGGTTTTACTAAGATGAAATCGAGTATTCCCCTACAGCAAGAAGATGCCACAGGGGTGCGATGACCCTCAACAGCTCAGCATCCCACAACATTTCACTGCTTTGCTAACAACACCTGTAATTTCAGCTGCAGACCCGTACTTGTCGTCTTCACCCTCTGAAGTGATGAGTTTGTCGCTTTTCAAGCAACAAAACAGGGAAATAAGTTATTAGAGCTTCTTCCAACTTGCAAAACCAATTAATATTAAAAAAACCAAAATGCAAAGGGATGTTTCATCCAACTTCCACAGGCATTCATGACCCCAGGCAGCCAGTGCTTGGCTCGATGTTGCTTTGAGCATCTCTATAGGACTAAAAGAAACATAACATAGCCCTTAATTGAGATAACTCACAGGCCTGAAGGTAGACCCAGGGTGAAGATGAGCTCATTTTATCACAAAATAAACCAGGTGAAGGCAACCTCAAAGGAAGGAGCTGGGCTGTGCTAAAATAAGGAACAGCACTAGCAGGCACGGTTGTCTGGATGGTATAAATAGCTAAAGCAGAAAAACATCACCATCCTCCATGAAAAGAGAAGAAAGCAAAGAAAAAAAAAAAGGGGAGTGGGGAGAATAGAAAAAAAAAAAAAAGGGCATTATTTAACTCTATCAAGGAAAATGTGGCATCTTGCACTGCTTCCAACCAGAGGACCCAAGGGAGCACGATGGCCAGAGGAACCCTGTGGCTGCACACCCTGTCAATCCAGTACCTGTCATCCCTTCGTCCTGCCCAGCAACAACTACGCTGGGTGTGAGGACACCGGCACTGGGACCAACCAACCCACCTGGGACCACTGGCACAATGCCAACAGTGCAGGCAGGGTGAGGATGAGGAGGCAGCCCGGCGTGGAAACCACTGCTGGCATGAAGGCACCCTGAACACTCCTCAACCCCTGAGAGCTGGGAACTTCTCTCCCTACCCCAAAATCTGGCCAAAGGGGTCATGGAGGAGCATCGCTGGTTTGGCACATCTGAAGCCACACACAGAGGTGAGCACAGAGAGGAGGGAGTGATTGAGGGGTGGGCACGTTAAAAGGGGAAAATACAGTGACTACTTATACCCACCGCAGATTTATGTTTTGGGGGTTTTTTTTAGCCTAGTGAGTTCCCAGAACCACCTTGAAAATTTCCCCATCCCCTCATACGACCCTTAATGCAAACAGCTCCTGCAGAGATGCCTCCTGCAGAGCCAGCTAACTTACGAGTGACCCTTGGGTGAACATCCCATAACATGGTGGTTTGCAAGAAATTTTGATCAGTCTTACTGCTTTCAAGACACTGACCGAGATCACCAGCACCAGCTTCATTTCTTTTTTTTCCCCGAGTGTTTTTACTTTGCATTCTCCAACATTATAACTGCTTGCACACTGCACTGCAATTCCCCATTAAGCCCCAGCAGCTTATTTCCAGCTTTACTCGAGTTTTTTGCAAGCTGTTCGCCCTCAACTGGAAAGCAAATGTGCTGTTATCCCTCCCTCCTGGCTGATCCTCAGGTATGACTGACATATCAGCTGCAAAGGATTTTCCACATCATGGGTTCCCTCTTAAAATCGCAGCAGACGATTGCTGCCTGCAATCAGTTTGTGGCTTGTGCACACACCAAGCTGTTGAAGCAGAGCTGTTCAGGCTCCCATTCTTCCTGAATACCCACAGGCAAGCACATTTACCCTGGAATAATATTGTTTTGTTTCAATTTAGCCTTGTGGATATATCACAATGAAATAAAATAGATTAAAAATTAATTCTCCGCTCCAGATTAGGAATATCTACATGCATGCATCCATTTAGGAGCAGCTATTTCACATTAAATTCATATTGCGTTTTAATTTCAATAGCACATCTGACCACATGTTTAGCAGCCACTTCTTAAAAGCTGTAGTGCTCAAGAACAGCGAAGGTAATGAGTTCCTGCAAATAGTTTTTTTATTCAGGAACTAGTAACAGTTTAAACCAGGTAGACAAACATGGGGTATGTTGAGTGAGAACATTACAACAGCAGTCCAAAGAGCTCATCCCAGCTCAGCATCCAAGGAGCTGTTGGCAGCAGCGCGAGGCAGGTTTGTGTCACAGGAGAAAAGCCTCACTTGGATGCTATTTCAGTGGTGAAGGACAGAGCAGCACACCTTCCCAAAGATTCAGCATCACTCAAGGACTCGAAGAGCACAGCTCTCAGAGGAAGGACACCTTCCCTATCACACCCAATGTTTTAGTGCCAAGACTTGCTGGTTGCATCCAAATTCCCTGATACTCTTGCTTGGTCCCCTTTTCCACAGCATCCTCTTACGCGTCAAGTAGGAGAGTTTGCAAAACAGAAAGCCACTGCCTTGAGTTAATCTGTGCTGAAAACCCCACTTGCAGCTCCAGGGACACCGTCCATGTCTTCCTGTGTCAAAGTTGCATTGCATGGAGGTCTTTCACTTCCAACAATCACCATCGTAAAGGCAAAATGTACTGAGAGCTACTGCAAAACAGAAGTTAAAAGTCTGCACCAGCTATCTGCTCTTCACAAACTCTGTTTCAAAGAGCATCACACAGCAAGATCAAAGCACATGTGAAAGTCCCCATGGAGTTCAGCAACTCCAGGAGGGGCTTCCAAGTGCCTCAGCAGAATTTCCCTTGGCTTCTGGAAGTAGGGCTGAGTCAATACCAAGTGCTTTTGGGAAATCCTGCCCTGCGAACCATCCACCGGAGGGATGGCAAGAACAGAGCACACCACAGCAGTGCTAGAAAGCGACTCTCTCTCATGCATTTCAATGCACCGGGAAGCCCGATGAATCCGCAAATGCCTTCTGGAGCACAAGAGGAATCCCAAATTCAGCACATACTCAGTAGGAGATTGAGGATTGACAAATATTTTTTTCAGAGGTGTCATCTTCATCAGCCAGGTGTGCCTTCCAGGTATTTTCTTCCATCTTATTATCGTAGGACAGAAGGTTTCTATCTCCTGATTCTTATTTCCATCTTCCACTTTCAGATGAAGGACACAACTTCTCCACAGTTCCTCAGTTTTCAACTCAAACACCAGTGTGGATATTAGGTTTCATTACAGTCAGATTTCTTGGTCCCATTCCTTCAGCAGACCTTTACGTCGCTAGCAACAGCCTCTGCCATATCACGGGTATCCCCGCAAGATTTGGAACTGATATAACCAGTATCATTTTGCTCCTCAGCCAACTGTGCTGTTTCCAGCTCTACTGACTGCTAAGCAATCTTAGAGGCTTAAGTAGACTTTTATCTTGGAATGGATTTTAAGCCTGAAGTGTACCCAGTAGAAAAAAGGATAGGCTGATAAGAAGATAAAGTTCCTCTGTCCGTGCTATATAGAAGGTTATATTAATGCATCACAGTCCTCTTCAACAACCTTAACATCTACAAAATCTCAAGCCCATGACACCAAGCTTGTGCTGGGTGACTCCTTTTGTCATCCATCTGCTTCCCTGAATGGTCAACCTATGGCTGGGTATCACATAGCATCTTCCAAGCACACAAATACATCATAAACCCTGCTGAAGATAGCATCTCTCCAACTCTGACCAGGGGATGGCTGCAGTTTAGCCCTGTTTTTAAAATGTAGTTATCAGAAAGAAAGTGAGAAATACACATCCTGCCCTCCAAAAATGAGACATTTTGGAGAGTAAAGCACATGGCTTGCGTAGAAACTAGCTTCACTTAATCATGAAGCATTTCCCCCAGCTGGCCTTGTAAAATACCATGGTTAATCCAGCCTCATTGTGAGTGGGGTTTTTTTTTGATAATGAATCACGTGGAAACCAGTCATTTCCTCCAGACGAGGCTGATTTAAGAGGGGTCTGTGGAAAGGCAGCTTCAGCGGAGCAGACCAGGATTTCTTCCCAATATATCCCTCTCTGGGAAGATAGATACTCGTCACAGATTCTTCCACAGGGACATTTCAGGGGGTAAAGATTGTTCCTTGCCTGCTACAAGGCGACAAGCAGACCACGACCTGCCATCATTTGTGCAAGTGGGATTTTCCATGGCTGCCTCATTTTGCACAGCCCTGAGCCCAGCTCTGCCCTCTCCCCTGGGTAAACCACATCCCGCATTGCATGCGTGAACAAGATAACAGAATGAGACGGAAAAGGAGATGAATAGGTGAGTAATTATATGTTGGGGTTTTTTTCCCCTATCCAAAACAAATCACCTCCATCATTAGTGGCAGCTAGGGATGAGGATGTACTTTACATTCTCCACTGAACAATTGCTCTGTTTCAAGACGATGAGGGATTCAGAACGTGAAAGAGATACAGCCCTTGTGAAAGAGGTACTGTCCTTGAAGCAATGGTTGCAATGATGTGTACTCATGAGACAAAACCTACCTTAAAAGATACTGTAACAGTGGGAACCCAGCTAGTAACATGCAGTGACACAACCAGATTCCATGACAGGACAAAACCCAACCAAGGATGCCACATCTGAGGTTTTCATATAAATCTGAACAGTCAGAAGCAAGCCCCTGATTGCAGGATTTCCCCCCAAATGCAGGAAACCTGCCAGGTTTCTGCCTGCCTTTAGTTACTGCAGCATCTCTGCTCCAAAGCCAGATTGCTTAACTTTTACTTTTTTTGTTAACATTAAAACATTTGTGACCACAAGCATCTATTCTCTATTTCATTTATGGCATAGTTAAATTGAGAATCACCAGTCAAACAATAGCTATTAGTATTCTAGTGCTCAATGCGTTGCTAATCTTTCTGTATATTATGAAATACAGATAAATCATTGGCATACACTTCTTCTAAATGCAATCTCCTTCACCTTCTGCACTTCCCCCCCCCTCCCCGGAATTAAATCCCAGTGGCAGGTACTATTACAAACAGCATTTCCCATTCAGCAGTCAATGGCTGGGTGCTGCAATAGTTCACCCTCCATCACTAACACAGCTGGCTAAGTTTGCAGATCCCGGCTGAGGCAGGACTGTATGCCAGACACACCTCTATGAGGGGCCACAAATGCAGCGTGTACACTCTTCAACATAAATCACAGTATAGAAAGATTCCCACTGATTTTTCCTTCTACCATTTTTTTTCATCCCTTTTGTTGTAGTTGGTAGTTTTTAAATGAGATGGTGTCCATGTAAAGCTCCGACTCTTTACAGAAGAGCCTCATCCTATGCTTATGGAGAGCCTCCATACATTAAGGTAGGCTAAGCCACAGCAATCATGGGAGGAATTAATGCAAAAGCAGCTCATATATATCCATACTAGGGGCAGAAGAAGCCCAGATAGAAGCAGCACATCTGCTCCTACCATCCTCAGTGTATTCTTCAAACAATGGGAAGAAAAGCCTTAAGAAGCACTGACCCTCACTTCATTCAAAGAGTGCCCCTGCTCAATTCATCAAAGTTTGCCTTTCCTTTTCAAGTGAAAAGGCCAGAAGAATACTTGGGAAACCAAAAGATCGCTTGGAAAAAAAAAGAAAAAAAGAAAAAAAAAGAAAAAAAAAAATCATTTTAGCTGCAGGAGGTTTCAAACTATCAAACCCCATAAACTTTGTTTAAAAGATTTACAGCAAACTAGTGTGCTGGGGATTTAATTTTTTCTTTCTGGGTTTTTAAGGGAGAAAGTAAACATAGTTTTTTAATCCTTCCACAAAGAGATTTACAACACTAATGTGCTGAAGCATAAACTGATACAGTGACAAACCCCCTTTCTCCTTAAATGTGCTAATAAGGTTGATCCTTTCTCCAAAGCTTTGTTCTTGGGAGGTTTCTGCAATGAGTTCACGTCTTTCACCGGCACAGAGCCCTGCTCATGTGGAAATCATCAGGCTGAATACATTCACTGCCTCATCTGCCCCTCAGCATCAGGTCTCAATTGGGATTTGGGGTGCTGGAAAAATGACTGGCCAGCAATGAAAAAAAAGAAAAAACAAAAAACCAAAAAAAGGAAAAAAAAAGGAAAAAAAACCCAAAAAGAAATAAGAAGAGGGGAGGGTGGACGGTTACTTTTACAATACAAACTGAAGCACGATTTAAAAGGATCTATCCGGGAGAGGGAGCAGCTAGCACGGGGCATGCCAGTCCTTGAGCGCAGCTTCCCAGCACCTTCATGACAGTGAGCAGCAGCATTCACCTGCGGTGTTAATACATCTGGCAAGGAAGCCCTATGCCACACCCCAAAACTATCAAGGCAGCAATAGCCCCAACTATGGGCTTACGAATGGAAACACTAAACTGAAATTACCTGCAGGGACAAAAGACCCTAAAATAGAAGGTTAAGCCAAATGTAAGAAATCCCATCGCACTGAGACACACATGGGAGCGGTTTGACTTTTCAAAAGCAGTGAACTGATCAAAGGCATGCATGGTAAGAGGAAGACAGTCAATTTGCGGCGTCAATATCCATTTTACCCGTTAACACGGTGAACGGGGTGCCTTGCTCAATGAGGAAGGTTCAGTGCCATGGATTGATTCCTGCAGAAAGTTAGGCTGAGACACCTCTCCTCACCCTCTGCTCTGTGAAGCAGCAGATTGTCACGCTGATGAGCGACCTCAGAGATGCTCCATCCTGCAGCTACTGAAGTCCAACTCATGCCAGTAATCTCCAGATTTTCTGCTTTTACAGGTAACTGCAAATCGAACCAACAGCCTCCTCCAACCCAACTTGCAAATAGCTGCCAAGAAGTCAGTCCACAACCATTGCTGGATGCAAAAGAAGGTCAACAGGGATTTTGGGTCTTCTAATGCTCCGCGACTGCCACAGCATCACTTTGAAGACAGATGAAGTTTAAAAACAAACAAAATCCCCGCGACTTACAGCTGCTCTCCTGTATCCAGGCTGTGGCCAAGGAAGGATTGCTCCTGCGGTATTTTTAGCTGAACACGTGCTACATTTATTTCTTGAAGAAGAGAAACCTCCTCAAGGCTGTGGTGATGAACACATGCAAGAAGACATTTAACTCTTCCCACTGAAGAGTCCATGACACAAATGTGAGGATAAAAGTCCCATCAGACATTTTATAGGAAGACAGGGATTTTCTTTAATACCCCACTGGTTTCAGCTCCTGCCAAAATCTTCTTCTCCATCCCTGAACCAAGAGGCAAAACTGCTTTTACTAATCTGAGTGCCCAGTGGCCAGTTCATGCCTGTAATCCGAGGAGGAAAATGTATATTGAACAGTACTTTCCAGGTACTTCACAAGTGGGATCACTGCCATTGCGTTGCAGAGCTCATATAAACACACCAATCCCTGCTAAAAAGTTATCAAATGCATGAACCTGTGACTGCTCCCAGCCCAAGGAACCTGAAAACCTTTCCAGTGTTTAAAATTAAGCTGCCCACAGATGCAGAAGAGATGCTCCCCACCACCCAGCCCACTGCTCCCTCTTAGCTGCTATATGGTGCAGGATATGGTCCTTGGGAAGGGGCTGTATCCCATTTAAACCTCCCTCCCCAGCGAGGCTCCTCCATCCAAGCTGGACACCGTGCCCTATGGCCACCCTGCGCTTGCTGCTGACTGATGGTTAGAGGAGTATTTATGGCAGAAGTCTTCCTCCATAAAATAAACATAACCAACTTAGCAGCACAAGCACAGGCTGGACACGTAAGGCAGAGTATAAATAACCTGCTTACCCTTAAAACCTTTTTACAACTCACCTATGCCAAGTGTTTCTGCAGAATCCCCATCTTAATTTAGAAATCAAATGTATTTTGAACAGGAGCTGGCACTGAGTGTTCCCCGCCTCCGGGTGAGCAAACGGGCCACGCCGGCGCCACTGACAAGCAAGGAGCCAGTTCCTTCCAGCTCATGGTATCACTTACCCAGCGGGAAGATATTGCAGAGGAATGGTAAGGAATAAAATCAGAAATGAATGCAGAGCCTGCTATTCAGATGTGCCTTCTCCTTCCGTTTAAACGGGATGTGAGAGCAGCCTGGAAAGGAAAAGCCTAGCCTGGGGTGCTGGGATCTGCAGAAGTGTCAATTCTGACCCCCTGGCAGCACTCAGACAAGCTGGCCAAAAGGGATTTGAGACTTTGCGCCAAAGCTGGCCATGTGCGTACCAACTGCTTCTGAAGTCTGTTGCGAGTTCAGGTGTACCCAAGGCTCTTAAAGACAGGAGTTCAGCTAACCTGAGCTCATCTCACCCAGCGCCACCCCACTGAACTCCAGATGCTGACTCCATGGCACCACAGCACAAGTCTCACATTCACCCCTTAGCAGGTGCCCTTCATTTTTCAATTGGTCCCTTTCTTCTGTTTGAAGCTCAAAGCAGCAGCCTCTGGCCAGAAACGCTTTGTTACAGAAAAAACAGTTAGCAGAGCACATCCGGAGCCCTGCAGCACCCACGTACACCTTCTTTTCACACGGCTGTTCGGCTGTGAAATGTGGTCCCTGCTTGACTAAGTCAGGGACAGCTCACCCATGAGCTGGCACCAAGCTCCATCACTGTTCCTGGCAGAGCTAGCCCAGCTCAGCCCCTCATTGCATCATCCTGAGGCGATGGGGACAACGAGCCAGGCAGAGCTGATGGAGAGGCAGCTCATCAAGGCATGCCTTAATTTTCACCTCTGGTAGCAAAAGGTGGAAGGCCAAAACTCAATTTATACAAGCTGGAATTCTGTTTACTTATGCAATAGGAGATGAAGAGGGCAAGATTATAGCAAGATAATCACTCCCTTGATTAATTATAAAGCAAAGCCAGCTGCTTCCAATTCCTACATGGTACAGGCTGCTTCCCAAGGAACCAACCAGCACAGGAAAGTTTCAATTCTTTCTTCCTCAACTGTTTAATTCTAAACTTAAGAAAATAATGCCACTCATTATCCACCCCCCAAAAGTGCTCACTGCTTAAAGTGAACAGATCACTGCTTAAACATGAAAAAAAACCCAACAAAACCCAGTCATACAAAACCCATTCATTCAAAATTCATCCGTGCTCGATTAAAGAGCACAGGAGCAGCTGATGAAAACATTCACAAGATACTATTAAATCTTACAAGGTGGGGAAGCCAAGAGGAATCCAGATACTCAGATTTTGCCAGGATTGATTTTTATTCCACAAGCACCAAAAAAAAAAAGAAAGAGCAGTTGTAGAAGGTTGTTTTGCCTGAACAGAATTGGTAAGTGCAGCTATCAATAACCATTGCAATAAATAAAACATTTGCAGGAAAGAAAATACCTACATAATCATAAATTCAATGAAAGTCTTCTTTCCTGGTACGGGGTGTGCTAGCACTAGGTACATGGCCTGGTACAAATTATTCAAATAGCAAAGTACTCTGGATCTCATAGTCCAGAGGGATAAATGGGAATGACAATTGTAAGAGCAATGAAAACAAAGACAACCTAGATGGGTCCAGCGTCATCCCCATGTCCTGCAATACGGGCACGACCGGAGAAACCACTGAACCTGCTGCATTTCTTTCTATGGAGGGACAGTGGCAATTCCCCAGAAGTCATGCCAGAAGGAGAAAATCTGCATTTGCCTCATTCCCCAGCACAACCCTCAGGGACCAGCCCTCAGGGACCAGCCATGATGCCCATGGGCAGCGCATCCCTGGAACAGCCCAGGGGGCTGACCACACCCCCATCTCCTTGGGGTCCCACTAGGCACCGCTGCTGCCCCTCAAGCCTCTGGGGAGAAATGTTCCTGGAGAGGACAATTTAAGCGTATTTTTGTGATTGTGAACTCACCCAGGAGGCTACATGACACTTGTATGAAAGGGAACCTGTGCCGCGGAGCTGCTGCGGCAGGGATCAGGTGAGAGCCATGCAAGCATCCACGCTCGTGTTTCCCTAGCAACTCCAGCTCCTGCTTCCCCTTACACATTCCCTTCCTCTCGCTTCAAAGTAGGCCAAGACTCTCTCCATCGCTCAGCTACACAAACCAGAGATTAGGGGAATTCAGTGAGCCCTATTTTCATTTAATACAGATTTTGATGGAGGATGCAGTTGCATTATACCCCGTCTCTGCACATGCACTCAAGCTCCCCTACAAATACAGGAGGGACCCATTTGGAGAAAGGGTGCCTCAGCATCCTCAGCATCACACCCGAAGCCTCTTAGCACTTGGTAAAAAAACAAGGATGAAGATGTAGGACCAAACTCCAACACCTGCTCACAAACTTGGAGGTGCCTGAGTAGATTATCACCTAAAACCAACAATCACACAAGGGGTCTGACATCTTTTGGAAAATCAGCTCCAAGGCTGAGACCTGCCAAGATATTGAGATGCTTAAGTTTTATATTTTTATGGCTGAGATCTATAACATGTTTCCCATTCTGGAGAACAAAGCACAGCCAAGGCAGGCACCTCGGACTCCAACCCACGACACCCCTTACTCCCAACACAACACTAACATTTCATCAATTAAACCAGCTCCTGCTGCTAATTTTTTACATCCCCGTATCATAAAAGTGGCACTTGGAGCTCAGGCATGAATGCCCAAACTCACTGGTGGGCATTAATCAGCCTCCATCCATTCAAACCTATCCCATAACAGAGGAATTAGCTCAAAAAGCAGCTATTTGATCAGCTGACGCAGTCCTTCCCCCATCATTGTGGCCATCCCATCCCTGGCTGATGTAGCCACGTCAATAAAAGCTCAAATTTAGGCACAGCAGTATCAATGAAAAAAATACCAGCTGGGTGAATGGTGCCATCCAGAATACCTCTGTATGCACAATGGTTAATGGATATAGTTATGGAATATATTTGGTCCTTTAGGAAAAAACTGAGCTGTTTATTTGCTCATGCCACAGGTGTAGCTGAAAGGTGGTGGTGGTTTCTGTTAATTTTTTAGGTAGACTCTCAGGGAAAGTGGCAGTTCAGGACTTAAATCCTCCTCTATCCAAGGCAGCACATAAGCATGTGCTTCAACTGAGACTAAAAGATGCTTGAGATGCTGGACTTTGTGGAAGGTACACACTTAAACAAGATAAGACAAGAAACGGAGCATGAAATGCTACAGGGGAGAGGAGGCAGACAGCTTTCTCATTAGGAGAGACATACCAGATTGTACCTAAATCTAAATCCACACACAAGAACACATCTTCATCCCCACTGAAGCTAAAACAGCTAAACCCAATTTTCAGTCCCATGGATTAAAAGGAAGCCCCTCCCCCTCCAAAGGCCATCTCCCAAACAAGTTAATTGATCTCTGGTTATTTCTCCTGCTTTTAGCACCAATGTAGAAAAAGAAGGGATCCAGCTAAATTGTTTTGATGTAGCTGGCATTAAAACAAAACACACTGTAATGCTGGGCAATTTGGTTCTGTGTGCACACGTGTTTTGCCAATTGAAAAGCCTTGTCACAAGCTCGACAATACGCACTAGAAATTCAGCCACAACGGCTAAAAATCACGTATGGCCAGCAAAAGAAAGCACTCCTGTGGGAAATGAGAGGCTGTCAACAAGGTACGTTTGAGTGGAGCTTCTCAGTTTATCTCCTCAACTGCACAAAATCCATTATAGCCAGAGATGAAGTCAAAACTCCACTTTAAAAAAAACACACAGAAAAAGGCAGCAACCGTAAAAGTACACAGTACTGCACCAGCACTGGGATGCCCCATTGGCCAGAGGCTTGCTGAACAGGTCATTGGAGAGTTGCCCCATACAGCAATCTCTTCTGCAGTTCTATCTGGCAGCTGAGGTTTGCACCCCAAAACCCCGAACAGTCCAGATGGAAGAAAACACCTGATCAAGAAGATGGCAGAAGCACAACTCTTTCAACCCTGCAGCCTTTTCTCGCAACAGCTGTAGAAGCACACATCGCTTTTGAGAACTTCATCCATCGAGACGGTAGCAATGTCAAAAGGCTGAAAAGGAGCAGAGCAGGCAGACAAGTAATGTTATCGCCTTATATCTCCTTTATGAAACACTTGGATAAGAATGGCTCATGGAAGGAAAGCCCCAGCTTTGAGAAAGGATTTAAACAATTTTGTTGAAAAATGGTTAAAACCAGGAACATTTATTTTCATCTGTATCTAGATATAGAAATATGGATGATGAACAACTGTGTCCTTAAGTCATAGAAAAGCAGAGCATGATAAAAAGTGCTGCTTCTCCTATCCTCCATCTACTTATGTCCCCTCAAAAACAGGGTGCTGAACATGTGGTGAATGTTATTAAAAACCCCGATTTAGAGAGCATTCAGACAACATGCTTTAGTCCATACCCTTCAGCAAAGGCCTTAACTATGACATTAAAACAAAATACATATAAATATACGATGGGTCTAAACTAGAATCGCAAGATGTGTTCCACTGAACAGGTGCCAAGATTGGGACACAAGACGACTTCAATCAAAATTTCATGTTCATTGACTGAGCTGACCAGCTTCAACAGTGGGAAAAATGAAGAAAGAGAGGGAAGTTGTCCTTTGGAAACATCAACACTTTTGGCTCTACCACCCTGCAAGGCCACCACCTGGCTGCTGTTTAGTGAGGGACATCACTGACGACACCTCAACCCGGAGACTGCAATTCCAGCTGCAATGGGATGGCAGGCAAAACGTATTTAAATCAAATTAAAATACTTATGTACCCTCAGTAGCTGGGAGTGACCATGTTTATTTTATATTCACGTATTGTATTTATGCGTGCATGTGTATATACATGGTATTTTAAAAATTCAGCAGTAAACCTTCCACTAGCCACAAATCTTCTTTTCTTCACAAAAATGAAGCATTGCCTGGGTTAACTGGCCACAAATCTCTGCAAATTTTTTTATTTTTCTTCCCCAAGAATGACGTATGGCACAGGTTCAGATATGAGCACCGTGGATCCAGCCTGGCTTCATCACAAGTGAATCCTCCTCATGCTGGAGAACACTTTTCATCAGCCCCATAAGGTTATATAGTAATATAATTAATAAAGACACATATCACAAATAAATAACTTATAAGAAGCCTGCTGCTTGGAGAAGAGAAGGTAGCCAAAAGGTATCCTAATTCACTCTAACAGATTGAGGAGAAAATATAAACACCTTGCTGAAGCATCCATCTTTGCACTGGCAGATACCCTCAGCTAAGAGGAATCTGCACAACTGCCTGGAAAATATTCTTTCTTCTTTTTTTTCCACTTCTTCCCTCTCAGCCTTTTTGGGGGTAAAAAGTGGCATTTGGGCTGTGTTATGGTTTCAAGCTAACATGAAAATGAATGAAGGCAGAACTTCTGGACAAGATGGGCTTCCTATTATCCAACGTCCTGCAATGAATTTTAGGTATCACCCACTCTTGCATCTCTAAACCACAGCCAAATCCAGGTGAGATGCCAACTGCCAGCCAGGCAAAGGAGAAGAGTGTATGAGGAATTTGAGAAACTGCAGATCAGCTATTGAAAGGCTGAATAATATACCAATCACTCCTTCAAATAAATGGATTTGCTTTTGAGCACAGTAATCTTGACAGTCCAGGTAAACAAACACACCACACACCCCCCCCAAAAAAAAATTTTAATCCTTTAAACATTCCCAGTAGTGCATGTTAAACAATTCTGAAGTAATTTAATTTACACTAGAGCTGACATCAGGGGCATCCTCTTCCCTTTCCCTGGAGCCCCCCTCCTTTTCCACCTGTGCTACAAGTGTGGAGCTTCTCCACATGTCCTTCCTTTCTCCCTGCAACTTTCTGCCTTTGAGCTGCCACCATGCAGCCACTGAAGCAACCAACCACCCTAGGTCACCCCGATATCAGACCTTTGCACCCCTCTCCTGAACTCACCATAAAGCCAACTTTTTCTGTTGCTTTGCAACACTCCCGCACCGAGAGCCGGCGGAGAGGTAAAGGAGAAACCATCATGAGGTCCACCAGAACATCGCTTCTACCACCCCTTACAAAAGGGCACAGAGCATTTCAGGCAATGTATTAAATCTGCAGCTATTACACGCAACAGCTCAAGATTATTTGCTATTTTATAACGACAGAGCATGGGATGCTCTGGCACTGCTCCCACTCTTTGAGCGTAACTAACCTCCAAGACTGCTCTGACTGTCAGGAGGCTGATTACATGAAATAAAACACTGCATTTGTCTATTAATTAATATTGACTTCACTGCTTGACCCCCGAACATGCAGAAATTTATAGGATCACTCTCCAGGTTTATTAGGGCACTATTAATAATCTAAGGAGTATTTGGAGTCAGTCACCTTAAGGAACTAAAAAGAGCTCTTTGGTATGATGCATAGACATCATATCAGGCTATTTTTGGCTTGGAAAAGCATTTGGCTAATTTTCAATTTGTCAAGTGAGTCCCTGACAATTTGGTAACGTATGACAGAGCAGATCTTCAGGAACCTCCAGCAAGCTTTTTCTCAGCCGCGGCCAGCCACAACAGCGTGGCACAAGAATATTACAAGAAGTAATATAATAACCAGATGGAGCAGAGCAATCACCTAGGCTATTTTGGTAGATCCACTGCAGATGAACATGATACAGAAGCCAATTAACTCCAATATATCTGACATGTAAAACTGAAAGAAATCTTACTAGTGAGCTGAACTATCGGACAAAAGTCTGAAGCAATTCAGAAAATGGTGATGTCATCAAGTATGCAACTTTTTGTGATCAATTATGGTGAATTGAAGTGGTATTATTATTATCAGAAATATGACAGGCTAAGAAAGTTGGGGCTGTTCAGCCTGGAGAAGAGAAGACTGCGTGGAGACCTCATAGCAGCCTTCCAGTATCTGAAGGGGACCTATAAGGACGCCAAAGAGGCGCTCTTTGTCAGGGACTGTAGCGATAGGACAAGGGGTAAGAGGTTTAAACTAAAACAGAGGAAGTTCAGGTTAGATATAAGGAAGAAGTTCTTTACCGTGAGGGCGGTGAGGCACTGGAATGGGTTGCCCAAAGAAGTGGTAAAAGCTCCATCCCTGGCAATGTTGAAGGCCAGGTTGGACAGAGCCTTGGGTGACATGGTTTAGTGTGAGGTGTCCTTGCCCATGGCAGGAGGGTTGGAACTAGATGATCTTAAGGTACTTTCCAACCCTAACTGTTCTATGGTTCTATGACATTTTTTTCCCTTCCACATTTTTCCCCAAATACTGGGAGTTTTTAATATACAACATTCCAAATTTTTTCAGCAAACACAGAATTAGCCTTTTCAAAAAAATTTCAAAGGAAGCATTCAAGCATGGATCATCTTAAGTTCATAAAAAAGTGGAAAAATTAACTAATTTTGTTAAAAACCTGGGTTTCCTATAAAGAAAACACATGGACCAAAACCACAACCTCCCCCACACTATTTTCAAGCTTCTACTTGAAAACTAGAAAGCATCTTAGTTTCTTACATGTACCACATACTAAGTTGTGAAGGACGATATTTTTGGGTAGTTTATTCAGTGACAGTGACTTATGAAAAAATTCCAGAAATCTTGCTTCTAAGCCATAATGTTCTTTACAAAACCCAACATGCTTTTTAGAAAGACCAAATCTGTGAATATCAATCTCTAAATATTACAAAGGGTAAATTTAGTAAGTGTGCTTTCCTCAAAAGAAATAATAAGTAAAGTATACGTTGAGAGAACTAACAGCCTCCAGCATTTTATCATCTAAATCTATTTGTGACTTACAGATGTTTAAAAGCAGTGGTCCAAGGCCTGGGAGCTCAGTGCCTGAGATGTTAAAAGCACTTTGAATACTATAGGCTGCTTTGAAAAATCTGCTTGTCTTTGCCACATGCGGATATTTTCAACTGCGGAGCCAGGAATCAATGCAAGCATTTAAACTTCCTTTTGTCAGGAATTACTTAAACCAGGAGAACACAGAGGCTTGTAAACAAAACTGCTGACACCTCCTGCATTACTGAAAGCAAACCATGATGCAGCACTAATTGAACGAGCACCTTCAATCTGTCAAGTCACACAACACCCACATGGGCTGTTCCTGGCAGAGCTCGGGTTGACGCTGCAGCCATCAGAGCCAGGCCATTAAATTGAGAATTTTCTGTGATACCTGAACAACCTGAACAACATGACAGGGCTTCGGCTATCCTGGAAATCTGAAAAGACCAGCACAGCTGCTGAGACCATCTTCATGGAGCCTGGCCTTGATTATCAGTAACTATATGGCTCCTTGGAGTCTCGCTCTACTTAAAGATTTCTTGCAGACTGGCTGACTTTAACCTCACTAGCAGATTGCCACTTCCACTGAGTCTGCTCCTCCAGCCCAGCAAAATAGGTTCTCTCCCCTCACAGTGGTCCTCCAGCCCACAAAAATGGATTTTCTCCCCCTGACACTGGTCCTCTAGCCCAAGAAAATGGATGTTCTCCTCTCTCATATCCCCATGTATGCATTTGTGTTATTTCCACCATGGGAAGTATCAGTTGCACCCACCAGGCACAGAAAGGATCAGGTACTCTCAACAGCTCACCACAACACAAATCCCAAACCATTTCCTTTCAGCACTGCAAAGTCAACACAGCCAAGGTGCTTGGTCTTGCAGTTTGCTGACATGACACCAAATAGCTATAGCAGAAAGGAGCGTTCAAAAAAGTAAAAAAAATTGCACCATCAAGAGCAACATTAAAACTGATGAAGGTCTGGGCCACCACATCAGCACAATTGTTCCTGTGGAGCTCCTGTCCTCTCCAGACCAACAGACTTCACTGGTGCGAATGAATGATGTAGGGCCAAATAAACAAGCAAAAGCAAAATCTAGTTTAAATGGCTCAACTACTTAAGGAAGCAATTTTTACCATGCTCATTTTTACCATGAGCAATCAATCCTTCCAGTTCCCTCCATGTTAAAACAAAGAGAGAAATAGGAATGAGTAAGAAAAGTATTGATTTTTAACCTCCTTCTCCAACTCCCTTTACCACCTCTGATCAGGAGACCCACATTACGCTTGCTTTTAAGTGAAGAGTTGGTTAAAGAATGACATCTCTCCCTTCAGTGGAAAACCAAACAAATAAAAGCATAGCACCAAATTAAAAATTATCTAATTTAGGACCAAGTTTACAACTAGCAGGGCTCCATATTACTGGAAAGAGGAGGCAGAAGAAAGGCAAGACCCAGCACAAAAACTACCTTCCCAAAGACCTTCTCTGATGCGGAAAAGCAGAAACCAGTGCGGTCTCACCCTATGCCCATTTGATACAGCTAAAGCACCACTGAACAGCCAATTATCATTGACACCTCACAAATGAAAAGAGTGGTTTTACCTTTCCTTTTAACCATACTCCATCTTCACTTCTTTAGGCCACAGCATTCTGCAGTAGGAACTTCTGGTTGGCACTAGACTTGATTGTCCCATTTTTGGAAAAAATCTGTTAGTATGAACACTTGAAATCGACAGGCATTTGCATTACTCATTCCTGCAACTCAAGGTACAAGACCCCTCTCAACTCTCAAAGTAAAATTACTGGTTTTTCTTAATTACACTATTGGTTAATGCAACCTCTGACAGACGAAAGGTTGAACATTTACTTTGGCAAGGTTTAACGCCAATCTGCATTAGGCCACAGTGATTTAACCTCCATCTCCGTGGCAGTGTGCCTACATCATTCTCCTAACAGCACACATCCCTGCCCTACATATTTCATTGGGATCCCTATGGCAGCTCAGCTGTAGTATCCGGACCAGCAGTTCTCAGTGCAGTCATTAGGGACACTGTGCAACCCCATCACAGTGACATTTATTCTTCCCAACCACTAGTACAGTATTTTGGATGTCAAAAATCAAGGCTTGCATTAATTAGAAGGCTAATTACACTGCTAATTACACTGTATGCTCAAATATACTGCTTTCACATTTCAAAACCGCAACTCCGTACAACCTTATACTCCTAAGTTTCTAATAGAGAAAGCATCTAGCAATGCTTGCAACCCACTCTCTCCAGCAGAGGAGTTAATGCATGAAGTCTCACACTTTGTTTTGCCCATAGTTCGAACAAGCAGCATGGTTTCAGTCTACCTCTCACTATTGATACATGACCTTCTCACCTGCACCAGGAAATGTGAAATTTGGGAACATGGCACCACCACGAACAGGTGGTCTGACTCCCTTTGCTAACTATGAGCATTAGGTGCTTAGAAGACAAAAAAATTGTATCATGCCAGGAAATGTTTTAACTAGAAAACACATTTAATACAGCTAAAAAGAAACCAAAACAAAGTGTAGAGGCATTGTTCCATAACTAGCCAAAGTAGTTTTACCCTCAGAGCTAACAGCAGCTTTCCAACATCCCTCACGCCGTCCATGAACTGTGTAGCCCAGCAGCGCACCAAAGTCCACACGGGAAGGGAAACACCGCCAATAGCCCCCAAAGTGCTTTCGATGTTTGTTTCTCATGTGGCACCTTCCACTATTAACACGTCCTTATCTGCTATCTCCTATTTATTAAAGGACAACACTTCCTATCAACACGCTTTGCTGCCACAAACAAGCAAAGGCCACTCAGGAGAGGGAACTCACAGGGACCAGGCAGCAGCATTCCAAGAGCCTCACTTACTTACTTAACTCCTCCAGTAGTTGTGACTGTAAGAAGGCTATTTGCCAAAAAAAAAAAAAAAAACAAAAAAAACCAACAAACCACCCCAAACCCCAACCCACAAACAGCATTTTATCGCAGAGATAACAGTGTTTCCCTGGATAACAAGTTCTTGCTGTCAGAAAAGGGTCCTTCGGTGACCTCCTGATGAAGCTGAGCATCATGGTAATGCTCAGAAGCAGCTGGAGAAGCGGCCAGTCTCTTTGTAACCCAGCTCAAGTACTCCACACAAGGAGAGAGGAGGAAAAGGGCAGCACCACAAGTTGGTGACAATTATCTGCTTCAAATAATCTATTTGAAAACTGAAAGGAGAAATGGGGGGGGAAAAAAAGGACAGAAATTAAAAAGAGGAGACTTTCACCATTTTAAATGGATTATATCAAACCAGAGATGCTCACTGCAGGCAAAACAAAGTACAAGACTTCACACTTTAGGGATAAACACACATGGCCAGGCCGTCACTAACAGCCAGGTACCCACCCCTTTCTCCCCTAAATTTGGGGTTGCTCAAGTAAATGCAGCAGCACCTCTAGAAACCTCCCACATCCACACACGCTGCCTGCATGAGGGAGAAAAACACAGCTCAAGAGAAGGCTTCAAACCTGTTATTGAAGGTGGTGCTCCCATGTCTACTTCTTTATTGACTTCCCAAACTACCATTTGCAAACTCCCAGCTCAGCCTGGCATTTGATCTCTGACCTGGGTTAGCAAACACTACCAGTGCAGAACAAATTCTCTACTTTGAAAAAGGGCAAAGCCAGCTTTCCACATCTCAGTTTCATCCAGGAGCAGTCCTGCAGCCTCAAAGAGGATGGTACCCCGCCAGGACTTGGGGGTCATAACCTTCACTTGGGTTTATGGAAGGGATCTGACGACCTTCATTACTCAAATGCCATTACTCAAATGGCATTTCCAGCCTGTGCCCCCCATCCTGTCCCACTTCCTCCAGAGGGTCCCCACTCTGATCCAGCTGCCTGAAGAATTTAAGGCGGGGAAAAAAGCCCTGCTTGGTCTTTCAAGCAACCTTTCATTTCTCAGCATCTTACATTTCACCATGGGAGATGAAAGCAGCCCTGAGATCACAACAGCGCAAAAGAAACTCCGTATTTCAAGTTCTCCTGCATGACCTTCTCTGTTTCCTGCTCCAAAAGCAGAAATTACAAAATCCCAACTTAAACCTCTATAAAAGAAATATCAGCAATTCAAATGAGGCTGATTTTTCTTTTCTTTTTTGGTCCTTTTACTCTAGCTACATAAATTAGATAGGGAAAAATAAGATCATGACACAAAAGACCAGTCATAAAAATAGGCCAATTAATTTTCCTATAAACATTTCAAATAAATGGAGTGTCATTTCTGCATTTTGAGACTATTCAATTACAGAAGGAAAAAAAAAATAATATTATCCAGCAATATAATGCAGCTATAGCATCTGAATAGCTATAAAACCAAAAAGGAGACTGATTTATTTATAAAATGAAGGCTGCATTACCTGTATTGCAGGATCATCAACACAATTAGAAGGAAGCTTCAAAAAAAAAGAAAAAAAAAAAAAAAGAGAGAAAGTCCTCAAAATATTTAAGAGAGCAAACCCTACAGTACATGGTTTTTCTGAAGTAGACTGCGCAGGATCTGAGGTTATTCTGAGCAGAGATGGTTGCAGTAACTCATCGCACCACACAGCATAGAAGACCATAAACATCTGAATATATTGTTCTGCCATATAAGCAATCATTAACTCATTACCATCGCTATTAAAAACTAACACTGCCTTCTTCAGCATATCAGCTGATCCCTAATGTCCTGCTTACTTTTTTGTAGGGCTAATTCATCAGTTTTGAGGTTTTAAGTAAATCATTAATTGGACTTCTTAATGGGGGGGGGGGGGGGGGTCGGCATAAATGTTTCTCACTGAATTTGCAAATAAATTATAAAAAGGAAAGGGAAGAGTGAATAAATTTCCTAAATACTTCTACTTCTTGTCCCTGTTTTTAGTATCTCATAACTCATTGAAATTCTCAAGTTTCAGACTAAAATTCAGCAAATTCAGTCTATGCTTACAAAGGAAATTTGGTGGGGTTTTTTTATTGTTTTTCTTTCTAAAACTGAAAGCCAAAGACAGCAAACTCTTCCCTCATCTTCTTTCCTTCCCACAAACCTGGCAGGGTCTCCAGGCTGAGCTGCAGCTCTTCCTAGAAAGCCTTTCAATGGGGCCCAAATAACTGGACAGAGAAAAGGCAGGTTTTCCCCAGTCCAATTCAGGCTTTATTGAAAAAGTGTCTCTAAGTGTTCTGATAAAAACTCATTTAATTCAATAGTAACAATGTCATTTAATCTGTGCTTCTATATAGGGCACTTAAATGCACTTTCTATTTTCTTCTTTAATACATATATAGATAAAAGACTTCCTAAATGAAGTCCTTGATTAAAATTATCTATGCATCAAGGGGGGAAAATTTATTTATCAAGGAATGATTTTAAGTGTTTCCTTCTATGCTATTTACACAGCCCCAGTTGCACCAGAGTCCACTCGGTGCTAAAGTAATGCAAGAAACCACCATCATTCTCCCGGAAGGAAGTGTCTGGGTGCAAGGAAGCAGGTTTGGGGTGCCCAACCAGCAGCTCAGTCCCAGAGATTATGGGGGCAGAGTGATGCCTGATGGTCCCATTCCTCCCAATGCAGAGGGACCATTCTCCCTTCCCAAGCTCAGAAGTCCAAAACCCACCAGGATCACGTCCTGTCATGAGAAGTGCTGGAGATGAGAACTCACAAACACATGCAACACCCCAGGTCAAATGTGATGGCACATTTCCAGACCAGAAAAAAGGGAGAAGAAACTTGACCGATGTTACACACATCAGCAGCAGGACAAAATCTCAGCCAAAACCTACCTGACTCCCAACCTGGCACCATCTCATCAGGGATCCTCCAGAGCATCCTCACCGCTATGTCCTTCCCACGGCTCACTCGTTAACACCTCGAGGGATCAAATCTTGGTAGGAAGCTGCTTGCAGCCCGCAGCATCCCTGCCAGCAGCACCACCCTGCCCGCAGGCAGTCATTCATAAAATAAAACCCCAACAAAAGACACACACACAGACATCCACACACACCTCTAACCGGAGAAAGACCATCTTACTCACTGCTCTCTCCTTCCCACGCTACCTCAAAACACTCATCTGCTGAAGCAATGCACTGCTTGGCCGGCAGCCAGCTGGAAGCCAAAAGGGGCTTTTCCTTTCCTGCCGCTCAACCTCATTCAGGCATTTCTTGCTTGTACACAACGCTATTTATAGCTGCTGGCGAGCAACCAGGCGCAACCCAACCGCAGAGCCCCAGCGGTTCCAAAAATAAAATAAAATAAAAAAAAACCACAACAAAAATAATAACAAGAAGAAAATAAAAATCAAGTGCAATCAGTTTGTTGTTCTGCTCCCGCAGACCCTGTCGCGTGCGAACGCGATGGCAAGAGAGACAAGAAGCGCGGATGGGCTGTTCTGAGTTAAAAATAACCCAGCCAAAAAAGCCACCGCAGGGAAGCGTGACCTTTACTACTACTACAGGAAGAAAGCATGCTGCACCCTGTGCCTGCCTGGGTACGTAGCGCTGCTTTGTAAGGCAGAATTCAAAGTTAGACTGGCGGGGAGAAAAGGAGATGGAGGGAAAAAATATGAACCAAGAAAAATCTTCAGGTACTGAGAGGGAGGAAAAAAAAAAAAACCACAAAAACAAAACACCAAAAAAACACCCCAACCAAAATAACAAACAAACAAAAAAAAAAAACCACAACCGAAAAATCCCACAAAAAAACCCCAAAAAAACCCCAAACCAAAAAACCAAACACACACACACAAAAACCCAACAAAAAAACACCCCAAAAAACCCCAACAAACTAAAAAACCCCCCACAAAAAACACCAAAAAACAACTTTTTTTCAGGAACAATCCATTTTTCCCACCTCCAAAAGGCAAAACTCTTGTTCTTTTGGACACCTCTTCCCAGAGAGTGACCCTAAAATATGGGGGGAGGTGGGGAGGTGAAGGGGTGGGAGAAGGAAGAAGCAGCTTAGTTTCTTGCAGATAATGATTACAATTTTGAAGGAAAAGACAGTAGAGAGGATGAAGTTTCGCTCACAGTCAGAGCTGGCCCCCAAGTGAAGCCATAGCCAGGGGGTTCATCTTCCCACAGCATCCCAAGTGCTGGGTGCTAGCAGTGTTGCCACAATAAAACCCATCCCTCAATCATCCTGGTTTACACCCATTTTCCTCCCAAATCATTTAATCCCAATGGAAAGATGCTGCTGTCCGCGACAGAGACTTGAGCTGCTGCTCACATAAACCAAAACCATCATCCTTTAACCTGATTTGACCACTCAGCACTGAACTGTCCCCAAATCAATGACCAGAGGAGAAATTCATGGCCACTGCTTTGCCCTCCCCCAGCAAAGCGACCGGAGCTGAGATTTTCACAGAAAAACAGTGGGTTTTGGTCCTTTCCTCTCTGCTTCAGCCTCCCTGGGGTCAGCACATGCATCCTATAGAAAACAAACAAAATTTCTTGGATTTTGGGGAGTAGTGGCATGAATTGGCAAGGCAAGCGTGCACACATCAGTGCAATTAAGCACTTCTCATAAATTGGACAGCTAAAAAGAAAAGCCTTGATAAGAGTGTAAAATAGGGGAGTTCCCCCATAGGTCGGCAAACATCAGCAACCCTGAACTCGCTCTCTCCTTCTCTCCCCTATTTTTTCCCCTCTAAATGAAAGCACTTTGATTGTGCCGAAACAGGTGTTTCATATACAGCTTGAAAACTAATTAAATCATATCTGCAGCTTGAAAACTAATTAATCCTTTATTCCCTATTATAATAGATAATTACAATGCATGATAGGAAATGACTTGTCAGGTTTTCTGTTTAAAATGCTTGCACTTCATGGAAAATAAAATGGGGGAAATGGTTACAGGGCCTTCCCATGCTCCTGCAGCCCACCAATTGAGGCTGCTAAAGGGTTGGGATTTTTTTTAGGTGTAGCACAAACAAAAACTAGTTACTAAAAACAGCTTTGAGAATGAAAGGCAATGGTAAGTCAGATTTCTCAGGTCATTCTTGTTCATTTGAGTGTATAGTCAATGGGCTACTTCTGGAGTCCAGCCCCCATGCAAACAAACGGATAAGTAAAGCATTTGTAATTAAAATAATGAGCAAGGCAGGATTCAACATGCAAGAAGGGCAATAGAGCTGCTCTTCACTTCCTCCTCCAACACCTTTTCCTGCATTAGGATCACATGAAGCCAATAATCCAGTGGCCAGGAAGGTGAGCCAACACCCAGAATCACCCACCAGCAAAGGCACCCCAGAATGCACCTTCCTCCCCCCAGATTTCTCTTAAATTATCCAGTGGTATCTTTACTTCCACTGTGAGATAAAAAGTGTGGTTGTGCTGAAAGTTTTCATAACTCCTTTGCAACACAATAAAAGTTTCCAGTCTTGCCCTGTTTTTTTAAAAAAACAAAACAAAAAAAAAAAAAAAACCAACCACCAACCAACCAACCAAAAAAAAAAAAAAAAAAAAACCCACACAAACCACCAACACAAAACCACACACAAAAAACCCCACAAACAAAACATACAAACAAACAAAGCCACATCCACAAAGCCGAGTAGGATGAAACCTACCAGGTAACAAAAACCAAAGTCATGCCAAGAGCAGAATAAAATGAGATGTCTCAATTTGCATGCAACAGAAAGCAACCTGCAACGGAAAAACACTGGATGACATTTTTTCCCCCCAAAACCCCAAAGTAATCCCAGTCTTTTTGCCTCCACTTTTGCCTTCTCCTCCACTGGTTGCTACTTTGCAAACTTCCTGACCTTGATGTAGCTGCATGCTGTTGTTCATTTCCGTTTTGGGGAAACCAAAAAAAAAAAAAACAAGGGAAAGCAATCCTGGTCATTGCTTCTTTTGTTTTACACCTTCACTTTGGGGATTTGTTTTATTTTAGAAACAGATTTTTCTAAAGCACCCAAAGGTGAGAAGCACCTTTCAAAACCACCCAACTCTCCACTGGGTCCACATGGATTCAGTCTCCAAACTGCCTCCATCTCCTCAAATCCCCCCAAGCACCAATGAAAAACAACTACTGTCATATAAAATTGTCAAAAGTACAGTCAAAGTTGTTTTCTTTCCAAGGAAATGCTTTGCTGTTCAGGAAAATCTCTAGGACCACATGTAGCTGGCAGCTGGGAGAAGGACAACACAAGCAATTAATGCCATGGACAAAGATCTTCAGTGCATTCTGGTGCCAAACACGCTTATCATCCAGTCCTTTAGCAAGATATCCTTGGGAGCAACCCCCACAAATTTGATTGAGGCTCTATATACCGTATTAATGAGGTTAATTATAAACACTGTTACCAGCAGGGGGACTAAAGGGTGAGAAAACAACTCAAAAGGGCCAGCTCCCCTCTACCCTGTCCAGCAACGGTATCATCCAGCCTGGTTTCCCTCTTTCCCCATGGGGATGACTTCAAAGATGCCACATCCAACAGCGGTTTTAGACCATACCTCGTCCCTGCAGAAAGCATCCTCCACTGCCAACGCATCCAAACCAACTTCTCCATCTCCTCCCTCCCTCCTAAAGAAGCACTTGCCCTGCAAGCCACAGCTTTCCAATCCGAAAAGGTCAATACATCACCCAATTTCAAAATTGATGATCTGTCACCAACAGGATGAACATGTAAGGAGATTTGGGGAGAGGGAAGTGGGAAGAAAAGAGGGGAAGTGGGGTTTATATCAACATAATTAATTGCTTTCGTGTTTGTTCATGTATTAGATTAGTAGACTCGGAGGCAATTAAGCATATTTGAAAAGAAAATACCCCATGGCAAAGCTTACCCTGCTGCTCATGCCATTTAAGAGCTTGAGATGGAAGGGAAGGAGGAAATTCCACTATTTTGGATTATTCTGTGATAAAAGAAGATATTTCCAAAATTTGCACATTAGGTTAAAATATTAATTTAGATTTAATCCTTTGCATTTATCACTTTCCTTTAGAAATATGAATTTTAACAAATTTTGGCTTTTAACGAAGCCAATGCTAAGTATGAAGGAAGAACATTAGAGAGAAATTAAACCCTCTGCCTTGTTTTGCCTATACTGATTTATTTTCTGAGTTTCATTCCAACCCAAACTGATACTCTTCAAATAATATTTAATGAAACTGCTTAAATCACAACAGAAACCTATAATGGGAAGACATGTTTCTTCAAGCATTAAACCATCTAATGATACTTAAACTGACCTTTTATATATACTAGAGCCTATTAAAAGAAAAATCTCATCACTTACTACCGACTTCGTTTTCATTACTGTCCAGTATCTCATGGACATTTCCACCTATGCAACAAACACACCCTCCAAAGCCACTGAAGCATAGCTTTGGGTATGGATTCCAAATACAACTGAGGTTATCCCCTAGTTCTGATCACTCGAGCACAGCTCTCCCTCCACTTCGTTATTACTTAATCTCCACCACAATCCTACAGCTGTTTTTCACCTAAACACTCATTTCCTACTCTTTCAGTAATTAAGGTTTCAATGGAACAGCCTGGCAGCACTTAATGCTGTTTTTATTAATGCTGTAATGACTTGAGTTACAAGATATTGAGCCATTTTCATGTTTTTGCAAACAAGACTATGGGTTCCCCCCACTGCTGCAGGGTTTCTGGTTCTCCACATTCCTATTCAACGAATCATTTAGATTCCAGGGCAACACAGGCATTTCTAAGACAGGCATGGCCCAAAAGGCTTTCTAACTGAATTACATAAACCGGGCACAGAGAAAAAAAAATTTCAAAACTAATTATATTATAGACTTGATTTTTTTGGCATCCAATTAAAGGCTCACAATTTTCTGAGAGAGCAGCAGCTCTTTGTCAACTGAATAAAAATCCCTTTGAAAAAAATCCTTCTACTTTTAAGCTTCTGAAGGCACCAACAATACTTGCAGGACATTGGTCCAATATCTAGCTATTATCATAGAATCACAGAATGGCTTGGGTTGGAAGGGGTCTTAAAGATCATCTAGCTCTAGCTCCTCTGCCATTGGCAGGAACACCTTCCACTAGACCTGGTTGCTCCAAGCCCTGTCCAACCTGCCCTTAAACACTTCCAGGGATGGGACAGCCACAGCTTCTCTGGGCAACCTGTGCCAGTGTCTCACCACCCTCACAGTGAAGATACTCAGTGGCACCTCTTTTGGTCAGTAGTAGCAATATCCTCTTTAAGGAAACTTTGAAGTGGTTTCAGGCAAGTTACAAGACATATTAAGAATGACACGCCATCTGCTTCCCAATGTGATGTTTTGCATTGTGTAACTAAACCAATTTAAGAACTGAAGTCTATCTGACATCTAATTAGTCTGTTTGGTAGCCTGATCACTTGTAGATGTTTTGGAGGAGAAGAAGCACTCTAACAATCTTGATCTTTTTTTAAAAAGAAAACAACTAAAAATAATTAGTCACAGAACTGTTTTTCCTTCCTAAATATTTCCTTCTTCTCCATTTAGGAATCAAAGCATATGTTTCTCCCATGCTACCCTCTATTTCTGGTAGAACGTAAATCTAGCTATCCTTTTTTTGGGTACCACAACCACAGAGCTTTACCAGAGCCCTGGAAAAGGGAGAGGAACATTCCCTGGGTTGCTGAATCAAAGGCTCCATCATCAGTGCCCAACATCACATGGCGATTTGCCAGGTCATTTGTTTGCTTGCTTAAGTTAACAGTATTTCTCAGGAAATGCGTGGTCACCTCAAGAGTGATTTATCCTGGCAGGGTAGCACTAGGGTATAAAAGCAGTAGGCGCAATCCAAACAGAAACAAAACAACTCATACCAGAGCATTTAAAATTCAAAGCCTAGACTCCAGCTTGCATACTGCTGCAGCTTCCTCACACGCTACACCAGCGCAAAGAGGAGGACCACAGATAGCTAGCAACACGCCACATCTTAAAACACCAAAGCAGGTCAAACTCAAAATCACAAGTACCTGCTAGCATCTGCTTACCATGGATGGGGATGTTCAGATTCACGTATCTATTGGGAACACATCAAGAAATAGCTAACAAGCATATTTAATAGGGACAGCCTTTATGGCAGCCACGCCAAGGAGAAACAACTTTTTCATGCATGAGCGGATGATGGAGAAGGAAGTGCACACCACATCTCCAGGAGCATTTCAGACATGTCTTGTAGAAATCAAAGACAACATTTTCTAGCAGACTCACTGTACGCACCCCCACACCAAACACAGTCGCATTCCAGAAGACCAGAGGCAAAACTTGATTCCAGCATCAGCCATGAACAACAGCATGAAGAAGCACAATGCATTGCTCCACGCAGCATTCCTCCAGGAAAAAAAAGATAGAAAAGTTAAGAGATAGAAGAAGGTGAAGATAGATGAGTAAGAACCACAATCAGGCAAGGGTGATAGCTGGAGGGAGGGTCAGATCAGGTCACTCCCAGAGGATGTTGTTCCTGGAACCGCAGGAGTTACGGTTTGCAACCTTTATCAGCTCCCTCAATGAAATACAACCACTCTTCTGGCCAGTCTTGTTTTCAGAGTTATTTTCTATTGTTCTGTACTAAGCAACTGCCTATCCTTATCAGCATCACCCTGGTCCCACTTGTTTTCCTGTTACCTTCCCTTGTGTCACGCTGGTTTTTCAGCCTTGCCTGGACAGGCATTTTGGAAGGTGCGATGACTCTGATAGCCTGATCTAATTACTGCCTTCCCAAAACAAGTCAGAAAAGAAAGAAGACAAAGAAAAAAGACTATTTCAGTTAGTTAAACATGCAGCTACCCAAGAAAAGAGCTGGAAGGACGCAGAGGGAATTTGCTAACTTTCACTCAGTGTTGGAGCAGAGCTGCTTTCAATATGCCATATTGACTTACCGCTGCTGGAGGCACAATAAAGGCAGGCCTTGGAGTCAATGCGGGCTCCTGCGGCTCTGTGTAAACTCCGCTTAAAATGTATTTCAAGGAACTTGATCTATTGACATGGCAACTGTGAAAACTTGAGTCCATTTGAAATTTAAATAGCATTTCCACCCTTCTCTAAATGCCAGCCACGGGGTGGGCCCCACGGCCCTTGTGTGGAAAATGCTTTCACTGGAAGACATCTCCCCCAACAGAATGCCTCCAGACACAACTGCTCTCCTCAAAAGCAGCCAGCACAACTGATTGGGACCCCTTTCTGATGCAAATTCATATTATTCTGTTGGGGAACAGCAGGTGTTCAGCCATGCTTTCCTTTAGAAAAATTAGGACCTTGCTTTCTCCCCCTCCTTCTTGCACTTGGCTCCCAGTTAGCTTCAACCGCTCTCACCCTCAGCACACACTTGGGTGCCTCCTGGGCTGTGAAGTACAAATCAGTGCTATTCAGGAACAGGGCAGTGTGCGCTACTGATCCGTAAATATGACTTTCATTAGACGTGACAAAAGCTACATGGCAAATGCCCACAGCAGAGCACACCAAGTCTTCCCAGTGTGGTGACCAGAAGTCCTCTTTCCCACTGCATGGCCGCTGGGACCCAGCATGGCACAAATTGAGGTTAAAATACAGGGGAAGCATTTCACAACCAATTTTGTTTGACTTATGGAGCTGGCCTACCAGAAGCTTTACCAGCAACCATGCCACATAAGTAATTTACTTCAACTTTGAGAGAGGGGCAGAACAAAATAAAATGGGTTGCTGATGAGTATCTCAAGGTTGCTATGGTCTATATAAAAGACATGTGAAAGCTGGCTGCCCATGCAGGGAGCACATGCTAGCCCCTTGTGCCAGTGGACATGCTGTTAGGCAATTATGCATATCACTCAACAAAAAGGTCTACATTAAAGTAGCACTGAAAGGTATGCAATAGGACTAATGTCTCTCACCATTCAAACACAAAAGGAAATGTTCCTGCCCCTTCACAAAATCCTAGAGTATCAGGCTAGAAGAGACCTCATTCATCATCTGATCCAGCCTTTCTTCCCAAAGCATGACCTAGACAAGATGTCCCAGCACCCTGTCCAGCCACACGTTAAAGGTGTCCAGTGCTGGAGAATCCACCACTTCCCTGGGGAGATTACTCCAATGGCTGATTCTTCTCATTGTGAAAAATTTTCCTCCTGTGTCCAGTCGGAATCTCCCGAGGAGTAACTTGTGCCCATTATCCCTCATCTTTTCTATGCGGCTCCTTGTAAAAAGGGAGTCTCTATCTTCTTTGTAGCCACCCTGTAAACACCTGTCCTCACCCTCTGTGATGCCACCCTGTCATTTGCAATTTAATTTGAGAACAAACAATGGAAAGGGAGAGCAATAGAGCTAATAAATGCACAGCAAGACACACATGTTAATATGGTTTTACACAGGCACCACCTAAAATTCTTGGGGCCTTTCTCCTAGCATGTGTGAATACCAACTTTCTGTAGGATCCCTGGAGTCTTAGAGAACAATTTGGAGGAAAAAGAAGTGTCTTCATGGACTCATTTAAGGAGCACAGGAAAAAGCTGCTGAGGACACCCATAGGAGAGCCAGACAAATGGATGATTAAGGCTGGCATCGTCCGAGTGATGCACCGCATCACCTAAGCGACCAGAGAGGGAACCACAAAGAATCTTTAAAGATGAGGAAAAGGAGCTTAAAAAAGATCGTGTCATACTGCAGATGGAGAAAATGTTGAAAAGAGGAAGGAAAGGCTGGGGGGATGTTCACAGAAGTGACGCAGTAGGGATGGCTGGGTGGTTGCCCACTGGACAGAAGAGGCCAAAGGATTAAATGCCAGTAGGCTAGACATGGGACAGTATACAGCATTTGTCCACCACTGTAACTTACTTAAAAAACTAAAGATTTAAAAACAAAACAAACGAACAAACACCAAAACACAAAATAAAACCAACAACAAAAACAACAACAGAAAGGATGGAAATCTAAAATCTATGTTGGACATGTCTTCTACTCAAGCCTCAACTCAAACCTGCTGTTCGCAGTTGAAAGTGCCTATTAAAAAGTTATATAAACAACATTTCATCTGACCATGTTTAAAATACCGTTACTTCAGACCTCTTCAATAATAAAAAGGAAGGGGGCTGAGTGATAAGCCAAAGTGTTTTTATTTCAGCTCTTCGAAGGAAGAAAAAAAAAAAAAAAAAAAAAAAAAAAAAAAAAAAAAAACAAACACAACACACACACAGGAAACTTGTGGGAATATTAGTCTAATTTAAGCCTTAAATTCCTAATTTGAGACATGTTTGTTTAAGCATAATGTAAGATAGACATCTGAAGTTATAAAATAACAAGACACTTCCAGAAAATTTGCCAGTTTTTATTGCCAGTAACAAACACTGTCTCAATTATGGGCTCCAGTTAGGACTCTATTATGCTAGACCCTTTATAAAATACAACTCGTACCATTAAAAGTCTACCTGGCTGTCTTACAGCAGTTGGATGATACAAAGAATAGCTAATAAAGAACTGAGAGTTTGAAAGCCTTCTCTTTTTTTAAGAAAATTTTAATCAGACCATTACTCAGTGGTTATAGCGGCAATGCTTTTACATATATGTATTATTGTCACCTTTTGATATATATATACATGCATGTATATATATTTATATATAGATACACATACATTATGTAATTCCCCCTCCCCCCCATTTGTAAAAAGCTTAGGCAGGTCCTCTCTGGAGCAGTTTGGTACAGATACACAACCAGAGCCCATAGAAGCAGTCCCAGCAGTTTAGCAGAGATGAAGCACATGTGGATTGAAGAATTCATCCACTGAGAGCTGCTCACAGCACTAACACTACAGTGACAATCGAATGTTCAGTGGTGAAAGCAGAGATATTTTTTCCTTTCTTCTCATCCATACAATCATAAAGCAGAAGCAGGCATATGATGCAAACTAACCCGTTTTAAACATCAAACTTTAAGCTTTTATTTTCTGCAAAGCTACCAACACTCAACCCTTCCACAGCTTCACTTGAAACTACACATTCTTATTGTAGCATAAGAAGAGGTGACCCACCCATCTCTGTAATGGCACAGCAGTTCAAGGGACAAAAAAAGACAGAAAACTAAGTTAAAAAAAAAAAAAAAAAAAATTTAGGACATGAAAAGGGTTATGCTTCTAATACCCTTCAAGATGGATGGATATACAGCATTTCTAGTAACAACACTGGTCTGCCAGAAGGATGGTTTTTCCATGTGTGATCACCATGCATGGAAAGGATGAGGGGAAAAAACTCAGATTGCCAGAGAAACTAGAGTTATAAATGCAATATTGAAAGTAAAGGTTTTACACTAAATGTAAAAAAATGTGACGAAAAAATACTTGTGTACTCATCACTTCATATGCCTGGCTAAATATCCTTTAACAAATTAAAACTCTAAAAGACATGCTGAATCAAAGTTAATGTCAAAGTACAGTGCTTGACATTTGTTCTCTAAAAATTAGTTATTGGCACAACATCTAAAATGCACTGTCACCAGAATCACAGCCACATAATTCACTTTTTAGCTGTTCAGAAACAGGGATAACAAAAATGTCTTGGCCAGTCACACCATGGTTCGTACTAACAACATTCCCAACATCTGATGTTGCTTCATTCTGCCTTTGGCAGAAGTTTGGAGTTTCATTCTTGAAGTTGTATAATAGATACTTTTGATTTGTGATTGAATGGAAGATTATAATCAACCTTGGGACATTCACTCACTCATGGAATAAAGCCACACAGTCCAGTATAAATATTTATAATTTTTTCCACATTTGTTAGTATAATTAAAGGGAATGAAATTCAATGCAACAGTTGGGGGAGGGAAGAGAAGTAAAACCTGTTATTTACAGTGTCCTTTAAAATTAAACGTATAGACATTAATTGCTTATTATACACACAGTTATTCAACCAGCAACACACAGAAAACTGAGCCAAAGAGAAGAGCCTGCTGCTCTTATCCCACAATAATTTGTCCCAACCGGTCATTCAGACAAGAAAAGATACAGGGCATCTTGTTTGCTTCACTTGCGCCAGCAGTGAATACAAGATGCTACTGCAGCAGCACGGTATCATTTTACACACCGCAGCATCCACATGAACGACTGTGCAGTGTCAGATGCTACCAGTCCAATTTAGGAGTATTTTATACCGCTCCATCCCAGGCAAGATAAATACAATTGGCCCCGTTATCACTATATATAAACCACTTACAACCACCTGGCAGAAATGCAAGGGCAGAGGGTGGTTAGGAAAATACTGGTTCCAGCTCCATATTTGCTGCTGCTTGTCTTGAGAAAAAAATAAAACCACCCATCACCTGGGTACTAAAATTGCAAAGGCAAACAACCACCTTGCCACAAGCTGAGAAATTCAAAGTTTACGCTGCAGTTCCTGAGGAGGAGCTCCTCTTTTCCAAAGGGTCAAATATTTTAGCTTAGAGGTTTTTAGAGCTTGTCTTCAGTAAGAAGAAGAGGGATTTTATTCTGGGTCCATCGCCTATTCATTCTTCCTTTAATAATACATGCTTCTGTTAAAAAGGGCAGCGCACTATTTTTAGACTATCCCATAATGTATAACAACGCATCAGCTAGGGTTTTTTTAAGCCTGGTACAGCTAAGGTTTGGGAGTCTGGAAAAAAATGGGGCACAGGTAGGAGTCTGTCCCAGGTTGCAGGGAAAGCTTTGCAGGCTAGGTGAGAAAGCACTGAAAACGTGCCTAGCGTTCTTCAACTCTTCTAAAACCTGAAATGTGCCGATAGAAAAGTAGGGAGAGAGAAAAAGAAAACAAAACCACTGAAGTGCTATTGCTTGGAAACCACTTTAATGAAAGCCACTGCAGAGTATGACAAGATACCTAACCTACGCTGACAGGGAAAACAGGCAAATCAAATCCACACAGCCACTTTTACATGCCCTCTGCTACAAAAATAGCTGGATAATAACCATTTCGCAGCTGAAGACGTTTGCAGGATCCAACACCTCTCTGAATCTTAAGACTGCTGCTGTACATGGAGGAAACCCTTCTGGAAGCATCAGCTTCAAGGCAGGAAGATCCTTCTTTACTGCCGCTGTAAAGGACAAAAGGCTGACTGGAATTAAGGGATGTTTCAGCCTCAGCCCCTTCTCAGTAAAATACTAGTTCTTATTTGCTTTGCTACAAGCAGGCTTAGATTCTGGCCCCCCTCCCCTTTTCAACATGGGAGCATGGTGCAGAGGTCTGTTTCTAAAGGATGCTGCCTCTCTACTCATTTTTAGGAGACCTGTGAGGAGCTGTCCCACCTTCCCACCTCCATCAGTGCAGCACCCTGGGACAGGTAGCAGAAGACCACAGCCTCTCTCACTTCCCTCAGATTTCATTCAGGGTGGTGGGGGGGAGAGTTTCTCCTTTTGGCACTGAAACTCAACTCCTGTCCCAGGATTTGATAAGCAATGCTGGGTTAGGTTGATAAAGCCCTGACTCCAGCCGCAGTCACAGAGCAGTCAGACACCAGGCTCTACAGTGGGATCATATTCAATACAATACATGTGGAAAAGGTCAGTGCTCCAACCTTTACTCATTAAACCCTCCCTAGAGCTCAGCACAGTATGCTTGCTGGATATAATAGCATTCCCCAAAAATGTGTCAGTGATGCATGAGCTTTAAAGTAGATCTCTGATCCCAGAAAGTAAATGCCAAGTCAGATGCAGCTACACATCTCATGGGACTTTTTGTTCAAATAAACCCAAACGTATTTTAAACCTGCTCCGTTAGATAACTGTGTCCATCCAGCACTCCAGATCTCCTCACTGCCTACCTGGATGTGCTCTTGTACCATTAGAAGGACTGTCACTTGTTTCTTCCACACAACAACAGTGAGAAGCTCAAAAGGATGATATCATCTTTAGAAAGCCCAGTGACAAATGGGTATACTAAAAATCAACCACCAGCCAAGCCTATAACTAGAATGACTTTTCTCTAGCCCAATATTTAAGACAAAAAAAAAAAAAAAAAAAAAAACCCCAAACACAAAACAAAACCGAAACTCTGCTGTGCAGCATGCCCAGGTCACCCAGCCAAGCTGGCTTGAGATTTATGTCCTAATCCCACCTTTATGCTTTTCAGGCCATGCATTAATTTTTAAAGAAATTCGAGTTCAGTGGGCTCATGCTTTGTAAAGCATGAGGAGAAGGTTACTGCTCTTTTCTTCCATCAAATCCATAAAGTGACCTGGCCAGGTACTACCACGTTGGCTCAGCAAAGCCAAATGACTTGAACATCACACCCTGTTTGCTGGAACATTTTTGTAGGTACCACTGCAGTGGCTCCTCCAAGAGACTACACACACATATGCTAAACTTCTGGTTCATCAAGGCACATTTTCACTTTTTTTTTTTTTGCAACACACAATATATGTCCCCTGCTGTGATCAGCCCGAAGTGGGAGCTGGGAGTCCAGCTAATCACCCTCACCCTGACCACACCAAATTCATCCACGGGAGCAACAGTCAGGGACAACGGCTGAGCTCCCTGCACTTTTCTATATCCTCAGATCCCTCCTCCAACACCAGCTGTTGCAGCATGGGGACGGGAATAGCCCCCCATTAATCATTCCTCGTTTCAGAGACAACATATTGGTCCGTCATAAGAAGCTATTCTGTGACCGAGAAGACACGGTCATGACAATCTCCACCAGCTAAAGAGCAGGGAGAGCTCTGCCCTCTCTCCCTTCTCCCAGAGCAGCAAGATTTCAGTACCTTATATCCTCTTAAGAGCCACTACTGCTCCTCAACCCCCAGGAGACTTAAAGAGCCTCAGCAGGAATACGTGCAAAATCCTCATCAGCTGATCCAAAGCTTTGCTTACAACCACCCTTTACGTAACCAGCAAGCAACATCCTAATTATCCAGCTAAACATAATGAATTCAATTTGCCTTCACTTCATGCACTTTCATTACTACACTAGTTATAAATTAAGGCACAGGGCAACTTGCCCCACAGCACTTTAGTAAAAACTAGAGGGTCTGGGGATGTGGAAACACGCAGTGAAACCATCCACCAAGTCTGCAATTGAAACATTAACCTAGATCAGGACCAGCAAAAACCGAGTATAACCAGAGCAAAGCCCCATTTACTGCTCTGGGTGGGGTTTTCCAGTGCCTTTGCTCAGCCAGAGATGGAGAAGCAACACAACAGCTGCAGCACAGGAGTAGATGGATACTTTTTTTTTTTTTCCTCTTGGTCCAGTTCCCTATCACACTGTAAGTAATCTCTGCTCTCATCATCAAGAATGCTCGCAATGACTGCAGAATATAACCCAAATTTTCTCTGTTGGGTCTGTCTACCCTGACTTGAGTTAACATCTACATTAACCTTTCATTTCCTAGCCTGGGTTTTCAGCTTTGGGTTTGTCTGTTGTTTGGTTGGTTTGTTTGTTTTTAATTGAACCACACTGTACTCCATATAAGCCTTGCATGTAATGAAGAAAACAGCACCACAATGCATTCCTCAACACTAGCTGAACCACTAAATAGCTGCCTGGAGTTTGAGGCTGAAGCAGCTGGGTGTTGGATTACAAACGCAAAACAAATGCCAAGGCATGGCCATAATGTGTGCAATACATTGATGACCTACTGCACTTACATAGCTCCTCGGAAAGCAGATCGGCCATTCAAAAGGCTTTTTTACACTTAAGAAAGAGAAAGTAATTTGTGCCTATAATGCAGATTTGAAAAATTCAAAGCAAAGTTCATGTATACAAATTACACTGGCGAGAGGGGTCAGGGGAAAAAATTCAGCCTTGCAGGGTTGGCAGGCTGGGAGGGACGGCATTTCACACTTTTGAAATGTTTCCAAAGGGCGATATCCCTTCCCACTGATGCCAGGAGCAAGACTCTTGCTAAACGTGGTTCGGCAGAGGATTTCCGAGACCGATCATGGCAATTCGAGCCTCCTCAGATCCTCCTTTTTCCTGCCTAGAGTACAGCAGTGCTTTTCAAAGCATGTGGAGTCCACAGCAAAAAGTCCCAGCCAAAGAGCACACATAACATTTTAAAGCAGTGAGCGTATCAGTGTACTGCAATCTCAAGTACACCTAGTAAAGCTATCCATGGAGTTAGCTGAGTGCTTCTGGGTTTTGGATGAGGTATGCAGGGTCTCTGACCCCATGCTCAGCAGAATTAAAACAGTGTTTTCATTCAATCTACAACACAAGTTAAGATAAAGCAGCTAAGGAGTAAAATTCCCCAAAGAATTGTTTTTTTACCATAAGGTAACATAAGGCTGAATGACAGCTGTACCATTCCGAAATCACCACAAAGGCAAAGCAGGGAAGTTCTCACCCACAGTTGAGAGAGGTCTGGAGAGGTCACCTAACTGTGTCGTCATGAACACTACTTGAGTCTCATCTCCAATAAAATTTACAGCAGGAGGGAGGACACAGTAGCTTATCTCCCTGCTACAACACGCCTACTCAGCCACAGTCATAGCTCCCCATTGCCTTGTCTTCCCCAAAATCAGAGCGTGGCCCAGTTTAAAGCCATTATTTAAAGCCACGTGTTGTTGGACCACAAGCAACATTTCAAAACCCCAGTTTGATGTTGCAAAGTGAGCTGCAGGAGTTTGCACCATCCAGCTGCTATTCTGCAACAAGAAAAGAAATGCCAACGCTCCCAAGTATCACACTTTTGCTAAAAGGCATCAAAATGGAAGCAAGTCTTTGGCTAAAGCAGACTGCAAGGAACTGGAGGAAGCACTTCTAAGTTCTTCTGTAGAAAGAGTGACAGAGGGGCTAGCATCCACCTCCTCTTTTGTTTTTAAATGCTATGTTCAGTGCTGAGCAGGAACATCTCAATCTGCAAAGACTAATTCAAGTTGTTCTAAGGGAATCAAAACTTCTTTAGTATCTCAGCAGTAGATGGGACGTAATCAGCAGCACGTCATCAGTCCTATCAACCTCTTGGTCAGCTGGCTGAAGAAAGTTGACTCTTGAAAGAGGACTCTTGAATACAACTCTTTAAAGCATTTAAGGTTCTTTGGGAGGGTGGGGAAAACGTCCATCTTATATTCAAATATCCCTGACAGCAAGGCACTAAAGCTGGATTCATACAGAATACTAATGGCAGCTTACCCTAGCTAGCGGTGGCAAGGCTATGTCTGGACTTTGCTGTTCCTGCACAGGCAGGACAGAGTAGCTGGCTCCAGATGACTTGGCCAGACACCTGACAGCAAACAACAAGCAAGTGCAGCAAGAAAACAGGAACAAAATTCTGATCTGTATGCACCTGACTGAAAACCTGATGGCTCAAGAGGTCACCCAAACTGGAAGGGGAAAACATTTAAGAAGGGAGTCAAAAAGGACATTTCCATCAAGAAGAGTAGCAGCAGGCTGAAGAATATGTCCCTATTTTGCTTGATGATAATCTCCCCCCTTTCACAGGAAGGAATATGATGCTGGGAGAATTTTTGACTATGCATCCAAAAGAAAAATAACTCAAAAGACACTGGGGCTGCTCTGTGCTCAGTTGCCCCCCACCACTGCACTTGGCCCAGGTACTCGGGCAGGGAAGGAGGCTCGCAAGCCTTCCATGCACAACCATAGCCCTAAATTAAAGAGTTAGGATATACTCATGGGAAGGCAGAAAATTTCCAAGAAACTAGATTGGGTCCAGGAGCATTAGACTGAGGCAGACCTGGAAAGACCACTAAAGGAAATGGAGATGTTCAGAATTGCCAGCCTGGATTAAGATCAGCACAGGTCTACCTGGCCCTGATGGATCTCTCCTGCTCCCTGATGGATGCTCTTCTGAGTTATCTTGATTATTGCAAGCTCTTCCTTTATTCTCTCTGCCACTGAGCTACCCATTGAGTGCAGGAGAGGAAGAGTCAACTCATGAAGGGGGTTGGAAAAGCAAGGAAAACTCTGCTCCTGGAGGAAAAAAACCTGCTCACTTCACTGTGCCCCTTCACACGTGCTGCTGTTTCAGGTCACCAACAGCCCAAAGGAGGCAGAGAAACCAGCTACCATGAAGGAAACAACTGCCCTTTCATGCTGCAGCCTTACAGCCCTCTCCTAGTGCTGAGACAGCTCAAATTTTTTTAATTAAAAAGTGCAGGATTGTGCTTGTAGCAGAATGAAGAGGGGGGCGGAATCACTACAGCAAAATACCATTTCTTTTTTGGGGCCTACTGTGTATGAAAGCCTGGCTAGTTTTGCCAACAGCTGGTCCACAACCTGCACAGTATTTCCAGAAGTGTTTCCAGTCCAATCTACTCAATTTAGCAAGAATAACTCACTCGTTTCGTAACGGCAGCTGGAGAGGTTTACAGCACTGCTGCTTTTAAAGAGGAGACAAAATCTGGATGATTTTTAGGAATGCAAAAAAAGTGGAGAAAAAAAAAGGAAAAAGAAAAAGACGCAAGTCATGTTTCAGCTGTGATTTCAAATTACAGAGCACTCTCAAACGTGATCCTACTAGGATAACATGCAGCTTTTCCACACAGGGATTTTCACCCAATACAATTCCTTCCAATGAAAATCCTGAACAGCTCTCTGAAATACGCACTGGAAACGAGGAGTATGGGAGAGCTGCCACGAGCACCCTCCAAGTGTGTGGAAGCTATCGACCCCTGCTCTCCTGAGATGGCTCTGCTAAGGATCCCCAGATGTCTTTCCTTCACCCCACGTCCCATCTACCACATGTCCTCATCACCCTTTGGTCCATCCCAACATCCACCTGGGGCAGGATGGCTGTGTGGATGTCCCGAAGGCCACAACGGTGGTCCACCTGCTCCTGCAGTGGCCAGGCTGGACCTTGCCTCAGAGAGCAGCTCCCATCCCACAGCCTGGCCAGTGGCCCGAAGACCACACGGAGCCAATGTCTGGATTACAGCACATTTTAAAGAGCACCCAGCAGGGTATCATGAAGATGAGTGCTGGGCCAAGGAAAATCAGGAATGTTGGACAAGATACAACTGTAGAAGGGGATGTGAGCAGAAAGCGTAATGGCAGAGTGCTTGGCTCCCTTGTGACTGCAGTAGTCTTTTCCCTATGTCCTGTGGGATGGAGACCATCACATCTTTCTTCTGGCCCTTCCCACTCTTTAGTTGTGCCCAGTGGAGAGCACGATGAGAAATGCAACCCCAGCCCAGCACGCTGGTGCACCAAGTAGGACGGGACAGAGGAGCAGCCACTCCAGCTGCTGGATGTTGGAAGAGAGGGGACAAACTGAAAAGATGCTGCCTTTCCTCCTGGAGACATCACATGTGCCAATCAAAAGTGAGAAACACGCAGACTTTCAGTAACTTCTATTACCATTGACAGGCATTTAATTGCCTTAATTTTAATTGCCTGAGCAACCTGTCCTGCCAGTCCAAGTAGCAGTAGGTGGAATAAGGGCAAGGCACATACCGGCTCCCGCACCAAGGCAGGACCACTTATATCCACTGTGTGCTGATGGCATACTCCAACCTGTATGGTCATGGAAAGCTGAACAGCAGGCTTGAGAAACCTTCATCTGGCACTAAGTCAACAGAAAGTATCACAAAGCCTCAAAACTAACACCATTACACAAAGACCAAAAAAGCAAGCAGAGCAGAAGACTGTAAGACATTTAGTCTTATAAATTCTATATAATTCCATGCTTTTAAATTCTAGACCCCACTTAAATAAAAGATACAGTATGGAGAGGCCCTTTATCTTTTGTAACCTCCAGCTGAATGCTTCCTAAGGGGCAGATTGCATCTGCCAGAGAGCAGACAGGCTGCAGTGGTAGCTCCTTCGTCTTCAAAGCACACAGCAAACTTTCAGCTTCTCCAAGAAGGAGGGCTAAAGAGACAGCAAGAATACACTGGCCCCACTTACAATTAGGTAACGTGCATCCCATCATTCATAAAACCTAAGTAGAGGGATAATTAAGGAGGCTTCCATTCTGCAGAATTAAGGCACATGCTTAACTAGGTATACAACAGCTTCTCAACATGGTGCAAGTGAGGCAAAGAAACATGTCAAGGATCCAAGCAGGCTTAGATGGCCCATGGAAGAAAAAGTCTTCATCGCAGAGTAAAAAAACCTGGTTTTATAAGGCCATAATTCACCCTGAAGATTAATAACTCATATGGGGCTGAAGAAACTCAGAACTAGACCCAGCATTTCCATACCAAACCTTCTCTTTCCAAACAAGCAAAATGTCAGATGGCATCAGGTGAGCCTCAAATGGGATTTCTCTTTCCCTGCCTTGACTGCTAGCCACTTACCCAGCTTACTTTGAAGGACATGTGGTACAGATCAACTGAGGTGAAACCTGAAAGGACAGAGGTCACATTATTCCCTTCCCAGATGGAAGCTTTGCACATACACATGGTGACCTTTGTGTTTCACAAAAAAATGACTTCTTACTTGAAAAATACAGTTTGTGTCAGCCACCACGACCACTCAAGGAGGAGAAGTTGCAGTGTGCTCTGGCAGGCAAGAAACGAGAAACTGCTGCTGGGTTTTGGAGTGATATCCCTATTAGAGAAACTCCCCCCAGCTGGTTTTTGTCTTTTCTTGGCCAGCACAGGGGCAGGATTTCCAAAGTCTGTGCTTCTACTGACAAGTGAGGGGAATTAGTTAATCAGTCGCTTCCAGAAAGTCCATCTCTTGCACCAAAATCTGATCTTCGTTAGCATCAGCCCAAGCCTCCAGCCCTGGCTAAATGCCATCACAGCTCACCAACAGCAGTGAGCCCCATGTCTTTACAGACAGAAATAGTACAAAAAAATTAGGTAGCAACATCTAATAAAAAGATACCAGCCTGAGACTTTTAAATACCTTCCAAGCTATTTTTTTCTCCCCCTCTATTTTCCTGGTGCCAGGGTTTTCCAAGTGGTGCTCTGGGACCCACAAGTGCCCCACTGCCACTTTGTGTTTTTAACTACACATCTCACAACAAACAAGAATGTCTTGAGAGAAATTCAAAGGGGCCATCAGTGCCAAGAAAGCTCAGGAACATCTCCCCATTACTTTATAATCACTAATTCACATCTATGGGAACTTGCAATAACCACTGTGCAAGCCAGCTCCCAGCTATGCTCGCACCCCAGCCTGTGCTACCGCCTTCCTGCACCTCCATATGCCCAAGTGCCACTTGTCCAGCCCCGATGGACGAAAGCCAGCATGCTTTTAACAGAAGGGGTTTTGCAGAGGGGCAAAGAGATGCAGAGGAGATGCAGATATCAAAAGCATTAAGTCACGATACCAGGATCTGGAGGCAGAAGAGACAGAGAAACAGAAAGGTAATGGAAGCGATGAAAGGAAGTGCCGACATGCTGCCTTGTCTCTCTTCCTCCAAATCTTCCCATTACCCTCTCCTTTCTCTCCAAATCATGTTAATGGTTGATGTTCCCCTTCCTTTTCTTCCCTGGGAACTGGGCCCTCCACAGTTCCAAAACCAGGATAACAAACAAAACAAAAACCAATCAAACAAACAAAAACCACAAACAAAAAAAGCCTTCCCTACAAAACAACCAACCAACCACAAAAAAGTACATCTTTTATACCTTATCTTTTTTAAAGAACCTTGGTGTACTACTAAACCATAGCATTATTTTAAATATTCATTTTCTGCCCATAGCTCAGCTTTGACAACAGAAAGGAACTGCTCCTTCTCAGGTTCAAATCTGGTAAAGAAATATTAAAGCACCAGGAAAACAAGTTATTTCCAGGCTATGAGAGTTTTCTTGAGGTTGTTTTTCAGTGGGTTTTTGCTGGGTTTTGTTACATACCATTTAACAAAAAAAACCAACAAAAAAACCACATTACTTTCATGATGCTGACCACAACACTTTGAGCCAGCAGGGCCTCAATAAATATTTTTATGATGAAGCCTGTAAGAAAAGATAATACAGAAGACATTTATTGGACTTTTGTTTCTTTGTAAACGTATCATGAAAGTTGAAAAGACAGAATGATTATTTCTAGTCTAACTGCAGAAAAAATATGGAAGAGAGGAAAAAAGATGCCTTAACATTTTACGAAGAGGAGACTTCCTTGGGAGACCTCTCTCGGGAGCTCCCATTAACTCATTCTTGCAGTTTCTTTGATGCAACATCAACAACAATAATTTAATTTACGGTCCAGATAAAAGGCATTTCAAAAGACGTGAGAGGAGGGAGAAGGGGTTTCATATGGCATTACCAGTTTAATTCAGTCTAGTTACCTGCTGCCTGTTTGCAAATTAACTCCTGACAGCTCATCCTCCACCAAACAGAAGAGCTGTAGATAATGGCATCCCAGAGGGGAGGGATGAGTGTCAATGCCTGTACACATAAGACCACCCTGTAACATCTTTAAATTGCAGCCAAAATGGATTGGATCACAGAGGGCACTGCCCACACCTTGCAAAAAAAGGTGACAAGCATGGTCACCCTGGGAACAGGAGCTCAGCCCAGGGCAGGGGATGCTCCAGCCCAGAGGGTTGGATTCAGTTCCGATCCAGGGTCCTTGGAACATAACGAGCAGGAGAAGAAATATGCACAAAGAATTGCAAGCATCCACTCCCGAACAGCCTCTTGGGAGAAAGATAAATAAAAAGCCTTTATCAGGCATGGTTTTAAGGCCTCCTGACTTCTGGCATATCATATGGTCACTAAGACTCCACAGAACAAGTCGGAGAAGACTGCCCCCTTGATGAAGAAAGGACAGGGACAGGTTTCTCAATTTCCATTTAGGCTTCTCCAGCTGTGAGGAGCAGTCAGGAAGGGGAAAGGAGTAGAGCTCACTGGAAACGCAGAAGGATCAATGAGGACCATCACAGCAGGACAACCTCTCTAGGGATGGAGATGCTGCGAGAGCATCCCTTACTGCAGTGCCCATCACCCTGATCCTCTCCTAGCAGGCAGGAGGATGAATCAGTTGGCAAGGGCACTGCATGAGTGGTGGTTGCAGCCTTCCCCTCTATTCAACTGTCAAGACTGACTCCAGGCTACCCTTTCCCTGCAAACTGGAGACAAATATCTGAAAAGATATGTAATCTATAAAGGAGCCTGGCTTTCCTAGTCCAGCCACCACTGACAAGCTCAGCAGCAGTGCCCCTAAAAGCACCCTGGCACATTCCCTGCACACACACAGAGAAGCAAAAAACCCACCAGGCTCAGCTAGCTGCTTTTGTTCTGACAAGTGAGAAAACATTTACAGAAGTCAGGACAGACAATTTATTCCAACGAGAGAGAAAGGCGGAAAGAGTACAACCAAAAACAAAAAAACCAAACATGCAATAAGTAGGTAAGTTGCATGAGAAGTGATAAAAGAAAAAGGTTAATAAAAAACACAAACCAAGGCCATATATCACTAGCCATGTTTCCCATTAGGAGAAACCTCCTGTAAACACCACATCTGAGCAGTGTACAAGCCAGGATGGACACAGGGATAAAAAGGATGAGCAACATGAGGTATGGACAAGTCCTATGTCTTGTAGGAGGTGCCCCATCCTGCAGCCTCTGGGATCTGGAGGCTGATGAACCCACCAGGCAACTGAAGAAAATAAAGCTGCCCTAATTGCTGATGTTCTTGTAGCACAGAGTAGGGATGTCATTTTGGAGCTGCTGTAAGAATGGTTTAACTTTCTGGGGAAAATTTCACCAACTACAAATTGCTCAGGGATATCAACCACATTCTGCTTTTTGTGGAAAGCCCCAAAGGACCAGAGTTGCTCACATAATCCATCCTTCAGTTGGTATCTTAACCTGCAGCACTAAGAGAGTTTCTAGGAACTAGGTGGCACCACAAAGACAAAAACACCCCTTTGTCTCAAGAAGGCACGCAATGACAAACTTCACACACTGTCATGTCCAGCTGACAAGAGCCAACCTATCCCTGCAGATATGGTGGCATTAGTTCCCGCCCTGTTCTTTCTTCCCAGGATTTCACACCACCCAGGGAAGAGCTGGATTTTTGTCAGCTACAAACTCATCCCTCAGTGACATTTAGAAGATATAAAGCATCACCTTCTATTTAAAGAAAAGTATTTTCCAGCCCTCAAGGAATGGGAAAAGCAGCACAAAAATGCAACCAATGTGCATTCTTACACCTGAAACCCCAGAAAGCAAATAAAACTGACCCAGCTGTTTGCTTTCAACTCTCAGTATCTAAAGCCAAGTCTGCAGGCTTTACTGTGAGGAAGAACATGACAATGAACTCATCACTTCTAACTGTGAAAATAATCTGCTCCTCGGACATGCCATCCAGCATGGTGATGGAAGGGAAGGAGCAGTAGTATTTCACACTCCCAGGTCCACAGTCTATATCCATAATCAGCTCTCCAGTACCACCATACACTTCAGGAGAAGATCCAAGCAGATTTATAGGAAGCTGATTCTGGATTACAAGTCTCCAAGGAAATTTTCCTCCCAACATCCACAATTCAGAGGTTGATTTATACCCAATGTATAATAGACTATGCTCCTTAGAGACAATTCCTTGTCTTCAACCCCAACACCATTGCAGTATCTGGAGGCTTGGTTTGTTTTGACAGTTGTAGAGTTCATAAATACTAAAAGCAGCACTCAATTTAGGCTGAAGACAGTCAAACTACCTTAGCCCAACAGGACACCAAACGGTAAGGAACAGTAATGAGATGACACATTCATAACCTAATGCTTTCATTAAAAACTTGCAGTCCAAGAAAGCTCGCCCGTTCACAGCAGAAACGTTTGGTTCTCTTAACTGCTCAAAGAGAAATTTTTGCACAAACCAATGAACCCTGGGGAAAGCTCCTGAAGAGCACATGTATCTGTTAAGAAGAAACTAGGGAAGTACCAACCAAGGGGTTGCAAATACAGTGGTGTGCAGCCCATTTTAAATGCCACTGAGCACTTTGGCATGTATCCATGCACCAAGGAACCACTAACAGTGGTACCAGCACGAAGTTGGGAGCCCACAGTACACAGATTCAAGGAAAAGCAGGACTCCTGAAATAAGTTGCTGGATGCCAAAAGTCTTTGAACAGAGCTTTCTTCATCCACAAGCACAATACAGTCTCTTGCCCAGTTTTTAAGTATTTTAAAGGCATAACATGTTACTCTGATCAGAGCCACAGCATGCACACCAACCAACTGCAAAACTGGTCGTTTGTCACAGCACCTATGCTTGAGGTGAAGCCATCTATTTGCCATATTATTAAAATAATAACAACTGTAGATATCTACCTCCCAGAATAGGAATGCTGAAATGATCCTGGGGTCCACATAAAAATCCCTGTCTTTGGGGATCTGGGACCTCAAACGTATCCTGCAGAACCACCACCAAGGGTCCAAGCATCACTCCCATAGAACATATTTCTCTGCTCCGGTCCTCATCTGTACATGCAAACAATGGGACTTCCACGTCCCACTGTGGTGGTACTCTCAGATTACCATCTTCAAAATGTATGAAAGTGAGGTCAGCAGGGATATTACAGAAAACAGTCCTTTACAGCGATGATCCCATACTGCTGATCCTGCCTCTGCAAGTGTTTCTAACACTGGTGAGTATCTCAAGGATGCAGGCACTTCCAGCACATCATCTACTCTAATATGAAATACAGGTGATGGAAGGCACCAAAATTCAAGAGTTTCCAAAACCTTGAGAATGAAGTTCTGCCAAAGCACAAGTCGAACTCTTATAGCTGTACAAAATCAGGTCTAAGTGTCCAGTAAGTAGGGAAGACGCATTTATCTATCCAACTAGAAAAATATACGCTGGTTAAAGAAACAGCAATCAAACAAAGAAATGGTAAGCACCGCGTATGTTTTACAACATATAAGTCAGAGACACAAAAATACGCCTCTTGGAGCGCCAGCATCATAATAAGATGTAACCCAGAACACAAATAAGGGGCAGAAGAACAAAAACCCCACTTTTCTCACCCCCACAATTCTGCCCCATGACCATGTGCCACAGAAACAGAAATCTGTTTCGGGTTGTTTTGTTGTGGTTTTTGCATTGTTTCCTCCTCCTCCCCATCCCCCCTGAAAAAAAAGCCAGTAAGCCCTTTTGTTTGAGTTTAAAGAAATAGAAAAGTAATGCCAACCACTTTTTAAATTAAATTTTGGTTTCATGAAGTGCTGTGCCTTTTTTTCTTTTTTTTTTTTTTTTTTTCCTCTCCTTAAGTTTAACAGCACAAACCAAACAAGTGGCTGCTCGTTCCGGAATGGTGGTCTCCTAGTTCTTCTCAATGCAAGAAGATAAGGAGGTCAAACATCCCAGTTCTCAAAAGCACTGCCAAAAATGGGAACCTCCTGGGCAAAGAACACGCCAAAAAGGTGAAACCAGCAACTTTTCATCCACCTCATCTTCAGACACTTCCCCTTCACAGGGCTTGTGGAACAGGAAAAGAATGATAAGCCGTAACACGAATTCACATTCAGAAGTACGTTTAAGAAAGCAAAGCACCAAGATTGATTAGAGTGTTCCACTGCTTTAATAAAGAGCCTAATGATGTCCAAATTATAGCAAAGCTCAATTGTGTAACCAAGGAGCCAAGATTTCATCCTTGATAAGGACATGGATTTCTGTCTCGCAGGAGAAGCCTGCAGTTCACTAACAAAGATGACCTTTTATATTATACCCTTCAAGGCCACAATTAGGTGGAGAAATACTGTACAAACTTGGCAACATGAGTTTTTGTACACTGTGCTAATTTTTAGCAGAATCTTGCCAAGACCATTACCATCTTCTAACAAGAAGAAAAAAAAAAAAAAAACCAAACAAAAAAACACCCAAATACAAAACCCACTGCTCTCCAGACCCAAATTACTTTCCACAATTCAATGCGATTTTAATTAAGATGATTAAATTACAGCAAAAATGATTAAGATGATATCCCGCAGCAAACCACTAAAGGTATAACACCTTAATCCAAAAGAAGCTGGCATACACATATCCATGATAAAGTATTCATGAAAAGCTAGAATTTTACACATGAACCAATTTTACATCACTCAAACAATACCTTGGGAGATATTTGTCACAAGTAAAAAAAATAGTGACATCCATCAGCAGAGCATAGTTTTTCTGAGACTACACAGAAAGAAATCTACACAGAAAAAATTGAAAAGGCTACAATTACTTTGACAATGTTTCTACAGCTCAAAGGAATTTGGGGGTTGAAATAAATGGTTTCCTTCTCCTTCCCAGGGCTCCCAAAATCAATTTTATATATAATTCTTTTTTCTTTTTATTTTTTTTTTAAACAAGTTAGATCAGAAATGCATGTGAAATCAGGTCACTGTAATAATCATGTACATGGTACATTTCCACTATTGCCTATTAACTCTGAGGTTTAAATGAATGAGGAGAGTCTCAGTTCCATATTTCGCCAGTGGAAATTATTAATATAAACATAGCGCTGCTCAGGTTTTACCCTTACCATCCAACTGGGCCTATACTCCTTTGGAGAAGGGTAAACGGTATTTAACAGACAAGGTTCAAAAGGCAGCTACACAGAGGCATGTATCCCATTAAGATCTGGGAAAGGATCCTGCAATGGAAGCCCTGGGCTTAGGTAGTCCCTTGTGGTGCTTCAGCACTGGATAAATTCAAGCCTGTGATCTTCAAGGAGTGGTAGCTTCAGTGTATTTTAAAAAGGCTGTGCCACTGCAATGAGAAAAAGTTACAAACCAGATATTTCTAGGTGCAGTCTTCTGGAAACCCTCCGCAGGGACAAAGACAAATGACAGAAAATGGTAGGAGAGATTTGCAAGGAGGAGGAACGAGTGACACAGCTCTGGCTGGTGCCTCTCCCAGCCCATGCCTAGGGCATAGCACAGGACAGGGACAGGGCTCAAACGTGACCATCAAGCTCAGGTGGGCACCAGATGTTTTATTCTGGAGTACAGATGTAACCTAAATTGTCTTAAACATTGTGGCTGAATACACAAGAATGTACCAAGTAACTAAGCTTTGCCTTGCTCTGGACCTTCATGACTCCTCTAAGACTGACCCATAGCAAGGAGTTTTGCAGAGTTAACTACATTGGAATAAAGTGCCACAATGGAGGTCCATTCCCAAAAATGCTGCTGCACTTTGCATCAGGGACTCCTCTGAAGCTGTTCACACTAGCTCTTAGCTTTCAAAATGGAGGGGTGGGGGGGCAGGAATCTAAAAAATAGGAGGAAAGAAGAAAGGAATTCTGTATGTTGCATTACATGGACATACCAGAGAGCTACTAACAGCCATGCAGAGTCACCCAACCACTCACAGATTCAGGACACAAAAACCCTGAAGAGCTCTTTAAGGACAAGTGCATCAGTGAAACTTGGAGTTTTGGGGTTTTTTTTACTATAACTCTGAATGCTCAGTTAAGATTACTTCCTCTCAGCAGTAATTAGCTGGATATGACAAGAGGTGAGACCCAGTCCAGGTGAGAGGTTAACTTTGTATTTTTCTTTAAGCAAAGTCTAACCGGAGAAAGATAAAATTCCAACATAAATCCTCCACCGAGGCTGCTATGAAATAACTCTTTTGTTTAATTATTATGAGTTGGATCGGCAAACACTAGATCCCGATGGACAGAGAGCAGCTGTTACTATAACAGAAAGACATTCATCTTCCCTTCTCAGGACCCTGAAACTCTATCAACAATGCCTGTAAAGCGACCCTTTCCTCCCCCCCCAAGCCCAAATTTTCGCCTGGCTTTCATATTCAGACCTATTTTTAGCAGACTTTATCTTGTCGTATTGCACTTCAAAGTTTTGTACATTAGCTGGTTCAAAATCATTTCCATGCACAAAAAGTGTTGGGGACATCAACGAGGCGATTCTCAAGTGCGGGCTGCAAGAATGGCACGTCCCTCACTCGGGGTTTCTTCTTTCATCAGCAATTCATTGAGAAGGAGCCTATAGACACAGTTACACAGCCAGATACACTTGCGTCTCACTTATCTAACAGAGTAGGAGTCATCTCATTTACCTTTGGGGCTTACAGTTACCTTGGAAGGGCTTCTTTTAGCTGTTATTTACATAATAAATAGCCAATCTGTACAGGATTGCATGGGAAAGAAAATTCTATTACCAATAATAAGAAAAAAAAAAGGTTTCTCATGTTTGCTTTTAACAGCACTAACTCCGTCCCATTAGACAACAGAAGAAGCTATCTACGGAAAATTATCTATAGCCATAAAAATTATCTGTAAAAGACTTCCCCAGTTATCTCAGGTACAATATAAACGTTAAAATACCCCCCAGGAATGGACGCATCGAGCCAGACTCCCTGCCAATGCAAACAGGCACGGTGCCAGGGCTTCAGCCAGGCAACAGCCACGGGGACACATACTTGCAGGGACAGTACGTTCAGTGGGGCTTGGGGGTTTTTCTGTTTCCTTTTTGCTTTGGTGAGGTTTTGGGGGATTTGGTTTGTTTTGGGGGTTTTTTCATCCACCACCATCAAAACTCAGGCAGAACAAGCTTTGTGTCACCAAGCTGCACCCACGAGGGGAACTGCCCAGCAACAGCAAGCGAGCTCATCAGAAATGCTCCATCAGGCTTTGCTTTTCTTTATCGCCTGCATAAAGAAGCCTGGAAATCAAGAATGGAGGGCCACCATGTTGGTTCAAAGACTCCAAAAGGTGATTAAAACCTACATGGGAATTTCTTGCTATAAATAAGTGTGCCGAGACTACCCTTTCTACAAGCCCCTGCTTCATACTTTCACTTTAAAAAGATGTTCCAGGACCCTGAGGAAGGGACTAAGGTCTGTTGTAACAGGTAACAATGCTCATCTCCATAAGTTTCAGTTTGTTGCAGGGGTTTTTGTTTCGGTTTTTTGTTTTGTTGGTTTGTTTTTGTTTGTTTGTTTAAAAGAGCATTTGTCTCTGAAATACTTCAAAGGAAGCCAAGGAGCATGGATGGGGAAGCTCTGTGGCAGGGCACACCACTGACAGCATCCCCACCTGAGGGTCCATGTGCAGCATTTCAGCCGGAGATGCTACAGCTCCGGTATAATCACTGGAGTCAGGCATTCACAACTCCTTGCCTGCCAGCAGCCAGGGCCAACATCCCAGCAAGGCACTGCCAAGCATTAAATACACCATCCTCTTCTCTTTCTTGTGCTAAGCTTTATCTCCTGTGCACCCCAGGCTCCTTAAGTAAACAGGAATTTCACAGCAGGGAACTGGTATGTCAGCAACAGTGCCTATCATCATTACCCCAAACTCAATTTTTAGAAGCCAAGCAGGTGAGTGTTACACAGTGCAACTGCAATAGGTATCTGGGAAAATGTCTTGCCCCGGGCCTAAGAATGTGCTTTAGCAGAGACTTCCCTATAAAAATAAAAGTGCCTGGTATGCCGTGGGTGCACGTGAAAGCAAGGAATTCCGAGTTCAAACTTTTGTGCACCCAAGAGCTACCCAATAGCCACCGAGCTGTAACTGGATACTCCCACCATGAACACCCAAGGACAACTGAATTTCTTAGCCTGCCTGTATATAGGGGAATTAGCATTCTTAACCCATGAATTACGCTCAGGAACTAAAGTGGCAGGACAAAACCCTCTGTGTTTCAGTTGTCATACTGGAGAAATGAAAATAAAGAATTGCAGAAACAAGCGAGCTGTGTGCCCACAGGTTGCATTGCCACATCTCAGCCGTCCCAAGAATGAACTTGCCAGAACAAGGCCACTACCAAGATAACCACAAATTGCATTTTGCTGAGCAGCAGCATCTCAAGTCAATCATAGCTGCCCTCTGTTGAGCACAGGGACTTGTGCAAATCTGCACAGTAACATACAGGTCTGAAGCAAAACAAATGCCTACTCGCGCTTGAGCACCTCCAAAGCTCACAAGCTCCTCCAAGACCAGCACCATAGTCTCCTTACAACTTTAATAGTGTACAGCTCAGCTTGCTGCCCCAGAGAAAGGCCTGAACATCAGCTGTGCAAAGCTTAAAAGCCTTCCTTTCCCAGAAAAAGGAGTATCAATGGCAAACAGTGCAACTGGAAAGGGGAGTTTTCAGACAGCTCAGCCAAACTGCACCAACACTCAACAGCCTGCAGAAGCAAGCCAGAGACTGCAAAACATGGGAAGAGCATTAAAAAGGCTTAAAAAGCCTGAAATACCCTCATTTTATGAAATGCTTTTTAAAAGTCACAAGAAGGAGACAGAGCTTAATTGAACATTTCTTCACTTCAGACCCACAGCTGCATTCCTCCCTCCCCAGGAATTCAAAACTGTCTGCAGAGGTAAATTATGTATTAGCAAAATATTCCTAAAAGCCAAATTAAAAAAGCTGCACACATTACACAAGGCCTTTTAAATACATAATGTCAGAGGAAAGAAGGGTTAGCCACCTAGATTGACCATTTGATAGATCAGGCACAAATGGAGCTAACTTTATCCCTCTCATCCAATCAAAGGCTTATAATCTCACACCTTGAAGCAATAAATTAGGAAGAAGCATTATATTAGCACTACAGGCACCACATAGAAAATCTAAACTTCTACTACCAGTTAGAAAACAACTTCTATAGTGGGAAAAGCTTTTAAAAAAAAAAAGGTAGATAGTCACAGTACTTAAGACACTACAGAGCAGCATCAGCTACCATGAACTTTTAAAAATTACAACCTTTGCTGCTACGGTTTGGGGCTCATTCAGCACAAGGCTGGGATTTTGGATCAGTCTGAAAAGTGCCAGAGACACACTCATCTCTCCCAGTTTTTGTTTATTTCTCTAGAAAATTCACAGCAATACATTCCATTGCCAGCTTTACTGGAGGATTAATGCATCCTCTCTGCTCGTCTTCTGCCATCACATAAGGGTACACATTAGACAAGAGGAGTCGAGTTCAAAATCCACATCTTAATTTGCACGAGTATCCACTTAGATTAAAATTAATTTAGCTCACACTGTAAAGCACTGCATCTTTTCATGAATGTGCTTTATTCTCTTTAAATAAAGAGGATGGACTCTTACATAGATCTATTAGTATGAACCGAGACAGGAGAAAGAAAACAAAATCATACCTCTGGTTTCATAAACATACCAGAACATTCCATTTTTCTCAGCAAATTTAATTCCAGGTGGACAACAAAGGACAATGTGGTCGTCAGAGCACCAGCTGTGGACCCAAGAGGAGCAGGAGCAACACTCCCGTCCTGCCACTGACTCCCAAGATCTCAGAGAAATCACTCCTGCCATAGAAGAGGTGGGAATACCCGATAAACTTTTATTACATCCCATAAATTATGCACTATAGGGACAGGATGCAAACATCCACAGATACAAGTTTTATGTCTAACAACTCCTGTGCAAACATTTTAACAGGCTCATTTCAGCTGCTTAATACACCCCTGCTTCCCAAACTCATCAGTGAGCTTCAGGTCCAGGCTGCCTCCTGCTCAGTGCCTGCAAGGCAGCCCTGCCTACACCCAGGCCCATGCCTTCCTCCGAGCAACCTCCTGCCCGCAGAACTCTTCCAATCCAAAACCAAACCTGCGATGAAATGGCACAACAAGCTGGAAATTGCAGAATTATTAATGAGAAATGGGTAATTCACATCTTCCTCCAGCAACAGGCTCACTCCTTCCATTGTGTTTCTTTTCTATGTAAATTTACAAACCTGTGTGCATGAGCCAGTCCCTGCTTGCAGGCAATCCAACCTAAGAGGAAAGGATCTTCTACAAGAGCCAAAACACACCAACCACCTCCAAAGTTGCCAAAAGAAAACAAATGTAAATCACATAAGGTGGCCAGAACACACTACCAGGTCAAAGCCTGATTCTACCCGATACAGAAACACTTCCTCATGTAGCTTTTATGTTTAGTATAGGTACGAAATATTTGGTGTGACCTTGGGTGAGCCACTTGACAATGCAGGAGGGAGCGCTTGCAGACGGTAACATTTTCTCACACTTGGCCCCTCTGCTCAGTGGTTTTGGGACACGGACCTTCTCTCGACACAAACAGCACTTTCCGAAACAGAAGCAGTATTTTTCAAGGGATCTAGACATTGGTAACATTTTTTTCTTAAGTAGCATGATGGACCAATGCCACATGCAATAACATAATCAGGGAGACAAGACTCAAATACTGGCAAAATAAGAGGCACTTGTGAGCTGGAGGAAAGCATATTATTATTTTCAGTGTACACTGACAATTGCTGCTCTTAACTTCTAGTTTGAATTGAAGCTATACTGTAGTAAAGGAGGAAGATGACAGAGAGAAAAGAACATGAAATTGGTGAAAAAGACCAACAGTTATATTCAAATCTAAGCATAAAATGTGCTGGGTCTGCAGAATGCAGGCAAAGTGTTTCATCTTTAATTTACTTCTCTGCCCCTCTGACTTCAATGGCTCCAAGAAAACTTACAAGGAAGATTTGGGAGAGGGAATTGATGCACATTTTTTTAACACACCTTAAAGGAACAAATGACTAAAGAGATAGAAAATTATTTTAGAATGAAGTAATAATGAAGAGAAGAGATTAGACATTAGTTGATCCTCAATGGTTAATGGAGGGGAAAGGCAGGGGAGAGGAGAGCTTATACTGGTGAATGCTGAGGCCACAAACACCTCTCTTCCACATCCAATTTCACTGATGTGAAAATCTCCACGTGAAGGAACAGGCGAAAAAAGAGCTTAAGTGGGAACAGGGTGCAGAATGCCAAGTGCTACACTGAATAATTCAGATCCAGGCAGTGCTATTGGCCAGGCAAGAAAATCACACCCCCCTGCTAGTTTTAAAATCAAAGGCCAAGGAAGGATAAAAGGGAAAGACAACACCTCTTTAAAGCAGAGATTAGTGTCTGCGGTTCCCATTTCCCGACTTCCCACAATGTTTTGTTACAGCAAGAGAACTGGAGCTGGGGTACCGTGGTAGTGCTGAGGCATGGCACCATGCTACCCACAGCTGACCAAGAACCTGGAAAACATTGCTGCCTTTTTGACACCACTCCTTCAGCCCAACAGCAAGAGAAAGCCAACTCTGAAGCAGGTACTGACCAAACAAAACCAAACTGACTTCGTAAGAGTTGCCTTTGCAAGACTTTTTCAGCGCATAAGCAGTTCTTCAGTCATTGAAGCTGAGCGCAAGACCCCATTAGGGCTTTCACTTGAGTCTACATTACCACTGAACTCAACCAGGTTCTCTCCCCTACCTTTGCCCTTCCTAATCACAGCAATGCTTCTTCAGCACTGGCCAATGGGGCTGCATACACAGATTTCCAGGTGAGGGATGGGAGGCACCATAAGGAGAGGCCGTGCCCCTAGCACAGGGCGCAGTATTCTTTGGAGAAGGGACATCCAGCAAATTACCTTGCCTTGATCTTGCACAGCTAGAAGCAGTGCAAGTTATCAAGTTGCTTCCACAATTTTCAGACTACAGCTACTGCGTTAAGCTTGAAATAACTGTCCTGGGTGCATTTGGTAGAAAGGTGTTATAGTTTCTGGGGCTTGAAAGATGCAGTGATACTAAAATTACATCTGACTATTCTAGTGCAGCTGCACATGGTCAACTACTATTAACATTAAATTTTAGAAATGCTTCTCGAAGTAGGCCCTGAAATTTGACAACTAAAATACCTTCTCCTACAAGGCCCAAATGAGGAGTAACTTTGAATCCTATCTACTTTATCTTTAAGATGTCCTGGCTTTCTAGGAACAAGCACCATGTGGACAGAGCACACAATTACACCTTTGCTGGTGCCCAGCCTCAAACCATCTCTTCCATCCACCTCCTTCACTCTTGATAAATTAAGATAGACATCCCTTGGTTCCTTTCACACCTGCGATGCTTCTGCAGAGGAACCCACCCCATGGACAGGCACTATGCAAATCATAGCAGCAGGATCCCTGGGCTCAGCCCATTACCAACACTCCAAAACCTGCCCCTCTTCCATCTCAGCCTGTGTGCCAGTCCTGCTTCCCAGAACTGGTGAAGTAAGTTGATCTGCAAAGTGAGGAGTGCATGTGTGGTGGGGAAGGGGAGGGCAATGGTGGGAGGGAGAGAACAGAACAAAATCAAAACAAAAAACAAACAAACAAAAAAAACCACAAACAAAAAAAACCAAAAAAAAAACCCACAAAAAACAAAAAGTGAGGCTGGCCTGTTTCTTTCTTCTCTACCATCTATTCAGTGGCAGCAGGAGAGGTCTACAACTGTGTGTCACGTAAAGCACAAAAAAACCTGACAAGCATGTTTTAGCTGATGGAGACGAGAGTGGACAGGAGGCTGGTGACAGCTGAAACACAGGGAGTAAGAGACCTCCACTTTAATTGCCTGTTTTTTACTATCTCATCAAACAAGCAGGAGTGTTAGAGCCTGGATGGGCTGCTCAAAACCACAAGAAATGGCAGAAATTTCAGTGTGTAAATACTTCAGCTAACTACCCAGGCTGACAGAGATACTCACTCCTGTCCAGGGATACTTAATTTTTAACCCTGCCTGATCCACAAAAACCTACACCAAAAGGAATACGAAGAAGATGCTTCAAAATGGGGGGTGGGAGGGGAGGAGGGGAAAGAGGGAGTTAAACCACAGGCTGGGCAGGACCTGGAGAGGTGTTTATAAATAATGCCACTAAAAATAATACACTGCACACTCACATCTCTAACATAGCATTTTCTTCTCCACAGAACTGTGACAATGGTTATCTCAGTGGTATAATTATCTAGGTTTGATGACAGATTAAAAAAATATATATCCCAAACACCTGTTCAAGAGTTTTGTGTTTTTAAAGGCCACTGCCATTAACCTTGGGCCATGCACTTCATTGTGTTTAATTAGCAAGCTAATGAAGCCAGTTTTATTCCCTTTCTCAAGCACAAGAGGATAAATACAAGACAGTGAAAGAGGAGACCAGATCCATTTCCAGCACAGTTCACTGCTGCATGGCATTACTTAAACTTGCACCAAAATAAAAGTAATGCAATGGCTCGGGAAAACGTGTTAGCAATGCATTCTGCAAGACAAATCCTTTTACACCTTCTGTATTTTCTAAAGCTCATAGATTAAAACATGATTTCCGAACATTTGGGCTGCAGAAAAATTTGCAAACAAAGGGCTAAAAATAAACATAATGTTTTCCTCAATGAATCCTCAGTATTCCAAAAATTAAGTATAACAGATTTCTTTTTTTTTTTTTTTTTTTTTTTTTTAAAGAACAGCAGCCCGTGATTGCTTTGTTACAGCCAGCCAAGGTAGCAATGAGAGAAGCATCAACAATGGAGGTCAAGCAATTTTCGAAAAGCCCACCACTTTCTCAGAGTCCTAACATGTACACACACACAAAAGACATACTTCAAGCAAAGCCCGGTGCTACGAATCCCAGCAACACATTGCAACTGTGGGTATCTGAGGTTGTTTATTTTTTTTTCCTGGCTGAAGAGCTTTAGGAAAAACTGGACAATGAAGATCACATTGATAAATACTCATAAATAAAGGCTTTAAAAGAGAGGGAGGGATTTACAGAATTGCTAATGCACTGATTTAATGATTCCAGGGGACCTTTCCAAATAAACAATTACATTCATTTTCTAGGGTTTCTTTATTCTGTTTTTGGGGAGAGAGAAAAAGTCAGCATAGTTATGCCCTGTCAGATTATCTTTTCATAACATGATACATTTAAGAAGCTTTCAGGGTTATTTTTTTAACGCAATTGCTTTTTTCCTCCAACTTCCATTTCTACCACTATATGCACACAGCCATAGGATCGGGTTAAAAAACAAAACCAAATCAAACAAAAACCCAACCCCACACACAAAACAAAAACAAAATAACAAAACAAAACAAAAAAACCCAACCCGGAAGCCATCTCTTTTATTGAATCACCCGAGATAAAAGGATTCCAAGATATATGGAAAGAAAATACATTGACCATAAATCTCCTTTATGCACATAATAGAATTTTCCAGCCAAGAGAGCTGTTGTGATGATAGCAACGGCGAGCACCACGAATACTGATGGCACACACACACACCCCCCGCCTGCTTCTTCCAAAATACCTGCTCTCCCTCAGCACTGCTATGTAAATACAAGCCCGCACAACCCCCTTTCTAACACATGGAAACAAAGCTGCGTACAAGTGTCCCAGTGATCAAATAAAAAAGCCCAAGCTGGCTTTGCTCACCATCAAATTAATTTTTTTTTTATTTATTTTTATTGCCCGCTCCCTTTTTATTGCCTTCCCCTCCCCGCCTCACACTTTCGGTGTGACTTAAAAAATAATTAAGCGATGGCAGTGTTTATAATGCCAAAGGCAGGCGGTGGCAGTGCATATTTAATGGGCACTCGGAACAAAGGAAGCCCGGCTGCAGGAGCGCCCCGGGGCCGGCCCCACCGCCGCCCCCCCGGGCAGCCCCTTCCCCGGGCCAGAGGACACGGACACGCGGGGAACCCCTCCCACTCCCACCCGCTTTGCAATACAATGAAGCCGCGATGGCAAAGCCGCCGGGAACTCCCCGGGTGCCCATCGCGGAGCAGGGAAAGGGCACGGCTGCAGCATCGCCGCCTCCCACACCCTGCCCCCGGGAAACCCTCGGCAACAAGCAGCACCCCTCCCCGGCCACAAACAGCCCCCCACCACCCCACGAACCCAACCACCAGCCCCGAGCGAGGGCTGGGAAATGGAGGTACCGAAACAAGTCGCTGCCCAGCGCCGGGGCGGGGGGCTCAAATACGGAGGGGGGGGGTGTCAAGGGGTCATGGTGACCAAGCAAGGAGGGGGAGGGAAGGGCAAAATTGCTGCCGCCCCGGTTTATCCTGGGGAATGTGCATCAATAATAAAAAAAAAGAGGGGAAAATAATAATAATAATTACAAAAATAAAAACAAGGAAAGAAAGAGGGGAGCGTGGGGATTTCAAGCGTGCCCGCGTTTTCAATGCTGGGAGGGAAACAGGGGTTCTGACCCCTCCCGCCCCCCCCGAGGGCTGCGGGATGGACCACTCCATGGAGAGCCCCCCCCCGGAGGGGTGACTGGGGCTCCCACAGCTCCCCCGGCCGTGCGTGGGCTTTCGGCTAACTTCCACCCCGCGCCCCCCGGCAAAACGCGCACCCCGCGGGTTGGAGCCGAAGTTTGGGGGCCAGCCCAGTTCCACAAAATAAATGGGATGCAAAACACACTAAACAAACACGACCCCTCCACAAACGCCCCCTCCAGGGGGATACTCCCCCAGGCACCCCCCTTCCCGCCCCTCACACCCCCTTTATCCCAACTTTCTCCCAGCTCCCCCCAGCGCCAGCCAGCCCCAAACGGCTCGTTTCGCGCTAACAGGCAAAACCCGGCGGGACCGCGGTAGCCCGGGGGGCTGAGAGGGAATCGGGGGGGATCCTCTGAGAACCGGGGGGGAGCTCCTCTCCACCCCCCTGGGTTACACACCCGCAGCCCGGCAGGAGAGAGCGCACACATGGCCACTACCTGAGCGGCCCCACACCATTTCGGAGCAACCCCCGGGTCTCCTCCCGCCGCTCCCAACTTCTCCCCACACACACACGAGCCCCCCGCAACCTCACGGGCTCCCCCCCAGCCCCACTCCGGCAGCACCCGCCCAGAAGTAAATGCCCGTTTTTGTGAAGTTTCCTCGATATCGCGCCGTGTTTACATTGCCATTAATTCCCACAGGCTGCCTGAAGGGAACAAAAAGCAGCAGCACGGGAAGGCTCGTCCTGCGAGCAGGGAGAAAACGGAGGGGGGAGTGAGGGGTGAAAAGCAAAAAGAAAGAAAAAACAAACCAACCCCCCAATAATAATAAAGCAAATTAAGCAGATAGCGGTGGGGTTATACCCCAGTTTGCAGGCTCGCTGGCTGCTCTGCCCTGTTTCGGAGGGTGGCTGCAAATAATTGCATGGCCCATTCAATTCTGCATTTGGAGAGGCGACCGTAAGCCCGAGCGGGAGGTAAACACGCCGAAATGCACTTACCTGCACAGAAAGTTCCACAAAGCAAGGCGAAAGTCAGCCACGAAGCAATCATATTCCTTTACTTTTTTTTTTTTTTTTCTCCTCCTCGTGTGCCGCTCTATCCCCAAGGGAAGCAAAAATAAAAATATAAAGATCGAGAGAGTGAAAGAAGGGGGGAGACGCGAGGCTCTGCCCGCGCTCTCTCGCGCTTAAAAAAGAAAGAAAAAAAAAAAAAGGAAAAAAAAAAAAAAGGAAGTAAAAATCCTGGGGGGGGGAGGGGGGAAGGATGGGGGGGAGAGAGAGAAAAAAAAAAAAAATCGGATTTAATTCCTTCGCAGTTGCAAAATGTATCCAGTGGAGAGGAACAGCCCCGGACGGTTCGACCTGCTCCTGCCTGGCCCCGGCGTTCGCTCCGAGCTTTCCAAGAGTTTCTTTCCCTGGGCTTTTGTGCTGGGAGCGCGGCGTGCACCACACACCGACTCCCCCCCTCCCCTCACCCCCTTCTCCTCCTCCTCTTCCTCCTCCTCCTCCCAACCCAGCCCCTCCGGCTCCCCCAGCACCAGGGGCGAGCGCAGACGCGCGCACACGCGCACGCACACCCCCCTCCCGTCCCCACGGTGCACGCGCAGCCCCCCGTGCAAGGCGCGCGCGATGTCCGCGCGCGCGCAACACGCGCACACACACACACACACACACACACACACGCACCCGCTCCGCTTCCCCGCGCAACGACAGACGCGCTCCCGGCGCCGGCAGCGAGCGGGGCGGCAAGCAGCGGCGGCGGCGGCGGGACTTTGCGAGATGACCGGCCCCGCGTCCAGCGCGGGCGCGGAGCGGCAGGCAAGAGCCCGCGGAGGAGGCGCGCAGCGCCGGCAGCGTGGTGGTGATGATGGGGGGGGCGCTGGCGGCGGCGGCCCGCGGCATCGCGGGCTGCGCGGGGCGCGGAGCGAGGGGGCGGCGGACGCGGGGTTCGGCCGGGAGTTGCCATGTACGGGAGAGGGGGGGATAAGAAGAACAGAGGGAAAAGAAGCAGCTGGAGGGAAAGGGGAGGTTTGTTGTTGTGGTGGTGGTGGTGTTGGAGGATTTTTTTAATAATTAAAAAAAAAAAAAAAAAAAAAAAACCTGAACCGGTTCCAAAATGGCTTCTAAAAAAAGGGAGAAGCCAAAGCGGAGCCAGCGGGGAAACCCGGATGTTTGATACAAAGAGGCTGGAGCAGGGTGGAGCGGCGCGGGGGCTCCGCGGCCGCTGAGTGGGGAGCGGCGCTGCCCGTCACGGCCGCGCCCCGCAGAGCACCGCCCCCCGCGGGGAGGCCCGGGGGGTTGGGGGGGCAGGGAGGGGGGAAATGAGGAGGATGGGGTTGGGGGGTGAAGCTCCCTTTGCGTGCCCGCCGCATTCCCGGAGGAGAGAGCAGGACCCCTCGGGGGTGGGAATAAACCCTGTCCTTATAGAATAAATAATCCTTCTCTTCCAGGTTGGTGAGAATGTGTTTTCCCTGCCCTGGAGCCCCCCGCACCCAAAAAAGTCCCTCGACCCCCAGATCTTGCAGGAGCGATGGCACGGGGACAGTGTCCAGGAGTGCCAGGGCAGAAGGGCCACCTCAGCAGAATCAGTTCCCAGGCTGCTTCAGGGTTAATAAGGTTTTCTCTATTGCCAGGATTACAGGAATTGAACTCTCTCCACAATCTGTTTTAATAATACCATAACTAAATAATATGGTATTAGGGAGCACCACAAGGGGAAGGAAGAGGAAAGGAAGATGCTGAAGTTGAGTCCATCCCAAGACTTTGGATCTGCAAGGTCCGCTGGGGAAGGGGCTGTAGCACAGATGTGCAGCTCCCGCACACAGTGGTGAATCGCAGGTCACCTCCCTCCAGTTTATCTTATGGGGAGTAAGGTTGAAAATGTTTCTAAAATCATTTACCTCTGGAGGGAGGAGAAGAGTAAAAATGAATAATTCCTTTAAAAGTTTGAGAAGCATTTCATTCCAAGAAGAAATATGGGGTTTTTACAGTAAAGTTTGCAGGAAACTTCAGGAATCTTTTGTAAGGGCTTGCAGCGCCTTGGAAGCTGGAGTCTTTCTTTATATACATACAGCACTTGCGTAACAATGTCTTAACTGTGAATGAGATTCCTAGATGCAGTTGCAATAAACTGATTAATAGTATCATTCATGGTATCATACCTCATTCATATGTTCACTGTAAGTAAAGAGGAATACATTGGCAGGAGTATAGCAGTTGTGACTTCAAACACGATACTCGGGGGGAAAAGTTACAGTTAAAGCATGCACAACTGGGCAGTGCAATTGGTAAAGCTGCAAAAAATGTTCAAGAAAATAATTTTTGGAGTAAAAAGCAGCAAAACCAAAAAAGCTCACAGAGAGCTAGTGCTGGGCAGGTCTGTGGCACAGAAAAAGCAAGGTGGGTAATGTAACCCAGTTAGTCAAACCAAGGATGGAAAATATGAAGGAGATGTATCTGTCAGAGGGATGGGTCAGGGATGACCCATATTTATTCAGAAACAAGCACTCACAAATAGGGTTGTTTGGTTTTTTTAATCTGGAGACAGCAAGGACTGATTTTTGTCACCAGACACTCATGGGACAAGTCACTGAGAAGAGCACACAGGAAGCAAAAGGGAATGGAAAACGGTTAAATAAGGAGGAATGTCTGCCATGGGCTGCAGCCGCTTAGGATACATTGGGATCCACAAGAGAAGGGACAAATAATGGGTCAGTATTTCCTATAAGGTTGCTTATTTTATTCAAAAGCAAATAATGGGTCAATATTTCTGCGTATTTCATTCAATGAATAAGTTATTACAGCTACCACATGGCTGAAGTGTGGAGAAATGTGTGGGGCAATAAAATGTGACCCAGTGTTTCACTCTACCAGCATCCCCACAGTTAGCTAAAGCGAGACATTTAGTTCATACCAAGAAAATATTAGCCCTGGGGAGCAGGCAGCATGGCTAATGCAGTGATCACTTGGGCTGTGTCCCTGCCCAAACTGAAATGCTCCCTGGCCAGCGCTGATCCTATTTTTAATCTCTGTGCCGTGAAAAGCCCTGTTGCACAGTACCTGAATTTGCACTTTACAGGCAGAGACCTGGGAGCACGTTTGTCACACAGCTGTCATTGCTTTTGAGGAAACGGGTCCAGAGTGCTTGGGATGTTGTCCTAAAGCCACCCAATAAGATGTGGCCTTTTGCACTCAGACAGCGTGCTGCTTCATGGCGATGCTGTGAAGAACAGACTGACAAAGCGCTGGACCCAGGGCAGTTTTTACGCGGGGATAAATGGTACCCTAATTTCTCATTTATTAAATTTCAGCCTGTGTTGTGTACATTGTTTCACAAGGAGATGTTTACCCTCCTGAAAAGCTAAAATGTTTTCTCTAGTTGCAACATAAAAAGCCCAGGAGTGAGTATTGTCACGGGAGATAATGTTACAGCCTTAGCAAGATGACACTTAAAAACTTCGTCAGCCTCCAAGAATTTCAGAATAGCGATGAATGAAGGTAGCAAGTGTTAAGAGCAGGCAGTGCTTGCAAGAAGTGTCCTCACAAGCGGCATTTTCAAGAGGTTTTTTCTGTTCCCAGTTACCATTAGAGCTGCACAGCTGAGACCATTTTTAAATAATCATACCTACCAGTTAAAAAACCCTCCTGCGCTAAAATAAATTTTAGCTAAGATGGCTTTATGCTTTGCAGCCTCATATGACACTCCATCTTTCTCGTGTGACTGTTGTAACAAGTCAAATTCATGTATTTTGATACCCGGCACGTGATAAAGATACTTGGTTCACTTAAGCCTGTACAAAACTGCAGTGCTCGCACGTCATTTATCTTAAAATCCTATTGTAGCTCTCGTGAAATGTAATTTCTTCAGTGAATGGAAATTTATACTGACAGAGGTGTTATAAAACATGGAAAATACTTGGGGAAGGGGACCCAACGCTTCCTTTATCTCTTCAAGTATTCAGTAACGGGGATTTGTTTTTCAGCTTGGCATTGGTTCGTTGCAGGTTACAGAGCTCTGGTGCAACCAAAGGGACCCGTTTCCAGTCTTCTTAATCAAAATTGCAATAACTGCAACAGGTGAGACATGCGTGCTGTGGCCCCGAGACAGCAAACCAGTTCACAGGCTGCGGTTTCCATATCGGTTCCTAAAGCTGCTTGTAGGAAATCACCCAGCCCAAAGAACCTCCTGGGATCCCAGCCTCTACCTTCCTATTTCAAAATGCATGGGTAAGAAAAAACAAGCTATATTCATAACCTTGAGTAAATAAATTGTCACTTTAACTACACATTTTATTGTAATTAAGTGCTTCCCAGTAATAAGCAACCCACACTATGAAGGTGTTTCCTAATATAACGGTAAGCTAAGTAAGTTCCCAGTTGTGAGCAGAATTAGGAAGCTTTTAAAAGCACAGACCAATTAATATGGGAGGGCCATGTTGCACAGTTCTCAACATGTGGAGGAAGGGTGGTTTTGCTAGAGAACTTTATCCTTATTTTCCAGAAATGCCATTGCTGTGTGGTCAGCATCTCACCTGCAGAATTTCCCAGTAGGGTTTATACGCAGCATTAGCCCGACTCTGCTGCTGGTGGCTTTGCGTGACTCTAAAGGGAACAGACCTAAGGCAGATTTAAACCTTCCCCAGCTTTCTACGGACTTGCTGCTGTCACCTCTCCATAATGCAGCTACAATTAACTTTGCTGGAATTTCTATATTTGAAGCAGCTTTAAATTCGAGCCTGAACTTACAGACGTGGATGCAGATGGTCTTTGCTACTGTCTGTATAAGCCCTTGGTTTTAGCACTAAAAAAGCCCACCCACGTTGACAAATTTGCCCTTTGCGGTCTGGCTTCAGTGCAGCCAGTAAAAATAGCGAGTGATACGACAGACAGAATGGGCCCTAAACTATATTTTTTGATCACTTTTCTTAGCTCCAGACTAAAGAGCAAGGCATCCCATGTTGACAGATTGGGGGGGAATATACCAAGCAAAGGGATCTGCTACCAAGATGCCCATAAACCAGCAGTTCTGCCATCCTCCAGAATGTGAACTTTTCCCTCGGTTTTTAGTTGTATTTTGATTAAAGTGTAAATACCAGCAACTGGCACATGTCAGACGGTGTCAGAGCCGCATACCAGAGCTTTCTTCATGTTCAATCTTTAGTGCCACTTTACTTATCCGTGGATTTTGTTAGGACTTCTGGGGCATAGCTCATTATTTTTACCACTGTAACCAGCAGAGTGGTCATATAATTATTTCCCCTTAAATCCAGGAGAACTTGTCTGGCTTATTGGGCAGGGAGCTTAATTGTGAGAAGGCTCTGGAGGACAGTTGGCACTGCATGATAGCTATACCGTTAGCATGTTACCCGCCCCTGAAAAGGAGAATCCAAGCTCTCATCCATACCCCCAAATCCTGCCGGCTCACCGGGTACCGAAGCACTCCCACACTTGAGTTGGAGACTTCTCTGCTCAGACAAGGAGGATTACGGACATCATATGACTAATTCTGCAATGACGGTATATGCTTAATTGGTAAAGGACTGCATTTTGTATCTTTTTTTAACCTGGGACATAGCGTCAAAGGTCTGCCTGATGTTTGAGGTTCATTTCAGGTATTTTCTTCATTGAGATTCGCTGTACCTAAGGTTACTGTGACCTCCAGCTTTGTCTTGTGCCCTTCAGCACTACTATGCTTCTTATTGATGAGAAACCAGTATTCAAATTCCCCTGAAACATCAGGCTGTGCTGCTCTCGCAGCTCACAGAGAGGCTTCCCTGAACCTCAGGTATAAAAGCTCTGGCTGTTGCAAAAGCCAGTGGCCAGAAGTCACAAAAAGCATGATATTTACGTAAGTGGACTGTGATACCAAACTTTAGGCATTCATTTTAATGTCCTGCTTTCAAGATCTCTGCCTCAGTTTCTCTGTAAAATGCAAATACAGCATTGGTGATGCTTAGCTCATTAAAAAAATAAATACCTCGCTAACTTCTAAGAGTGTGTGTTGCAGCAAGTTAAAGTCAATGCATCTTAAATTCAGTGGAAGATGTTTCTACCAGCTGATGGTACTTAACCATTCAAACAGATTACCAAAAGCCACAGCAGCAAAATCCCTTCTGCTTGAAATGTTTAGGACTGCCTGGATGTCTGTCAGGAAAATGTGCTCCCAAATCGGTGGTAGCAACACTGGAATCACTTCTTGGTGACAATCCTGGTGACTGTAGCAGCCTCCAGTAATGGCAATCTATTAATCTCTTGCTCTGTGCTCGTAAAGCACTCTGTCCTCCCATTAAAAGCTGAAGGTAAATAAATACAGGTCTCATCATCAGATGATTTTGCTTGCATAGAGGTTACCTACAGAGCCTCTACATGAGATGGACAAGCAGAAGGGCGAAAGAAAATCTTCCCGTGCTTGGTGTAAGGCTAGCCAGGGCACAATGCTGTGAGCTTGGTGCTCAGGAGCTGCTGAGTCGCACTGGTCTTTCCACTTTTCTGTGCCCAACAGCCAACGTTGCTGATACCAGCTGGGGGTAGCAGGAGAAGAGCAGGGTGTTAAATCTCCTCTGTGCTGGCATGTGTTTGGACCAGGCTAGAGCAGCATTAAGTGCTGCACTCTTTTGGGTGGCTACCAGCATATCCCATGGAGTTTTGCCACACCTAAAAAAGAGCCTGGGAATATAACAGCCCTTGAATCTGCAGAGTGAGAACAACATGTTCAGTTACTGCCCTAAGACTGTTCCCTAACCCCGCCCATTTAAGTTACTGTCCTCTGTAAAACAATGCAGTAGGTATTTACCCACATTGTCTTCACCTGTTGATGTTTTACCTGAAAATGCAGTGCAGGTGTTTTAAAATGCGTATGGTGGCTACAGCAGCCTAGAGCGGAGGCCTGTCATCTCTCCAGCTCATTCACCTTTCTCCCTCCCCAGGTGTTCCATTGGCAGAAGAACATCTTTCGAATTCCAATATCTTATTTAAAAACCTAGACTTGGGGGTTTTGAACTGGTTGCAATTAAGCTTTAACAATGGGAAGGTTCAAATGGATGTGCTGTGCCCCTCTTTGAAATGGCTTTGCCTAAGAAAACCATCTGTATCTCCCCTGCAGCCAGCCGGTCTATGCTGCAGGCTTTACTTCCAGTACTCTTACCTGTGGCGTTGTGCCTCCTGACACGCTCAAGACATGTATGGGAGGACTAATAAAATATGTCCTGGAGTGTTTGGTGTATATTTAGAGTTTAACCCAGATTATTGGCCTTTGTCCCAGATTTCAGTGGTTAGGGCATAAGAATGCACGGTGAGGCCAAGTGCTTCCTGCATTGCTTTCAGGAAGGCTTTAATCACAAAAAGTACCCTCTCAGAGAAGGCAAATAATTAAGCTTTTGTGGCACATACTCTGCTGCCATTAGCAGGAGGCGGTAAACACTCAAGACCACAGTATAAATAGAGCTAGGCAGATGCACTAAGCTTTAAAGTGCAACATTACTGTGTTACATGGTATTGAGTAATGAACTGGACATGACTAGCAAGGTAGTTTTCCTTTCGTCTTTATCGGGACTGGAGTTTGTTTTTTACATCATAAAGTGTCTTGTCTTTGCTGCTCATCAAGGGAAATGCTGGTGTAAACCGCCTGGATGAAACTCATCCCACACTGTGGCAGCTGGCAGTGCGCAAGTGGGGATATTCATCTGCCATCTAGTCTATCCTACTCATTTCGGCAGTGTTTATTCAACCTGGCTCTTCCTGTAGTACTGGGCGCTACACACAGGGCATCACGAGATTTGCCTGAAGAGTATTTTCCCTCCTGCGTAACTTCAAGCCTTCCCTCAAGCCAAAACCTGCTGTGGTTTGGTCCTTGCTGAGCATATTGGGAAGGGATTGCTCCTTTTCTCTCTGCTCCAGCTTTTGCCCCTTAGAAGATTGTCTCTCTTCAGCCTGCCATACCCAAAACAAGCCAATTCATTTGTCCCTTCCTCATATTTCTGTCTGCACAGCATGACCCTCACTCCATCCCTTGGGTTGCTTAGCCGTATCTCAGGCTAAATTCCCTTGCTGAAGTCCTAGATTCCCCATGCCACCATCTCTGGCATGTGCTCTTCAGTTCTGGGGGACAGAAGAGCCCAGAACTATGTTCAGCCCTCCAGTTACACTGCAGGTCTTTGGGATCATGAAGGGCTCCCTGACAGACTCATCCAAGCAATTTTTGGCTTTCACAGGCTTCCACCTTGGTATTACCTCTTTACCTTCCTATCGACCTCTTCTTGCCCAGCTGCCCTAATGCCCTTTCTCAGACTGGTTCCTTAGCTTCACAGCATAGGACATACCACATGTCATAAAAAGTATAAAATATAAAAACTGTTCTGTTAAGAATCCAGCCACTGCTTCATCAATTTTGTAGGGAGACAGGAGTGACGCATTGCCGATACAGATGCAGGTAAAATCCTGCTGCACTCAGTCACACCTGTGCTTTCCTTCCCAGCGCTCCCCAGCGTTCAACTCTTGGACATTTTGGCATATTATCAGTGATAAATGTGTTCACAAGCGAGAGCAGCCAGCCCTGCAGGCTGTGATGCCAGGGTATTGTGGGTTCCTGGCATGGGCAGAATGAGACAGAGATATTTTTGTAGTCAGCCTCAAGTTTTTATCTATTTATAGTTATCTTGGTGACCCCTAAATTGGGATTAGGTCGTTTGGCAGGAAGACTGCACTTCGTGTCTTGACTTTCCTGGCCCCTTATCCATCCAACACTCTTTTGCTCTCAAAGCCACTGATCTTGTCCTTTATTTTTGCCACCAAATGCCACTCATTTGTGTTGAGAAGCAGGAACAGGCAGCAGGGAAATTATCAGTAATCCAGCAAGCAATCAACCTCATTTTTAATCCCATTTTTTGTGGCCTGTTGATGCTGTGGGATGATACATGGACCATTAATTATTCATCTACAATAGTTTAAATGATTGCAAGTGGCTACAAACACCAGATTTGAAAGGAATTCAATAATAATGGAGGGAGAAAAAAGATTTTTTTTTTAAAAACAAGGATGGCATGGGACAGGGATGAAAAGGTGCAGGACATATGGGAGAGGTATTGATTGGGGGTATTCTGGTGGCCTAGGTTCCAGCTCAATCTTCTGCAGGATCTCTGATAGGCTTTGCTTTACTTAAGAGGTAAGTCCTGATCAGAATGGGAACGACAGGCTTTATCCACAGAAGTAATTAAAATGTTTCACTCCCTGGCAGGGGAGTTAAAATCAATTTCTCAAATACAAGATGAGGAGCAACTGGCCAGGCTGCTGCCATGCGGAAAAAAGATCCAGGGCTGTGATGCTTGGGAGTACAGCAGAAATCCAGTCCTGCAAAAATCCAGCAGTCCTCCTGGGATGCCTGTTCAGAGGGGCATGCTGCAGAAGGCATGAGACAATCTTTCCATTAAACTTGGCAGTGGTGGCATCTTGGCTTAAGAACAATTTCCACACTTCAGGAAAGATATGGGTCAGCAGGGAAAAGCCCCAAGAGGTGCAAAAAGAATGACTGGAGTTGTAGAAAACCTGCCTTTGAAGAAAGGGCGAGAAAGAGAGAAGTGTGTGGTCTGAAGAGGGGACCAAGCTGAGACAAAGCAAGTTGCCAAATACATGCAAGGCTGAAGCAAAGAGGAGCAGCATGGTGTATCCTTGTACCTTCTGCAAGTAGGGCAAGTAATGGCCTTTAGCTGCAGCAGAAAAGATGTAGATAAAAGATAGGAAAAACTTTACAGTGCTATGGATAGTTCAGCACAGGGGTTTTCCCACAGGCTGTGGAATTGTCATTGCAGGCAGGTGTTAGAGATCTTGCAGGGATGGTTGAGGTATTGTTGATTGTACTGGGAGCCTATTAGAAGGCTTTATCAAACTACTTCCTCCAGTTGCCACTGAAATCATTGCAATTCAGCACTTTAGCGTTTGGGAAGACCTGCCACAATAGCAATCCCCTGTTTGCAATCAAGCGGATTGCCAGAGCAATCCCATGCATATTTAGCTGATGTGCGGCTCCTAGGATTGTAGGGGTGCAGAAACAGGCTAAGAAATAAATGTGCTGTAACTGTAGAAGTTGGTTACTCTAGAGCATTAAAAGTCCAGCCTTTCTTTGACAAAAAAATGCTGCACATGAGCTTTTCCATGTGAAATATTGCAGGGAAATCTCAGTTATGTTTAGAGATGCCAAAGGAAATCTCGTTAGAACCCACCAACAATGATCTGTTATAAAGGGAACAGGAGCAATTTGTGAGTTCTCGAAAACCAAGGTCCATCTCTGTTCTGCCCCTGTCCTCACTGCTGCTGTACTGTAGGACATAGATTTCTTCAGAGAAGGATCTGTGCCTTCTTGCTCAGTTAGCTCTTATACATCATATTTTATTTATTTGCTGGGAGACTTGAATGATGAGCAGCAAACACTCTTGTTCCTACTTTAAACACGTAGAAACAGCAGTACAGTGAAATAAAATGACTTGTGCAGGGTCACAGAGCAATTTTGTGGCAGGGCTAGGACCAGAACCCAGCTTCCTTGCTCCCAAACCCATGTGCCAGTCTTCAGCTCTTCATTGACCCTTAATTTTAATCACCTTCCATGGAAGTCTAATTGGCCTCTTCCAGTTGACTTCCATGGGAGTAATGCCAGGTATCAAATGAAGTCACTGGGAATACCAATGCAAAAGAAGCCAGTATTAGGTGCAAAGAAAGAACTGATGGAAGGGAAAAAGTAGATTTTAGAAAAAAAGGAATAAGTTCTAGTGCTGCTTCCATAATATCATTCAGCCTTTAATTTGTGCCTGCTCAAAATTAAAAAAAAAATAGATTGCTAATATTAATAGATGAAATGAATCTTGAATTTTATAATAGTGGAGGAAATGAAAGGACCAAAGTAATATTGTGTTGTTAACTGAGATTTTAATAATGATTCTGTCCTCACTTGGTGCATTTGTTCCACAGAAAGTAAATCATTAATGAAGAGGAGGGGAAAACAGTTTGATGATGATAGATTTTTGAAAGAAAAGTTTAATTTTGCTTAACTTCTAGAAACTCTAAAATATGCCTGGAGCTCTAAAACTAAAAGACAAACACCTCAAAACCAGTCCACAAAGATGGGATTTAGTCACGTGGCTAAGACTGCGTGGGGTAGGATGGAGCCATGTCTACGGCTTCTCTCCGAGAGAGCTGAGGTGAGTGGAAGAGGATGGTCATAGATCTTGGTTTTGATGGAGGAAGGAAGGTTTGAAGGTTTGCTGTTGGTTGGTTGCATTCTCATAGCTATTTCTGAATGGCATCTGGAGAGCAGTAAGGACATCATTCTCATCCTGAAACAAAGGATATCTAACTGGACTCACCCTATGATTTCTGTGGGCTTCTGCAAGATCTGCTTCTACAATATTCTCTACAGGGGATGGGTGGATCCAAACCACTCTGTACTGTGTGTTTGACTTCCCAGGTGAAGAAAGAGCCCGCCAAAGCTAGCGTGCTCAGTAGTAGCTCTTGAACTACCCACCACTATCTTCAGCCACCTCCAAGGAGTGCCAGAAAAAGAGCTGCCTGGAGCAGCAGCCCATATCACACCAAACCCCTGGGTTCAAAGTGTCAAGCATAGAGAGGATCATGGTCTCACAGCAGTGGAGAAGAAAAGCATTTGGTGCCTAAGAAAAGGAAATATGGAACATACATGCCTGCATGTGCATGAAAGAGATGGGGGAAAAGACAGAATTCCCCTGATTCCTTAATGAGCACAGCACCCCAACAATGAATGTAGAAATATGCAAATTAAATGACATTTTGTATTTAAATTATCAAATCAATAAGGAGATGTAAACATTAAACAACATTATATGAGAGCCTGGAGTGTCACCACAAAAATTAAGACTATGTAATTAAAAGTACAATGCAATTTATTTTTATATCGTTCTTCATTCAAATCAACAAATCTTATTACTTGCCCAAAAATGTAAAGCAGGCTGCAAACTAATTCAAAAGATGAAGACAAAGTGGCTATTGAAAAACCTATGTTTCTTGGTCCCTTATATCTGGCAGCAGTCATGATTTAATATTTTAACTACTGTAATAGGTTATACTGCTGAAGAAAAGTACATTAATTACTATGAGAAACCTAAAAAAAATATCTAATTAAGAAGAATAAAATCATTCTTATTGACTGGGAAAAATAAAACTATGTAAAGGGAAATGAAGGATGAAAAAACTGAAGACGCACAAGTATGAATAAATGTAGTCTGCACAGAGTAGAAAGCACGCTTCTGCAGTTGCTGGGGGGTGTGGATTTGACTCTGGCTGGAGATCACGGTTTGCCGTGGCTAAAGCTCTCCTCCACTATCTCACCTACTAGAAGCACCTTCTAATTAGCTGCAACACAGAGTTTGCTCTGAATTGAGCTCAACATGTCCATGCAGAGCCAGCCCCACCGGCTGTCTGAAACAACAGACTAAGAACATGAGATTGCACTGCATTTCTGAATATAGTGTAGGTAACGAAATAATTGTCTCAATAGTTGGCATCCTTCCTAAAGAGTCACAGAGGGCACGTGTAAGAAAGCAGTCCTGTGCCCCAAAGCATGCAATACGTCATGCCTGGGGACACCATAGGGATGAATTGCCATGGGCAGATGTGAATCTGCCTTTCAAGTAGCTGCAGCCCTTTAAAGTAAATTAAAAGGAACTTTTCTGAGTGAAATATCCACCACCTTGTTTGCTCGGCCACAGCTAAGGTCGTCTTTTGACTTTATCCCCAAGTAGCTGCCCTAAGGAGGCACAACACCCCATCGAGTACCTTCACAGGATCCCCAGGGATGCAGGGCTGCTTGGGAGCAGGTGCATCTTATATCAGCCAGAAACAGCAGCTAAAAATGTGAGGAGGTGTTTGACTATTTTTTCCAGATGTGAAACTGGATGGGACTGTGTGTGGTTTTGTCATTGCCGGGACTGGATTGTGGGGCTGTGATTTTGAGCTTTTATCCCAATTTGGAATAAAAGCATGTTTATTTCATGCTCTTGATCATCCTTGTGATGAGAAAACTTTTTTTCTGCCCAGCTTTACTGCCCTCATTCTTAAAGATCCCACCGATGTCGAAATGTCTGTGGATGTTAAAAAGAAGGGGGAGGATGCCATAGGTCAATAGCTACACTAAGTGTTTAAACAAATACATGCAGTTTAATTACTTCAGCTGATACTAGTAGTATTAATGCCTTTTCAAGCCAGAAGTTATCCTTTGATCACTTATATTTACTTCACATATAAAATAGACTACAATAATTTGGTCAGTTACCTTATACTGAATCCAGTAACTTGTTCATCATTAATATCGCCAAATATGAAAAATTAGTAGTATAAATATTGCACAACCCTTCCAGGACTACAAATCTTCATCAAAGGCAAGAGGAATTGTCTGAGGAATAAGGACTTCAAGATTCAATGAGTGCATATCATGCCAGAGAGGCAGAAACTAACTGAAGTCTTGAACCAAATTATGCTATTATGGATGTGTGCTTGCACAGAAAGCCAGCGAATGGGCACTACAGCACCTCAGCTATATTTTGGTGGTGTTACCGATACCTGAGTTACGCAGCTTTTTGCTCAAAGGTAAGCACATTCTCCTTTCCCACCTTTACCCACAGGAAACAAGGTTGCAAAGCAATAAGCATAGGCAGGAGTTGTTTGAAGAAGGTTTGGTTGACTGGGGGTTATTTTGCAGCACAGAAACATCCAAGCAGTAATGCCTGTTGATTAGCAAAGCATTTTGATGTTGAAGTTTGCGAAACACACAAAGATTAATCATGAGAAGTATCCCATAGACCAAGGGTGGCAGAAACAGCCTTTAGTTATAAAACATTAAAAAAAGCAAAGTTTAAATTCACTCTTTGAGAGAAAGATAAATGGGGTTTTTATGTGGTAGCATCTGAAGACCATTTTATCAGCACATGCCGTACCCTAAATGCTCTACTAATCCAAGATCCACAGATATAAGAACTTTGTATAGTCTAGGCTGCGCTCCTGCACAACCAGACACTCAAGGCTGATGCAATCCCAATGCACAGGTCACATACTGCATTTTGAGTGATGTGGTTGTGACTCAGGAGTGGAACTGGGGGGGTGGAGCCTGGGGACACATGGGAGGGCCTGGGGCTGTGGGGTGTTGGTCAGGGGTGGAACGTTTTAGCCACCTGAGTGGGGGACAGCCACTGTGCTCTGGCAGCCCTCAACCCAACCATAACTCTCTTTGCACTACAGGATACAGAATGAGCTGTACCTGCAAATGCCTGGGATACATCAGGGCAATGGAAGGTCATGAGGGCAGTAGTGGGATTAGACTCACCTAATTTCAGAGTAGACTCCTAAATGCGAGCTGTCACACTGAGCTTTCCAGGAAACACGAAGAAATAAGTGGGTTTATTATGCAATTCATCTGCTGTTTTGACCATCTACTTTAGGAAGAGATGAATCACCATAGACTCCATCGACAGTATTGACTGGCTCTCCATTGACTAGCAAGGGAGCCACAGGTGACTAGCTCAAGTGCAGATTTCTGCTTTAGTCGGGCAAATCTAGAGTGCTTCATGCCCATAGTGTGAGACTTGGCTGCTCTGAGTAGCTCAGACTGTGATATTTCAGTCAATAACTTTTGTGGCAAGCACAGTATTTATGGAGAAGTGCCACCTACCAGGAGGAGTAGACAAAAGAAATAGCATGTGTGAAATAGAGGTGCCCCATGATCAGCAGGGAATAAAGTCTGTGTTTCATGCTCCTACATTACATCCCTCAAACCTTGTGTCTCTTATAGGAGGTTTCCATGTCTTCACAGAGAGATTAGTTCAGGTATGAACTAATCATACTGATGTTTAGTTCATGATGATTGCTGTCATCTCTCTCCTGCAAACTGAAAGGGTCCTGTTGAAGCTGTATCTCATCCCCCTGTGGCTATTGCTGTACCATATCCTCAGTGCATCATCCACTTCTGAGGAAGTCTTGGGTCACCAGGAAAGAAATCCACTGGGTCATCAAGAAAGTGTATGCTTGAAAGAGAGAAAAAAAACATCAGTCTGTAGGAGTGTATGCCATTAAAAGTAAAAACCAGCCTACACATGTAAGAGTGGCAGCCTCTACAGTGTGGTGTACGTCCACACACTTAGCCCGTTGTTTCAGAAACCATCTCCTTTCGTCTGTGATCACTCTCGACTGTTTGCAGTCTGTGTGAGGTGACGTGCATAGAATATTACTATGAAAATGTGCATTCTTGTTAATAGGTATAGTTTAGGATGATTGTTAGCAGAGCATAAGGCCTTATTGATTGAAAGTGGCATATGGCAAGGATGTATAATGATTCACTTTGGCTGCTAGTTTGAAATCCTATTCATGGATGAAAAAACCCCCACTCTCCTTTGCAGTCAGGCTTCATTCTTTCTGCAGCGTGTTTTTCAAACTGGGCCATTTTACAAGTGATCCATAGGAGAGATTTCCTGCTGTCCTGGGTGTGTGCTCAAAGCTCTTTTCAGTCCTTCAAGGGCAGGTCACAAGAACAAAAGCTGAAGTTATCGTATGCCTCCCTTTGAGGAAAAGGTTGGTTGTCTTGCAGCTCTCTCCTCTAAAACTCCTTTTCAGGGCATTTAGTGTTTATGAAAGGTGGTAGACTTGAAAACCTGATGCATGGTAAGTGACAGCAAGAGGAACAGCCAGAGCAATGTCTATTTTCCAGCGGCATGCCTTGGTGTCTGGTGGGAGAGTGGGTAAACCCCCACTTGTGGCAACAGCCTCGTGGAAATGGTTTTGACATTTTTATCAATTGCATTTTTGAAAGATGAAACTACCAGGGCTTCAGCAAGCTATAGTAAAGGTGAGCGCTCCTCCAGATCCAGCTTCTCTTCACCAGGGGGAAAAATACATGTTCTTACATGGCATTAGTAAATACAAAGTAATTAACCCAGTAAAGGCAAAGCAGCTAAATTAATATATGTGAACTGACAGAGATAAGCCCTGAGGACCTCATCCATCTTCCATGTATGTTAGCAGGTCCAAGCGAAGCTGGAGTTGTCTCACCTGGTTTGCCATGTGTAGATTGACAAGATAAGCACAGATCTTGCAGCTGGGTAAAAGAGGTACCTTGTGAGTATTGAATGCCCACCCACCACATAACTGCAGGATGTGTTGAACCTCAAAAGGGGTGTCCTGAAGGACAACATCTCGTAGTGACACTGCCCCGGTGCATCATGCGACTGATGTTGATACTGATCCCAGCACCTGCTCCCTCACCACTGCCAGGAGGGCAGCGCTGGGAAGGGTTTTGCTAGGTTGGTGGAGCCATGGAGAAATAGGTGATCCCAGCAATCACTCAGAGCTATCATGCCACCTTCACCATACAGGGGGAATCTGCAGACACTGGTCCTAACCCACCAGTGGATCAGCTCATCTGGGAAGATATCCAATGTAGGGAAAGTGTGATCTCTGCCCATTCCTGTAGCCATCTCCCTGACCGTTATCTGGCTGGTTTAATAGTATATGTTCAGTGATATCTGGACATTTTTCTTGGCAACAGCACCATGAATGATTCAAATGGCATTCTCCTCGCTACTGGAGGTACAGCCATGGTGTTTCCCTCCCAGCAAATAAAGAGCAGAGTTTTCATATATGTGTCTTCTGGGAACTAATGCTTTCTAGGAATTGCTTACAAAGAATTAAATAACCCATTTGATTGTCATCCAGAAGCCCTGGGCTTACTACACGATCTTGCATGATTCTTTTTTCCAGGGAGATACTTCTTCAAGATGGTCTCGAGGATTTGCCTGTGGTAGGCAAAACAGGGCTCCCTTGAATAAAATAACTCTGAACAAGCAAATAAACTGAATGCCTTTCATTATACCTGTCACCAGTTTATTTACTCCATGGCCTCTTTCTGCCATAAAAGTCTTGAGTGATTTCAGCATACTAAAACATCTGCACTCATTTTCAGAAAATAACAACAACTGCCAATGTATGAACTCACCATTTTCTCAGAACGCCTATTGTTCAGTGTCCGACCCTTATTGTTTCTCATCTCCTGTGAGTGGTTTACAATGAATTCCACTTTATTTACAGTGGAAAGCAAAATATGTCAGAGCAAGACAATCGACTATAAGCCTTCAGTCAATAACAGCTTATTTTTGTTCATGCTAAAATGTAGTCATTTCTTGCATTCATTGAAATCGGTGGCAAAATTCCCATTTGGAGGTATCTGTTTGGTCCTGTGCCAGATCCTGTGCTCCTGCTAAGTGTAAGCTAGTATGCCTTACCATACACCTTCTAAAACTGGATCCAACATGCATAGACTATCTATCTGACTTATATTTTCATAGGCTCCATAAGCCATCCTGCAGTGAGTGCTCACAGTTTAAGACCTTATATCAGGACAATACTTCAGCATTGCTCAGCTCATTTGCTGATTAGGTACCTTTGTAAGAGATTGAGCTGTTGACAGGTGAATCATCGCTGTCCCACAGTGTCTTAGTCTTTACTCTTGGTTTGTGGCCAACATCAACTCCCACTGAAGGTCTTTCTTATATAGTTTTCCGGTGAATGCTTTATATGGGGTCATCACATCTCAGAGATAAACACTGAAAAGCTGAAGCATGCTATTAAGCTTCTTAAAACATTAGAAAGACAATCATTTTGACAGAATAGATGTTAATCACACTTATATAAAAGCTTTTCATCTTCAAAGCATTTAACCAACATTAATTACATGTAATTGGCTTTTCCATGTACGTCATGCAGAACGCACCTTTCATGTCACTTGTCGCTGCTATCTTACCCAGGATTACTGAGAGAAAGCTGTGCCTCTTCAGTGCAGCATGGCTTCCTGAAGCCACCTGAGGCCTCATCTTGCAAATCACAAAGGGCAATATTTAAGACAGCAGTTGCACAGAATGTAGACACCTCAGCTGAACTGAGAGGTCTGTGGGAAAAAAACAATGCCAACACACTTGGGTGGCTTTAAAGTTATAAGTGTCTCCATTTCTCTGGCAAAAGCTTCTGAGGAGACTCTGAAGTTTTGCTGTTCCCCATGCCTGGGGATGTCTCTGTCTTCATTAAGCCCATCCAGGTCCCATACCCACACATGGGTGTTCACAAGCAGTGCTGCTTGAACGCCCAGGATGCCCTAGCGAGAAGGCAAGGCACCTTTGGACTCCAACAGCACTGCATTTGAAAGGCTACAGTGAAAAGAGAAGAGACCACATTTTCCGTAGTAACCTTGTCTTCAAGCACCCAATAAGTTGAAAATGTGGGTCCATTCCCTTCCTCTGTCTGAAACCCCAATCTGCCACCACCCTGTCATGTTTTTCTTGCATGATCTTTTCACTGAAACAACTGTTACATTCAGCCAGAAGCAACTTGAAAAAGCTAAGATTTTTATTCCAATTTACAGCATGTGTGAGACAAAAAAAAAGATTTCTTGTCCAGTGAACTGTCAGGATTCAGCTAGGAAATATGAATGCCACGTGTCCTTGGAAAAGCTGGCTAGTATTCAGGTTCCCTAGAGCTCAAGGCTGAAAGGAAGGGATTTTGGAAGCATTAGTCACACACACACACACACACACACAAAATCTAACAAAAAGGATAAGTCAAGAAAATTTCTGAGAAAAGCAAAAGAAAAAAAATTGTATATAGGGACAAATTCACAGGGAACTTTTCCTGGAGATGAGCACTGGATGGGAGGATAAGTTTCACAACAGATAAGAAAACAAATCTGTGACCAACAGCACTACCCAGGTCAGAGCCATAGGACCTTTCCTATAAATCAGAGATAGGTGAAGGTCCTGATAGATGTCTTTACTCTGTTTGGCTGTCTTTCAGAAGGTAGTATTGAAAGTGGTATGATGCTTGCTGTCATAGTGAATGTAGCAATGTTTACAAGCTGATAATCTCTGATCATATATGTAGCTAACAGAGCTAAAATGTGCCGTTAGCTCTGTGGTTCATAAATGGATGAAAGCTCCACCTGGCATTCCTGCATTGTGTTGAAGTAAATAAAGGTGCTTTCCCAAAAGCCCAGAATTTTCTTAACTTTTATTCTTAACCCTCAACTTTTACTCGTAACCATAGATAGCTACAAAGGCCAGAGACTGAGCTTCCCACAGGGCTCTTTGGGTCTGTGGATAATAAGTTTTAAACCTCTTGAACTGTCTTGCACATTGGAAGACTCTCCATCCTTCATTAGCATGTATTAGAGAGAGGGAGATGTACATGGTACAGGCAGGATGAGCAGAAAAACAGTCCTGCTGTGCGAAAGAGAATTCAAGGAGCCCAGGGACCTAACCCTAAATCATAGGGAGGCAGATTTTCAGAAAAGCATTTAGGTGGCAGATTCCAGTGCAAGCCATAATTGTACTCATAAATCAACAAGATCCTTTAAAAATCCCACGCAGTGTCACCTGCCCTCGGTAGCTAGAGTGGCTGTTTATTTTGCAGACATCTTCACAATTTCATTCTCAAGATTATAATTCAATTAGTGGTAACACAGTTCTGTCAGTAAATGGTTTAAGTGCTTTATTGGTTCAGAACTAGAAGACTTCACCTTGCAGGATTGAGCCCTGTTATCTATTCATATTTCATTTTCAGCTTCTACAAGTAACCCCAACCAGGCTGGGAACACTAAGTGCAAAGTTACGGGAGATGACTGTGGCAATTTCTGAATGACAAGAGCATGTAAAAGAAATGTCAAGAGTCTGTGTGCTTCAAGCTTTTATGTTTCAAGGAGAAACAAGAAGAAAGGAGGGACAATAAATCAAATGCAACAGCTTAGCATGCTCCATCTCTGAGACTTAACCTCTTGAAAGCCATGTCCCCGACACAACGCGGGCCACACTCCTTTGATCGGGTCCATTATTTTCTGCGAAGTGATGGAAGCAGCAGGGTGAGCTCCTCCATGCATGCCCAGGGGCCATGTATACTATGCTTTGCTTGACATGTGCTATGCATTTATGGGTTAACATCAAACATGAGCTGATTTATAATTTTTAATCAAAAAAGGATTATAACCTAATAAATCCTAATAACATATTCTGTCTGGAGGTTATGTGATGTAGTCATTCAATATACTGGTAGTCTTGCTCTCCTGAGCCTGGAAGATGGGGTAAAGTGTTTTACTTTTCAGTAAGCTGCTCCTTGGAAATGCTTAAATGGATCAAGACCCTCTAAGCACCATGATGCAAATGGTCATCCCGTTGGATGGAGCCTTGGATGATATCACAGGTTTTGAAGTACCTAGACAGAAACACACTGGGAAGCTTGCAGCGTCCCTATGTACTGTATACCTCCTCTGGCTTTCAAAGGCCAAGCATTGCTGGTTAAGGGCTAATTACTGGTAGTTAGCTACTTGAATCTAAGCATTAAAGATACCAAACACATCATCAGTGATAGTCAGAGTCCTAAGGAGCCCTCAACAAATTGCTAGAGGCTAAGTGTTGGTTTGTAAGGGCCCATCATATTTTGAAGTTAAAAAATTGTGACCACACAAAGAAGTCTTAACCCTCTCTATTGGATTTCCTGGATTTTGGCTCTCCCACCCAGATAGACAGGTACTATCATGGGGAATCTGCAAGTAAGTCAGACCTGCCAATTTTCGAAGGCAATTTCTGAGCCCACTGTTCTGAAAGAACGATCATCTTCTCTCCAATCCATACTCTGCCTCCCAGCAAAAGACTGTCCTGGAAGAACATTTTCTTCCCAGGAGACCTAATTAACATTACAAGACTAATGGAGGCTAAGTGTAAAGAATTTTTAAAAGTTCTTTTTGACTGCAGTGCCATTTTTAAAACTTCTCCTCCCTGTTCTTTGTTTGCACACAATAGCTAATACACCACAGTGGGGATGTGGTAGGACTCAAGAGGTTCGAGATATTTTCAAGCTAGTTTTAACTGTCTTGATGTTGCCTTATGCTTCCTGCCATGTTTGGACCCATCTGGGGCTTTTTAGCCTCCTCCTATAATCATCTTCTAGCCAGGGATGTTCTCTTTGAATGTATGTATGTGCATGGTATGATGAGGCTCAATGGGTGGTCCATGAGCAAGACCTCAACAGAAATTCCTAGCCTTTTGCATCTTAACTGCTACTGGAGAAGAATGTCAGTGGGAGCCTGACCCAAGCCACAGCAATCTCAAAAGGAGTTTGGAGCTGTTCCTTTATGTGCTGATTTACTAATTATGGAAATATTTTCAAACCAATCAGACAGATAAATAGTTCAGGATCAACCAAGTCTGTGTCAGTAGAACTGCTCTCACTCAGGTGTTGAGAGTGTGGAAAGGACACTTTGAGTGGTGATTCACTTGCAATTCTTTGGTTTGGCAAATTTTTTCAGGACAGTTACAATTTTGAAGATACATACCTGGAAAAGGCAACTTTTGGGGCTTTTTACCACTAGGCTACAGTTAAAACCGCAGCTTTCTGCAGGACTCAGATAAACAAGCCTGGGCTGAAAGACCTCAGTTGCAATCTTTTGTAATATTCATTAACAGTGCTTTGCAATAGATCTTGGACATGGAAATTGATACACTTTCGTCTTAATCCATTGCTTTTCAAAGCAAATCCTGAATATACTCTGCTCCTTCCACCAGTGTTTGTGGAAAGAGGGCACACAAAGAGCGTCTTCTCTCTCTCCCTGCCTCAGAGGAAGTGGTTGCCTTTAATTTTTATTGTACTAGCAATGACTGTATTACTATAATAAAAGCATCTGCCCAGTATTTCCAAACTCCTCTTTTGGGAAATAATAGCTGTGCTTTCACAGTCTCATTGAAATTCAGGATGAAAAGGGGTGTCTGTCTCCCCACCTAGGTCCAGACACGTCACTATTTCTTCCCTTCCACAGTTAGAAAACATCTTCTGCTCTTCATTTCTCAACTTGTCAGAGCATTAAGGCTCTGCTATAAAAGCAGTAAACACAGCTAGCACACTGTTCCTAACAGTCCGGTGAGCCAACCAGGCTGTTCACAGAAGAAGACGTTATATCCGAACACATTTCCTGGGAGAGAGGGATGACTGTGTGAACAAACAAAAGTTCAGTCAACTTCTCAGAAGAGAAAGTTTCCTGAAACCGGAGTGAGACTTATCCAAAACCCTGCCAAAAACCCCACCAGATTTCCAAGAACAGGATTTGTTGGACCTGGCAGAACCCACCCAAAATTCCTCCAATTAAAAAATTGCTGTAATTAGAAGGTAAATTAAAATAATAAATCCCAGTTGTAAGCAAAGTCCAGCTATAAAACAAAGCAGATAAATGTGCCTGATTCAGACAAAGTGCTAGAAGTATAGAGCAGCCTCCCTCAGTGCAGTTATTCCCCTTCACCAGCATTGTTCTGGAATGAAAAATTGGAATTTGGAGCACAGGTAATTCACAGATCCAAGTCAGTTTTTAATTCTGCTTAGCTCTTAGCACAACTCAACCCTAACCCTGATCCAAAAGAATGGATGTTACTAATGGATGCATTCAACAGGCAGCTTCCTAATCTCCTTCTTTCCTTCCAGGTAGTCTGTGCTGTATCTGCAGCATCAGACTGTGACCTTAATAGGTAGCTTGGTAAGTCTATCTATTACAATCACAATCTTTGCCAAACCTGGAGGCTTTCAAGCCTAAAATGGTGAGCTGCTACACTTTGGATTAAAGACACCAAGGGCTGTCTGGATGGAGCTGCAATAGATCTTTTCTCTGAGAATGAGATAGTGAGAGAGCTGCAAACACACACTTATGGCTTATAACATGAGTGTCCTGATTCAGCCTCTTCCAAGGCATTGCATAGTGGGTGTTTTTGGGAGCTGGAGATGCAGTTCTAGGGTGCAAAATGATCACTGTCATCCTGCTCAGTGAGACACAGAGAGCTGGAATTTCTCACAGAGTTTGTGTCTGCACCCATTGATGTCCCTGGCAAAAGCACCTGCGAGTTTTAATGCTGCAGTTTTAGGTTCATAATCAAAGTCTGTGACTGTATTGCAGATCCTAAGGATACAGATACCTGTTTTTATAAAGGCAAAACACCCATCAAGGGCTTCTTTAATTGCACATAAGCCCTGATCTCTGCAGCTTCAATTTTATAAAATGTGTTCAGCTCTTACTGCCTTAAACCATCTGAGGCTACAAAATTGTCCCCAGTTTTTTAAAGCCCTGATTTTTCAGTCATGTTTTAGAGTGTCCTGAGACTTTTTTGAGAAATGAGGCTTTAGCCTGGCTAATAAAGAAGCAATAATAATTAGAAAATCTCTTGCTCAGTGCAGATTTTATAACTCCGCAGATACCGTGGTATTAACATTCTGTTTGTCCACCTGTTAGAAGAAACAGATCTGAAGAGTCATAACTCTAAAACAGTGGGTGACAATTTAATGAAAAATTGAGCTCTGCATTTAATTTCCTTTTAAGTTCAGTTGAGCATTCTGCAAGATCAAAGGGGCTTTGTGGTTTGCAAATGATCTATGATATCAGAGAAACAGATTATAACCCAGGCACAGTTTGGTATTTAAGTAAGTATCCGCTTTTAATACCAATGTTTAAAGTAGGCTAATGGAACTAAAGCGTAAGTGTAATTTCCTATGATACAAGTCTATAATCCAGTTTAATGTATCAGTCAAACACTAAAAGCATATTGTGAATTTATTTCAATCGCTTGGCCCCATTTGGAAATTACCCTGAGACACCACAAAACATTTTTAACAAAACAAGAAATCCTACCTTAATTTGTAAGCTTTTGGTGCAGGGACTGCACCTGTGCACTTGCAGAATGCCTGGAGAAATGGGTCTCCTGGGTTCAGTGTAAGAAGAATAGTTAAGCAACAGCAACACTACACATCAGTGAGGACTTCCTTTTAGTATGGTTGCTAGAGCTCTGCCTAGAAGGCATCCTGCAGCTAACATCTCCCCCTTTCATATCTATGCAACATTATGTGGGCAATAGACTTGCAAAAAACAAACCAAAACCCCCCCCCCCCAACCCAAACCAAAACATTATTCCAGGTTAAAAGGTTCCTCTGTGGTAGTTTTTGCTTGTTTGTGGGGTTTTGGGTATTTATTTTATTGTATTTTTTTTTTAACAAGTCCCTATAGCAGCAGATTCCATATTTTCCCTTTCAGAAATGACCCTGATCCAACTTAAACCTAACAAGGTTTTTCCCCTCCATGTTTCAGAGAAGAGGCTGCTACAGACTCCCTTCTCCTGTCACTTGCACACTTCTTCTTACTTACTTGCTTAAATTTATGGCCAATTCATTCTTGTTTATTCTTGTGCCAGTGTTGTCCTTCAGGCTAATAGGTCTATGCTCCCCTTGATGTTTACCTCCCTGATACGTTTATAAGCAGTCATTATATACATTTGTCTTCACCAGGCTGAAAGAGTCGAATTTGTAATCGCCTCTTGCAAAGCAGTTTGTTCACTTCCCTGATCGGTGGTTCTTCCTGTTTCAATCTGAATTCATCAGTTTTGAACACCAGTGATGGGAATTGTACATGCTGTTCCAGAAGAGGCCACATCAGCTGCCTCTACAACAGCCGTGTCTTTTTCTCCTGATGCATCTCCGGATTGCATTAGTCTGACATGATGTGACATGGTGTTGGTAGCTCAGACGTCTCATGATTAACGAATACGTTTGGGTCTTTCTCCTGTGCAATGTCAGTGAACCCTCAGAATTTCTGGTTACAGCTGGAATTAACACAAGCTTCAAGGTCATGCATTCAGGATTTTACAGTTTCATCCCCTTTTCAGTATTTCACTATGTGAGACCATGCAGGCTTTCCTGTAGGATATCTGGAGCCCCTTCAGTACTGATAATACTTCTCAATTTGATGTCACCAGCACATTTTCTTTCCCTCCCTTCTATCTTTGGTGCCAAGCTCTACCTGTATTGTTCGCTTCACTGCTCAGCACAACTGATGATCAGTTCTCCTCAAGGTAGTTCCTTGCCCTTCTCATAGTACACTGTTCATTTTTGTTTTTTTCCAACTAACTCATCATTTTCCATGTGTCATTGCATAAAGAACAAGACGAGACGACTGTTTAGCTTCATGGGCCAAGGTGGAAGCCCTCTGATCAAAGCTGCCCTCAAACTGGCACCAAATTTGGAATTAGATCCATTTTACTGATACCTGTAACCACTAGTCTGCTGCACAGCCATGGTCTAGAATATCAGTTGTCTTTCTGTGAAAACAACAACAAAAAACCTCATGTCTCCCTGATTAGATTTGAGATTTTTAACTCTTTATCACTCATTTGGAGAGGTGAATTTTTTTGCTAGATTTGTCTTAAAGCAGCTCTTCAAGACTGGCTCAAGCAAGACTATCATGGGTAGTTTGGGATGCCATGCTGTTGATGCTATGTGTAGTGCTGCTACCTGTGGACTTGTAAGGAATGTGGCTGGCATTTTTAAACTCAGAGAATATGCTGAAAGTCAACAGGAGCTAACAGTTCCTTTGCTTTGAAAGTCTAAATTTACAGCCATAATGCTTTCACATCCCCATTTCTTTCTCTTGTATCCCAAAGTGAAGCAAGAGGTATCCAATTAAGCACAAAAATACATGACCCAGTTACCAAAAAATAGGTATGTGGTAAATGAATATAGGGATATCCAGGACATCTGGGTGAAGTAGATATGATATCAAATCTACTTATGATCCTTTGCAGCATCGAGTGGGAAAAGCTAGACCATTTCAGATGACACTAGACCCCTATCTTCAGGCAACTGAAACATGCCCATCAATCATGAATCACTTGTTTCCCCTGGCTAATGGAAAGAATTTGCTTTGGAGGAACATTATTGGACAAATGAATACAAGCCAAATGCAAAAGAGAGACTGAAGTTTTGTCAGAAGGAGCTGAAGACTAAAGATTTGAGGTCCGTAGAAAACCTCAAGTGCAGAAAACTGGGAGGAGAATGGGGTCCTGGGAGCAGGGCAAGGAGGAGGAAGAGTGAGAAAGACCCCAGATGTATCCCAAAGACTTCTTTAATAACATTGACCCTACTGACCAATTTTTAACTGAGTTTCCTATTCTGAAACTGGACAGACTGAGGTCAGTAGCTTTGCTTAGACAGGAGGAGCAGGAGAAGCACAAGGCTAAGTGACTTAGAATAAATGGAAACATCGAAGTATCAAAAGTAGGTCATCAGTTGTAGTATAATAGGATAGGTGCTTCAGTTTTCACCTCATTAATCCAGTTGCCCCACTGGATAAACAACTCTGCCTTGTAGTTAATCTTCAAATAAATATGCTCTTAAAACCCGGTGGGTATTTGTCTAATATAGAATAACTGTCTTAGTGAAGCTAAATTAAATGCTTTTGGGTGAACTTAATTTAGCCTCTTGCTGGAGTGGTTTCCTGAATGAAGTGAGGGAGAGGAAATGCTTAACTCCTGTCTGGAGCAAGGATGGTGACACCAAAGGCAGCTGGAACTTCTTGCTGGGAACAAATTCCTCCTGTGGAGCTAAGCACGCACTATGTGACCAAAAAATATAGGTTATTAGCACTTGTGTGACACCTTTTCATAGTAGATCATCAAACTTTCAAGTGTCGTCAGTGTCACTGATGTTGTTTTACATGTGAGGAAATCATAATGTGGAGAAGGGCACCTAAAGTACTAGCAGTGAAGCTGTGAGCAGAGCCAAGGGCTCTTCTTCATTGAGAGTTACAATGTCAAGATGCCTTGCTTTCCCAAGGCCATGGGGAAAACTATAATTGCATGAGAGCTGACCTTCTCAGAGTACAACCCCTCTCACACATGTTCTATCTCAGGAACATACAGGAGGCTGCAGCAAAACCAACCTGCCTCCATCCTGCCCTGGACCTTGTCTGAGACAATGTCGGGCTTTGTGCAAGGAAACCCTCTGGAGACCATGTTCTGCACAAAAGCCTTATCTCAGCTACTAATGGTTAGGAGATGGCAGAACCCCTGGAGCTAGAGCATGCCTGTTTAGTCCAAATAATCTCTTCATGTACGCTATGGCAGTACTGGGTTTTAATTCCTCACAGGAATGGTCAGTCCCTCTTTGAATCTCCCTAAGTCCTTGGCCACTACAACATCCAGGGAAACTGAACTGAGCTCCACAAACCCATCACATTCTCCATGGTGACATGGAATTTCTTACTAATCTTGAATTTCCTGCCTTCTATTCTTTTATATTATGCCTTGGATTGGGAGACATGAAAAAAAATAATGCTGAGCCAGCCTCCTTTTCACTGTTTCAGATAGTGAACTGATAGGCAACCAGCATGTGTCCCTTCCGTTTGTAGCCCAAGCCCATCCTCAGCCCTCACAGAATTTCTGGTTCCTTCCTGATGCCCCCAGCTCTTCACCACTCTGCCTGATGTCTTCCCGGCTCTGCAGCACCTCTGCCCACAGGCTCAGGCATGCTCACACCTCTTGGGTTCTTTTTCACCATTCCCCCTCTTTCTCTGCCACAGGCTAGACAGCACGAGCTCTTATCACAGCCCTTCTTATTTAGCTCGCTTCCACTGTAAACACCACTTATCTTTTCAATCTCTTACCATATAAGATTTTTTTTTCCCAGGTCTCAAATTATTCTTGTCATCCTTATCTGAACATCCTTTAATTCCCTTGGCAGTGACATATAGCATTCCTGATGAGAGAGAAGCCTTGGTTTTATACCACGCTGAAATTTACTCCATCCCATTTCTTACACATCCTAACCTTTTGTTTGCCTGTATGACAGAATTTGTACCTGAGCTGAAAACTTAAGTGACAAGGGTGCAATAATTATTCAGAGATATTTTCTGTTGGTCAGTGCTGTTACTAAGGTGCTTCATTGTTTCTCGAGCTTTCTGCAAGTGCATTCCCCTTTTGAGCTCATCTTTCCTTGTACAACACTCCAAACAGGATGCTGCTAACTGCCTTTCATAGCTGACAGCAGCTCGGGTTCACCAGGGTAGAAAAGGCACCTGTAATTAGTGGCTGCAGAGACAAACACTCACAAGCCCCCAGAGAGGACTGGTATTCAGCCAGTGTAAGTCAGCACAACTTAGTTTGTTTTGCCTTAATTAATATTTTTGTAATTAATAGAAGATTTTTGTAAACCTTTTCAAGTCCCTTTAAATTATCCTGAGATCCCCTGCCATCTATCATTGCAGCAGTGTTATGATAGTGGTGTATCTGCAGCTAGTAAGTGTATTCAAATTCCTCTCCACTCTTTTTGTATGGATTATTTTACATTCACCAACAATGGCTTAACTGAGGGATAACAGGGCAAGGACTCTCACCTTAGTCTGGGTTTATGTGATACCTAACAAAGTAAGACCTTGATCCATAGCTAAGCCCACAAAATAATACTACTGCTAATACTAACTTGTCATGTATGTTCTTGCTGTCTACTCGCCTAATTCAGTTATGACCTTCAGAAATTCTTTGTCACCTATTCTTGGACACAGGAGTGATGTTAGCTATAAATTTTACCACTTTGCTTGTCCATCCTTTTTCTGCATCACTCTTTCTTGTCTTTTAGTTTGTATCTATCATCTTTTTGTCTGTTGGTCTTAGATTTCAAGTTGTTTTGGACATGAATGTTCCCTCATTGAATATATGTCTAACATGCTATGCACTTTACCAGCAATAAATACAAATTAATAGTATCTTGTCACATGAACCATTCCACTGAAGTTAAGAGAACTCCTAGTAGGAAAAGACATAAACTAAATAACAGTAGTAGAATCTGTCCCTAAGAATTTGTCTTAATTAAAATTATAACTGCACACATTAATAATTTACAACTGAAAAGGTTATGAAAGTGTAATGTTTAATAACAGTAATGCAAAAAGGTGATACTTAATTTCCACCACCCGCATGAATGTTCATCCAGTGAATTTAGAAATAACTGTGGCTGTGTGGTTTGTTCTGTAATTAAGATTTGATTAATCCCTAAAGCTCAGTTTAACTTAGATTAGACCTTTATTGATTTGAATTTCTTTACAATTGCACTCATAGTATAGCAAACTTACCTGCTCATCATCATGCTGTTCATAGTGCTAGCAACGGATTTAAGGAGTCTGTCTGGTCTTTGACTAGGGTGTCACAAAGCTTCCTATAGAAAAAGTGTCCATGTCAATGAAAGGCATCCAACTCCCTTGGATATGCATGCCATAATGAGAAATGACTGATGTGATATTAAGAGCAAACATTTCTTCCAGTACTAGCTTTTGCCCTCTTGAGCTGCATGATATCAGGCACAAACCAATGTCCATCAAAGCCAATGAGAACTCTTTCCCCTTAATCACAAACACAGAGCTGTGGGTCTTGCCATGAGTTTATCTTCTCACAGAGAAGGGGAAAATCCCACCATGGCACAAGGCTTTCATTGCCAATGAGATGTAGTTACAAGAACTGGAGGAGATAAGGGCACAGTATGAAGGGCGCATGTATGAAAATTAGGTCAACTCCAGGACTTCACGAGGCAGGAGTAGACCAAAATTCTTCATGCAACTTCTCTTGAAAATCTTAGTGATGGAAAGTACAATTCCCATGAGGACCCATGTCCTCTCATCATTACAAGACCAAGAATTCTTGAACCTAAGTTGAGCAAGTCCAACTTTTCTGGCTTTGGCAGAGCTGCAGATGATTGTAATGACTCTCTCCAAAGACCTCAGGACCCCGTCACTTAGAATAAACATACCAGAATGCAGATCTTGGCTTTGCTAAAAAGAAATAGGAAATGATACAGAGTTTCTGCTAGACTTTATAGTAATCATCACATGATAAGATCTGAGAATCACAGGAAGGATTCTAACCCTTATTGAGGACTTGGAGAACAGCACTGTCCCTAGAGTCTGCAACTGCCTCTAATCTACTCTGGTTGCAGAGTTTTAGCCCAAATCTCCTCCCATGCCAAACCTTGCTGCCTCAGACAGATACGTGCTGAGCTGGAAGGCTACCTGAACACTCAAAAACTCCTCACACAGGTGCTTGTCCTGTATCTAACAGGTAGCTCTTCTTATCCAGCTTCTGAAAGAAACCATCTGTTAAACAACTCCCTCAATCCACATCAGCTCTATGGGTGCTCTAGAATTAAAACTGTAGTGAAGCAATGTAGCCAGGCTTAAAATTCACTATTAGGAGGATTCATGGTGACTCCACAGCATCCAGAGAAATTCTGCTTTCTAGGAATATTTACTTTCGGGACCTGCTGGCTACCTATTAGCAGCAGATTACCCTAAAGTGGCACTTTTAAATAGCCAATTAACCCTCACAGGGCAGTCAGCATCATACCAACAAGAGGATACCTGGAAGGTGAACAACATTTGTTTCACATATAAGACTGCCTGGTAATGAATGACAACTTGTTACAGCTATTACAGCCAGAGTGGCCAAGTGTTAGACTCCTGTGTCTGTTGCAGTGTTTTTTATTTTTCCCCTGGTTCCCTCCACGTTTTAAGGGAGATTTCAGAACAACGAAGCAGAAGTCAGAGCCACTGTTCAGCAATGGCCACACAGCTGCTGGCTAGGGATGGTCCAAGTGCAAAACCCTGGGATCCAACCCCCAAAGGGTAAGGAGGGGAATTTCAAAGGAGGCAAATGCCTGAGACTGCCCTGTCTTTGGAGACGTGGCAATGCTCATCTGTAACTGCAAATGCGAATACAAGACGTGAACTAAGAAAGCCCTGATTCTCCCTGTTTAAGTGTACTAGCATCTCTGCAGGTGGAGGTGATGGCTTTCTTGCAGGTCACCAGCTCCTAGAAATGGGAAATGCTGTGTAAACAAGACCTAGGAGGCTGTGTTGTGCAGGTTCCTGAGGTCTGAACTCTTGCTTTCTGTTACTGTTTATAAGGAAGGGGCACATCTGTGGAAATGAAGAAAAAGAAGACTATAGCAGCTTCTTTAATCTTGCTGGTGATTCACCCAGTGGCTCTTCCTCAGAGACAACAGGAGAGACAGTTCTGTTGAAATCATATAGACAATATGTGCTATCTGGGTTATAAAAGGAAAATCCTGGTTACTGTAGACAAGTCAAAGTAGTGTGCACAGTGCAGCTTCTGCTGTGGGTACAAAGGGGAAGATTGCATGTGAGACAGGACTGACCTCATCTTACACCCCAGCACCTGAACCAGGGCAGGCAGAGAGCTACGTCTCTAATAACAGAGCAAGATTTTTATGTTTATTTTTTTCCCCTCATGATACCCAGCAGACATGGTTATGGGGGTATCAGCACACATTGCCTCCCAAGCCCTTTTTAATCTCAAAGGTCTGCTCAGTTTGAGAGGATGATTTAAATGTTCACAGCTCAGGTAAAGTCCTGTGACAATCAAAACATTCAAGCCTAAGGAATTTCCATTTGGTTTGGAGAGGAAACAGGAAGGTTTCCTCTCTTCCTGTGGAGTGTAAGAAAAAGCTGTTATAAGGTTTTCAGTCTATAGTTCCTGCTGCTTCAGGAGCCTGAAGTTATCCTATACATAGATGCTGCATTCATGGTTGCTTTCCCTCACTGATGTGACCTGCAAGGCTCATGATTTCTGCCGCTACTCAGGACAGGGGAAACAGTGGTCTGGAAGGGCTATTTAGCATTCAGAGAAGCGCAGTCAGACTAGGTGTCCAAACATTTCCAAGTTTCACTTGATGTAAGACAGCTGGCAGAGCTTCCCTAAGAACTGTCATCATGATGTTTTATTAAACCCAAACTTTAGTCCATGAGTTTTGATCCTGTTGAGTCTAAGATCCCTTTAGACACTAGCTCTGGAGGTGGCCTTTAAAGCTTGTACCCTCTTCTTGCTCTACATGAGCTATAAAGACCAGCTTCCACAGACTTCAGAAACAACAGAAACCTTCCCTCTCACCAAAACCACTTGACTACCATCTGCAGAGCTCCTGGTCACCCTGACAGTGTGAAAACAAACTGAAGATCTGAATGTCACATTTTAACAGCATTCCTAAGCCATGTGCACACTCAACACAGACACACCATGATTGTTACAGACCTGCAGAAACATGCACCTACAGGCAGGAGCATCCTGAAGACGTGAGCAATGCCCTTCCAGAGAGACCCCAAAAATTCCACATCTTCCCCTTGATCTTTTGTTATGATGCATTCTGTAAGTCCCATTCACTGGAAAGAGGTTTGCATATGTAATAGTTCCCTTTGCTTATAGTAATGCCCTTTATCAGATACTCATCTGATATTATTTCAAGGACCTTCTGTGGTAGCTTGTCGCTGATACCCAACACAGGAGAATTCCAACCTGGAAGAACAACTGTCCCATGGGTGGTAGATAGATCACCTACAGAGGCTTTCCTCTGAATAGGTTGCCTTGGCTAGCCGTAGTTATTCACTTTCTGTTCTGTTCAGTGTATCTTCCTGTGTTTTCTCTAATATTTCAGATCAAGTCCCCTGCACTTGCCAGAGCAGTTCAGCTCAAGAATGAGACATTTTTGCAGAAGTGAAGGCACAGTGTTATTTGACAATTAAAGTAGCATTCACAAAAAAAGTGAGTTTCCCAGCACACATTCATGTGACACTATCACATCTATGCTGATCAAAGTAGACTCAGAGGGGGAAAAAAAGGGATAAATGGAACTTCTGCTCCTATTTCTGTCTCCGTGCCCTTTAAGTCATCAAAACTTTCTGATAGTGTAATGAATCTGGGAGAGCAAACAGATAAAAAGCCATTCCTATGAAAGGGGGACCAAAAAGCATCGAAAATGACAAATTCCTCATTTTCTTAATTAATTTTCTTTCTGAGAATTTGGAGCTCCAGAACATGTACTCATTGGTGATGAGAGTGAAGGTAATAAACACTGCCACGTAACCTTGGCTGTTCCCTGCAAACTGCAGTTACCCAGAAGCCCAGTCACCTAACATAAAAGGAAACTATCCACTTTAATTAGCAGAGCAATCAAAAGGCTCTTATGCAGGAAAGCATTTATCACCAAATAGAAAATGAATGATACTTTAAAATTAGAATATGCAGAATTCGTAGCCAAAGGCACTCAGGGGAAAAAGAGCTTTGCACCAAACCAGACGGGGATTTTTTTTGGCTTCAGTCTAATGAACTTTAACAATAGATACCAGATTCTGTCTGGCAGCACATTTTAGCGATGGATGTGATTTTTCAGAAGTACTAAGCAAGCCTCACCAGTGACAGGAGGAAGAGGAAGTTGGCATTTAGAAAACTCTTACCAACCTGTATGCAGACCTCAAACCCATATCCTTGAAAATGTGTGTGGGGGGTTTGTTTGGTTTTTGGTTTTTTGGGTTTTTTTTAAATATTTGCCTTTATTTTCAAAATACAATACAAAGCAGCAGGGAAATATTATTATAATTGTTGGTGTTCATGAAGACTTCATTGTATCCCACCTACGGCCAAAAATGCTGTGCATGGAGAAACCATGCAACAGTGTATTTCATTATGGAGGATGGGCAAAGCTCAAATTGGAAGATGAGAGCAATCTTCTCCGAGTCTTCACCATACTTAATGAAAAAACAGAAATGCCCAAAAGTCAAGGGAAGGTTAGAGATAAAAATACCTTCCTGTCACCTTGGAAGTTCACATGGATTTTGAAGTGCCGGAGGCTGGAAATGTTTTTGAAGCATGTAGGAGGTGCTATCACTAAGTGCCCAATCTTCCTAGCAATTGTTAAAATGATAAATGTGGAGTTTTCCACTGGGTTTACAAATCTCACCTTACAAGGAAGCTGAAAGCTAAGAGGACTGTCGTTTAGCTCAGCCATGTTTCCTACCAAGGAAGTTCCAAACTTACTGCAAAAAGGCAACTGTACATCAGCCTGCTACAGACTCCCAAGTACAGATGAGATTATTTGATTGTAATGTTTCAAAATGCACAAGCTTGTGTTCATATGAACACAAATTATGCAAGTTGTCTTAGGTCTGCAAGGTTAGGATCCCACAAGTTGCATCCAAGAGGAAAGTTGGTCTGAATGCTAAGTAAGGCCATAATGACAGATTTACTCACAGCAGCTCTTCAGCCATTGAAGTATAAAGAGCGTAAAGGGAATGAGACAGGGTGTGGGTCCTGATAAACAGGAGAGAGACAAATGAGGAAGTGAACCCATATTCAGCCTACTTGTTTCTGTTTTCTTCAAAGGCCCTCCTTTGTTATGAGAAGATCTGTGATTTTATAGACCTACTGGAGTTACCATGATTTGCAGACTGTAACTTCGAGGGCTAATGTATACAACAGTTGCTTTGCCCAGCGAACATGAGATGACTCCCCAGTGTATTGTTTATTCCTCTGCTGTATATTCCTCAGATACGGCAGTTCTAGGAGTGGTCAAGATATATCAGCACCTTTGGTTACTGCTGAACTTTCTCACTCGTGTTTTTACCAGTCATTATAAGCAGGCACACATGTGGCCTACCTACAACTGATTTGCTGGATCAGAAACAGGTAATGCAGAACAGTGTAAACAAGAAAACCACAATCCAGCAACAAGAAGGTCCTTGTCTGAACCCAGCCTCTCTTCACATCTACACACAACTAAGCAGCCCTAATTCCACCTACTTCCAGTTGGTACTTGCCTTTTGCGTTTGGTATCTAGGCTGTTCTGCGCTTCAAAGACACAATAACTACCAAGATAATTTTTGAAACTCTGTGTACTAAAGAATTCAATTTGTCTGCAGAGATTTTAGAAGCACTTAATAAAACCTGCCTTTTACCCTGCTGTTGGTGTAAAAAACTCTCTTAATGCTGAAGCACCTTTGGATGTCAGTATCAGGGCCAACAGAGATATGCACAGAATAAACTAAAGCATCCCTTGTTTTATCCTGGTGGAACAATAACTTCCTTGTGGTTCAGCAGAAGATTTGAACAACTTTGTTTGCCTTGTTTAAGTAACGTGGCTCACCTGCTAGCTGGTAGCAGTCATAAACTAGTGGAGTAGGGAGGGTGGTGTCTGGTAGAGTCTGGCAGATCAGGTCCAGCGCCATCTGCCAGGAATGGTCTCAGAACTACTTAGGATGGTTAATCCATCACCATTTTTCCATTCATGGTTTCAATGGAAGTGAAGCTGGAGGATGCCTTTTGGATGGTCATAACCTATTGCTGATTGTTACTGTTTCCAGATCTAGATTTAAATGTCCAGAGCAATAGAGCTGCCACTGGAAATCATTCCATAGTGTAAGAGATTTGCTTGTTAAGAAATTATCCTGACTTCTAGGATGCCAGTCCTTTGGCCCAGTCTTAGCCCTCTTTAGATAGTCTTATAAACGCTATAGTATGGGCATATTGTATAATGTGAGATGACAGATCTGCTTCTGAATAGTCTGTTTTGACTGTACAGCACTGTGCAATACCACACTGGTGTGCTACTTTGAATCAAGCTTACAGTATCCACAAAAGCATGGTGTTCCACCCAACCTAATTAGGCCTTCCTCTCAATTGCAGTCACATCTCCAGATTTGGTATAGACACTCTATCCTTGCAAATTTCCACTCTGTCTTAACAAAGTCTCCAAAGTTACAAGTGTAGAGACAGTACAAAGGACACACCTTTGCAGCAAAACCAGATGCAATTGTAGCTTGAATAATTCCTACCTGATTGTAAAGTGTTGTAAGTATCTCCATTGTGAGTAAGGTCCTACACCTGGGTCGGGGCAATCCCAGGCACTGCTACAGGTTGGGCAGAGAAGAGATTCAGAGCAGCCCTGCAGAGAAGGACTTGGGGGTGTTGGTTGATGAGAAGCTTAACGTGAGCCAGCAGTGTGCGCTTGCAGCCCAGAAAGCCAACCATATCCTGGGCTGCATCAAAAGAAGCGTGACCAGCAGGTCAAAGGAGGTGATCCTGCCCCTCTACTCTGCTCTCGTGAGACCTCTCTTGGAGTACTGCGTACAGTTCTGGTGCCCTCAACATAAAAAGGACATGGAGCTGTTGGAGCAAGTCCAGAGGAGGGCCACGAGGATGATAAGAGGGCTGGAGCACCTTCCGTATGAAGACAAGCTGAGAAAGTTGGGGCTGTTCAGCCTGGAGAAGAGAAGGCTGCGTGGAGACCTCGTAGCAGCCTGAAGCACTGGCATGGGTTGCCCAGGGAGGTTGTGGATGCTCCATCCCTGGTGGTGTTCCAGGCCGGGTTGGACAGAGCCTTGAACATGGTTTAGTGCGAGGTGTCCCTGCCCATGGCAGGGGGGTTGGAACTAGATGATCTTAAGGTCCTTTCCAACCCTTACTATTCTATGATTCTATGATTCTATGATTCACACTGATTTGATAATAGCTTGAAATAGAGTTGAGATCCATAAGAGCAATGTTTAAAAAGTATATAGGCCAAACACAGTCATGCAACTAGCAGGCTGGCTATTCACAGCTTTAGAGGAAATCACCTCTGATGATAGTTTACACACATGGAAAGGAAAAGAGAAAGACAGTTTTCAGAGAGGACTGGAGGTAGCTGGTACTAAAGGCAAGGCTTGAGTTGCCCATATGACACAGCCAGCACAGCTCCTGCAATTGTATGGAACTGTGCTCCTAGTAAGTGGGCACATCTTGACAGCCCTCAGCACCTAGCCCTCAAGCTGGACCTGTGCAGAGAATTGGATTAGCAGTTGCAGCCAAACTGTATTTACCTTGGAGCCTACTGTTTCTTGCCAGGCCTGGTGAGGGAACAGAACTCTGAGAAGCTTATCCGGGGCTTCCACTAGACATATCAGTAGGTCTAACAAAACATTGTCACCATCATGACCCCCTTCCAACTTAGCTGCACTAAATTCTCCACTGGAGATTGTTTCAAGTTACAAGTGGCACCATTTTAGTTCTAAATCTATCCAAGTCATCACCCTGAGGTTCTCCTATGCTCACTGCACATCCAGTTGGCAGACCCAAGGGAGTCCAGGTCACATCTTCACCTCATCTGGGTCAGAAGAGTCGCTCTTGTCAAAGGCTTATTTCTCTTCTTCCTCCATACGTGGTGACTGGGTCAGGTGGACATCTGCAGTGTAGACAACTCCAAAGGTAGTTTGAGTGGGCTTCACCTTATCTGTCACCTTGGAAGCAGATTTAGGAAATTATAGAGCCTGAGGTTTTAGGGATGATTTCTGGGCATAAAGAAGAAAGGATACTCTAGTAAAACCAACTGCATGTTCTAAAACCCTGTCATCGTGTTTGCGCTCCAGCCAGGGGTGAAGGTTTCAGGCCCCTGTAACATTCCCTTTGAGAAAGCTCCAGAATTGAATCAAGTGATTGATATAGAAAGGAAAAACACATGATTTATTAAAGGCATTCACTCTGCAGTCAGATGCAGTTGGTCGAGTGGTGTGGAACCTGTTGTTCATTGGCTTCAGCAGCTCTAAGACTGTTCTGCTTGCTTGGTCTCACCTCCCTCATAATGTAGGCTGCAGACCCTCCCTATGGGAATCACACATCAGGCTCTTGACTTTCAGCTGATTTAGAGTGTATTTTCTAGGAACACATCCAGACTTGATTTAAAGCTGTCAGATGATGGGGAATTTAGGTAAGTTGTTCCAGGAGCTAAAAATTCCTGTGGTTAAGAGTGTATGCTCATTTTTAGGTTGAATTTTAGGAGATTCAGCTTTCAGCTACTGTATCTCATCATGTTTTTGACCTCTTCTATGGGGGGAAATCAACCTTATCCCAAATGTAAGTTGTAAACATAAAGCACACTGTATTAATGCTCTTTGTGGTAACTCTCCTCATGAGAGAAAATTTATTCCCCTTTGAAAGTGAAATGGCCCACCTTGTACTTACTGAGCCAGGAGAGTTAAAGCACCCTATACCTCACTGTGCAACAGCTTCCCCAGGTAGCCTTTAATCTGCAAGATGAAAGAGCCTTCTAATAGCATATCAGGAAATTTACCTGAACAGCATGATTAAGTCTCCCTTAAATTTCTGTTCATTAAGTTAAACAGAATAAACATTTCTTCCCCTCCCTCCCCTCTTATGGCTGGTGCAAAAGCTACAAGATGTTCCAAATCCCAGAAAACCCTGATCATCTTCCATCCAAAAGGCATCTCGTTCTTTCTTCCTTAGTTCAGAAATTGCCAAACAGATGTACATTTTAAAATACGCTATGGACAGGGATTATTATTTTTTTTCTACACTATATAAAATTAGGAGACATGAACAGAATGTCTACTAGGAATCCATCTAATATGAAAGCATAAAAATCTTTTTGTTAAAGACTGTATAAGATGCTGTAGGGTCGCAGGCTGTTTACTCTGACATCTCTGTAAAAGTTGCTGAAGCTGATAACATTAAAAAAAACCAAAAGCAAAACCAAAAACCTAGCAAAATTAGTGTCTTTAAGGATTTCTCCAATAGTTCTTTATGACTCCATTTAAAAAATTTAACTCAGAGCATTTCTTTACTCATGATGGGACTGGCTTCTCCCCATCCCACATGCTTTTGTGGGGGGATTGAGGAGTGCCAAGAGCTAGCCCTATAGCAAGCGGTCCCGTGGGATACGTTAGTGCTCTCTCTCCATCATTTTTACCATTATGCCCAGGGCAGGGAGAGAGTCACAGCTTGGCATGTAGGAAGCTGAGAGGAGATGAATCCCTCAGGCTGATCTGAGGGGCTCATATCTAGCATGTGTGACAAGTGACACAGCATCGAGTGGTCCTATATGGGTAAGATCAACTTCCAGCATTGAAGGAGCTCTGGAGAAAATTTCTTCAAGGGAAAGAACCACAGTCACAGCCTGAACCCGCGGCAGGGAGCAAACCCAGACCCTACCAGCAGTACCCAAAAATTAACACCCCTTCTTCAATCTCACCCCACCACGGATGCAGATCATTACCACAGCTGCAAAGAAAGGGCTGCCTCTTCTCCTTGCCCCCAGGCGGAAAAGCTGCAGCCCATTTGAGGGAATTAGAGCTAAAGTTCAGGCGGGAAGCCAAAAGTGAGCCAGTATGGGACAGGGAATGACAGACATGTGCTCAGTCAGCAGGCAGCAGATCACTGAAACCTGCACCCACTCAGATTTCCACATCAAATAGTCAGCACAGAAAGGACTGACCACCATCATCGTTCAGTGCTTGAAACGTCCAGAGGTGCTTGAGCAGAGAAACCCCAAAGCCTGTTGTTAGATCTTCCGATACCTTAATACTCTTGCAGTTTGTGGTAGTGAATGGGTGCACATTTTTTAAATTAAAGATGGAATGAAAAGGTTTTGAATGTGCTGGATTTCTGCCTGGCTGCGGGACTGGATTGTGTTAGAGAAACTTCACAGCGCTTTAAAAGGGATTGTGTAAGGGCAGCCATGCCCCTCTGGAAAATAAATGTCTCTCCGGCCTGAGTTGTTTTTCCCCATTGTCTCCCTTCAGCAGCCCAGTAATCCCACTGCTTCACTGTTTTGCTTTGTCCTATTCAGAAGGAAACCCCTTACACAATGAGACCCCTTTGGCACAAGCAAAACATCAGGGATGTTGAGCTGTGAAGAGCTGTGTCAGTTGTAAGCCTGGTCAGAACCAGTGCGGGGGATTTTTGGTCCCCAAAATTGGATAGGAACAGAGAAAAAGAGGAAGGAAAAGGAAAAAAAAGAAGGCAGGGACTGGAGGAGTATGTGCAGACTTCCTGAAGTCTTGTTAAAAGTAGGAATATCCCATTTCCAAGTGCCACTTGTGAGTGCAGCCATGCGTATGAGCAAGGGGAGCTAGAAATCCCACTGCTCGCCTCCATGGGTAGGGTACATCCAGGCAGATGTCTCCCAGGCTCACAAAGCCTCAGGCCCCTGGGACCAGAGGATGCTGAGCCTTGCTGCAGCCTCCCACAGACCTGGACGTGCTGTCGCCAGGAAAAGCATCAGTATATGATGCCCTTTTTCCATCCATCCTTGCTGGCAGTCCTCTTTGAGGATGTGTTTTTGCCACACGTGGTCTGAATATGAAGCTTGAATGTCTTTTCAGAACAACGATGATTTACCATGTTGGAATAAGTCTGTAAAGGGGCTTTTACAGAGCAGCAGGCCTCAAGCCAAGGGGCCATTTTTTTGTACATATTTGTGAATGGCAGAAATTGGCATTCATCGCTTCAGGCAGGTTTCTGAAATGTATACTGTCCTTTAAATGATTCCTTAATATTTAATATCATGGTAGGATGAAGTCTGATTTTATGGTTAAAAATGTCAATTTTCACAGCTGATTGAACTTGTTTAAATGGCAAGCAGTTTACTTGTATTGAAAACCATATAAACAAATCAACTTATTTACTGACATTAAAAGAAGAGGGTACTTTATACTCCAAAGCCTTTTAGTTCTTGAAACTGAAAATGAGCTCAGATGACTAAGTTCATTTGCAGTTTTCCCCCCAATGGCAGATTGATTGTAGTTTATAAAACAAGCCCATGTATCTGGCAGCAAAAAGAATTGCTTAAGATGCTAAGTCACCCTTTCAAAAGTTCTCCGTAATTAATTATCAGCTGCTTGCAAGTCCATTCTGTTTTTCCTTTTGTTTGTATTATTTTAATGGTGACTATAATGTACGTATAATGAGAAAAGCAGCATCTTATAAACATAAAAATAAATCTTAAGACTTTAAACATGATTAGGCAAGTTAAAAAAATCCCTAAACCTATCCTGAAATGCAGATGCACGGAACCACGGAAATCAGCTTTGTTAATTCTTTCCTAACTCTGAAGCCTATTGAAGCATGCATGGACATGAAGGAACCAGGGTTCATACTGGCACAGATTTCCTCTGCCTCTTCTTAAAAATAGCTGCAACATTCAGTCCGATGTCTGTGCTATTAAAAATAAAATATTTAATTTTGATTCAATGGAAGCAGGAGATAGAAAGTGGCCTGGATGTGGATAAAAAGTCTCCTGCCTCATTAGTTGGTCAAAGGATCCTACCAACAGTTTTCTAGTCAGTGGAGGAGCTCAGTTTGAAATCTATCCATTAGAGGGCAATGCGCTATCCATAGTGGTGTCCTGGAGACAGACAGCAGAAGCAGGAGTTTCAGGAAGGGGGGAAAGAGAAGGGCAGAAGTGATAGCCAAAGAACAAACCCAGGAGTTAGGTCTGTGGTTTGGGTGGTGCCTGGAAGGTGTACTGGATAACACGAGGCAAAAGCGAAGACAGGCAAACGGAAGGTAACAAGAAGCACCAGACCCCTGACAACATGTGGGTGATGGAATCTATGGGGTTTTCCTCCAAGGAGGGTAGGCCAAGAGGATACATCTTTATAGACTGGTTGTCATCACCAGCTGTGTGACTCTACATGCAGTATCCTTAGGCAATGACCAGTGGGAACTGGGGGTTCAACTGATAACTGAGATGAGTCTTAAATATGAGAAATGCCTTAAAAATTTGAGCTTGCTAGGGGAATCACCATCTGTCTAGGAAAGCTTCAAACACGATGAGAAAAAGTTCATCTCTACCACAGTGTGCCCAGGGACATGATGCATGATGTTTTGAAGGAGCATATTTGCCTTCCACTTTTTGTCCCCAAGGCAACTACTGGATTTGTTGTCTGAGGCAACCCCTAAGGCTTCCCTTGAGGACACCAATTCCCCATGTCTTTCCCACAGTACTGATGGATCTGCTTCTTTGGAAAATTTCCTGGGAGCAGCCCTGAGGTCAGGGAATCAATCCACCTTGCTACACCTGGAGATCTCTCTGCCACCCATCCCAGGGCAGACACAGGTCCACAGCCAGGCCCAAAGCCCAACCTGGAGATGTTGGCACTGTCCCCGTGTGCATCTTCCCTGGTGGGTATTTGGCTGGAACCTGCACGGCTGCTCTCAGCAGGCAGCTGGGATGTGGCCACCCTGTTTTTTCAGAAGAGTTTGTCCATGTGGGTGCCAGCATGGCTGTGCCAGTTGGCAGGAAGATCAGAGGATGGATGCGGCCTGCTGTGGTTGCTGGTATAGCCATAGCTTTGGGAAGTGCTGGCAGGGAGCTAAGGAGCTGCACTGTAATACTTGCTTACTGACCACCTTTTTATTGCAAAGAGCTTTGAATGATGGTGCAGAAATTGTTCAGCGAAGAGAGAGTAAAGAAGGCACTTGGATATCAAAGTTACTGCTGCTTTCAAGAGAAGCGTAATTTGTCTAATATACAATCTGTCACCCTCCATTCGTGCTGAAAAAGTGAGGAGCTGCTGGAAACTAACCACACATATGGTGACATGGCTCTGTCATTAGTTTGGGTAGGAGACAAATCTCCCTGCATCACTTTGGCATGCTGTACTGGAAACACTTATCTCTTGGGCTCGTGTTAAAGACTGGCCAAGACGGACCCTTCTTTCCACCTGCTTCGCCTCACAGGCTGTGTTGTCACCACACAGCCTCCATGAGTAAATAAATGTTTCTCATAACTCAAAGAAACTTATCCATGGAAAAGTTAACTGGTTACACTGGAGGCCTCCGTGCCATATATTTGATGAAGAAAAGCCCTACATAATGTACATATAAATCAACAATTTCAGCTCCCAGTGTACCATTGTAACTCCTCCCTGAATCAAAATACTCCTCTGGAAGTGGCATCCCCTGCAATATTTTAGAGTGTGCAGAAATTGCCTTCTGTGTGGGTATAGATGTTTCCTCTGGTTCCTCCTTCACTGCAGTATTTTTCTAATAGCTGTCTCCAAATGCAGCTCTTCCCTCCTACTAGGATTTCCTCAGGCTGCATTTTGCAGGACCAAGGAGGGCAAGAACTATTTATTACACTAATAATAATAATAATTAAATAGCCACTAATTCAATTACCATGTCTAATAATGACAATAACTGTCTGCAAATTGTTCTTTCAGGGCTCTCCCTGCAGCAACAGAAATTTTACTGTGACTCTTCCAAAGATGCCTAAGGAGTCCTGCATAAATATTCAGAGGAAGAGGGGTCTGGATCTTCATGACTGCATTGAAATGCTTGGCCCCACTGAACAGAGGCTCACACGTACCAGTTTTGAGGTGGTGTAACTTTAACATCGTCAGAGTTATTTCAGATTTACCCGACTGCAGCTGGGAGCAGAGTCAGGCTCTGATCACTTAGCAAAGCCTATAAGATAGTGACACATACACCTCACTTACAGTGAGCCTTGGCACCTTCATGTCAATATTTATTTCCAGCCCTTCTCACTTTCCACTGGCATTCAGATGTATGGCCAGCCTCTGTTAAATATTTTATTTGTATTGCATGTAGCTGAAACAAGTTTATGTTAGGTGAGAAATGGTGGTGTATTTGAACTCACACCGTCTACAAGGGTCTTCTGTGCACCACGGCGGGCACTGGCTCAGCTCCCCACCACCAGCTGCAACCCCAGCTGAGGATGCGACTTAGGTGTGCACAAATGCACTCGCATGGCGATACAGTCACATTCATCTGCCAAAGTCAGCAACAAAACCTTAAAAGGATTGGGGGATGCAGACCCCAGCAAGAAACCCCTCAGAAGATGACAATTTAGGAGAGCTAGTTGGCTGCTGTCGTCTTCTACAACCGCCAGGTTTTTGCTTCTGAGGTAGACCATAGGAAGTGATGAAGGCACGGGACCAGTTTGGAAGATAAGTGATTTTTAGGACTATCTGAATGATGGTTTTTGGAATAAAGGACCAGGCACAGTGTGGTAAAATAGCATCATCTTTCCATGTCCCCAGTCTTCCCCCAGCCTTTCTTTATTCCCAAAGCCCAGAACAACAGACAGCTGTGCTGGCTGCCTATGAAAACCAGGTCTCAGGTTGTTATCTGGTGCACAAGCATGCTGCAAAGTCCGTGGAGCTGGCTCAGCTGCCTAAATCATGGATAAATTTTTATTCCAGTGATGCCAAGGCAGGTTTCTCTTTATGCTAATCCCTTGTGCTTCAGGGTGTCACAGTGCCCGGGAAGCACAAAATCATGCTTTATGAGTGTGATCTGTCTGCAGTTTCAGAATCGCTTCCCTCCCAATCTTACCTGCCACAGTCAGCTAGAGATCATAAATACACCCCTAATGCCACAATTAGCATATGCTCTTGAAAGAAAATTGTGCTTGTAGCAAGAGTCCCCAAGGGCCAATATCAACAGAGAGACATTACAGAGCAGAAACTGAAGATCAGGGCTGAGCTTTCAAGTCTGTGCTGCCTTGCTAGGCAGTGGTCTCTGCAGAGATTATTTGTCTTTTTATCAGGAACAGGCAATGCAAAAGGACTGCATATGCTAACTGCTTTGACTTACAGTTAGACCATCTTTTTGGTGGGGCAGTAACCAGTGCCAGACTTTGATTCTCCGCTTCACTAATCTGGCTGAATAATTAAAATAAACCAAAACCAACCACCCTAACATTTAGCTTAATTTTTGTTCTTGCTCTTTTCCATCAGTTTTCTAAGCTGCTCCTGGCAAAGGGGACCAACTCTCTTGCCAGCTCTGACGAGATAGATTGACAGGGTTCCTGCACAAAGCAAGAAGGACAGATGAAGGAGACTGTTTAGAAAGCAAAGGTAACGAACAGGGCTTGCTCGCCTGATTTGTGTGCTTCTCTTATCAAAGCGGGGCCCTGTCTTGCAGAGACCTGCATGCCTCTTTCCCAGAAGAGTTAAGCTCCTGCTTACAGGTTTGCAGCAGGGGTATGGTACACTGCAAACCCTTCCGAGCAGGCTCGGAATAGTATGGGTTTGTCTTCTGCCTGCTCTAACAAGCCTTTGATCTTACTGAGACGTCTAATGCGATCCAATTGCAACAGTAATCATAAATAAGTGAAAAATCTAAAATAGGTAACAAAAGTTGCATAAATGTGTTGCCACTTGAAGATTTCAAATTCCTCCCTTGCTCAGTGTGGTTCACTGAAATAAATGGAAACAACAGACCTGCTGAGGAGGAATACCGACATTTTGTGGCACCTGATTTGTGATGCAATAGGAATGCTGGGGGGCAGTGGGGACAAATTTTCACTTTATATTCTGCTCAAATCAGACAAAGATTACAGTTAGAAGTCAAGTACTATCAAATTATTTATTGAATTCTGTTGGGGTGGAGAGGGTATTTGCTCTTTTTTGCAGAAAAAAATATTGATTTTAAGGATGGGTTTGATATCAATTAAGCGCAACATGAGAGACAGGCAGTCACTTTGTATAGGGAATTTAATTAAAAGCTCTGTACTTAGTCAGAAGAGTGTTGTAAGGATAAAATTGTTTTCCCCCTTTGGGTCAATTTTCTGTTATGTTTGTATAATGCAATTAAAGAAGGACCCATGCCAAGCAATACTCTTGTCTGGTATAAAGCTGTCCATACGTAATGACTGGCTCTTTGGACTTTCAATAGATTAACAAGTGTTAGCTGCATTTGGACTTGGTTGTCTTTTGTTTCATTGCTACAAGAACACATCCTTATAGATGCACATCTCTTACAAGGCTCTCCAAGGGCCGGTTAGGCACAAGCAAAGGCATGAAAAGAAGGGTGATATTGCACAAATCTCTTTCCTTTTGAAAAATTAGAAGTAACAACCAATGTGACCTGAAGCAGTTGAAGTTCATGGGTGGTTACTAATGGGAAGTCTGTGTTTGAGCTTGTAACTAAGATTAGTCTTTAATATAAGGGCACATAAATGAGCAGCTTTTTGGGACAGAGCTCTGAGAGGCACAAAGTTACTGTCTGTTTTCCTGGAGCTGAATCACTAACACTGGTTAGATGAAAGTCTTGTACAGAATTGGATTTCAGCCTGAGACTCCCCATCCCTTCACTGAGCTTTGGAGCATCAGTTGTCTGGTTTTCCCTGAGAAGAAGCTTGGGAAGGATCACAGCAACTGGTTGGCAAGAGGTTGAACATGGGCTAAACCAGAGCTGGCCTCGGAGGATCCTGAGGTCTGCAAGTGCTGCAGTCCTGTGACTTCTCCTCAGCCTCCTCTTGGCACTCTGAATATGAACTAACAGATTGTTCCTCCACTTACTTATATATCTGGGACTTTGGTTCTGTGGATATGATTCTGAACAAAGTTTTGAATACAACTAATTTCCTTTCGGTATGTGATATTCTCTTCTTAAAAAATGTATCCATCTCAGCTATTTTAGCTCCTAACTAGAGATGCAACAACTGACATCTAAGCCTGACCAGGTGGGAAAGGATCTGCAGGGTCTCTGAAGCCCTTATGATTTTCTGGGGAAGTCATGGTCCACTACCTTTTGTTTGTCAGAGGATATACTGCAACTACAGGCTATTTCTGTTATACACATAGGACAGGATACCCAGAAAAGCTCAGCCCTGCTCTGAGTCTGCTCCCATTGAAGCTGGCGGTAGACCCTTCATCTGAGCAGAGTTAGAGCAACATTGCAGAATAACTGAGAATCCCTGCCATAACTTCAGAGGAAAAGTGCAAAGCCAAACATGCACAAGAAAGAAGCCAAAAGAAGTTGGCATTGTGGAGGATGACTCCTGCCTTATATATTGCAATGGTGGGTACTAGGGAAAACAAATACATAAGACGGATATGTAAACGGCTAAGAGAATTAGAGAGACAGATACATGTATACACAGGACTGATGCCAAACCTGCAAAAGCCGATGAAAAGCCAAAGATTGATATACCAGGGAACTCCAGGTTTAGATAATGCAGGGGATAAGAGAAAAGACCCTGCTCAAAGTCAATCTTTGGCATTTGAGTAGCTGCTCAAGCAGACTACTGAGCCACTCAGAATAATGCGTGAACGTCTCTTTTATGTGCTTGTGCTCCTGCCGTAGCATGTGCAGTACTCATGTGTCCTTCTAGTAAGGCAGAAAGCCCACACGAGGCTCCTGCATCACTTAAACCCTCCTCATGTGGTGTGCAGCATCCTCTGCAGATCCTCCGTGCTGGAGAGGGTTTCACTCAGGTAGAGTTTATTATGCGTGATAAAGCTGGCATATATTTGCTCTGATGTAATTATCGTTTTACAGCAAGAGGCTGCAAATCATTCAAAAGCGCTTAGGCCTGGCTTCTCGACAGTGCCTCAGATTTCAGGGGCAGATAGGCAACTAAATACCTTGAGGGTTGTTCATATCTCTTGTCTTCCTCTCCTTCTCTGTCAGGGATTTTCAGCCTGTGCTATACCAACCCCAATCCCCTGCTGTTAGAGCAGCAACAAGTTTCAGGACCCTTTGCACCCATCAAAGAACGTATGGAGGCTGTGACCCCACACGAGGCCCCATGTTCCAAGTGATTTCTCACTTGAATGCCATATGGATATGCCAGCACATACAGTCTTTTTTTTTTTTTTCCCTCCAATTTCCATCTGCTAAGAGGGAGCTAGGGTGTAGGGCTTTGCAAGTAGTAGATGAAAATGTTAAAAGCCTGGAAAAAACCCCAATGTTTTTCAGGGGACATAAAAATAATGTTGCTTATTGGATCTGATTTTTATGGCGTACACAAGCGAAATGGCTTTCCTTCTCTCCTTGTACCCTGTCCTGCAAATCCTTCAGTCTAGCAGAAGCAGGTGCCTCAGAGGCACTCCCAGGTATACACAATTCCTTTGATTTTAGTGGGGCCCTTCCAAACTTGGCCCTTTTGAGGGCTAAAATGTGGCTTCACTGGTTTCCACTGATTTCCCTTGAACTGAAAGGGGGCCTGTTCTGGTTACCCAGAATAATGCAAACTCTTAATTATTAATATTTTGATATTGCTTTTGGGTCCCACAATCATTATTTGCATTCACTGAAGTTATTTCTCAAAAAAAAAAAAAAAAAGTAAAGTGGACAGCCTGGCATTACAGACTTATGCTTTCTCCTCATAATATGGATCCTGCAGCAAGGTTAAGCCATGGTTTGATGACACACCACTTCTGGCTTTGGCATCAAAGTGCTGGATCTAAAAGACCACATGTCATACAGCATTGATTTGGTAGGGGCTTACTAGCTGTTCAGAAAGATTCACAGATTCAGTCCATATCAGGAATTGTTCTGCCAGATCAAGTGTTCAGTTTTTCTGCAACTGGGAGCATAATTTTTATCCTGTCCCATTCCTGCCGGTTCGTGGATGTGCAGATATGTTGTTGCCCAAACTCAGATCTGTAGAGGTGGCTAATCCGGCATTGCACTGACCTGACACTGTGATCATGGTAGTGTGGTCTTAAATTTGTGGCATCAGAATCTCTCTTCACAAGATGCACTTTCAGCATGTTAAGTTTCAGATATTTTGTAAAAGGAGAGGTGTGGGAGCAGAGACAGCACCCAAAGGCATTTGCAACCATGTGCACTTAACTGGCCTTAGAGATGAAGGAAAGATGAGCAGATTTCTAATGACAGGCAATATGCTGAGTGCAAAAGTGTGAGATGATCCACTGCGACCCAGACTGCACTGAAGAGTAAAGATGCCCATTACTTACGGGAAAGAACAGGCTCATTTACCTAATCATCATATGAAGTTAAGGCAGCAAGAAGAAGGTTGCATAAGACAAAACAGACCAACACAGAAGCCCTCCCTTGTGTAATGAAGTTCAGCAACATAAACAGGGCTTTGCGTACAGGCTTTCAGTGCATTTTAGCTGTGCCCTTCAATCAGCGAGCTAGCTAAAAGGGAAAACATCTCACCACCTGTAATCTTGGGAGCTAGGAATTCCCTACGATGATCATTGAGCATTATGGGTTAGTACTAGCTGACATGTTATCTGCTGTAGGAAGCAGCACTAACAAACAGCCTCATCAGCCCCTTTGCACTAGGATGTGCCCTACCCCTCCCATTGCCACTGTGCTGACTTCTCATGGCTGCGCTCAGCTTTAGCCCAGCTGTGTTGAAATGCTCCCTTACACACATGGTCCTAATCCCATTGATGGAATAGCCCATCCTTTTCACTAACTGCTCCACTAGTGTAACTGCACAACTCACCCTATTAGCATGAGACCCCCCGAACAAAGGGATGGAGCCACTGACACACAGATGCTCATGCCGCCCAGGCTGCACCTCTGCATCCATTTCACCAAACACTCAGACCTTTTCTGATCCTGAGCCTGAAGCAGCATTGATAAAGTTACTCTCCTTGTGATAACTGAGAAGCCACCACTGGAAAGGGAGGCCTCATAATGCTGTTTTAAATGGCACAGTTCTACCAGGCTGACATGCTAGCCTGTATGCTGTGTCCCCTCTTTCTGCTACCCAGTAAGAAATCCTGCAGAGACAGCGATGGTCCCTGTGTCTTCAAACAGTGCAGCTCCCGCTGGCAGCAGTACTGCCTCCAGCACCCAGCTGAGCATCCCTCCTGAGCCCTGTACCCACCACCTGTGGAGGGCTCAGCCTGCCAGCTCTGCTGCTATCCCACTCTGGGTCACACCAACACTTCACCCCAGCACAAAGCACTGTGCTCACCATATGGCTACACAAGTTTTTTGTCCTCCAAGTCTGCAAGGGCACATGCTGGGTGCAGCAGGGGCCTCCTCGGGCCCTGTCCAAGCCCACTCGAGTCAATGGGATTTCTCTCATTAAATTAGGTCCCCAAGGCATATGCCTCAATAGCCAATAACCTCACAAATTAATTACTTTCCTATGCTGGTTTCACAAGGCCCAGCTAGTACAGTTATTTCAAAAGACACTGCTACAGGCGTGATCTTAACATTTAATTACATAACATTTTAATAAGTGCTTAAGAGCAGTTGAATATGATCCCACCCTTTCTGATTCTGCCAGGTTTATTTCTCTTAAAAAGAATTTTTGAGCAAACAGTGCAAACCAGGCTCTAGCTGGTTCCAGCTACTAAAGATCTCCTTAAATTTCCCCAATGTGTACAGGCTTTCTGCATCAGGCAGATCATTCATTTTGGGAAAAAACTGGGACAGAGATAGTGGAGGAGAAGAAAAGACAGAGAGAAAAAAAAAAAGAGGCTTATGTTTCAAACATCACTACAGGCCAAATATTCTCAGGCACCCCAGCTTTTACAGAGAAATCCTTAACAGTATAAAAATGGAAACACTTCAAAGATAAAATAAATAATTTAATAATAGTCTGCTTCTCCAAAGGGTTTTGAACAAGTTTTAGATTTGCCAGTGAATGTTTCCCTTAGGCAGTAGGCCAGTGGAAAAAAAAGGCACAGTGTGCCTCTTCTTTCGTAAGATGTACTTTGTGTTATTTTATTTCTTGATAAGATTTAGAAACAATTCCTTCCCCTCTCACTTGAAAAAAAGTGAGTTTTTTTAAGAAAAGCCAAAGATGGTGCAGATGCAAATGATCTTTTACGTACAACACACACCAAATAAATAGTTGAAATAGATCCAACACCATCCAGATTGCATCTTTTCCTTCCTGGTTGCTTCACTTACTATCACACGCTGAGAAGCACCTCAAATACTACAGTGAGGTATGTTTAAAGGGAAGACTTTTGAAGGCCCCAGTTGCCATCTGTGTAAGAAAGACTCTACACAATTTATAAGCAAGACTCTACAGTATTTATAGGCTTGTAAGAAAAATGCACAAGACTAAACTGTGGCATTAGTGGTTGTGACATTTTTGATAGGTCAAAGAGGCCTATTTTTTTTACTATTCTAGTAAAAAAAGCATTTATTTGGCTTTATCACACAAACACCAGGAAGGACTGAGCTGCATTAGTATTTTCTTCAGATTGGCCTCTATATGCTACCTGGTTTCATCTCAGTTTATATACCACTTCTTCTAATTATTGACAAGGAAGAAAAGATGGGAGGCTGCCTTGTTATTTGTTGCTGGATGTTGTGCTGTTTTTTACTTCTCGTTACTGATAAGTCTTGCCTTTGGGAATTCCAGGACCCTGAGACCTGTATAAAACTATGGAGCAAGGAGACTTGCCCTTGGTACAGTAGGAGCAAGTTAGGGAACATTTGTATAAGCTGAATATACAGAAGTTCATGGTACCTCATGGGATGTACCTATGAGTGCCGAAGGACCTGGCCTCTCAATTATTTTTGAAAGGTCATGGCAACTGGGAGTGGTTCCTGAGAACCAGAAGAAAGAAAATGACACTATGGTCTTCAAGAACGGCAAGAAGAAGGGTCTGGGGAACTACAGGCCATCCATTCTTACCTTGATCCTTGGGATGATGATAGAGCAAATCTTCCTGGAAGCCTTTTCGAAACACATGAAGGTCAAGAAGGTGATTTGGAGTAGTCAGCATGGAATTCTGAGAGAGAAATCATGCCTGACCAACCTGATAGCTTTTTAAAAAACGAGGTGATTGGTTTGGTGGATGAAGGGAGAGCAGTGGATGTTTATCTTTATTTTAACAAAACTTATGACAATGTCTCTCATAACATCCTCATTGACAAAGTGATGAAGTACGGGCTAGGCAAGTGGACAGTGAGGTGGACTGAAAACTGGCTGAGCTGCTGAAGTCAAGGGGTGAGCAGCAGCACAAAATTAAGCTGGTGGACAGTCACTGATGGTGTACACCAAGGGTCAATACTGGGTCTTATACTCTTCAACATCTACATTAGTTGCCTAGACAGGGTGACACTCTCAACAAGTTTGCAGATGATGGAAAACTGGGAGGAGTAGCTGATAGTCGTGCGGCCATTTAGAGGCACCTCAACAGGCTGAAGAAGTAATCCAGCAGGAATGTCATGAAGTTCAACAGGGGAAATGCCAACTCCTGCACCTTGGGAGGGAAAATTACATGCACCAGTACATACTGGGGTCCAACTGTCTGGAAAACAACTTTGCAGAAAAGTCCCAGGTGTTCAAGTCTTACATAAGCCAGCTATGTGCCATTACAGCAAAGAAAGCCAACAGCCTCCTGAGCTGCATTAGGAGGAACATCACCAGCATGTCGAGAGAGCTGATCCATCCCCTCTGCTTAGTACCACTGAGTGGTGGGTCCAGTTCTGGGCACCCCATTACAAGGACATGGACATACTGGAGTGAGTCAACTGAAGGGCAATGGAGACGGTTAAGGGGCTGGAGCATACGCTATAAGAGGAGAGGCTGCAAGAGCTGGGGTTGTTCAGCCTGGAGAAGGCAAGGCTTAGCGAGATCTTGTGAATGTGCATAAATACCTAATTGGTGATGTAAAGATGGAGCCAGATTCTTCTCAGTGCTATCCAGTGACAGGACAAAAGGCAATGGGCATAAATTGACATACAGAAAATTCCATTTAAATTAAATAAAAAAGATTTATAGTGAGGGTCATCAAAGACTTAAACAGGTTGCCCAGAGAGTGTGTGGCATCTCCTTTGGAGGTATTAAAAACACAGCTAGAATAGGCCCTGTGCAACTTGCTCTTGTTGCTCCTGCTGTGAGCAGAGTGGACTAGATGGCCTCCAGAAGCCTCAGCACTAGAAGGGGGTACAATGTCTCCATCTGTTCCAGAGCGCAGCTCCACCATGCCGAATGCAGAGAGCTCTCTCACTGGAAGTGGACCAGCTGCTTCTGTGGTTTCAGGTGTTACAGACTGCGGTATAGACTCCAGCAAAGATGATAATAAAACCAGTCTTTTCCAATGATTTCACCACCTCTTTGTTTTATTCTGTGGTTTTCCCATGTTATCCAAGCACAGATGCTTGTGATCGCCTTTTGTGCTCCAGTGACCTCTCTGTGTTAACCTCCTTCCACCCAGCAGCTTTCCTTTACCATGGTGTGATTGGAGACATCTGAAAAGTAAAAATCATAAGCCAAATTACAATATATCCAAATTCAATGGTGATATTTAGAACCATGTTTTGGCCAAAGAAGCAAGAGTGACAGCAGCTCAGAGCAAGAAAAGTGATGGATGGTGAACAGCAGGTAAGACATCTCCCTTTCGCTGTAATGCTTCCTTCACTTACGTTTCCATGGACTGAAGCAATTTATTCAGCATTTGAATTAGATTTTTGCAATGGGATGCTGACAACCACGCATGGGGTCTGATTCGTTTCTCAGAGATGCTGACATAATGCAGGAGGACCTTCGTGCAGACAGCCAGTCCCACAGCACCGGAGTTGTTGGAGCAGGAGGCCCACAGGCTACAGCAATGGCAGTTCTGGGAGGGAAGAGGTTATATTATGGCAAATGGAAATGAGAGGGCTGGACTGAGGAATTTGGGTAACTGTTTGACCCTTTTGAACCAGTACAAATCAAGGATTATTCTCTTGCCATGCAGTGAGTTATGTGGCTGTAAAACTGGTACAAGTGGAGAAACAGGCTCTACATCTTGCTGACGCTGTGTCAGTAAAAAGCATTTTGAGTTATTTCATCTGTGTCAGACTGATATTTACCACCATAACTGCTTCCTTTGACTTTTTTTTTTATTTCTAGTTCACTTTAAGCTGTTCTATACAGACACACAATATTACCTTTAATGTGCAAGATCATCCTCCGGTCAACGCATCTTTCACCGGGGAGATGATATACAGCTAAAACCGGGGATTTTCACTTCTCTCGTTCCTGTCTTTTCCTACCAAGCATGGGATGTGCATGGAGATAACATACTGGGCCCAATCCTTATCTCTGTTGCAGCCTTGGCATTGATCCGGATTTACACAGATGTAGCAGAACAGAACTGAGCTTGCCGTCTGTCTCTTTTTCATGCACACACATCACGATTCAGGATTTTGTTCTGACTTCAAAGCAAATGCAGTATGTAGATTAATATGCTCTACCTCAAAGGAAGTTGTCACCAGGCACACAAAGTGCTGCTTCTTTTATGATAACTCATAATTTATCAAAGAAAATCAAACCAATTTGTTGGTAAAAGAAACATGTTTTTCATGAATTTAGACAACACCAAAGGTTTCAATGACAGAGCAAGAGAAGGCTGTATTAATCAGACTTAGCATCTAACACTTAGTGGGAAAGAGAACAAAGCTCAGATGGAATATTTATTCTCTTGGGACCTCAGTCCCCATATGGCAGCTGGTACCACTCACCCTCTCCTCCCACCTCCCTTTATAATATGGGAGCAGAGGGCTGCTGCTCTTTGCCCTCTCAAGATCAATAGCCAAATGAGGTGGATGTAAAATGCTAGTACACCCTGGTGCAAACAACTCAAGGTACAGATCATCGGGAAATTAAGCTGATGTACACAGAGTAGACTAGTCTCTGTCCCTCTGCTTCCAAGGTGGTCTCCCTTGCCACAGGCACAAAAATGAAGGCCAATTTCACAACATATCCTAAGAACCAGAAGTTGTCCCTCAAAGCTGGGCAGAGTTTTTCTCTCACTTCCCAGTGTTTTGGAAGCAGGGTTTCCATTAGTGACCTTTCTATTCAGATCAGAATCAAGGAACATTCCTCAAACACAAAACAAACAAAAAGCTGGAAGAAGAGTAGGTCAGATGATGCCATCAAATGAAAGGAAGAGCAGAGCAGCATCCTACAGCTTGAATAGAAAAGTGATGGCTAAAATAGTCATGTCTAGTATATATCCAGTACTAGGGATGGATCCCAAGGGACTTTGTTCAGACATACAATACAAAGATTGTTATGAACAAGGATTACTTCACCACCTCCTGCAGCCACTTCAGAAGTGAGTTAAAGGTAAGACTTGAAAAATGCCTAGAAAAATTGTAGCACATCTTAGGGCAAGAAGTGATGTATTTATAAACTAACAGAACTGAAAGCACTGTGACTGGAAGGAAGATACCAAGCCCCAGTCCCAAGGCAGCTTCAGGTAGAGCTTAACTATTTCTGACATTTTTTAACCTGTTCTCTAAACTGTCCGGTAATGTAGATGTTACACCTTCCCCAGGACAGATCAGGCAGGGATTGCCAAGAGGCAGCAGGGAGCAGACCCACCTTTCTGTTGCAGAAGAGTTTAGCTATACACATGAAAGTGATGCTGGGCTACCTGTCCTCTAGGCCCCAGACCATTTCATTTACTAGCACAGGTGTAGCCTCCTTATAACAATGCCTTTTTATACTTGCAAGAAACCTTCTCACCATTTTAGTACCATTTATTTGTAGTCCTAATGGATCATTCTTGAGATGGAGGGGTTCAAGGATTAGACCTGGTTACAGCAGCCTATGAGAAGAAAGGATGATTTTCCCTGCTGGCATGATTTTATGTCTTTGTATTATTAGTTGTTCCTTTTCGAAACTAAGCCCGATGAAATGTGCCCTCTCTTGATACATTTTTAACATGCTGATATAATTCCTTAAGTACAATATTCATGGCACCAAAATGCTCTTCAGCATTAATTACTGTGACAGCGACAGACTCTTTTTGTCAAATGCCTTCGCAGCTTAGCTGGTCAAAGCTCCTTTTAATCATTCATACTCTCCTCTCTTCACAGTAATTCCTGCTAAGCTTGTGATGCAGTCTGAACTCAGTGGATGGGCCAGGTTACGTCATGGAAGAGCAGAAATACAAAACTCTTTAGCTCCGAAGCCTGCTCTGGAGACAGACACGATGTAAGAACCTTGTCAGTGTGAGCACAAACCACATCCTCCTAAATTTGTTCTTGCTAATAAGAAGTAACAAGACCAGCTGGAATTTATATGCACTGGTTGGTCATGATTTTCTTTATACAAACAGCCAACATATGCTTTCAGACTAACATCACCTAGTTCAAAGAAAACAATAAAAAAAGGACACATGTCAAAGGACCATGAACATCAGCTCAGCAAGTGTGTCTTGTCTGTAGCAGTCAGTGGCCGCGCCAAGGTTTCAACAACAGCCTCTTGCCACATAGGTAGTGATCTTGGAGATGCAGAGGAGTGGTACGTGGAAGAAAAGATGCTGTCTCTCTCTCTCCTTCCACGATGATAATCACTACCATGCAGTTCTTAAACTTTAGGCAGTAATAATAAGGCCAAGATGGCTTTCATGCCAATATCAGTTTTGTTTGTTTTTAAATGGGAGTGCAAGTCTCCTTACTATTTTCCTTCTCCGAGATCAAGCCTGCTGATTACCTTCCACTTGTCTGGGCTTGGGATTCCAGCCATTCACTTTTTGGTTCTCCAGTGCAAGTTTCTAGTCTATGATTACTCGTGGCAAGCCTTCCTTCAAAAACATCCACATTTACACATAGCAATAATAATGTTTGTATTCTTCCACCTCCTCTCTGGGATTCATTTCAATCCTCAAGTCTTGTTTAAAGCAACAAACAAGTTGCAGATACCTTAAAAAACCTTGGGTGTTTTGTTCTCCTTTCCTTGTGCTGGTGTTGATTTGCCTCATGAAAATATTCATCTCTTGCTTTTGTCTGTCAACATGTTGTGTCTTTTGGAAGACACATGCAGTGTCTTCCAAATTGCCCTGCAAGAGGGTGGAAGGCATAATCTGTGTCTTATTAGTGCTCAGATCTCTCAGAGGAGTCTCTCTCCCTCAACTGAACTATCTGATGCTTTAAGAGGCAGGCAGCAGCCTGAGACATAGAACGAGGAGAAAGTGAAGTTTCAGTACTGATGTATCTAAGAAATAAGTAAAAAACACGTTGCTCAAATAATATATGAGAACTCATTTTCTTGGGCTTATCTTTTACTGCACCACTGCAAAGCACTACTAGCTCTGCAGCAAAAATGCGAGGAAGTTCAGGAATAGTTACCAAACATTTCCAAAGATGCCAGGGTCATAGATGTGAGCACAGTTTTAAGAAAAAAATATGGGTGTTGCTATGCCCACCATTTCAGGCTCTGAATTAACAAGATCTTGAAGTTGCACTGAATCCTTCTGAATGTAGTCAGAGTCATGCAAAAATGGTTTCCAGACAGAGATGAAGAATCAGGAGACAAATTTTAAATAAGAGCCATTACATATGTTAACCTATCGGTCTTCAATTGCCACCCTTTCTTCTGTGCATGTGCTTTAAAATATTTGTTCCCAAAATATATATGCATGTAAGCTACTAGATCAGCTCCTGCCAACTGCACTATGCGATTCTGTATAATAAATACTCCACAAAAACCCTGAACTGGAGTCAAAATATCAAATTTATTATTTACAGTGGTAACTCTTACACACCTTTTGCACCTTGTGTTCTCTAAACCCCTTTGTGCCATCCATCTTCTCAAGATGACAAAGTAACAAAACACATATGTAAACACAGAGTGTAAAAGTCAAAACCACCAAACAGCTTTTCAACAGTGCGCTCCTTGCTCCAAAAGCAACAGTCTTTTTTCTTTTTTTTTTTTGTAAGAAGATATATATATGTAAAAGTTTGCAGTCCTCAAGCTTCTGACATTATTTATGAAGCAACAGCCACTGCACTCATTGTACCTCCTGCCCTCAATGGGACTCGTCATTCAGAGCTGTTGAGCAGTTGGGAACAATTATAGAGGATAAACTGAATAAAATACGTGATGCTGTGAATGTGTCAAGATTTCGACCAGTGGAATTTACATACATGAATAAATATTGAATGCTATTTAGTAATGAGGCTCCTGCATAGCCTCTGTATTGGGCATTCTGCAATGTAAAAATAATTGCTACCTTTATTATCAGGGTTGTTTTGTCATTTTTTTTTATCCAGCTTTAACAGCAAGCAAGAAGTAGCTTCAAGTCTGTGAGGTAAAGAGGGAATTAGATGTATCTCCATTAGCTTGTGCAAATAGTAAATGCTCCCTCTTATCCTCTCTTTCAGTAGGGAGAATAAGTGGACTGTAGTTTTCTCTTTGCCTAAATTTAAATTATGACAAACAGAAACATGAGCATGTTGTGGATTAAGATAAATTCCCCCAAGATGTTGTTGTAGAATTATTAGGACAAAAAAGATGGATTCCAAAAGTCAACTGAGCAAAGCTGTTATTCACAGAAAAGGAGAGATCTCCAGACACACAGCAATTTCACAATCCTGGCTGGGGCCTCAAGGTTCAGGGAGGTTCATTTCCACCATGACTTAAGCCCCATATAACTCTTTTGCTCAGCCAAGCATTTCCTTGGCTTGCTGGAACCTGGCTAAGTTTCATCCAGCGGGTACAAATGCAATATCTGAAACTGGAATCACCCAGATATGTGCCAGGAAAGGCACCAAAACTTTGCCCTCCCCAAAGAGCATGTGATTTGTAAGATGGGAAGTCATGTGGGGTCTCTAAAGCTCATGGCTTTTCAAAGGGTAGCATTCTGTAGCAATGGATTACTTTTCATTTCAGGCTCACTCATGGACACAAGTTTCCCTGACTTCTTCCATCACAAAGAAGGAAGGAGATGTATAACACCATATGAATGTGTTTGGTGTCCTAGCCCAGAGTCCTTCCCAGCAGTGTAAGCTTAGCAGTAACTGGAATAAGAATAATATGGAAAAGGACGAAAATGAATCACAGAGATTTTATGATAAAGATCACATGGTCCCAACTCAGGGCAGTATCATTGTCCAGGGTAAGCTGGAGAACATTCCTGATATAAAGCAGCCAGCCAGTGGTGGCCAAGAATGGAATTAAGTAAAATATTCAGTGGGCTGAATATGGCTAGAAATCAGTTTCTGAAAGAGGTGTGGTCTCTTAACATGGCAGGGAACTGCATTTGCTGTTTCTGAGTTCTAGGATAGCTCTTCAGCATTTAAAGGGAACTTCAGCACGTGTGTAAAGTTGAACACTTGGCTACAAGTTGTCCTAAGTGTGTAACTTTGAGTTCAGGTCAAGGCTCTGCCACGTGTCTCCTGCATAAAGAAGTGCAAGTTCATGCATCCAACTGGGGCTTCAGGGAGCTATGGAGGAAATGATACTGTACTTCTCCCAACCACCCCATCCATCTCTGCTCTTTTATCTACTGCAGGTTCTTCAGTGCAAGGTTTGTTTCCTATGATGTCTCTTAACTCTTGTAGGAGCCCTCCTTTTTGCCTACTAACCTTTTCTATTCCCAAGGACAGGAAGATAAGATGGCTGGGTGGGAACATTTGTTTTTTCCTGCTTTCTTTCTCTTTCACATCACAAAGTCAGTCATAAGTCTCTGAAAGTCACATTGTGTTCTCTTGATCATCTTTTGCCAATTCATTAATTCGTCAATTGCTATTGTTTGGTCCTGTGATTAGATGCAACTAATTGCAAGAGCTGATGAAGCAACACAGTCGAGTTCCCCTTCCTGCAGCTGCGTTAGTTGGTGCAGACCTCTCAGGAACACACCAGCACCAGCGTCTGTGCATACACTCACCTCTGCTGAGCTGTTTCTGCCTTGACAGCAACTCTTGTGGAGGCAATAAGTGGGGGGCTTACAGGTTTTCCAGCCACAGATTATTAACAATAAACAGCCAGTTTATTGTTAAACTGTGCTCCCAAAAGCTGACCTGACGTCTCCAGGCCTGTGAACTGACGCCTAGGCAAGATGAAAACCTCCCATGTTACTGCTTTGTCCATCAAACACGCAATTTGCAGGTTTAAAAAGTGGAAGTATTGGTTCAGTTTGCCACATCTTCTATTTAAAGAGGATATCCTCATCAAACCTCTAAATATCAAGTTCCCTGCAACTCATGTAACCACTCTGTTTACAAAAGTTCTTTTTGTCCTTCTTCTACCCAAATCAAGGGTGGAGATGAAGGAAATTTTCTCTTTCTCCAGTTCCCACAGGTAGTTATAATGTATAGATACATAGATATGATAATATATGATAGATGCATACATATACTTTGCTGTTCAATCTTCAGCAGCAGCAGAATGGACTTAACCTGATTTTTGGCTCAGTGTTACACACTGGGTTAGTGACAACTGATGTTTTAAATCATCTCACTTTGACAAAACCCAGAGCAGCAGGAAAAGCACCCAAGCTACCTACTTGATTCATGGGCTGGGAATATTATGTGGTCCCAAGTAATTGTTCAGGTTTCAAAAGGACTTCCTAGCAACCTGTGCATCTAGGGATTTATTTCATTTTTAATGAATGTTTGGTTGGGTAGAATCCAAAGGCAATTTACAGAAACTTCCTACTTGCCACAAGCTATCGGTGTTTTCATGTTTTTATGTGTAAGCCGGATGCTCAAAAGTAGTATTTTGGTTTTGAGGGAGTGGTATGCTATTTAAAAAGAGCAGTTTTCACAGAGGAGAAGTGTTCCATCCTGTCTGAAAATCACCTCTTTAAGGTGTTTTAATTTGTACACCCAGATATAATGGCATCCAACCCTACTGAAATCACTATATTTGTAAATCTTGGCCAAGTCTTTGCTTAGTAATTATTTTAATGCCAGCTTTTTTTCATTATTTCATTATTTTCTTTTTTTCTGTGATCTGGCATGTACAACCACCATCTATGTTAGACTAGAGAGACAAAAGATTACATGGGCCACGTAATGGATCTTCCACTCTACATATTTTCTTTCATCCCCGTCTGGTCCAAAACAGGCTTGAAACATATTAGCATGACGGTGTCTCACTTTGCTTGCAGTCTATGCTGTCACTATTCTGGCAACAAGCAGAGTTGTCAATCTGGCACTTCATACCAGCTCAGAGTACACTTAAAAATGTATAAACAACAGCAAAATAGAGAAACTTTCTTCAGCACTTATTTACCAGATAAACAGGATGGGAGATGCCCCATTCATTTCAGTAAGCAATATGCATTTTATGACCTTCTCATGATGGTTTTATGCCTATTATGATCAGTTTGCCTTTTTTATTAAATAAAGAAAAGCAAATGTAAAGAGCTAACATTCAAATAACATTTAAAATGGAGATAAAATGACAAAGCCCTGCTGAGTCAAAGTTATGACTGACATTTTGTCCTTTGTTGGGGGTGGCAAGAATTAAATGCAAGAAAAAAAAGGAAATAACTTTCAACCTTCCATTTAATCATCACAGACCCTCTCAACTAGTGTCATAATTTGTCACTTTAAGGGTAGACCCCTAAAGCTGCAACAACAGCTCCTCTCTGAGCATCATTGTGCTGTTGTTGAAAACCTTCTACTACAAGTAGTGAGTGCAACTTGGGGTTTTCAGCAGGGAGGATTTGGGTCCAGAGTCTCCCTGAGGTGAAGGGGCTGTTTTTAATCATAGTGTAGTGTTACCGTGCATTTTGTAGAGTGGAAAAACTTAACTGTAGTTGGAAACCTCATTTTTATTCCTGTCTTCTTGGACAAGTCACTATTCCTGTCCTTAAAATGGAGATGAAGATCCGTGGCTGAGAAGGGGTGAAATAGGGATGACACTGGATATATTGATAACTCTGGGAAAAGTGATATTGATCCATGCATTTTTCCCTCCTCCCCTGCTTTCATAATTGAGTAGTTATGAAATAAAGTGTTCTTCCCCTGTTCTGTACTTGGAACATGGTGATTTATCAACATAGACAGTTTGAGGCCCAGCAGATAAAACGCAAAGCGTGAACTGAAGTAAATAACTGAAGTTCACAGCATGAACTAACTCATGTTTTATTACCTTTAATATTTCAATTGCTTCTTAGCATGAGAAGCAGAGACCAGGGTGTATTCAGCAGCTCTCTAAACCGCTGCTTCCATTTTATCGCTTTAGCCTTCCTCCTCCCTCTCTTGGGGAGCCATCCTCCACTGCATGGAAAAGCAATGATCTAAATTCACCCTCCTCAGGAACCAGCACTGGGATGTGGTAATTTCAGGATTCCTCACTGGGCATCTCATTAGGGCATGTGAGTTGGAAACTTAATCACCTCGGGCTGCTTCTGTAACTGAGGGAGACAGGACTCTCCAACAAGGCATTCAGATCTCACATACACCAAATTTTTCCCCAGCAGGCACATTTTTCTCTCTGACATTTATGGAGAGCACCTAAGGTACTTTGGCCATCCTACCAACAAGCCTACATGCTCGGCAAGATCAAAAATCATCTTTTCTCCTGCCATTCTGCCAATAATTTATTAACTAAGTTCAGCTGTGATTTCCATTTTGAATCTGGTTTATCCTGAAGTTTCTCTCAGTGTTTGAATATATTCACACCTCTCCAGCACACCATCTCTAATGTGTTCAGTCCTCTTCAATAAATCAGTAACTTCTGGATGGGCTGATTCAGACTGAAGTCTGCAGCTGCATCTAGGCTGAATGGCAGCAGAACTTCTCACCTGGCTCTTCCATAGTCTCTCAAGAGAAATGAGACACATGGGAATTAAACATGCCCTGGATGAAAAACTGTAGGCTCATGTAGCTCATTAGACCATGACTTGCTGCAGCAATTTAAGCATGAAGCAGTTTGTTGCAGAGTGGACAATTCTGTCCTCATTCTCATTCATGAATCCCTTGTTTCAATGTTCTGTCACCACCAAATCAATTATTGGGGTTTTGGATCCACAGATAAATAACAGTAGAAAATGTTTAAAATACTAATTTCCACCTTTCAGCACCTGAAAGAATCATTGCATTAAACTTTGGAACATGATCTCCGAACAACATTTTAAGCACTTCTGCTCCAACATTTTCCATTTGTTATGTTTAGGATTTGGTTCCGCTCTAGTTCCTAGAAGAAACTGTGTTGGGCAGACTAATAACTTAAAATCATCAATTTTAACAACTACTTAAAATGACCAACTTTTGGACCAACAGTAAAAAGGGAAAGAAGGGTTTATAGAACAGTGCATTTGGGAAAATTGTCTCACAGACCAACAACTGCAAACTTTAATTCAGCTGCTCTCTCAAAAGGCTTTACGATGTCACACACATTGTGTGTGACATTGGCAGTCTCCAGTGAATGAATATGAGGATGATTCTTTTCAAAGAGTTTACTGGAAAATGCCACCTTTGGTTGATATCCTTCTTTTCCAGGAATGCTGAGAATTTACACAAAAGATGCAGTGGAGCTATACACACAGAAAAGCAAATGTATTATTCTCAAACCACTCTGCTGCTACATTCTCACCATTTTAGGCTTTTTACACAGCCATTCCTATCATCTTTTCATTATCAGACAAATCCTCAAGAATTTCCTCTGGCAACTTATCCACTGCAACAAGAGAATGTTTTCCTTGAGCAAGAACGAATCAACATTAGGTAAAAGCTTCAGGATTTTGCCAGGGCTTTAAAAGGCTGGAGAGTACTAAGCTAAAGCACATGTGTTTTTTGAGCCGCCTTCTCCTTTCACCTACCATGCTTATTGCAGTCCTTCTGGTTTTATAGCCACCATCTCAAGAAGCAAAGCATGAATCTGTAGAGGTGCCAAGTGTTTTCAAATCCAGCTGAAGTCATCAGATCAGAGGATCTTCTGAAATTCAGGGTGTGCTTATTTCCTTTTGCTTCCTTGATTACTGTAAAGGGGACCTTCAGACACGTAACATCTCCTGCATTATGCGCCGCTCGCAACACGCGGGCTGGTACCTCGGCACTGCTGCCATCTCCTAAACCAGCTGCCCCTAAAAGAAGTGCAATTGCTTGGGGTGCATTCTCATTCATGAACTTTTCATTTGCATGGGTTTGGATAATTCAGCAAGGAAAGCCAGTCAAAGCTTTCCAGTATCCTCTGCAAAAGCTGTGCCTGTGCCTGCTGCCTAGGTCTCAGCGCAGAAGGAAGGCAGCAGCACTGGAGCTGTGGGCACTGAAGTGAGGACCAGGCAGAGGATGAATGCTGAGTGAGTCTGTCCATCTTCTCCTGTCCGTTGTACAGCCAGCTGCTACAGAGGGGGACTGCATTGCTAGTGACAAATGATCTGTTCTCCAAGAGTGTTCCTTTCCATTTACATCAGTGGCTCTTTATTTTCTTTCCTTATCAAATCACCCATCTCCCCAAATCAAATGTATATTTTCTTCCCCAACTCACCTTTCTCTGAGGAGAAAATTATTGCAGAGATGAACAGTTTTCCAATGCACAGGTATAGCTAAATACCAGAGTACTGGCTGAAAAACTGCATTATGCATTAAGCATTATGTTATTTTAACAGTGCTCAGTATCACTTTGCTTCCAATCAGCCAGAGATCCAGCTATTCTTCTGCACTGGGAGCACCAGTAAATATTTGATCTTTTCAATCTGCAGCCAGCCAGCCAAACAAGGACTGACTGTTCCATCAGTCTCCTTATTTTCTTATCCTATGCTCTTTGGAGGGATTCTTAAGTCAACAGACTCTCTCTCTCCCTTCCTTCCCCACCTCTCCGTCCTCAGATATTGCTTCTCAGTCCTCATTTTGCATGGCTGTTAAACTCCATCATACGATGGATAATGCCAGCCACAGATGTTGCTGCAATGTCATTACATTGCATGTGCATAACAAATTCCTCACCAAAAATTTCCAGGGTTGCAATATAACTTAACACAGAACGTAGGTAAAGAGTTAAAGTAGGGGGCTGGTAGCTCAAGTGAGCTCTCTGGTACACTCACAATTCTGTGCACAGAAACTCTGTATTGTTTCTTAGTACATAGAAGCACTCATATCTTGAAATTGTTGTGGGAATGGCAATAGTTTCCCACAATATAAATTCCCCAAAGTACAAATTTAGCAATTCATTCTCCTTTGAGGGATCAAAAGAAGCTCACCAACTGGAAGATTTTGTAATTAAAGAGCTGGAATAAGATTTGAGAGAGTTAGGCTGATTTCTCTTCTACAGACTTGCATGGTCTTTGGAAAAACTTCACTTTTCCCAGACAATCGTGGCTTATGTGACTAGTGATTTTGAATGTTCCTCTTGACATACGTAGCTTTTCAGAAACTGCTAAGCACCTAGGAAGTTAAATCCCTGCCTAGCATTTGCAGTGATCTGCTACGGTAAAAATGAAGAAGTTCAAAGCATCTAGCCACTGGAAATGCCACACCACCACCGCGGCAGCTCTGTCCAGCAAAGGATTAAATGTGCTGTTGAATTAGGACCCATGAAACATCCAGACTCCATGTGTACTCATAAATAAAATCATGGCTTCATGCACTGGCCTGGCCTGCAGTGACCCACAGGGCTGCCACCATCCCTGGAGTGTTTTTTGGCTAGTGCTCTCTGACTTTGTCCCAAGTGTGGCTCAGGGACTCATGCATCCAGCTATGGGTAGGAGGCAATTTGGACACAGCCACCCCAAGGCTGGAAGGAGAAAATACAGGTATAAAGTATACACCACTCTTGGCTGGCTTCAGGGTGAGGGAGCAGTGCCTTCTTGAAATCAGCTTCAGCCACAGCCACCATCCATGGGCACAGGTTCCTGGAGGCCATTGGGGTCCCAATAAACATCTAGAGAGTCTGGATTAGGGTTTTCTCTTCAGAGTGCTCGTGCGTGGCTGAGCAAGAGATGGTGAGGTCAGAAAATACATCTGGGCTGAGATCATGGGTTTAAGGTCTTTACCTTCGTGGGAAGATACTTCAATGTTCACATTCTGCCATCTCTCTTTTCCCTCTCTATGAATGAACAAAACCCAATAAATAAATAAATAAATGTAGTTTCTGTCTGATACTTATCGTCAGGAGACAAAAAGTTAAAAAGCTGGGAGATGTTACATGTACAGACGGTTGGTACATTCTTTGCTGTCAGTTCTCTACAGTGATCAATATTATGAAATGTTACGATTATTATCAAATATCGTTATGTTAATTTTTAATCTGTTACGAGTCCCATCTGCAGTCATTACTCTTGGAATAAATCATCCTCTGAGTTTTAAAAAATAAAAAAAATATAGAAGACAAAACTCTCTGCCTAGCTATTAACTAGCAAGGAAGATTTAGGTAGGCAGACAGATCCGCTCCTTGTGGTGTTCAGCTTGATAAATTGTGGCTTTCCTCCAAATAGAGGCAGAGTTCAGTATTTCACACCATGACAGGTTCTCTCTGTACTTTGTGGATAAGGTTGCTTGGATCAGGATCAAGCTTGCAGCTATTCATGGAAGGTGGTAGAGTTTCTAAAGGAGCATGTCTTTATTGTCTTGAGGTGCTGCTTGCTAGAGGCTCAGCTGAGACCCCAGCCCTATGGTGCTAGGCACTGCATAAACATAGAGGAAGACACAAGATAGTTAAAGAGTGGCGAGGAAAAACACTGTATGGAGAAGCTGGAGGAAGACTGTAGCTGGGCTCCTGTTGCCCAGTCCCATGTTCTGTATCTATTGGACCAGGCTGTTCAGTAAAAAAGCCTCTCAGACCTGTGCAAACACAGGAGCAATCGCAAGGGTAAAAAGCACATGCCAAGCTGCCTGAGTGGCTGCAGTTTTTGAGATATCTGACCATAGGAACTAGTGGAGGGGAATTTTAGGAAGTCATCAAGAGCAAAGGCTGCTCTCCTAGAGCTGCATTTCTTCGCCTGTAGGGATTTGGAGCTTCATGGGGTTGTTTCCGCAGCCCTCCAACTCACCTGGATTCCATTTCACACTTGAAGCTCAGCTGCGTTTTGTCAGGAGGGTGGTTGAACCCAAGGGCCGCTGATGTGTCCTATGGCAGATTTATGGCTTTGTGGTGCAGAAGCCAGGTGCAGACTTGCTAAAGGATTAAGAGTCTGTCTGCCCCCCATCATAGGGCTTGCTGCAGCCAGCTCTCTCCCAGCCATGTGAGGCAGGAATGTCTGCACAGCCTCCTTGCAGATCTGTGCTGTATCCACTGCTCATGAGCTGGATGAATCTTGTGGCTTCCTGGTGTTTTCATGCCAACACAGGAAAAACACAGAGGGTAGTGCTGAGATTTGCTGTGAGTTTGGGATTTGCAAGAATGCCAGATTCAGAGACGCTCTGAAGGGCAGACAGAGGGCGAAGGCACGAAGGTTAAACAAACAAAAATAACAGCCTTTGCACCAAACCTTGCAAACAAAAACCACCCAGCTAACTTCAGCTCTGAGGTGCAAGCATGAGGCTTGCTTCCCAAGATGAAAAAATACACACTCTGCTATTTCAGACAGAGAACTAAATAAAGCCACTCCTGCTCTTCTCATCTCATATGCTAACGAAATTAATGGCAACATTTTTTTTTTTTTGGCCAATCATTCATTAGCCTCTTTTTCCTGCTCCCTAAACCTTCATAAACACAAGCTGAAATCCTCCCTGAAAGATAACTTGACTACAGTGAGGTTTTGCTTCTCTCCGGGCTGGTGTGAGATTATAATGCTTCTCAAGGTGTTCCCTTCCTCATAATGGAGCTCCATCTGTTCTACAGATGGTAAAGATCACAAGAACCAGCACTAAATATCCCTCCCCCACCAAAGAGTTTTTACCTTATGGTAATGTTGCTCTTTGTTTACCCTGTCTTTCGCAGGAGCAGAGGCGCATGTTGCAGGGCACAGGGACTAATCTATTGCCCCAGCTACTCTGCACAGTGGCAGCTGCCTCTGCAGGAAGAGGGGTTTATAGATTTTGGCTAGGGGAAAGGCAAACCTTTTCCACTGACTTTTCAGGAAACTGCAATGGCCACCTCTGAAAACTCCAGCTGTATTGTTCATCCCATCTCTGCTTGACTGCTACTTGTACCAGCCCCAGCTTTGCCCCCAGCAGACAACTCCCTCCCTTCTCACCGTCACATACATTGCTTCAAGGGCAAACTGAAATCTGTTGCAGTGAGGATCTGCCAGTTGAAACACAAAGTGAATTCAGCAGGTCATGTCCTAAAGGACAGTAAAAAAATTTACAGCTGTTAACTGCTTGTTCTCTGTCCTACACATTTCTGTGTGCCTTTGGCTCAGGAATGGAAGCTTTTTGTCAGACACCTGCATGAGAATTTGAGCCTGTAGAGCACTCGTGGGGTTAAAGCTCCTGGGTATGCTGTCAGCCTCCAAATTTTGGCCTCCTTTGGTGTAACCTTGCTGAGCACCCAAGCACAGAAAATGGAGTCAACTTTGATGATCTTGCCCTCCATACATAATCCAAATAATTAAATTCACTCAGCTAGATAAACAAGTTTTAGCTCTGAAACAGGATAACCACAGCGGATCCTTAGACAATCCTCTAAGGCAGCTGGCAATGGACTAACTTCATTTATGTGGTTTAACAATTGCCTAACAGAAAATACTACTACTTTTCTCTTCGTGACAGGTAGATAATCCTAAGAGGTTTGACTACCACATTAACATCCAAACCACAAATGATGGGTAATCTGAAAAGCTGGATTTTCTGACACACATACAGCCTTTACATCTGCTTTCTACATCAGAGCCAGAATTAGTTTTAATGTTGTGTTTGTATTAAATATGTGGATTAATGGAGCTCAGCAAGAGTGCTGAATTAGCTCTTCCTGTCTCCAGTGGATTTGGACTGCATCTCTCCATGCAGAGACAGATGTGTAGCTTGTTATATTTTGTGTTTTGTACTTGGAAAAACTGTGGCTTGGTACTAAATCAACAGTTGCTTGTTCAAAAGAAGTAATTCCAAGCATCTATTACAGCTAAGCAAATCTGGACTGGGGGAGGTGGCAGGGATAAAGTTCTACAGGGAAATATTTTGGGGCTGTTGGCTCAGACTGTAGCCCACCAACAGCGCCATTCCTCAGGATGAACCAACCTCTTTCATGCTGTTACGCCATAGTAAAAGACCAAAATCCTGAGACAGGAAGATTTGATGGAACTGGCAAACCCCTACAATGAAGATATTTTGCTCCAGTGTCCTGGCTCCATCCCAGCTCAGGTAATTATGTCCCACTTATTTAAATTTCTTCCTCAGTTTTCCCTGGCATTTAGCAATTTTCTTCCCTTCCTGTCCAAAACAGCAGTTTAGCAGTCCAGCTGGCTGCTGAATACTCACTGTCCTTTGAACGATGGCTGACAGTCTCCTCTGTGCATAGGTATATGCGGTTTCCAAGGCACCTTGGGACCTTATGAATTTGGTGAAGGAGAGAAGCAATATGAAAGTGGTGGGGGTTTTTGTCCTTTTTATTGGTCTCGCAACTGGGAGCACTGTTGGCACAAGGTCTTAGAAGCTGAGAGCAGGTGAAGCAGCATTTCCCCAAATTAATAACTCTGTGAAAGGAAAGCTAAAGTCACAATGAACTTCTCCATAACCAATTCCCTCTGGCAAATACTTTGCTGAAATAATAGTTTCAGCAAGACTGGGACCCAGATGAGTTCTGACTCCCAGAAAGGATGTTCATGCCCATGACTGAGGTGCATGGTGACACATCTCTGGATACCTGCCCATAGTGTGGAAGCCACGCTACAGAGCTGGGCTCCAACATCGCTAAGGTAGACCCTGGAGGTACTTCAGGCTCTGAACACGCGGAGCAGGTCACCATGGAATTGCACTGGGCTGCAGATGTTGATGCCTGAGTCGGGCCATGGACAAGGTGACAGTAATGTCACCCTCTGGGCTGTATTTCTAGAGCTGGCTGTAGGCACAAAGACTGAGCTGAAGAGCACCTGCAGATGGGGAAAGGGAGCTGGGAGAAAACCTGGCTTCTTCCAGCCTTTTGAAAAACCAAGCCCATAGCTCCTTGTTCTTCATATTACAGCAAGACTGGGGTGATAGCCTCTCCTTTTTCTTATTTTAAACATAAACAAGTGTACAGGAATCACAGGAACAAGCAAGAGGGGCTTTGGTTTTGTAGCCCAACAGTTGGGAGGGACAGATCTGCATTGTCATGACTCACTCCCTAAAAATACCTGTGTCTCTCCACTGACTGTGCAGGGAGCCCAGGGTGACCAGCTTGATGTAGAAGTGTGCTGTGGAGATGTCTGAAATTAGACGAAGTGAATCCCATCCCTAAAGCCAGCCTGGGTAGGAGGTAGTGTAGGATGGTGCAATGCGAGAGTCTACATGTGAGCTGGAAGTCTGCACTCCCACTACCAGCACTGGGGATCTAGTCAATGTGGTCTGTGGAGCCTAGGAAGCGATTTGTCTCACTGTAAAGCAGACTCCTACGTTTGGTCAGTGAATCACTCTCTATACACCCACATTTCAGTGAGATGGATCCTATCCCTGAAGTTAGGAGAGATGAATCTCACCCCTAAGTCTTTTTCCTCCTTTTTGTATCTGCTGCTATGTTTCCAACATGCTATACCACTAAATCAGTTGCTTGAATTAGCTATTACTTCACTTTTTCTCCATCTCCAACTGAACCATGATAAACTAACACATTTTGGTATTTATTTTCCAAATTCCATTTCCAAACTGAAGTCAAACTCAAAATCTTACAACCTTTCCTCAGTCAGGCCCTTCAGTATATACATACCTCAGCAGTGCATTAGGACTCCAATTTCCATATAAAGCTTTTAAAACTCAGCAGACAGCTCAACCCAGATGTCTCTCTCAGGCTACAGTGGAAATATCCCACATTTTTCCACCATTTTTTTCCTTTCCCATCTAGATACTGTCAAACATTGCAAGTGGAGAGAGGCTGTCAATACTACTACCAGCGTAGTTCTCAAATAACTGCATGTCAGGTGCACAAATTACAAAACTAATACAGGCTGTGATTACATTTTGTGTATGGGTTTTCAAGGCATATGATAATGAATATTAATAGAAACTGCTTCTCCAGTAAATTATTATTTTCTCAATAGTTGGTATAAATAAAACCACTTGGATATGAAACAGATTTTTTTGATGTCTATATCACAAACGCAATGATGTATTTCCACAAGAAAAGGCACACCTGCCAGTACACCCTCATAGAAATGTAAATATTTGCAACTTCTGCAATAATTACATCTAATCCTCCAAGGCCCATCTTGCAGCATCTGAAGACAGAATTTAGGTTCCTTAGCTAACAAAGAATGAATGAGTAGCACAAAACCAGATATAATGAAGCTAAACCTCAGAAGTTTGAGAAGGCAGGGTTGCCCACAGAAGGCAGGTTGTCTTACCAACCTTCTATAAGTAGACGGCTGCAGTGATTTAGTCATTCGGACAGTCATTCCCTCATAGCCAAGGGGCACAAATGGGCACCTAGGCATGATTCTCTTATCCTTTTAGCTATCTAATTTAGGATTAAATGAATCAATGGCTCCCTGGACTACATCTCCACTGACTGTAGAGGGAGCTGAAGGTGACTAGCTGAGATTCAGATGGTTATCCAGATGAACACAAGGTATAATAGCCTACTTTAAAAGCATACTTCCCAGAATAAATGCACAGAAAGCAAGTGTTACTGATTTTAAAAGAAGGCAAGAGTCACAGACCCCAAACTTTGCTTATTTATCCATTTGAGAGACTGTATCACAGCCAATTTCATCCTCTCACTTTTTTTCATTCCACTGCAAGGCCAGAGCAGCTGGAACTGTACCCTCCTCTGAATTGCTTCACTTGGTGAATAAGTCTTCTGTATGGATGGAATTATGGATAATGGGCGACAAAATCAACTTCATGAGGATATGGAGAGAAAAACTCATAAAGGGAAGACAAGGCAAGGCAGGGCAAGGCCAAGGAAATTTGCCTGTAAATGCTTGTGCTTTTCTTCCAAAGAAGAAGTCTTCAGGAAGCAGATGTTATCCTTAAAGAGCTATGTTTACTGAAACATGGAAAAATAAAAAAAAAAAAAAAAGAGATTTGACAGATTATTTCTGGCCTCCTGCAGTTTAGTTGCAGTCAAATCTGTCAGTAAGAAGTGGACAGGGGACTTGAGGGAATGTCTGCAGACATCCATTCTGAGGAGATCAAAAGGAGCTCTACTGATGAATTTACTGTCGTACTGACTTATTTTTTTAGAAATTCTAACACGTGGAGAGGTGTTAAGAAGATGAAAGGCTAATAAAAGAAACAAACCCAATAACATTCTGCTTTCAAAAAAGGACAAAACCCATCTTATTACATCCTCCAAACCTAACCTCAACAACTTTTAAAGTAAGTAAGAGAACAAATAATGAAAGAAAAGAAAAAGCCCTAACAGACCTTGCACTATTTATACTTGTTGATTTTGGCTTTTTTTAAAACATCTAATTGTCCAGCTAAGTCACCATGTCTTCTCCTCATCCTCTCGGTATCACTTCTTTCCTTTTCTTTCTTTCTGTGCAGCATCTTTTCTGCATCATTTTCTGTTAGACCTCAATCTCTTCAAAGCAGGAATCCTCTCTCAGACAGGAGAGATGTCTGTCATGACCAAAGGAAGCCCTGAGGTGCTGTCATGAGACAGAAAAAGAAGAAATAGGAGAAGTGAGGTTTAACCAGGGAAAGTAAAAGTCAGACAAACTGGTTTCATGGGATATTTTGTTGAATTACAATGTTAAAGCATATGACATGTTGCGTTTGAATGCTGCATGGTCACAAACTCTCCGCTGCCGGTATCCTTACCCTGCTCAAAGAGATACAGGAAACAAAAAGCAAAATATTCCCGATTAGGCTGCTGTTTTCCAAATGGATTCAAAAAGCTCAAGTGAACCTGCCACAAAACCAATCTAGCTTTATGAGCAGAGAAGCAGAGCACCACAATCCTATTTTAGCACAATACTTAGACATGTTTAGATTTAAACACATGAGCAGGATCTTGAAGTTAATGGAATTAATCAGAGGTTGCGTACACTGGGTTATGCAAGGCATGTCTTGCTTGGTATCACTGACAAGAACAGGAACCCAAGCTTTGGTGGTATGATCCTACTTTTCCAACTGAATTGTGCAAAAGGAGGAAAAGGAGAGAAGGAATATAAAAGTGATGAAGCAAAGAGGGAAATGCAGCCCTGTTTCTATGCTGTTTATGTGGAAGATCCATGTATGTTGCTTTGGGTTGGTAGGAGAAGATTTCAGCGATGCATTAGCCTTGGTGTCAATGGTCTGACACACGGCTGAACTTTACACACAGCTCAGTCCTACTGCTGCTTAATTGACAATACAGAAGATATTCTCTCTACTAAAGCATGAACCCAAACCTGTGATTTTCAGTAAATTGGTAGGCAAAGCTGTGGGAGGAATAAAAAAGGGTAAATAATCACACCTTGTTCACTAAATCAGTTGGTGGATGTGGTAATGTAAGGGCTGAACACATCGAAAGCCATGATGGAAATTGTACAGTCACTTTTCCTCAAATTGAGCTTAAGACTGTGTGGTCTGTCCTGTGAAAAGTAGATGAGAAATCCAAAAATAAATCAGCTGACAGTAAGTTGTGATCAGCACACTATACATATGTAAATCGTTGCTGACCCTGAGAAGAGCTGCCTCTGCATTATGATAAGGTCTGAAACCTGATTGAAATTTTTCATAAAGGGCATTATTTTGGAGGTGATCCTTAAATGAGCAGAGCAGAAAAATCCTCAGCCTCTTTCCTCAGTAGTCAGAAAAATAGGTTACTGATGAGAGGGACTTTGGCCAAATGAATTTCTTTAGAATTCAGCTGCTGGATTTTTCTGTATCTCAGAGTCCTCTTTGATGACAGCATAGTTCTGGGGCACAATTAGATAATTATTATTGTACTGATAATGTGCTGGCATTTCCTAGTGTTACCGCCACTGCTGCTCTAATCTAACTGATAAAGGCTTTTCACAATGCAATATTAGTAATACCAGTGTATGCTGGATGCAGTATCACATCATGCAGTCCCTTACAGCATCCTTTTAGCATCAGCAAGATGATGGAGCAGAATGACACTGGCCATCTCCACAGCACATGCATTTAGACCATTAGTATTTTTACTTATTAATAAAGATAACTGAGTTTTTTCCCACATTACTCAGCTACAAAAGGGTCTCTTCTATTTTTTCTAAGAAGTCTGAGGGTTTTCTAGAAAGTGAAAGCCAAATGATTTCTGCTTCTCTGTGAACGTGCCAGGCAGACAGCTGGAAGGGCTTCCTCTCTGCTCTACATGTGAACTATGCTTGTGTAGCTTGGAGGAGAAAGGGGAAAGCTGGGTGTTCGAAGATGCACTGTTTATACTGGTGCCTCTGCACTTCAGCTGCTCGGCAATATTCAAATCAGACTGATCTTCCTAAGATGTCTTTCTCCTGAATCCTATTGCCCCAAATGTTTCGCTCAACCACATTTTTGCTGCTTTTCCAACAACCCTGCCCATCTGAGAGGCTGCAGATGTTTCAGTACTAGCATACTCCCTTGGAAGAAGGATCACAACAAGCTTCAAGGCTGTCCTTGCTGTGGCTGTGCTGCTCACCATGCTGTGCCAAGTGCCCCTCAACAGCTGTGGAATTTACCTATTTCCTTTCAGACATCCTATATATGCAGTGGGATGGGCCAGTTTGCATGGAAAGGACTGGCCAAGTCAAGATCCCTTCCTCCCAAGGAGCCTCACATCCCATCTCCCTCACTCGGGGTAGATGCAGAAAGGTGACCCTTTTCCACCACCAACCTCAACCCATCTCAACATTGACTCATTTCTCTGAAGAGGAGAATGAGAGAAGTGTGGCTTTTATCACCTGAGCCATCCTAACTGCTAGCTTTTTCTCTCTGACCCTACTTAACTATTGCCCTTAAAAAATAACAGTGGGAGAGAAGGTGAAAAATGGCTGAGAGGGAACTACTCTTGGTACAGAAGAAGGACATCTCTATGTCCTCATGTCCTGTTCTGGAAATGCTCTTTTGAATGAGCTCCCTCTTCCACCCCAGGATGGTAAGTGTTTCCACATGCTGTCCGTATAAGTGTTTGTATGCTGTTCTAAGTAAGCCATCCTTCCTAAATTAGCTCTGTAGCTTTTCCCCTCTTTGTCTCCAGGTACATCTTCTTCCTCCCCATTTCTTTCTCCCACCTACAAAAAGAGAACATTCCCAATTTAGCAATCTCTGTGTTTCTGCCTGTGGGAGTGTGTTTAAGGCTCACAAATGGAAAGGACAACTCCAGCACATGAGTACTCTGCTGTTTTGGGCCCAAAACTACCATAGAAAAAGGAAGGAGGGTTGGTTTCAGGTTCAGCTAGGGGCAAGCAGGCCTGAATTTATCTCCTTTGCCATGTTCATGACAAAGGCTGCAGCATCTGTTGGATACACAGAGCTTCCCTCGGCTTTCCTGAAAGACAGACTGTCCCCACTCCCTCCCGTTCCCTGCCATAGCTCCAAGAAGTCTTGCTCGTTCTCACAAAGGACAGGCTAATCACCAGTGGCCTTTAAATGCCACCCAAGCTTGCAGTGTTGGGATGTTGCAGAAAGACTCTCTTCATCTATGTCTGGCAAGTGAAGAGGTAGATAGCGGATACCTCTGGCCACTACTTAACTTTACTTTTGCCAATCTATAAAAAAACATACAGGAGGAATTGGGCACTGCACTGGTTATGGTGATGAACTCCTTCTGGTAACCCCAGTACAAGCAAACCACACCTTAGCTGATGCTCTAAAAAATCTGTTCCAGGCACCTTCAGGGTGACACCTGTACCTGCCTTCAGACAAGAATTAGGGCACACAGTCTATGAATTTATACAAGCAATGAAAAGGAAAAACTGCCAAATAACCTGTTCACTGTAAAAAAGACTTGGAGAAATTTCAAATGAAAGCAGTTCAAGGTGGAACATAGCTTAGAATTAGTTTTTATAACTGCTAGCACTGGTGTAGTACACATTTAACACCCACAAGAATTTAAAGGAGTTGTTTTATCTGCTGGAAGAAATTTGTGCTATTCCACTAGTATGATCAAAAGATATTGAAATTTATAGGATGAAGGAAGCAAGCTATTGAATTGGATCAAAATCACCCAAAAGTTCAAAAGTGTTGTACATACAAGATGTATAGGAACAGGACATACAAAGATCTCAGTTTTGCTGCTTTGTGTCAAACAATATGAAATTGGAGTCTTAACAGAATTTCTTTTTTTTTCAAGTCCAATATCTTGTCTTGTAACTATAGCTGGTGCATGTAATCCAGTAATATGTTCAAGTAACATTAGTTTAAGAAGGTTTATGAAAAAACACTCAACCATTAAAGCTCCATTGTCTCTAGCCAAATCTTCAAAATCCTCACCAAATTGAGTCCCTATGATACATCATATGTAAAAGCATTAGAGCTTCTTTTACCCTGGCTTCAGGTAACTACCCAGACTCTCAATTTGAGGCTGATTTATTTATTACCTCTAGTTAGACATATTAAGCTCATTGCTATTCTCATTAACAACCAGTCATTACCCTGGTCATTACTTCAACAGCCAACTATTTTTATAATTACCTTGCAAATTTTAGCTCAAAGTAACACTCTCCTGTCTTAAGCCATTTTAGCAAATTCAGCCCCTTGGGCTTGATCCAAGTCAAAATTCAGTGAAATCAGTGGAAAGGCTCACATGGACTTCAAGGGAGTTTGAGGCAGTGACTGTGCACATGCCGTAATTTGTACTTAGAAATGTGGTTATTTGTAATCTCATCCATAGATAAACGATATCATTGTTAGGGAAGCTAACACTGCTTACTACTAATCTAAGCCAATGCTTTTCATTAAAATGTTCTGCTTCCCATTTCTTGTAACTCTGCAAACTTTTGATGGTATGAGAAAAGGTTTTCCACACTGAGGGTTTGCCTCAGGTTGATTCTTTTCAATATAATCAAAAGCAGTCCAGACTTTTCTAAAAGAACACTCCTGGAGAGAAAGAGGGGGGGGGGAAGTCCAGTTTACTAATATTAAATATTAATATCCTTTTTTTCCCAAGGCTCCCCATTACCCCTTTCCTTAGTGTGAGAGACTTCACATTTGGGAGGAAGGGTAGTATTTTTGGTAGCAACTTTTCCACTCCATAACTGCATGTGATTTTTAGATGAACTATTGTTTCTTGATCGCCTGTTCCAATCTCTCTCTAGAAAAGTGTAGAATTTGGGAGAGAAAGAATCCTTTTTTACTTTGCATTTTGTTCATTTAATTGCCCCTCTGTATTTTGGTGTAGGTGGATCACACATCTAGCAAACACTGTGATCCTTATGCTCTGGAGGAACAGCACAGGCTACACGGTAGGTCAGGCCATCTGCCTAAAGAGCCTGACTGTTCTGAATCCTCTTGGTTTCCTGAGGTTGGCTGTGTGCTTTAAAAAGCACTTACCTTTCTGCTATTTTTCCAGGTGGTTTTCTACCAAAACCTGAGGCTGTCATTCCTGTGACAGAAAGAATTTTGGAAGGCACACTATGTATTGCAAGCACACTCAGACCCAAGGACGACATTTCGCCTCATGTCCCAAGTAAGGCAGCAGAAAAACCAGGAACCCTCATGGACGCATAGTGTGCCATAGGACTATGATAGAGATGCAGATAGTTGTGGGTCTGCATGGACCCTGATACTACTCCAGCTAAAATAAAATAGTATCTGAACGAGCTTGTTTGTTTGAAAAACCAGTCATCTGTTCATTGCGCCACAGTCTCAGAACAGCTTTCAAATGCAAAGGATTACAAAGGTTCAGTGGGATTTTTACAATTCCTATTTTCATCTTGCTGCTACATTACCACCAAAAAGCTTGAAGGAGAAGGATATCTCTGATGCCCTGACCAGCACTACTCATCTCCATAGTCTCCACATCCACCAGTGAGCCCTTGCTGAGCTGACAGTGCAAGCAGCACAACTGTATCGTTGCTACTATACTAATCCATTACTTTGCAAAGCACACAGTGAGTATACAGCTCTATATAAAGCCAAACTATTCCCTGCTGTGTGGTGCTGAATATGTCAAAAGAAAGAAAAAAGAAAGATAAGAGAATTCCACTGAAAGTGCAAAAATGTTTATTGCTGCTGTTGCACAGCTCTGCACCCAGTGCAAGACAATTTCTCTCTCATTAAGCAGTGATGAATGATAGATATGGCCAGCAGCTAAGACTAGCTCTTAGATTAAATGTTGTGAGAAATGTCTCTCTACCACTAGGCAGGTGAGATCATTTCTTTTTCCCATTATACCAGTTTCTTCCCATTATACTCTGTTTCTGGGTAACACAGCATGACTTGATAGTTTCTGCCTCTAAACTATTGACGTATGTTTGCTTTGAGACGGGCCTCCTAAAGTGTGAAGAATGGGCCAAAGAGCTTCTAACTACTCACATTGAGTGTGGCTATTAGGCTGGAGCCTCTGTAGTGCTTAACCCTTTGACATGCGTTACAGAATAAGGGGACTTCGCTGGGTCTTGTACAATTTTCTTCTGGAGAAGTGAGAAGGAAGCTTTCCTGCTTTCTCGTCTAATCAGCTGCAGTGTCTCTCAATCTCTAGATGTTCTTCCAGTTATCTGCCTGTCCCATTCTGGAGCTTATCTTTGCACATTTCCAGGTGTAAAGAACCACCAGTAGCAGTTCTGCACAGTGTTTACCAGAGAGGAGGACAATACTTGTTTATTGAAAAAGTCACTTGGGAGGGTTTGGTGGACTGATGCTAAGGAGAATTGGTGCTATTTACAATTGATTTTGACCATGAGCAAGCTGCTCCCTCACTGCACTTCTCTCAGTCAATGCCTTTTCATTGAGGCCCTGACTCTGCACAGAATTCCTTATATATCAGATTTCCATGTACAAAATTAAGCAAAGCTGTACAGTTTTGGAGGATTGAGGCCTAAAGACTGCAAGGGAATGTCTACATGGTTAATCAGAAGATGCCTAGGGAAGATGCCAAAGTGCTGGCCCCTGAATCACCAATGCGTGCTCCCTGTCTTGGTGGTGGTGCCTTATCAGACCTTAACAGATACAAGACCTAGGATATTTTTTCTTTTTCATTCTTAGTTGAAAAAAACCCCAAACAAAACCAACAAATCCCATGTGCTTTGAGCCCCACTGCAAGCACCAGCTCGCTGTACTTTACTAGCAAGCAGAACTTTTATGCCTACTTCAACTTGAGACAAGGAAAAAGAAAGAGGTATGCAAAGCAGATTTGTAAACCTTGGCTGCCTGACCTGAACATGTTATTATAGATTGCTTGCGAGTGATAAAATGGAGTTGGAAGCGAAAGGACAAATTCTTAAGCTTTACATTATTTGAAGAAAACAACTATTCAATTAAAAAATACCTTGCAATCCCTTGGAGAGGCATGTGAGTTGCAGAAGTTTGGTCTGGATCTCAAACTCTTTAAGAGTTCCAGGATATTTATTCCTGTCCAGAATTTTGTCTTGGATCATTTTAGGGAAGAGTCAGCCATGAATTTTGGATCTGACTTCAGACTGCGCTATCATAAATCCAAAAGAACTGGACGTTCTCATCTAAGAATTCATATTTTTCTTTAAAATGTGATTCACTCAGCATGACTAAGGACATGTCTACATGGATGGCCAAACAACTTCTTCCCACTCATCCCACCAGCCAGCTCTTTTCCAGGGGTCATATGGCCACCCTGGCATGGTGCTGCCTCTGGGTTAGTAGAAGTACTATGAAACAGGCAGAGGCCCCACTGTAAGTGCTGTGAACTGAACAATAACATTTGCTTCCTTTTAGATCTGACCCTTAAATTCAGAAATTAGAGAGTTGTCTTCTAAGAATTTAACAAAAAGATTTCATCTGGGTTATGTGTGTGTGTACATATGAGTTTTCACACACATACAGAAAATCCCTTTAACATACACTTTGACTCTGATCCTATAAAATTCCTGCCCATTTGAATGGGACTATTCTCACATCTAAGTGCTTTGCTGGATCAGGGCCACTGCTAGGTAAATGGGAAGTATTTTCTATATTATTCTGGTTACATAGCAAAACGGATGGTAGTTAATATCTGCATTGCATTCCAGCTTACTCAATCTGCAGTAAAAACAAAGTTGTAATAGAAGTGCCTACATGCTTTTTTTTCAGTGTTCTTTACCTATTTGATGCTTAGTAAGTCTTCTCTTAACACCAGGAAGGTCAGATATAAAGATAGATGGAATGTATATACAGAAGAAACCACTACCCGTAATTGAAGTTTCACGCTTTGAATAGAAACTTTCCAATTTCAGGGGAGAGTACCAATCACTTTCAAAAAAGAGGTCTTGGAAAGAAACACATAAAGCTCTTATCTCCATCTCTAATTCCAGAGTGCATAGGATTATACCAGATGTGGTGACTGAGTGTCCTAAAAGAAACAGAGAAAGTCTCTGTGACTTGAAGTCATTGCATTTTCCTAGCCAGACATTTCAAGAGTATTTCATTTCCCAGCTCAATACTTGTGAATCCTATCAAAAGATCACATATTAAGACACAAACCTAGAAACCATTTTTAGCCATTTACAAAAAGATCTAGCTAGCTCAAATCCGGCATCAAATGAGACTTAAACACTTGAAATTCATCAAAGTTCCAAACAGCCTGTGTACACATGAAGTCAGTGTTGTCCTGTGTCTAAGTACACTAAAACTGAAAGATTGATGGCTGCATAACTGTGGTCTCACCAACCATCACCAGACATCCTTAATAGAAGATGATGTCTGTCTTTTATTTTGCTAGAGGTGCAAAGATGTGATTAATGCTGCAGCAACGACAGCAGTACATGGTGGTGGAGGTGTCACCAGCCTCTGGCCCATTTCTTTAGCAATTAAATGCTCATCCACATTGGGATGCTCTAGTTTATGTCTGCTCAGTCCAGTCTCCCTATTTCCTACCTCCTGAGAGGTCCTTATCCACTAGGATATGAGAGACTAGAAGTGCCTGCTTTTGCACTCTTCCTTGCAGCTGAGCTATGTCTGCAGGAAGGAATGCAAAAATTTCCAGGAGAAAAAAGAGGTTGAAAGGCATTTCCCAAGAAGCAGGTAAAAACTGGGGAAAGGAGTGTCTGGTGGTCAAGGGAAAAGACCCAGGTTTCAGGTCCCTGCTACAGACTTCACTGTTACTCCACTGATAATTAAAGAAAACTGCACAGGATTGCCAGGAAGCTGGGCCTGCAGCCCGGTTTTGATTTCCTCCAGCTAAGAGCTCTTACGGTTAGGCTAAAGTTAGATTTCTTCTTTCTCTCTGGCCAGCCCTGTGGCTCTGCCAGCCCTGGCTGCTTTGCAGCCCTGGGACAGTGATGAAGGCAGAGACAGTCCCAACACTGTTGGGCACAGACTGGGGTGGACAGAAGGGGTGCCATCCCCCTCTTGCTGAGCACAACTTAGAAACCAGGGTCTTCTTCCTGGCTGGATACATTACTGCACAAAATAGCAGCATTGCTACTGTCGCCACCACAGAAATTTTTTTAGCCTGGCAAATCAGATTTCCTGCTGAATGGTGGCACCCAGGGCTTCCCACTGCCTCCCAGTATTGTCACTAAAAGAGACAAAAGCAGACCGAATAGTCCTCTGGACCTGTGTACAGTCCAGAGAAGATCTCCTAAGTATGGAGAGAGAAAGCACCAAAATTAGGTAGGCTGGACTCTAGTCTGCAGTTGTTCAGAAAAGTCAGAGTCTATTATAAGAAAAGGTCCTTAGGTATATTAGGTGATCTGGAGTGTTTCGCCTCTGTTCTTCCTCAGAATGAGGCACCAAAAATTCCAATGAAATAGCATACAAATCAAGCAGTGAAGCTTAGCCAATGACTTTTCACTCTACTATTAAGGCTCACGGAGATGAGAAGCCCATCTGCTTCATGCATGCACTTCATGTAAGAACAGCACAGGGAATGAAAATTATGTTAGAGAAGAACTGCACACATCAGAGAAGCTGTCATCCCATACTAAGCAGAGTACCTGACTCCCAGCTTCTCAGTGCCACTGAGCACTAGAGGAAGTTGTTTTTCTCTTCATTTCCCAATCTAGGCAATAGTGTCTGCAAGGTTGCAAGAAAGGACCAAAGTTCCCAGAACTGACCCTAAAACTGAGCAATCTCAATGATAACTATGCATCATCCAGCGTCTTTGTAGTGAGAGAATGCCAGGTCCTAAAGGGCTTTTTAGCAAAAAAACTTTAGCAGTTAGATTCAGCACCTGGAAATTCAACTAATTTTAAACAGAAAGAATGCCCCTTTCCTATCCTAAAAGCCAACTAATGAAGAAATTTAGCAGAATACCAAGGGTAAAGAAAGATTCTCCATACATTGTGTTATCCCAGCTAAAAAAGATTTCTCTCTGGAAGAGACTTTTTAGCTGGATATACCACTTGGCCTGGTATGGTAACTATGTGATTCTTATTTATTCTATTTTTAATGAGCTGTTCTGAAGGTTTTCTGGACTAAAAAAATAATAAAGCTTGTTCTTAGCTTTTACAGCCACTGAAGGTTCAACAGCCATAAAAATCAGGTTACTTATACTTGATTATGTTTAGATTTTAGGGGTCTGCCAGTGAAAACAAATATTTGAAAACTTTGGTCTTACCTTGAAGCAAACCTCATAGCATTCTTAGGCTGGAAGGTCATGAATTGTGTTTTGTAGACACATAAAATCTTTTAATATTGATTTTCCTTCTTAATTGTAACATATGCAAATATTTTCCACATGTCCCGCAGAAAAGTATTTTAAAGTAATTTTTTAATATTCCATTTAGGAAAATACATTCTGAATTGTTTTAAAACAAAATTAATATTTATATATTTATTTGGTTAATTTTGTATTATTTTATGACAACTCATCAGCAGCTGTGGTTTATACCTGTCATATATAATGGGGCCACAGCACAATTATCAAAGTGTATATTTTTGTTCTTAAAGCCCTGAAAAGCAGTTGTGATTTAATATTGATTGGGCATCCTCTTTAGCAGCCTATCCTCTTGGAGTTGTAATGAAATAGATTTGTACTTCGAACAAAAGTGAGAGGATGAGATTTCACTATTAGAATAGTGACTGTTTTCAGTTTCTTAGAAAAGATTCCCAAGTATCACAATAAATGATACAAAAATGTATGTTTTTCTTAATTAAATTGCATAAACTGTGCTTCTCTCTCCTGAGTTTATTGGTGAAGCCGTTCTCTTTTCTCCATTTGCTGTGATCAAGGTAGTTTGAACATGGGAGACTCACCCCAGTGCAAACAGCTAGAAAACAAAGAAATACTCAGGATATGCCCCTCTGGGTGCCAGGCTTCATGTTGTATGCATGGCTGCATTTTCTTGTGGCTCTGTGCACCAGTCTTGCCACTGCAATTCACACAGTCATGATTTGACCCCTTCATAGAGAAGTCCTGGAAAATGCCCTTGTGGGTAACTGCTGGAGGTTTCTGGACATTCATCATTTAGCTGATGTCCACGCTACAATTACCAGGTCAAACGAAATCTTCACTTCCTCAAATTCTTCCTTTAATTCAAAGTTCATTCTTGTTTCACATGTTAACTGTGACTTCTTGTTTTCAGGAGGGGCAGTATTCAACCATTGAACCAAAATCCACTGCTGTCACTTCTCTGGGGACAGTTAATCTGGTTCCTGAATTTGGGGCTGGTTTGAAACCTGGACAACCACTAACATGAGTGGGAGAGGTGAGATGCAGAAGTTGGGCTTGGCCAACATCAGGTTGGTCATTTCGAAGCTGGTTAGCTCCTGGTCCAGCTCTGATTCTGTCAGTGGCTCAGCCTTCTGTAGGTCCATTATTCCGCTTTGACTCTGCCTTAATTCGCATACACCTTTTGAGGAACATTAGTCCCAATAATATCATCACAATTCCCATACTGGTCATGATCAGAGGGAAGATGGTGAGTTTGTGGATGCTTGATCTTACCCACTAGGTTTCCATATAATGCTGTGAGCAACATGCATAGTAATATACACAAAGAAAACTAAAAGTATACTGCTACTGATAAAATACAGCTTTTTTCAGAATTTCTTTCCATTCTCCCTTCCCCCTTCCCCATAAAAGAAAAAAAAAGAATTGGCAGCAAAATGGAAATCAAGATTCAGTGTTTATCTTCAGAAGGCATATGGTTTAGGTAGCTCCAATGTGACCTTCTACTCAGGTCTGACCTATGAAGAACACAGCTAAATTATGTATAATGGCTTTGTGATGAAATGCAATGCCAATTATAGGAGTGAGATGAGGCCATAAACATACTGCACATAAAAATCAGAGAAAGAACTTAAATCCCAGTCCCAGAACCGAAAGATTAGTGCTCTAACCACTGACTATAGTCAAAGCTTTCTTCTGGAAACGAAAGTTAAATTTCTTCTTGTATTCCCACTGTGTGGTCAGAAGAGTAATTTAAATGCTTTCAATAATATGGAGGTTAGAGTTTTCATCCTTTTTCTATAGGAGGTCTTCTACATTTAGTACAATATTTTTCAATCAAAATTCAGGCAGTTTACTTGTAAGGCTAAAAATGGATAATGACTTTTCAGTCAATTGCTTTTGACTGTCAATATGAAGTCTGCATTACCATTCCACAATATCATTAAACAATCAATAGCAATTAGTGTCTAGTCAAGCTTGGTGTTTTAATCACTTACATCAAAATGCCCATAATTGTTATTGTATGTAAATATTTGAAGATGTTTATAGTGGAGATGAATTTCACTCATCTAGCCAAGAGAACTAGAATTAGTGAGAGCAAAGATAGACTTTAAGCCTTATTTCCCCTGTTGCTGAAACTGGGACAAGAAGGAATGGGATCTTCCCATATCTTGGGTAAAACCCTGCCTTAGCAAGGGCAATGTGGATTTGTTGGTAGGTGACCACTGTGTGCTGGGGCTCTTGGAGCTTTGCTTTACCTGATTTCACAGGGACTCAGGAAACCCAGAAACTGCATAGTTTGTTTGAGCCATGGGCTGAATTTGCTCTCCATATCACAGATTAGCACAGGTGTTTTGTATACAGAAGACCCCCTTGCACACTTACACCCCCTTTGTCATTATGGATTATTTCAGACTAAAATAGCTCCAGGACACCACACATGGAACCAGAACTCAGGGCACTGATACTGGGGTACTCAGCATCTCAGCTTACACAGAGGTATTTTCTGTATTCATTCTTCAGAACACGCAATAGAATTTCATGTTTAGGGACATTTTGCTGTTAGTGTTTTGTGCCTGTAGCAGTGATCCTTAAGCAAATGACAGAGGAGGTCTCTTCACTGCTGCCTTTACCAAGAGCTATCCCAGCTGAGCACAGGAAGCCACATGCAGTGCAGCTATAAAACCCACTGAGGTCAGGCAGAGGATGAATTTGTCCTATTAAACAAACCAATAATGTTACCAAGGAACAGTGTGTTAATTGCTTTTGAAGGGAGCAGACTAAAGCCTCAAGCACAGTTGCAAGAGTCAGCTATGTATATGACAGCCTGCCACATCCGTGTTTATAAGAAGTGTGAGGAACTAGATCATTTTACCTGATCCATCATCCACTCTCCTCCACAGAACAATTCCCAATGACTGTGGGAGGGATTTGCCATAGCTAGAAACAATTCAAGCTCCTGGGTCCCATTTTGGAAGCTATACGGGAAAGAACAGCAGGAGAAGGTGTTTGAGGTTGCCACCAGAGGGTTAAAAAAGAATTAAAAGGGTATTGGCTGGATAAGGAGAAGTTTAGAAGAAGGATATAAGGGTGATAATGTTCATGTCTTGGGTGTAACAGGGCACATTGACAACTGCAGCATTCAATTAACAAGAGTGATTTGTATCCAAAGATTTTTGGAAACACATAATGGTCTTTGAATGTTGCTGCAAGCTAACATGACCACTGCAATCATTAAACGGCCGAAGAGGTAAGTAAGACAACAGTGAACACAACAGAAAACAACCCAGGAAAAACACAGATCCTGCTAGCCTATTGCTTAAGCTGGTGTTCATCCAGAGCCATTCTATGAAGGTGAACCAAGATGCTACCCCAGACAGTACATTAATTTTCCAGTTAATACAAGGAATAGAGATTAACAGAGTGCTGCGGGAACACTGAAAAAGACCCCATGTTATACAGGTCAGTTCAGAATATGGAAATACAGAATCTGTTTTCTTTGGATTCAGGTCCTGGACATACAAACATTCTAAATCTGCTACTTGTTATTCTGAGCCACCACCAGCAGTTTATTGTCCTGGTTACTAATCCAGGCTTCAGCCCAGGAAAGGCTTGGATCTATGCTTAACAATAAGTTCAGGTAGACCTAATTAAGTCAACGCGTTCAGGAGGCTACGTCCTTGCAAGATCAATGCTTAGATCTTCTGGATATTTTGTCTGCATGAGAGCTGTACCTCAAACAAAGAACATGAGGGTTTGTGTTATCAAAAAAGCTTCAGATAAATGGTAAGACAAAGCTCACAAAGCAATTTGCATGCATGTCTGTAACAGCAAAGTGTTTAGCAGGTTGAGATGACATACCCCATGGTGAAGCAGTGACAGAAGGACATTTTGTGTTCAACAGCTGAGTCCACTGGAGCCCCCATGGCTGAGATATTCCTAATGTCGCATGGATGCTTTCTAGGGAACTTTTGGTTTGCATTTGAATAATTGTCCCACTGTTAGACATGGCATTGTTGGGATTAATTTGGTCCTTCCTGCCTGAGAAATCCAGTTTTGTTCTGGGTATTTTGGGAGGTCTGAAAAAGCAATTCCCTGCCTGGTATGAATGACCAGTGACTATTAGAAAGCACAGAATCAATGAGCAGAAGGGGATCTCTACAAAATGGAGATTCTCAGCTCTCCTATTATACACAATTTCTCCTGGTTTTAGTAGTTCATGAACGATCAGGTTTTAAATCTTACTTTCTTCAGGCTGTTTTCTTGTGTAAACCATTAAACTGCAGCCTGAAATAGGTTCAGCAGAACCTATGCAAAATATCAAAGCCAGCCTCCTACACCCTCAAAGTGTTAAGAGCAGAGCCTGCATTCAGAATCTGAGCCCAGCAAATTTCCAAAATACCACATCAAAGGAAGATTCAGCACCAGGCCCCAATGCCCCAAACAGAGAGGTTTAGAAAAAACAGAAAAAGCCAATTTACATTTGCATAACAACAGCCCGTGTGTCCAAAACACCTCTTGAAAACTTGGGCATAGCTGCAAATAGAAACTTTCTTCCTTGAATCTCATGACCCTGTTGTGTTTAATGACTAAATTAACTAGCATTAATGAGATTCGTGGACCAAAGGCAAAAGAAGACCTGGTTAAAATGTTCCCTCTCTGCCTCCCAGCACCACAAACACTTTTGCTACTTTATTTTTGTTCTCTCCTTCCCATTCCTCTCCTTCTATTACTGTGCAGCATGTGCAGTATCTCTTTACCAATTTGGCATCTAGGTATATCAGAAATGAGCCTGAAAGTCTGCTGAATTCCTCTCAGAATTAGTTCCCTAATAGATATTTCAGTTAAACTTTTTCATCGGGTTCCAGTCAGCATCCAGGTTTTAAAAAAGACAAGCCAGCAGTACTGGACAATCAGTTCTCAAAGCTAAAAGCTCTCCAATAACATGCCAGCAGCAGAATAATTTTAATAGAACCCACAGGAATTTAGAGACTAAATTTTTTTTTGCCTATATCCCCTATATCCATCCCTCCCCTCTTTTTTGTTGTTGTTTTTTTTATTTTTAGAAACAGGTTTTCCCTTCTGGTGAACTCAAGCAACAGGCAATTTCCATTTATCTCTCAAGCCCAGCTATTCAGACTAATGACCCAGATGCACATACACGATTTTACTGTTCAGCAAAATGACCTCCCAGTTTCAAGGCTGTCCATAGAGCGATGTGGAAGATATCACACTTAATTTTCGGACAGCCCTACCTTATAAAAAACCCCAACAAACTATGAAGACAGGCTGAGAAAGTTGGGAATGTTCAGCCTGCAGAAGAGAAGGCTGCATGGAGACCTCATAGCAGCCTTCCAGTATCTGAAGGGGGCCTATAAAGATGCTGGGGAGGGACTCTTCATTAGGGACTGTAGTGGTAGGACAAGGGGTAACAGGTTCAAACTTAAACAGGGGAAGTTTAGATTAGATATAAGGAAGAAGTTCTTTACAGTGAGGGAGGTGAGGCACTGGAATGGGTTGCCCGAGAAAGTTGTGAATGCTCCATCCCTGGAGGTGTTCAAGGCCAGGTTGGACAGAGCCTTGGGCAACATGGTTTAGAGCAAGGTGTCCCTGCCCATGGCAGGGGGGTTGGAACTAGATGATCTTAAGGTCCTTTCCAACCCTTACTATTCTATGATTCTATGATTCTATGACTGACATATGCAGCCACAATCAATTTCCCTGGTCACTCTGCTGAAGAGCTTCAACATTCCTGCAAGCAACCTGCTCCCATGGAGTGCGAGGTCAGGGCCCCTATAGAGGCTGCTTCCACTGAAAAGCAGGGTGGGGAGGAGACACAAAGATCGCTTAAATCAGAGGAAAGAAAAGATGCAAGGAAAGATTTTCAACAATTTTCTAATATAAAGCAGCTTTGCAAAACTAGAAAAGCGGCTGTGGGAAGCAGTAAGAAATCTGCTCTTTATCCAATCTCAGTACTGCTAAATGGTGAGAAACTTGGCAGAGGGCCTGCACTTTTACTTATCTTCTAAGTCTAAAATCATGCTGCTTTTTTTCCTCTTAATTCTGTGCTAAGCGTTGTGCATAGAAGGGAAAACACTCCTTTAGATGTGAAATCAGCAGTAGAGTCTGTGGCATTTGGGTATTTTATTCCATCAAAATGAGCTTTTCTTGCAAGGTGAAGTGTACAATGTAACATTACTTAATTGCCCAACTGCTTGGTGGATGCTGACATATATTGTAGAAATGTTAACTGTTTTACATTTCAATGCATTCCCTCTCCCAGCCCTTCTACTCTGCTGCTTTGCTAGGATGAATCTGGCCAGCTGCCAGATAGGAAGCTTATTTTTCACTGGTGATCATAACTCTGGCTGGTTGTAGCAAATAACGTAACTGACGGTGTTAGGAGGTTTATACAGGAAGCCCTGCTGTGCTGCCTTAATTGGGATCACTCTTCTAGGGATGGAGTAAAAAGGTATTAAGTTAAGATAAATGAACTGCTATTGGAAACTACGAATGTCTCTCTGCATCAAGTTCACAGATAGGGAAAGCGAATGCCGCTCCTCTCTCCTTTCTTCCGAGCTCCTCCTTCCATTATCCCAGCTCCTCAGCCACACATTCCTCTCCTCCAGCCTAGCAATGCCGCTTTTACAGCCCTGACCAAGATTATATGCATTTGTCTGCCCTAAAGACCGGATGGCATCCTACAGCTGGCTCAATTTTCCCTTTTTCTCAATACCCTGCTGCCCTGATGGAGTCAGACTGTAGGGTCTTTTCTCTGGGCTGAAGTCTCATACACATCTGGCCTCTGGCTCTTTATAACACTGAGCTCTGGAGGCCCTCCTCACTGCATTGCATGAAACTCAAAACACAAGCCACAGGCCCATGAAAAGAAGGCAATAAACATTTACATTGTGTGACTCCGATGGTGCTACAAGATACAGTGACAAGCTCGAGGTTACTGCAACCAGGACCAGATTTTGTCACTGCAACTGTGAGGATGCGGACTTCAGAGATGTGCAAGGCACATCCCATAAATCCTTCATGCTGTCATCCCATTGTCTGCAAGGTCCAGGCAAATTGAATCCAGGGATCTGGCCAATTTTCAAGCTCAACTTGAGAAAGACACATTTACACAATCCCACAGAGACCAAAACTTTTACATGAATACCCTGGTCCAGCAGTGCCCACGAGAAATGCTGAGAGCTCTGAGAAGGGCCAGCTACACTGTGTAAAGAGATGGGCTTTACCTGCAGTAACGCAATTAGTCAATGATGTTTCCAAATGGTCAGATATAGGTAAAAAGAAAGTGAAGAAGCTTCTAGTTGCTGATTCACACCGGGGTCATTCAATTTTGCTTAAGCAAGGTCCACTTCAGGTCCCACTCAACCTCCTAGCAAGCTGATCCAAATCCGCGCTTGACTGGATCCATGCTGACATGGGGAGGTAGCATTGGAAACCTTGACTCATCACCCATGCAGGTCATTGTCCCCCCAGGAGATAGGAAACACAGGAAATGAAGAAATCCCACTGGCATTATTCTTGCTTCCACTAAGACAAAAAGAGAATGGACCTGATTTGGCTGATTTGGGTCTGATCACAAATATCTTAGTCTTCTGTAAATTAGACATCTGGGCCAGAGCTTTCTCTTTATGATGGTCAGACATGAACTCCAATGGTACAGGGCGTCTGTGGGCCCCACTTGGAGAAGCTGAATTCCCTTTCCTCCTTCACTTGGCTATAAAGGATGCCTAGACTGACTGCTTTGAACTCAAACTCTGAGTTTGCATCTAAAACTGTCTTTTAGACGCACAAACTAGGCCAGGTGAATCTCACCTGAAGCTATATGGGTGTAAATTCTCCACTCTGTTTCATGTAGGAACTTGCTCCCCTCTCTGGGAATACCAGCCCCAGAGAGGCAGCAGCAGACAGATTTCCTACAAGTAACCACTTTTCTTCCACCTACACGGGACAACCAAACACACTCTACAGAGCTAGACTCAGGCAGAAGAGTTCCTCAGCATGAATCCTTCACTTGAATGTGGAGGAGAGATCCCAGTGACTTTCCTAGGACCAAGATTTGGGAAGCACCTAAAGACTCAGCCAACATTTCTGGAGGACAAACTGCATATAGTGGAGTGTACATGTTATCTACCATTAAGCAGATAGCTCTGTGCTTTCCAGGCTGGCTCTGCTGGTCATGCAAAATGTTCATACTTCTATGTGAAATGAACTCATTCTTCATGCAAGACAAAGGTCTGACATTTTCCTTCAATTTTAAGAATACTTAGGAAGCAGGTGAAAGAGTGTTTCAAATCATGGCAAATATTCCCTTTCACCTTTCTCAGTCTAATATTTCGGTGTGCTCTTTATGCTCAAGAGGCATAACTGAAACTGATCTGATCCAGCTCCCATCTAACTTCCTTTGTCTCACTTACCAGAGGCCCAGTGTAGTGGTCACTTCATTCAAAGACCATCAGAGCCATAAACCTGCGTGTTACTCACACTGTTGTCCTTTTGAGACTTGAAGGCAATTCAGCATTAGCTTGTTTACGACCAACCCCACCAGCAACCTGACTGATTCGATGAGTGCTTCTCCCCCATGAAAGCTCCACCTATAAATGCCTACAGCTCACTGCTCCTTCCTCTTTTAGAACTCATCTGCAGAATCAAGGTCCTCCTTGCTCATACTCTAGTGTTTTGTGAGAGGGGAAGAATGGCAGTAGGACACACAGGGTTCATTCCCCACTCTGCCAGGGATGCAGTTGACACTTGCTGTAAGAACACTAGCAAGCACTGAGCAGCAACTGCCAATACTCAGGGTTTTTTTTAGTTGTCTTGATCCATGAGCACTATGAAGTGCTGCCCATGGGCTCACCTCTGCATGGGTTGGAAGCATCCTAAAAGAGAGTAATTCCCTGCTTTTCTTCTTTTGGCCATGCTTAGATGATGATTTATGCTGGTGACACAAAGTTCTATGAAAGCAGGGTCTTAAGAAGTGACAAAAAGAGAAGCTGCTTGCACTCAGACCTTCTTAGGTCAAGGAGGCTGCCTGTCCAATGCCTCCACTGCATTTAGGGAAACAGGATTTTGTTGAAATTTTTTGGTGAACAAAATAATATCAGTCTGGCCGACATCATTGCTCCTTCCCTTATCCCAGTAGAAATAACCTTGCAATATTGACCTGCCACCAGGGCAGCAATGCTATTTAACTGTTTTTGCAGTTGGACATAATGGTAGAGAATAGATTGTGAGAGAAGATTTTTCTCCTTTTTTTCACTGCAGAAATCAATACCCATATAAACAGTGGGTTTGGGTGGGCTGTCTCCCCTCTAACACACACAGCAGGGACCAGGCACCATTCTGCTGCCCTGTGGTTGGAATTGTGGTATAGGGAAAGGCTAAACTCCATCCTCCTCTCATGGGAGAGACCCTGAGCACTCAGAGACTGCCCCAGTCATATCCACATTCTGGAAGGGGTGAGAAAGATCTGGAAAGTGTCGTGGGGATGTTGCTGTGAGCAACAGATCAGGGAGGAGGTGAGCATGGAAGGAAACCTGCATGTCACCACCACCTGCTTCCACTCTGACAGCACAGTGACAAACTGTGCAGTGACATTCCCGTTCACCATCTTGACAACCAGTCAGCAAGGTGCAAACAGCAAAGTGTTGCATGATAAGGGGCCTGGCATAACAGCTTAGGCGAAAGAGCAGGTAGGCTTGTAGGAAAGCCAGCAGTTCACACGTATCTTATTAAACATGACAAGGGTGTTATATCCACAAGGCTCAGAGATCTCCATTTTGGCTAAAAAAGATACCAAAACATTTTCCTTTTCAAGGACAGTAATGTCAGAGCAATATTTATCCAGGATACATCAGCAACCTCAATACAATGTCTGTAAGTGAACCCTGACCCCTTCACACAACTTGACACTACACACCTCCCACTATGCATTACCCACCTCCGTCTGCCCCATGTATGGCACCACTGCCTTCCTACTATGACCCCATAGATTCCACCATAGTCTACATCCCTCACATCCCCCAAAAGCCCACCTACCCATGCACCAAACTGCACACCACCACAGCCTACCTCCTCCCAGTGCTACATACCACCCATAAACCTTATCCACCAGGCCTGGGATTCACCAGGAGAGAGGAATGGGATGAGTTACAGCTGCTTCCCATGGGTACCCCCAGGCTGCCTCTGCTTGGGCTTCTCCTGCCACAGCATCTAATACCACTCAGCTGGGACCAAGCTGACTGCTCCAGTCATCCCAGCTATGGGTTTTCTTGAAGGCATCTTATGGTAGATTCATACCAGGAGTTTAGAAAAGTACTTTCATTAGCAAGGAACTTGCTTTCATTAGCAAGAAGTATGAATGCTTCAGGGAGGGCATACTTTGAGTTGATGATGATTTAGAGATGGTAAACTATTCCCCAACAAAGAGAAGTAATAGACAATGACAAAGGCTGTAGATAAGAGATTTTTTGCACTGGATCCCATGTACTTTAGAAGTGGCAATGAAAAATTTGTGGCCTTTCCACAAGCCGCAATTCCATTTTGTACAACTCATGGACACATTGAGGTTTGGCATTATTACAGACTGATGTCCATTTCTGGTCCACCAGATGAGTCCGAAAGGCTGATTCAGCCCTTGGAAAAGTTTTCTGACTTCTACTTCAAAACATGAATAATAAGCACCTGTCCTGCCCAAAACACTTCACCTCACGTTGCCAATAAATCCTTACAGAGACAACATCAGTTCCAGCCTAGCTCTCTGTGATTTTCTCTTCTTTGCAGAGCATTGCCCCATAGACACTTCTGTCTAGCTGCTTTCCTAGTGCCTCCTCAGTGAGATTTGATCTGGCTGTTTATTGAACTTTGTCTAGTGTTTATTATTTAAGGAATTCAGAAGATAGATGTGAATGCTTTCAACCTAGCTGTGCTTTGGGTTACCAGGATGATTGTTTAACATGTCCCAGCCTCCACAGGGCCACTTGCTAATTAAAAGGGTTCCAGTGGGTGCCTGTTAACCTCCCTGTATATTAAAGTAAAGCAATTTCTCTCGCTAGTTTCTAAATTTCTACAGAATCTCTTCAGTCCTGTCCAAAGCCAGGCAACCTGCTGGCAGTGAGCAGTCTCACAAAGTCAGCTCATTTTCCTGTTTGTGATTTTGCCACTAATAGAGGCTGATCTTTCCCAAATCTGCACCTATTCCCATTTAATTAGCTCATCTGGTTTATACAAACCTATACTGACATCAGGATTGCTCACACACTGATCATCACAGCTATGAATAAAAAGATCCTGGCTCCTCATCTGCTCTTAATGCTGCCAGCACCACGCGTCTCATCCTATCCTTCAACCATATAAGTCAAGAAGAGGGCATGGAGATTTTCACATAGCTTCACTCATGCTTCTCGCATAAACACAGGCGTGAAAGTGCTCTTATCCATGCTTTGATATGCAGAAATAATTGCATGGCTAAGCACACCAGAATGGCAGTACCAAATACTACGTGGTAGTGTGATTTTTCAGCTTATGTTCATATGAGCTAGGGTCCGAATGCTGGTTCCACTGTCCAGGCTTTTCTGTATAACTGGCTAGTACTGCTTGAAAAAGTCCCTGAGCAATCACCAGTTGTGGTCTGCACAACCAACATAGCATGGAGGTATCACTCAGACTTGGAAATATCCTGTCAGCAATGACTTAGTCTTTTACATGGTTATTTTTTTGACAGCCCTCCATCTCCCCCCCTGGATTTTGGCTTAAAATTATATGTTGAAGGCTAGATCGCTACCCAAACTACTCTAATTTTTGCTGCTGTTTATCTTTCCTTTGGATCTGGGATCTCACATGAACCTCGCATAGGCATCCCTGAGTCCCATAAGGGAAACTTCTTGCATGTACTTTTATATGACTCTTACAGTCAGAGATCCAAGAAGGACTGGGGGACACCTAAATTTTGGCTGCACAAGGGCTCATGTCTGATCACATGATGGAAACAGAAATTCATGAAGGGAACATGGCCACTGCTCAGCCCTATTTGGGGCTTTAGTAATCTATTCAGTTTCCTGCTGCCTTTTCAAGTGAATCAACTGTCCATTTACATACATATTTCAATAACTTCATATCTCGTTCTGTTCTAAGCAACATCCATGACATCAGTGAAGACAGACTAAGGAGTCATCCAACCGAATTGTCACCAAAGTGACAGTTTTCCCCATGCAATGACAGGCAGGCATCCTGTATGTGACAATAGGTGGGAGCAGACTTGCTACACCACCTGATACACATGTGTACATAGGTATCACATGGTGAGGGTGGGGTGCATTTTGGTCACTCCTAGGGAGTTCCCCAGGGTTGCTGGGACCTAACATGATAGACTGGCAGAGACATCCACAGGGTCTGCAGATTTAAGAGGAGTAAAATATCATGGGAGAAGGGTAAGGAAAAGCAGGTTATGAGCCAACCAGTATCATCCATGGGCCATGGTGTGAGCATCCCCAGACTCACAAGTCCTGGTGGATCAGTATGTGTGTCTGAGTGATATGGGATGGCAGCCTGCATGGATACCTCCAGCCCCGCCTTTTTGCACATCCAGCTGCAATCAGTATGTGACAAGAATCTGTAAACAATTTAAAAAATACAAAAAGGTGGTGGGTTCTTTTCTTTCTAGAAGCCACCTGCTCCCTGTCAATGTGGAGCACAACCCTTTGTGTAGCAAAGCCAATAAACAACATCGTAAAACATCTGCCCTGCAACTGAATCCCAGCCCATGACAAAGAGTGAATATGATCCACAACAAACAGCTGGGAAGAGCATTTGATACTTGCACAATATTTCACAGCCTGTCCGCAGCTTTGTACCAAAACCATCCAGAACTTCTGCTAAGACTAAAAAGAAGGAAGGGGAAAGAAAAAGGTAAAATAATTCTGCATCACAACAAGCTTAGGTACTAGAAGGGGAGAAATGGTGTTTGACACAGTTTTATCATGACCAAATTCTACAAGTGACCAGCCCAGCTTTGCTCTTCTTAAACTAAAATATAAAATTTCTGAGCACATTTATGAAATTGAAAGAAAAACCCACATAGGCTAACTTCACCTCTGTGATACAGTATCATCACCCTCAGTAGACAGAAAACCTTGACTTAGTCTTTCATTCAGAAGAGTTTTGAGTTCTGGTAGGCCAGGAGCTAAGCTTACAGCATTCAGGGATAGATTTAGGAAGTTGCCATGTCAACACACCTCCACCGTTAGCAAGAACACCTCAGAGACGGGGATGTGAACTAGAAACCCTATTTTTAAGTCTCCATATTCAAATTCAGTGCAACACAAACCTCAGACTAAAATTTCCCCGAAACTGCTGAAACCCTCCCTGCTTCACCCAAGGTGGAATTTGGTCCATGACCCCATGACCACCTCGGGCCAATAAAGTAAAAAATCATCCTTCTGCCAAACAGCAGCTAGAACATCCTTCTTCCTTAAAAGAATATCAGCCCATGGAAAAGTAAATTCACTCAGATATAACATTTCCAAGGGAGTAATTCTTCTCTCTCACTCCCAAAATGGGGGAAAGCTCTTTGCCAGTATGTAATTTCTTTCCTAATCACATTGCAGTGTCACATCCCAGTGAGCTAAGGGCTCCCGCAGCAGCGTTATTCTCCAGCACATGTGACTTTGTATAACACGTGCTTTGCTCGGCAGTCATCAGCAACAGAGAGCAAGAACATACTTCTTCCTCTATGACATTATTAGGCATTAAGAGCACTACATAGCAGTGCATTTCAGCTTCTTTATTTTCTCCCAGTAAAAGCAGCTTGGCCACCTGGTGTGCTGCACACACAGTTAAATTCCAAATGTAATGTATTTTGTAGTGAAAGAGATTAGAAAGCTGCTGTAATGAATCTCATTACCAGTGTCTTTATATCCTCATCTAGTTGGAAGCAGAGATCATCCAGACCTAGGTACTGTACTTATTTAAAATAGTATTATCCACCTTTCAACCCTGTCATTACAAGACAAACTGTTTCCTTTGGCTTGGTGTTCTAGCCATGCCTTCTCAGTCTTAAAACATGTTAGCAGCCAGATTTTCTCAACAACTAAAGGCCAGATTTATAAGTGCTCAGCATCCACAACTGGGCTAGATTATTTTACAAGTGTTTGATTCCCATTTAGTGACCTAAAATAAAAGCCAGACTTTCAGACATGCTCAAAAGCCTCCAAGATCTTCTGGAAATCTGGACTTACAGCTACTCCAGTAACTTGCTAAATCAGTGGAAATTAAAGTAGACAGCATCTCATCATGTTACTCATTGGAATGTTAAACAAACAGTCTTACTGTTAGATCGATTTCCAAGCCCCATTCCCCCTTTTAAAGACAGTTACTTGCTGGTTTATTCAAGCACAGACCAACACTTCCAACTGTGGCTTCCAGGTTAAAAAAAATATAATCCAGATCTTCACATCTTTATATGTTCTCAAAAGAAGAAAAAGATATGATTTAGGCTGTATTTGGTCAACATTTCCAGGACAGTTGATGTTGTGACAGAGAGATATGGCCAGGAAACTTTAACCCAGAAAATGAACATTAGGATTGTAGTTGCAGCTGGTGGGTTAGAGATGAGTCCTTTGCATCTCTGACAGCTGAACACGTGTATCCTCCCCAGGTCCACACCTGGGTTATGGCAGGCAGGCTTATCTTCCTGCCTTTCATTTATATGACTGCTCAAACATATGTGATTACACCACTTTTTCATGCTAGAAGTGCTTAAGACTGCAACTAAAATGCAAGAACCACCCTTCCCCTCTGATGCCATTGCTTGTGCTGTTTCCTGACCCCAGTCTTCAAGAATAGACGTGGGCCAAAACTGATTTTCGTTTCTGAGGAACATTTCCAAAATTCAAAAAATTTTCTATGAGCCTGACACAAAGCCTCCAGACTGAAAATCATGGAGACACTCAATCACTCACGCCAAGGAGTGGTCGTGCAGGAGACTCCTTTAACCAGTCACAGCCAGATGTGGAACTGCTCTAGGCTAAGCCTCAAACTCTGCCAAAACTGTTCCTCTCCTGTACAAGTAATTTCACATATATTAGGCAATCAAATAACATTAACTAGCTGTCATTTGGGTGGTTGGAATAAACAGGGCATTCCCTTCAATTCCTTTGGCTGAACCTTCACATTTGTTGATTCATAAGCATTGGGACTTCAGATCAGCCAGCTTCTGAGTTGTGCTTCTATTTATCTATTTATTAACTTAAGCTTATCTGAGTGTTCTTGTCAGTGCTGTATCACATCTCAATACAGATGAACTCTATCTATTATAAACTTTTCAGTGCAAATACACAAATTACAGAAGAAAATTGGGACTCATCCACAGTGGATCTGCTGACTGGATGGGGGACACATTCCTTATAAATATTCTTTATAAGGAAGTTTTACCTGTTCTATAGGTAAGTATTATATTTCTTAGTGAAAATAATACAGCAGAACAGGATGATAAAATCTATCTATCTTATGATCAAAACTCTGAAAAAAAGGTCTGTTTTCAGTTCCCTGATCCAATGAAACAGCCTTTCTCTATGACCTTGGGCAAATTATTTAATCTGTTAGTTCCTCAGATGAATATAAAGTTACCTCTTTCCTCCCGCTCTGTCTGGTGGTACGGTGTGGTCTCTTCCTGTATAAGAAAAGGACCTCAGTCCTACAGTATTCAAGAAGAAACATTTTTTAAGGAGAACAGAAAAAAGGAGCCAGCAAAATGTGCATGCACTATTAAGAAAATCTCGCGCATTTGAGGTGACAGATTCAGTGCCAAATAGTAACAATACTCACATAAATGTTCTAAAGAGAGCTTTCAGGTTTCCTCAATAGCCTGTTCTACCAAAGCTGGCTCTTGGGAGCACCACCCTGCAACCCCTAAAGGCAAAGCTATGCTTTGCAGCTCATTTAGAGACTAGCAAATAGGGAAGAGATCTGGAAGATGCAAGGAAAAAACCATGTGAGTAAAAATGCTGTCATTTACAGATAAACACAGAGTGCATTTTATTTTTGAACCAATGAGGTTTGGTAAGCACAAGAAGTTACTCAGTCCCTGCTCCTACCCTTCATCTCTTGCTCCATTCTATCAGCATTGTATGTCAGCATATCTGGATGTCAAGCACTCCCCATATGAATGGGCTATTCATCTTCCGACACTGCACAGGCAGACCATGTGAAATGTTGAGAGATTAGATGCTGCCAGAGTGAGAGATTCCTCGATGCAATTAAAGTGTGAAGAACACATAAATCCTGGATTTAAATTACTCCATCCAAACAGCCTCCACATACAGTCACCTCCACCAAGGCAGGGTGGGCTCTGCAATGTTGTAACCAGCCCTGAATCTGACGGAGGAGCTGGTGTTTAGACTGTGGCGTGAGCGCAGAGATGGAGGTGTCCTGCATGCAGCCTTTCTTAATGAGCTGTGATTGAGGAGACAATGCTGGGCTGCTCTGACAGGTGAGGCAGACCCAGTGAAATGGCCCAGGGAAGCAGGGTGAGGAGCAGAGGCGAGATGAAACAGCAATATTTGAATAAAACCGATGTCAGAGAGGCGGCCATGCTGATATAATATCAGCAATGAGAGGGAGAATGTAAGAAAAAGTACATGGTAAATTAAGCACCAAGGCTGTTAAAGGTCCCGTTATTTTCCAGCTAGTTGCCTTCTGATTGTTCGTTAAAGTACAATATCCAGCCCTGAAAAACAGCCAGTGAAAGTTCACTCATTTTTCCTGTTGGTAAGTGGTCACAGGATATGGTGACAACCTGGCTCCCTGAATCTTGACTTACTGCAGTGGTGCCTTGGTCATTAATATTCATATAAGAGCTAATGGTGCAGACTTGGGTGTTTGCATTCGTCCGTCCTTTCTACACTTGCATGTGGGCAGTGCTCACGTTTTCCATAGGAGAGGCACAAGACCTTGTACTGTGCTCAAGTCCTCCTGTCTGGAGGGAAGATGGGAAGCCCATTTTTCCATTAAAACCCAAACAAAATAAAATAACACATTCTTCAGAGCTGAGGACTGAAGAATGACCTCTGAGACAAAAACACCAGAAGAAAAGGGAAAAGAATCGATTTCTGTTTGGTAGAAATCTTACGATTTTTAAGCCAGCCTCCTGATTGTGGCAGTGCTGAGTGTGATGTTTTTAGCAATTTCTGAGTCATCAGTCCTGGCTTTCCCGGCAGGAGAAGGAAGGAGAAGCACAAGTAGCAATGTCCTGAAACACCATGTTTCCAGAAAAAAAACAAAACCAACAAAACCCCAAACTAACAAAAACCCCTAAAACCGGAGGCTCTGTGGCGGCTTAGGAGGATGCTCATAAAAACTCCCATCTCTTCTTTCGTCCTCAGTCCCCATGGAGACAGCCATGGCTTCAGCCCCAGGCTTAGTGGATGCTAACTCCCCAGCGCCCACCATGCCACAGGGCTGCAGTCTGGGAGATGCCAACTGCCCCAGGCTCAGCAAAGCACTGCTGCGTGCCTTGTGCTGCCCACGTCTGGCACCAGGGATAGCGACTCGAAAACCTTCAACCCTGCACCAGGGTGAGTGCAATCCAGGGGTTTATAGAGGACGATAAACACCCTGGCATCCTTCCCAACCTCACCGTCAGTAAACTTGTGATCATGGCAAAGCTGGCTTTCCTAAACATGCCAAAGTCCTGAGGCTCCAGCTTTTGTCTGTAGTAGCTGTCAATAGCTATACCTTACATGGAAAGGGTCCAGAGATTTCAGCAGCTGCATGCCCAGATGGGTTGCAGGATGCTTCCCATGCAGTCTGGGTCTCTATCAGCATTTGCAGCAGGGCTTCCTCCTGATGGGGACCTGCTATGGCTGTGGACGTGAGCACTGCCCCTTTCATGCCACCACTGAAGAGTGTGACATCCCCTCACAGCCCTGCTCCCTGTAATGTGGATAAGGTGAAAGGCAGGAGCTGAGTTCTGGTCCCAAACGCCTGAAATCCACTGTGTGGGTGCAGCGAGACGCAAGCTCACCGCCTCCCAGCACACCGGTGGGCGGCATTTCTCTCTGCCTGCTGATATCACTCCATCTCTGAGGGTGGTGAGGAGGAGAAACAAACAGCTAGAGATGCAGGCTGGCTGAAGGCATGCTGCCAGCACCCTGTGCTAGCCTTGAAATACAGGGCGCCACCATCTTCGTTTGTGCCTGGCAGTGAATCTCTGCCATGTTTGCTCCTGCTCGTCACACTCTCATGGAGGACTTCTGGGGCAGAGACCCGCTCCCTGGTTGGCGTTGATTCATCTGCTGTGCAGTGTTGTGGGGCTGCAGTAGCTGGCAGAAAGCTCCCACACTGATTTTGTCAAGAGCGCTGGGCAGTAATGGAATGACACCTCGCCATGTTTGCAAACAAACACTGCCTCCTTTCCTGTTTAACACCATCTGCCACCCAACCCAATTTCCCTGCCCCCGTCCCTCCCCAAAAATGACAGCCAGAGACAACTCCAAAAAGCAGCTGCTAAGACAATCCATGCTTTTCTGCGCTCAGTTTTAAAAGGTGCTGACAAGGAAGCTGCACGATGAACTTGCCTGTGCACAAACACACACCTTGCTGTGCGCTCACAGCTGAACGACTTACTAGGCTGGGGGGTTCTTTGTTGCTGCTGAAAACACAAACCAGCTCAATGTCAGTGCTCTCAAGTGCTTCCATTGCATGGTCTCCTTTCTGACTTCTCCGCCCAGTGGTAGGAGCTGGTGTGGACATGAGGATGGAAACAAGAGGAGACTCCACTTAGCTCCCCATCTCCATCAGGAGATTAGCTCAGTTTCCCTGCATGGGTCCTTGTATCTTTCCCCAACAGCACTTGCAGGCTCAAACCCAAGGCTGATCTGGTTATGGCATGCATCTGGCACTCATGCAATTGCAAACATTTCTTCAGGGCTACTGCAGTGACTGATGAGCCTCGAGGGAGCAGATAAAAATCTTTCAGACTAGCCCAGCTTTTGGGCCAGCCTTTCTCATTCACTCTCCTTGAAGCAAAGAAAAGGGAGTAAAAGGAAATAACTTCGTATATCCAAGAAACGAGTTTACCCAAGAAGGATCAGACTCCTCAGGACTTCAACCAAGGTGGAGGAAAAAACAATTCCTTGAGCAAAGAGACTGTTTGGTTGAAGAAAACCAAACACTCTGCTCACAGCATTGCAGGTGGGAACCTGCTGCTTTATTTATCACAGAGCTGCAGAAAACAGAAAATGAGGGTGTTGCATCCCATAATGCCCTGGATAAGATATTAACACTTCTGTGACATCTTTATTCTATCCCTCCATTCTTAACTAGAGCTCATACACATTACATTAAAAATCAGAGACTCTTTCATGTCACCTATTTAATACCTTCTCTCTGTAGCACCCACGTTCACTCCTTCACATGTCAGAGGTATCCATCATGGTCACTGCTGCCAAGGCTGCCCTTGAGCTTCACATTTCCCCACCAGCCCCTCTTTGTTGAACAAGCTCCAGCACAACACCACTCCTCATTGACTCCTTTATCACTTGGAGAAGGTAGTTAACGACTCATTCCAGGAACCTCCTGGATTGCTTATGCCCTGCTGTTTCTCTGGCAGATATCGGGGTGGTTGACATTCCCCAGGACCACACCTTATGAACATGAAGCTGCTCCTCTCTTGTCTATAGAGGGCCTCATCTGCTCTGTCTTCCTGATCAGGCAGCCTGTAGAAGACCCCTACTATAACATCACCTGTCCCTGCGCTCCCTTTAATCCCATCCCATGAGCTCTTGGTCGGCGCCTCATCCATTTCTAGGTAGACCTCCATGCACTCCAGCCAGCCATTGACGTAGAGGGTGTCACTCCACCCTTCTCTCCCCTGCCTGTCCTTTCTAAAGAGCCTGTATCCTTCCACTCCAATCCTCCAGTCACAGGAGCCATCCCACCACATGTCCATGATGACCTGCAGGTGTATGCATGTCTCTATCTCCTCTCTTTTATTCCCCATGCAATGTGTGTTTGCATAAAGGCGGTTAAGGTGGGCTCCCACTCAAGTTGACATATGGCTGGAGGGGCTGGAATTTACTTGTGCTGCTACTCAGGTGCTCTCCTGCTGATCTGCCATCCCTCTCCAGGCTCTGGGCATCTCTTGCTGGCACTGGCATCAAACTGGTAGGAATGGAATGGATTGAGGATCCCCTCCACCAGCAACTTTAGTTTAAAGTTAAATAGAAAGAGTTCACTTAAACAGAAAGATTCCAATCACTTTGAGGCAATATGCAGAGACAATGTAAACTGCCAACTACTGGCATTTTTATGTGGATAGTCTTTACACAGTGCTCATCCTTTGCATGGAAGCGAGTGGTTTGTCTTTAAAAGGCTCGCTTTATTTCTTCTACCAGGACTGGATAGATTAAGGCCAAAAGAATGTTATCTTCCTGCTCATCAACAGCAAGGCCAGGCTCACATCTATTGTAATTTGAGGCATAGTTCAAAAGAAATCTATCTGGAACTTTTTCCAAGCTCCCATTAATAATTTCCTTCACACCCCCTTTCTAGCAGCTCTCTGATACATCATTTGAAGCTGGATTATATTAAAATGCTTGAGCACACTTAAGTCCATTCTCACTCAGAAAGTCTTCAGTATGTCCACACTCGTTACTTTTCAACCTCCACAATCCCTAGGGGCTGTTTCTGTGTAGCCACAGGTGGTTTACTTTTTCTGGGGATAGCAGTGGAGGTTGCTGAGGTCACCATGGACATCCCTGTTGTTTTGGATGTATATGTTCCACTCTATGATTTCTTATATCAAGTCAATTCTACATACTGACCATCCCCCTGATCCTGGGGAGAGGCAAGAGGAGACAGCTCCTTGCAAGAAACCATGCTGACGGACTTCTCAGGTCCTCATCATCTCCACAAACATTTTAGGCAAAAAATGCCCTGTGCATTTGATATAATTCTTGGCCTCTGAGTGTACAACAGTGTATATTGTGCGTACAGCATACGTTGTGTCCAACCTACCCCTTCCCTCTCCTGTTCGAGTGACTTGATCTCTGCAGTACCAGCTATTGTCAGAGGGAGGACATCTACATTAGCCTTCACCGTACAGACCAAACAGAAAAGGATAAAACCTGGCAGAGCAGCTGGCCAGGTTCATTCGTCAGGTTTCCTTTGTTTCCCTGGAAGAATCCTTGAAGTAGGCTATAATCTGCCAGAAAAATAAAGTGCTTCCATCTCTGCAGTGATGGGGATGTTTTATTCCCAGAACAACATCTTGCCTTTCTTTCGTCAGCTAATTTAGTCTTTTCTGGCCTAGTCACTGACCTGAAGATAAAGCCACCTGTCCACCCTCAAATAGCCTTCACATTACATACCAAAACATCATGGGATGTGGCACTGATGATCTTTGTGAGGATCAAAATGGAAAGCACTTTCCATGACATCACAGCATTGAAGATTTCTTGTAATCCTTTCTTGTCTTTTTCCACATGTACCAGGTCACCTCAAGTTTTCATGTGATAACTCTAAAGGAATTTAGTAATAATTTTTTATCAACTGCAGTATGCTTCATAAATTTGTTGTCTTCCATGTGGCTGGTCTATTTAAAGGCCACAAGTGAACAGCTGTAGGGTAAATCCTATCCCTGCCTACTGGGTACCACAGGCATTACACTTCTGATTTTACATTTCTGGTTTTAAAAGAGAGCAGATTCTTGGTTATGAATTCCTGCTGCCCCCACATGACTGAAATATCTTCTCTTGTACTTGAGGGCATCACCTAGTCTTACTGTAAAACACAGGCTCCCTTTCAATTATGCTTCATTTGCTCTTTGATGATCTCCAATGCTCCTCATTGCCTGTTTTGCCCTCCTGGTAGTCAGATCCTCACTGTACCTACCTATCCCTGTCTGCAGAGATTGCTGCTATGCACCCACCTCATGAACCTTTCAACCCACCTTGCCCTGCCCTGACAGTTCCTGTCTGAGGGATGGGATGATTGTCTCCTCTGGAGACTTGATTCACAATTGTGCACAATTGCTGCAGAGGAAACTGTTTTTTAATGGTTCAAATACAGACACTTCATATGAAATCCAGGCAGAATGATGACCTCCTTCAACACCCCTCCTCAATTGTTTCTCCAAGGGCATGGGGAGCTAACCCTACTAGCAGCTGTTTTGGCATGAGCCACTCTCTGCATAAATCCCCATTATTCTCCCTTCTAAATGTCCTAACCCTTTACAAATGCCTGCACGTATTTTCACAGAGAAGTAGTATATCTATGGGGTCTAGTTTGACATTTCCCCTTCTAATTCTTGCAAACAATCTCTACCTGACGGGTTTTAGATTTGGCCTAGGCATCTAGGACTAATACATATTTTATCATCTCTTGTGTTTGTGTTTTAGAGAAACAAACCAAGATGCTGTCACCAGGAGTCCGCCAAAGCAAGCCCACATATCAATGCGGCATGCAGCAGAGGGTTCAGTCCTCTTTTGCCCTTCAGGATATAAATTCATTAATGGTGTTGTATGTGCTTCTGTGGAAGCTGACAGGCAGTTTAACTCTACATTTACTCCATAAAGTCCGTCATCGTCTTTTAGAAGGCATATATTGCTTATATCTGCCACCTCATCAAAATCAAAAGTCTCCTGTGTTCTTCCTTTACCTCTTGATGAAATAGTGGATTTGGGAGGTTGTTTTTGAGAGCTCCTATTGGTTTTTTTGTCTGCACATCCCATCCTGAGATATATATGATCCTGGGCTACTTCATATGTAACTTTTGTTAAAACACAAGCTGAATTTTTACAGTAGAGAAAAATCTCATTGAGGTTTTCCATTTTATGGTTGGTCAGTTCAGCTGTTTGTTGTTTTGAGTATTTCTAAATACACATCTTTTCAGCCTTTCAGTTTCCTACTTTGCTGTTGCTGACAGTGCTGTTCTGGACCAGGTGAAGTTCTCCTCCACCAGCAATCAGCGATGGTTTATGGCACTCATAATGATGAAATTCCATCTGTCTCACAGCAGATCCCTCAGGAGGTTGCTAATCAAACAACATTCAATTAGCCTCTCCAGCTCTGCACATATTCAGCTACATCATCTCCTTATCCTACTATGAAACTCAAAGGAATTGGCAAAATTACTTGCTGTGGTGCACAATACTCTGTTACATCTTCTGCAGTTCTTCTAAGCATTTATCTCCTGTTTTCTGAGGTTGTAACAAACTCCTCAAAGGTCAGTAGGTTTAATTGCTACAGAAATCAATTTTGCTTGGTATCTGTTGATTCTTATCTATAATCAGCTCTGAAACAAAATATCAGCCCCACTATTCACTATACTTCTGGCAGTCCTCATTTTCTTCATTAAGGACTTCTATTTTCGCTTGAAGTTTCCAGTTCCAGTTGTATAAAAGGACTTCTCAGGTCATAGCAAACTCTTCATCCAAGCTGGGAACCTGCTGTTTTGTTTAACCTGTTGCTTTGTTTAACTTGATTAACTGCTTTATGAACTTCTACTCATGAAACAGAAAGTAATGTGACAAGGGGAAATAGGGCTGGATCCCAAAAGTATCAGGCAACCCTGCTTAAACCTTTTAATCCTCATTAATATAACCCTCAAAGTTGTCTCAAGAGACCTATAGCAGTGTTTTTAATAAGGACATTCAGAAACGCATGGAGTTAGAATTGAGCCCTTTAGGAACACTGTGGCAAAAGCACATTGATTTTGGGGAACTACAGCCATAGTGTGCCTGAGTAATGGACAGATGATATGTTGTTTAGTATGTCTATTGAGTGTCTTCTAGGATCATTTGGTTTGAATTAGCAAAAAAGATATTTGAGTGAATTGCAGTAAATGATGGGGACTGAAAAGCCAAGATAAGATCTGGAGTTAGATGATACAATCTAGGCTCTTCCCCACTACACTGCTGGATTTTGACAGGACTTTGTCAAACCTGTTAAGTGAGCAAGATGGAGCTAACACAATGCAGAGATATGCCTTTCCCACCCACCCAGAAAAGCCCTACCAGAAATCAGATAACAGCAGACTTTGAACACAAACTTCTAATACAATTTTGCCAAGTCTGTGGATAAAGGTTGGAACTCCCTTGGTAAGGAGGTGGTTGTTGCTTGGGGGGCATGCAGTCTGAGTGATAGGAGAGGTTGGGAGCTGTCTTTTACTTTACGCAAACCCATTCACCCATCACTGGTTTCAGAGAATGACCTTCCACAATCTACATGCTGGGTTTGGTTTGGAAGCAATGTCCCTTGAAAGGAGAGTCACAAGCAGCTTTCCTGTCTTGCATGAAGCAGCTACAACAGCCTGGCTCTGGCTGACAGCAGGAGGTGGGCAAATTGAATTGCATGGCACAAAAAATACTTGATCTTCAGCAGCGACTCGCCCTGTGTTGCCCATCATTATCAATGAGAGGAAATATCAGAGGAATATTCAACCCTGTGTGCCTTGCCTAGACAGCAGACTACGCTTAAAGGTTTAGAGGGTAAAGGGAGGTGCTGGAGTCCCTTCCTGGCACAGCCTCTCTTTTTGCTGCCAGACAAGGATGGACATATTTAATGAAGCGTGGAAGTGGGATCAGGCAGAGCAGTGTCTGTCCTGCTCCCCTGCTGAGGGCTTCTGTGATCCTGATAAGTGACATATTTTCTCTGTAGCCCAGGCTGCCATCAGGAAGAGCAAGCACAATATTTCCTTCCTCCGATCCCTTGTCTTTCATGTTCATCTGAAAGCTCTTCAGGCAATGGTCTACTTCTTACCTTGTTTTTGCTGTGCTGCCATCATTGAAAAGCCATGTCTCACTTCAGCTGTCTAGACGTGACCATAGTGCAAATATTAAGCAGCACTGACAGCTGAAAGCCTGCTTCCATCTTATTTCCTTTGATGTCAGCAAATAATGTCATGGCATCAGGGATGACACCCCATGGCCCAACATAACAGAAATGACACAACATGCTGAAATCAAGACATGACAAAAATTCAAGGCATGCACACAGCTGCTCCTGAAAATCTTTTCAGTTGGCAGGGAAAGACAGGAGTAGACCCTGTGAAGCACATCACATGTTGCACAGGTTTCACAGCCTCCAACAGAAGAACTAGCTGAACCTGAAGCTTGGCTGGGGTTTGTCTTCATTGCTAAACTACTCTGAAGAACATAACAGCATCAGACGTCAGGTCATTAGACAGGAGATATGAAGTGCTTTACTTCTAGGTCACTGTTTCCAGCTGGGTCTTGTGCAGCTCAGTAGTAGGTAAGAGCCGTTGTCACTTGATTGTCATTGTGAACTGAAACAACAGTAGACGTTGCAGCCACCAGAGAGCTGCAATTGCATGCTCAAGGGAGAAATAGAGGGCAGGACTGTAAGGTCTGTAAGACCCTGGTGCATCCCTGCTGAGGTGGTCATGGCTAATCTGCTCTCAGTGCTATAAATAGTTACATAAAAACAGACACATTGCTCAGTAGTGCCTCTTGCAAATCTATCTTGCTCTTTGCCCACGTCCTCTCTGACTGCATGCACCCTAGGGGGTTCAGGAGCCAGCACCGCAGATCCCTGACCATGGGGGGCCCATCAGATGCTGCTTCCGCCTCCCAGGCAGCCCCACGCTGCTGCCAGAAATGCTATCCCTGCTGACGATGAAACTGTTTTTCTTCTGCGGATCAATAGGGAACTTCAGGTCTGTCTCATCCTGACTGCACTGACCAAGTGGCACTTCAATACGGTTTCCTAGAATACTCCGGGATAGATAGGCAGGGGAAACCCCAGGGGTTAGACTGGAGTGAGGCAGAGTAATAACACTCTTCCAAAACACCAGCTTTCCTCAAGGGTGCCCTGCCTCTGTCCCAGACCCACAAATGCAGAGTTTTCCTCTGCCAGTGGGTTACAGCTTTTGCCACGTGCAAGGTGCAAGCAAGCAGTCAAGGTTGAATTTGTTTTTTCATCACCTTAATCAGCACCTCAAAAGCTGAAGGCAAGTCCTTGTGCATGCAGCAGTCTTTCAGGTAGCCTTGCATTTGGAAGCCCTCTGCCAACACAGACTTTCTGTCACAGAAAGCTCCTCCTTGAAAAGAAATGTGCCCATGACCATTTTGGAGCAATCTGACCTTTTTCATGGAGATATATGCCTCCCTGTCAATGGCTCATAAATGGATGAACAGCTCAGCTCTTTTTAATAGAGTTAGGCACAGGGTAATAATAGACTTGTGCAGCTCGCTCTCGTTGCTTAATTCATCTTTCTACAAATCATTAACATTGTTGAAATAACTGCTATCATTAGCTTGGATTCCTCCTTGCAGCAGCTAACAGCAGCATTGCAGTGCACAGCACATGGAAAATGGGGTTCCCCGCTCCTGTTTGCACAACAGAGACTTGGGGCAGGGCTTTTTATTCTCCTGTCAAAGGAGGAAAGGTGCTGAATAAAGCAGACTGAATCCCTTTCTTCCTCCACCAAAGAGCATAGCACAAGGATCTGTGCAGCAGATGCAGACACAGCAGAGGCTTCAACTGAGGCTCTTAGTGCAGATGTTTTAGACTAAACTCAGTGCAGATAAAAGCCTTGCAGGCCTCTTCTACATCTCCTAAGATGCCCCTAACCCATGTGAATGAACCTGTGGTCTCCACATGGAGGCAAACGATGCCCTCCTTCTATCTCAGTTCCTATGGGAATGATACTCATCAACCAATAATGGTAAAACTGCCCCCTTTGATCTCAGTTTTCATCATTTCTGAGCCGAGAGCCAAGTATATACCAGCCTTCAAGGTATGGCATGGCCATAGCAGTGATGATCCTGTACAGCACCAAGTAGGCTTAATATCAGGTTGATATTCCTTTTGAAGTGTCGGCAGACGCTGGGAGCTGAACAGAGCCTCACTGCCGCATGGCATGGTGAATCCAGCACTGGTCTGAGCTGAATTCACCCCAGACCCTGCTGGATTGAAGTGCCTGCCTCCTGGCGCTGCTCTAGGCAACCTACCTACCTGGCATGGTGGAAGGAGTTCTGCTTGCTGCTGTTGCCAGCCTCAGGGACATCATGGTGAAGGAAGCAAAACCCTCTGAGTGCATTCCTAGGCATGAGTTTGATTCAGCAGCAAAACAAGCCTAAGACCAATCCTATGGTTCCTACAAGTCCATGGAAGCGGATGGGGCTCAGCCCTCAAGAGCTCTGGGCCTGATCCCATGGTTAAGATCTGCACATGTATCTGATTAGCATTGTGGGATCATCCTTTAATTAAATTTACTGTGTTTGGTTTATAAGCACAGTGGTCTGGACTTGATGACAGCAGTACACAGGATGGGGTCCACTGCTATTTATGCATGTTGGGGCACGATGCGTACTCTCATTTCATGTGTGCAGCCCTAAATGATATCCCTGGGATTACGCATGTGCAACTGAGAACAGCAATTGGCCTGGTCTTGGGAGCGTTGTGTGACTCTTCCAGTAATCTGAAATGATCATTTCCTAGCAGTCTGTTTGTTTCTGTGTCAAGGGAAATAATCTAATTTGAGCGCTGTAAAATTTACAATTATTGTGCAACAATTTTAACGGGGTGGAGTGGAGGAGGGGGAACGGGAGAACATTGGGATGAATTGATGTGATGTGAAGGTGAAAGCAAGGCAAAGATTCTCCCCAGAAAGCTGAAAACAAAATCTACCACTCCCATAACAATGTTGCCATCTGCAATTAATGAAGGTTCATGTGTGACCTCAGTCCTCACATCTACCATGAGTAGAGCTATGCAGAGATAAAAGACCTGTAAAACACATGGCTTAAAGGCATCAGCATCTGCAAATTGCAAGCTGTGCTGGAGTTTGCTGCTCTGACACAACTTTTTCCAGTGAAGTGTCTGAGCCAGTTACATGTATTATCAAACCTGCTCAGACAACTGGGAGTCAAAGGGTCTGGAGCCAGGTTTGTGCACATTGTGTTCTTTCACAAGAAATTTCCATGGTGAGTCCTGTCTCTACTGCATTCAGTACTATAAATTTCCAGTCCAGTGGTTCCAGTTTGGCAATGGTGCAGAAGTGAGGCTGCATTCAGGTCTGTACTGGGATTGACCCAGAAAGCAGCACTCGCTCAGCCATTAGCACTGGCTGGTGTGAGGCGCAGTCCTCAGATGCAGGAAGTGGCTGTATGATTGTACAGGCTTCCCCAGAAATGATGTAAATGAATCCCATCCAGATATTGCTCACAGGGAAGCATTCAAAGACCCAGGCAAGATTTTGACTCAGTGGTCTTAAAGTTCTGCTTTGCTCATTGCTCCATGTGCAAAAAGACAGAGTCCTGTTGTGATTTAACTGTAGTGAAAAAGCTGCTGTGGAGGTGGCAGCACAGCCCAAAAGGTCCACTGAGCTCCTTTGGCATAGAAAGCCAACCTGAAGATCCCTCTGATACGGGGAACACAACAGACCCACCACAGTGAACGGTCCTTGTGGCAGGCATTTGGGATGAGAAGTGAATGGACTGTTGTATCCTTGGCAAGGCAGGGGCAAACCTCAGTGTCAGGATGCAGGGCAGGGCCTCCTCATTGCTGCTGTGTCGAGTGATAGCACTGCAGAGGGGACGACTTAGATCAGTGCCTTCAGGAACTCTGAGGGAGCCAATACTGTGACACTTGGTCATATTTCCCTTCAAGAAGGAGTTCTACTGGTTGTGTTTCTGAGAAGAGCCCTGCATTCTTCATCATCATTCAACTGCTGCGTCAGACGTATTCCATATAAGAAGTCATGAGCATCAACTAACAGATGCCAAGGTAAGTTCTCTGAGGCATCATTTGTCTTCACAAGATAATGAAGGAAAGGATGGGGTTGCCTGCATAGGGACTTAAATACTTCTGCTCATGCTTTCCCCATAACATTGTGCTCATACTCCCAGGAAGAGCCTTCTTTCAGTTCTGGAATTGCCCATGTCTTTCAAACAGCTTGGACCAAATGCATTTTTCTTGAACCATGCAAGTTAATTGCTCTTCACTGCCTGGGCTGTGTTCATGGTAGCCGTTACCCAGCTTCTCCTGTCTCCCTCCAGTGTCAGACAGAGGGGGAACCATGTCTCAGCTACAGTTGGGTTTTGTGTCTCGATTAAAGCACTCCCCAAGAGGACACTTCATGTTTCTGTCTGAGCCACTTTATTTCCATCACACAAGCAGCACTCAAGCTAATGCACAGCGAGAGCCCTAGCGGGAAGTTCTTCAGGAGGAGGTAAGAGCCAATACGTAAAGTGGCTAATGAGCTTGTCACAGGCAGCAGTGCATCAGGTTACCACTACCAGAAGTGGCTAGAGCCAAGCAAACACTCCTCCAGCAACAATAACCTTAAAGCCTGTCTCTGCCCAAAGCCAGGAGCATTGAGAGCAGGCAGAGCCAAAGGGAAAATCACATCAGAGGCAAGCCAGGCCATTGAATAAATTACCTCCAATATGTAGGGGTATTAATAGGAGAAAAGCCCTAGGACCTGTTCCACCTCCCTCTGCAGGGTCAGGCAATTCACCTTGGTGCTTGTGTGGTCTCTCCCAAAGCATTGGGAATGAAAAAAACAAAAGCCCTAAAGAACAGGAAGACAGGGCTGTAAGAGAAAAATCAGTTTTCAGAGTAGAAGAAGGTGGAGAACGAGAAACAGCTTTCCATTCCTCTTTTAGGCAGTCTAAGTTAAGGTAACAGTGTTCCCTTTAATAGTAACAGGTCAGCAACTTCTAATAGATACCACATAGGTCACAAGATAAATTCAGAAGTCTGCAGGAGAATGATACTTGGCACTGTATGCAATTCAGCAATGGCATGCTGCACCATAAGAAACCATAATGTCTTGACTGAGACTGAGAGCTCAGAAGGATGCAGGAAAGGGGAAAGCCATTTAAACAGAGCTCAGACTATCAAGACTTGCCATAAACTTGATTAAAGCACAGATTTCAGAAGTGGGTGAAGTGAAAGACATGAAACTGCACCAGACAGGGCACCAGGCAATGTCTAACCAAGGAAACTGAGGTGTGAATGTGACGAGAGGAAAAGTCATCTTCCAGCTGCCTTGGGGTTCTTTGACTGTCCCCTGCAATACCTGGTGGTGGCCACTGATGGCCATCTTACGCTGGTAGAGCCTCTTTTCACCATCATTTCCCCACCTGGGTCAGTGCATTAGAAAACCCAATAATAAAACAGAAGACAGTGCCACTGGGAGTGGGCAAAAGGGGCCATGAGACAGACGCCAAATGTCACTTCTGAGAAGAAACCTGGAAAGCAGATCTGGCCCATAGGTTCATGTTTTTGTAACACTGTAGTGTCACAAGACTGAGACAAATCATCTCTCAGCCCAAAATAAGTGTGTGTTGTTGAGATGAAATAGTTAGAGGAACAGGAGGCTCCTGGCATTTTAAGAGAACAATTCTCATAGGAACAACAAACAGGAAAAGGTTTTTTTCCCACTTCAAAATCCACAGGGCCTCTTGACTCCTGCCATCATTCCTCTGCTTTACCTACTGACCCTGACCATTCACCTGCTGGTTGCAGCAGAGGGCTGAGCTGTGAGAGCATCTTTTGCAGGAATATGAGTAGATAGATCACGTATCTTCATCTTTCCTCATTTGTTTCCCTTCATAAGTAAATATATCCCAGAAATTGCCACTGCGCAAAAGGTGTGAGGGGATGGATCTTGATCTTTTAATGCCATTAACATGCACAAGCCTAAATCAAGGATTCCGTCTCAGCACCATGCTAATTTCAATACGTTATTCTTTTCAGGCCTTCAGTCTCGTTCCCCACAGAAACCATAATTCATGGAAGCATGTAAGAGATGGACTTGAGGCGAAGAACAAGGAGAGGACAAATCATGCTAATTTAATTTACTTGGTTAATTACATTTCATATCTCATTCATTTGAGATATACAGATGAGTAAAATTCATATGGACACAGACATTGAAAAGCCAAAAATAAAGTCATGAGCAGTTTCATCTTTGAGTTCTGCAGAAAATGAAAGTGAGAAAAGGAGAGAGAGAATGTGTTAGCTAGCAGATGCTGTAAGGGGACAGGGAAAATACAGTTTGTTCCTTCTGTAATGTCTCTGACCTCATCTTTCCCTTTTCCACACTCTTCCATAATTATTTTAGTCTTCTTAGTTCTACCACTAGATTTTCCCATTCTCATTTTTGTTTCGCTCCACAATCCAACCTTCTTCACTACCAGGTTCCTTGGGCCACATTTCTGTGGCCCATTGAAATACTTCTAGTAGATGACCAATGGAAGGCATAAATGACTTTGCATTACTCCAGCTACCACCCAAATCCATCAGGAGTTTCTCTGACTTATATAGGTGATCCTAAGGAACTGCTCCAACAAGCAGGATTTCCTACCTTTTCATCCTGAAGTGAGTGGCATGAATAACCCCAGGGATCTGCCAGTTCTGTGCCACCCAGAGATTCAAATCCTAATTTTATTGCTGAGTTGTATCCCAAGAGCAGCTGGGAATGGTTGAGAATCTGGGCTTCTATCTTCACACATCCAAATCTGTCTTTAAATCTCACTTCTTCAAACAATCTCTCCTTACTTTTTTCAGTACTGACAAGTTCCAGGTGCCTCCGTGCTGTTCTCTGATGTCTGCTTCTCACCCTTAGAGTTGCCCTTATTTGGAAATGGACTAACCCTCGTTTGCAGCCACACAGAGTAATAAACGTGGCCATAAAATTATGTTCGTCAAAAGATCAGCCAGTGGGTGACGTAGAGCTTCACAGATGTAGATTGCCACATTGGTTCAGCTCCATGAAGTCCTGCACTCTTGCAGAACCACAAAATTGTCACCTGGAGGAGTCCCAGTGCCCATGACTGTTAAGGAAAGCCTGGATAAAGCAGTGGGAAATTCACCAAGAGGCATAATGCTGTACCAGCAGATAACAGCATTCCTAAAACCTCTTAAGGGCTTCTGTACCTTCTCTGCCACCAATGATGCATACCCCTCCATGGCTGACAAGAGAGTTCTAGTCTTCCTAGTCCACATTGCCTACTCCTGACTTTCATACATCACAGATTCACGTATTCTTCATCCCTATATGAACCAAAGGAAACCATTAGTATCCACAGCTGATCTACCAAAAAAAAAAAAAACCAAACCAAAGATATCTCTAGATCACTCAGTCTAGTCTGGCCACTTCATAACCTAATTATGAGTGTAAGAGAGTTTAGATGCATGGACACAAGCCTTGAGATGCCAGTGGCTGCTAGGAGCAGTGTACAGGCCCTGGCCTGTTGTGTTTATGAACATAGACACAAGCATTACTTCTTTAAACATGATGGGTTTTGCTTCTCTGCATCAAAACCAATCCCATCCCATAATCTTCATGAACTCAGGGTCCCAGGATTGATCTCAGCAATACCTTACACAGTAACTACTTACACTTGATGCTGATCAAAATATGCTAAGCAAAAGTAGCATATTTTTACCAAGTTACTGAAGCAATAGAAGTCAACAAATGAAAGAATTAATTCACAATAATTATCTCGGATTTGTATTGCAGAGACCACAGCTCTCAGAGAAGTGAGAGACAAATTGTAAACCATCATATCTGGCCTGAGCTAACATGTTTGGTCCAGCCACCACATAAGAGCCATCTGAGTGAGATCAGTGTCCAGAGTTTGGTGGGAGAGATTTATCTGACCCAGTGTTAGCACTGGCAGTGTGGATGTCTCTATTGGAGCTGAACAGCCTGACTCCTCCCTGTCCTCGCAGAGAAGCAGACACTTTTATTGTGCAGTTCAGCTCATCCTAAACCAGACAGCTTTAGGGTCAGATAAATCACACTCATTTCTCTACACTGGTTATAAAGGAAGCCATGGGTGACCAGCTCAGCCGGAGACCCTTATCTCACTTGGTGAACTGCACGTCTCTCCTCTGCCTGATACCCATCAGCACAAACGTCTCTCCTTTTCTCCACTCTCCAGTAAAAACTGCCGTAACAGCCGGAGCCAAGAATGCTGCCACAGTAGTGGTTGTTCCAGGGTGCCAGCAAGGAAGCACAAGAGACGCACTCTATAGCGCAGACCTCTGCTTCTGCTCTGACAACCTTGCTAACTATTATGCCAAGCAAACTCCCCCAAAATATGGGAACAGTGCCTTCAAGCACACTCTGTAACAAGCATCCTAGCATTTATCTTCAGGTAGGTCTGGATTGGAAAGTTATTTTGCATTTCCCCAGTAGGTTCTTGAACACACAGAATTCATAGACATATCCAATTTGCCTTTTTCCTGTCCAGGTCTAGCACCATTAAACACACTGAGGAGACTTTCAATACCACCCAAAAGGAAACGATTTCCTTAAAAAAGCTCCTCACACAGTTTAAGCTGAACCAGACCCATACTGGACTATATAAATAACATTGTTATGCCCTGTTACTATAAAAACAATAAGCATTGAGAGCTTTGTTGTTTGCCCAGGAGGTAAAGCCTGTGCCAGGCAGCACAAGGCAGGCTGCCAGACAGGAGGTGGACATGGCTACAGAAACAATCTTTTCCAGGTCCAGTCTCCAAGACTGGTGAAAAAGGTTTCTCTGAGTGAAAGAGGTTTCCTATATAGGTTACACATCAAAGGCAGGCAAATGCAAAGGGAGGCTGAATGCTGTATGGCTCTCACAGCTCGGGTATGTTACAGGTCCAAACTCTGTTGTCTTTGGTGAAAACAAGGGAAGTTACGATAATCATCAGCTCTGATTATGCCTCCCTATCCTCATTTATGGAAGAGTCTTGATTTTTTCAGGAGAAATTTAGATATTCCACAAATTCTTCAAAACTTTGTCATTTTTCGTCTGGAAATGCCGCAGTGTCTTCTGGAGCTTTGATTTATTTCATGTTCCTATGGCTATCATTGCCTACAGACCAGCTGGATTACATCCTGTGTGACAAATGTGAGCTACCTTTTGGGAACCCTTATTCGTGGCACAAAAGGACAACATAATAGGAACATGGGCCATAGAGCGCAGCGGATGACACAGACCGCAATTTCCACAAGTCTCTCTGGCACGTTTTCCAAATAAACATGTTTTTACTTTTCTGCCAGTGTGTTTTTGCATATGGCTATTTGAAAGCAAGAGACACTTCTTATGTTAAGAAATGAAAGATTTAGTCTTTCTTTCCATCTCACCATTTGCACTCATCTGGAAACACTGAGCTACTGTATCTCCAAACAGCTGTATCCTTGTATACATCACTCAGTGAAAGGGTAGCTAGAGCTGTTGCCTGCTCCCTGGGTAAAGCTCATAGTCAGGCACAGAAGCCTTCAGCCCCGTTTTACAGACATTTAGAGAGAAACAAGACAACACATCATCAGGTTATACTTGCCAGTAAGCACTTAGGAACTATAATCTTGTGCTCTGGCTGAACGGTAGAGCCAACCAAGCTACATTTACAGTATTTCCTTCCTATCATGCATATTTCAGCCACAGTAAAATAAGAAAAAAAGGTCAGCAAAACACAGCCAAGTTGTAAAATCTGACCATCTGCAGGGCGGCTGTTGGAAAACCATTTTTACTTTGCCTTGAGTGGCATTTTTCCAAAGCTGTCAAGCAGCTATCACCAATGACCACTAGATTATTTACTAGTCCAACATCTGTCAAGAAATAATTAGGCTGTTAAAGGTAGATTGTTAGTTACTGGCATTAGGTGCCCATTAATATTAATTGAACTCTTCAGAATTATTTAGGAGCAAAGTCTGGCCCCATTGAAGTTAATGGGAGTTTTTCAATTAACTCTTGACTGACCTGATGGATTTGACTCATGGCAGATAGAAAAGTGACGGGTTTATGTTCAAGCCACATACCCATGAATGGAGACATCTGCTATAGGGATATGGTCTCAGAGAGGCTACACACTGAAGCAGTATTTCAAACTCAACCACTTTGGGTACTCCGTAAAATCTCATCCGCCCCTGAAGAAGTGCTCACCTGATGTGTCTTCTCTGCTTGAACTGGAAATACACACTGGGGCATGGAGGTGCTTCATTCTAAGGCAGCCTGCACAATCCCCACACTCGCATCAGAACAGGGATCAATACCACACTCAAGATTTAGTTTTTAAACACATCATCCTGAATCCAGGGCAATCCCTGGGGAATATGAACCACAGAATTTGGAGGCTGGTCCAATGCATAAGTCAGAGCAGTCTGCAAGGTGTCCTAGTTCACTCTGACCTTCAGCAAGATGTTCTCCAGATGGAGCTGATGTGCTTCTGATCTGCTAACAAAAGCTTCTGTGGTGATTCTGGGCTATCAGGGATTGATTCCTCTGCAATGGTGGGAGAGATGGAAAGGTGGCCCTTACACAGCTGAAATTCAGCCTGTCAGCTGCAGTCCTGAAGCTTAGAAAAAATGTACTTTCACAGCCACCTGTGTCTGAAAGAGAGCAATGAAACAGTTGGTGGGTAATTAGCAATTGCTGATATTTGAACCATTAAGAATCCAGGCATAAGCGAAACAAGAGTGTGCCATATATTGGCTGATTGGAGATGATTATGTTTACGATGATGATGATATTTCAGTGTAATAATTTGCCCTCACCACTCCCTCCTCCATGTACTCCACAGAGACAGGTTTGATTGAGTCTTCTAGTGAAGAAGAGAGGGTCCAACCTTGCTGTCACATGCAGCATGTAACAATAGGCTATCCAAAAGGAAATCATTAAGTTTGCCTTAAAACATCAGCACAGACTTCTGGACTTCATTGCTAGGTTAAGAGTTAAACTTCTAGTTATCAGATCCCTTGTGTGATATAAACTATCATTATGAGATACATTTTCTTTCCATTATGCTGTAATAAAACCCTCCTCCTTATAATATAAATATATACATTTCCTCCAAGGCATCCTAGTTGCTAAAGAACATCATGGAAATCTAATCTCCTTTTAATCAATAAAACACCAAATGATGTTTCTATTTAATGCAAACTTTGCTTCTTACCATGTAATGAACCTGTTTCTATTAAGAACACAGCCATTAATGGAATAAGTAAGTAATGCATTACTACTATTCCACTGCTACAGTCAGGTTTCTCTTAGTATTTCCATTATAAACTCTGCTATTTAAGAGTCTGAAATTTTCTGAGCTGAAGTTTTGCCTATAAAATCCTTCTATACTGCTTGAGGGCTTGGGGTTTGAGGGCTTGGGTAGTTGTCATCACGTGCAGGCGCTCTCTCTTGCTCAGCCACAGACTCCTGGTATGACCCTGGCCAAGTCATTTAACCTTTTAGAGCTTCAGTCAATCCAAATGGAAAATGGTCTGAAAAAGAGAAAGGTCTCAGAGGCAAGAGAGATCCAAATTTAACTACATTTGAAAGGCTTGTTCTAGGGAATGATAATGGACTGGAGAGACTTTTGCTTTTGGGACATCAGTACAATTTATTGTAGGTCAGTAATGAAATGAAAATGGAAGCATGGCATATTGCCAAGAATAAGAACTATGGGGGCTGCCCTAACCATTTGTGATAGATGGCTATAAGAAGAGATAAACAGTTGTAATTTGGGCCAGAAAATGCTTATGACCCAATATATGCTTTTGCAAAGATACTCTTTATTCCTATGTTTTTGTCAAGCTATTGCTGAAGGAAGTTCAGGACCTCTTTCTTCACAAGATGCTCACTCAGAATGTTTTATATCCTTATTGGGTTGTGGTTCATCTCAGTCATACTGTTTCTATTATCTGATAAATGACAGGGCTTTCAAGAAAGAGAACAAGAAACATGTATTAGGAAACTCCAAGATATGTTATCACTGGTGTAGAAGTTGAAGGGAATTTGAGGATTAGCAAACATTTTGATGAGCAGGCAGCAAAATAAAACAAGGGGCCAGACAATTCACAGCTGAATTTCATGTTCAAGTCCTTATGAAAGCTGTTAACTCCCATGCATGCAGATTAGACTGGTAGATCAAATGCTCCACCGGGGCATAAAAGACATGCCTACAGTTAAAAATGTGGCTGTCCCTTGCATGGGTTGGTAACCTGACATTGCAGGTTAAGGCAGAAATGGTAGGACAGTTTGGATTTCAAGCTGGTTTAGCAGCTTTAGCTCAAGCAAAAAGAGAACATGGAGCTCTAGATGCTAACTAGAGCTAATGTCCAAGTTGCCTTCCCTTTCCGTTTATTCTAGCCTGAATGAAGAACTTCTTGTATGGCAGCTGTGTGCAAACCAGCTTCAATGTATGAGGAATCTGGGCTGCGGGGGAACTGAGAAGGCTGTATTCAACTCCTCTTTCTTTTGTCCTTCATCTCTGAACACTGAGGCTGGATAAAGGTAAATATGGTCCTGGAAACACCACAACAGCGGACGCCACAGCTCCAAACCCTCCTAGATAGCTGGGACACCAGCCTGGAGAACACTTGTTTTGCACCCCTGGAAGCAGACATCTTCTTTAACCCTCAAGGCAAGGCACTGAGGGTCAATAAAAGGTCCTCTCTTATTAATCCAGTAACCAGAGCATATTTGCTGGGACTTGCTGCCATCTTCAGTTTTCAGGCAAAGCTAAGGCATAAACGGCAGGGCATCTGAGTCTGGTGGTGGGGCAACAATCCCTAGCCATGATTTTCAAAACTGTTGTGTCAGTTGCTTATCTACTTAGATATATATTGTTTCTTCCATTATATTCAGTTCACATTTCTGAGTTTTACTTCTCAGGTGTGAACGTAAGAAACACCTTTCTAGATGTGGGAGCAAATCTCTAATTTGATTACCTGACCTGGGAGTCATAGACAAGCCCTGTCTCTAAATATGCAGGAGAAAAAGAAATGCTGACTGTCTCCTCTTGACAGCTGAGGGGACATGAAGCATGAATGATGTTTAAGATCATTTAGGATCCCCACAGGAGAGCCAGGAACCAAAGTTAGTTCTCCTGATCCCAACAGAGAGCCTTAGTCATGGGATGGGTCAGGTGGGACACATGATATGCAACAGCCTTTGATAAAAAAGACTGCTGAAGTGTTTCCTGCAGCTGAAGCTCAAGGAGGAGAGCCCAGGGGAAGGCCCAGTCCATAGATAAGGTCCACTTACCAGCAGTGACTGCACTGGTGGAGGGGAGAGGGAGGAAAGAGCAGAGGAGGAAATTGGCAGAGAGAGCCATCACATCACAAGGCTTTATCCTAGCACAGGTAACACATTCTTTATTTCACATTTATTTTCTCGCCATGTTATGGAAGGGGAAAATAGACACTCTTATTTCTCCTGCTCATTTTCCTGGGCCATCTGGTGCTGAAGCAGAGATGACATATCACTGCGAACAAGGGGAAGATGTCACAGTTTTTACTAATAGCTGTGGGAGGAAAATAATTATTTTAAAAGTATGTGGGCTGTACAGACCGTACTTGTTAAGTCAAAACTACCAGGAAACTTATTTCAGACACAAAAACGTTGATATTAAATAATCAGTAATGCTAGAGATCAGCAGCTCCAACCGTAAATGTTGGGCTCAGTTCTGCTCTTACCATAACCATAAATCAGGCACCACTTCACCAAAGCCAGTGCACAAGCTTTTGGGTTTACTAGATCAAGTAAGAATGAGAAATTATAGACAAGTCTATGCCACAGATTACTTGTACCATGTACATCAGTGATTGCAATCAGGTAGGGAAACAGGTCAGGATAAGAGGTGAAGCCAATAACATGACATGTATCACCTTCTAAGCAATGACAAGAACATATTGATTTTGTCCCACTTAGCTCTGATCCCTTCCGTATTGTTTCTGTAAAGTCCTCAGGGCATCTATGTACAATTTCATAATAAATCATAATTAAACTTTGAAGCACCAGAGATGTGAAGAGAAATGAAATACTCATCCTACATAAGGATTGTCAGAAACATCAGTCTCACTAAATAGAAACAAGTGAAATTTGCAATTGTTATTCAGCAGCTTTAGGGGCCTTCTAGAAATGTCTTGGAAACTATCTAATTCAGTCTAGAAACTCACAAGATGCGTGGAATGATAATTGAAAATAGGGTGAGTTTTTTTTAATCAAGTGGAACAATTTGACACATAAGTCGTCTTCTTTTTTGGAATGAAATGAACATTTCCTCTCCCTCCCCCCAAACAAATCTGTTTCACTGAAATGTTGGCATTTGAAAATGTTGATAAACTCTAGTTACAATGAAAGCTAGTCAGAGAATGGAAACAGATTTGGTAAATAAGTATAAACAAAACAGCTTGAATTTGATTCCCGGTATTTTGTGGAATTGCTTTGCTTGTTCTTTGTAAGCAAGTAGAGCTATGACTTTGTGCATTCAAAAAAACAAACACAATGCCCAGAATGTTTCCAAATTTGTGCCAGGATAAAATAATAATATTCATTATTCAGTATTGCACAATTATTTTCCCATTTAAAGCATTCTTTTAATCAGATAGCAGCAAATCACGCAGTGGAAGTATGGATGTGCAGAACAGTTTAAAAACTAAACACCTGACAATTGTTTTCCAAAAAACTTGTTGCACAATGAATATAAAATACTCATGGAGATGTTTGGATCACATGTAGTTGTAATGATGATCCTCAGATAGGATAGCAAGAATGCATTCAAACTGTCCCCCTTTCCCATAGATACTTATGGAAATAGATAAATATCACTCACCCTGCTGTACATCATCTCCTTACTCTCTGAAAAAAAATATAATCTCCATTGAGTGGTATTCCGGACAGGCCTTTGGGTCCAGCTACATTACAAGAGTAAGTTTTTAAGTGTTGTCAACACAGAATTATTTATCAATACTAGTTTAAAGGTATGTTTCGTAACAAAAAGTAGGTATCTAATTCAATAGGACTTTGCTAAAAGTTCTGGAGAGAAGGTCACAGATAAGACCTACAGAGGTTTTTGCTGGAAACACTGTACTTGGTTCTTTTTCACAGAAGGGAGCTGCCATATCCAATTGGAAATAAAAGACGTCTATTGCAAACTTAATACAATTTTATTGGAAGTAAATTCAATCTCTTCATTTTTGATGCAGTAATGGGTCAGCAAACAGAACTGAAGAGCGCAGTCTCAAACAAGTAATGTTCTTGAGGTCAGAGATGCCACCAGCAAAAGTACACTTTATAAACAAGGAATCCCTGAAAAATCATTTAGAATATTTAAAAGAATAGTGCTCTTCTCAGTCACATACAGACCTGCAAACATTTGCCAACAAGCTGTTTCCCAGTCATCACTGCAAGCCCAAGCTTCAAACAGAAAATCCATGCCCTAGATAAAGAAGATCACTTTGCTAATGTTATTTTTTCTCCTTCCTCAAATAGGTTATACAGCAAGTTCTCTTCTTCAGCTGATTAAAACACACCATGTGTAAGGGAGTGGGAGACACACATGGAGTCAGACCCTCAATTTATATAATCTCCATTGACTTCAGTGGAGTGACACCAATTTATAACAAGAAAGGGTCTGCCTACAGACTCTTAAAGGTTTGATTGGTAGCCTACAACAAACATTTTCAGGGAATAAGGTATTTTTTGTGTGAATTATTCTTCCTATGTCTTGAGTATGAGACAGAAACTTTGCTAACAGAAGCAGGGGTTACACTGCGATATTTATGATACCTGAAAGGAAATACCTTCTATCTGAAATGTGTGATAGTCCAATTTACATGTTTATTGCACAAAAGAGCCATTTATTTACAGAGAGAAAACCACCTATACCTTTTAAAGCAGTTTTTTAAAAAGGGAATGATTTTGAAAGTGCAAAATAAGAGGACATTTTTCAGCTAGCTTGATCTCTTCCTTGTCTTGTCTTGTTTGCCGGGAAGAAATACAGTAAAATAACACTTCTAATAGTAGAGATCATTCATAGCATCTCCATCCACTTTCCACGCCTGCTTTGGCAGCCTGGCTTGTGTCATAACTATCACAAGTTTATTTATAGTTCAGTGGTGTTATAAGAGGTCAAGCAAGGAGGAAGAAATTTTGATGAAACCACTAGGGAGTCCAGAGAGGAATTTTGTTGTGCCGAGGGTGTTTTTTTGGGTTGGTTTGATTGGGTTTTTTAATGTTCATTTCCAAAATAACATGTTTTGGAAGCTATTCTTTCCTTTGATTTCTCTGTGTTCCTTTTCTGTGGCTATATTAGCAGTGATGCTATGGAAAAGTGAGAATGCTGAAGCCTATTCTCAGAGCTGACATGGCAGGTCATATGAGGTTTCTGTGTCGGTGGCTCACGGTGAGTTAACAGAGGTGATCCTCTGGCTGGGGCACTGGGGATTCAGCTTCAAGAGGTGCTGCTGTCCTTCCATCAAGAGTAGCTGGTCCAAAAAACGTCAATTACAGAAGCAATGAGCTTCTCTGACCTGGGAGAATTTGTGGGTGGTCTTTTGCTTATCACTGTCCCAATAGCTGGAGGAAGTGGTTGTTACCAGCCCAAAATGCCAACTTCCTGCTCTCCTTCCTGCATTTCTGGGAAGGCTGGTCCTTGTCCACCAGGACTGAGGAAGGAGTCAGGTCCAAATTCCTTCCAGGACTGAACCAGTTATTTCTTCTCTTTCTCCTCCAGGGCATTTCCCTCCCTCAGGAAGGATTTGCAGTGAACCTCAAAGGCATCCAGGATCTTGGGGGCAAGAGTGGGCACAACCTGAGAAACCCAGGTTCTCCTGCCATCTCTCGCTGGCCCTGTCGTGAAGCTCTGTTAGCTGGGACAGGGGTGTTCAAGGACTCCTTTGAGCAAGTACAGGACAAACAATTTCTAAAGCATTTCATGAAAGGCATAGTCAGGGTGCTGCTTCTTCAGCAAGGCAGTAATGTAGAGGCGGCAGGTCAGAGATGGTTAATATATCACCTTCTAACTGGGACTGAATATATTCATTTGATATATGCAGATATAGATGAGGCTCAGTTTTCAATATTGTACTGCCTATAACATATGACAGGGTCAACAGGCTGCTGTAGAGATCAAGAGAACAGATCAATCTTCCAAAAATTCAATATTAATTATTGAATATTTATGTTTACCAGGGGGAATGAGTGAACAGAATTTCTCTCTAAGGCTGTGTACGAATCTTTGTATTTCAAGAACAATATAAATCAGGCCTTTTTATTTGTCATTTGTGTGAGATGAAAATTAACATCACAAGCATTATTAATAAGGCATGGATGACAGAAAGAAGAGAGGAAGCAGAGCAGCTCACTCCGTACAAGTTTCTCTCTCTGTATATTACTTAGATTTATCATGTACCAATTCCTGCCCTACCCACTTCTGCTTTTCTTTTCTCTCTGGCAAATTTGGGCTTCAATAACATTCACATGCCACTGATTAATATACCTGCTCCTCAGCCGTCAAATTACAGTCCTTTACATACATTAACAAATTCATCCTCACCCTTGTTTCAAAAGCACCAGGTATCAGATCCGTTCTCCAGGGTGGCACTGGGGGAGGCAGACTGAGGTCCCAAGCATGGGTGAAGGTACAGAGTAACACATCAGCACTAAAATAGAAGCTAAAGGATTGGTACAAAGAATGTGCAGAAGAAGGTTATATGGGCAAGACCTATCGATCACAATGGTCCTTCTGGCCTTCAGAATCCACTTAATAAAAGTTAAGTCTCCTTGGCTTTGGGCCCTTTGGCCATACATCTCAGCTTGTTTCATAAAGGAAATTATTGTCCTCAGCCTTACAGGTGAGGAAACTGAGCAACTGAGAAATTAGGGCCCCAGGCTCAGGGATACTCAGGTGTTTGATTTTAACAGGATTTCACCCAAAATCGCGTGTCTGTCAGGTATGTTGGCTCTGCAGCTTAACCCTCAGATTTACAGCTCCTTTGCTCAGTCTGAGCACAAACACAGTAAATGCAATGGGAAAGTGGACGTGGTGGGCAGTGTCCATCTACCTTGGTCCTTCTGGGTGACTGGTGGGTGGACGCACAAACCCCGAAGCTCACAGACAAACCCAAATCCAGAGAGCTGAGAACAGATGTTATGAGCATTTGGCACAGACACCCAGAGGTGCAGATGGAAATCCCCCCACAGCCACCAGAGCTCCCATAATAGGGAGGGAAAAGCTGCAAATGGCTGTTTGAACCACCCTGGGAACTGTCCCTGGGCTGCAGTCACCCTTTTCAGTGCTCAGCAGTATTAAACCTGCCTTTGAAAAAAGTACATCTTGGCAAAAACATTGCTGTTGGTGAGGTGGGAAGGCTGGAGAGCTGGTGGTTTCCTTAAAATAGGCTGGAGAATTTATGTTCACTCAATAGAGAGTTTTTCCAACGTTTTGATTTGTTTGTTCTGTTTTCAAATGCTACTTTGTTCTGCCTTCTTCCCACTCCCTACAAAAAGCCCACACAATTCAGTCTACCACCTAAATAGCTTTTTGGCTTCTATCCCCCACTGCTTGCACCCTCCAAATTCCCAGACCAGGTTTGTGTCCAATGGCTGGATGCATCTCCAGCTATGAAGATAAAATGCCCATGGCTGTTGAGAAATTCTCTCTCATGCTCTTCACACTATTTACTGTGCAATATTGATATATTACAATATTACACCTAATCATAATTAACAATGATACTTAGCAGCATCTATATGGCTCTTCACACCTTTAAAGTGCTGTGCAAACACTCATTAATTAATCTTTGCTTCAGGGATCCTGTACAGCAGTCCAAGAGCTGGTCCCTGGGAGCAGAGCTGTGCTTGCCTGGGCTTGCTGGCTGCTGGGGCTGCCCACGGAGATGGAAACTGCTCCTTTAGGGAAGGTTTATCTCTCCGTTTCTGGGAGGTATCAAGAACTGCCTTTCTGGCCCCAGGAGAGATGTGAAACAGCAAAAACCTGCAGAAATGGGCAATATAGACAAGAGAATGGTGGTTCTTACTCCCCAGTGCTGGTGCTGGTCCAGCTCCATGACCTGAAGCCATCTAGTGAAGGTTAGTGCTTTTTCTCAGGTCAGCTCAAATTCTGCATGCTCATGAGCCCACGGTCCCCACAGCTAGCCCAAAGCAGTGGGTGAGGAGGCAGAGGGAGGCAGCAGTGGGGACAAGTGGTGGAAATGGGGAGGCAAAGGCCACCAACATGGGAGCTGCCACAGGAGCATGTTGCAGCAACTGCCCCTTTCACATCTCCATCTTCCAGTCCCCACTGTCCATGTTTGGGCCCTGGGGGGGGATTTCTCTCCAGTTTGTGTTTTAAAGGTGAACAGCAGATACATTTTTTTGCATCTCATGCAGCCCGTTCAATGCTGGTATCTATGCCTGGATGAAATGCGTCTTTTCTCAGCTTTTCACTGTCTTGCTCTAAAATCTCCACTCCCATCCCTCTGCAGAGCTCAGTAACAGCTTGCTTCATCTTCCTACTGTCAGCACTTTGTTTTGACCCTTTAATCAGGGGACTTGGCTTTTATCTGGAAGACATATGCCTTAGGTGTCTTGTATAAGGTGCCACACAAAGCAAATTCAGCCAGGCCTGCCAATAACACATCATCTAACCAGATGGGGATAAACAGACTTGAATTCATTTGCTCCTTTTTCTCTACACAGTAGTAGCAGGCACCAGAGAAAAGGCTGTTACTAGCTTTGTATAATGTCTCTGGGTACAGGGCTTTTGTGCTTTGCATTCAAGGAGAGCTTAGGCCAGCGTCATAGCTTCTTTGAATAGATATGGTTGGCATTAATAAAATGAGAAGCCTTTTGCCACTTGTCCCTATGACATTGTAGGTATCAAAAATGAATGGTGTCATCAAGTTGTTTGTTTTTTTTTTTTAAACTCAGTGAAATCTCAGTTGTGCTTTTTTGTGCAATTTGGATAAAACGAGGAGGAAGTGTGAGGCCCCCTAGGCATAGATACATGATTTGTGTTGAATTGTCAATGGAAAAGTGACCACTCATTTTTTTCCTTTGGTGACCTCAGCAAGATTGATATCTAGATCTCATCAGCTGAAGTGAAAGTGTTATTATTACAGAGCCTGAAGCAGAGCTGACATGTTTGCAATGAATGAAGCTGTTTCTAGCTTAGGGAATTCAAATGGCCAGGCCAGGGACATCCTCTATACAGTAAGAGCAGATACACCAGCATTCAGACCAACAAAATGGGTCTCAGCCAGTCAAAAGATCAAACAAACACTTCTGAGGAGAACAGCTTTTCTTCTGAAAGTGCTAATTGGAATATTTGACAGCAGCATCATTATCTTCCCTCTCCCTCCCTCTTCTCCCCCCACCCCCCCCAATACTTTTTAAAGCCATTATCTTTCTTTGGGTTCTCTCCATTAAAATTATCCATTTTTCTCCTTGGAAAAATTAAAGAATGGCAGAAGATCCTTAAAACATTCTTTCAAAGAAAACAGGTTTGATCTAGTTAAGAGCAAACAGGCATGGAGACATATTCCTCACTTAGCAAGGCCAGCTTGTTCCTTGCATTACACTCCTTGCCATGGTCACATTCAATATGCTGCTGTAAGATGTGGACAGTGACGCTCCATGAAAGTCTCTGATAAGAGCATGATTATGGGAGACTATCCCTCAGGGGTGGGTGGCAAGGCTTGGTATTTGTTATTGGTATAGGTGATCCAGAAGGAGACACCAGCCCTCACGTGTTGGAATTTGTACAAATGGTGATCGTGAGGAGTTTGTATTTTAAATAAAGCAATGTGTGTGTTCATTTACGGCTTGGGATTACAGGCACAGAGAGATTAGGACCCTGATCAGACACTCGCTGAAGTCAACAAGGGAGGAAAAAAATTGCCATCAGCTTAAATGAGCATATGGCAAGTCACTCTCAGCATCAAGGTCATATGGGAAACATGTAGCATTGCTGATATTTCACACCCCAGGTGAATGCATTAGCCCTGGTTGGAAACAGTCATATCTACTCTCAAACCTCAGCCTGAATTTAAGCGGAAGCAAGTCTGCAATCACGCTGCCTGCCAGCTTCAACAAAAATTGACAGAGTGAAAGAGGTCTCAAAGACTATGGAACTTTAGGAGCTTAATTAAAAGCAGCATCTGGGCAAATTAAAGAGAGAGACTGAAATTAGTACCTCTGCAGACAAAGAGACAGGCAGCACCATGCTGCTGCACATCTGCCTCTGCCCCGCAGGCACTCTGCAAGGACCCAGAGATAGAACAGGGACAACTCCATCCACTTCCTTCCTCACTGCTCAGAAAACCACTTGTTTCTACATGAGACTGTGTTAACTGCACATGTAACTGAAGATCTGGGATCCCATTTTGTGGATTTTTTAATATGTATGTGTTGGGGAAAAAATTGCGTATAAACAAAAAAGATGGGGGATACTATGTGTAAGTAGCATTCCTACCTATTTCAGGTATCCTGGACAGCAAAAAAAAAAAAAAAGCTGTGTAAGCCACTCTTCTCCTTTACAGACATTTTCATTTGTCTGTTTTTGTTATTTTTCACTCAGGTCTCAGTTCAGACATACTGTCCACAATAGTCTTTGAGATGTGCCACAGCATAGTTCAACCCTGGGACTCCTTAATCTGATACAGCAGAGTAGTGAAAATCGGCAAGGCCAGATGTTCAAATACTTTCACTTTGGCAACAAGAGGAGCAAATATAGTGAAGAGGTCATGGGCCAGGAGAAGAGAAACGGAAGAAAGGCCACAGCTTTCAGTAAAGAAAGTACCAGAGCTCTGAGAAAGCATGGAAGCAAAATAATGAAGTCAAGGACCTCACATCCTTCTGCTGCAGCTGTAAAACGCTTGAGCCTGAAAGTCGGATTTAGATCTGCCACAATAACACTATGCATTTCAGATTGATTGAATTATAACTCACAGGTGCTCCTTGCTCTATGTATTTCATCTTTCTTCTCTCCGCAACAGGCTTTAACATCCAACACACAAGACGAATGAAAAAGATTGCTTCCTTACATCCTCCAAACACCACTAGGTCTCTATCGTATTTATAAACATGTATTTTAACACGTAATGTTCTACAGAGGAAATCCAACTGCCATCAGAGCAGGCTGTTTTGATGGACTGAGTAAACATGATATTTTGGTGACAGGTAATTTTCATACTCTACTGATTAATTCCAGAACACAGGAACAATGGGCTTTTTCAGCTGCTGAATAATGCATGTATGGCATTGCAACTGGTAAGCAGCAGGGTTCCTGGTTAGTGATAGAAATTCACACACCCATGCTATTTTAATAAGCTATCACTGTTAAAGAAGTCTATTTACGTTATTCATCTCCAACATTTGCACAAACATGTCAACTGGGGAAGTGTGTGGGGGGAGGTAGGAGGGAAAAATGAGGTCATATTCATATACACTTTCTTAGCTGTTTAATTTATATAAGCCTTAAAATTAAGGAAAAATCATGCCTCCAGGGGAAAGAAAGCACCATGACCACCACCTGAAACCTGGATAATATGAACACGATGGAAACAGGCCATAACAGAAAAGCCAGGACAAGGATATACATAGAAAGCCGGGCATAGGCTCCTGCAGAACTTTGTGAGCCAGAGCCATTCTGGCTGTTGGCCATAAGGCTGCTCCACAGTGCCACTCGTCCCTTTGGAGCCATCTGAGCCATGTCCTCATCACTGTCTCCCCATGAACCAGCCAAGATCTCCCAGAGGAACCAGACCTAACTGGTCTCTGCTGGTCTTCCCAGCTACTCTGCTGCAGTGTGCTGGGGTCTGGGACAAAGGCCACCAGTCTGGAATCCGGGGCTGCTCCACTTGGGTAATGAATGTGCAGACAGCAAAAGAAAGGAATCAGCTCTTGGTTATGGGATCAAGTGCCAGACTGACTCTTAAATTTAGTTGTGTAATGAGCTAGATGCTGAGTATCTTCTGTAACAAATGAAGGTTTAGTCAATGTTGATCATCTGTAGAAGTCAGTTTTTCTTGATTCTACATAACGTTGATGAGGGATAAATAATTTTGCGTAAAAGAGGCAGCTGGTACCCTTGGAGGCTCTGGCGTGCTCTGGTTGGTTCCCATCTGGTGCTCCAGAGGCGTGCAGGTTTCCCATAGATTTTGGGTAATGTTTGCCAGCCCCCAGGAGATATTTGGATACCAGAGGGCATTTAAAATGGCACTAGATGCCTATGTTTAGACACCTGTATGACATCCTTGAACTCCACTGACTATAACGGGAATTTGGACAGCTGGACATCAAAATTTGTGTGCCTTAGTCTGTAAACTGAATCCCACCCAGAAACGTTGAAGTCTTCTCAGGTCACTAGAGTCCAGATTTTCAAGAAAGCAGCTCCTATTCTGCCACCAGTTGAGCTGCCGAATTGCAAGCGTGATCAAAAGGCAAAGCTGAGTCTCTCTACATGAGATGGTGGCTGAGCAGGTGAAGTGTACCTGCTTCACCATCCCCTCATGCCCCAACAACTCAGTTCAAAAACAGAGATAAAATGGAGTATGAAGACAGACCTACAAACTTGGAAGGCCCAAACCCAGGAGTTTGGTGTGTGTGCAATAGATCTACATGTGCATGGCGTAGGAGGCACAACCACATGTCACTGAAATCCAGCAGGTCATCCTCCAGGCAATAGCACTAATGGAAATATGCCAATAGTTTCTTTTCCCTATGCTATTATGTGCCTTATTAATGTCCCTCCAGAATAAAGTGGTTTTAAAGCAAGGAGCAAACTGGTCTACCCCAAGCAGTTAACCTCATACTTGGATCCCACTTTTCTTTATTTTACCGTTTGGGATTTGGATGCTGGTGCAGCTTCATCCCCTACAACTTCACATCTAAGTTTGCATGGGAAGTATTGCTATCACGACATTCATTCTTTTAAATCATACTCCCAAATTTTGCTTCCCCTTACCTACCTGGGAAGATTTCCTCTCCCTTTCAGGGGTGTGCGTCTCTGGAAGACTCTGGAAGAGACTTTCTTCCTTTTGGGAGTGGGGCTATTTCACAAAAGATCATAGGAATGGTATATGCATGCTTTTCTGGACATGAATATTTTACTACATAACAGCCCAATGATTTATACAATTCTATTGGAAGCTTTGAACCTTTATTTATTTTATTCATTGCTTTTGGCTTTGCAAATAGAAAATAGTGGGGAGAAAAAAATCCCCAAATCTTTGCTATGGGACACTCAAGCATACCAATGTGCATGCGGGAGTTGAGGAGTGCCCAGCTATGGGAGGAAGGAGTTGCAGCCAAGGGGCTGCCCTAGCATCACATTTTGCAATGTGTTGTTTCAATTTCTCTGAAGGCCAGTAATTGCACAAGTCAGAAAAACTTTAAGGTAACCAGTGTAGTGGGTAATGGCTGCATAAGGAGACCAACTGACAGAACACATTGAACTAATTTTCTTCCAACCTCCCCCAAATTTTTCTTTAAAAGAGTTCCCCTTCAGTCTGGGGAGAAGCATGAGAAACTTGCCTGAGGTTTTCTGAGAAACCAGGGGAGGAGAAACAGTGGTCAGTTACAGAACCTTTTCTCTCCTTTGTGGCTTTCTCATCTACCTCAGCCCAATAGTAATTAAACTTTCTCTTGCACCCACTGTGCTAGTCACTAATGGGAAAATGCAAACAGACATCCTTACTCTGCAGGGATTATATTCTGAAAAGATAGCACCAGGGAGTATCATTCTCCTGTTAGTGCAGTGATGGTAAGCAACGGAGATTTTTAAAAAGCTATTTTCCAAAACTTCCAGCCAGCTTCGTAGCTTCTGCAGGAAACAGGGTGTTTAGTCTTCTCAAATAAAGTTTTAAAGGAACTGTTTTTGCCAGCACTGATCTTGGTTGTTTACTGTGAGACACCACTGAAGTATGGCTTGTTTTTCAGTAATTTGTCTTCTAATACTCAAACCTAACTTAACCTGGCTTACTTTTTTGAATATCTTATGAGCTCCCACACAGTCTATAATGGGATTTTCCCCATAGCTCCCTGCAGAATGCTCCTCTGCAGTGATCTGGAGGAGCGAAGGAAGCGGGAGTTGAAGAAGAGCGGAAAAGGAAGCTATTTTGAGCACAAAGCCTCTAGGCAGATGTAGCTTGTGGAACTAACACATTCAGCCCAAGTTATTGGAGCAAATCAATACTAATTATTTTAAAGCTGAGGCCTTATGCTAGGGCTTCTCAGAGTACTGATGATGATCTTTTATTGCTTCTCTTTGTAAATTTGCAGTGTGAGCCATTATTGCAATGCGCAGAGCAAGGATGCTGTAAGGCAAAGGAAGGTCCCAGTACTTAGTCTCACCATGCTCTCAAGCACCCTTGTACAACCTCTGTCTGCAGCAGGACATGAAAACACCCGTGGAGGCTGGATTTCAAACTCTGAGTCCTTTGTCAGATTGGAGGAACTCAAGAATTCCCCTTCCTCCAGGATAGGACCATGTTTAGGCTCTTTGCTTTAGGAGACAAGGAGAGGACCTCATGGTCCCTTCAAGCAGCTTCAACTACAAGTGGTGAGCCAAAGGAACTTAACATCCACAAATTGAACACCGGTACTGTCTCAAAGCAAGCAAGGAGACTGCATGTTCCTGAATCAATGCAGCGGAGAGAACCCTTCACCTTCTCCACACTCCTCCAGCAAGGAACATGCTTCAACCTCCTCACAAAGATGTTCCCTTGCCAAACATATTTACAGAAAGTAGCTTATGTAGTTATCAACCATAACCCAATAGGCTGGGATCCTATCCAACCAACCTATCCTATGCAAACTCTCCCTCCAACTAACACAGCTGTTTACTGTGTCTCCACTGACACTTAAGATGAATTTCAAGCTCATATCTGGCCACCAGCTACCTAAAACTCAACCCAGTGGCTGCCCAGCCCAAACCTGAGAGCTCTTCTGTGATGAAGGCTGATGTTTCACATCTCAGTACTGCCCAGCACAGCCTCTATGGGGTTACCCTTGCCCAGCAGAATCATACCACAAAAGTGACCTGCAGTACCCATTTCACCCTATCTTTTACTACCTCCAAGAGCTTCTGTATTCCTTTTGTTGTCTGCTGATCTCTAAGCAAGAGAAGTTCAGTAACGCAAGTGATCTGCAGACCCATTCGTGTGAGGGTCCTGGTTTATATGAAAACAAGGAATGCAGCTGCATCCCAGCACCATGCTTAGGAAATCATGAGTATAGCATAGCTGGCTTTGATGCATGACATAGGTCTGGGAAGGGCAAGGGTAGCCAGAAGGTCAACCATAAAAATCAGTGCAGCGATATTCACTGCCATTTAGTTTCTCCAGTTTATGGGAGGGGTTATAATGTTTTTCTCTTATAAAGGCTCTTCCCAGCATTGATTTTATTTTTCTTGATTCAGTGGCTGAACCAGGAAACATAAAGATTATTTCATTTTATCCAAGATGAAATATCTGTTTCATTCTGGTTTTTTTTCTGTTTATACTTTTTTTTAAAGAAAAAAATCATCAGTTACATTTCCAAGCAAAATACTGATTTGACATGTAAAGTTTTGGTTTTGCAAACAGCAAGGTGCAAGACTGCAATATTAAAAAAGAAATATTTTTCTTTCATTCTTTGGGGGTGAAAAACCTTGAAAATGTGGCATGATTTTGCCAAGTTTCGGGTTAACTGAAAATGACTTGTTTATGGCAAGTGAACTACTGTCTGAGAACTTGCTTCATGTAGCTCCATTCTCCACTAACCTCTTTTTGTCTTTTTTAGAGTTGAAATTCTTCAGGGAAGAGGCTGACTTTCCTTTTGCACAGGGGAGAGCACTTTGAAGATAAGAATTGTTAGAGCAGTGCTAAGTATTGTGTAGCCTCGGAAGAATGTGTTATCAGCTTACAAAGCCACTTTGAAAAGCAGCATACACTCAAAGGCACTGACATCTGTCTGTAAAAAGAAAAAAAAAAAGAAGTGTAGGTGGGATTTACTGTCTGCTATATAACTTTCTCCTAGACCTTGACTGTATGGAACATACTGCAAGCAAGAGTTTTTCACAGTAACAACTGCTCTCGATGAAACTTGTTTTTAAAGATTCTGTAGCAGCACAGGGATGCCAAAGCCTTCTGCATTCAGAACCAAAAAAAACCTCCCTAGGTCACAGCAGATCTGCCCAGCCTTCAAAGAGACATGATTCAGCAGATCAATTCTATTAACCAACAGCTAATTTTCAGGGGATTCCACCTCTTCTCAGAAGTTATATTCTAAAAGGGTTTTTTTGTTTTGTTTTCCTTTGTTTTGTTTTATTTTCCCAGTGAGTATCACTGCAGCAAACTGAGTCATCAGCACAAACAGAGCTTCAGAGCTGGGTACAGACTATGTGAGACCCAACTGTTCTGTATCGTCTTTGTAAGGGAAAATAACTTGTGGCTTCTCTCTTCCTGATTAGACTGTCTTTCTAAAAGGCTACAGGGAACTCCAGGGATGCCTGGTATTTCTTCAGTCACAGCTATCATTTTGCTAGTGTGAGATAGGCACTATGAAAGAACCGGAAATATTTACCCGTCTTTTGGAGGAGTTGCCTTACCTGTACCCACTCCACCATTGCTGACCATGTCTATGCCACAGCCAGTTTCACAGACCCACATACTCAGGTTGCTTCACTTCTAGTCCAGTCAGCTCCGGTTTTCAAATTACAGAAAGTAATCCTGCCTGTACATTCAAAGCATGAAAAAAACCGACTTTGAGAAGGGTGACACAAGTAATCAGCGCTGACAGACTGTGTCCATGGGCATACACACCAGTGCTGCTGCTCATCCTGCAGTCTTTGTAACACAAGCACCATGCCTCCTCTTTAAAGAGACTGAGTCAGCTGGGGCACAGAGAGGCTGAGCAGCTGGGGAATTTTCTGGAGCACTAGATAACTTTTTAAGATCCCACAGATGCTTAAGTGCTTATAGAACTTAAGAGTGGGTGGTGAGTTCTCCCATGAGATCAGAGACCTGGCTGTGCATGGATCCTGTCAATGATTTCAGAACTTGCCATGGTGCCATATGGTGCAAGAGGGGCTGTCTGAGGCACCTACCTCTGCTCCCAAGCCCAGAGGCAGCCCTCTGAGCTGGTGACTTGCTCCACCAGGTAGCACAATCTTGCTTGGCCAAAACAAATGATGAGTCTGCACGACAGTGTTCAAGGGAGGTTGGACAGGGCCTTGAGCAACCTGGTCTGGTGAGATCATCCACCCCCCATGGCAGGGGGTTGGAACTAAATGATCTTATGGTCCTTTCCAACCCAAAGCATTCTATGATTCTATGACTAGAACCCCACAGATCTGATGCCTGGATGCAAACATTCCCTCCTTTCCTCTAACATCCAAGACTGATTCTGCAAATTCATCTTCCTATGCTGCTTGGGAGCCTATGGCAGTCTGATGTTGCAGATCAGCCATGTGACTAGAAGCAATGGGACAGCAAAATGGAAATCTTCCAGAGACCCTGTTGCTTCCCTATAGCTCTGAACCACTGTCCTGCTTCTCATGTGGGTGCATGAAGTCCAGCTGTTCCTCCTATTCTTGAGCCACTTATATGCATCTGCTAAGGGCCTATTGAGCCTAATTAAACTGAAGGTCCCTTATACAGCTGTTGCAGGATGGCACCTACTTGCAATTATTCTTCCCCTGCCCTTGAGGGAACCTGGCCTCCTAGCTGAGGTATGTGAATATCCCCCGCATACATGTTTTCATTACTCCTCGTTCCTATTCAAGGATCAAATATACCCATAAAAACCTTTTCTCTTCATTACAGCACTATCTAGAGAGGGTCCCAGTATGTTGGAGTCACCCTAAAGACGGCTTCCTTTAGCAGATCTCTAAAATTAGCCATCGATAGGCTGTAAATCTGTGCTAAGGCTTTATTGTAGGTGAGAACATGGAGCATCACCTTAAAAACAGTAGTAGGCAATGAGGCAAGCTCTGAACTCTCTGAGTGTCTTGATTTCATGGGGCAGCATGCACCCACCACTGCTGTGGTGTGCTGATGGTGGTACCTCTGTGGCTGTGGAGGTCTTCAGGTGTGGAGGTGGAGGGTTTGCACGGAAGGAACGTGAGGCAGAGCTTCCTTTGCTACAGCACCCTCCAACCTGCAGCTCGTAGTGGCCCCAGCTGGTTCCCCACCACTGAGAAGTCCATAAAGAACAGTAAATATTCATCCACATACAGGAACATAAGGAAATTAGCTGTGAAATAAGGGCAAACACCTCGAGCCATAAGCTCTCAGCTAGTGTATAAACAGCAGCCAAACAGTTATTACTGTTGTTATTATTATTATTTTAGTTTCAAGGCTGCCATTAAAAGCAAACCCATGTCCTGGGGCAGGACAAGAGCTGAACTTGAGCCTGTGAAAGAGCTCACCCAGGTGATCTGTTTTCTGAGGACAACCTCATTAGTAAATTTTGGTCTCAGAAGAAAAGACTGAACATTTCTTCACCTGGTATATCGTACCCTCTAGGACCTGGTACGTGTTTTCTGTACCTGCAGCAGTAAACTTGCCTAATCCCAGCTCACCTTTAACTCATGACTTGCCACAGACAAGAGAAGCCTTTGCGGCCTCTCAGAGTCATTCCCTTCTCATCTTTGCTCAGCAGGAGCTTTTAGAGCCATCACAATGTCCATTTAATTACATTAAGTTTTCAGAGTATCACTGTCCACAGATGGCAGTTGAACTGCCAGCAGCTCTTTTAGTCACCCTCTGAACTTAACATTTTTTGTTCTTCTTCCCAATAACACACAATTTTCACAGGGTGCTTCCTAACTGAAGACCCCAAAGCACCTTAAGGAAGGGTCAGTAGCAGTACCTCATTTCACCAAAGGAAAACTGCAGCACAGAGAGGGTGGAAACCCCGACCCACATCAGCTGTGGGCCATAACATCGCCCGTTGGTTTGAGCCACCCATACTGCTACCCCACAAGGTGAACATACGTTCAAGGTTACCATAGGATGTCCCCATGCCCCAGAAGACATTTTCAGGATGTCTTTAATGTTCTTTGGGGTATATAGGCACAGATTAGGTTTTTTTCTGTTTGTTCAGATCCTATTGCTGCACCACACTGACTCCATGTGGTGCTGGCGGAGGCAAAACTATCTAAGAGAAGGAAGGATCACTGTGACGGGCAGTGTTCAGAGGAAAAAGACCACTAAGCAGCAATGTTCACATCAGACTAATTTCCTTTACCAGAGCACATGTTCATGGCACTTTGTGAACATTTCCAACTACATGTATTCGTATACTGTTAAATGGGGAGGAGGGGAAAATCACAATTTTGTAAAATGCACTCTAGCTCCTATTGGGAGGTTAGCTGGGAGTTGTGACACTGAAAAGTGGTTTGAAGGGCTATTTCTAGCTTGTTTATGCAAACATAGCCTGTGTGTTTTCATCCCAAATAACTTTTGAACCCAAAGGTCACTTCCCACCAAGTACGAAAGAGATGAAGCATTCCCAAAGCTTAAGAATTCTTCCAAGTTTCATAAAAATAGGCAGCCAGGTAGATGAGGGAGCCTGAAGTGGAAGAAAGTGTCAAGACGCCCAGCCAGTATTAGACACGAGAGAAGCTAAATAGAGACATGTATACATACAAACACATACAGCTTTCAGGGCCCCAGCTAATGGAAAATCCTGATTTTGTCCCTGTGCCAGAGAATCCAAACATCAGACACAAACCCTGGAAATGAGGCTGCTTTGATCCTGCCGTAGGCTGAATTGCTGGTCTCTTGTGGAATTTGCCCTCCTAAGGCTGGAACAAAGAAATCAGATGAATGAGAGGAGGCAGGACAGCAGCAGGCACCTCCCATTATTCTGTCCAAGTCCTCCCCTCTGTGGCTCACCTTGCCATTTGCTTGCCATGTCCATACTGCAAACACTGCTTGACTTAACCCGGTGACTGCTCTGAGTGGACTAAAGCAGATAGCATGGTGGGAAGCCCTGAAAGGACTGAGCTTTCCTGCAGTGACACCTCCAGACAAGCCAACAGCATCCCTTGGAGATGCTAATGAAACATATCCTGCTAAGGGGGGTAATCCCAAGGGCTGCAGAGTTGCTAGGGCCCAGAAGTCCATCACTTGGTCCAAAAGGAAAATCAGCTTTTCTCTTAGAAGCTGAGGAGAAAGTATGTTTTACCAAGAGGAGCTCCCCATGGGTCAAAGTTCCTCTGTGCTTGCCTCTGACGCCATCCTGTGCCCCAAAGCATCAGGGGATAGAAATAAGCCAGCACGGACCTAGCAATAGAAACACTTCTATACCTGTCACAAATTTACTTACATGAGAGAAGGAGTGCTAACGAGTCTTAAGTCCTCCTTTTCCCCTAATTTGCACCTCTGCATGCTCCCATGGACCTATCCCCATTTCACATTGGAATTGTGTCCATCCCCAGCCTGAACTGCAGGGATGCAGGGCGGCCAAAGACCTGGAGCACTTTTCTATAGCCCTTTTCCATCTCCACATTGGGAGCTCAAAATATGGCCATACATCCTTTGACTGTAAAACACCAGGGACTTGCAGAGCACTAAGCATACTGCTAAACAGACCTGCTCTTAGGGTGGTGCTTTGTAACAGCCCCAAGAAGCCAGCTTGGTACTGGCCCACTATGCTTGGTGTTGTGGAAATCCACAGTCAGTGACAGCTTCCGCTGCGAAGAGCTGCAGCAGCGGTTTACATGACGCCATCCCCTCCTCTCCGCAGGCCACTGTCTATCCAGCTGGTGGGCACTGCTGCTTCCAGATTACGATCCTTAATTCAGAGAGTCTCTTCTGACATTTTGGCTACTACAGCCTGATGCTCACAAGCTGTGCTCAGAAAGGGTGAAATTCAGCTCCTCCAATCGCACCCAGTTTCTCTCTCACACTTTTTCTCCCCCTCCTGATTCATTTAAAATCAACTATGAAAAATGTCACTGGTTTCCAGGAAAAGCACGGGTCTGACCAAAGCAATAGTCAATCCTTTAATTTAAAACAGTTGAAGGGGAGACAACCCAGTGAAGCTGCTCAGCTAATGCACAAACTGTTTGTAATTACAGGAGCAGGCTGGGAAAACAGGACCTACCTAGGGAATACTCTTATTAAATAAAGCAGAATTCTGTCACCTTCTTAATTATGAAATATTGATGAAACTGTAACCAGCCCCTCTGAGGTTTTAGCCTTTGCCCTCTCCTTGCACGTGTGTGTGTCCACACAAAGACAAAGGGGAAAAAAACGACTCTCAAAGCCTACTCATGGAGCTGCAGAATACTAACCATGCTGCCCTCTACTAGCAGATTTTGCTGAGCTTGCGTGGGTATATGGATTGGAGAAATAAAAATTCTTCATTCTAACAACCAGAAACTTCTTTTAGACTGAACGAGGGATGGATGGAGGGATGATTAAATAGAGGTAAGTGAGAAAGGGCATATTAAAGGGAGGACTGTCCTATGAATCAGCAGAGGAAGGGCTAGGTCTTGATGCTCTTCCTAACCTTATGCCATTCTACACGTTCTGGAGGCAGTAGAGGGCTATTGAACACCAGGTGTCCTGGACTGTCAGATCTTCCCTTGGTCTTATGAAGCTATGCTTTTAGCGCTAGTGCTTTTTCCTGGGATAAACAACAGCTGACAACGGAAAAAACAAGCGCCATGAACTGTCTTCACAAGCCAAAGGCCAACAAGGGCAGCAGGACATTTGGGTTGTTGGAGCTCTGAGCATCTTCTTCGGGAATTTTAGGAGTCCCAGAGAAGGCAGAGTCCAAGACACTGCAGCCTGTGAACTCTATTCTTTCACATCTGGGGACAGTTGGAGCCGGGATGAGACCCTGAGAGGTCGTTGGTCTCAGATGGTACCTAAGACGGTACAGCATGAAGCTTCACACCATCTTCAAGGTGCCAAAAACATGCTAGGCTCTCAGCAGAGGAGCAAGTTAGCTTCAGACAGCTTGTTGTCAGCAGAGCAGGCAGTACCATAACCCTTGCACAGTAGCTCATGTCTTGGCACTGCTGGATTCAGCCATCAATTTGCTGGGGGGCCTCAGCAACAGGAGCCCAGAAAAGCCCTGGGGGCGAAGAGCCAGGGGCTATGAATAATGTGGGTGAAAACAAGAAGTTTAGGAAAGAAAAATCACAGGCAAATTTTCATCCCTTCACACTTCCCTATGCAGTAGGAAGGGAGAGAAACTCTTTTCAAACCAAAATAACCATACTCCGTTCCAGTTTGGTGACTCAGCTCCATGGTCATACCTGAGTGAAATAAAAATGGCAGATTTCCAGGAGAGAGATAGTGGGAACCCCAAGAAAAAACTGGGAGACCCGTGCATCATCAATAACTAATCCCCGAAAGCAGACACTTCTCTGAGGTTGTATTTTTAGCTCTTCTGCAAGGGGCTGATAAATGAGGATGGGGAAAGAAAAATAGATGGGAAAGGACTGACCACAAGGATCAGCCAGGAATAGTAGTCACTACATAGGGTTATGAGGATTTTCCTGACAAGAAAACATCGCAGTTGGGAGGAACTGGAAAAAGGGACTGGGGCCAGGCTGGCTGGAAAGCAGAGGAAGGAAGGATCAAAGCATTAGAGGAGGAAGGAGGACAAAGACGGGGAGGCTGAAACAGCTTAGAGAGGGTGAGATGCATCAAGCAGCAGGGGAGCCTCCTCTCTTCCCACTGTGGTAATGGGGCCTTTGTTCTGCTCCTTTCATGTTCACGCACACCCTGGTCCACAAGGGCAGCCGACAGGAGCTGAATCAATCACTTGCTGGTCCCAGCGGAGGGCAGGGCATGATTGATTTGCTCTCCCTGATGGTTGGCTCTGAAAGGACACGCTTTCATTATGGTTAGTTTCTGCAACCCAGTTCTTTACTCCAGGTCTAAATGCTGCAAAACCTCCTTGCCTCCAGCATGGGCTGATTCGGTACCATAGTTTCCTTTCAACTGCCTGAGAAAACTGTGAAAAGAATAAATAAATCCACGTTTAAAACAAAACCAAAAAAGCATGTCCCCCAACTTTGAAACCTGTGCAGAAACACAAATCTGAGGCCGTGGCCATGTATGATTTTAGTGCTTGTCTGCTCCAAATTCCAGTCATGCTTGTCACAGTCCCACAGCCTCTCTCTAATTGTCAGGCACAGCCCTTTGTGTTCCTAATCACCCCTGAAAAGGCCTCACTTCCTGTGATATGGTGGACACCCTGGGGTAGTTGCATTTAGAGTTGGAGGGGTAAGGCAGCCCTGCACCTACTCTTACATGCTGCAGGCTGCCGGGTACTCCAGGAGAGTTTGGAGGATGGTGGAGAGGGCAGAGACAGGCTCTGGTCACCAGAGTGAGATGGAGATACTCTGCTCTAGGATGAAAGATAGGAGGTGGAGGAAGATGCTTATTCAGAAAGAGGACAGTGGCACCCAGCAGCAGCCTTGGTCTTCAGTTAGCTCAGTGGCACCAAGAGGTGAAGGCAGTCATAGAATACTAGAATTCTTTGGGTTGGCAAGGACCTTAAAGCTCATCCAGTTCCAACACCCCTGCCATGGGGAGGGACACCTTCCACTAGAGCAGGTTGCTCAAAGCCCCGTCCAACCTGGCCTTGAACACTGCCAGGGATAGGGCAGCCACAGCTTCTCTGGGCAACCTGTGCCAGTGTCTCACCACCCTCACAGTGAAGAACTTCTTCCTAATATCTAATCGGTATCTACCCTCTTTCAGTACTTCTGGCTGAGATTATATCATACTTTCTGCAATGGACAGTGCTGCAAGAGAAGTCGAGTATACATCTATGGTGAAGGACCATCCACTTCAAGAAGATTTCCCTCCTTCAGTGTACCTTAAGCACCCCACCAATTCAACCATGCCTAGAAGCAGTACTATTAGCTACAAAAGTCATTATAGAAATAAACAGATAGTTCATCCGCAGGCTTTAATTATTCACCATTTAAAATCCTTCCCACCTACGTGTTCATATACCCTTCAGCTACTCTTACTTTTAAGCAAATCATCCACAGCAATGCTATGTTCTCCTTTAAATGTTGCTCATAGTCATAGAATTATTTAGGTTGGAAAAGACCGTTAAGATCATCGAGCAACGAATGGCGCTGCCCTCCAATCCATCACCTTGCTTGCTGAAACACACCTGATGTGATGCTACTCAGCTGAGTAAAATGGGCTAAACACTGTGGAGAATGTGGCAATTCACAGCCAAACAAACTTGCTCCAAAAAACTTACACATGACCCGAAATCTTCTGCATAGTTTGGTTGGAGGAGAGAAAAAGTCTGAGAGAGAGGAGGTCTTCAGGATCAGCTAGTGTCACAAAGGTGCATGGTCAGGAAAAAACAAAGTGCCCGCATACCTAGGAACAGCAAAATAAGGTAACTGTAGTGAGTTTAAAGCATGTTAGAACCACAAGAAACTTTTTTAGACCCAGATTCTTCTAGTGATATTCTGCTCAGTGTGTCCTTACAACTATCCTGCTCTCTTTTTTGTCTGAGGAGTGGGTATCATACCAGGTCTGTGCCAGTGTGATCTAGCTTTGCTGTCCAGGGCAGGGCACTCCCTGGTTTCAATGCACAATGGGTTAAATAAGGGTTAGCACAGCCCAGGCTTCCACAGGCAGTTAGCAGCTTAGCTGCTAATTTGGGAATGTCCGAACTTCACCTCCAAATTTTGGTATTTTGCTGTGCCTTTTCATTAGCTGTATTTTCCTTCTGGAAACTGCTACATATCTTATCACTACACCTGTACAACAAAGCCCAAAGGTTTTTATACTCTCCAGTGAGTGTTCAAAACTATTCCCAGCTCTCTTTACTAGGAATAGCTGCTTCTGCTGGCTGCATACACTGCTCACGTAGGCAATATATTTTCCAGATTCTTTCCACCTTCCACTCCTTTTTACTAGAGATGTGCTCCAACATGAGAACAGATTAAGCTGAAGCAGAGGAAACGTTGGAGCCAGGTTGGCTCAATAGTTTTATACCAGAAATTTCTTTTGAAATCAGCACAGAGCTCTGCACAGACAGTAGTATAGCTCTTGGGTTTGTTTAACTTCAGCCTTGCTTTTAATAGCAGCATCTAGTACATGCCATAATTCTCAATAAGTAAATTCCTACTTTCACCCAAAAAGTACAATAACAATCAGGATATGATTCCAATTTCATCTTCTACTCTATGACAAGCTGCAGCAAGGTGCTCCCCAAGGCATGAGTATCCCTAAGACAAGGGTGACTTGGAGGCACAGCAGGACACAAGCTACAGCATACCTATGACACACTATCCTATACACAACTCTGAAGTCACTGCTTCTAGGCATAGATTTTCAATTGCCATAACCAGACCTTTCTGCCCTCTTTCTCTGCTTATTTAGTCCTGGCTACAGTAGAGCTCCCCAGGTTTGCACTGGTTCAGAACTGGGCTTTTCCATCCTAGTTCTGCTGGGATTTATGCTAGCCCAGTTACCAAAAATAACAGCAGGGAATAGGTCCTATTGCACCAAGCTCTGCACAAACAGAGCTTTCTATTGTCTCTTGAAATAAGAGACAGTATCTGCCTGAAGGAACTCACAGGCTCTATAAATGAAATGGCAAATGACACAGCAGTGAAAGGAAGATGTCTGATTGAACATGGCATAGTGTTGCAGGCTGGGTGTCTAAATGCCACACACTGATTATGCTGTTATAGCAGCACTTAGACTTGTATTTCCACCCTAATGTGCTAAACCCTTCTGAGGTTAAGCTCACCCAATTTCAGAATACAAATAACCTCAAAAAGTGCCATTTTGGAACCCTCCATTCCAAAGGAAGCCAATGACAGCATGATGACGTTGCTCTAAATTCACCTCTGGGCAAACTAAGTTTAGTCACTGCTGTGAAATTGTTGCCTTCTTTCCTGTCTTTCCTGCCTGCTCCCCATTTGACACTTTTCACTGTGACAATCATCAGCCTGTGTAGAATATAATCAAAAGGCTGCTTTTGGCTTCAAGCCATTCCAGAAAGAAATTTTCACAGCACCCTACATTAAAATGCAACCCCTGTCCTGTACCTTCCTGCCATGTAACTTTATGTTCCTTTCCTCCACTCTATGCTTCTGGGTTTAGGGGGTTGGGTTTGTTTGCAATTTTTTGTTCTTTTTTGTACTATATCACATTATCCCATGTTGCAATTGTAAAACCACATTATAAAAGCAGCCAATATTGAACTAATTTTATCACAGGGCTAGTAATAAAGTTTAACACCAACTATAATATTGTTGTACACCAGAAATATTGCAACAGAACAGTAATATCCTGTTAAATTCATTTTCCACCCAACACCACAAGATCTGCTGAAAGATGTTAGGGGTGAAGGGTTTGTAGATTTTAATTTTTTTTTTTTTTTTTTGCTTTATTTTTGTAAAGCACCATAAATGTTTAAATTTCATTTAAAAAAAAAAAATCACAAATTTGGCAGTAATAGTTCTGGTGACACATCTCATGCTTTCATGGTCTGAAAAGTAATGTACAGCCAGTAGATACCCTGCAAGGCAATATACATCATTAGAACTAGCTCGTGGAAAGGAAGAGGCAGTTTTAACAAGGCCCCCATTACTGCAGTATCTTGTCCCCTCATAATGTTTTATATATTTATCCTTAGGCACCCCAGGGAACTAAATACAATTATCCTTTTTTTTCTTGGGCAGAGAAATGGATAAAATGTTAAGCAGCTCGCCCCAGGTGACACAAAAAGTTTTATGACACTTCATGGATCTGTATCAGCATCCCCAGTGCAGCAGCTGGGCTATCTGCTCCTCCCATGGGACGAGGACACGGATGGCTAAATGCTTTTTCTTGCAATCATTCCCGTCTGAGAACGCTGGCCACTTTCTACTGCCTCCGAGAAAGGTCTCATCCACCTATAGGAACACACAGGATTAATTAAAAGCATTCTTTTAAACCAATTAAATTAAACTGGTAGAAACCCTCGTGTAGATACTCTCAGTGGATTTAAACCAATTTTTTTAAATTCAGTTTAACTTGAGGCTCTGCATTTGCCATCTGGGTCCCCTGCATCTTTAGCATCTTTCCAACGGCTTCTGTTTTGAAGCTAATTTTAATTAAGCTCACACACTCTGTGTGGTCAAATCCCAAAGGATCTGTAGGAAGGCAGGCAGAGACACTAGGGAGAAAAGTAGAAGTCAATTCAAGCCAATCCCAGGCACCACAGCCCAGCTCTTGGCAAGAGCCAAGTGTTTTAAGTTCAGTATATGTGAACAATGAGACAGCAGCCCTGTCCTAATAAATTCATGGTCTCCATAGACTTTAATGGCTGCATTTGCCCATAGACAAGAAAAGCAAGACAGAAAATATGTGATGATGAGCAGCTTGCTATGGAAAATCAACAACAAAGAAAGAGATCCGATGTCTCCTGATGGCGAGTGCTGCTGGTTCTCTGCCTTCTTCCAGAACAGAGCTAAACGTGACCTGGGTACAACTCTCAAGGCTGAGCTCACTTTTCCAGGTGATACTGCATGTAAATCAAAATATGTAAGTATGTCTGGCATGGCATCAGCCCAAAAGGCACAGTATTCCTGGGAATTGTCCATGCCTCAAACAACCAAAAACCACTGGGAGATGGAAAACTGTAGATTTCATTGACCATTCTTTCATCTAAATGCATACACTACACATTAAACAAGACACCTCAGGAAATAGTTTTAAACATGTTCTAACCTCATTAATAACAAAAAGGGTAAAACGCCACTTACCCATAAACCTTTCCTCTTTTTAAAAGATCATTCAGTGGGTTTTTTATTTGTTAATTCATGTGCCAAGCAGACAGCAGACTGAAGGGCACGAGACTCCAGCCCTTTCTGAGCTCTAACCCACTATTTCCTACCTCTTTGTAACTAGCTCAAGGATGTTAATGCTCCCACAGGTTTTCTTACGCATATTTTAAACCCCCTCCCCTCCTCCTAGCTAAACCTAAACTTTGATTTGTCAGTCTTTTTAGACCCCAGAATTGCGATGGTCATGCCATAGTGACTGACTGTCTCTCACTGTTGCAGATCATGTCTTTAACTCCGATTGCACCCCTGAGAGCAGGAACCAAATCTCATGGAAATCTGGTGACCAGAAACTCAGTATGGCCATACCTTCATATAAGGCCATTCTTGCTAGCACAAACCAGCACTAATAACTTTCAGATAGGATCTTTTCTGAGTTATCAAGCATAGTCTTAAGACTGTATCCTCAAAATGTCTTTAAAAATATGTTCTCCTGAAATATTGGGCCATTTACACTGTGATAAGGATTAACTTGAGCTTTGTGTCTGCACAAGGAATAGTCTCCAGGACAGCATTGTGTGCATGTGTGTACAAACTTTAAAGCCACAATCAATGGCCAATATACTCTGCTGTCCAAAATAACTACACTTCTAGCAGGAATTGTAGCCTTCACAGGAGCTTCTTTTTAAATCATAGATTTAGGCTGAAAGGGAAAAAAAAAATAAACTTGACATCCACTGTAAGAAGGTTTGCCTTGTTAATTTATTCCCTCAGGAACTAGGAAATTTGTCATGAAGAGATATAAAAGGTAAAAGGAAAGGTCTTAAGGACCTGTGAAAAGCTGGAAGAAAGGAGAATCAGAGAACAAAGTCGCAGACACTACAAGAAAACCAGATATCAAGGAGCTGTTCGGAGACCAGGTGGCAGTATATTAGTTGGAAAGATTTCTCGTGGCTATTCTCCAAGAGCAGCTGGGGAATATAAGAGTCTGTGATATGAGCAAACAAATACGAGCCACACACAAGCTTCATTGCAAGTGGAGAGCAGGAAGGCAGCAGGATAGCTGGGCTGGTAAAAGTCTGCAGGAGGCTTCTGGGAAGAAGGTGGAGGACTAGCATTCTCCAACAAAGTGTGACAAGAGTCAGGAGGTAATGGAAAGACTTCCCAGGGAAGGGATTTCCTGCAGTCTTGCATCTTAAAGCACTTTGTAATGCAGTGACAAATGGACATGAAAGGGACTTTCCTGGGCTGCAACAGGTTTATGTGCATTCTACAAAGGTGGAAATAACATGATAAAGGGGACAAGGTTGGAAATAAGCAAGTCTGCTTAAAGCACCATCATATTATTGTCTACTGGTAATAAGTAACATTCTCTTCTTTCCTCTTTCTCTGTATTTACTTTTCTACCAGTATAATCCTTTACTTAACTTGTCTTAAACTACCCTTGATTTGCATCCATTTAAATGAGTAAGACCTCTATGTTATTCCCTACAGTGGAGCAGTGGTGATTTACCCCGGTTAGGATTTTGGTCATATCCATAAAGGCAAAGTAAATTCCACCTAAGGATGGCTGTGTTATCCTATAGCACAGCCCAAGGGAGGTTTAAAAAAGGAATGAGAGAGTGTGAAGCCAAGGCACAGATTTTAAGGCTAGAAGAGATTGATAAAACTGGTTCATCTACTAAATAGCATAAAATTCCAGAAATTCTCCAAAGTAAGTCTCTCGGGATTACACAAAACATCTGTAATGGAGATGGAAAGTGAACCCAAATACGTGTCCTACTGCAACAAGTCACCTGCAAGGCCACAGTTCAATTCTCTTGGGTGGAAGCAATCCAGACATTTTCTTTATATCTCATCGAGGGTCCATTTGCTTTTCCTATATCTCACATGACTGTGACCTCGGACCATGCCCTCAAGCAGGAAGCAGAACAAACCACAGAGCGCAAACTGCTTGAAAAGCTTGTGCGGGTGGATAATGAAAAATGCAGCGGAAACCAGTTCTCTGAAAGAAGATACTGAGAGCAACTTTTCCTGAAAACAGAATCATCACTTCTGTTTGTGTAGCCTGTTTCTTCCTCTGTCTTTCATGAACCCCAATATTCAATGCAGGAAAATGACACAAAATCATTATCTGGATGGTTAAATTCATGTTGCTATCTTCTGAATGATTTATTTGTAAGGTTTCACACTGTGCTTCCACCAGACAAACAAATGCTTTAATGAATAAATAAATAAATAAATACTTCTCCTTAGTTACCAGAAGAAGGTTTCTAAGTTGTCTTGATAGTATGTCTTGTCCTCTTCCTCCTCCAGCTGCAAACCCATGTGGTTCCTCTTTACTTCTTCCAAGCCATCTTTTCAATTTGATGTCTTGCTTTCCTCTGACCATAACTTTGTGTGGACAGTACCTTAACCTGAGTGGTTCATCAGCTCTGTTATACATGGCTTAAGTGACTTTTAAAAGTCAAAGCTAGTTTGTCATTGGCAGATCATGCACATAAGCAGAAGAACCTTAAAAAAGGCAAGAATGGACAATTACAAATAAGAAAAAAACACTTATTCGGTCTAAGGTCCTGCCATTCTCACTGGCTCCACACACAGTCATGGAGCAGATGGACTGGACACCACTCAAACTTTGCATTGAGTTTTCTATGCTGAGATCCCACCATGAGAATCTAGAACTGAACTTATTGTACATGTTTACCAAGCTGTCTTTTGGGGACATCCATAATGATTCAGTTTTTTTCTGGCCACAGAAGAGGACAAAGCAATGTGAAGAAAGATACATTAGCTGTCAGAAGACAGGTAACACATCTTGCTAACATACTACATTCCATTTCCCCCTCAACAGCTTGGAGCAGTGTTTCCCTTTTGAAAGTATCATACCACCTCTGACAGATGGATTAAGGCTTAAAAGCATCAATATTTTGGGAAAGTGGTACCTGCTGGCAAGGTGGATATAGGTTTATCATTCAAGAGGTTTTATATTTCCTATTAGGTCCTTTTCCTGGAAAGCAACAACCATTTATTTAAAATTTTATCTACTGGTACTGGTAGGGCTTTGAGATTTTCTGGTTTATTTTTTTGGGGTTGGGTTCCACACCCCCCCCCGCTTTTTTTTATTTCTTTTTTATTTTTTTGGTTTGTTTTGATTTCTTCAGTGGACACCTCATCTGTCAGCAGTGGGGAAGAGTGGGAGTGCTTTTCCTTGGCGACTTGAAAGCTGAGCACTAAGAAACTGCCATTGCTCTTGCTCACCATGGGTTATCAGAAGGTTATAGCAAGAGGACAGATGATAAAAAGGACCAATATGATCCCAGAGCAGATTTAAAGAGTTCTGATAACTCTTTTTCCTCTCACAAGAAAGACCGAATCAGTTGTGTTGTTTGTATTGCCCATGGTTCTTCTGATGGGCTGTTTTGCTTATCTGACATTTCGGCTCAGATGCATCCCACCTGATAGTAGGCAGAGATGCTCAAGTTAGGACTGTCATTATCTGGGCACCAGCTACAGTCACAGAGAAGAGAGAGACACCTCAGAAGAGGGATTCACATCTGAGGAGGGTGAATCATGCTCTCAAGATGCCAGTATTTCTCCATTTCTCAAGATGCTGCTGGCACAAACAGCAGTAAGTCAGTACAATGAGGCTTCTAATTTAGGAGCCTTGGTGAAATGCCTGAAGTTTGATAGGTGAATCTAAACTGTGGTGAATCTCCCTCTCATCATATTTGCAGCTTGATGGAAAGAAAGATATCAAATTCACCCCTTTGCTGTACGGGACTCTTGTGAAGGGGAGTGAAAACAGCATAAAGGAAAAGAGGAATAAAGAGAAGGAAAACGTGAAGGTTTCTGAGAAGGAGTAATGAAATTTATCCCGCTATTGCCTTCTGGCTTTGTGAGCTAAGTTGCACGGCTTCTTGTCTATGCCACCTCCACAGACAGAAGGCTGCTCAAATACAGGATTTGATTCTGGCCCAAAGCTCAGTCAGGAGCATAGCTGAGGATTTTCACATGGTTTCCATCTGCTCCCCAACTAGTCCTCTCCAATAACTTGTGCAGCTGAATGGCTGCTGCCCTGGGAAGAACAGGGTTGGGGTGGCCAGTGATTTACTTCAGCCCAAAGACTCAGGGTGGCTGAATATATTCACCAGAGGGATAGAAAAACATCAGCAACCTCAGTACAATTCCAGAGAAGACATTTCCCTGCTGGAGATGCTTTGATGTGCAATTTTTTCTTATTCCTAAGTACTAAGTGCAAAGAGTTAAAAAAACTGGAACATTTTTTTGGTCAAAATAGTGGCAGGAGGTGGAAAAGCAGAGTTAAGTTAGGAAACCCAGCACTGAGCAGATCAGCAATATGATCTCATTTGAAGACCCTAATTCCGGGATGTCCTGGCAGCATAATTTGCCCTAGTCTTCTTTCAGTCTTGAGAAGCTAACAGGGCAATCTGATCACCCAGATACTTCCACGCTGACCCCAGCTCCAGACCCATCTCTACAGGACACTGTAAATTCATGACCTCAGACCAACCCCAGCAAAAGGGGGTGCAGTTCTCCTCTCTGTACATTGCCTAAGCAGCACCCTGTTTCCCCACCATCCTTAACTCAGAAGTCCATCTTATCAGATCCAGAATGCCCAGTTCTTGAACACATTTAGAATGCACATAAGGGATGGACAACTCACATTTTTCTTTCTCACTAATACTGTCAGAGGGGACCTTGTGAGCATCAGGATGGCCCATTCAGGACCAATGAGACACATGAAGCATCTGAACGTGGCCTGAAGAGAGTTGCATCAGTTTCCCTCTGTACTCAAGGAAGAGGCATTTCCAGAGAGCATTCAGCCAACTGAAGATTTAAATCACACACTGGAGACTCTTGTCGTTCTTCATAAAGAAACCCCAGAGCAACTGCACTATGGTGGGACACAAACAGGATTCAAGGAGGGTGCTGATGCCGTGGTGACATACTCCATGTTTTGGGCATGTGGTTAGTACTGAGGGCAAAGCCCTTGTTTCCCACGTGCCCTTATCAGTCACTTGGAAATTGGAAAGTTTCCAAAGTCATGGCTTGAAAATAGAAATTCCAGCATCCAGGCTGAATTTAGGAGGCAGGAAAGCATCCTGAAGTTCATGTTCAGAATAACAGGAACTGGAACTCCTGAAGCAGAGTTACTCCAGGAAGGGCTCCCTAATGCCTCATTTTACGTGTCTCAAACCTGTAGGTAACTATAATTACCAGTGTTGCTTGGCTGCAAGAAACCCAGGGAAACAAGCATGTACAGCAAGATTGTGCACCACCTACTACCACTGGTGAGTATTACCATGAGTAATTCCAGTGAAACCAAAGAGGCTACACATGTGAGTAGTGTTGGTTGTCCTGGAGAATTAGGCTCCCAGCCTGGCCCTGGGACTTATTTTAAGCCTCTAAAAGGTCATCTGCAAATCAGCCCACCATCTCTCAGCTGAAAGGCACATTGTAAGTTTTGCCCTGCGCCTAGTGGCTTCCCATTTAATGTTTCCATGAATTAAAAATAATGTGTGCACTGCACTGTATCATGTCCATGTACACATGTGTAATGGCAAAGCAATGCATGCACCATGATATACAGTTTGCTAGACACACTGTAATAAGATCAGATAGTTTCAGAAGCATTTTGGTTGCCGTTTTTCACCTGAGTGACATGCTTATCCATTTTGGTATAAAAACTTCTACAAGGTCATCTAGGATGTTGTGTTTTACCTTGATTGATAGCACAGTGCAAAGAAGTGTGACTGATCCATGCAATCCACCTCAACCTATTTTTCTTCAGATCTCCAAGGGTTGGAATCCCTCATTTAAAAAAAAAAAAAAAAAGAAAAAAGGAATTAAAAGCACAAACAAACTCAAAAGACTAGAGCAGTCAAAGCTGAAGTACCCATCCTGTCTGTTAATAACTTGCAAAAGTTTTTACTGCAAGATTTGGAACGTGATGGTAAAATTCTGCATCATGCACGTGGAGTGGGAGGAATAGAAATTACATTCAGAGTTTGAGTCTGGAAATTTGTGCCCGAACAGGAAAAAAGCAAGAGATGTGTTTAATCAACAGGCTCAAGCATTCCCTTCTTGTAAGACAGAAAAAGAAAGCACTTACTTAAACTTGAACACTTAGAAATAACAAGCGAAAAACATAGATCGGACGTCAGTGATGCTCACTGGAGAGAAGAAACACAAAATGGAGTTAGAATTAACACGTTCTTTACACACGTGTGCACTGTGCATTGTAGAGTAATTTGTTCAGTGGTTTCTCTATCTGCACTCCTGGATGGATTACCAGTGCATTATCTCTGTGCCCTGCAGTACACCCTATTATATACCATATACTTGATTCACCAGGGAGGCTGGGAGATTTAGCTGACAGTAGGGTTCTCCAGTGGGAGCAGTTAGATGCTCCTCAAACTCTTAGTTTACAGCAGCACTGCAGTGAGTGAAAGGAAGGAAACTGAAGCACTGAAAAGGGGATATCTTTGTTAAATATCCTTCAGCAAAGCTAGGAACTGCAGTCAGGTGTCTGATCAGCTACTGCCTGTCTGCTACTGTGTCCAGTGATCCAGAGATGAGTCAGGCAAGGTTGTTCTTCTGTCCTGCCAGGCTAGTGCGACAAGAGCCACAGTGAAATGGCCAGCTGTATTTTGTTTTAAATGCAAACAGAAGGGACAGAATAATGAGGAACTAGCAACTTCTTCCCTGCCTCCAACTGGACATCCGGGCAGGATTGAACTCTTCCCCAAGAGCAAATTTCTTGTAAGTCGCCAACTGCCCCTCTCATTCTTTTCAGTGCTGGGGCTCTCCCTAGCCTTTGGGACCAGGACCCAGACTTTTTGCCTGATTCCCAGGCATCACTGTGGTTTTCTATAAAAAGCAGAGCCACCCTAGGCTCCTAGGCAGTGCCAAACACTTTCCCAAGCTGATACCAGTGCTGTTAGAAGTGGGTGTAGAGAAATGGAGCCATCCCATGGACCAGGGCTTCTGCACGAAGGTGTCCCGCTAGAAATAATGTCATTCAAATGATTCTATCCATAGCACAAATGTTCTGGAAAGTGTTCCCAGCACAGGCAGATCTGGAAGACTTGGACTTTAAAGGCCACAAGAATCAGTCTGAACATTGCACACAACCCTACTGTAATAGACCCAGAAATGCACCCCATGCTTCTTGTATCACTTTGTGATTGAGCTCGAGCTCTTCTTCTCAAAAGGCACCCAAATCTTGATTAATGCGGTTAATTAACTTCGTTGAAAAAGGTCCTGCTAGTCTCTTTGACTGTTTTTATACTAACTGTTAATTTTAGGCTGCAAATGGTTACTGAACTGCCTACTTGCACAAAGAGGGGCTTCCCAAGAAAGACACCTTTCAACTAGAATACAGCCCATGGCAGGGGGGTTGGAACTAGATGATCTTAAGGTCCTTTCCAACCCTTACTATTCTATGATTTTATCAAAGCAAAGAAGAATTTTCTATCTCTCTCTCAATAGGGAAAAATGAGGTTCTGACTACACTAATGTCACTCACTGAAATGACAGGTTAAGGATAAGTGTGTATGATTGCAGACTGCAAGATGGTAAAGTATATGCAAACCCCTTTCAAATGTCAGAACATATATTACTGTCTTTTCATCTGGGGGAAAAAAATCTTTTTTGCCATATAAAATGACTTCATCGCGGCTCTTACAGCTTTGAGCCAGCACTGGCAGAGCCCCAAAGCCAGACCTTAGTTTATTAAACCATGCTTTATTTTATTGTTTTGAATCTCTGAAATTTTGTGAAGCAGTCATGTGAGCACCTTGCGTCTTCAAGTCAGTGTGACTGCGCCCACCCTCGTAATCCTGTGCAAAGACGGAAGGTTAATTAAACCTGTGTTTGATTTATAAATGTTATCCCTTCTGGAGAGCAGAGTGCAACTCCAGCTAAAAGGTAATACTGTGTTTGTTTTACTTCTCACTGGCTGTTCCGTACATGCAGTAGTTTTTGGATATAAATAATGTTTTAGAGTAGGGAGCGGTTGTGGTGAAAACTAAGCCAAACTTTCTAACAAGCTATGAAAGAGAGTAACTTGAATCATGCAACGATTTCTAGGAAGCTGAAGCAATTAATTCTTTCATAAGTAAAATATAAGCCAAAAAAATAAAACTTCAGTGTCCCATGGTGACAGCAAAATTTAAAAGTATGATATTAAAGAAGGCAGAATTCCCTGCTAGTATATGAAAACAATGTTTTCATTTAGGCCAACAGAAATCTGGACTAGTTCCATTTGGATCACTGAATTTTCTCTGGATTTACCCCAGGGTAAATGAGAACAAAAGACAATCCTCCCAGGTTTTCTTTTTTGCTTCTTTCCTTTTCTTTCTAAAGAAGAATCAGGGCCAGATCCAAGTAGATAATATCAATGCAGCTCCAACACATGAACTCTTCATCACCACTGGAATCTGTGTGGATGTAAACATTTGTGCTCCCTACTGTCTTCCACTTTTGAGAGGGCTCCCTTCTAAAAGCACCCCTCCCTCCAGCTCAAATCCTGCAATGTTATCAGCTGCTTGGCAAAGCTTGGATCTAACCCTAAATAATTGCAAGTATTTTGATAGGGAAAAAAAAAATCTGAAGACAGTACATGTAGGTTGTTGTGAGAGACTTCAATTCAGACAGCAAAACATCTATGGTAAAATGTACACCAATGTACACCATTTCTGAGTAAGGACGGTTATCATTTAAAAGATACCTATTAACAAAAAACCAACCAAACAAACAAAAGACATTAAACCAGATCTGTTTTCACAATGCTGCACTCAAAATGGAACCACCAGTATTTCATCTCCTGTTAGTAACTCTATTACCTTCACCCACTCATGAGTCTATGAAAGCAAATGCTAGTTGCGTGTCCCATGCCTGATAAAAGGCATCAGACCAGCCTGGAAGGTTTCTGAGTCAGGGACCAGATTCTTTCATACTGCACAGTGGAAGATCAATCTAAGTCAAGTACTGAAGGGTTGGGCTAACACAAAGTTGTAGGATAATCACACAGTATTTGCTACCTTTTGCCATGGTACTGGTGACATCTTTTGAGAGTTCCAGGAAGTAATGGCAAGATCACAGAGATCAGAACAGAGGGATGTGTCCCAAAGATGACTACAGTTTATGCCCCTATTCAGCAGAGCACTTGCAAGCTTAAATTTAACTCTGAGCATAGGCCCCATCAACATATCTCCTCTGGCTGCTAAGAGAAGCCCTGAGGCTGCTTAAAAACCAGGCTGTGCTCACAGTGAATTTGCAGGTGTCAGCTCAGACACTGCCAGAGCACATTTTCTAAAGGGTGCAGTATAGGCACCGTTGTTGGCTTCAGCTGGACTGAAGGAAGCATTTCAGTGCTGGTATTATCAAGATCCTGAGCAGAGCTAACAGAGGAAGCCAGGTAAGTAAACTCAGACCTGGCTGACACATTTTGCACCCATAAAGGGAACCTTGGTTAGGTTTGTGCTGCAAAGCCAACCCAGCTGCTGCTCAAAATTCAGCTTAATGTTTGTTCTACGTTCCTGCAGGTAATATCCCTGCAGCAGTGTTTTATGCTACTGTAAGAGAAGTATTTTAAACACTTTAATGGCCTGCCTTACATCCATCCTCTCCTTCAGTGGGTGCAAATAATTGCCAGTGCAATTTTGTACCTCCAGATATTTGCAGTTATGGTGCGTGTCATTGACGTGTCTAACTAGCTGATAAGATACGTGGGTGCAATCAGATGCTGTAATTAGAAGTTTAAATGACACGAACTGCACCCACACATAAGTGCAAAATTGTATCCATAACATCTTGGAAGCAACAAAGAGAGGAAGGACTTAGAAATTTGCCCCTGCAAATGTTAATTTACATGGCAATAAGCTTGAGCCTATTTGACAAATACACTTTCATTACGCAAGATTTAAGCCAATTGATTCTAAACAACCTGAGAGTATTCAGACACTTAGCATTAGACACAGCATCCTGAAAAATTATACTAGTCTGTTGAGCTAGGGCAAGGAACTTTTCTCTTTAGTTAGGTAACTTGTAATTCATGTCTTCATTACTGCCTTTGCTGTGGTTAGAGTAAGCAGGAGTCTGCACTTGCAATGACAGATTTTTATAATGATTTCTCAAGGCTGTAGCATGGTGTAAGTGCATTTCCTATTTCGTGATAAGCAAATGGTGCGCAACAAATAAGAAGGTTCTTGCTCTGGAGTTTCTCTTGATGCCATAGTCATATAACATACAATTATATATTCCAGCCTAATACAAAGCAGAAATTTTAATCTGACTCCTCTTCGTAAACATTACCTAAAATTCTGGGAACCTTAGAGGATTTTTCGGTGGGTTTACTGGGAAGATATAGATGCATCTTGAGATTAAATCAGAGTCATTGGTGTTTCTCTTATTCCTCCCCTGTTTTAGCCCCAAGGCTCCATTTAACTATCCCTGTGCACTTCAGAGTGTGCAACACAACTGCAAATAATTCCTTAGGCTGTTTGTTATTTCCCCCTCTCTTCTGGACAAGGGAGACTGAGGGAAAAACTGAACCAAGTGAGACTGAGCAAGCCGAAGAAAAGCACAGCAGAAGGGAGCGTAAAAGGATAAAACAAAAATGCTGACGGATCATATCCTTTCATCTCTGCTCCAGTGTCTTGGCTCAGCAGTGCAGTCTTTCCCCTTCTGGGAGAGAGAACTGTGAGGAGACCATGGCAGAGCAACACAGCATGGGCTGCTTGTGGTGCCTCAGAGTGATCCACCTCCCCAGCCCTGGAAGTTGTGCTTGGCCTGCTGAGGGCAGGAAAGCAATTTTCAGACAAGGAATATCATTTTAGCTCTTGAGGGGAGCCATAATACAGCAGCATCTCCTCCAAACCCTCCCCAGTCTCTCCAGAGCCACATTGCCCTTTAGCTGACCTGCGCCTGCTTCTGTGGTTGTGATATTCCTGCACTCAAGCACCACAAGAGTTTCGAAGCTTCAGGAGATGCTCATCCTGGGTTCAGGAAGTTTTCTTTTCAGCAGACCCCATCAAGTGTCAGCTGCCTCAACTTGGGAGCCAGCACCTCCTGTGCATTTTGAAGCAGCACGAACCAAGACGGCTTCCTGCTGCATCCAACTCACTTCCTCACCTCGCGTCTCTACTTCAAATGCTTCACAGCTGACCCTAAAAGAAACAAGCCAAAATCCCAGCTACCCCAGAAGCAGCCCCTGGAGAGCATGACTTGCTAATGGCAAACAGCTGCAGTCATTAGTATTATCTCAGGGGATCTGGGCTTTAACAGTAAAGGTCCCAGGTTCAGATTCTGTTGACAGACTGTAAGATTAATACTAATAATCTTGCCTAGCAAAATTCAGCTGGGATCACCTTCTCAGAGGCCCAGGTGCCTGGAAGAACAGGCAGCTGATGATGTCTGAGGCACAACATTGTCCTCTTGGCTGGATAAACAAAACAGTGCTCTGGTGGCTTTAAACTCTCTTTTTTCTCCTTTTTCTTCCCCTCTGTTAGACTTTTCTCCAAGCATCAGGCACTGTGGCTGTCCATAAACTGACTGTTTCGCACCATCTGAATCAAATATCTGCTGTCCATTAGGTGTACAAAATTTCCATATGCCATAGTTGCTTCTACTGCCATCTGTTGCTCTTGAACCTGTGGAGATGTTGGCTGTATCATCCAAGCCATCCCACTCAGCTCCTTATACTTACTAGGTAACAGAGCTAAGGGATCCAAATAAAGATTACGAAATGGCAAGTTCTTGGATCAGCCTGGGGCTAGTGCGTGAAGAGCAACAGTCAGCTGTAGCCTTTGACTTCCAGGATGTAGAGTAAGGCAGAGTCTGCACTGCTGACGAATGACTCAAAAACAGGGCGAGATGATCTCACTAAAGCAAAACTGGTAAGATTAAAACTGTTAGATAACATCAGCCTTGTCAGATGAGCTGGAGAGAGTTCTTGGCTCAGCTTTCAATGGAGGTCTGTCTACTCGGTGCTGCCTTGATAGCTCAAGTCTTCACCTCCATCGTCTGGGACAGGGAGAGGGCAGAGGAGGCATCATCTGTATATAAGGTTTGGCTGTGGTAATAAGAAGGCCATTGCAGCCATGAATAATGTTTTCCACAGTTTCCACAAGCCATGTGGTGTGAAAAGCTGGACAAGGACTTGTAAATGAATTGAGCCCAAGAGTAATTACACGTTCCTGCACATTACTTGGTGCCATAATTGCACTTAGTATTTACCATGTGACCTAAGCCAGAAATAATCATGTATTTACTTTATATTTATATTGTAACGTGCCATGTACTGTAATTATACTGCCACTCCATGGTACTTAACACATCATCGAATGTTCCACAATTATCATGTTAGTAAATAGCACTTACTGAGATTTGTGGCCTGTAATTTCAAGCATTACCTGCTAAAGATTTAGTGTGGTCGTGTCAAAAAGCCTGTTTAATGACAATGCTATTTCACATAAAAAATGTGAAGTCCTAGAACAAACAGAAATCAGGTTTTAAAAATTCAAAATTTAAAAATACAAAGGAAAAGCTAGATTTCAAATTAAGGGCTTTCCCAGTAAAGTAATAACCAATTCCATGAAGAATTCTCTGAATTCTGAATTCTCCTACTCAAGATTGCGGAAGATTAAGAGTGAAAACTTTCAAACTTAGATGATTAGATGAAGGTATTAAATCCACCTTGAGACTTTTAAAGAAAAATGTTTTAAAAGAAATTAATATCCACCCGACCTCTCATTTAATTCTCGTTAGATCTCTGAGTGGCTAACACCAAACCCTGGATTTTCTGAATGGACTTATGCTTACATATACATTTGTATATATCATTGAAGTATTCTTCTTGATTTCAGTAGACTTACTCATGCGGTTAAAGTCAAGCATGTGCTTAAATGCTTTTCTGGTCTAAAACCAAGGTTTAAGTATGGAAGTCTTAAAATGTTGGTCAAAGTAAGCTCATTTAAAAAGGAAAGCTTTAGAACATTCTCAAACTTTCATTATTCCTCTTTCCATGGGATATTTCCATATTGAAACGCAGATGGATATCTGGATATCACTTAACTCTTGCAAAAAAACAGTTAAGACCCAAGATTTCCAGCTCAGGCCAACCCCCATATTAAATAACTCACAAAACATTTAAAGAAGCCACCCCAAGCTTCCCTTCCTTGCTGATATTTTCTTTCTTGGTTTCATTGCAAGCCCCATAGAATGGCATCTAATGTAGAGATCCAGACCTGGAATTAGGAATACCTTATTTTGCTCCTCTGATTCAAGAGCACAGACAAGCCATTACGATCAAATCGAAGGATGAAATCCTGGTTGCACATGTAGTTAGTAGTTCTGCTGTTGAACTCTGTGGAGCCCAGGTTATTCCCCCAAAATTTCATCTCTTACTTCAGCCTTGATCTGCCCAATATATACAAATGAGCTTAACTTTAAACACTGATAGTACTATTTACCTCATTAACTGGAGCTGGATGAATAATTCATAATGCACAATTTATCCAATGAATCTCACTTCTTTTTTGTGTTTGTGAATTGTCTGCAAATAGATTCTTGATTGGACTCTTCATCTAAAATTATTTGCAGGTTTCTTCGGTGAATCATAATCAGTCTGCAGATCATTTGAGCTGTACGCTGTGAGCAGTCACAGTTGTGGGTTCGCTGTAGCTCATGCTGTGTGGATTCGCTGTAGGAACGTCAAGGTAAAGCTCCTGTTCCCTCCCTAGAAAGCCTTATGTAACTAACCAACAGCAGGTTGAATTTCAAACTGCGCATATGAATATAAAACTTGGAAATTCACACCCTTGCTGAGTGCTGTTGTCAAATTCAGAATCTCCCCTTGGTGAACGGTCTAACAGTGCTACAGGAATGTAAATATCAAAGCTCCATATGCACCTGTAGCAAATGTGAGGGCTTGAAAACATGAGCAAAGTTACTGAGGGTGACAAATTTCAGCCTAACCGCTGATCCATGATAGCTGCCCCTTGAACGATCCAGGCAACATGGATTAATTGAGCCTCCCCTTAGTGGAGGTGAAACTAGCACATTACCTTGCTCTTGCTGTGGGCTAAGAGTTCTTATATGGATGTAAACTGGCAATCGCAGGGTGACTTGTTCCCGTGTCTGAGGCTGGAAGGGCTTTTCCACCTATCTACCCTATTTGCTATAGAGAAGAAGATCTCACCCTGGCAGAGCGTGTTTTGAAGGGGCAATGCAATTACTTGCAAAGTGCTCAGATCCACTGTATGCATTAAAAAAGCTGGTGGAACAGCAGCCAGTGGGACTGGGAGAAGTCTTGTCAAGCTTTCACCACCAATACTGCATTAGCTTCTACGAGCAGAGACAAGAGCCCAGCCTGCTTTTGATCACCATAGTTCCCACCACCACTTTCACTATACCTAAGTGACCTAAATTTGGTGAAAAAAGTAGAAGAGTTTTCGTCTTCTGCTGTCCCTACCCTGTTCAGCAGAACCCCCTGTGAAAATCCTTCAAACCTGTTGACCCTATCACAATTTAAGCACTGTCTTGCCATAAATCGTGTGCTTCCATGCTTTGCTAAATGGGTTTGGTTTGCTAAACTACGATTTGGTTCTAGGTGGGGAGATTTTGTCTGATTAAATCAATCTTTGCTACAAACTAACAGAATAACCCTTCAAAACCAGAAGCATGCAAGCCCAAAACTGACGCGCGGTAGCCCAGGGCCACGTTCCATTTGTAAGGATTAATACAATTTGAAAAAAACCTCTGCTATGATAAATCAGTTCTCAAAGTGGTCAGATGTGGACTAGACTTTCAAGTACATCATTTTGCAGTGAAAGAGGCAGCGATGAATATGCAGAAGAGGATGGGAGCTGTCAGGTGCGTGTAGATGAAACCACATGACCAGTCACCCCTTTGACCTGTGTATCAGATTTTGAAGGGAAAAGGGTAGTTTTAAGTGCTGTCTCAGAATACAAAGCAACTGTGTCTACAACCACTTCATGTACTGCTGAACAAAGAGGTGGGTTTTGCAGGAGGAAGATCACAAACTCAGAGAGGATCTCCCAGGCTCAACATTTGTTCAAACACGAGGGAAAAGATAAGTCGAAGAATTTTTTTAATGAGTACCAGCCTACATGTTCCTCCAAAGAGACCATGGGGGACCAGAATTTTATACTTTTCAGAAGAACAGATGCTGTGATTATCATCAACCAGGATAATGGATTTAGCATCCCAGCTTTGCCATGCCTGTCAATTTTGGCACAATAGTTTGACATGAAAAGTGCAAATGGGAAAAGATGGCAGTGGACAACTTCTGTAAAGTTAGGGTGGGTGAGCTCCCACTGTGAAGTGATACATTTTCTCCATGCCTGAGGAAATATTTGGCCTTGGCAGGTGTATCTTTAACTGCATTGCACAAGGCTGTAGGTAAAGGGAATTACAGGCTTAGCGTGGGAATTTATTCCTGGCCTTGATCTGCCATAATTTTTAAAGAAAACTCTCTTTGAGGTAGTTGTAGTAATTGCATGGAGCTTGTCAAGAGAAAAGATCTCCCTATGTGCTCCGGTCCAAGCTAGCAGGCATATTTAAAAGACAAGGGATGTGTAGGTACTGCATTGCTGCCTCCTATACTGGCAAGCTGCCTTGTATATCTGCTCCAGCTTGTAAAAGGATGCCTAAAAAGTTATGCTATGATCCAGAATATTGTCACCAGTTAGAACCACATGGTTTGTGTATCAGCAGGCTGCATCTCAGCCTCAAGACAACGAGCTGAACACAAGCTCTCAGCTTGCAAGGGGAGTTAATGCGTGGAGAAATAGATTAACCCATTTCCTGCAGATCCCAGTGACAACTTTAGTGTAATCTTGTTCACCCCACAAATAATATGAGCAAACTTCATGACTCCTTTCTGTTTGCCAAGCCTGCCTGAAAACATCACCATGTAATGAGTCCCGAATCCAGGACCCACAGTGCCACAGGAATGACTCTGGTGCTCACAGCAATTCCTCCAGGCAGAAGCTGCGGCAGCCTCATCTTTGCTGGACCAGGCACCAGACGGGACAAGTGCCACAGTGTACACGGTTGGGCATGTGTCCCAGCAACAAGTTTGGGTAATACTGAGCCACTTGCTCTCACCCATAAATTCCTTCCTGAAGCACAACGGTCTGATGTAATGAACATTTTACACTAGCCATGAGCTAGTAGCTTAGAGCTTTTGCTCTTATGCATGTGCCATTGATTAGAGTGGTTGCAGATGGTTTTATTTTAGGTAATCAAGCTTGCTGAGGTTTGCCAGCATCAGAACAAAGGCATAGCTTCCCTGCTCACTAACCAAATTTGCAGCCAAGACACTTGATTTGATATCAACTCCGATAGATGGTGAGGAAGCAGGGAGTGGGGAGAGAGCAGCTTGTCCATATACCTCAAGCCAGGTGGTTTATACCTCTGCACTCCATGTTTTACCTCCACCTCAGAGGAATTGTTTTCCTTTTTGCTCCTAAAAAGAGGGGCAGGGAAACATTTTTTTCTTTCTTTTTTTTTTTTTTAACAACTCCCGTGCTGCCTTGCTGTATTATAGCAGTATACTGAGCTGCAGAAAACAAAGACGAAAAAAACAGCAGCCACAACAACCCACACAAACACAAAAGCCTCAGGAGCCGGAATTCCTCCTGTGAGATGTCCCCTCTGAAGTCTCCAAGCCATGCTGCAGTGTGCTGCTTCATGTGTCACTCGACCAGTGCTCCCCTGCCATCCCCACACAGCTAGAAAATCTCTGCAGACTCCTTCCCTGGTGAACTAGGTGAGGGAAAAGATGAAACAGTTATATGATGCTACAGGCCGCAGAGTCATTCAAATAGATTGCTGCTGCATGAAAGCTTCTAAAGCTCCCTGCTATTTAACCATTCATGCTGGTCTCAAAAGAGCCCAGTTTTATGGGATACTGACCAATTTTCAGTCTCAGTGAAGCCAGTAGAAGAGTATACAGCAGCATGCAAGGTCTGGTCGCTTGACCTTTTGAGGGTCTATGAGACATGAAGGGCAAGGGCAGTGGTGTAGGGCAGGTACGTCTGGAATTGCCCCAGCTCCTTCTCACATTAAAGCGGATGGATGGAAGCAATGGGAGCATATATGTGGGATGATACCCACCTCTTTCTGAGCCTCTGTGCTGAATATCCCTTGTTGGAACAACGCAAATGCATCTGGTTCCCAAGGTGTTGCCAGTTCAGACAACAGAAAAAGCTGTGATTTTCCAAACAGTCACTTTGGCCTTTGTTTAAAGCTATGCATTGTATCATTGAACAAGTGGACTGAATGTAAGGGGGGGGAAGAAAAAAAAAAAAGAAAGAAAAACCGGGGGAAAAAGATTGCAAGAGAGAAATCAATAGAAAGCATTTAGCAGCTGGGGTGACAAAGACAAAGTGCATTTAGAACCACAGACACTTGACTTCAGGGCTTGGCGGGGGGTGGTGTTTTATTTTGTGCTTTACTCCTTCATATTTTTCAGATTAACAGTTTGCAATTCTCTGCTGAGCTGTAAGGTCTCAGAGGCACTGCCTCCTGGAACGTTTTGATCAGTGTAAGCCGGGGCATTTTCAACAGACAGGTTTATTAACTGATTTACTGACCACGTGAATTTTGCGTAGCTGAAACTGTTTAGTTGGCCTCTTTCTCTCCTCTTTTCCCACACCTCCCAATTATTAATCACAGAATCATAGCATCATAGAAACATAGAATTGTTTAGGTTGGAAACGACCTTTAAGATCACCGAATCCAACTGGTAATCCAGAGCTGCGAAGTCCACCACTAAACTATCGCCCTAAGTGCCGCATTACTCCTCTTTTAAATACCTCCACAGATGGTGACTCCACCACTTCCCTGGGCAGCCTGTTCCATTGCCTGACTACCCTTCCGGTGAAGGGATTTTTCCTAATATCGAGTCTAAACCTCCCCTGGTGCAGCTTGAGGCCATTTCCATTTGTCCTACCACTTGGTACTTGGGAGAAGAGATGGACACTCATCTCATTCCACCCTCCTTTCAGGTAGTTATAGAAAGCGATAAGGTCTCCCCTGAGCTCTCTTTTCTCCAGACTAAAAACAACCCCCATTCCTTCAGTTGCTCCTCTTAAGACTTGTGCTCTAGACTGTTCATCAGCTTCATTGCTCTTCTTTGGACATGCTCCAGCACCTCTATGTCTTTCTTACGGTGAGGGGCCCAGAACTGAACACAGTATTTGAGATGCGGCCTCACCAGTGCTGAGTACAGGGGGATGATCACCTCCATAGTCCTGCTGGCCACACTCTTCCTGACACAGGCCAGGATGCCATTGGCTTTCTGTGTTGTCTGGGTACAAGCTGGCTCATATTCAACCGGCTGTTGAGCAACACCCCCAGGTCCTTTTCCATGAGTAGCTTTCCAGCCACTCTTCCCCAAGCCTGTAGCATTACATGGGGTTTTTGTGGCCCAAGTGCAGGACCCGGCACTTTGCCTTCTTGAACCTCATACCACTGGCCACTGCCTGTCGATCCAGCCTGTCCAGATCCCTCTGTAGAGCCTTCCTACCCTCAAGCAGATCAACCCTCCTGCCCAACATGGTGTCATCTGCAAAAAATCATTAGGGAGCTGCTTTGCTTTTGCATGAAAATAGCCCTCAGAGACTGCTGCATTGCCTCTAGTCACATAAAACATGACAGATCCTCTACCTTGCCAAAATTTTCCTCTGTAGAAAACCATGATATAGGGTAAATGGTGCTTATCCCATACATGTGAGATGTTTTGAAAAGGAGACATAATGTTGTCAAACAGACTTTCTGGACCTACTGAAGATAGTTCTTGTAACTGCTGTCTTCTCAGAGAATTACCACTTTGGTTCAAGTGGCACAAAGCCACCAAAGGTCTTACTGTCTTACTCTGTAAGGGCTGGAGCCGGAGCTTTCTCTGGAGGGTGTCTTTTACAAGCAAGAGAGTATTCATCCTCTAATTCAACAGCAATGTATGCAAGGTACCACCACTGGTTTTGTTTTTAATAATGGGCAATCTGCATAACGAAACCAGCATGCTCTGCGAAGATTGCCCTGCCACTCAAGAAAATTAATTCGCCAGCTCAAGAGAAATATCTCTCTATAAAGAACACTATCCAGGTTTAATGATGAATTTACTCATCTGAAGTACTTGCTTTATGTACTTTGCACTAGAGCTAGTTAAAAAAAGATGAAGAAAAAAGGAAAGCTCTGAAAGAAAAATTTTACAAAAAAAGCTTTCAATATTTGAGCGAGAATTCTTCAAAAACTTGCATCTGTTCTCCAGCAAGTCAAACTATGGATATTTTTCCTCTCAGTATTTTGGTTTTTTCCGAGCATTAGCATTTTCAAGTTTGGAACATTTCTGCTTCCATTATTTTGCATTGCCTGTTGAAGCACAAAGTTTCCTTGGCACAAAACATCTCCAAGGAACCTAACCTAAACTGATTAAAACATATATCCTTGTGAGGTCCTAGTAACGCTAGAAGATACAGTGGCCACTAGGTTTCATGCAAAAATTAAAGGAAAGAAAAGCAAAGCCACTCCCTCCCTTAAGGTACCGCAGTGAGAATTTGTTGGCTAAGCATCATTTATGCTGGCTAGATCTTCTCTGTGCTTTAGCTCCTGAGCCACTCCTTCCTCGGGACAGAAGGACATATAAAGCAGGCCCTAAAGTGACACCTTTCCGTATAATTCACCAAAAAACTCCACAGATAAAACTAGTGAAGCCATTTTTCCCACAAATTTGACATCTCTGGAGGCATCCTCTGGTGCCTATGGAGAGCTAATGCTGCAACCTTTCTCTGGGGAAAGTGTTAAGGGAGTTTGCCTTCTGTACTGTCTGTTTTGATGAAACCTGTAGGAATGAAATATCTTGAGACCTGTGCCAAATTTGATTGGAGTAGATCAGCAGGCTTAGAAAGTAACAAGGGGATACATACACAGGCACAGAAATCATAGAAGTCTTATTTCCCATCATATAAGTCTTATTTTCTGAGGAAAATAGGTGAGAAATACACCTCCTATCTTTTCTTACATGCACACACATACCTGTTGAAAGGTCAATGACCATTAATTTCGTGTTTATATTTTTGTTTCTGCATGCAGAAGCAAGTTTCCTAAATGACATTGACATCCAGTGTCCTGATGACTAGAAGAAAACTGTTCTCAAGGTATTTTGGCCTCATTAGAGGAAGAAAAATGGATTCTGCTTACTAAAGGTCTATTTTTGCAATTTTGGCTGTCTAAGTTTGCAAACAGAGGCAGCATCTATACACCAAACAGTAAGGCAAGCCTTGGTTTTCATGGTGCAGCCAACTACATTGCTATGGAATTATTTTTCCCAAATCAGTTTATACATGTTTAGGTCTTGGCACAGATCTTTCAAAAAAAGTGGACCTTACTAAATCACAAGACAAAGACCTCTTTCAGAGGCTTGTTAAAAGAATGAGACCTGTATGTAAAGTGATATCCTCATTGTGAGTATGTAATGGGATCTCCTTCGCAGTCAAACAGAGACCACTTGCTTCTTAAAGGGACTTTCTCAGAAGTGGGAAAAGTCTTTCACCAATCACTGAGCCATTCAAATCCAACTCAGAAGATCAACGCTTGCCAGTACCTGACAGCTATCCAGTTACCTTCTTTACAAATCCACTGAGAGAGGTTTTCAGCTGTGCTCCTGCTGAACAGACAATCCTATTATCAAAACCTCCTATCCCAGATTTAAAGCCAGGGTTCCCCATTCAAAGAGCAGCCCAACCTAACAGGGACATGAGGATCAGCTTATTCCCTCTTCCTTCTGGGTTCTTAAGCCCAGGACAGAGCTAAAAGACACATCAGCAGCCTGGGTTTATGCTGCCTCTGTACATGCTGTACCTGTTCTGTAGATAAAAAAGGAACTTCAATTTCCAGTGCTGTCAATGCAGTGACTTTTAATCAGTAAATTCCCTTTCTAAGACAGGCAGGAAAAAAAAAGTCCTCATCTGAAAAAAATATCAAATGCATTTTCAGCCAGAAGACATAAATATAACCAGAAAGCCATTTGGAAATGCTTTCATCTGACAACTGACATGCTTAGATCATTTGCAGCCCACCCTGTGCTTTTCTCGCTAGAGAAATTAAACACTAGGAGAACTGCTGCTGCTTTGAATACTCCCCTTAAATATTTTCTGGCACAGACTCTCCCAAAGGCAGCATTGGAATCCTCGCTGCTCAGGACAGGCAAATCTTCCTCTACTTTTCATGAGACATGACACAGTGGATACCCTGGGACATGGCTAGAAACAGGCTAAGATTTAATAATTGTAGTTTTCTCATGGAAAAATACCTACTTGAGAGGGCCTGGTGCTCTTCTCCAGGGTGGGAATTATTGGTCCTACCTCATTTGTGCACCTGCACTGATTCATTTTGCATCAGTGGCTTGGTTTTCAATTCCCAATTATACCTGAAATTCCTTTTTTTCCGTGTGTATTTGGAAAGATTTTTCTTTAACTGATAACTCTGTCCATATGTCCATGTCACTCTGGACTTTGGGTCCAAGCCTTGATGTTCTCTGTGATGGCTGAGTCCTGCCCAATCATGCTGCAAGACTCTTCACACAGAGAGCACCTTTGGTGCTATGTATGGTTCTCTTTGCTCAGCAGAAGTCCATTTCGGATGGTAGAACATAATCCTAAAGAAACCAATTTTTAAAGTCTATGTAGAAACGCCCACTCTCTGTGGGGAGGACAGTGACCATAAGATATCATTCCTTGCAGAGGCTCTTGAGTCTGTTCTGGCTTCCTATTCAAGGTGTAATTTAACATATTCAAAGGAAAATGTCATTCTTTGATGAGGGGGTTCACCCAGTTGTTCGTCACTTCAAGCCCCCGTACAAGGCATAAAAAGTTCTCAGTGACTTCCAGGAACACCATGAGCAGTAAGCAGGTGGCTCCGGCTGAGGGGGGCTAGATCCCAAAATTCTCTTGTTTTCTTGGTTCACCAGAGGACAACTTAACAGGGAGGGCATGGTGCAATGTTGAGTCATATCTACACATTGCAGCTGACTGAGGCATATATGCAGCTTTACTCCAAATCTCTGCAAATCCATGCAAAGTCCAAATCCATGCAAAGGTCTTGCTGTTAAGAGTTAGCTGAAGCCTGGATGGGCTTACACAGCTAGGAGTGTTGTTTAGAGCTCTGGATTTTGCAGGGCAGAGAGAGGATGGGTATGCTATGGGCCAGTGCTGCTCCAGTATCCCTTCCATAGTCACCTCCAGAGAACAGAAGAACTTTTCCTGCAGCAGAAGCACCTGCTAGAGAAAGAGTCCTAACTATTAGGGCTGCAAACTAGCAATCCTCCATGAATATATCTTTCAGGATTGAAACATTTGTTGAAAGCTGGAGCCCCTCCAGAAACAACCATTTGGTGAGTGCCTAAATTAAGTTAACATTTGCAGCCAAGATAGACTTGGTCTAAAACACCAGGACACAATCATTCAATCAAGTTACAGCATCTTAAACTGGCAAAGTAACTAATTGCTTCTTGTTGTAACATAAGCACAATAGCTTATGTCTCAGTGAAAAAGGTGTAAGCTAAACTGCAGGTTTTGTAACAGAAATAAGCAAAGAATATACACAAGGATAGCTGTGTATATATCTCTGTTGACAGGTAGGAACTAGATAAACCCATTACAACTTTTCATGTTTCTGTGTGCTATATTCCTACACATATTTTGCAAATCCATGTGATCCTTTCATTTAGAAGCTGTTACATTTCACTGGCATATGCGTTAGTGCAGATGGAGTTGCACAATTACAAAAATGTCCCATCCTTGATGCCAACATAGATGGGTCATGGCTCAACCACTCAATAAAACGAATTCTAGGGTATCTAGTCCTCCATCAAAAGAACCATGGCCAGAGTACACAAATGTAATCCTACTTAAAAAGCCACACACTCCCCCCAAAAAAATACAACCCACAGCAAAATTCAAATATATCTATATCTATTCAAGGAAATTATCTAGTCCAGGAAGACATTATGCCAGATGTGGGTTGTTTGCCCATATTCTTCTACCCGGGTAAGGATCTTTGTCCTCTTGTGGTCAGCAGATGGGCGGTTTGAACATCAGGTTGTACACACTGGCTATGGAAATGCAATTGTGTGCCCAAGTCGCATCCAGCCATTTTGTATCAATATAACTGCCTGTGTACTTCAAAAGCCACACCATTTTTTCTGTACAATGAAAATAGGTGGACACATCAGGTGCAATTAAAGTGTCTAAGTATTTGTGACTGTCTGGGCTGTCTTAAATTATCCTGTCTGGACCCGGCAGCCACTGCAAAGTGGATCACATCTGCCTGATCCATGGAGTTGTCTCAGCTACACATGGGCACTTCAAGTGGCATGAAAAGTTGCCTAAATATGCCCACGGCGATCACTGGTGATTCTGAGAAAGCTACAGTCAGGCATGCATGTCAGCAGCTGAAGTAGGGCAATAGTTTTACTACTATTAGCTATATACACCTTAGACCATCTGGCATGATGGTATTTTTTGGTAGATTTTTTTTTCTTTTAAATGCTTTATTTCACAATTCTGGCAAAGAGTGTAGCACAAGGAGGTGACTAGGTGCTGCCACATCAGCTGTAACCCCCCAGGGAGTGGGAAGAGAAGCTGATGGAGCCAAGGGTAAGCAGTCCTGAAAGACATCTGTAGAAAAGACATCTGCAACTACAGCCCAACACCACACACACTGCCCCCAGCCAGGTTTGCTTAACCGGAGATCAGACCACCTCAAATCAGACAGGTTTATCTTACAGCACATTTTGTGTTTTCCTGTGGTTGTGAATGAGCAAGATTCATCCTGACAGTTTTTCTGTAGTCACACTCCCCTCTTTACTTTTAATGAAAAGTTGAGAGTCAGATTTAACCGTATGACTCCAAGAGATGGGAATTTAAGAAAAGTGTAAGTAAATTGACAAGGCGGCTGGACTGAACTTTGTGTCTCGGCCTTGGACTACCTCTTCACACTACAAACTTTGTACTCAGGCGTTACATGGGAGCTGAACCAGGAGAGCTCAGGTCTATGGGCTACCAAAAATGTGCTTGCCTTATACAAGGTGCTTGAAATTCATCAGTTAAATGCAAAGTCCATCAGTTAAATGCAAAGTATCTGGTCTTGCAAGCCAAGACTGCATGACAATTTGGGATCAACTGGAGTCAGGCAGAAGATAGCCTCACAGCATTGCTCCACAGGAAAACATGTTATCCTTCATCAGAACTCCCTTTGTACACAATTCTGTTTTCTTTTGTGGAGTTTCCCCCCTATTTCTAGATTACATGTCACCAACCAACAACAAAGAGAGGAAGAAACACATATTTAAAGACAAGAGTTATAAGATGGCTGTCTAGGATTTGACCACCAACTCCATCATACGTATCTAAGTTACCTTGTAATACCAACCTTCGTGGCTTTCTGGGATGACTGTGAGCCACACCATCAGTCCTCTGGGACAATTTCAGGGTAATTGTGAGCCACAGCAGGTGATGGAGTTACACCAGAGATGGTTCATATTTTCTGCTTTACATATATACAAGGGTTAGAAAAGTCATAAATAGACAGAGAGAATTGTGCAGTGAAGGCTAGGGCTCACACAACAAGATTTCACAGCTCCTGGTGCCAGTTCAACTGCAAAACATCCTGGTACTTAAATGGTGAAGTTCACACTCCCTCTCTAGAGGGGGCAGAAGATAATGGTACTCAGCTGTGACAATGACTATGCCAAATGCCATTTGCTCATCCAAGATGAGCACAGATGGTCATATTTCCTTCTGTTTATTTTTGCTTAGTGGCCTTTTCAGCCTGCCTAGTCTGTGACCTTCTAAAAATGGGCAGATATGGTTTTGCTGCGATGCTGGGTTTCTTCCTTCTTTGAGAGGCAAATTAGAGGCTCTACTGGTATCAGCAGTGAAGATACAGGTGGACCACATAGTCTTTATGCTTTCAGTCTGTTCCCTGCATAAATGCAATTGTAGGAGCAACAAAGGCATCCAGGTATACATGTGAAAAGTGTCCAACTCACTGCTTCTCAAGCACAGGTTGTGCAGACTGTGAATAACAGGACCTATGAGTTATTGCACTATAATTTAATACATGACACTTTTCACCTTCAAAGTAAAACTGCAGTCTAATATAAAAAGATATTCTAATCACTACATTTAAATACAAAGTGGAGTAAATCACTAAACAACACTATAACTTGTCAAAGGTAATAAAAAAAAAAGAATGAGTAATAATCAAACAGCACCTGCCATCTTAGCCACTGATGAAAAGGCATCCTTGGGGGCTGTGGTGGCCCGCAAGGAGCATTCAGACTATAGGGTAGAGAGCTGGTGGAGTCATGAAAGCTCTGCGCTGCCAACACAAGCAATAGCACTGTGCACTGCACACAGCTCGAAGTTCTGCTCACCCTTTAATTTTTAGCTAATTTAGTAAATCGTTGGCTTCATTATGGCGAAGTCAGTACTGAAAAGCACGTCTGCTGTATCTGTTCTTGAATGCTTTGAGGCTTTTTGTACCTGGTCATTCAGATACACATAACAAGAGTCACATCAGATCAGCATTCACATATTGTACAAAGTAGTAGACATAAAGAGTGAGAAATACTCCTTGCCTCAAAAAGCCAACAATCTAAACAGAAAAGGGCAAAGCAGTATCATCTTTGTTTTAAGGGAGGAAAAAGGCACAGAGGGTAGATCTATGTGATCTCTCTGAGACAAGAATTCCTTTCTTAACTGTTGTCCCTGTCCATGGAGACAGCAAACCCAAAAGGATTGCCTCAGCAGTCACTGAAGTTGCTACCTGAGGCCTGCATCAGTTTGGACATGACTGGATGAACTGTCCATGCATACAGCATGCAAATGCAAAGGAATCATCATTAAAAGCATGATTTTAAAGCCAAATCATCTGCTGGAGGTCTATGGGAGAGCCACACAGCGAAACTACTCTCCCTGAGCTCAAACATCCTCCAAAATTTCCCCATTTCACTAGGATTTCACCACATGGGATCTGACCCACCACATGCCAAGACATTCATTTATACTTTTTACCATTTTAGTGGTTCCTGTTCCTTAATCCTTAACTCCCGGCTTGGAAGAAATGAGATGTTGGTTCCAGGCAAAACCTACCTGCTGTGTAAACAATGGCTCTCCAGGGTAATGTCAACGGAGCAATTGACTATAGTCCATGTGGTTTGGATAACAACCAGCAGGATGGTCTCCAGCCATGCTGCCTCCCTCATTGCATCATTGGTAGGCAGTCTCAGATGATCCCCTGTGAGGGCGTGTTGACAGCATAAAGTCCTATTGGCTTTGAGACAATCTGAACTTCAGAAGCACAACCTTTAGCACTTTGTTCTGTAGGACAAAGGTGCACAGATAACATGCTAATGGGAGCGTAAGTGATTAAACGGTCCCACAGTGGTCCTGTCTCCTGCCCTGGTGGCCACCAGCTCATTGCAAGAGCACCCTGAGCTCATATCAGATTATCTTGTTTAGATAATATCGAGCCCTGCTCCTCATCTCTTTGCAGCCTGGAGACAATCCTTCAGCTCTAATGAGACATCAGTTGCTCAGCTACATCCAGAGGTGTCTGGAGCTTTGGTTTCTCAACTAACTCCTTAGAGCTAGACGGCAGTCAATCCAAAACACTGATGAACCACAGGAATTTTCTGATCCTAAACACTTTCACTTCTAAAAAAGCACAGAAAACAATCAATTATGAAAAACAAACACTCTTTGAGAATATTTCCCCTCAATACAGTCTCACCATCTGTAGGAGGGCCTAGCCTGGACCTCCAGCCTGTCAGATTTTCTGAGGAACTCAGGTGAGAAATTGCTGCCCTTGCCTCAGAGAAGCTGAGTGCTTCAGTGATCTCTCCCATCTCCTGTCAAAAGATCAAGCCATGATACTGCAAATCCCAAAATACACCATCTGTGGACTTCTAGATATTCCTCAAATCATTTCTGCACAAAACCCATTCAAAGTCAACTGTCTTCAACAACAGATCTAATATTTAGTAGGGAAAGATCCTTCAATGTCTCCTCTCTGGTAGCTCTTCAGAAGGTCTTCCACTCGGTTAGCATAAATGCATTATATCCTGGATGCCTCTGACCGGATGTGGTGAGCCGAAAACTTAATATTTTTCATTAATACGGACTGGTGTTGATGATGAATGTTTACGTCAATAACCTATAAAGCCAAACTCCATGATAATTTTATCTAGAATCTCAAATTGCACTATTCTTAGATATTATACTATATTTAACATCTTTTATTTTAAAACCAATCTATCTTAGAATCATGCAACATCCATTCAACCATCAGACACATATTTGTAGAGATGTTTTCTACAAAGAAAGCATTGCTTTATTGGGAGTGCCCTGAGCTCACTGTGGCTAGTTGTAGGATCATCATGATTAATGTCATATGAAGAGCAGGCTGCCAGGAGCTGCCATGGGGCTTGGTAACCACAATGTCATTCTAGTAGCATCACGGCTTACACAATTGCTTACCAATAATTAACCAACATCCCACTGTTACACCATGGCAGTCATGTTTGTGTATTGATATGAAGTGTGCTCCTCATTTGGCACCCAGGTCAAGATGGAGAGGAGAGGCAATAAGGATGGTTTAACTATTTGAGGTGCATCTCTTTTCAGTGGAAAGAAGAAAGAAAAAGTGTTGCTTGGTGGCAGTGAGTGGAATAGACAGCTTTCTCACATGCAGATGAGTGATTTTATTTTCATGAGGAAGAAATATTGATCTTTTTGATGAGCCACTCAAATTATTATAAAGGCACTGCTCACTTCAGCCACTCTCCTCCTCCGAAAGGCCCTACTCAGATGGATGGCAGATCCAGACAGAGAGATATCAGCCACTTCTCCAATGAGCCTCACAAATGTTAACCCTATACAAATAAATAAGTCACAGAAGCCAAAGGCAGGGACTGGGAGAATGAAGAACCTTCTGCTGTAGGAGAAGATCAGGTTTGAGACCATCTAGGGAACCTGAAGGTGCACAGGTCCATGGGACATGATAGGATGCATCTGCAGGTCCTGAGGGAACTGGCAGATGAAGTGGCTAAGCCACTATCCATCATATTTGAGACATTGTGGCAGTCTTGAGAAGGTCCCACTGACTGGAAAAGAGGAAATATAAGCCCCATTTTTAAAAAGGGAAAAAAGAAAGACTCAGGGAACTACAGTCAGCCTCACCTCTTTCAAGATCATAGAGCAGATCCTCCTGGAAACTATGCTAAGGTACGTGGAAAATAAGGAGGTGATTGGTGACAGCCAACATGGCTCCACCAGGGGCAAATCGGGCCTGACAAATTGGGCGGCCTTCTACAATGAGGTTACTGCATTGGTGGATAAGGGAAGAGTGATTGACATCATCTACTTGGACTTGTGCAAAGCATCTGACACTGTCCCACATGACATCCATGTCTCTAAACTGGAGAGAAATAGGGTTGAGAGCAGCCCTGGAAGAAGGACTTGGGGGTGTTTGTTGGTGAGAAGCTCACCATGACCCGGCAGTGCACACTTGCAGCCCAGAAACCAACCATGTCCTGGGCTGCATCAAAAGAAGAGTGACCAGCAGGTCGAAGGAGGTGATTCTCCCCCTCTACTCCATTCTTGTGAGACCCCACCTGCAGTATCACATTCAGCTCTGGGGCCCCCAATATAAGAAGGACACAGACCTGCTTGAGCAAGTCCAGAGGAGAGCCACGAAGGTGATCAGAGGGCTGGAGCACCTCTGCTATGGAGACAGGCTGAGAGAACCAGCCTTATTCAGCCTGGAGAAGAGAAGGCTCCTTAAGGGGAGACCTTAGAGCAGCTTCCAGTGACTAAAGGGGGCCAACAAGAAATCTGGAGAGGGACTTTTGACAAGGGCATATAGGGATAGGACAAAGGGGTAATGGTTTTAAACTGAAAGAGGGGAGATTTAGATTAGATATGAGGAAGAAATTCTTCTCTGTGGGGATGGTGAGGCACTGGGACAGGTTGCCCAGAGGAGCTGTGGCTGCCCCATCCCTGGCAGTGTTCAAGGCCAGGTTGGACAGGGCTTTGAGCAACCTCTAGTGGAAGGTGTCTCTGTCGATGACAGGGGGATTGGGCTAGATGACCTTTAAGGTCTATTCTGACTCAAACCATGCTATGATTTTGAAACTATGATTCTATACTGTCACAACCTTCTCTAATAATACACAAGGTAGTCAGACCACACCTCCGGCCCAAGTGATTCACAGCATAGCCTAGGTTTGGGCAGGAAAATAAATGTTCATCTGTCATGGCACTGCAGTATTTTCATTCAAGTCCTTATAAGTGCCACTCATCTAGGCACAGGGAGATACTTTGGACTATTTTATCATCAACAGCTCTCTTTACTGTGGTTCTCCATTTCTTTCTGGCATGCTGCACAATCATGCCCCTTTCTATAACTCTCTACCTCCATGTCTCTTCCCTGCCAAAAAGATGAAATACATAAAAGGGAATGCACCCCTCTTACCCAGCCCTTTAGAAACCAAAGCAGCAGTGGGGACAGATCCAGCCTCACATGGCTGGAACTGGGGCTGGGTCTACGCCAGAAGCCCATTAGATTAGCAAACATTCCCTTGTGCTCGCTCCGTTGGCTCAGCAGGCCGAGAGTTAGCAGGCATCTACTTTAACAGCATGTTTCTAGTTTGGGGGAAAAAAATATCCACATGTCCCAAGCTATTACATCAAAAATAAATGGAATGAAGGCTTCTACCATCTTGTTGATCTCCTCTCTGATTCCCGCAGCAGACGGAGAGGTTAAGCAAGGATAATGCATGGCTGAAGTGGCAAAAAAATAGGAGTCTGTGATTTCCCACAGTAAAAAATAAATGGTGATACTCTCCCAGGTTCTCCATCTTGCTGTTGACTATGCCATCACAATGTGCTCATCTTCATAGAAAAATTATAGAAAGTAAGATTGGAAGGGATCTTGACCATTCCCCTCCCAAAGATGGGGTGATTTGCACTCTCTTTCTGTAGACAGTTTGATAAGTTACATAGTCCTTAATATCAAGACCAACACATATGTCATAGTATTGCAGCACTGCCACCAAATTGAAGATTGTTCTCTATTTCCCTGGAGCTACCTGTAGGCTATCTTCAGACTCAGGTAAGGATCACTATACAATTCATGTCTGTTAAAAGCAACAGAGGTAGGACTAGACTGTTTTTGTTTATTATGGTGTAAAATCGTTTTCTAGTGTTTCAAAAGACAGCTAAGGGAAGGGACAGCTTCACATGAACGCATCTCTGCAGGATTAAGGTACATGAAAAAGTACATGGCACCTTTTGGGATGTGACTCAACCGAAATCCCTTCATTCAAGAACTGCTCCCAGACACCTGCCAGTGTTTCAAAACAGTGACCTGGAGTTCATCTCCCCATCTTTTTCTTCTCCTGTGTCCAACAAAAAGTTATTTGGACACAGAAGATAGCAGAGATGGTGCCGTGAGTGCCTTGAAGAGATGTTCTCCCATTCTGAGAACACTATAGTAGGGACACTGTCAGATCTACCTTAGGTATAAATCTGTAGGTATGTTCAAGAAAGGGTCTGGTTTTGCCCCAGTAGATACACATGGTTTATGACCATGCTATTGCATCCAGTTCTGGGAACCAGGCTAGGGAGTCACAGATGAAGTACCAAGTTCAATGTTCCCCAAGTACCTAAATAATTCAAACCCACAGGACATTTCTTATGTGATTTGTTTGGTGGATACTGCCAAATTCCCCTACTGAGAGACAAGGATTTCCCTGGACCCAAAGAAGACCTTTTACTATTCCATTTACAAAAAGGTATGTTTTTTAATTGTTTGTTTCTGTGCCACTATTGTGCCTGAATGGATTATATTAAGGGCTTGTGATATGTACAAGTACAAATGGGCTTGCTTAAATGGAGCAATACTAATTAAATAATAATGCATCAGTTTGAGTCTCATTTTGTGACATGTCTAGCTGTGTTAAGTATTCCCTGCCTACATAATTGTCCTCCTTCATTCCAAAAACTTCATTAACTGAGTTTTATTTGCTCAGGAGCAAAATACGTATCAGGACCTCTACTATATCACCCCCCATTCATGCCTTGGAATTTGCCACACCTAAGCTACAAGATGTTGTCTGCAGGAACCCACAAAGATGCTTGTGGTCCCAAAGTGTTATACCTCCCAATGGGACTGATTTCCTTCAGGAGACATTCACAGTCATCTTGTGCTTGAAGCAAAACAGGAAATTTGCATTTAGTATTTTCCTTTGCCGCAAACAACTCTCTCCTTCTCTTACTTCTTTAGCTGTAAAATAATAACTCACACATCTCCCTCCAAGCTCTCTCTTGTCTTTAGCTTACCATAACAGTATGCCTTTCCAGAAAGAGACTGTTTGCAGGCTGACTAAAACCAGGAGGCTTTAATATTCACCATGGCCTACTGGTGTGAGCTTTGTATGGGTGTACATTGCAGTGTCACTAAGTAATAACAAGTGTCTTCTGGCACCACCTGAAATATAAAGCAAGATACATTAAAGTGAGGCACAACTTCGTATGGAAACCTCTGGGCTCCTTACAAGCTGGTCTAGTCTAATCATAGTCAGACTTCATATGAAGACAAATTCATCAGGTATTTTTTAAACAACAGAAAAATAGAACACATCTCATTTTACACGGCCTGATTTTGTTTATAGTCTAAGATAGAACTGATCATTTCATATACATAAACATGATCTCTTTGATGCTTCTTAGTCCTGGACTATTCCGTGCCTGGAGGGGTTATCAGTTACCCAGATGAGGTCTCAGTTACAGGTCAGACACCTGGAGACCACCATGCTACTAGATTATATTTAGCTGGCCTTTGAGAGTTGATGCATATTGCTAATCAGCTAATCTAGTCAGGGTGGATTTAATCTTGTCTTTTCAGAGAAATCGAGATTCTAATGTCAGCAAGCAGCCTAGGTTTATCCCCTGCATGCCTATGCACCTCCAGAGGATGTGCAGCCTAAAAACCGATGTCTAAGACGGACATCTTGTCATTGTAACTGCTCTCACTTCTGGCTGAAGAGGCACTTAGTTAGCTGTCTAGGCTAGGACCCTAATTTTCATAAGGCTAAAGTTAGAGTAAGGTTCATCTCACCTACATGATATCTTGAAGCCCAGACATGGACATGAAGTCCAGTCATGGATGTGAAGCCTAAATGGCTGGCTTCTCAACTGGATACATGCAGGATGGGAAATGCATTCATCTCAGAGGAATGTGTGGAGCCAAGAGCTGCCACCAATGGAGGAAAAGGGAGCACCCGTCTTGGGAACTCCAATCTCATGCTTCCCCACGTTACTGCGTTACAGAAGAACATGTTGGCCTCCTCAGCCACTGAAGCTAATATTTGCCTCTCCCACCACACCTCCTGGGACTTGCTTCAGCTGTAACCCAGAAACACAGAGCTTTTCCCAAGAGTGAAAAACAGCAAAGGAAAAGCCTTGTATCACCTCCTTCAGAGATTTACTTCAAAATATGGCTGCACTGAGCAGTTGCCAGTCACCTTCAGATACAGCCAAAGTCAGCAAGATTCATCTTTAGAAGACTGATTTTTGGAAGTGCTGAGCAACATCATCTCCCACAGGGACGCAGAGAACATGGCTACTCAGAACCTCCACCAAACAAGCTCCCAAATGCCAACACATGAAGCACAAGCAAAAAAGTACCCAGTCATAGCACCAAACAGTTCTCTGCTGGGACTGCCCTGATGTCTATTACCATTACAGCTCAAGGCTTTGCTCCAGCATTTATCTGACAGAATACTCTGAGGAAATAGTTTCCTCCCCACTGACATTATCCCTTTATTGAGTTTTATATCATTTTGAAATATTTACCAACCTGGTTAGGTATTATGGTATTTTTTAACTAAACAATGTTGAAGGTAGAGAGAGAAAGGATACATCTACAGCTATGGTACCAGACTTCAAAGCTGGAGGGCTGGGGTGTACCCTGCTTTGCTTCTTCTCTCCTGCGTGTCTCCTGGCCATGATTTTTAGCCTTTCTTGGCTTGATTTTTAGCCTTTCTTGGCTTGATTTGCCAGTTTAATGATGGGATGGAAAGGGAGGGGGTATTTTTCCTGGGGTCTTGCTGTCCAGTGGTGATCTGATTCATCTCCTCACCACCACTGCCACCACAGTGGTAAGACAGAGGAGCAGAAACAAGTGTTAGAGAAATTTCAGCTTAGCTGATAATATTTTACAATAATGCAATAACAGCCACTCATAAAACAGTCCCTGCCCCATAAAATTTACAATGTAAAGCAGACATATAAATGGAAAAAAATGGGAATAATATAATGATGGAAACACACGGAGTAGGGAAGCTGTTGACTAAAGCTATCCAGCCATGCGTGGGCAGAGGTGAGAATTGATCCCAGCCAGGGAATTTGCCATCCCTGTCTGGCAACCTGCAGACAACCTGCCTCTCCAGCAGCCATTTTCCAGGAACAACTATCTGCCTATTGACTGTGATGCTTCCATATCTAATATAAGGTTCATCTAGCAGAGAGCCGCTATCAACCAGAAAGGACCTACTTTCTCCAGGATATCCAAGGCTTTCTCCAGGATATCCAAGGTCTATATCCCTGGCAATTTCAGTCAGCTGAGTGTAGACAATAGCCACACTTATCTGAAATGCTGCAACACTGGCAGCTAATGCACACTAAGTTAATCACTAGCATATTTGTAGACTGCCAAGTATATAATAGCACGATAATGAATTTGTATGGCTGGGCCTATAAAAACTTTGCTTTTTATACTCAGGCATTTTAATTGACACAGAAATACATTTTAAAAGAGAAAGCAGGCTTGATGGGGTCAGCTTAAATTCCTTGGTATAATTACCAAGTCCATTGAACACAAATCTGAAATAATTTAGTTTAAGTTAATAACTTATGCCTTTAGTTTATAAGCACCACATTACATTTCAGGCAGCTCAGATCTTGGCTTTGCTAAAGTGGCCTGGCCTTTAATAAATTCCTCCCCACGTTTTTCATGTTATAGTTCGTTTACAATCATGGTTTTCAAATGGCAGTGCAGGTACAGTGTGTTTAAATCACCATAAATTAGATTTTTTTTTTCTGACTATAGCACCTTTATTGTAAGTTGTCGACTTTTCTTTCAGCCATAAAGATTATTACAGGCATAGATCGGAAATGAAAAATACACCATGTGCCATCTGTGAATGTCCCATGCCAGACCCCTGCTGGAGCAGAAACACTTTCAGAGTTTTCCAGGGGATTTCAATCCAAGTAGGAATTTTTATCAGCTTGATTGGAATGACCTTCACATTTACCGCCTCCTGTATTGGGTTTATGTGGCAAGGTTTTGGCAATGTTTTGATAGTGGGGTGGCAGGAGCTACCGGGGAGACTTCTGTTAGAAGCTGCCAGAAGCTTCCGCTATGTCCAATGGAGCCAATGCCAGCCAGCTCCAAGACAGACCCACCACTGGCCAAGGCCAAGCCCATCAGCAACAGTGGTAGCATCTCTGGGATAACATGTTTAAGGGGAAAAAACTGCACAGGAGCAATTGGAACCAGAGAGAGGAGTGAGAATATGTGAGAGGAACAGCTCTGCAGGCACCCAGGTCTGTGTAGGAGGAGGGGAAGGAGGTGCTCCAGGCACAGGAGCAGAGATTCCCCTGCAGCCTATGCTGCAGACCATGGTGAGGCAGGCTGTGCTCCTGCAGCCCATAGAGGTCCATGGTGGAGCAGATATCCACCTTCAGCAGCGGGATGCTCAAAGGGGGCTGTGGCCCTGTGGGAAACCTGTGCTGGAGCAGTTTTGCTGGCAGGACTTGTGACCCCATGGTGGACCCACACTGGAACAGTTTGTGAAGAACTGCAGCCCATGGGAAAGACTCATGTTGGAGAAGTTCATGGAGGACTGTCTCCAATGGGAGGGATCCCACGCTGGATCAGGGCAAGAGTGAGAGGAGTCCTATTGCGAGGAGGAAGGAGCAGCAAAGTGTGATGAACCAAATAGAACCTCCATTCCCCATTCCCCTTCACTGCTGCGGGGAGGAGTTAGAGAAAATCAGGAGTAAAGTTGAACTCAGATAGAAGGGAGGGGTGAGGGAGAAGGTGTTTTAAAGATCTGGTTTTATTTCTCATTATCCTACTCTGATTTCATTGGTAATAAACAAATTTTCCCAATTTTCCCATGACAGCAATTGGTGAGTGATCTCTCCCTGTCCTTATCTCGACCTACAAGCCTTTCATTATATTTTCTCTTCCCTGTCCAGTTGAGAAGGGGAGTGATAGAGCAGCTTGGTGGGCATCTGCCATCCAGCCAGGGTTGGCTCACCACACCTCTGTAGATAAACAGACTTATATTAACATAGCTCCGCAGCATAGGGGTAACTCCATTTACAGGACGACACTCAAGTTAGATCACAATTTTCTGCATCAGGCAGGAATCTTGTTAAAGCTTGTAGGGGGGGGAAAAATGACCATCAGCCATATTCCAAGCTGGCATTAACCACTAAGTCACACATTTCTCGGGAGGTTGATTACCTTCATATGGATAAAAAACTCTTCTGCTGCCTACCGCTTCTGTTGCGTTTCAGTTAAACTGGAGTGACACAGGGGGTCCAAAGTGGCCAAGCAATGATGATAATAAGTAGGAAGGAGCTTGTCAGAAACCCTGTAACATGAGAAAAGGATTTGCTTCTGCTAAGCAGCCTGGGGAGAGGCTGTGGGAGGTGATTTTTGGAAACCTTGCCTAACCAAAGCATTTAGTGTGTGTTTGTGTCTGTCCATTCATCAAATGGACATACCTGCTGCTGGACTGAGGGCAGGGGACAGGCACAGAAAGAATTTCCACAGCCCATGTCAGGATGTGGGAACTACAAGAAGCTTTTTGGGATGCCAAGAGGGAACTGCCTTCTTACACCTCAACTCCCTTCCCCCCACTCCCTCCTTCCAACCTCCCTCTTCTTGTGCAAGTTCATCTTTCCCAAGGATGTCAGAGGATCCCTGTGCATGGTGTTAAGATAAGCAGCAAATAATGCTGTGAGGAATTTGCTGAGCCAGCTGGTCTTTTGCACCCTGTAGGATGCACAGACCAAAGAGGCGTCTGCCACACGTCACACAGATGAAGCCAACTTTGCATTCAACAACTGCACCAAACAAAAGATAAAAGCAGTTTCAGCATAATAGATCATTCAAAGGGGCTCCAAATCCACGCTCCCTCCCCTGCTTTTGTACCCTCTCTCCGGGTAGCTTAGCAAAAGCTGATTTTTATTTCCAATTAAAGGATTTCAGAGCAGCTTTTATTTATTATTTATTATTACTATGGTGTGACCACTTTGAATCACACTGCTTCATTCTAGTTCTTTAATCTAATCAAAAACCTGCAGCACACACAATCCCTTCCTGTGAAATGTTTCTGGGGTTTTTCTTTAATGTTTTGCATGGCTACACTCAGGTTTTTGGTGTATTTTTAAGTGGCTCCAGATTCACACCTGTATCAGCACTAGTCCCACCAGCAAAAGGAAGAGGGACTGAAGAAGCAAAGGACTCCTCTCCAGCCATGTTCCTGGAATACGCTTTTGTTAGAGATATATTGGTATCACAGAGGAGTCCACAGAACACTGCCATGTTTAATGTGCACAGTCTGACACTAAGACAACAGCTTGAAATGCAAAGAAACACAAGTACAGTAATTGCAGCATCTTGCAGCAGTGCTCCAAATGCTGCCGTCCTCCTGACAACCAGCCAAGAGAAATTTCCCAGGAGGATGTACAGTGAAACCCTCTTCTCGTGGGGCCAGACAAAGTGACATTTTGTTACTGAGCAGTAATGAAGAAAATTCTTTTACTCCTGTGCGATGTGAGGATTCAAATTCCAGCTCAGGGTTTGTGCTGTTTACATTAGGGATGAAATGAGCACCAGCCACTGGAGCACTTGTGAAGTGCTATGGAGATTGCCGTTTCCAGAGAAAGGCATTTTTCAGAAGATAGATACCAGTGGCAGAGCAATGCCCAAGAGCTACTGAGTAACTCATGCAAGTTTGTTTCTCAGATCTAATTGGAACTTTTGAAATACCAGTGGTGCTCTTGCCGAGGCTACATACGCACTCACAGGGCTTGCTGTGCTTGAGTAGCTTCTTATTTGAGACTCAAGAAAGAGTCTGCAAAAATTAGTTAACTCAGCCCCACAGCCATGAAGGTGGATGAAGTAACCCAAAAAACAGTGGGTTTAATGGTTTGGAGACAAAGAACTCTGTCGCTGCTACAGGCAGTACAGATACAGCAAAGCAAGGTGATCTCTGCCCCTGAAGCATTCCTGAGTGTGACTGACAAGAGGCAGCAGGAGGAAGGAGCACAAGAGGGAATGGTGGGCAGAGGGGGTGCCCAAAGAAATGACAGAGGTCAGCCCTACAAGAGAGGATAGCTCATTGTTAATTCTGTCAGACGAGAGACATTCTGTCTAGCAAGAGGCACAGAGCTGCCTTACATTGAAAAGCAATGTCAGCAATAAAAAAGTGTTAAGAATTGGTCCTGCACCCTTGCCAGTGCATCGCACATTCATGCAGGGTATTCACACTCATTGGAAAGTGCCCTAGTGACTTGGAATCATCAGTCCCAGGATATTGGTCACACATCCCAAGTCATATGGAAACAAACCTCTCACAAGGAGCCACAGAGAGCAAGCCAGCTTGCCACACTCCTGTGCCTAATTTTAAAACAAGGCCAAAACCCAGACCTGCTCTAATTTGAGCTTTTTCTAAACCAAAATCTTACCTCCCATTCCTGCAGTCAGATGAGGAAAAGCATTCTGCATTCAATTGCCCAGATGGGGACTGTGTCATTAATGTTTAAGTCATGTTTAGTGGGGCAGGACAGAGCTTTGGTGGAGACGTGTAAGGTGTAGTCGCACGGATGGGGTTTTGGGGCACAGATTTCGGAGGCTACACCCACCTACATCCCATTTTAGAAGAGGGGCCGAGGTAGCTGGGCTTAGGTTTCAATGGCATTTAGATCCCAAATATTTCAGAAATATTTTCAGAAATACCTCAGGTGCCAAATTGCATGTTGGGATTGCTAAATGCCAAACATCCACCCCCCTGGGATGCAGAGATCAGATAAAGGAAAAGGCAGCCACATCATGAGTAACGTGTAAGCTTGTGCCTGTGTCTTCATCCCATAGCAAACACAAGGCAATTTGGATGGGCTGAATTCTTGGCAAAAAGAGAGTCTGGTACCACCTCTATCTGGGGGGAAATTGGCTACAACTGTCAGGAGGGAAACAAAACCCTCTGGAACTCAGAAGTGAAAATACAGTATTTTTCACAGCTGGATATATTCTTTAAGAGGGGGAAAAGAAAAAAAAATTAAAAGAAAAAGAAAAAGAGAAAGAATATCAACATTTTCTATTTCCATACTTTTCTTCCACAATCCCTTCGTGATCAGAAGAGAGTGGGCTGAATACGCTGCAGCAGATTACACTGTCGTTATTTTAGGACCCATCAGAAATACCATAATTTTCCTGAAGAATCTTGTTATCACAAAATTGCAGCCTAATTTGGCATACTCAGAGATTTCCGTAGGTCAGATAAGATTTGAGTAAACATTTGAATCTTTAGCTACATATCTGAACTGTACTTCTCAAGCACAGTTAAAATACATTTCATGATATGAAGAAGGTTCTCCCTCTGCCTTTTGAAATTCCTTTTTCATATTCTGAGGAGCCTTCCCAAGTCTAGGTAATTCGGTTCTTCAGGAAAAGATTTCCAGAGATGCATTCACAGACAGCTAGAATTGTGACAAGATACAAGCACTCATGCCAAGGCTGCAATTAAGTTTTGGATTTTCTATTTCCTTTTTTTTTTTTTTTGTAGGGTACTTAAAGTTCAAAGTGAAGTTTTATTACAGGTCTTATTATGAGCAAACGTTGCACAAAATCTTTCAAGGTCCCCAAAATCCACATACTAAATTTTTTTTAAGGGCCAGAAGGCATCACTACAATGATCCTTTCAGTTGACCTCTTCTATAGCCCAGGACAGATGAACACCTTTGACTTCAACACCTCAAACATCCACAACACCCACTTACAAAATTGCTCATTTGTTCTGAGACATATGAAGATGTTTCTCCACCAGCTGCCTCAAAACATGCTAAGACAGGGGATAGGGAGCAACAACAGGACAGGGAAGCCAACCCCTGGGCAAAATGTTGAGGATCCTATGACACTGCAATAGTTTAAATTCTTTAAAGATAGCATCCTGGGATGGGCTTTTTACTGTTTATTTTACAATTCTTTTTATAACTTATATGACACAATCAAATGGAAGAGACACAAGAGGCAGGAGCTAACAGTCACTTCAGCAGTGGTTTTCAAGGTGAGGCTGTCAGAAAAGGGGACATACAAATACAACTTTTTCCCTCTTTAGTTCTTTTCTCTAGATAGGCTTTAGGCATTTAATATTATTTAGTGAAGGACAATGGGTGATATTTCCTATTTAACTTTTCTGTGGTGGCTCAAAAATCTGCTGCCCAAAGTATTCACCGTGTCAGTCCACGGGTAATAACGACCCTCCACAATCTGTCTGCCCTTTGCTCTGCTGCTTTAGTTTACACACAGGCATCTTTTAGCACAAATGCACTTTCCCTGGACAGTAGAGATGCTCAAGCATGATGATATCTGAAATTCCAGCTACAGGGTTTGTCATAGACCAGCTGACAGTGATCTGTGTTTCACAACACCCCTTTTCTGCAGCTAAATAATGTTCACCTCCCCATTTTATGGGGAGTAGAATGACAGATGACCACCCTGCACAACTCCTACAGTGACCATCCTCTTGCTTCATTCATCATCTCATGCCTCCAAGTGTGAAAGACCTGTCCAACCCCAAAACTGCTGTTGTAGATATGGGTCCTGACGTGCATATTTCCCTTTGAAATCTGTGACAGAATAGATTATGAGCTGTATGATGCAAAGAATACAGTTGAGCAGAGCCATTTACCTAGGGTAGAGTCCAAACCAAGACACTTAAATAACAGTGATTTTAAAAGAAACCCATAAAACACCTTGATTTCATCTGCATTAAACTGAGGAAGTTTCCTCAGATCTTCAATATATGTTGTACTTCAGTCCTTCTGTTATCATAGTTACATCTCAGAGTCAGAATTATTCAACTACTTAATGACCTAAGGCTTGATCTACAATGAAGGCATGCTGATATATTCTCGAATCCGTGATACGCCAAATAGGCAGCAAAAGGCATATCAAATTCCTACCTTCTCAGAATTATTCTTTGCTTGCTTTATAACAAAAGGGACCATGCAGAAAATTCTACAAGGAATGCAGGAAAACCCTGCTTTCTGCATTTCATTAACACATGAACACATATTCATTTAATTAAAAATGAGAGACATCGCCGTACTGCACTGAAGAAGAAAAAAAAAATTTTAATTTGGGGAGTTGAAAGCTTACCTGTCTTCTCTTAGGAGAAAATCCTTTTACAAAGCCGAAGAATTCGTAAAACCCATAGCCACTTTTGAAGTCTCAATTCTTCTCTTGTGAGAGTCCATTCACATCCAGGAGCAAGAATAGGTCACGTTTGTTCTAGACACGAGCCATTTTAGAGAAACTTGGCTGCTTTGGACATTTTGAAGTTGCCAGAAACAGCCCAAAACCAAAACAGTAGGAAACATAGCCAGGCAATATTTTGACAACTCTTACACTTCATGTCTTTCTTAAATAATTGACCAGGGAGGTCAGATTGCAACACCATAAATCAGGAGTCAACCCACCAAAGTCATAGTTTCACCAGCATTCAGACTTTTCTCAGTAAGGAGGACTCATGGTTACTCCATTTCTATACTCCATTTCCAAGGACTAACAGCCTGTGAATGGTGCCAGTCAGAAATGTGGTAACAATAAAGAGGGTAAAGCATGGCGACATGTTCTCAGCTGGTCGGTATAAGCAAACAAACAAAAATACAAAGGGAGGCAAACAGTCTTGGCACAGATGGGCTCTTTTGCATGTTGCTTTCCACACACAGAGCAATTTAATCTTGAGTCAGCACAAGTTAGCAAAGGAATGACAGGTTGTTACAATTACAAGCTGCTTTAGAAGTATTACTATCAATGCTGCTGCTATTTATGTTTAGTATTGTTATTGATGCTATTAATACTGCTTGTACAAGCATTTAATGTTACTGTACTGATGTAAATAACATCTGGATTAACAGTTGGGAGGACAACATGCTGCGAAACAGATTGATGGCTAAAGAAGCAGCATTTTTTGGGTCACATTTCTGGGTTACATTCCTGCGGATGTTGTGCGTTCATACTACAGGAGTCAACGGGAGGCTTTTCTAAATAAGCACCCCAGGATCTGGCTTATGAAAACAGGACATGATGGTGCGACTTTTTTATTTTTCTTCCCCTGACTCCGCAAGGACAGATTTGTTACCAGATCACAGTGGCAGAACTGACCACAGAAACTCTAAGCCTCAGTCCTTATAAGTTAGCCACCAGGAAGCATTATCCAAGAATTCAAACCAGACCTCACTCGGCATCTTGTTTGTATTATTTGTGGTCTATGACTTAACACCACAAGCCACTCTTTGTCCCATCTCCTTTAATCACAATCATAGCTAGGGGCTCAGCAGAGACCTGACTCTCACAGTACTGAACACAGAAGAAAAGCTGATACATGCTGCACAGATTGTGTACAGACTAAATAGGTGACAGGAAAAAGGAGATTGCAGTCTAACTTCTCTATATAGCAAACCCCCGAGGGACCGGGATAAATGTTCACTATAACAGGATTTTCACTGCAATAAAGTTTTTGCAAGCCACTGCCTCAGATGTATGAAGAACCATCCCATTTAAATTAGATACCATCACGGCACTCTGTTAGAAACCCCCCTCCAAACCTCTAGGGCTCTCCCCGCCAGCTGCCTCCCAAGCTGCCTGATTCCAGCAGCCTGATCTGGCTTCCATGCTATGTGACAGCACAAGCAGAAATGCAGTCTGGCCCCTTCTTGCTGACCTGTAAATGCACTGGGACACTGGCCATAGAGGATAAGGTTCACCTGCTTCAATGCAGGCACCTAACATCGTTTTAGGTGTTGGAGTCCAGCCTCTTGCTCCCACCCCAGACGGGTGCAGGTCTCCCCAAACTCCTGCATAGTAGCTGTAATTAGGCAGTTTAATTCCACTCTAAGGGAAGGACCCAGCACTCTAAGTTTAAGGATCACTGCATCCTCCATCAAGGTGCCTGGGGGCAATCGACATCAGCATCTTAGTCTAGAGCAGACATGTGCTTAGGAAGTGAACCCTCTTACGGTCCTTGCTTACCATGCATTCATTGACATCATGGTGTAGGCACAAAGCACTGTAAGGAGATTCCTCCTCAACTAAATGGTTCTGGAAAATGCTCCTTGGAACACATCTAATAAAGTCCTATCACTAATGGATATTTGGGAGCAATTCTGGTGTAAAATCCAAAACCACAGTGAGGATTATTTGCCTTCTTCATCAAATGCCTTCTTTCACAGCTGTTTTCCCCCTCTGTTCCTGAAGCACTACATCAGGAGAGTTTATGTTGCCTGTAAAGATTGCTAAAGTCATAAGTAACAGAAAGTAAACAGCACTGATTTGAGCTGCACTGATCTGAGCTGTTGCCAAGTGAGTACACCCTTAGTCCAGAGCTAAAAGCCCTGTTCCCCAAACTGCTGACGGGACATAGACTCTTCCCTAATATATAACCCTGGCCCAGGTTGCATTCCCATGGAGATGCCACTGCCACAATTTATTTAGGGTTTATTTAAGGTCAGATGTCCCCAGAACATGTTCCTTGTTTCCAGTCAACAATACACCAGGGCTACCCACAGGAGCCAGTCCTACTCATAAAAAATCCAAGGTTGGTTCTTTAAAGGTAAAGCTCTCTTTCCTGCCTGGGAATTGTAGACTTCGAAGAAAAGCCTTTCCACATGCTGAATCTTGCATTAATATGCCTTATATTAACATGTAGATGAAGTTCATCCCTGGCCTGTCACTGTGACCAGGTACGACAACAGTGCGCTATTTTCGAGCAGTGGGTGGTTTTGGCTGTTGGGTTCCCATAGTATCTATGAAGGACAAGCAGAGATACAAATGGCCTCATTTAGTCAATATTTAAATTACAGTTTTAAAAGAAATAAGTAAAATGCTAAAAAGCCTGCTTGTTAAATATAGTATGCATTAAGAAAAAACAGATAAAATACAGCTGCTGTAGCAAGCTGCTCTTCAAGCAGGTTTCCTCTGATAGCAAGAGAGAAAAATGGTCTTTTGCTGATGAGATTGTAGTAAACAGGAGCTTGTAAAAGTGTGTTAAAACTGATTTGTTCCTTTGGTTTGTAAATGGGAAGCACAGCCCCAGGTAACTGCTCTCAGTCACAGGAAGCCTGTGGGAGTTTGCAAGTGAAGCCAACTATTTTGAGTTGAAATGCAGCACCTGAAACCAAGGCCATCTTTCATGTCTTTTCTGATCACTTCAAGTTCCACTAAGAGTCCCCTCCTTTATTTATGGAACATTTATCCTGGCCATGTTTCCAGGGAATGGAAAACTCCTCTGGAGCGGCTTTGTCAAGCAATCAACATTAAAAGTTAAACATCTTAACTTCATACAGCGGAGTTCTCCCCATGAACTGAATGTACATGCTAAACTTTCTTATTCTTTGGCATACATTGATTATGTTCACTTCAGCAGCAAAAGGTAAAAAACATGATTTCCAGCCACACTTGCCCTACCTTTATGATATTTTATGCCTATCACAAACATATACAGAATGACCCATTTAATTTTACTTTACAGGCATTTCAACAGCCATCATCACCAGATTGTGTGCTCACCTCATCCAAATTAGCCATTAGAGAGGAAAAGTTGCTTCTTAAAATGTGAAACCTGCAGGCAACACAGAAAGCCACCTTGCAAATTTGAAAAAGGCCAATTTTTAACTTCTCTCGGTTTAAATCTGTAGCATCAATAGGCAGATTTTACTGAGATCAGGGAATAGTGCATTCTTGGCCTGAAAAGCAATTGGAGATGAACTGTATGGTTTTGAAAAGATACAAAAGAAGTACTGAAGCATCCCAGTGAAATATCTAGTCTAGCATATGGTTTCCCACAGCAGTTGCAATCAGGTGCTTTGGAGAAAAGCAATCAGTACAAGGTAACAGACCGATACGTAAAAGACAGATTCAGCATGTACAAGCTGTGCATTACCAGCATCTCAGCCATATAAATCCCTCTCCATGGACACATATCCCCATCCAGAAGCAGCCTAACAAAGCTTCTTTAAGACCAGGTATTTGTCTTGTATTTAAAGGTGACCTTCTTGGTTCTCTGTGGTTTCTCTGTGGTTTTCCTGCTTTCGAAGCATTTCTTCTCGTTTTTGAGTTGCTTGTTCTGGTGAAGTATTCAGAGCTTGGTGAGATGTGACCGCATGCCAACAAATTACCCCATAGAGCATCTGGTATTGGCATCAAGTAGAGGAATAGGCTAATGCCAGAGAAGACCTATTACCTGGCATCTACACAGGTCTCTTTTAACCTTTACATGAAGCAGCCACTACCCACAGCATAAAGTCATATGTTAGGCTGCTGTGAAATGTGGCGCATGTGCTTCGCAGTCTGGAGTACAAAGAAAGGAAATATATTTCCCCTCACTAGTGAGAGGAAATAAATTTCCCCTCACTAGTGAGGAGAAGGAAGCCTTGGAAGGAATTTGGGAAGGGCTGTTTGCTCAGACTACTGAGTTAAGAGGAGAATATTAGCCATTGAATTTCATAGGGAAAAACTTACAGAAGAACAAGTAGGAGTCAATCCTGGATGACGGTGAGAATATGATAATCCTTTTAAGTCAGACCAGTTCCTGACAGTGGTTTTGTTTTATGGCACCCAAAGAAAGAGCTCCTAATTTCAGTAAAGCCATGATGTGCCACTGGAGGTTCAGCTGGTTTACCCACCCTAAGAAAAACCAGCATGAATCCCTCTAATATATATAACATATGGCCACTTGTGGAATTTGGTCATATATTAATTTTAATTATTTTTATACCTACTACTCCCTGAGCAAATGAGTTTATCTTGAAAATCCTACAGCTGTGGCAGCAGAAAACTCTGAAATCTGAGTGGATTGGGTCACTGTTTACTTTGTGGAATATGAATAGTTCATGTTCCAGGTGATGCACATATGGCTACTAAAACAACTGCATCAACAGATATTTCCACTTCTTCATCTGTTGTGCTTTTTTTTCCTTAAAAAAAAGAAAAACCAAACAAAACAACATAAAACTACATGGGCAAGGACAATGAAGAAAGTGAGAAGTCTATTCCAAATCCTCTGTTCCACTGATGTCTAGAAACAAAGATCTTCTGATAAAGCATATTCCAATGTCCTTTGTTTAACCTTCCTCCTTGAAAGATCTGAACACAGAGCATTTGTGTTCTAGTGCTTTGTAGGCTAACCTACAGGTTACGCTTTGATAAATATCCAACAAGCTAAGGAAACACAAAAGCTTTTCCTTAAGATGCATAGTTGCTATTTTGTCTGACATCTTTTATTCTTGTTAGACATTATCATAAGTATTTAGGAGGCCCTTCTGCCTCTGAAGCTCCTTTTTGCTGTTAGTATAGCATGTTTAAGTACCCAGAGCTGGTATTTTATCTGTTTTAGCTACTTAGGACCTTATAGGAGCCTTTAGAATTTACACTTCTGACTCCATCTCTGGAGAGGAGGCAGCGAGTTTCATTTTTACAAACAGTCACATCCCTGGGGCTTGACACACACGTTAAAGCAAAAAAAGAAACCCAATAGGTGTTATGTTGAGGTGCTCTGGACGTAGGAGGCTAGTAGCAAATGACTATTCTGGCATAACATGAGTCAGCTCGTGGCAAAGTTCCTAGCACAGCCATGTCTATGCATATTATTCCTGATATAGAGCAAAATGTATACATTCCTCCAGTCTTAGGCTCAGAAATTGGTTAGTTCATCAGCAGTTACAGACCCCATACTCCAAAGTTAGGACAGTGTTGATACAGGTTGTTACAAAGGCTACCTCCTAGGAAAGGTATGCTTTAGCGTAGGTTTGAAAAGCAAGACCATTAGTGTCATCACTGCTGACACACAAAAACTCTGAAAGAGAAACTGTTGGAATAAACCCGTGTGATAACACAGAAGGAGAGGAAGAGCTGCTGTAAGGGCTGCTTACTCTGTGCACTGTGCTTTACTTCAGATCTCACTTGTTGAGATACTGGGTGCACTTCTCTCCCAGATTATAAAATGCCTTAAGTGTTTTTCCTTTTGAGAGCCTTCCCTTGAGTAACCTTTCCTTTCTGAGGTTAACCTCACTACTTCATGAGGTCAGATGATTTTGGATTTTTACAATGGAGTTTAAGGTGAAACTCAGGGCAACACATAGTCCCCGCCAACTCCCAAGTGACCAGGACAATTACTTCTGTAAACAGCTTTATCTACCTTCTTTCTCCACGGGTGAAAGCATGCAATACATTGCCTACTCTAGAAATCAGAAGACAGTGTCTACACCTCTCAGAAAACAGATGATAGAACTGTCTTCCAGTAGGAATAGAGGAGGAAATGACTTGCACATCTCCAAGATGAGGCATGGTCCATTCCTGGGAGGAATTTGCATCCCTTGCTGGATATTTGATGAGCCAAACACGTCCTTAGTTGCCCATGGGAAGCTACCTCTTTGGATTTGCCATCTTATCCTTCAGTTCCCATCAAAATTGGTCATTTCAAGCATGCCAGGCTGCTTGGATCGCTCCCATTCAGATTCCATATGCTTCCCACAACTAATTTTGGTCATTATGTGAACATAGCAAGGGCTATCAAAGAGCCAGAGAAAGTTACAGGTCCAAGGCTATAGTTTCATAGTCAGCATGAGCCCATTAAGTGCTGCATTGCTACTGAAAGCAACATTTACCCATGGTCCCCTTGCCTTCTTGCCCAGCCATCCACTTCTGATGCTCTACGAGATGCAATGGTAAGGTTCACCTGTAAGTTTTCAGCCAGATCAGGTGGGGCTGACCCTTCACATGGCAGCACAATTATTGGTGCCAGGGAAAAGGAGGAGCAAGAAAACATCAGGATGGTGAAAGGGTGCAAATGCCTCTTTCAGCTAGTAGCACAGTCTTCAATTTCAGCTGATCAGGAAACCGTACCTTTAAAGATGCTGAACTCTAACAGGGCTTTTCTCTCACAGGAGATGTAAAAACAAAAGCCCTGACCTCTTGTGGTCATTAAACACTACAAAACCAGTAAATTGCAATTTTCCTAATTCCTTAATCTATACTCTGAGCATTTTCTACCATAAATGGTCACACTCCAGTGATTAAGTTGGATTCCCAGCAGTCACATCTTTTTGGGATGGCACAAACCTTATTTATTAGCATTTTGCCAAGCCCTCTGCAAACCTTGTCTGAAAGGTAGTTCTGTCCAACCTACAGTCCAAGCAATCTTCTTCCTACAAACATTAAGAGAGGTGTTGGGGCCACATAATCATTTTCCATTTCAGGATTGTTTAAAATACACTTAACAAACCAAGTAAGTAATTCATGGCACATGTGGGACAACTTCAAGATGAACTTACACTTTAAAGATTCATACCTGTTTGAGGTGCCTGAAGCTGGAACCAAATAAAATAGTCTCCTGGTTTACTGTACAGGGTGAATGGTGAATGGTTGCTTTAATGGTAAGGCACTCACTGGGACAGAACACAAACCATCAGTGCCAGAGTGCTAATACGTATCAGAAAGCTGCTATGCTATGCAGAAAAGCTTAAATTGGAAAGCTGCTCCACCTGGGAAAGTACAGAGAGCTAGGCCACAAGGCAAAGGGAAGGCTAAAAGCACCTATACCACTCTAAGCAGACATAACCAAAGATTTTCTGATGGGTAAATGCACAAGGTTCTGTCCCTTTTCTATATGCTGATTCCCTCGGTGCAAGAAGTGCACAGCTAAAATAGCACAGAGCAGCATCTGGAGCATCTTGCTGTGCCTCCTGCAGCCAGAACAGCCTCCTCAGGGTAAGCTCCCATCACAGGCTATCGCTGAGATAATCATTATTTGTGACAAAGTGGAAAAGTGTACTCTGTCCCTTCAGGGAGATGCAATAAGCTGTAATGGCGAAAGCAAACACGAGCTGCATACACCGGAGCGCTTTTTGCCAGTGCAGAGCACTGCCTCTTCTCCTTACCCTGCAGCACCAGAGGGGCTCAAACCCCAAAGAGTAATTGGGGCGGCTCCTCTGTGGTAGGTGACTCCAACCAGGACATAACAATTGTCACCTCTGCAAATGCACCATCTGCGATGACATCCCACTCACTTGTCAGCAGGTCACATAAGCCCCAGACCCTCAGGAAAACCAAGCTGACCAAAACAGCAATCAGGGGTTTTGTCAGCATTTGTCCTCATGGTTTCATCTGCCCTTCAGCCATTCAGGTTAGTGTTTGCGCAGTGCCACAGAGGAACCTGAGCCAGGATGAGAGCACCTTGTACTCCAGGAGCAGCGTAATATTAAAAACACAAAACATGGTGACACTTTCTTCATTTCTGCAAACACTGGAAAGAGCCCTGATGATAGTACATTTCATCATAAAGCTATTAGATAACATACGCACATTTTGGAATCATCTAATTTTATATGTTCCTCATTAAAAGTATTTCCTTCCGCATCCTTTTTCCTCCTAAAGAACACTGAGCACATTTATAACTAAATCTCATTTCAGCTGTTTTTCCTGAGAATAAGCAAAACATGCTGTTCCTCAGCACGCTGTGATGTTTCCCCCCACCAAGCATGCTGGGTGAAGGAGCAGGGTGCAGCCACACACTTGCACACGACAAAGGTACCCTCCATCCCCTGAGCTGCTCATCTTTCCTCTGCACAAGTACCCTCTGCATGAGCCCCATGCAGGCTCAGGCTGGGCTGTGCATGCGCCCACAGAAATACGCACGTGTTGTGTTTCTCAGCCGGTTGTTTTCAAGCACACACAAAGCCCTCTTTCTTCACACAAGAGAAAAGGCATGAGAAAGAAAGAGCCTCCAGAGCCAGCGCAGTGGCCTCACTTGTGTTAATGCCTGATTCCCATACAGCACTTTTCTGCTGTAGTTCTTCAGGAGTCCCACCATTTTAGATGTGGGGAAACTGAGGAGCAGAGCTTGGAAAGGATGAAGTAAGAGGACTCACACAACTATATGCTGGCAAACCTCCAATGTAGGTGCAGGTGACTACATTAAAGATTTGCCCATTGCAAATATGTCAGTGTTGTTACAAGCCCCCATGAAGGCCCTGCCACTGGAGAAACAGATTCCTTCACAGCGAAGTGACCACTGATCCTCTCAAAATTCTGAATGAAAAAAATACGCTCTTGTGGGGTTTCTTTTTTCCTGATCCTTGACAATGTTTGACCAACACAGGACCCCTATTAATTTCCCAAAGACCTCTTCCGCCATGGGGGTTCATTGCAGGTTTGTGTTAAAGGTCTTTTGTCATTTACAAAACCCAGGAAGACTTTTATGCATTTATGAAGGCCACATGGCTGCCAGTGAGGAATACAACAGCTCACGGGAGCCCTAATTAGTGCCAATTATTTTTCCAAATGAGCTTCCCTGACTCTGAGGGGCATGTAGTCACTGCAGGGTGAGGCAGGAGATGCCATCAGGGTATCCACACTGGCATGGACCAACCCTACAACATGAACCCTGGGACAATGTTGGGCCATGGGAGGCTGTGGGCCCCTGGAACTCCTCTGTAACAACTCTCAGCTGCATCCCACTGAGAGTTCTTACAGAGCTCCCCATGTCCTCCGGCTACATAGGATGGTCAAAGGAAGGTATCAGACAGCCAAGATGTGAGTGTTGCAGCTTGCGTTCATGCTCTAAACCAGCCTGAGGTGCTGTAAAGCTTTCCCCGGTATTGCAGGAAAAGGTAAATAGCCAGTTTGTGGAGCACAAATGCACCCAAGTAAGAGCTGGGTCCGTGTGTGTGGACATGCGCATGAACAAAGAAGGAAGGAGAACAGAAAAACAACACAAGTCTCACCCCGAAAATTAAAGCAAAGTCCTTTTCCTAGGGGCATCTCTGTTTTGTGCTCTACTGTGGGGGGGAGAAGTGGGACTGGTGCTCCAGACAACCAATGTGCGCAGCATGGGAGAGATGCTCCTGTGCATCCAAACCTATTCAACCATTCGCTGCGACGTTTTCCCGGTGGCACAAGGGTAGTGTATCAGCATTTCAGCTTCTGTGCTGCAATGCATGGCTCTCACTGGGCTTTTTCTGAAACATATGATGCACTAATGACGCCACCCAGGGAAGACAAGCAGCTTAAGAGCTGGCTCTACCCTCTGAACACCTGGCACATTAAACCATGTAGCAAGCAGCATGTGCTGGCTTGGGAAAAAGCCATTACCACTTTGGACAGCCACTGAGCCCCACTGTTAATCCACTGCCCTCACCTCCCCTATTGCTATTAATACAAGAAGAGAAAGGAAAAAAATCCGGCAGGAGGAATTGACTCAGCCACTGAAGCAGTTATTAAGCTACTGATTCAAACCTCAAATGATAAATCATGATAGGATAGAATAAAATAATAGTGAATTAAACCAAGTTCAAGGAAAGCTCATACAACGTCTAATCATTATAGAATAACAATATCCATCCCTAAATCAGCTCAAGATTTCTTTTCGGAGACTTAAGGATTAAACCCTATCATAATGTGTAGGAAAAGCCCAACACACAGCACCTAAACTTGGACACTGCTGACGAGGAGCTGCTGCACTGCCAGAAAGACCCAGCTATATGAGAGTTTGTCCCCAGAAAAGCTCTCCTTTAGCTCCCACCAGAGCTGGAAGTGTGTTTCCTCCTTATACATGAAGGTTGATGTCATTTCCACTGCCCTTATTTTCACAGTCTTAATTTAGTGTTCAACTAGCTGTTGTTGCAAAAAGGCTTCCAGAAGGATTCAAAAACTAGACAAGGGTCAAAAGATGCTGTTAGGAAGTCCCTTCTTGGACACAGAGGGTCACAAGCTTAGATTAGCTTAGACTGTTCCTCACCGAGGGTGGCTAAATCCTTTATTTCCAAAGAAGACCAACACCTCAACATTGCATCACTTTACCTGCAGAGGAAACTGGTTCCTGCAGAACTACAGGGCTGCAGAAAAGGTGATGAGGAAAAGTCACCACACCCAATCTGGCAGAGAAGGGAGAGGAAGGTGAGAGAGGACAATATTTACACTGTTGCCTACATGAAACAGAGCCACAGAACCCTGAGAAATCTTTGTTCCTTAAGCGTACAGCTATCCCTCCTCCTCCTCTGCAAACTGCATTCAGTCTGTTTCTGTAGAGCCACCTGGAGACACCATGCACTGAAATGATAAAGAGCAGAGGTTGCATATTCACCAGAGGTGTTTTTTTGACTGAGAGTGTAATTGCAAGGATCCTCAGCTTTTGTATTTAGGTCCTACCTATCTACATAGAGGACAAAGCTGCTCCGTGTGGCTGCTCAGGCAGCCACAGAGCTAATCCTCTTATGTCACCAAAGCTGTCCATGGTTGTGCAGCTGTCCACAGAAGAAGCGTCAATACCTGGTCTCAACTCTACCTAACTACAAGAGTGCTGCACTCTCCAGCACACAGACAAACCATGAGATATTAGGAGTCTAAAATAAAATTCTACCACATATCGTGAAAAAATAAATAAAACAAAGCCCTTTTCTAATTAAATAGATGATGAAAGGGAAAGCTAAGAAGCAGTGCAGCTGGGAACCCTTTGAAATAATTAGATCTACCTACTTGGCTCTAAAGTTTTTGTACTATCAGGAACATCAAGAAGGATGTCAGCAAGAGACCTTCTCATTTCTTAGGTGAACAGCACTGAGGGATTTAAAATCTATTGAGAGAAGCCTGGGATTCTTTAAGTTCACTGAAGCCAAAGTAATTCACCCTGAATGCAGGCCCTGAAGGTGACTGTGGAGCTTAGAATAAGGATGTCAACATGGTGCTTTCATCGTTTGCTAGCAGAGCTAGTACTGCACATGGAGCTTGCCTTGACCATTTAATTAATAAAGGGACCCACGCAGCTGGAATTAACATGAACTTTCAAAGCATCAAAAAGTCCAGCAAAGGATCAAGCTGATATTTTCATTTATATATATTAGCTTATTCTGGACCATTGTTGTGCTCCACATTCACATGATACAGCAGCCTCCTACTCACACACACACCCTTACATATTTCCTTTCATTTTACCTCCACAGAGCTTCTGTGTGATGGGGACTATCACCAATTAACACTGACAATGGGAGCTGGAAGGGAATTTTAGCAAGCACAGCAGGGTTTTTTTCTCCCCCAAATCTTTGAGGAAAGGGATTATTTCCCCCAGCCCTCCTCCCCCCAAAAATGGTGAGGTCCATGCCAATGTTTTTCTCTGATCTTTTTCCCTATTCCTGGTTTTGCTCTGTCTCTTTTCCTTTTTTCTTTCATTTAACACCAAACAATAGTAAGGACAATCCTTCAAAAACATTTTCATTGTAGCGTATTGAACAGAACTGTCTTCAACCCTGCCAGGTCAATATGTTCACTGCACTCCTCAGCACTCCACAGAGTCCTATAAATTGGCCCGTGAGAATCCAGCATTCATTACTACCTCCAGTCAACGTAAACACTGTGTTTCCTCTTCTTCCTATGCAAGAGGGCAAAAGTCTCAATTAATATCATCACAAAATGATATTTGATAGCACATTGGTCTATTTATAGACTCAACAGTTGCAATTTTATGCCAGTAATTCTCAAGCAAGATGGGACTTCTGGTTAAAACAGCCTGTGAATAGGGGTAATGGGGATTTTAAATCAACACAGATGGTCTAATCAAACTTAAGACCTTGGGCTCAATGCAGGCATCACTGAATGACATTTTCTACCTTGTTTGTTCAAAAGAACAGAACACAGTAATCTAATGTTCTCTACTAGCTTTGAATCCTACTCATCTTTGGTACGATGAGTTCATCAGCTATCCTGATGGTTAAGTTCTGTAGAAAACCATCGTCGAAGCCACAGTGGGTCACTACCCCAGATGCTGAGGAAGCATGCACTTTAATGATCTATGCATCTTTTAGTTAGGTGGCAAAGCAAGTAGAAATTACTTCCTGTAAGTCCCTTGTTCTAGGGACCGTTACCTCTTTAAAAATCATGTCTTCTCTTATTCTCAATTAAACACCCACTGAGACCATTACAAAGATTCCTTGTGATGGCCTCAGTAGGTATTTGATACAGATTTGCAGAGCAAGAAACTGCTTCCCAACCTATGCCCTATCAAACAGCTGCCCTTTGGATGAGACATAAAGCTGAGACCGTAAGCAATTGTGAGCACAGCAGAACACAGACATTTTCTCAAGAGCAGGAGAACTATCTTTAGTGTCCTCGCTAATGTGCTTGTATTGAATTCCTCTTGGCTTTTCAGGTGGAGCTTCATTTCTACTGCTCCAAAGCCATTAGCCAAATCCCTTCCTCAAGGATATGCCACATACCTACTGCAGTCTGTTTATTCACTAGAGTGGCTATGTTCCACCAAGGAGGACTAAAGTCAGAGTTAGTCACTCTTGTCCTCATTTTGGGAGTCATCTTAAACATTAGGATAGCAGGGGAGTTAGAGAAGAATCTATTTATTGGGCAAGTAGTTGACATCAAGAGTTCTAACATGAGTTCTGGGGGAGTAAGGAAAAATATGATGTCTGTGGTATGTGAGTGTGGTAGCATCTGTCTGTGAGTGGCAGAGGGAGCAATTAAGCATCACTGAAATGGCAGGAATCAAGAAGATTACAGATCAGCTCTGATTTTCTATGATCTTTGGGCCACCTCTAAAAATGGATACAGTCCCTTAAGTATTGATTCTTCCAAATCCAGCTTCCACCAAAGTGTTCCAGACATGAATGTCATGCCCAAGGCTCCTGAGACCTGAAGAATAGCTGGGGGAAGAGAAGCAATTCAGAGCAGGATGCAGAACAGCCACCCTGTGGAGCACCCAGGGACTGATGTCACAAAAATGGCCACAAAGATGCTCAGAGGACTGGAACACCTCTCCTATGAAGACAGGCTGAGAGAGCTGGGCTTGTTCAGCCTGAAGAAGAGAAGGCTCCGGGGAGATCTTACTGCAGCCTTTCAATACTTAAAGGGAGCTTATAAGAATGATGGGGACAAACTTTTAGCAGGACCTGTTGTGACAGGACAAGCGGTAACGGTTTTAAACTAAAAAAGGATAGATTTAGGTTAGATATAAGAAAGAAATCTTTTATGATGAAGGTAGTGAAACACTGGAAAAGGTTGCCCAGAGAGATTGTACATGCCTTATCCCCAGAAACATTCAAGGCCAGGTTGGATGGAGCTCTGAGCAACCTGGTCTACTTTAAGATGTCCCTGTTCATTCTAGGGGAGGGGGATTGAACTACAAGACCTTTAAAGGTCCCTTCCAACCCAAAGTATTCTATGGTTCTATGGTGGGAATGGAAATTGGACCTCTTGTCTTTCAGTGGCTTACACTGCACTGCAGAAAGATGCCTCTCCTGATGCCATGCCTACAACCTCTCCTATTGGAACCTAGGTGGGGTTGCTCCTCTTTCCCAGTTCTTCCTCAGTGGGACAGAGTGGGGATGCCAGTTACTAGAGCTCAGTATGGGCCACGCTGCTTGTCATGGAAGGTCTGTTGCTGTCTACAGAGATGTGACACATTTTCTTGTCTCCCCAAGAGACTGTCCTAAGAACCAAACCCCATGCTTTTTGGAAAGTTCCCATCACATCTGCTCAACCTCTTCTACATTACAGAAACTAGTGAGATTCACTTGCTGATTAGCACATTCTCCTGTGGCAGAGGTGAATGGGGTCTCTCCTTCAGGGCTGCCTCAGAATTGTATGTTTCATTCAGAAACTCAGAAAAAATTGCGTGTTTCATTCCTGGAGTGAGGGCTGGACATTCATAGAAAGTGTGGAGTTGCCCTTTTAGGCAATCACTGCGAATTGATGTGAAGCCTGGAGAACAAGTGAGAGACCCAGGTTTAATGATTTTCTTTGCCTCAAGGAATTCAGATCCACATCTTCCACCTCCCAGGAGAGAGTGCTAGCCACAGTCTAGGCCTGGCATTAGATTATTGGGGATCTAGAGGTGACAATACCAAGAGCAGCTGGGGAAAAGTACAGAAATATAAATAAAAATTCTTTGAAGCAGATTAGAAAAATCAAAGAGCAAAAAGAAACCAAAAGAGTGAATGTAACATGTTTAACCTACTGACTTCAATTCATAAGCATAGACCACATGCTTCCAAAATATAGCCATTTCATGAAGGACTGACAGCATCCAACAACGTCAAGATTGAGATGCTTTGCAAATGCCAGGTCCTGGTGGGAGCAGATTTAACCCCGAACATCAGGCATTAAACTATCCCCAGCTGCTCATTCCTTCCACCTTTCCCATATACATTGGAAGATTGTTCTTGCACAGACTATTGTCAGGTCAGAGCCACCACTGAACTGGGAACCTAATTTAGGTCTTCAGTGTCTCATCCTTGCCTAGGCAGTCAGGGGAAAGCATGAAGGTAGGCTGATTCTCCCTCTGTAGGGGGTTTCTTTGCTCCTGGGAAATATTTTCAGGGCAGAAAGTGAGGTGGGCATTTAGCACACACTAGCACACCAGGACAAAGCAGAAACTTGCTGGAGGGGAGCTTGCAAATTGCAGGGCTGGCACTGAACAACCTAAATCCAGCTGGAGCTGGCCTCCAGCCTCCTCATAGCACAACACTGTGCCCTGAACATTACATACCTTGCAACTGTCAGGATACCTTCCAATGACATATTTCTAAAGTGGAAACTCAAGGAAGTTTCTGGATAAAACATTACTCAGTGCTGAATGCCACTTCAATATCTTTTAGTAGAAAGCTAATGTCTCTCTGAGAGTCTCAGTTAAATATTTTGGTAGCTCCTCTAGTTGCTCCTCTCTACAGCCTGACAAACATTTCACACTGGTTGAACAGCTTTTAGTTGGAAGAAATCCCAGCTTTGTTGACACTGACTTCAGTCAACTTCAGAGGGCCTCTTAAGTCTGCTTCTGGGCTTGTCAACACGCAGCGGACTGAGACACACTGCCAGCAGGCAGCTCCTTCTAGAAAACATAATTTGAATCCAAATTGTCTCCCAGGCAATTTTTTTATAAACTTCATATTGTGCTATTTATGTGCTTGTCAGAATGGAAAATCTGTGTTAGTCCTTCAATGTTCACATTTACAGGAGATAATCTCCCCATTCCTGCCCTACCAACCCCAAAAACATCACATCCTGATCATTCAAACAGCTTCCACATGGCAATGTACAAGCAAACCTGACTTGGTTCTGCTGAATAATAACCATGTTCATAGACAGTTACTTCAGAAAGGTCGGCCTAGACACCCACCAGGGTGGGAATGTCCTTGCAGGGCTGGAACTGCACAATGGTGTCCTTAGGAACTTCCCAAGCTCTGCTTGGTATGTTTAAAGAGTCACGAACAGAATAATAAAGACTCATGAACTGAATAGAACAGTTTGGGTTGGAAGCGACCTTAAAGATCATCTAGTTCCAACCCCCCTGCCATGAGCAGGGACACCTCACACTAGACCAGGTTGCTCCAAGCCCCGTCCAACCTGGCTTGAATGCTGCCAGGGATGGGGCAGCCATAACTTTTTGGGGCAATCTGTTTCAGTGCCTCACCATCCTCACAGGAAAGTTTTCTTCCCAATATCTAATCTAAATCTTCTCTCTTCCAGTTTAAAGCCTTTATCCCTTGTCCTATCCCTACACGCCCTTGTAAAAAGTCCCTCTCCAGATTTCTTGTTGGGCCCCTTTAGTCACTGGAAGATGCTCTAAGGTCTCCTGGAGCCTTCTCTTCTCCAGGCTGAACAAGCCCTTCTCTCTCAGACTGTCTTCATAGCAGAGATGCTCCAGCCCTCTCATCATCTTTGTGGCCTCCTCTGGACTCACTCGAGCAGGTCCATGTCCTCCTTACATTGCAGGCCCCAGAGCTGGATGCAGGACTGGAGGTGAGGTCTCACAAGAGCAGAGTAGAGGGGCAGGATCACCTCCTTCAACCTGCTGGTCACGCTTCTTTTGATGCAGCCCAGGACACAGTTGGTTTCTGGGCTGTGAGCGCACACTGACGGGTCATGGTGAGCTTCTTGTCAATCAGCACTCCCAAGTCCTTCTCCTCAGGCCTGCTCTCAACCCATTCTCCACCCAACCTGTACTTGTGCTTGAGATTGCTCCAACCCAGGTGCAGGACCTTGTACTTGGCCTTGTTGAACTTCATGAGGTTGGCATTGGCCCACCTCTCAAGCCTGTCAAGGTCCCTCTGGATGGCATCCCTTCCCTCCAGCATGTCAAGCTCACCACACAGCTTGGTTCTCAAGTTAGATTTCTTTAAAAATACTCTACCACTTGCAAAACAACAAACTCCCTGTACAAGAAGCAGCCCTTGTACATCCTACAGATATTTTCCACCTTATTGAATGGAGAAAGTAGGGAAATAATGTCAAAGAGAGAAGTTTCCTTGTCACTCAGTGAGCTTAAGGCCAAAGACTAGTTTTATTACAAGATATATTTTACCAGAAAAGACTTATGAAGACCTAATTGAAGAATCTGTAGAAATTATAAAAATTTACTTTTATTAAAGAAGAACCTAGAGACCTCAGGAAGGTTAAAGCTCCAAGGTACTAGGCTTTGTATTAATGAAGACATATTGTTTTTTGAAGAGTTTTTGCTCCAAACAGTCCAGACATGAGAATATAATCAGAGAAGAAACAATATCCATAGTTTTTATTAGGTGGAAAATACTTCTTTTTGTTTGTTTCAGCTATATCACCTGATCATTTCATTGGATCAAGGTAAGTCTTACATTTTGAGAAGATGTGAATATTTGTTCATCACCAATAGCTTCAACCAATGGCTTTAGCTTTGAGCCCAGCCAGGGAGGGTGGAGGTCCTGGAGGTAAATGTAAACCAGGCTCAGGTAGCAGGACAAAAAGACTTAGAAAGAATGGAGACCTCTGAATGTTGTGTCTGCTTCAGATGCAAAAGCCCTTCAAGTTATTAAATGGGGGAAAAAAGTGATTAAAAAAGGTAAATATTGCTTGCTTTTATCATAGGAAACCAAAGCTTCAATGTGTTTGTCTATCATGAATAAACAGAAAATGGGATTGCAGCTTGCAGAGTGTTTTGAAATTTTCTAATTATTTTTCATTAAACAAGGTCTGGAATAAACTGCTGTAGTTTTCCCCCACACTTCAATTTCCCTTATGTCGGCTTCGTTTTTGTCTCCCTTTTTCCTAGTCATTTCAAAAATATCTGAAGATCAAGTGGTTGAAATTGAAAATGAAAAGGAGAGGATGAAAGAGAGAAGAAGCAAAAAAGGAAAAGAGAGGGAAAAAAGCTTGAAAAGAATTTCTCCAGAATGCAGATGATGGTTATTTTCGATGCTTGTTGGAAAGGTCCCATCAGGTTGTCACCTCAGGAACAATGGCTGCACTCAGGGAACACTTCCTTTTCTCCCTTTGTTTTCAGCTTGTCAGACTCAAAACACCATATGGAGAGGACTCACATTGCTCTGTCTGCAGATTTGGGCCATGACCACTCTTCTCTAAGCCTCATCAGAGACCAGGAAAAAACTTGTTTCTGTGAGTGCCAGCAACAGTCACTACCTACAAAGCAAACACCAAATGTTAGAACAATGGGCAAATGTCCAATTATAGAAGACAACCCTCATTAGAAGTTTTCTTATGAAAAGCTGGAGATTATTTATAAAGAAATGCTGAGGTGGGAAAAATCCTCCACACTGCTAAGGTGAGTGTACAGTATTCTATCATTAAGACATGCAGAAGTACATTTAAGCTGCCTGATGGTAAGGTTACAGCATAATCTGTGACTAACTTGCCTCACATTGTCAGAGACTACCAGTCAGTTCAGAAAATTCTGACTTCTGCATCTTGCCCTCTGTCTGTCAAAGCGTCACGTCAGGAAGCTGTTCCCATCCCAAACAGCTCTCAAATTTCCAGCTTCTCTTAGCAGAACTGTGGGACCCTGGATTCAGGCTGTCCAAAGACAGCAACTACCTGGCTCTTCACAGTCCATGGATCTCTCTGCAAAGAAAAATGTAGTTTAAAATGTGCAATTTGTTATTTTCTCACTGAAGACAGCTCCCCCAGCTCTCAGAGATCTGTGCTGAAATGGATTTTTTGCTCCAATGGACTCCATTATCTTTTTTCCATGATTTTTCTCACCTCTGCCAATGGACGTGGTTTTTCACTATAATTATTCAGTGTGCAGGGTGTGCTGATGAGTGTTTTTGGTCTCAGGGCATTTCCCTCTTAATTTGGAGTCAGTCAAGGCCTGAAGACATTGATAAAGGTCTGGGGACAGAAACCAAGGTATAAGTAAATTAAGTGCAAGGAAAAACTTCTGGGTTACTGAGAATGATGGTGTAATGTTGCAAAAATCTCCATCTGCATCTTCAGATGTTCATGCAGGAGCAGCAAGAGATATAAATGTGCCCGAGTGAGCTGCTGCTCACAAGAGCCCAGTTTAAATGTTAGAACTGCGTAGATATTGGGACTGTTTTTAAAGAGTATTTTTGACAGGGCAAGAAACAAAGCCCTTGAAATACTAAGTGCTTTTTACAAGCTTCAGGATGGTATTATACAGACATAGGATGACATACAAGTTACCCTTTAGTGTGATTCACTGATCAGAAGAGAGGACTGGGAGTCAAGACTTCCCATTTATTCTTCTATTTACCTTTAAACAAATCCCTGATGGGATCTCTGCTTTCTACAGACATCAAATACCCAGAGCTCCTCCAGACTTCAATTCAAAGTGCACATGTTCAGCATCTCTACAGTGTGGACCTTCTGCCTCTCCGGACATTAAATTAGCCAGTACTGAAATAGGGTTAATGCTACTGACCTTCTTCAGTAGATTTTGTATCTTTGCTTGCAGAGCAATTTGAGATCTACAAATTGGCTGTTCCAGAGGTGCAAAATTATTGCAGTGCTCCTCCTAAACTAACACTGTGTGATAGTTATTATGCAGAGAGCGCTGCTGTCTCCAGAGCTGAAAGAGCAAAGGTGTCCACAGCCATGGCGTCAGGCAGCCGGATGGGTGAGTTCGTGACACAACCAGAAATGCTTTTTTAGCATTGTTGTATCCCCAACTCAATAAAGGAACCCTTTCAGAATTGCACATGAAGAAGCACAGCCATTTGCTCTGTCTCTGTGCCCTTACCACACTTAGTGCCAGCAGAGGCAGAGCCTATACTCTCCTAAGCAGGTGACAGAAGAACACAGATTTGATTCATGCCACAAAATGTCAACTCTAATAGATTCTAAAACCAACAGCAAAAGGGTTGTGCTGTCTTCTGTGGGGCACAAAAAGTGGGAAAAAAATATCAGCAAGTCAAATGCAGAAATGATGCAGGGGACAGAGCTAGGAGTTGTGTGAGTTGACTAGGCAAAAGGGATGCAGATGGAGAAGGGAGGGGGGACAGACAACAAGAAGTTTTAGATGATTGCTTTTCATTGGTGTAACTAGCAATAAAAGCAAATTGGGCAAGCTCCCAAGAATTACTCTTGGATAATCAATCACAGATAACAGAATTAGGCAGAGGCACCAAGCAAGTGGCAGGATGTTAATTCAAGCTACATTTTTAACTGCCCTGGGTGAATAACTCTCAACAAAGTATTTCCTAGCTAACGCTTATGTACTTCTCTTTTTTTACTTTTTTTTTTTAACCTTTTCTTGCCACCTGGATAAATGCAGAATGCAGCCATCTCCAAAATTCTTCTTTACTTGGGATTCTGCACTGGATTTCTTCTGTTGCATATTCAGAATAGGTAATAACAGGTAACATCTCAGCAAAGAGATTGCTTAGTCCAGAGTCCCAGGCAGCCAGCAAAGCCACCACTGCTGAGCAATAGAAAAGCATACTAGGTGGCAGCTATTTCAGGAGAGAGGCTACCCCCTCCAGGCACCCCTGTTCCCTGCCTTGCACAGCTGCTGGGGCTGATGCTCACCTCTTGCAGTGAGGTTCACAGGGTGGCTATGAACCAGGAGGTTGAAAGGTCTGCAGGAAGGACAGTGGAAACAGAGCAGCTCCACCTCAGTATTACTAAATTCAGATATCCAGCTCCTAGAGTGTGTTCATCCCTGCTTCTAACCTATTCAAATAGACCCTGGTAGGAATAATATGATAGCTGACTTCTTTCTCCATGCCATCCATGCCATGAAGGCAGCAGATTGACCATATCAGCTAAAAACCCTCTCCCATATGGATTGCCCCAAGTCTCACTTTGTGTGTACTCACTCAACAGCATTCTGCTCCTGGCAAGCTTCTGCCAGTGCTCCTGTAATAAATAGTACAGCACACAACTGTTGTTGTACTCATACTAACATTTATTCTCTGCAGTTGGAGAAAGTCTGATCTTAAAATTAGGTTTCTGCTGGGAATAAAAATAGTCACTCTGAATATTCAGTGTTTGTTTATATCTCACTGCTTCCACTAACATTCCTGCTATTTAATTTGTTTGAAAGACTATTCAGAGGAAACTAATATGTGGCATGAAGACAGGAAGAGCTATAAGATACTGAAATCTGAGCACACATTCAGTGACGTTTTCCACATTATTTGGCTTGCTCTACTCTTTAAAGTTCAAGTAAAAGGGGAACTTTTGTTTTTAAAAACAAAGACCTGCACACGTATGGACTGTATCTTCTTTCCTCAGAAGCTCTGCTTGGATTAGACAGGTTTAACCATCTGCATAAAAATGAAGAGTAGCAATACTGCACTTGCAATTAGGCAGATTTAGCCCTGATGCTAGCACAGCCAGGATAATTCCCTGGCTTCAACGGGAGTTGTAGCTGTTTATTGCAGATCTGTAGATGCTTCTAGGTTTGTTAGCTTGTGAGTGTTATCAAATTTTTCTTTTTTTTTTTTTCCCCTTTCTTTTTTCTATTCTTTTTCTAATAGCTGCTTTCGGAAACACTGACTTGCAGTTGAGTTTCCAGCTTCTGAGATTTTAGGCAGGCAGCATTTTCAAATATAAGATCACTGCTATAGTCTCAAACAGAACAGAGAAAAGTCAAGTTTTGACTTAAGTCAAATGAAAAAACTTAAGCACAAATACCAGGAAAGAAAGTTCATGCAACAATTTTTATATATAATACTGAACATTTCTGTTAAGTTTACTGCTCTGAGTGGGATACAGAGGTTTCTGTGGATTATTTGCAACATTAAAAGACACACCATTTATATTACATGACCTTTCCCCAGAAAGAGTAAACAAATGAAGCATCTGAGCTTCAAGTATCTGTTATTCCTGATTAGTTTATTATAAAAATTCCCTTTTGAAACTGAAATGGTCAAATCAAAGTAATTTTGCTGTGAAGAATGTGTGTGCTAACAAAAAATCGATTCCCTGCATAGTGTATACATAAATACAAGAGATTTAGCCTAACCTTTTGGTCTCAACTTTTGTATCTATACAGTAGTTGCTCAGAATGGGCACTCTCTACTGTGAATATTAACTGGAGCGGCTAAGGCAGGCCTGGGGCTGATAATTGTAATTTGGTCCTCTGGATGATTGAGAATCCTTACATAGGCTTGCACAGTGCAACTTTAACAGCCCTTCCTGATGCCTAACTAGAAAATCTGTTTCAAAGGGGCTCCATGAATTGTAGGGTACAGTCAATTAACTTGAATATTAATTATCTATAATGAATGTACCCTTCTTCAGGGCTTGAAAAGAAGCAAATTACTTGGAGAGGGACTAATTAAGATGATGTAATCTTGACCATGAAGAATAATTCCTTCCTAGTGACAGAAATGATCTAATTGAAGTATCTCATTAATTAATGTCTCATGAAATTGACTGATAAAATGCCTCTATGAATGCCTCCTGAACTCGGGGCCAGCAGAGCGTTGTAGCACATCCACTCCTGCTCCAGACCCTATCACTGACAATATAATTAGGCTTTGGAAGCACGCTGTGCTCAGAAGGATTTATAACTCCGCAGTGTGGATAATCTACAAATGCAAAGTTAAGACAATGCAGCTTGCCATTGCGAGATTTCTGAAGTCAATGAGAGAAAGCATAAATCAGGTATAATCCAATGGATGACAAGCAAATTCCTCTTCCTGCCAGCATTGTCAGCCTTCAGCAAGAATAGTCCAGCAACATTCCCATAACCCTGTACCAGGTACTGGCAGCTCTGAAAGGCTTCTTAACAGCTCTATGTCCAAGTGCTCTCTACGTTAGTTCCCAGCTAACTAAAGTCAGATTACAGGCATCTTATTTTCCTTTTTTCACTAGATTAGCACATGCTGTGGATTTTAGCTAATGATGCTATAAATCCCCTGAGAGTCAGAGGCCGGGAAAAGACTCTTCCCACAGCTATACAGAAGGCCTTGCTGGGGAGATTGCTCTGTGTGTGATAAGCAAAGTTTCATGAAGAAGAAAGACATTGAGGTGCTGGAGCATGTCCAAAGAAGTGCAAAGAAGCTGGTAAAGGGTCTATAGAACAAGTCTTATGAGGAGTAGCTGGGGCATCTGGGATTGTTTAGCCTGGAGAAAAGGAGGCTCAGGGGAGACCTTAATGCTCCCTACAACTACCTGAAAGGAGGTTGTAATGAGGTGGGGGTCAGCCTCTTCTCCTAAGTAAGAAGCAACAGGACAAGAGGAAATGGTCTCCAGTTGCACCGGGGGAGGTTTAGATTGGATATTAGGAAAAATTCCTTGACCAAAAAGGTTGTCAAGCATTGGAACAGGCTGACCAGGGCAGTGCTGGAGTCACCATCCCTGGAGGTATTTAAAAGAGGAGTACATGTGGCACTTGGGGACATGGCTTAGTGGTGGACTTGATAGGGTTAGGTTTATGGTTGGACACAATGATCTAAAAGGTCTTTTCCAACCTAAATGATTCTGTGATTCTATGATCCTATGATTCTATAAATAAGACTTAACAGAGAGACCAACACTCAGGACCAAGTTTAGTGTCTTTTTGGAAATTAAACCTATCCTTGAAGAACAGTATTCCTGCTATTGAGGAGTTACAGAGATGCTTGCATGATTCATCCATGCAAGTAGAAGATGTCCACCACTGAGACCTCATAGTGAGGGAGATGTCACACCTGCAAGTGGCCATGGCCTTATCAGTATGAATCCAGGACACCCACTTTAGAAGGTGGTAGACCCAAACCTACCTCTGCTCCTGTGAGTGTTTGATTGCATGAAGTCAAATGGAGTCCAAAAGAAATACAGAGTTCATGTCATCCAATAATAGCTTCTCTCTTAGTGGCTAAAGTCTCCTGGAAGGTGAAGGTTTTCTCAGCCTGAAACAATATCTTGTTCGGGTCTCCAACATCTTCTACAAGTCTTCTGAAATATCTACTGCTTTGGAAAGTTGCTGGTCTTTGAGCCCTTTGCTTTCTGGACAAATGACCAAACAAAATGCATTCCTCCAGGATGAAGGCAACATTTTGATTCACATAAAATGGCACTTGGGTTTATTTATTTTGGCCAGATAAATTGAAGGAAAATATAATTTTATTTGATCCAATTGGTATATATTTCATTTTGATTGCCAAATTGAAAACAAAGAAACAGACCAAAAAACCCAACATCCTTTAAACGCTTTGGTAGTAGTATTTTTCCAATTTTATCTGTTCTGCACTTCTTGGAGTCTTGAGCAAAGACCTTTAAAACTGGCAGAGGTTCCTAGGTTCCTGTGAAATATGATAAGCAGTAATAAATGGTCTGCGGATGGTATAAAGGGAAATTTGAATCTCAGAACTAACAATGATCAATTTACTACAAGCCTGTGGGAGCTAAAAATCATATAAGGAAACCGTAGAAACACAACAGCCAGGCAGGCAAACAAGATGAAACTAGGCCAGTCCAAGGTTGCAATATTGTTATTTGTTTATGTCTTTTCTGTTAAAGTGAATTAAATGCCTACAGCTGATAAAAGGTTCATCCACTAGTGCCAGGCTCCTGAGTATCTCATGCTATTCCAGCACTAATTACATTTCATAAAGCTACCAAATATACCATAACTAACATTTATTGGCCAATGAAATGTTGCTGTAAGTTAATAATTGCAGATATATGTAGACAATAAAAAGTGGAGCACCAGCCTGGACGCAGGATAGGAGATTAAATTCTTCTGCTCTTACTGGGCGTTGCTGAGAGGCTAAATTTAAGACCAGAGGCAACTGTAGCCAAGGAAAGCCTGTGGATAGATTAAAAAACCCCAAAACCATAACTTTGGGGAGTTATGTAGGAGAGGGTTATTTAGTGCACCCATCTGGAATATGCACAATGCTCTGAGACTATGAATCCTTTTCTGTCTCTGAAAGAAGAGCTCAGATGGAGGTACTGGGACTTCTGCCTCTAGCGGTTTACACCCAAGTAGAAAATCCCACAACCCCAGTTACAGGGGGATTTCCCATTTAGCTGTGAGCACATAATCCCAAACTCTTTTCAGAGCACTCAGGTCTGTACTCTGCACAGACATCTTGTATCTGCATTCCCAGTGCATTCCTGCCACCTCTGCTGGTTATGTGGAGATGGATAGTCTCCTGTTTTGGGACAGGTTGGGAGTGGGAAGGAGCCTGGCCAAAGTGGAGCTGGCATTCTTTTTTTGTGAACGCAAAGCAAGTGTTATACTTGCTGAAAACTCTGCCAGGAGCCAATCCAGCCTTCAGCAGTCCCCTATAGAAACGGAAACCAGGAGGTCACCTCCTCTATGGTGAAACACCAGAACAAGGAAGAATCTGCTTCTCAAACGCACTCAAGAACAAGCCCCGAAGTAGTGGCTGACTGTTGCTATTACTTTTTTTTAACCCAGATGAATTAAACAAAGTCAGGTTAAACCAAAAGGGAAACAGAGGGAGGAATCTGCCTCCTTCTAAGTATTTTTGTCACTTGACTGCCAGGTCACACCTTCACTCCTGTTGATTCCGATGTAGCCGGTAACCAGATACTGGGGTTTTTTCACCCTGCAGTGCTTAGAGCTTTATCTGAGCTAGCCTGCTTGGGTACAGATTCTCCCTCTAAGGCTCTTACTTCCTTATGTAATGAGATTAAAGCAGACTTAAAAGAGCAGTAAAGAGATGAAGAAGGTCAAAAATGCCACAATGCCATTAACGATAAACACATGCTCTGTCACTCTGAAGGCACAGCATCATCACAGTTCAGGCAAATCTTCACCTGGCTGAAGGGATAGCGTGCAGCAGACTGTCACTCCTTGCAAACATGTCACCGTGAGTGGGAAGGAAGGCTGCGAGACAAGGAAGATATCTCTAGGGTACTGATAGTGTAGGATGTTGCTGTCTTGCTCTAGCAACTTTCTGCAAGTAGAGACAGGATCTCTGAGTAGCAGGCCAGGCTTCATTATCGTCATGACCCCTGTGGTCTTTAACATTTTGAATAGAGTAGATGGACATTCTTGCCAGCTCCTATCACTAGAGCACTAATAAATACCAGCAAAAGGCAGTGTAGATGGTCTATGTCAGAAAAGCACAAACTGGTGCAGAGCACCATGACAATGCAGCCCCAAAATTTATGGGCATTTCGAGACTTAAAAGACCACACCCATGAGCCTAGTGACATGATCAAATATGTCAGGGAGAAAAACGAACTCAAGAGAACACAGTGTAAGTAAGACTCAAAAATGTTTAGGGAACAGCATTAGAGGATTACAAGGAACCACCCTACTTTCACTGATTTTGTCCACTGATAGAATAGTATATTATTCAGAGCTACATCTAGAGCTGTAATGATGATGTTGAAGGGGACAAAAAGCTGGATCTGCCTTATATGAACTGTTGCATGGTTATAAATGGACATATGCATATGCCTAGAAGGAGACATATTGGGCATCTCTATGCTATTGCCCTGCCTGAGGCTGGACCATGTGCCTTGTAGGACACACTCTCTATAGGGCAACATGCAGGTCTCCACCCTGTATGAATGTCTCCCTGGTCAATGGGACAGGTAGGATGCTTCAGACTCAAGACAAAATAAAAACCACAGATAGGCACTCTGAGGCTCAACTCTCAACTGTGGAGCCATGCAGGTATGGCTATAGGAGTAAGAGCAAATTCACCAAGTCCTCCTCTTACATTGCCTTTCAAGGCTTGCAGAAAGAAGTCTTTTCTCCAGCTCCACCTTGTTTTTTCACACTTTTCATGTGGTCATAATGATTTTTCTGTTTCCAACCAACCACCCTTCCAGAGTCAATGAAGCCACAATACCTCAGCACTCCTGAAGAAAAGAAATATGTTGGTCACTGATTTGTATTTCTACTGCTTGTAGCATATATATATATTCATACCTTCTCTGTGGGGCAGCTCTGTTATCCACAGTCCGTGTCTCCTTTGTCAAGGAGAAAGGACACAGGGATTCCAGAGGGTTCACCCTGATGCATCATGAGGAGGGTCCCATTCTTTTCATATCCTACCCCACTACTGCTGAGCCAGGTAAAGTCTCTTCAGATGCTTCTAGCTCTGTATGCATTTCAATTCCCAAAGTGATAAGATTTCCTCTCTTAGAGACTGTTCCATAGGATGATACATGTGACAATGTAAAGCGTGACCTAATATTCAAACTAAACTCCCCCACCCCCTCAATTTTATCCCATTACTGCTAATTAATCCCCTTTGCAGGAACTGCTCTTCTTCCCTGGCATATATGATTGCTGATTGTTGCCATAGGGCTAATTCCTTTTCGTGTAGGGTTGGCATATATCTATTCCATAGGGCTGTCAAAGCATTTGGGAGGTTAAGTTTTGTCTTATTTCAATTCCGTGAGAAAACATCGTAAAACTATCTAGAAGTTGTCCTACTAGCAGTGAGAGAACAAAGATGCCCTGGGCCAGGCACTGTTGTGGTGTAAGAGAGAGGGGTTCTCCGGTCTGTATGTAACCATGGCACCACTCCAGTGTATGGGTGTTCACTCCTGCCCCCTACAATTTGTAGTTCATTGCAGTACCATAAATGATGAAACAAGATGTCAGGCATTGGAGAATAGCCTCCTGTGGATGTAAGCACATAACTCCCATTAACATGGACAGGAGTCATGCACACGCATTGAGCTGAGGATGTATTCTTTGGTCTGCAGAGCACACTTGGCAAGTCTGAGTAATGTGTGGTTGATTTTAGTTTTCTCCCCAGAGCTCCAAATCAAGAAGGATGCATGAGAAAACCTGTGTACAAGGCATTAGCATGAAGGCGCAAGTGAAAGAATGCTCAACAGGATTACTGGTGCTTATGCAGCACAAGAAATGGATGGTGTGCTATAGGAACACTTGACATTCAGGAGTCATGAGTCCAGACCTTCTTTTCAGTGTAAATCACAAGTGGTGGTTAAAGCAAAGGGGAACAAAGCTAAAAGCAGAGAAAGAGCTTTTTTCCTTTCCCTTTTTATAGTCAGGAGACGCTGTTTCTTGCTCCCTTTTTCATTTAATGGTTGAGAGTTGCTCAGGTTGCCTGCATGCTTTGCACACTCGCATAGTTTTCTCTTGGCAAAACCCTTTTCCCTGTTCACTTGCTGCTACTCCAGCTCACCATCAGTGCTTTGGCAGGATGTGGTCATCATCCTCATGGAGAAATGAGAGATTCATGTAGCAAAGAGGGAGAGAACCACTGGAGATGAATCCTTACCCATGTGGGATGAGCAGTCGCAGCAGAGGATGACTGATGTATTGAGCCTACACTGGGACACTCAGGAAATTTAATTCATTTTCTGTTCACACTTTAAGTTAATTTGGATTATTTAATCCACATTAGGCTCCTTTTATGCACACTCTTATTCAGAATTAAAGTGTCACTAATTCAGTTTACAAAGTAAATTAAGCTCAGCTAAATTAATGTTATGTTAAACTTGAATGAGGGTCTATGAAGAGATTTAATGTGGTTTAATTATCCACTTTACATATCAAAAAAATGCATAAAATATCATGCTAAATGACAAAAACAGTCCCTGGAGCAGGAGGGACTGGAAGCTGAAGTTCCTCCTCCCAGAAAAGGGCAGTGGATGACAGTCAAATGCCTTCTCCTTGACTTGGGAGATCTCTGAATTAAACAGGAAGTGTGGAAGCCTTTCAGCAGCTGGAACAGAGGAGGTTGACTCCTCTTCCCTGACCCTCATCATGAGATTACTCTCTAGAGACACAATGGATCAAAATCTCCTGGCTGCTGAGAAGTGCTCCAGCCATTAGGTGAGACTACTCACCTGTCTAGGATACTGACTCTGAATATCTGTTCTATGCATCTCCTTAGGAGGGCTAAAAGATTTCAGAGCCTTTGGCAGGGCTCATCTGGATCTCCTGAAGGATGGTGGTGATTACATGGAACTAGAAAACAAATAATGTAGAAAAAAGGGGGAGACAGAATGGAAAAGCAATTTAACTTCAATTTTATGAAAATACAAGCACAAAAGATGAAGCTGTGTAAACATCTAAGAGATGCCCTGGAACACTGAGCAGCACTCAAGATCGGATTTTTTTTTTTTTTGGATCAAATAATTTCTAAACCTATCTGATGCACTTTGGCAGAGTGAATGGAAGAGGAGTAGTAGAGATCATACCTCAGCTTCAGCAGATTATGTCTTTTCAAAACAAGGTGCAGAAATATGGTCTAGGTGGAACTGCTACTGGAGTATGAAAAGCTATCAGGGAAAAAATATGTATTAGGATAGTAGCAATCAGCAGCTTACTTGCAAGAAGGAGGTATATATCAAGAAAAATTCTTCAAGGTTCTGACTGGGATGTCACACTATGCAATATTTTCCTTAACAATTTGGATGACAGCATAACCTTTATGTTTACATATTCACACACACCACCACACAGGGAGGGGCTACCAGCACACCAGAAAACACAGGGCTAGAGTTCAAAATTATCCTGGCAAACGATAGAAGTGGTCTGAAAAAAAGGATGCAAATGAGCTTTTGTCCCTAACAAATATCAAGATCAGAGAGGAACAACAACTGCATGACAACAAGCCAGGAACAACAGACTGGGTGGCAGCTCTGCAGAGAAGGACTTGAGGGTTAGGGTGGATCAGCAGATAGATGTGAATCAACAGGGTTATGCTGAAAAAAGCAAACACCATGCTGAGGCATGCAAAGAGCACCGTCATATTTGAGATGTGTGAAGAAAGCCTTCTGCTCTGTTTGTTGCTGGTAAAGGCTTTACTGGAGCACTTTTTCATGTTTTGGCCACTGTATGTCAGGAGAAGTTAGATTATTGAGAAAGAGAGGAGATTTAAATTAAAAAAAAAAAAAAAAAAAAGGAAAGAGAAAACAAAACCCAGACCATTATCAGAAAGCCAGAAAACATGATTTGTGCAGAACAAGAACACAGAAGACCAGAGAAGACAACATGGAAAAGTGGCACCATGGTAGTTTCAAACACGTACAAAGCAGCAGCAGAGAAAAAAGGGATAAACTTTTTATCATGAGCACAATGGGTAGCAGGTAGAATCATGGGCCAAACTGAATTAAGGGGTTTTTATCTTGGGTAACAGGATAACTTTCTTATTCAGCAACTGCAGGGGTAATCTTTGAAATCATCTTCACTAAAGGATTTTGAAAACAAGATAGAACTTTTTGTTTGAATTGAAAGGGCATATTGATGGAGGAACAGACTAGATCATTGGTTGGGGTCCCTCACAGTCTTTTTACAACAGAGGGTTTTTAGGTTTGCTCCAGTTTTTGATGGACCAATGTGAGTTTGGGCAAATGACCACGTCCCTCTACTTATCAATGTTCCTGTATGTAAATACACAGAATAAAATTCTCATCCCTTTCCAGCGGAGGTGGAGGAGTGGGGGGGAATAGGGGGGAAGGACACCTAGAAAATCCGTGAAAATTTGTCTGATTATGGATCTGCTGGGATGGTGCTGGCTTCTGAAAACAGGAGATGATCAATCCTACTATAGATGGAGATAATATGGATCAGGGTCCTCCATTTTACCTCATTTTACCTCATTTTACCTATCCGCAGTAACCATAGAAAACAGGCTTAGCAGCCTAAACATTTGCCTGGTTTTAGCTTTAAAGTCTCATTTCCTGGGCTTGAACAAATATAGTTCCTATAAAAATTCCACCCATTTGCAGCAAAGCTAGAACAGCTTCAAGACCACAAGAGTGTACAGAAGCAACCAAGAGCAGGCATCGCTTTAACATTGAACCTGCACCAACAGCTTCTTGCTCGAAGGACAGGGGAAAAAAGTGTGTAAACACAATGAAAGGAGGATTGTTTATGTGCTACCCCCATAGTAGCAACCATGAACTCTGGCTGATTTTGCTTATCATCCATTAAGGGAAACAGCTATAGGTCATCTCTGTTATTACCTAACACTCAGGAGAAGCAATAAAGCTCAGCCGGAGGTGTCACACTGCAGCAAAAAGTAAAGCAAGTTCAACTCTCATTTTTGTTTTTCACTGCATTACTTCAGTTAACATAGTGCACTGTTAACATTAACTCCTGGCCATATATTCCTTTATAGATAGACAATCAATACTGCAACTGAAATATGATTTTGTTAAAACATCTAGGGGGCTGTACGCATTTAGCTTTCACACTATTTTCAGAAAATGAACATCAATATAAAAATAATGAGCCTCATAAAGTAAAGCCTAGTTCATGTGGCTGAGCTGGCTTTTAAGAAAGGGGGCAGAGATTTATACTAAAGGCATCACAAAAGAAACAGCTTAAAACTACATTCAGCATCTCTTTCAACCCCAGTCGAAGGACGTTCAAGGCCAACACTGAAACACAGTTTGCCTTTGCTCACTAAGGCATCCACTGGGGTGGCAACACTTGGCAGGAACACTTGGAAACACTAGCAAGAGGAAACTGCAGAAGAGCCTTTGACAGAAATACAAAATCACCTTTTATTCGGAGATTGCCTGAACAAGCTACATGCCTCGTTTTTGCAGTTGAGCTGCTTCTGCTTACAAAAGAGCTCAAGAAGTTCAGCAGTGCTGATGCCAGCAGTGGCAATAGAGGGAAAGTCCTGCCCCCCCTAAGTAAACCCAGAGCCTTGGACAGCTGTAAACACTGTTGTCTTATCATCTGCAATTTTTGTTTGATTTTCCCCAGGACAAAAACATTGGGGGTAGGGTTGGAGTCGAAATGAGGTAAAAGGGATCATTTCATCTCTTTGATAGCCAAGTGACGTAACATGAACCTTCACATGCTGCACCTCAAAAAATAAGGATTGTGGTCATGAAAGTGTGAGTGCCACATGCACTAGACAGTCAATGCTAAACTTCTTAAGACATAAGCTATATATCAAAGCCAAGAGAAATTAGGACATGTACATTGAAAATGATGCCCTCTCCGTCCCATGCCTATATTTGTCAGGATTTCATACTTCTCCTTTTTTTAAACCTTTCTGAAACATTTGTAGTGAATGAAGAGGTGACAGCATTCCAGAAAGTAATGTTGAAGCCTGTGTAACAGCTGAATGGCAGTAACCTAAATCAAAGCAGACAGGGGACAGGTCCCTTTAGAAGCAGATCCCTTTTAATTTATCTAAAGCAAGTCCCCCTCCAACACCTCCCGCTCTTTTCACAGGATGTCTTTATTCGGAAATGAAGGTACCAAAACACTTTCCTAAGCTGTGAACAATCTTCTGTTTATGGCTTTCTCTTTCCACTCAGGAGACATCATAGTCTCAGATGTCCTTAAGGAAAAGATGACCAAACATGGAGTTCAGTTGTGACATTTTGAAGCTACACCTCTGATGCAGCTCTGCTCAGATCTAAACGGGTACCAGCCCACCCGTGTTTCCCTTAGCAGAAAAACAGAGGTTAAACATGAGCATGTATCAAGAATTAGCAGAAGGTTCTTTAGATCAGAAGAGCTTGAAGCATACTGAACGTATCTACTCTATTGTAGATGTTCACTTGAGCTTGCTTTTTCTTTTTTGTGTGGGTGGCTGATCTGAATGTACAGAAACTTCCATTTGTTTCAAACCCAATAAAACGTGCTCTGGTATTTAAAAAAAACCCCAATTAATCATTTTGAGTTTTCAATTAGGGATGTGCATAAACTGAACAACTTGCCACCCCAGCCAGGCAGGAGGAGATGATTAAAAACCTTCTTTTTTTGCAGGTGTTTTACAGTTCCAGCTGGATTCTGCTTGCCTCAGGGAAAGTCCTTTCATCCAGCACATGTTGTGTTATGGGTGGATTATGTCATATCAAATCCCATTACCTCATCTCATGTCAGCTCCTGACATAATGCAATAGAACATGCTTGTGAGGTGCAGCTCAATGTAGCAGGATGTGTCTGAAATGTTTAAAAGATGCAGCATTGCCTGTACCTGTAGGCTGGTTTTGGGTGCTAAAGTGCCTCTCAGCAGCTATCTTGCTTGTGTCCTTCGCAAGAGAAAACTCTGACCTCACTACTTCTGCATGGACTCAAAAGCTGTTCTGAATAATCAAATATCATCGCCAAATCCATTTGGAGAGGAAATCAACAGCAAAAGTCCCCCTCTGACTTCAAAATTTTCAATTCACTGCACAGCTCAGGCACAAGGAGAAATGGTGATGGGTACAGAGATAAAGATGGAGGGAGGCTGCAGAAAGGCCGACGCAAACAGAAGTAAGCACAGAAACACAGGCATACATATCTCCTTCAAAAGGCAAGCCAAGCAACAGCCCAGAGCCTGATGAAATCTGGGAGGCTGGTCTGTCTGTTTAATATTTGTTTACATGTTTCCTTTCATTTTTTCATTTGCCCCAGAAAGGCAAGCTGCCAGGGAAAGATTTTAATCACTATCCTCTCTCATTTAAGAGTGTGTCTGAGAAGAAACTCCGGAGAGGATGGCAAGACTGCTCTCCTTTCCTGCTGTGAGCACAGGGAATGGATTCCGTTTAATCCTCAGTCCTGCTACTCCACAACATGTTCACCAGGTGCACAGGCACTGTGAACATGAAGCTCTGCCTCTGCCTACTTCCACATGTTTGCCAGCTCAAAATTTACCCTTTTCAGCTCCAAAATCAGGCACTGTGCATGTTCTTTCCCAAAACAAAAAGTGGGGGGGACAAAGCAGGACTGTACAGACCTCAACCTGTTTCCAGTAAGATCTAACTCAACACATATCTTTCACTTTCTCCCTTCACTTCCCAGAGCCGGGTCCAGGGTGCAAGTTGCTGCCTCCGTCCTATCTGGGAAGAGTCACTAGATCATTGCTAGCCCAGCTGCATGTAAGATTTGGGCACCAGCAGAGTTTGTGCAACATTGGTGATCTTCATGCAAAGACCTAAGGGATTAGCTCTTGGCTCAGGTGAGATTGCAATGGTAGGAGAGTAATAGTCAAGGCAGGCAGAAAAAGGCATGCACCGTTTTGGAATAACAACAGGATATCTTATCTCTCATCTCTTTAGTATTTTCTTTCAGTGGTCTTTAATACATCTTGTCGACAAGGATTCTTCTCTTTGGGTCCAGAACCAGGGCTGACCTACTGGCTCCTTCTTGTTGCTCAACTCCTATAAAGTAACTTTTATTCCCATAAAAGCTACTTCAAAATTTCTGAAGGTGGTTCTGCTGGTTTAGGGAGATGAGAAGGGTGACCCAAGATGGGAAAATGTCATGAGTTTCCATGGAGGTTCTTCCTTCCAAGCCAACAACCTTTACCATGCCTTACGCACCTTGCACGTCTTACAAATTCTCTGGATCAGGAGATGCAACTTCACTTATTTGTGCAGTATATAACACAACATGGCCCAATTGTTCCTGATTAGTCTGCAGCATAAATATTAAGTAGCAATGTTACGACCTTTTGTTCATGACACCACCAGGGTGAGGAGGATTTTGGCACAGGACTCATCCTGTGTCCTGGGAGATTTTCATTATACCCCTGATTTTCAATCATTCTACAAATGGCTAGCTTAAGAAATCTGATCATATTGAAAATCTGGATCCTTACCAAAGAGATTGAGTCTCCTTCCTATATCACACATAACTTATACACTCATGTCCTGTTCTGGCTGTTTTACAGCCACCACTAGCACAGCTCCAGAGAGGAAACTTAAGGCCTCCAGCAATGACTCAGCTTTGTGTTATCAAAGCCGTTCTCTAGGTCAGTGCTGCTGGCTAAAATCTGACCAGGTAGAAGCTGAGTTGGGCTGAGAACAGCAGAGACAAGAGCCTGGTTAGTAAGTGATGCTGCTGTGCAAAGGTTAATAACAAAGCTTCTCCCCACAGGCAGAACAAATACACCTAAAGTTTCTGCCACCTTTAAGTGCCTTGAGGTGTATGTCAGGTCTTATACACCATGCAAGGCATTTTTATGCAGATGTTCAAGAAAGCTCCTGAAGAAGAGCAATGTAGTGAGGTTAGCATGAGCCCATACCTGAACTAATCAGTTAAGACATTTTGTATAGTAATAACTTTCTTAATCATTCTTCGAGATACCTGTCTCCCATTTTTGCCTACACAGGGACACGATGAAACAGTCTGAGTGCAGAGGTTCACAAGACTTAGCATTCCATAAATCACATCCTCTCTGGCATACATTGGATTACTGCTGGTTGGGTAGCTTTGGCCAGCAAGGTCCCAAAATGGGGGACTTTATGAGAGAAGATGAACTGGAGGTGGAGCACACAAGAGATTAATATAGGTTGTAGCAGGTTTAGGGATAATGGGGAGAATACAGTAAGCTCAGAAGATTTACAGTTTTGGCCTGATATCCCAAACTCATCTGACCTTGCTAATCTTCTGCATTTCCACTATCACTTATGATAAAGAGGCCCATGAATTAGATGGAATAGTTTTACACACCTTTCAGTAGAAAAAGGTACGGTAATTTACGGAGTCTTTTCTTTCTAGTGGAACAGTAAGAGGCAAGACTATGGGGCTTTGACAGCTTCCATATAACATTAAAGCAAACAGTGAGATAATAGAAATCACATTTAACTGCCAATGAAGAAGAGAAAAGCCCTGCAGTTCTTATCTCAGCTTTATTGGTCCCTGTACAATGCTGTTAGCTTTTATTGTTGTTGATGCACCCAATGACCATTCCCATAATTTGTGTTGCATTGCTTATCACCTGAATGAGAAGGTGAGAGGAATCTAGGTGCATCTGAGGCACAGAAATTAAAGCATTTGGAAAGAGAAAGCACCACCACACACATGTTCTTGCTGTGTATTAGAACTGGAGTAAAATCTAGTGACATGCTTACATGGAAGGCAAGGTCCCTTGCACTTGACTTTGGGTACAAATCTAATCTATACATGTGTTCTCTTCTCAGTGCACAACAAAACTCTGTCATAATTTTCATGAAGAGCCTCCAAATACTCAAAAGTACTTTGAATTCCTGGCCTATCAAATCATAGAGTTATAACTCAAGGTCCTTTTCAGGCAAAATATCAAAGGTCTTGCGTGAGGACATATATAAAAAATCTTCCAGTGAGCACTGAGTGAGCCACCTCAGAGCTAAAAGCCATAGCTAGACCATTGTAAGTGTGCTAAACAGTCCTGCTGAGAAATGGGGCTTGTTAGATCGTGCACAGCACCTCACTAACATGCCCTTGGATGCCAGGTGAATCCCAAAGGTGGTCCAATTATTGAATTGCCTTGCACATATCAGGCCATTCTGTTGTGGTCGAAGGTAAAAGTAAACCAGGTATATAGGACAGGTAGCATTTCAGAGCAAATACATCTGAAATGGCAAGACAGCACAGCTCTCTTCTACCACAGTGTCACTAGTACCACAAAGGCAAATGGAGTAAGTTTTGAGCCGTCACATAACAAAACCAATAAAACCCACCACATTAGCAGGATATTTAGAATAAAGACTATCCTGCCCGTCTAAGACAGGGCTAACACCGCTCCACAAGGCCCCTTTTAACCTTTACAGCAACTGCCTTAGTTCAAACAGTAATCTTGCAGATGATTTCCTGAGGAGTCCCTGTTGATGGACTCATTTCCATTTAGACGCCAAAGCAGCAAAGCATCTATGAGCTTCATAATTTTGATCATCTTCAGCCCAGGGAGGCAGAGACAATTGTTTCCATTCAAGCAAGAAAAACACTTGAAATACCAACATGGGGAAAAACACTTAACTCTTTAAGCTCCCAATCAATGTCCAATGGCAGCAGTCATGTTTCACAGTCTGCTTTTAGAAATGATAGGCTGAAAGGTACTTTTTTTAGTGTAGGAACAACTGGAAGTGCTGAAGCACTGAACCAAGAAACCTTTGTTTTCACATATACAGGACATTGAAGAAAAAGCAAAGACTGTAATAGTGTGCGCTTGACAGCCCTAGTCATCACAAGAAGCTCCAATAACCTCCTATTGTATGGAAGTCTTTCCCCATTCCCACCTCTCCCCAAGCCATGTGCGCAACAATGTCCTAGAAGAGCTTTAGTCCCTACAGAAGTCATCTGAGACAAAGCAGGGTTTTGTAGTCCATGCTGTGGACTACTTCTCACGGTGTCTCACATCATTCATTACTAATGAAGTGACTGAAGCTACTGGAAGCTTAACTAACTCTATACTTGGGAGCCAGAGGTTTCTGACTGACTAATGACCCTTCCACTCACAGCCCTCAGCTACACAGTCCCACTAATATCTTTCATATACAAATGAGAACTACAGTAACTGTATGACCAGCCCCAAAAAAGCAGCCTGGAGCCAGGATTTTAACCCCAGTCATATTTCTTCACCCTTCGATACTCTTGTCTGCCTGGCTCTCCCTTACTCAGAGATGCTACAGCCCAACTAGTTCTGCTGGATTTTGAGACTTGATGACCCACAACAGCATTTGGCTCAACGATTTGTATTTCTGGATTAGCAAAGAGCCCACTGTGAGTCACCATACACACTAGACAGTACAGACCCAAAGTGTCATCATGGGATGTTTTTCCAGACCCAGTTGTCAGACAAACTCTTAAAAGCCTAAAGAGACAATCTGTACAGCACCTACATGCATATTTTTAGTATCTAATAAAAGGTCTGACAGGAAAGAGCTGAGTTGTCTCAGCTCTCAATAGTGTTCAAGGCTTTGAAAAATCAAGTGAATGTTGTAGGGCTGCTTGAATGGCTGATGTATGTCTCCTCTTTTGGGTGCTTAGTTTTAAAAGTGGAAGTAGAGTTGGAGGCATCAACATAAGGCAGCTTTGCAATATCTCGGCATCTCTTTATTTTAACTCTACAGCTGGGCCACCATGTAACTTGTCATTTAATGCTGTGCCTAGGCATTTTGAACAGTTACCTCCAGGTTAGCAGGAGTGTACCAGCTCCATATTGATCACTTGTCAAATATCATGCACATGGATCTTCAGCTGGTTAAGAAGCATTTCCTCTAAAAGTCAATATTTATTCATTAACAACCTTTTAGCTGGTTAATTGAAAGTGACAGGATGCATTTTGCCTAACAGATTGCGTTTTACTGAGTAATTTCTAATTTACAGTAAATATGATTGAAAATAAAAGTTCATTTCTGGTATCAGTTTAAAAATGGTTTGTGCTTCCAACAATTGTACCATAGGGAACTGCTGTGCATGGATTTTTTTGCGTGTGTGTGCATGTTTTTTGAATTGCAGCAACTTAGACAAGTTTGTCTCTTAATTCTGGGTATCAGAGCAAAGGGACCTTGTAGTGAAGGTGACAGCAAATTGTGTTAAAGAGTGATTAATCTGCTATTTCACCTTCTGGCCCTCTCTTAAACAGGATTAGATTTATTTTTTTTCTTCCCTCTCCCTCCCTCTGGCATTTCTTATACATTTAAAAACCTAAGCACCTAGGGGTTAATATGCTCCAGATAACAGTATCACAGAGATTTAAAAAACAAGTCAGATGGAGAGAACTCTGAACAACACTACTTGCATTGTGGAAACACTTACAAATGGGCACAGAAAGGAATAATAGGTGCAAAGAGATTTTATTCCCTCAGTAACAAAGGCATGTGGCTTGTTAGCATGCTGAGTTCCTGCCTTCCTCTCATCTCTTCTCACTCTTGAAAGTGAAGAGCACGATCCCTTTCGCTTGAAGTGTGCATTACAGAGCAGAAGAGAGACTGAAGCTTCCCAGACTGTATTCCCAGGCCAATCAGACCCTTGTGGGCTGGGAGAGCTGCTCTGAAGGCTGACTCTGTAAGGTACCCTCATGAACTCCGTTTTATTGTCATCCAACAAGGTTATACCCATGTGCTCCATTTCCAAATAAATCAATAAGGGGGCAGCACCTCTCCTGCATCTGCCACCCACATTGCAAACTCACCCTCAGTTTTGGATGTCTGTTGGCTCATGTATCAAGGAACAAGAAAGTGTCTAGAGCTTAATCACAGGAAAAAAGTCCTCCCAGGAGGCAGGTACCAGCTGAGAGCTCACTCGCTCCCCAGTGGGGAGCAGGGGAGTCCTATGGCCCAATACTCATGGGTGGGCACAGCAGAGTGCAGCCCATCTTAAGTATCTAAAAGTCTAACTGCGACATATTCACCCTTGGCCTCATTTACAGCCAACAGCAAGACGGGAAGTGATCTCATCCTAAAATAAGCATCTAAGAGAGGTCAGAAGAACCGCCCTCTAGAAAAGGCTGTTTTTCTCCACGGAGAAAATGTAAAAGGATCCTGGAGTGATTGTTCCAGTGAACATAAAAGAAACCCACAATTGCCAACTTTAAAATTAAGCACCTCTAAACTTTGCCATTGAAAGTGTATCTAAAGTAGATTAAATGACTCCTGCTTTTAATTGATCAGTTATCCCACTGAAGTCCTTTGAAGCCGACCATAAATTTATCAGGCAGTTCCCATACGAGGCTCAGCTGCAGAGGCAGAAGCTACCCCCAGCTGATGAAGTGGGCAGATGTACCTCCGATTACAGATAGTTAGCAGATCAGCGCAACAAAAAGATTACATTTTTAACTGAGATATTCCTTGGAGTCACAGCCATGCTTTTTGATCTCCGTAAGAATGGATAATGAACTATGAAGATAATCCATGAACAACATTTAAATACCAGGCAGATTTTTTTTGCAATTTAATTAATAACCACTTTGTGGTGTGGGAGGGAAGACATAATATAGTTGCAACAGCCTTACATTTCAGCAGAGATTGCTTAGAAATCACTTTTTGACAATCTTACCCATGTTAAGACAGCAAGCACGTATCAGGGAATGCAAGGGGGTTAGTCTGCTATAAGACACCTTATCCCCTGTTTTCTGGCCAGGTTTCTAGGAGTTCGCTTTCTTCCAAGAAAGACAGACAGAGGGAGAAGGTTGTGCTATGCAAATCATAGGAGCATTTTACCCATCCATATCCACTCCCATATCCCCATCACATGACCACTAATATCAGGAATGTACCAAAACAAGTACTTTCTATGTATCAATCCTACAACAGGGTAATATTTTTCAAGCAGAGTTTCATCCGTCTTTATCCAGGTCCTATTAGATTTCACCATAAATCTCTGTGATTTTCTGGTAGATTTGTCAGTAAGTGAAATTATAAAAGCCAAGATACTTTCTTCTTTCTTTTTTTTCTTTTTCTTCATTTTTGACCAATGTTTTATTTCCTCAATTATTTTTTAAGATAATCATAGAATCATAGAATATCTGAAGCTGGAAGAGTTCTGTAAGGACCATTGAGTCCAACTCCCTGCTCCTTCCAGGACTACGTAAAACTAAACCATATGACTAAAGGTGTTGCCCAGGTGCTCCTTGAACTCTAATAGGCAATGTTTTCATTAATTGTGATCTCAAAGGAAAATAAAATCATATTGTCATTCAGTCCAAAGTATCTCTTTTCCTTCTATTCCAGTCACTCACACCAGCAGAAAATAAGACAACTCTGTCTGGCTGTAACCTGCAAGCATCCACAGTTCACATCTCCTACAGCAAAGCTGATGTTTTCACCCTTCACCTAAGAGTGAACCATCAAGTTGCTGTTATGAATGAATGGAGGGAAGAGCTAGATGCTCCTCCCTTGGCGTTTTGGGGTCTTACAGAGGAAGAAGAAGAAGATGAAGTACTGGCACTCCAGACCTTCAAAACAACTCTTTCAGGACCTTCAACAATAGGTAGGAACTTACCAGTGCTGTTTATCAAAATTTTTTTGTGAACATTAGTAGGTATGTTCCAGTAATCTGCTTCTTCCACTGACACCCAGAACATGCCTTCTGCCTTGTCACCAACATTACCCCATCACAAAGCCAACATCCAGAGGTGTCCCCTCCAGGTAGCAAGGGGCATATGTCAGCTTTTGGGGTTGAAAATTTGTACCTTTTAGGATTGTTTCCACTGTGTGAATCCCAGAGATGGGCAAAGAAATTCTTCACCCTTCCTGGGCATCCAACCTTTTCAATCCACCTCTTACTTTATGATCCTACCTAATACAATACGGGGATGGTAACAGAGATAAATATGTTAGTCTTATAATCAACTTTTGCTTCAATACTGAGAAGGTCTATTTCAATATTTTGTCTCTGGAACAATCCCCCTGAAATCCTGTAATACTCGTGGTACAAGGTCCTGTGTGGACTGACAACCTGACAACCTCATTCAAGGACACTGGTAGCTCGAATAGTTATTGCAGTATCTTTTATGGATCAGAAGACAAGCAATGCCATCCTTCCCGTGTGACATTACAGGGTGGGGAGCAGTATGTTAAAACAGCACGTTGGGCTCAGCAGAGAGTAGTATTGCTGCCAAGTACCACAGCTCAGCCTGGAGACAGACCACTTTTGTTTTAAATCTCTCTGGCTACACTTCCTTCAGGATGATGCAATCCTCAAAGCAAATTAGTATACACAGGAATCTCCATTGCATTGGAATATGTCATTAGAAATAGCTATTTGTAACAGTGTTTTACCACAGCTATGACAGAGTCAGCAAGTCATCTGAATACAGAGATGTTGTTCCTCTGCAGTAGCTCAAGCAGTGCCGGAAATCCAGACCCTGAGAATAGTCTTTGTGTCTTTGTTGTTCTTTAAATGCCCTCAGTATGGAAGCGGAAAAAGAAAGAGAGCATGGGGAAAGGCTGTTCTGATTGCAGACCAACCTGAGCTGAAGGTTACTGCTATTTTGCCCTGTTTAGATTGGTCCCATTGTACAAGCAAGATTAAGCTCCGGAGTCTTTAAAGAGGTCTGAAGAAGTGAAGTTTTGTTCTTGGAAATCCCTACCTCTCCTCTCTCCAATTCCTACAGAAGAGATTACTGACAATCCCCCGTTTAGTGCACTAGCATGAGACTTGGGAGACCCAAGTTCAGTTGCCACAGCCACAAATGTCTTGCGTGACCACTGGCAAGCCATTTAGGCTGGCTTTTTAAGGCTGATTTCAACAGAAGAATATGTCCGAAGACCTGAGCTTCAGCCGATGCCTCAGTTGGTCATCTTCAAATGACTTCTACTTTCTCTGGCTGCAAAATGTATAATTAAGTTATGATGGTCCTCAACAGGAATCTCAGCAGTCAGGTAAGAAGCAACCCTAATGGGGATGCTAGTAGCTGGCACAGACTTTGAAAATATCAGCATAAGGAAGACAGTAGACATATGAGTTGTCAGCTCCTGATTCACTCTGGTTTGTGTCAAACAGACTCTCTCCAGAGTTTTCTTAAACAGGACAAACTGCTTCACTAGCAAGCCGCCGAAAAGGTTGCTTTTCTCTTGATATTGATTACTTTTCCTAGAGCCTGGAGAGGAGTCATCATATCCAGAGGAAATTAGAGGGAGGTGGGAATGTGTTGTCAACAGATCTGTAAGACATTAGGAAAAACTGCTTGGGGAAAAAAGCTGACTTGTATTTCTTCTTGGAAAGGTTATCAAGATTAGGAGTCTTGGGAAAGCTTCATTAAAGTCAGTAGGAAAAATTACAAGTGGGGAAATTAATTTGGGCAGCAAGAAATTAATCACATGCAGAATGAGACCTTAAAGTCAGTCAATAAGACTCCAAGAGAGAGGTGCTGGTACTGTTCACCCCAGCTGAAGGGGTGCAAGAAGTCAAGGGCTGGGAAGGTCTCTGTTATGTGGGATAATGAGGGGCATGCCCTCACTGCTGGTGCACACCTTTTGCCCTGCAGACATACAGATAGCTGCGGCACTTGGAAATGAACCTGCAGATCAGGAACCAGGGGAAGGCAAGTCTGCCCCATAGTTTGGATGAGGTGTGCAGTGCTTAATTGGATACGTGGTCACCATAGGTCAAGGCCAGTTGCAAAACTGCTCTTGCCAAGAAATGAAGCAGTATCTTTGGAGGATAAATCTCTCTCCCAGAGTGGGGCTACACAAGATTGTTTGGAAGCAGAACTGCAGCAAGTTGGTCAAGATATGAGTCTTACCAAGTGCAACTCACTGATGAACAGACACAGTGAAAACACCCTGCTCAGGGGAAGCAAGCTGGTGAAAATATAAACATTTAACTTGGGAACGTACTGTGTGCATTGAGTGATGGGGCAGGGGGTTGTTTAAAAGTCAGACAGACTGAAGAAATGCTGACTGACTTGCTCTTCTTCATGAAACTACTGAAAAAGCCAGAGGTTAGGATGCTGGGCTCATGACACCTCACAACCCAGAGCAGGGTCTTGAATGTAATCCTTGTAGCTCTAAACCAAGTGTCCTACACATATTGTTTCTTAGTTGTCAGGAGTCAGCATCCACATGTCCCTTTCCTATTTTCTATCATCCTTGTCTCGAGAAATTCACCCTTCAAAGGTCTCATTGACGTTTATTTGTTTCTGGGAAAAATTTTGTTTTGAAAGATGGGAGGTCTCCTGAATGGTAATTTCTTTGAAAGATTCCCATTAAGATCAAATCATAACAGAAGTAGGGAAGAAACTGCATTTTTAAAGCACAAATAGACTGCGTGCCTTCAGAGAACCCCTGAAGATGTATATTTCTCCTGGGTTTTCACAGCACAAAATGAGCGAGGACCAATGCACCACTGCATGTTACTAAGGCCCCATTTTAGCTGGATTTTCTGCCTAAGCCTGTAGCAGCTTCTCTATCCTAGGTGGAGTTTAAAGCAGCAAAAAATGTAAGAATAGAAGATGACCTTAGGTTGCTCCTGATCATTTTCTCAGGGGATTATCAGTTATAAATAGAGCATCCCTACTAGTAAAATACCAAAGAGGCCTTTTCTTCCCAAGAAGGGCAAGAGAAGACCTGTTCATTCCAGGGCAGGATCAGGCTGGACACAGTGACTGACACCAGTGGAGCTGGCTTATACCAGCTTGTGAGCCACATCTGTGTGATGTTCTAAGAAAAGGCACAGGTCAGACGACTCCCCTCTTTTCATCTTTGTGATTTCTAGCACTACCTAAAAAAGAATTTGACACCAAAGAGGTGTGAGACAGCACGTCAGAACAGAGGCTAATTTAGGATAATTTGGGGCTGGTTTTTGCATATTCAGAAAGAAAAAAAAATAAAAATAAAAAAGGAGTTCATCCTGGTCTGTTAAGTTTCTAGGTAGCTCTGTTCTGGCAGGGCACCATAAATCACCCAGCACCCAAGTGCAGTGCTGGGAAAGCACTGGCATCTCAACGCCCTCTCCACCACTTAGCAGGATCAAAAAGCCATATGCTCTGTCACCTTCCACTTCCAGATTCACATACTCAAAAATGAATGGGGCAAGCCTGGCAGAATAAAATAAAGATTTCCATTTGCACCACAGGTTTGATGGCTTCTTCTGAAGAGATGCCAACTCTCTTCTTGGGCAACCCAGTTACTTCCTCAAATGATTTTTGTACATTTTTGCCTCATATGTGCATGGGAAGTGATGCCCGTGAGCATGCACAGTTAGGAACGGACGCTAAAAGCCTTTTCCCCCAAGGCTCAGGTATTGCATCATTTCTTTGGCCTGACTCCTACCTGCCTTGTGCTCTCCAGCCAGCTCCTACCTCTGTGTAGGCATAGGGAAAGTTGCTAGGCAGCTCTTTATGTTCACAGCAAATCCCAGCTCTGATCCAGGAAATCTACAAGGGACAGGGAGCTCTGCCCTCTGTTTTGCAGGGCACCAAGAAACCCAAGTTGTACAGAGCTGGACAACATGGCTTCTTTCCAGTTCCTCCTTGCAAGGCTGCTGCATGCTACAGAGAGATTAAGACGACAGAAGTACAGGTAGCTTTGTTTAAAAAAGAGAACAAACAAGCAAAACTGTTTGCAAAAGCTACTTTTGTCATGAAAGAGGAACATAATTAACAGCCCTTTATGTGGCACTGAATATGGAGAGTAAATGAGCACCCTCTGATCTCCAGACTTTTGTGTTTATCTCTCTGTTTTGTTACTACTGGGGACAAGAGTTGCTTTTCTCAACAAGCAGAGCCTTTCACAATAGCAGGCAATTAGTCAAGGGGCCCAAAAGGATCGAAACTTGTCAAGGGAAACTCATTTATACAGTCAGGTGATTAAGCCACATGATAGCAGCTGAACACTACAGTGGCCTATTGAGATACGACTGCACGCTTGTCACATGCCCTCGGTGTTGTTGGGAAATCACTATTTTCAGACATCCCCTTTCCCTTGCAAGAAACCACAAAGCGCAGCAAGTAAGTTTGCAGGAATTGTGTGCTGGGTTTGGGGTGGGATGAGGAGACTGGCACTCACCTGCTGCAGGGAAGCGATGCTGCACAGTCCCTGCCTGGGAGGGGAAATGGATTCATGCAGCGACGTTCCCCGTGATGGCTCTCAGAGTAATTGCCATGACGTGTCTCGCTTTAAGAGCCCTTTTCCTGGTAAGATTGCGCATCTGTTTATAAATATTACCTATAAATAAGCCTCATGCTATCCCATGTGAGCTGCCCATGAGCTATAATTAGGGCTGTGATGAATCCGCATTGTTATGGACATGCCGGACACCAAATATCAGGCCTTAAATTTCCAAGGATACCAAATGCAAGTGTGGCAGATCAGACACCCTATCCTATTTGTTGAAAATAAATGTCTTATTTACATTGCTCTGGTTGTAATCTCTGTCCCCAAGCCGCTATTATTAACTAACACGAGTTTTCTCACTGAGCTGCATCAGATAGACACAGAGGAGACAAAGATATTCGGAGTGGCAGGAATGTCACGGGAGAGGCAGGATTAGAAGCACACTTTATTCAGAGAACTATTTTCAAAGCCTGTGGACATTTAGGCTTTTATTATCTCCCTAAGAGCAGCACAGTTTCTCTCTGCCTTTAGACACCAAGGTGCAACCAGCTGCTATTGCAGTGTAATTCCCTGTATTCAGAAAGCACAGGCAGTTTTCACATGCTGAAATGGACATGATATTCTGCAGCACCCAGCACTGATATAACTCTGTTCCCTCCATGCACAGCTGGTCCGTTTCCACCATGTCTGAGCCCACCTCCAGGCCAGGTTTACACAGCACCAGTCTGGTCCACACACAGTCCTGCACTTACTAAACTCTGCTCCAAAGGGCTCTGGCAGGGGAAGAGCACGGACCCAAAACCCCATCCATACAGGCTGGACAAAGAAAACCCAAGCACAGCTCTCCATAAGCATCATAGACATGTTGAATTTAAGCCACCTACTGCTGGTGACATGGACTAAAGTTGGAAGAATCAGAAGTGTTGTCATGGTTTGTAGCTGCCTATGGGTGCAACCACCATCTCACAACACAGACACCAGCCCTGAGCTTCTCCCCGGGGCAGAAGTAAGGGTAATTTTGAGCATTTTCCAAAGAGCCACTTTTACCTGCTGACATCAGGATCTGAAGCTGCAGCATCAAATGGGCAGTGAGAATTCGTGCTGCAGGTACCTTCCCACTGTGTGCCAAAGAGACTTTCCTCGGAGATAGTTTAAAACTCAAGGCTGACTATTCTTTGCTTTGGGAACCATCCCAGTTAAAATGGTCTGTATGAAAGTAAGCAATGAGCTTAAAGGCTTCCCATCTGTGGACATGGCTTGAGCTCTTCCTCACAAAAACATATCCCAGGGAAGCATTCCTGGCCAGGGAAGAGTACTTCTAAGTACAGTCATAAAGATGGAGAAAGCCAGGGTTTAAACTTGCCTTTGCCTTTGTGTCTGCAAAACGTCTAACTGCATGCATAAGCACCTTGTTTGCGCAGGCAAATATGGATTTAACATGCACAGCCAGGCTCAGTGAAGTAATTTTACAGTCAGTATGTACGTGCCAACCTCGAAAATCTGTCCTCAAACATCCTTTAGATTCCAGAGTTTATCCGTCCAGGAGTCAAAGCAACTTCTGTATTTGCACTTGTCATGAAGTGCCTCCTCGGCAGAAATGAGGCAGAACCAATTTCACCCTTTCCTTTTTATTTGGCTGGACTTGGAAAAGCTTAGAGCTGGAAAAGCTCTTCACCTGGGAGCTCCAAGCTCTGGATGAAATGCTGCTCTAACACACACAGAGACAACAGCAAGTAGCTTTGAGAAGCTGACTTAAAACCTGCCTTGCCAGCCTGGGGCTCTGTCCACAGCTGAAGGTATGCAGGTATTCCAGTGGGACGTGCAGAAATGTAGGGTATCACAAGCTGTGCAGGCTGGTGGACGGCAGGTCAGGCTGAGGGCATGGGGAAGGTTTTCTCCATAGCTCATTTTTAAAATGCCTTGTCATGCACAACCACCCTCTAGCTGTGGTAACAAGTCACCAAAGGCCATAAGAGGCCAGAGCAGCAGGTAGGTATTTAGGCTAAACCTATACAGCATGTTTTCATATAGTCTGTACTTCTGTCCTTTATGGTCTTTCCTTTCCTTCCCGTAACCTTCCTCCCACTCTTATCACCCTCCATCCCATTTTCTCACTGGAGAGGCTCAGGAGGCTATTAATATGTATTTCTTCACCCCACCTCTTACTTTCCCAACTGCCTCAAAGAGTCAGAGACTAGGAACCCCAAATGCAGCTTGAGTTGCCCTTGCAGTAACAATGCTGAGCCAAAGGCATCAGTCTCATGATGGAGGCTATTGGGTAACCAGTCCAGTCCAGCTTGTGGTTGCTGTAGTGCAACCTCACTGACTTCTGTGCAAGCAGATCATGGCCTTCGACATAAAGCTTGCACAACCATATGTATATTCTCCCATGCTAAACAAGAAGAGAAGAAAGAGACAAAAGATCCTATATTGATGACTGGTTATTGACACTGAAACACTGACATCACCAGAGCATGTTATTTAGGATATTCAAGCTCTGGACAACTAGCAAAAGGGATGGTAATAGCCCATTCTGAATTGATACAGTCTGTTCAGTCAATGCTAACATAAAGCCAAATTCAATAAGGCTTCTTTCTTCAGCATGACTAAAGCTTACATCAGGCAAAGCATTACACACTGAAAAGTAAAACACCCAGGACAGAAAGGGTAGATAAATCTGATTGGCCTGAGTCATTACATTGAGAGATGAGGTACACTGCTCTGGACCTGGCACAGCTTCAGATCTTAGCTGAAGACCACAATCAGCTGAGGAGGCAGTCAGGCACCCTGCTGAAGTCAGTGGTGCATCTACCATTAACATTAGTGGAGGCAGGATTTCACCCTTCTTCTCCTGAGGGTTGCACAAAGTATTCACAATCAGCTGTTGGAAATCCCCTCATACAGATTTACTTTTTCAACTGTCAGAGCCAGGGCAATCCAGCTTGAAGCATCTAGAGCTGGTTTAACTCCAGAAAGCACAAAATGCCTCTACTGGGACAGGGCCTCTAACAGGCCGTCGGAAAATTAATACCACCCTGAAATTACTAACCACTGTGGACCGCATTTTCCATAACTCTTCTCAGATCAACTGCCCAATTTACAGCAAATGATCCAATTCTAGAGGAAACCAGCATATTTTTCTCATTCCCTTGAAGATCATACAGTCTGTGTTCAAACTGTGGCTAGTGGGAGTTTTCGCGTTTAAAAATACCCGTCCCCATCCTCTCTCACATACATGCACGGCTTGTGCATGATGATCATTTATTAAAACTCCTCACACGGAGGCGAGTGGCTGTTCCAGACGAATTGTTGCAGAAGAGCTGGTGATGGAGGAGGTGAGCGCATACCCACGCCACCGTTGGAGGTGTCTGCTGAGCTGTGCATGGTGGGTGGGATTTCTCTCCCTCCTGGGCCCCCATTTCTTGGAGCAGCGGCAGGAGGAATCTCACTGGGGCTCCATTGTGGTCCTTATGTTCTTCTTCCCAGTTACCATCTTGTTTGCTCATGTTATTCTGCCTCTTAGTTAATGATGAGCTCCAATGTGGTTAAACAGTGACACAGCCAATGATACTGACTACAGTGATATATTTTTATTATTTCTTTTGTACAGCGCTTCAGTTACAGTCGTTCATATTATACCAGGAATCAGTTTTAAACACACTCCAGGGTCTCTTCTTCCTATTCACTACATCCCATTAATGCATCCTGAAAAGGATTCTCATATGCACGCACTTTCTGTGGTTACTATTTTTTGCTCTTTCTTCCCTTTACCAATCTGCATCTCTGCATCCTGCCGGGGGATTAGAGCCATTGTTGCTATTTAAAACAGCTTCGCTTTGGTGTGTGCTCTGAAGGCTGGATGCTGGCCCATCACTTTCCCACCTGCTTGGATAGTCTCTGCTTGGGACTGAAATCCCTCATTATGTCCTTCACTTCAATGACATGGATCTGCCAGGGTATCAGGGCCATAAATAATAGGCAACCCGTGTGGTCCTGCCTCTGTAAGCACTGAATCAGTGTGGCCTTTGAATCAATCCAGTTGCCCCACTGAAACTGAGAAATGATACTTTTGTCTCCACTATCGTATAGTGGGTGGGCTTGGTTTCTCCTCTATCTTACAGCATTGGTCCTGAACCACACAGGTACAAACAGAGCAACTCCACTGACTGAGCCACATCTTCACTTCCAGCTGTGCTCACCCTAGCGCAAGATCTGGGATGGGAGTTTGATGGTTGAGTGGATAAGAAAATAAAAATCAAGAGAAAAGTTTCAGCCTCTTATATATCTATATATTATATGTATCAGATATAGGGAGGAAACCAGCTTCTGTGCAAGTTCAGCAAGACTAACCTCCACCAGCTGTGACTCCTCTCTTATTCAGCTCCCTCCAGCCTGCACACAGAGGAGATGCAAATGGGGCTGCCTCATCTTTATGCCACCTGAACATTAAGATGACAAGGCAATCTCTGATTTCAAGACTAAATCACCTCTCCATCCTTTTAGTGTTGCTGGAGCAGTTTAAAAGATAGATCTAGGTGCTTGGGTCCAGCCCATCATGTTCAATGGAGCTGCATCCATTTGCAACCATGCTGCACTTGACTCCTGTAAAACACATCGACATGGGGAATAAATGAGTTTCTATAGGTCTTGGAGTTGTACACAAATGCACAATGATCTCAGATCCATCTGCTCCCCAAGGCCTGAAAGTGAAATCTGCTTCCAATCTTATGTTTTATGCTTATTGCTGTCATGCTGTTTATACACCCGAATGCTGCACATTCTCGTTTTGTTTAACATAAACAACAACTATGCACCGTCTGCTGAAACTTTGTCAACTGCCTCTTCCTTCTGTCTGGATAATGAAAAGACACAATCTAACAAATGCATCTTATTCTAACTGTTTGCTTCCAGACGTAATACATCAAGCCTGAACATAAGAAATAAAGGGGAAAAAAATTAGATGGATTTGGTTTCAGTAGGTGTAATTCAGCTTAGCTTCATGGAAGTCAGTAGAACACCACCAAGCAAGCACAAGCCAACAACCTAAACCAGTTCTTCATCCGTTTTAATCCCATTCCAGAGCTTACCAACATGCCAAGCCAGTCTTATGCCTCATGTACAGACATCGGATTCACCGGGACAATGTTCACTTTTAAGAAGCTAAAGCAAGACCTATGTGTGGGACAACTTTCCCACACCTACAGTGTTAAACCTTCCTCTGATACATCCAGTTGTGGGCTGCATGGACCTTGTCCAGTGCAGAAATATAGGATACTGTGAAACTTTTAGCTACATGATATTTGAAGCTTTGAACGCACATAGCTATTCAGCCCTGTGATACATCCAGTCAACACATCTGCAGTGGCCAACACCTCTAGGGGAGCTGAAGATATTGTTCTTCACAGAGTTTCCATTACATCCAAATGTGCCATGCGCTGTGCTAGGCACTCTGCTCATGATTAGACTCAGCTGTAGTAATTCCTCTCAAAAAGTGAATTTTTTTCTAAATCAATGCTCTTATGATCCTGGCCAGGATTTGAGAAATGATGTGCAAGGAAAAAAAGAAAAAGAAAAAAAAAAAGACAACTATTGGGCTTTTATTTTCTTCTGGACATCATAACTGCAAGAATGTCAGTCCCATCCAAACAAAATGTCATTGCTGATCCCTCAACAAAATGACATCCAGTTCCTCAGCTGAGGCTGCAGAACTTTCATGAAGAACAACAGAAAATACAGAAAACGGAAAAAGAGAGAGAGGAGACATTGATAAACAGATTTTAAACTCACAACGTGCACTCCTGTTATAAAACATATGTATCATCTTAGCTTCTGTCATACTAACTGTGCCAAATTCAGGGAGAAAAAAAAAATCCATTAAAAAGCTCAGCAAAGTCCCATCCAAAAATACAGAGCCTCAAAACTTTTGATTTGGCTTTTTTTTTTTCTTTCTTAACTCACATAGCTGTGTAGTTGCAAGAAAACCAGATGCCTAAAATTATTTTCACCCTGCATTTATGTATCTTCTAATGGCTGAAATTGGCAAAAGGACATGGATTTATGCAGGTCCCCTCATTTACTTGCCCACAACCTTCTTTCCTGTAGGATTTGCTCTGAAGCTGCCCTCTGTTGTCAATGCTCAACCCTTAGGTCTCAGGTTCCCCCTGCTAGAACCTACCAATCACACTAGTTCTACCATTCTTAGTCCAGAAATCAGAACATCCCTGTGGCCAGAGATACTCACCTAAAGGACATAAGGATGCTCCCTGGTAACTGAGCATGAGTCAAATGCGCACCTCCACTGACACAGGGTAAGATCAAGCTTGGTGCCTTGTTGCTGCAGCATCCCCAGTACCGTCTCTGTGCACGGATCCAGATTCCTACTTCGCCAGTGCACTGCACAAACCACTGTCTTTGGCTTACCACAGCCTCTAGGCAGATTGCAGCAGAATTTAAACATCTGCAATGGATGGAAAACAAACAGGAATGGGCTATCAAAATGTTTCACAAATATAGAAAGACTCAGGAGTGAAGGGGAAAGCAACAGCATAAAGAGTCATAGTAATATTAATTACTGTTATTGATAGCTAGTAAATAATCAGTAAAAAATACAGCATTACACATAGCTCTTGTCTGAGCTCTTTGATCATTTCATTTCCATTTTTGAATAAAGAAAAGCTTATTTTGCTATTTCAGCTTCTGAACCAATCCAAGACATATGCAGGGATGCCACACGCACAAAATAAAACACACACACACATCCTCCACCAGAGACAACCTGACATTTTCCAAACCTTAAAAAAAAAAAAGACAAACCGTGAGTTTATCCTGAATGTGGGCGAGTTCTCATTTCACTGAGACAACTTTCTGGTGAAGATGGCTAAATAATCAGCTGGGAAACTAAAGCCACTAAAAATCAGCTCACTGAAGGATTTCAGAGGCCCCGGATTTGACATAATGCACAATATATCCATGCAGTTCACTGCTCTGGTAAATCATTTGGTGAAGTGCTGGAACAAGTTGCCCAAGGAAGTTGAGAATGCTCCATCCCTGACAGTGGTCAAGGCCAGGTTGGACAGAGCCTTGGGCGACATGGTCTAGTGGGAGGTGTCCCTGCCCAAGATGACCTTAAGGTCCTTTCCAACCCTAACCATTCTATGATTCTATGATCTCTGTAAGCCACACGTTCAAGGCAGAGTTGGATATTTCAATAATAAGAACAGCAAGGGCAATAAGAGCAAGGAGTTAAAAAAAGACCTGCAGTTTAGTAGGGATATAAAACTCCTTGCTTGGAGGGATAGGTGAATGAGAAGAAAGTAAAACAAGAATTTCTTGTTTCTCAGAGAGAAACAAGAAAAGTTTATCTCTGAGTAAGTTATTCTGTAACAGCAGGGCTTTTAAGCATCTGCCCTGAATCAGAAAAGACCAGTCAGGCTGTGGGATGGGCATTAAGGTGGCCTGGATGATAGATTGTACATCCAGTTTGCTGCCTTTCACATTCATCTCAAAAGAGAAAAATAATGTAGGTGGAAGCCAGGAGCCTGTCTCTCAGTCTTCCGCTTCTATTTCCAGGTATGTGTAAGAGTTGGTCCTTCTTTTGGCTAAAACCTCTGTCTGCTGAGGCCACCGGGGAAGCTCAGTCTATGGCATGGGGCATTGATTCAGACACGCAGGGACAGGCTGATGTGAGGTTTCATGCAGGATGCATTCACCAGGCTGCTAAGGTTTTACAGCAACTGGTGCTATGCACGCACGTTCCCCGTGCCCCACATCTTGAGCTCAGAGTCAGAACATGGTGAGGTCAGTTCCTGAGACAGCAGCCACGGGGCTGGAAAAGAAGTGGCAATAAAGGAGCTGATTTTATCATTAAAGCTCCTGTTGAGGGCTGTGTTTGCTGGCAGCAGCACAGTTGCATTGCTCATGTCTGGGAGTGTTGGGAATGACAAATTTTCTGCAACAAAAACTCAGCCTGAGCCAATGTGAAGAGCAGGAGAGGGGCCATACATCCAGTCTGGCAGCTGACCCACCTGGAGATGACCTCAATTCCATGCCAGAGTTCAGAGAGGAGAGTGAGGGATGTGATAATCAGGCCCCATGCGACAAAAAAGAAGCATGGGGGGGAATGATGCACTGAGACAAAGCAGGCATGAGATAAAGGACCCCAGCTCCCCTTTTCCCTGTTCATTACAAGGAACAAGTGGCTGACCAAGGTGAGCAGGTGACTGTGGAGGGAGGAAGGAAATGCACTGTGGGAGTCCTGCTGGGGTGAGCAGGCGTGAGTTTTTTATCTGGGGTGAAGCAATTGCTGAGAACTCCCTTGTGTTTGTGGCATTTTGTCACAATGAATATTTAATCAGACCAAAGCGTGCCTGGCAGTTTGCAGACACGTTCCCCCTGCCACGGGGCTGCTTGAGAGCAGTTTCAATAAAAATAAAAGGTATTTCTGAGTCTTGGCGATGCTCAGGTATAAGGAAGCTGCTGCTAGGACGTAGGTGACTGTTTTACATGTGAAAGGGCTCTGTGAATGTATGTCTACAAGCGTGAAGTTTGGGATATTACTTGCTCTGGAAGAAAGCCCCTGGGAAGCTTCATTACACAGAAAACCTCATTGGTCTTTCTGGTCCCACAGTAGGGAACACGGTAGCCAAGGTTAACATTGTCCTGCAGAACTAGATGTGGCTGTGGGGATCAAACATCAATATTCCCAGTAACCAGAATCCAAATCTGGCCACAGTGGGGCTGGTTTTGCCTTGAACACATTAATGCCAGCTTTTCACATCCATCAGCCGCATCCAGCCTTTTCAAACCAGGATCTTCAGAAACATGAATCTCTCGTCGTCCTCCTGCTGCCCTGAAATGCATCCAGCCCTGAACCTCCCAGCACTGAGGAGAGCAAACAGCATGCGTCTGCAGCCAGCAAAATTGCATCTGCCAACACTAGCCTAGCTGAATCCCGTGCCAAGGGCAGCCATCATCCCAAGGATGAAGGGCTTGAAGCCTCTGCTGGCACCTGAGCTTTGCCTAGGCTTCCAGAGAAATTCACCCATAGCAAATCTGGCAGCGCAGGACAGATAACTTGACTCCAGGTGACTGCAATCACTCTCAGGAATCACCAGCTTTGGACCAGGTGCCATAGAGGGGTAAATTTCAGGCTGCCCTTTTGCTTTCTTTCATTCCTTTTCTGGAATTAGAGATGAAGGGAAACATCTTCTTCAGTGAAAAAATACATTAAAAAATAGGCCTGATCTTTTTCTCTTGGGCTCACATCTTTCCCATGAGCACATAAACCTCAATCATTCTGACATTTTCATTGATCCCAATGAAAGGACAAATTAAAAGCTGATCATTAATTCACAGGCTTATTCTGACCCTCTCCCAGAGAGGAACATTGGCTTATTTATGTCAAATATTCACTCTGTGCTCCATCCTCAAACATGCCATTGTGTCCCAGAAGTTTAAGAAAACCCTCTGAAATGTGGGGCCTTATTTGGGAATACCTGGGCTACACCAGATCCTGCTGGAGGCCTCCCCTCAACCACCCTATGATCACCACCGCAGTTAGTTTCTACTTTTCCAAACATTTAACCCTATGATGTCCCTTCATGCCATTTCGGCTCAGTTGTAAATTCACAGCAGACTTCCAAAGGAGGAAATCAGTCTTACAAATCTGCTTGTGGCTTTGCTTTTGCATGGGTTTTCCAGGCAGAAAACATGGGATATGTTACGGACCCCCGAGCTGTAGCAGAAGGAGGTCAGATAAATCAGACAAAGTCACAGAGAAAGTCAGGAGAAGAGCAGCAAAAAGAGGCTGTGGTCCATCTAAGGCTTCCCAGCCCTGCACATTAACTACAGCCATCTCTGCTTATATCTCGTTTTATCCTCTAAATGCTGGAGGCTGTTTAGTGTCTTTTTTTCCCTCTTTCTTTTTTTTTTCCTGTTCAAATATTTTACTAGCTGCACTGAAAAGAGAGCTACAAACAGTAGGGGAGAATCTCTCATGGCCAGAATACAATGAAGCGCATAAGTGCGAGGGATTGCTCCTTACAATGCTTGAATCAAAGATAAACATGAAAAGAGCTACCTCCTTAGAGCATAAAACAGGAATACACCATTCCCAAGGGGAGCAATAATGTCTTTAAAAAATAAACCAGCCACCTCAGAGGTCAGAGCAATGTGGGGAAGAATATTTTTTCATCCAACGACTCACCTGAATTTCAAATCCAGGCAATTTGCTGGCAAACAGCTTTTGGGAACAACATTGGGATGCAGGACTTGCTGCAGATAAAGCCCCTCTTCCAAGGACCCCAAAGCAATCTGCAGTCCTTAATTAAGGAAACTTCTCAACTTCCTTAGGTGCTGGCTAGGAAGCTCTTGTCCTTAAAATGATGTCATGCCTGTATTGGGCTGACAGATCACTCCTGGGCAGCTGCAGGAACAGCGTGCTCCTCAGCCCCTGTTTTCCAGCCCAGAATTGCCTTCCAGAGTTGGGGGCCACCATGGCAGCCAGCACTGGCTTTATCACAGGGAAGCAGGCATACTCATTCCCAAAAGCAAGGGCTGAGTTGGGTGCCTCCTGGCAGACCCTCTGCAGAGCAGGGGTAAGGCAACATTTTCAGTTGCTTTAAGAAACTGAGCACTCAAAATATTAAAGATCCCTAAAACATGCAATCTTGTGAAATTAGAAGCCATGGAGACAGGGCCTTCACTAAGGCCAAATATAATGTGGATCTCACAGAGCCAGCCTGGGGCAAGCCCAGCTGAAGCCCCTGCAGCATCATGGTGCAGCATCCAGGAGGGAGGAGCAGCCTGACTTGCAATTCACTTTTACAAGCCCCGGTGGCTCTTCACTTCAGCTGGGATCCGCATCAGCATCCCCAGGCTCCAGGGTCAGCAATGCAGAAGTCACCCTTCAGCCCTTGGGCTGGGCTGAATCTGTTCCCCAATGGCATGGCTTTAGGAGGGAACTGAGCACCACTACCAGAGCTGCAAGAGGATGACATCTTTGTTCCACTTGAATTTTCCAGCCAAGTTATCCAAGCAGTGAGACATTGGCATGAGGAAAAGAAAAGCAAGCTTCAGGTGTCTTTAGACTGAACCCCCTCCTCTTCTGCTTGCCTGCAGGGAAGAAGCAACATGTTTCATATGACTCTGCCTGATAAACCCATGTAACATCCCAAAATACAAAAATTTTTATTCAGCCATGGGGAAAAAGAAACTGGCATCATACGGGTCAAACCCAGGCTGAGATGGAATAGCACCATGTGAAAACCAGTACAACCTACTGAAAGCATCAGGGCGCTTTTGGAGCCCACCTCATTCATTGTCAGTTGTCAGCCACCATAGTGAATTGTTGCTGTGTCCAGGAGAGATGGAGGGCTGCTGGGTATTTATTGCCCTTTAAGAAAAGCTGCCCATTGCTGACTGGTCCTATACACCATGTCATGGCTCTGCCTTGTAGATGTCAAATTATTCTGCAGTTATACCTAGCATATAGCTCTGCAACTGCCCTCCAGCAGGGTCTACACGCTTGGACTCTGTTGCTCCTATTGATAATTTTATTCTGCAAATGATGCAAACATGCAGGAATCAGCATGACAGGGGACAGGCAGGGACAGGCAGCTGTCCAGGATGCACACTGGAACACGTTAAGCTGCTGCAGGCACAGTCTCAGCAGCACCAGCTCTTGGTGGAGAAGATGATGTTTTGGGGAGAAGAAAAGAATGATCAGAGAGGAAGCACGCATGAGAAATAAAATGAGCATGCATAGAAGGACTGAAACAAAGCAGAGCTGCTTTCACTGGTATTCCCCTAGCACCAAGAGGCAGCCAAAAAGTTGGGGGGAAGAGAGGAGTGGTGTCTTTCAGTGATTAATCCTTTGAAGGGGAAAATCAAATTGATGTATTGCCCAGGGAAATTAGGAGCCCAGCACTAGCACCAGAGGAATTTGATCATAAGAGGGCTCAGTGAAGAAAATGCTTTTGTTCTTTTACTTGATTTGAAGACACATCTTTTCCTGAGAAACAGAGGGAGATCCCCTTGTTAAGTTACATCCTCGTGTAACGAGGGGTTAATGCACCCCTCGTGTCCTGGGAAAGCCTTCTGTCGACATCCATGACCTTGTGCACAGTCACTGGGGGTATGTCACAGCCAAAGAGAGCTCCCCTTGCCAGATACGTGCCAGACAGGCTTGGGTGCCTGCCCCATGGGACTCTTGTGCTTTACATTTCAAGTCTGAGGAAGCTTAGCATGCATGGTGACCATGCGGTTATTTTGGACAATTTGTTGTCTTTTTGTGGAAATGGAAACTCCTTGTCTTGTTCCCAGGGGCCAAGGTTCCCTTCACTCTTTGACACATCCCCAGCCACTTTGGCACTTTTTTCTCAGCACTCCGTCCTTGCATGTGCTAGAATTTGCTGTTTATATTTCCTCTGATATATGATGGTTGAAGTGAATAACACTGTTTCACCAAGATGCGCATCACAGTTACTCCAGTTAGTGCAAGAAACACCCTGCTTTAGACAAGAGCAAAAAACCCTCCACTTGCTTATTTTCACCTGCCTCAAACTCCAGCTTTTGAAACACAAGTCAGACAGCAAAGGAAAACCTTTAGCAGTTGCTAGCCTGCCTGAAAAACAACTCAATTTCCTCCTGGTGCCAGAGGAATGCTGCTCCTGAAGCTCACTCTTGCAATAAGGACAAGTAACACAACAGAAAGCTGAACCAGCACTGAAATGTGGTAAAAGGGGCAAGGTCCAACATGGGCTCAAGAAGGGGTAAAAGAGTGTTTTGGATCTAGTGACTCTGGACGGATATGAGTCCATGGAAGTGGCTGCAAAAATAATTTAAGCCAGCCCACCAGACCAGTCATCTCTTCCCCCATACTTCTTTACCTTCTTTACCGTATCCTGGGCTGCATCAAAAGAAGCGTGACCAGCAGGTCGAAGGAGGTGATCCTGCCCCTCTACTCTGCTCTTGTGAGACCTCACTTTAAGTATTGTGTACAGTTCTGGTGACCTCAAAATAAAAAGCACATGGAGCTTTTGGAGCAAGTCCAGAGGAGGGCCATGAAGATGATAAGGGGGCTGGAGCACCTCCCGTGTGAAGACAGGCTGAGAAAGGTGGGGCTGTTCAGCCTGGAGAAGAGAAGGCTGCGTGGAGACCTCATAGCAGCCTTCCAGTATCTGAAGGGGGCCTACAAGGATGCTGGGGAGGGACTCTTCATTAGGGACTGTAGTGATAGGACAAGGGGTAATGGGTTCAAACTTAAACAGAGGAAGTTTAGGTTAGATATAAGGAAGAAGTTCTTTTCTGTGAGGGTGGTGAGGCACTGGAATGGGTCGCCCAAGGAAGTTGTGAATGCTCCATCCCTGGCAGCATTCAAGGCCAGGTCGGATGGAGTCTTGGATGACATGTCATTTAGTGTGAAGTGTCTCTGCCCATGGCAGAGGGGTTGGAAATAGATGATCTTAAGGTCCTTTCCAACTCTAACTATTCTATGAGTCTATGATTCTAAGAGACAAAAAGAAAAATCAGCTTAACTATATTTATGGCAAATTCATGGCTCTTATGAGATCTTTAGCAGCCCAACAGGCCAAGCACAGGGAACACTTACCCCTGGCTAAAACATAAAGCTGCAGGTCAGGCTAGCTCCTTACATGCCACAAGACTAGCTTTTCGCGCAAAGACTCTCCTCAGCATTTCATTCCAAGAAAGAATAATTTGCCTTTGTGCCCTTTCTAGGTGGATACATCCCACTGGGGTGGAGGGAGCCACTGGGCCAGAAGTTTTCATATCCTGGTTTGCAATTCAGTTTTGCTTAAATGGGTCCATTTTACAGGCAACCTGGGACCAAGCGCATGTCAGGCACATTTTTAGTGATAGCATCATTGTATGCAAACAGCACTGGGGAAACTCAGCCGCAAAACACACATTCACCCAATATCAAGGGTGCCTAACATTAAACGCAAAGTAGCTCCCAAGTCAGCAAACTCAGTTGCTGGAGGCCACCCATTTGGGCTGCTCCACGCAGCCGAGTTCCCAAGCAAACAAGCATGGGGCTGGGGGAATAGAAAGGATTTTGCATGGTTCATGTGTCAGACACAGCTCAGAAAGGTCAATCAGTTTTGCAGTGGGAGCCAAAGGAGAGGGAAAACTGTAGCTGATTAGGAGGAAGGGGGGAAGGGGAGAAGGAATCTATGGCTATGCCAAAACCTTTGTAAACAACCTTCACTGCAATGTTGCAGATGAAAGAGCGACGCCCGACAAGCAGGATCCAGTTCTTAGGCATAAATCAGGAGCTGCTCCAGCTAAACCGAGGAAGTCATGCTGGCATAAGTGGGAGAGGAATCACCCCCTCCTGCTCCCAAACAATAGCTCTGGGCCCCCAAACGCGACTCCCCCCTCCCACATACAAGCAGCTCGCTTGGGTGGTAGCACAGCCAAGTGTCTCCAGTGTTGGAACAGCCTCCAGATGCCAGTCCGTGCCCAGGTTTGGGAAGCGAGGGTGCATCTATGAAGCCACAGCCGGCCCAGGGGAGAGGGCGGTGGTTTCACCTCCAGCTTCTGGATTTCCTTTGTTCCTTCCTCATGGCAGATCTCTCAAACGTGTGCACATGCAGGCAGCTGCTCTCCCTGATAGGGAAAGGGCGGTTGTCCTGAAAGGAGATGAGCAGTGACACAGACCGCAGCTCGTTGACAACACGCTGAGCCACAAGCCACTTTTTACACCCTTTTACAATAAATATTAGCTGGAGGGGGCACTGTTTTTCCCACTCTCCCGTCAGCACGGCCTCTTATTGTTTACTCTCCCCCAGCAGTCCAGGCGCTCTTGTTAATGTGCTGTGATTGAGTACTTTGGAGAGGATGGGGTTTGGGGTTAGCTCCCGGCTCCCTTTGGAGAGCTGTTTACTCTTTAGTGGTGCCTATGGCCCGCTGAAGACAGTGCTCCTTCACCCCTGCTGGGTCCATCTGCTTTGTCTGCCTGTTTTCCTGCTGCCACCGGCAGGCAGCTGGCCTGCGCACTTCAGCTAGCTGTTCGTAAACCCCTGGAGGAAAACATAAAATTAACCCCGTAAAGAAGGGGGCTGGGAAGGATGGAAGGGGAGGAAGGAGAGAGCGGAGCAGCTCTGCCTCCCAGCGCTGCTCCCCCTCTGCAGCTGCCAGCTTTCCTCCCATGGAGGAAAAGCCTGAAAGGACAGGCACCAGTGCAGGGCTGAGCCCCGGCTGACATCAGGATGCTGCTGGCACAAGGTGAGGATGTGGCTGGGGTTTTTGTCTTGTTCTGTGTTTTTTACCTAGCGAGGACACTGTGCAAGTAGCAGCTAGTAGCTCTTCTCAGATCCTGATGTCTCTGCCCCACAGCATGGGCAAGACAAGAGGGTCTCAGACCAAATTTCTCCTGGGCTTGATGTTGTGCATGAGTCTCCACTGGTTCCCCAGTGTTCCTCCGCATCTGGCCCAAGCCACCAGCAGGCACATTCCCCATCCTTCTCCCACAAAGAGTCCAGCATAAGAACATGACTATCAGACACCATGATTACAGCCGTGGGGCCAGGTCTGCCCCTGTCACATTGTCACCCCAACTGTGCCTCTGTCATTGCCCTGGCAAAATGCTACATGTTGGTTGCCACCAGTGGTCCCTTGGAATCCATGTTTGGTCTCAGGGCTCCAAAAGGGGTTTAAGGAGAGCCATGATCAGAGCCAGCAAAAGCTGTGGGGTCACAGTCTGTGAGAACAGAGATATCTCTATTGATGCCTCCTGGAAATCTTGCTCTGCATCCTTCCATGAACCAGACCTTTTGCAGTTCAAGTGAAGGCCAAGGTGTCTCCATGGTTTGCAGCATTACCAGACACACCAGTGCTCTCAGTGCCCCCAGGGCCATGTGCTGCCAGCAGCCTCAGACGTCACCCACCGACCCACAGGGACTCTCTGTGGCAGAGTGAACGATCACACAGAGACACTGGCTACATCCTGACCCCCTGGGGAAGGAAGGAGACATGTGGTATAAGGCTGGAGCAGTGCTGGAAGAGCCCAGACTCCCGTGAAGGGCTTGAACTTTGGGTATAGCAAGGGGCCGGGCTCCAGGCTCATCTCTCTGGCTGCCACAGCCTCTGCTACCAGAGTATCCAAACCCTTTGGTCTATCCCAAAACTGTCCAAGACAGTGCTCGCTTCTGCACAGACTGACCCAACTTAGGAAGTGTTTGGCCACCAAAAGATACAACTGGTAAGTGAGCTAACTAGTTAATATGCTGGGCGCTCGCAGATGCAAACACATACCTGTGTCCACGCTCTACCATGCAAACACAGCAACTGTATGCATAAATGTACATATGCCTGTGTTTCACGTGCATACATACACCCCCACAGCACTCTCCAGCTGGGGGTTATTCACAGAGAGTTTTCCCCAAACCTCTCCATCTCCGAGTGGAAACTGGGGCCATTCCTGGTTTGCCTTTGTCCTCCCTCAGATCTGCAGGCGTAAATGAGATCTGCTCCTCTTCACACACAACACTTCCAGTTGATAGGAAAAGTAAATGGAACCAGAAGTTAGCTACAGTTGTCAAGCCAATATTATATGCTGGGGAAACCAGAAAAAGTCACTGATCTCCAGGGAAAACTGTAAGCCCGCATGCACACAGACTCCTATGTATAAATAGGTATATGAGATCTAGCATCCCTCAGAGACCTCAGCTACTAAGCCTGCTCCCTGGGAAGTCTTCTAAGCACCTTTTCTTCTCCTTCACACCACCCACTAAATCCACTGGATGCTGTGGCTTTAGACACTGCTCAGTGACACCTTTCCTGCATGGCGAGCCAGCCCTGGCAGGGGCAGCAGGCAGCGCTTGCTCTGGCAGCGTGGCACTTGGCACAGGTAAAGCAGATACCAGGTGCACATCAGTGGGGAATTGCACTTCAAGGTCTCACATGTGTACACCACTGCTCACTGGAGCTGCAACCAAACCCTTTTACAAACCATGCCTCCCTGCCCCTCATGCCATCTCTGCAACAGCAGCTGGGCAAGTGAAGCTGCATTGTCTGTCTGACACATTCGCCCTTATATCTCTCTCTCCACGTGTGCATAGCTCTTGCTAGCATTAAAGGGATGCTCCGGTGCCTTCAACAGAAAATAGATACCCCTCATTTTTTGAGACTGTGTTTATAATAGTCAAAGTCTCCATAAATTACAATTATGTGGATGTTCTGCTGTTGGTCTGGGTCCATTAGAGACACTTACTTTTCTTACCTTCATTTCCTCACTCTTCTTCCAAGTATTAGGCTTTGCTGGTGCTGGTTCCATATTACTGCCCATTGGAAATAACTGCCAGTGGGAGAGGCTGAGGATATTGGCTCCCCAAAGCCTTTTGACTGTGCAGCAAGGAGACAAAAATGCCACCTTCTACCTGATGAGGACTAATTTCCTACTAGGAAAAGCTAGTTGTTAAACATCTGGCCTGACAGGCTAGCAAGATGATTTCCTGCAGAGCTAGGGAAGGCAGCAGAATATGCTTGCACTGGACTGGAGTACCTGGCCACAGTTCCGCAGCACCAGGCTGCCCATGGCAATACCAACAGGAAAACCCAATTTATACTAAACCTCTGGTTACTAGAATCCTCTGCAAACAGTGCACAGGGAGCACAAAAGTGCCTGTATGTAGTGGAATATACTATCACACGAGTATTTTGCGCAGGTCAGGACCTCAAGCTCCAGTCACACCTATGAGGTACATGTGCCTAGATTTTTCAGTATTACTCCATAGCTAGTATAGTAACAGCTACACATACCCCGACAGCAATGCAATCAACCACTGACCTGGAGAGGAGGTACTCTGAATGTTCTTTCTTCTCTCTGCAGTCCTTTGAGTGCTGACAGCTTCACAGGGTTACTGATTCCCTACCAGTATGAGAGTTGGGGTCCTACTTTCACGCCAGGCTCTGTCCAGGCTGTTTCTGGGAGCCCAGGCCAGTTGTCTGATCCCACATATCAAAGGGCACACAGCAGCCAAGGATTTGTGAGCCAATATGGTGAAATAGGCTAGAAATAAATCACACCTTCTGTACTCTGGGGAGTTCAGCACATATCCAGAGGTAAACCCAAGAATTACTTATGGGATCTTTCACACAAAAGAGCTAGAAGCAGACCTGGATGATTGAATTCTCCTTTCCTGGGGTGGGGAATGAGAGAAACTTCAGTTTTGAAATGGTGGGGAAGTGTCCAAGGAACAGAAAAGCCAGCAGTGATGGGACATACTGGAAAGCCGCAGGGTAGGGCTGTTATGCAGAACGAGTATCATCATGGTAGTCTGTATTTTGCAAAGCAGTTTCACACTGAGAAATGAATAATCTGGAATTATGAAATTTTTTTAGTAAGCAGGAGATTTTGACACTTTAGGTTACAGGGAAGATTATGGAGCTCTGTGCATGGCCACAGAAGTGGGACAGCAGGAGGACCTCTTGGTGTTACAGCTCAGCCTCCTGCTCCTATTTGTTCTCCTAAGGTACAGCATAGTAACAAGAGACATAACCTGTGTCCAAACTTCAGACACCAATGGGATTTTACTCATTCTTTTAGTATTTGGATGAAACTGAATGAGCTTTTTTAGCATTCTGACAACAGAGGCTTGGCATTGTCACCATGAAGCATGAGAAAAACCATGAGCCAGGTTTGGAAATCAGGAGATTGGCTTGAAAAGGAGAATACTTTTTTTTTTTTTTTAATTTATTTTTGCATCTGTTTAGAAACAATGCTCATTCTTCGTGTTCAGCACCAGTTCTCTGAAATGTCACGGTCTGGGCTTTTAAGGAAATTTATCTTTTTCAGCCAGAAGGAATAAGAACTTCTGTTTTTTTCTCATTAGTTATTCTTGTGCAGTTGCATGACACTAAACTACGGGCTTTGGGGTGGGGAAAGAAAGCTCCCAGCGACTTTCACAGGGCTCACTGTCAAATTAATCAGTGAAATGGCTGGTCATTGGCATGCATATAAACGCATGCCTGACTCGTGCTTTCACCATGTGTGCGTGTCCACTCCCAAAGTTCACCTCCCATGCTGCGAGGCTACGTGAGCCAAGAGCATCCACCCAGCTGCAAGCACACACAAAGCATATATGAAAAATCAGAATCTGAGTTTGTATTTGTCTGCAGCTTCCATTGAGATTATCTACGTGATATCTGACTGCAAATTTCTGCTAAGATTTGGCAGACCTGAGCCTTTGAACATGAGCACCCAACCAGGGTGCTCATCAGTTTCAAACACTAGGTGGTAAAAAACTTCTTATTGCTTTGATGCAAGTCTCATGGCTGAGTGCCCTCACAGTGAAATCATGGCATCATAGAATTTGGGTTTGGGTTGGAAGTGACCTTAAAGATCATGCAGTTCCAACCCCCCTGCCATGGGATGTTTCTCAAACCCCCATATACAAGACCAGTTTGCTCAAAGCCCCATATAACCTGGCTTTGAACACTTCCAGGGATGGGGCAGCCACAACTTCTTGGCCAATCTGAGCCCGTGCCTCTCCCAAGAAAGTATTTATTTCTTCCCAATATCTAATCTAAATCTCCCCTCTGTCAGTTTGAAGCCATTCCCTCTTGTCCTGTCCCTACATGCCCTTGTAAAAAGCTCCTCTCCATGTTTCTTGTCAGCCTCTTTAGGCACTGGAAGCTGCTCTAAGGTCTCCCCAGAGCCTTCTCTTCTCCAGGCTGAACAACCGCAACTGTCTCAGCCTGTGTCCATAGGAGATGTGGTCCAGCCCTCAGAGCACCTTCGTTGCCTACTCTAGACTTGCTCCAACAGGTTCATATTCCTCTTCTGCTGGGAGCCCCAGAGCTGAATGCAGGACTGCAGGTGGAGTCTCATGAGAACAGAGTAGAGGGGAAGAACCCCCTCCCTCAACTTGGTGGTCACGCTTCCATGCTTCTTTTGACTCAGTCTGGGATACGGTTGGCTTTCTGGGCTGTGAGTGCACGCTGACAGCTCATGTGCATTGGGTGATGCAAAAAATAAACCCAGAATATTTCTCTGCTGAAGAAAAGCCCCACTGTAGTTCTGGCGTTAGGCAGAGCCTGTCCCTGATGCCAGCTCCTGCACATCTGGTGCAAGCAAGACCAGAATCAGGCCTTTTACAAAAGAAATGGGCAGTTTTCCCCAAGTCTTGCAGTAAAAAAATGGCCATCAGTTTGCATTAAAAAGAAAACCAAAACTTAGTATGAAGTATTCAGTCATGGAAACGTGCTTATGTGGCTCTTGTGATCCCTTTCTTTTCACCAGAATTCACATGAAAAGCCCTCTCGCTGATTTCTGTGTCAGCATTAACTCTTCCAAAATGATTGGCATCAAAGGTAGCAAACACTCCCTCCTGACAAAAGCCCCCCTCCGCCTCCCTCTAGCAGTCCCTCAGCCGCCACCGTCCTGTTCCCACTGCTGACAGGTCCCATTGTGCCTCCTTCCCAAAGCAGCTGCACAATGAACAAAAACATCAAGGCGCAGGGGCTGGGGCTTGTTGAAGTTGTGGAAGGAAATACAAGCAAAAGAGGAAAGTAAAGCTGAAGGGAAAGGACCAACAGTTGTTGACTTATGAGCACACTCAGAAACAGGTGAGAAACAGCTAAAACCTAAAGGTTTTCTGCAAATGTACCTGCACAGGCATTTCTGCCTCTGATCATCCACCACGCTGGGCTTCCAATAGCATTGAAACTGCAAAGCTAATTGCACTGTAAAAGTAACGGCCTATGAAATTTTTAATGGAGCATATTGCACTTCTAATTTTTTTCCTCTGTGGTTCTGTATAGTTCAATATCTTTTCTCTCTTCCAGCATTTGATTCAGGCTGACAGTGTATTTATACAATTGCCTTTCTCCACACCATAAAGACTGAACTGCAGGACAGCACTGGTTTGTTTTCCAGCTGGATCCAGGCAGCCGAGGGCCACAGCTGGATACTCAAATGTTTTAAGGAACATCTAAAAATACACCCTCACCACCAAATCGTTGATACATAGATAGATGGAGCAATCACTTATCACATTTCACTTATCACGTCATCCCTCTGCTATGGCGTAGAACAGGGTGAGGACAAGGGGCAGTGGCCATCACACAGTAAGACATGGCTGCTGGGCTTCTACTGCTCCTCCAGGGAAAATATAACTGGGAAAGGAAAAAGCAGGAAATACTTGAAGAGATAGTGCCAGGTAAAGCAGCATTTAAGGTACGATGGGGATAAGTTCTAAGGGCAACATGAGCCACTGTGCTAGAATGCCGTAATGAGAGTACTGGTCAGGGGGAGCTCAACAGGAGACTTCAGGCACCAGACATCTTTCTGCACACTGTTTGGGTCCAAAGGTGTCACATCTCACAACCGCTGACAAGACCCAAGCCTGCTATCAACAGATAGTTGGTTCATGTCTTGCAGTCACACCTCTTCAGCAGAAATGGATCAACCTGCATTGATGCTAATGTCCAAAAAAAGAAGAGACATCCAGCTACAATCAGATCCTGCAGACTCATCTTACCTACTGCCACCTTCATGGAATTGAGTATATAAGCATCCGTCTCCCTCCAAAGTTGGTCACACATCGAGGACCCAGGCATCCCATTGTCCAAGTTTGTTGAGGAACGTACACCATTTTCAGTACTTGCCTAACGCATGCAGAAGTCAACAAGTCCTGCCAAAGCACAGCACTCACACAAATACAAAAACATGGCTAATGGAGGAGAAGAAGGAAGAGAATAATGTGATGCATTGGAGCATATAGGGTGGGGAGAGCCAAGAAGCACAGGGATTCACAGATGTTTCATATCAGTATCATGAAATTCCTATTCCATTGGAGATAACAAAATGGTCCACTTTCCATGCTGCCTCAGAAAATTCCTGGGTGAAAAATTCCAGCTCCAGTCAGTCCAAAATATTAGCAGACAGGCTGGGAAGTGTTTACAGACCACATCCCAACTGGACTATTTTTGATAACTGGACCGTTATTTTTCTAATAAATCCCATTAGAAAAGATGGGATGCCCTCAGTGGATTGTGTTGCATGAGATAAAGAGCACAGAAAAAAAGCAAACAGAAGAAATGGGGAAATATGCCCATCGATTTCATGACTGATCCCACCCTAAAAATGATCAGCCAACAGTCTATGCTGAACAAATCATTGTCAGATGATGAAATGACCAGTGCCACACTGATGCCACACACTTTCACATCTGCAGAGAGTATCAATTTTAACAGGATTAGTGGGAAACCTGCATTGCTACCTCACACAAACACATGCACGATTTAGATATATTCTAATTGACAGCCCTGGCCCATGACATTCCTGCAGGTCAAAATTAAAATAAAAGGCAGAGATGCGGCGTGCACCTCTGGTTAGACTGTCAGCTGGCTTGGCGCAGAGGCAGCCTGCAGTTAATCAGCCTTCTTTCTGCACTAACTGTCACTGCAAACAAAGGAATTAGCAGAAGGTCTGTAGGGAGCATTGAGATAATTTGGCTGGCTGAAGAAAAGAGAAAGAAAAGAAAAGCAAAACAAAATTACTGAGAAATTTACTTGCACTGACCTCTCCATAAATATTTAGATATAATCATCATTACCTTGGAGTAAATTAAGTTATAAACAGTCTCCACAATTGCACATGATGAATGCGTATCGGCATCAGAGAGCACTTTATTGCAAGTTAATGTGGAAACAGAGCACCTCAATCAATCAGGATGCAGAAGTGCTGTCTGATGATATCAGCCTATCTCAAGCTATTCATACTGGACGCTGTATATTTTCTCACCCACCCATCCCCACCCCCCACTCTTATTATATTAACAAATACATATCGAACCATGGTAAACGGTAAGACATACGTTTTTGGAGCTGGAACAACAAGGGACATAGAGTACGTGTCCGCAGTCATGCTAGTGGTATTATTTATATTATGGTAACATCTACAGCGACTGAGGATGTGGCCCCCCTGTGCTGAGCTCTGTGTACAAACACAGCCAAAAGCCATCTGACTAGACACAGACATCCAAAACAGAGATGTTGAGCTAATCACCGTCAGCTTCTTTCACAGCCAGCTGAGAGAAATCGGCGCTTTCTGAGCCCAACTTCCCAGACCTATTTTAGATGTCTAATTTAAGAAGAGATGAATCATGTCCTGGACTCCTTCAACCGCCTTGGCTCAATCCCCACAGACCCTTGGGGAGCGCTGGGTGACTACTACTGAAGTCAGCATCTATGCTGCGGATGCCAATTTGATGAGATGAGTTCAATCCACTCTGACCAAGAGACTTGAGGGTGTAGGAAAAGCAGACAACCACATAACAAGCAAAAGGGAATCATATCTGAACTGCATTTTTGGACATGAAATCCATGTAGCCTCCCAAGACTGATAACTTCTTTGCCTTTAGAGCTGTCGAAGAGGAGAGCAGAAAGGGAAGTGTGTTACAGAGACCCGTACCGCTCGCACCTCACCTACCCCTTCACTTTCAACATGAGAGATGAAAGATGACAGATCATGAGCGTTGCCTCCCCTTCAGGCCATAGAGGCTCATTTTCTGCCCCTGTCTGGCCCTTCACCTCAAGCTCCTGCCCACCCCAAGCTGGGGCATTTGCAAGTATGCATCAGGTTGTCCAGTGAGCTCTGTCATGGCGCCGCCAACCATCCGTACCTTACTATTGCCACCACACAACACATCCAAAACACAGACACACTGCACACACAAGACTAATAAGGGGTTTCTGTGCTGCAAAGAAGGAAAGAAAGTGGTCTAATGAGACAACCAATGATGAAAGTGTTTCTAAAAAAAGGAGCATGATCAGAGATTTTATTAAGGCTCATAACTTCAGCAAGGTAATGAATCTTGCAAGAGAACAAAGATTTTAACTGGATGGTACATGTGCCTAAGCCTCTTAAGAAAGTAACTGAAATAGACCCTTCTACTGTAAAGTGAATTCAAGACATCAATGCATCATGATGTGCTAATGGTGTTAGGAAAAACTGTCTTCATCCAGTTTTTCCACTCAGGGTTTTGTCTTAAGGAAAACACTTTAATATGCATTTTCCCACATAAACTGGGATGTCCAGTTCACAGTGATACTCGAATTTACCATTGCAGAACAAAACCAACAATAAACGACTCAACAGATTAAAAGTGCCAGACAGAGAAAATAATTAAAATGCAATCCAAGTGGGCTGAAAAGATCCTTCATGCAAGCAGGTATTTATAGCAAGAGGTGAAAGAGAGACAACATAGCACTGACTGTCTCTACCCTGTTATGAGGTGAAATAAAAATATTCCTCTTCTGACCCTCCTTGGATATAGCCTAAATAGGGTAAAATAAATCTCAGCCTATAGCTGCCTTGTTCCCTAAGCTGTGGGACCTTTCAAAAAGGGGTATCACAGATGCCTTCGCTGCTTTTGCACCAGCCCAGCCAGTTTCTTCTGATAAGAGCCGATCTTCTGTCAGTGCTGCCCCTCAGTGCTTCAACATTGACCCTTAATCCGATAATTACCCAGCCCAGTAAATTATTGCAATTAAGCCCATTTCCCAGCTGCAGCCAAGGACAGCCTCCCAATGGGGCTTCTACCACCTCGACACAGCCCAGCAGAGCGGTGAAGCCCATTTTGCCAAAGAGTGTCTCATCCCTACGGAGCCTTAGTCTGGAGGGAAAGAAAGAAATCGCTAAATCTTTCAACACAAGGCAAAGATTTCTATAGATACCAAAAATCTATTGGCAGGCTCAGATCAAGGGGGTTTTAATTGAGTGAAGAATGTTAATTAGTAAATCTACTGACTTCTAAACACAGCAAGACCTAAGGCTTCAGATTACCATTGTGCAAGGACAAAGCAGCTTTCAAGGTCTAGAAAGCATTTTCACTTTGCTGCCCTACCCCCAAACACCAAAAACTATTGCAGCTAATTGTGGAGATATTTGGATGATGCGGTGGCAATCAGACATTGCTTCTCTTCAGCTGAGGGAAATGCTCAAAGGAGTCATCTAGGATGATCATCTCTGAAAGGTAAAGAAGCCTAAAAAAAATACAAGGTGTTGCTAGAAACTTGAAAGATCAAAGTTAAAAGCATTTGGATGGATAAAATGGTTGCAAAGATTATTACTTCTTAACATATAAATTACTCAAATGGCTGCCATCTGTCTGCCTCCACGGCCATATGAAAGACGAGACCAAAGGCTTAGCTCCCAATACATCAAATCCTAAAAAATCTACCCATGTTTTAAGTTGTAATACATTAAGCACTTTTCCTGGAAAAACTGTCTGCAAACCAGCAGCAAAGGCTTTAAAACATGTTTGTTATGGAATCAGAAAAAGAAGAGATCAAACTGCAGCAGCTCAGCAGTGAAGGATTGCTAGAAAAGCAGAAACTAAAAATGTAATAACAGGAAGATGAAGGCAGGAGGAAGCAGCTTACCAAAGGGAATGGCCTTGCTGGGGAAGGGTAGCAGAGTTTATGGCCCCAGTCTTTATTAGCTGAGGAAGTCAACGCAGGCTTCGGGGGGGGGGAAGGAAAAGAAATAAAAAGGATTTTAAGATCATTTTAATGGTTTGAGGCCAGATTCATAGCAACCCTGAGTTGTGTCTGGGGATCTCACCTCTATTTCTAACATTCCCTGATGTTTTCGCATGAAATGATACTGTGAGCCTGATGAGCACCATGTTTCTCCAATGCCATTCTACATCCTTTGCTGTGCATGCACCCTGACAGCCCAACAGATCTCTCCAGCAGCACTCAGCAAATGTCCAAACCATCCTTCACTTTCATTGGTCCTAACTCACTTTCAGAGATGTGGGGAGCCCTTTCCTCAGCTGATCACCACAGCAGTAGATGACACACCATGGGTATTTCTACAAGCCACATTTTCCTGCCCAGAGAGAACACTTCAGCCAAACTGTGGTGTCTTTGTGGAGCAGGGGCACATCTCCTCAGCCCACCTTGTAAGCCAGCTACGGTTTTTGACCAGATATACAAGAAGGCTAGGAGGGTGCAAGGAGGCTGAGGAGGCAGAATAGGAGCTTCAGCCATGATGTCACGCACATACACTACCAAGACAGCTCCTTTCCTGGGAGGAACAGGGTGAGATTTTGGAGAGGTTTTAGCACCCAGGGAGAGCTACAAATTACCTACCATCAATAGGCAGCTTCTGGCTAAGTGCAGCAACATCCAGCTTATACAGTTTGCCCACATTTGTTCAGGAGAGGCCAAGAGTATCTTGACGTGAAACTTGTACAGGGATTTGGGTAGGTGGGAGCCATGTTTCAGCACCTAACTGTGGATGGTGGCAGCCTGAGAATCTTTAGTGGTCTCGAATGGTGAGAAAACATTCACATTTCACTTTGTAGAGCAATGATAGAGCAGGGCACTTGGCAAGATACTTGCCTATATTTCTTTGCATGGCTACAACACACTTGGCCCCTGGTCCCTGCAAGGTCAGTATTTACAGCGAATAACGTAACAGTCCCACAGTGACACCTATCCTAGGTGTAGCTCTTGCAGCAACCGATTTTTGCCTTGGCAAAGTCAAACCCAAATCTAAGTCAAGCTACCTCCTAAGTTATGGACAATTTGCAGCCTCTGCAGGCATGGCGGCACATCACCAAGACACAAAAGCATTACTTTTTTTAAATTCTTCTTACAGGGATTTATTTTCTTGACCAGAAGAACAGACACTGGCACAGCAAAAGGTTCTGCTGGCCTGTTTAACATAATCTAGAGTTAAAACACAGAGGCAGTACTTCCTACGTCAGCTCACTGCTTCAAATCTTACCTGACATCCTGCATCATGTATGAGACATCTGTGCTACATGCTGGTGGAACAAATTTGTCAGCAGAATGAACGTGCAGGGACAAATCCATCCCTGTTGCAGCAGCAATGGTGTTAACCCAGGGGGCTGGTTTTGGCCCACTGCAGTCAAATGGGATTCAGAGCAAGAGGGTCTCTATGTGCAACTTGGAAGAAAAATGAATAACTAAAATAGCACTACTGGAAGCAGGAGTGCCTGTTCAGTATGCTGAGATACACTGGCTCGACCGTGGCTGTGGCAATCACAGTACATTTGGTTTCAGATTACCACCAATCGGTTATGCCCTATACAAATCCATCCCTTAGTTGAAAAAAAAAAAAATTAAAAAAAAAAAAAAAATCTTCTTAAAACCTATCTTGTGTTATGCCTTCAGGGCAAATTTGCTTTTATGAGCATGAATAATTCATGCATGTTCATTTATTATTAATTAATATTCCATGAACATGCATGGTTTATTCACCCAAACAAAGCACTGCACCCTGCACACTCTCCCTGCAGCCTGGTGTTAGCTACTTGCTGCAGCCCAGCTGACCAAGGCATTAGTTCATTATCATTTATCACCTCTTTCTCCCCAGAAGCTACCAAGAACATTTTGACTCTTCTTGCTGGTCACTGGCTTTCTCCGTTTCCAGGGCTGGAATAGGGCAATTCAATTCTACTGAGCTTAAACATCTGGGAGAATTTGAAAACAGGGTTGCAAGAGGGAGGCAAGAAGAGAAGTTTGACTCTTTTGGTGGGATGTGGCAGGCTGCACTCATTTCCATTGTGGAGAAGCAATGCCAGGCACCCTACAAAATGCTGGTTTCCCTGAGTCATCACATGGGTCACTAGTCAGCAGGGCTGTTGGGGGTACTAAGTTTTTGTTTCCCACATGGAGGTCTCTCCGAGAGAGACTTTGTTGTTTAGTGCAGCCCATGCCAACCACTTTTCCCTGCTGTGCAGGCAGTTTGCTGAGAGTACACAAGGTTTCCCCAGCAAAGCCAAGAAACTAATGGAAATCTCTTCCATCTCAATATAGATCCTGATGTGTATTGAACCCCAGCTGAGCCCCTTCAAGCAAGGTCAGACCTGCCACCTGTAGCTCTCTGCAACTGTCACCATCTAAAGTCTAGCAAAGCTCCACACTGTAATGGGACAGGCAGAGCAGGACTACCAACTGCTCCTTAAAAACATCACCCACACCACCTTCTTCATCATTGCCTCCACACAGGCCCAGGAGGACCTCAGGTGCAAGCAGACTTCCTTGGGTCAAATCGCCACCTGGATCTTCTTTGCTCTCCCAGATGGGACCCACAAAACCCCACACAAAGGGTTGTTTAGCTCTTCAATCTTCATGTGGTAGGAGCAGCCCTGTCACAAGGCACTCCTGGATGCTCCGTGTGTGTCTCGGGTCTCAAAACAAGCACCTCACCTGCATCCTCTGTGTTACAGTCTTAAGGATGCAGGATCAAGAGCTGGATTTTATTCACTTGGGCTAGAACATTGCAATCTCTTTATATGGTCATATGCGAGCCCTGATTTCAAGCACAGGAATGCGGAGAGGAGATAGTAGAAAAATCCCTGTGTGTTAGACACTGGAACAGTTTCAAATCAGGAGTTAGCTGAAGCAAACAGAGGAGACACGATTTTGGCATTTACTCAGGGTTGAAGTACAGCGCACAGAGGGAGGGAGAGAACAGAGCATCACTTACAGGAGATGTTCGCATGGTGCTCAGCACAACAGGGTAACAACCAGAATGATGGCAGGTCCTTTGATATTCCTGAAGTGGAACATGTAGGAAGATTAAAATGAAAAGCAACGGTAATCTAATCTGTTTTAAATAGTGCTGGTTCCAAATCACAGGTGTAGAGCCAGATAACCCATCTTTGATCACCTGGAGGGGGGAATGGACGCTGAGAATGAAGCACACCAGTTCCCTTCTTTCACTGTAATGGTTTGAACCAAAGGACTGGGTTCAAATTCGCCCAACCATGGCATGTTTCAGATCCAGATCTGAAGTGCCTGATGCCAGTAAATACCCCGGGCACCCTCCTATTGACTCAAATTATTTTACACACAGACATAAGTTCAGAAACACTTTGAGAGTTACAGACGATTTAACATGTAGGGGCTGCTCTGGGAAAACTTAAAATTGTCATAATTCATCCTCCCCTTCCCTTGGTCCGGAAATGAAAGATTAAACCTAGGAAGATTTATTAAACTGACATTTTAATAGAATTTTTGGACTTTCCTTGTTAATAGTTTAAATATAATTGAATTCTATGAAAGGGAGGAATACAGGATGGAGCCAGTGTCCCCCAACAATAAGAATGTTTTAAACACTGGGGCATATCGCTAATGCATATTTAGTCTTATTTGCATGGCCCTTAGAACTGGGAGTAACGAAAACACGAATCTAATTAACAGAGTGAAAGAAATGCCTCCACTAGCAAACTTCATCACCGGCTCCACTACCACACACCCACCCTCCCCAAGTTACAAACATGAAGCAGATGGCAAGGAGGAGAAAAAAATAAAAGACATCACATGTCAGCTCTTGGAAAGGAAGGAGCGGGGGGAAGAGAGAGAAAGCAGAAGGGACAGGATGGATAAGTATGCTACTTGACGATGCAGCAATTAACTTGCTGAGGGTGGAATAATTCTTGCAGTGCCTCTCTTTGGTTGGAGCACTCTCGCAACTTAGCTAAGGAGTAGATGCATTGAGTTCAGCGGCGAGTACACCGGTTTTCATAAATCCCAGCAGGAGACCGTTACACTTTATGAGATTCATGTGAAAAATTGAAAATTCAGGTTTTTCCAAATGCATCTGTAATCAGCTGCCTGAGCTGCGCAGGCCCCCAGAGGTAACTGATCACAGCGCAAACTAGGGTTTCACAATCACACTGAGCTTCTCCACTGCATTTTTAAAGGTTAGACATTAATTCCTGATCAATACAAGGAACAGCAGGCTACCCCTACCCACACTCCCAGAACTGTCTTATGTTAGTAACTGAACCTTGGTTTTGTCCTAGAATTACTTCAAATCACAACTTGGGGATGTAAGCTGCAGAGTTCCTCCAGATCCAGAGCAGGTGGGGGTAAGAAAGGCCCTCCCCAATACCTTCTTCCCCTGCACAGATAAAAATCTACTCTGTCCTAGTTCTCACTTTCATTTACCTTTTTTCTTGCCCCCTTTTATTTTTTACCCACCATCAGCAAAGTTGCTAAAAAGAGTGGCTGGCCTGGGTATGGTCCTCCCTCACTGATCAGGAATGAAACCTGCTACAGGTTCATGGAGGTAACTGCTGGATTTTGACTTCCTTACTCAGGAGGTATTTCTCTTGCTGGACAGTTGAAAACAGACAAGGTTTGATGTGCTTGGCATGGCCCAGGCTGTCATCTGGTTAAACACGGACAGCAACAAAGACCTCTAGAGCTCAGCCACTCACCACAGTCCTCCTTGTCAGCGTTAAAACAGCCATGAAACAGAAGGCACAAGGCATCCTATTCTTAAAGGAATGGCTAAGTTGAATCAGATTAATCACCCCCAAAGAGGTTTACATTTCTTCCACTGCTGACACATTTGGGCCAAATATTGGAAAGCTTTCTAATTCAGTCTCTAGAGTACGTACACACACGGGCTTGCACTTCCATACACACCTAATTCATATTTCACATATTTCAACAATAAATACCAGAATCTGAAGCTTCTCCATGCCTAGACTATGTAGAAACAAGTCATTCCAAATTCATCTGCATGTTTTAGTATCCTTGCCTTAACAAAGAGACACACTAAACTTATTTTTGCGGAGTTCCTCTGTGCCATTACAAGTTTCATTGACAGCAAGACAACTTTCTTGAGCTCTGAAAACAAACTCATTCTGTCCCAAGAATGAAGTTTTCCAGCAGATTAAAAAGAGGAGAAAAAAAAACCCAAGAAAAACCCCATGCTACTCAATAGGCTTTGGTGATGAAAAAATTTCTGGTCTTCTCCACACTTGCACATTGGGCTGTCATTTGCTTTCCATTCATGCAACAGGCAGTGGCTGCTCTTACGTGAAGACCTGATGCAGTTTGACATGGTCCAGGTCAGTGGCAGGAGGGATGCAAGCTGGTCAATCAATCAGATTTAGGATAAATGTTTGATTGTTGGTCATGCTGGTTCCTCCCCTACCTCTCTTGTGGTAACACTCCTGCAGCTTTGAAGGCTTCAGCTGCTAACTGGAAGAGATTCTTGGACTTCAGGCAGTATTTTGGGGAGGTTTTGGAAATCTTCACAGTTAGGCAGGCCTGGGTTCGTTAGCATGCACTCATGGTCTCATTTTTTACTGCCTCTCTTCAGGGCTCATTTATTCCACTGAAATCAAACAGAAGAATTCCCCCAAGGCATCCTTGTCAGATATGAAGTGACTGGGCTACACGACACACTCTTTCCAGGTACTGCAGCAGGTACAGGAAGGCTTACAATGGTTTTCAGTGTCGTATCAATTCATTATCGAAGTGAAATTGATGAATATCCACTTTTGCTGAGTTAGAGAGACTCCTGATGGTTAATGAGTGTGAATAAAACGTTATGCAAATTAGTGGCTGAGAAGGGAAATCTGGAACTGAACTTGAATATGAAATAGGTCATTAATACAATACATTTTAAACATCTGTTGATTGTTTCTAGTGTTACATTTGTGACAAAAATGTCTATGTTAAGATTTGGTGAGAAGAATGCAAGATGATCCTGCACTCATGCACACAGCTTCTGAACCCTGTGCCATGCTTGATGTAGGAAAGCAGGAGTCATTCTGGATGAAAAAACAGGTCTCTACCCCTGGTGAAGAAACACAATTTATGGCCTAGATTGCTGTTTTGTTCACCTGTTCAGGATACATCAGTATTGTGTGTGCCTAGCTGGCTGCACAGAGTTCCTCATAAAAGATGAATACTTCTTCCAGATACGGATGATGCTTAACTTACGTTTACTGTATGAACAGTTATAGGTTTCTATTATTATTTATAAGCCTACAGCAAGAGAAGCTTTTCTCTAATGCTCAAGAAGTGGCAGCTTCCTTCTTGCCAAAGACAGAGAGAAAAGAGGACACAGCAAGAGGAAGACAAATGACAAACAAAAGATGTGTAGACAAGGCAAACTAGATTTTTCTGTAAGTTGTACAGGCCATCTAGGTGTTTAAAAACAATTAACATTGGAATGGATTTGGACTTTGTGGGCTGGTAGTGTAAGATACAGTCTGTGTAAGACACAAACTGTACCTTACAATCCAGTCTGTCTGGGTTCCTGTACATGATAGGGTTGTTTGGGGGAGGAGAGTGCGAGAGGAGGGGGGTATTTTTTTTTAGGCTAAAGAAAGAGTAATGAAAGCCAGCAGGTAAAACAGGAAAAACCCAGTTTCTTTGAAGACAATCTATGATGCTCGTAGCTGCCCCAAAGGATCTCCAACACATCACAGGAGGAGTGGCAAGTTAATGTGTGGAGGGGTTGTGTCAGTGGCCTTTAAAAATGAAAAATGAACCCTGTGGCAAAAAAACCAAGTGTCAGAATAACTGAAATGTTCCTTTTGTAGGAAACAGGCATTGGGATACAAAGACACACTCACACCCTTCACCTCCCGTGCAGCAGGATCGAGACCTCCCAGGAGGGCTAGGTCTGGGTGGGAAACAGTGATCATTACACAGCATTTTTTCTATCTGGTTCTGCGAAGCAGCAACCTTACAGTCCTGTAGACATTCAAAGGGGAGAGGGAAGGAGAGATGAAAAGAAGGAAATCTCTTTCTCTGCTTCTCACTGCCCAGTGGTTATTGGACTACCCATACAAAATGAAAGAGGTCCAAGAGGAGAAAAACAACCCATCTGCAGAAGCCAATAAACTGTGAGCAGGGCAATACATATGCAGGATGCAGCATAGTGAGTTTCAAGCCATGGTAATGATACAAACTTCAGTACTCCTTTTTGGGGTGACCGCCAAAATCATCCCATCTTCAGGTATTTTAGTAGATGATATTTCTCTCTGGACAGAAATTCTGCCCTTCTGACAAAGTTTCTGCTTCCATGAACTACTTCCTACCATCCTGTCAGAAAATTCTTCACAAGCTTACATAGGACACTAAGAGGAGCTCCTGTTCAAATAAGGCCCACCCTCAGGGTGGGGTGGGTGGGAAGGTGGTTTGGTTCCTCTGCCATTGCTTTAGATCCAGCACTTCATTCACAGTCATTGTCTACAAAAAGGAAAAGCAAATTAACATTTTTTGCCAACAGACACTAAAAGCTGGCACAAGAGGCCCATCCAACCCATGGTCTAGAAAAATGCAGCAAAATGCAATGATCACTTCTGGTTGAGTCACATAACCAAGAACAACGCAACTGGGGCAACACTGAAACAGAAGACCAGGACATGCTTCCTCATAGACAAAGGCATGGAAGAGCAGGATGACAGGAGGACTGTCAAAAAATTAAGGGATGACAAAGGAAAGAGTACACCATTTTACATTTTCTGTTGTAGGGTTCTGCCTACCCCAGCCAGGCTCTGTGTAGCATCCGCACTTGCTTCTCAGATGTGAAGCCTCAATCATTGCCTGATGTAGGAGCTTTGATCAGATAGATTGGTGCCTCAGGTGGTGCAATGTGCCAAAGCCTCCTGTCCTACAAAACAACAATCACAAAACATGCCTTTTACCACAGCAAGCCAGAGGGCACAAAAATAGCAATGCAAATATTCAGGGTTTAGGGTCCTATAAGTAGAGGACTCAAGTTGTAGAGATCCTCATCAAAATTCAGAGTAGTGATTTCAAAGCCCTCATTCCAGATCAGAGCCACCACTGCAAAAAGGGGCCAAGAAAAGACAGTTGCAGAGCTTCTCCATCCAGCATGCATTGCAATCCTCTGGATTGAAACACCAAATTGGTATAAGGAACAACAAGTCACGATGGGGTAATGAAACCTGCAGTTTAACCACAGCTCGGAGGCTGGAGGTGCCAAGACATCAGGCAGCCAAGAGTCACCTAACTTCTTGCATGAGGACCCACAGCCCAGCTTCAATGATCCTTACCAGGCCCTTGTAGCTTTCATTCATTGCCCGCTCATAAGTGCTAACAGTCACCTCAACAGCTTCACCTCCAATCTGTAAACCACAGTGGTGGGCTACTATATTTATTATCCCATCACAATTAACCACCTCTGATTAGTTCAACTAATTACTGGGTGCTAGCAATTACTCACTGACAGGCCTCCTCAGAGCCTTTAATAGCTGTTCCCACAAGATCAAACAGGTGAAGGCCAAAAGAAGAAAGCAAAACAACTACACAAGTGGGAAATGAGGGAAAGAATTAAGAAATCCCTGAACAGACCCAGGTCCTTTGAGACCCAGAGGAGCAAACAGCCCAGCTAATTAGCATGCCTGTTGCCTTGCCAGCATGTATGGAAATTTTCCCTCCAGCCCTTTTTCTTGCAGAAGTTCACGATTTGGGATTCTTCCACAATACAAAAACAAGACAAGTTGCATTTGCACATTCTCGTGTCAACACTGCAACGAACCTCCAAAACGTTAAATCATGTCTGGGTAATTTTATTTAGGGGGTGAATTTTGTATCCTAGGTCTCCAAGTGGAGGGATTTTCTTTGCAGCTGACAGAAGACCTCTGACAATGAGAGGGATTAGGGGAGAATGAAAATGCTGACAAAAGGACAGCCTTAACTGATGGAGAACTTGCTTCTTTTATGGATCTCAGAGGCAAAAAACCTTAGGAGAATGCTCTACATGTTGTAATAGCAACAGTCTGTTTTCTGTTTCAGATCTGCCAACAGACCTGAACAGAAAATAAATTGCTAGACACTTACAGAAGTGATCTTAATCTGTATTAAATTCTGCAGGGTGCAGAAAAAAAAATGTATGGAATTTTATCTGATGCTTAGAGAATGCTCTTACTGTTATTGCCACTGAATTTTATGAAAATTTCCGAAACAGGAGAACATCCAAATAGTATCTTTTATTTCCAGGTGTGTCTTTTTGCACCTGTGGTGGGGTTTTCAGATGGCTGGTGAGGTCAGCTGAGGTGCCAGCACCATCTTTAACTATGGCTTAAGTCAGTCTTATTTGAACACACTTGTCCATGGCTACCATGGACATGATAATTTCTTCCTTGTGATGGAGGTGTTTGCTTTCCCCAGCTGTGTACTCAGCTTGGATAAGAGCAGGTCTGGTTACAGGCAGAGCATAAAAGTTTCTGAAGAGTGAAACAGTTCATTCTCTTTTCTCTGCCTCTTCTCCCCCCAGGCTTCCTGCTTGGCTGCATGCTTCACCCCTGTTGCTATAGCACTTGAAAGATCATAGAATCATAGAATGGTTTGGGTCAGAAGGGACCTCAAAGATTACCTAGTTCCAAATCCCTACCATGGGCAGGGGCACCTTCCAGTATGCCAGGTTGCTCAAAAACTCATCTTGCTTCCAGACATCCTGCTCCAAAGCCTGTTGTCTTGAATAATACTGATCAGGCACGTTTTAGGGGAGTATTTCAAGGTGTCCATAAAGCATTTCTGTTAGCTTCCAGGTGGCTTTTTAAGCAGGAGCCAGCTAGCTACAGACAACATGGCCACAGATCCTGAAGCATCCCAGAACCAGCCTCCAAGCACAGCTAACGTAATACCGGGAGGACTGTAATCCTGGGGAAGCTGCTGGAGAGCAGACATTAGGCAGCCTGACATCTGATAAGCTTGGTTCAGCACCTTATCCCTCCCTTCCTCCAAACATGATTTTCCAAACTGATGAATGATTGTTTTGCAAATAATGGTTTTGCATTAGAAACACACATTATTTCCTGAACTGACCCTCCAATCTGGAAAGATTGTTGCCAACACAGGGGAATGTGTCCAGCACTTTGAGCCACAGGTGGTGGTGGAAGGACCGGAATGCTGACATGGGACAGGTTGTCTGAAGGAGGCTGGTGGAAAACATGACCACCCCACATTGACAACAAGGTCCCTGAGCACAACCCCTTGTCCCTGGGGATGGGCATCAGAGTTGGGTATCTGCGTGGGGTGGGATGAATCCTGCTCAAAGCCAACAAATACAGACAGGATCTTTTGCAGACCACGGATGGAACAAACATCTATCCCACATGCACATGACATTATTACCCAAGTGCACTCCCTGCTTGAGTGAGAAGAGACAGCGAGCGTGGTCAAGAGACCTCTCACACCCTGACAAACAGCATCATGCAGGTCCTTTCCCTTTTTGAAGAAAAACAAGGAGGAGGAAGAGAGGGAGGGTATACAGCTAAAGCTAAATTGTCCCATAAAACATTTTACTACAACAAACCAATTAACATCTGACTCTGCTATAGAACCCGAACAATGCTAAAGGCTGCAAAATGCCTGCCTGAAAGGCAATGCAAAACAATACAGTCACACAAAGAGCCCTTGTCGAGGCAGGAAGGGCCCCCATACAGCCCCCCTGCCCAGCCACCAAGTGTTTTCATGCTCATGCTAGCTACAGATGCTGAAAAGGAGCAGGAAAACTGCTTTGTTTCAAAGTAAAATCTATCTGAACAAAGCGTGCGCTGCAGATAGGCAGGGCATGCAATGGCGTTCCCCTTCTACAGGAATTACAAGAGCCTTTTGCTCTTGCAAATCAGAAATACTCCCCAGGTTCTGCTTTCTGCCCTCAAGGCACTTTCCACCCATGCACAAACCACAGCAGGCTGAGCCCGAGATTCTCTCCCATCCCGCTTGCAGGGAGGTAGGAAGGACATGGGGACAAGAGCAGGCAGTCACACAGCCACTGCCTGAACTCAGCCAAGCTGTTGCTAACTGTAGTTCCCCATTTCTGCGGGTACATTTAACTTACACAATTTACATTCTTCTACACTACTGGGTGGGTTTTCTAGACCTAATGAGGTTATCATGTGAACTGGATTAGAGAAGAGTAAGTTTTAACTCATATGCTTTTGCTAATAAATTAAATTCTGGAAAACAGCTGAGGTTCAAGCAGCCAGGAGAAGGTTAGATTTGATACTTTTAGTCAGCCATAAGCAATACTTCTTCCTACAGACACACATAACAATTTGTCCTGGTGGTTCTTAGTTACCGGCTGGATTTAAACCATAAAACATTTTTTTCCTTAAAACTCTTTTCATACATTTTCACTTTTTTTTCTGCCTGATTTTTATGATCAGAGCTGCCAGAACATCTCCTTGCAGGAAGACTTGGGGAGATCTTGAGAGCAACATCCCACAAGGCCAATCCCTGCACAGTTACCTCCAGCAGCAGAGGCAGAGCTGCAGGTGGGCTCCAACACCTGGGGACCCAACAGGAAAGCGACAGGAGCTTTCTGCCATCTCACCCACCCTCCAAAGTACAACAGGTTTCGATGTCCCAGGCTAAAGGTGAGCAGGGCTGGCATCCAGGAGCAGCAAGCTGTGGCCTGAGAAAAGTGGGTGCAGGAATTTCCAGGAGCAGTTGCTGTCAGAAAATCAACATCGGTAAGGAGCCTCCTGGATGGGAAAACGTCAAACCGGCTTGTCAGTCAGAGGGTAACGGCTGACAAAGGCAAGGTTCTTGCTATGTCTTACAGGGGCTTTTTTTTTCACCCACAAGCAGAAATTCTGGCTCTCCCACATTCACAACGAGATGCATCTTACAAAGCATTCTCCACGCTCAACCAGGCAGGTAGCAACACAGAAGTGCTCAGGTCTAACCTAACACTCCAGGTCCACTGAAAAGCAACCGCTGGCCACCATGGGCAGGTCAAGCAGTGCTGGACAGGAGCCCATTTTCAGGGCTGTGTGCCTGCAGGAGTGGGGGGTCTATTGTTCAGAAGGCAGATGTGCCCAAGGGAAGCCCCACTGCTCCTCTCCATCAGCCCTGGCAAACAAGTGGCCACAGCATGAATATCCACACTGGTCTGGGATGTTTAATATCAAACAGAGAGGGAATTAAGGTGCTTGGGTCTGTGACTGCTTTGCGTGTCAACTCTGGACAGGATGAAAACGTAACACGCTGTTTTTGCCTTTATAAGCAATACTTGGCTTATTCTGTTCCCAAGCTTGTCTCCTGTGCAGTGTATTTATTTTGCTGATAAATATTTATGCTCCATGATTTTGATTTATACAAGGGGCTTAAATATTGTAAAGCTGGATATAACCAGCATGAAACAACATAAAACAAAGCACTAGTATCCAGAATAGGGTGGACTAAAAAGGCATGGCTCCTGCAGCAGCCAGATTTTACCCTGGAAATGACCTCTTTCCCCTCTAGGAGTGGCACAAGTTGGCAGCTTCCCCCTCTCTGCTTTACAGTTGAGATTCCCAAACTGTGTGTATCAAACAGGAGAGGTGTTTGCAGTATTGCCAAGGTTACTAGAGTGAAAACATTGCAAATGGCATTTGCATGATTGTACTTTCAAATCCTAACTTGTAGCAACAGTGCATTTTAAATGAAGGGGATTTATAACTCAAACCAGAACACTAATCATATTCTGGAGTAATAGGATTTATTTGTTGGTTGTTTGGTGGTTGCGGTTTTTTTTAAGCTCAGAGACAACAAGCTATGCTCATGAAAAGAGAGATGGCTGGGCTTAAACCCTACTCCAACAACATTTTGAAAGGATTAGAAAATAAACACAAATGTACTCCATTTTCAATACGCAGTTCAGAGCCTATGTAGTCTTTAATGCTTCCCTGCTATGAGAACATCCTGAATTGCTAAGCAAGTTCAGACAATTGCCATTTTAAATGAAAAACTCAGATTAGCACAAAAAAGAAGGAGTCATCTAGGAATCAAGAAGGGATGTTTAACAGCATCCAGCTGTTCCCCAGCTATGAAACTCCTTACCCAAAGCACACTGGGCATGTTATGAAGCAATGCTCAGTCCTCCTCCAAGACTAGGATTTACAGCCCAATATCTGGACCAACTAATGCTGGAAGCAGTTGCCATGTTCCCACGACACTGGATTTCTGGGGTTGACTGTTAAGGTCCTGGGGCACCTAACTGAAAGTCATGCAATATTTATGGGGAGAAAGAGCTCATTTAGGCCATAATTTAGGAGTCACACTAAATCTCATGTCTGTTTTCTTACATGGAATAAATGGATTAAGTCAATATACACCACCCAAAGAGCTTGATTTTAACCTCCGTGCTCTGCATACACCAGGTTTACGGGAACAGGGTGTTCCATAAGGGATTAGAGGTTACCAGAAATAGTTCCAACAAATTCCCTGGGTTTTTTTACAAAAAAGAATTTTTCCAGACATTTGTGAAATATCTGTGTAAAACACACATTAAAGCCACCTTCTAGGGCTTGTTTTAATATAACTATTCTCAGTGGAGGTCTGTTAAGCTAACCTGTCAGACATGAAAAACCAAAACTGTTCATGTAGTCTGTCACTGCAGCCATCTGAAGAGACAATAAACTTCGTGTGACCAGTGAGAACTTCATATAACACACACTAACATGGTCATTTACATCACATGGTCATAAACTTGCTGGTGATTGGCTTCAGGCTAGTTAAAGGGGTGTCAAGTGAGACACCTATAAACAACACCTAAAATCTCTAGATATGCTTGGAAATTTTGGCCTTAAGTATGTTCATATACACACTGATTTTATGCAGTGTGTATGTGTATATATATATGTATGTATAATTTCACACACACATATACATACATCTATATACGAAAAAATTAATGTAAAATATGTCGCCCAGCAATCTGTCAAATAAAGCTGATATAATAAATATGTCACTTTATTTAACAACTGATGCTGAAGAGAACTAGGCGGAATGAAAGAAATCAAGACAGGGCTTAGTAAAAACACTGAGGAAGGCAGAAATTAAAGCAATCAATCACATTCTCATGGAACGTCTACACCACTCGAAATAATATTTTATTGTCTGCTATTGATTGGATGCCACCGAACAAAATTGCAAACAATGAATCTGGTGTTATAAACAAGAATCACAATAAGAATAACTTATTTCAAAACCTTGGCCACACAATAGTTTGTACTCTGCAGAGGCAGGCACGGAGTACCAGCCATCTATTTGCTCTACCCCTGTAACCTAAGAAGACATCCCCGCTTATTAACAATGGAAAGGCTGGCATGCAAGAGCGTCTGAAACAAGGGCACAGTCCCCTTTTGCCTTCTTTTGCATTTTAAGCATGAACATTTAAAGCTTGCAAAATTTGGTAGAACTACAGAGAAGAAAAAGGATACAAAAAAGAAGTAGCACTGTTTTTTCAAAGGGCAAAATCTCAGTTCAGGAAGGAGGAGGAGAACACCTTGAATTTCAATCTGATACGGTCATGAGAAAAATCAAGGAAATTATGCTACATCACAGAGCAAAGCCTGGTCGTAGTACCCAGCAGCCAGGCCCATGCAACTTTGTTGAAAATGAGAAAATTTCTGTCTCTTCCCATGTGCTTTGTCCTTGCTTGGATGGGACACTGCCACCCTGACCTGTTCAGGGACAAGGGAGACAGGTCAGAACTCAAGCTGAGCCTGATGGAGAGAACCAGGCACAGGACAAGTCATAAAAGGCTACATCCTCTTGCTGCTAACCAAACCACAAGTTACTCAACACCTCAACTAACACCATCAGGACAACCTAGGAAGAAAGTTCTCATGCTGAGCACTGGTCTGGAAGATCCACCTCCAGAAAGGACTAGTTGCCACGATACTTTACAGCAGTGTAGGCATAGGACCCACAGCTCCCTCCCAAACACTTCTGAGCTTGGCTTGTTGTAAGGAGCAGTGAATATTTGGCAGGTTTTTTATGTAGCTGGGAGGAAGTCCTACTTCTTTCTCACGCTTCTAAAGCTCAGAGGATGATAAAACAGAGCACTACTAACATCTCTAGATAAATCAAATGGGATAGTGTTTAGATGAGCCAGTTGTTCCTGATAAGATCCAGACTCTAAAACAAAAGTAGGCAAATATGAATGCAAAAGGCCGGATGAAAAAGCAAGCAGCCAGGCTACATCAGAGGATACATTTCCTCTTCCTGGGTTGTCCTATGATGTCACCAGGTTTACACGTGTTAGCCATTTACAGACACGTGCAAACGGCATGAAAACACCAGGCCAAACCTATCCACAGTGCAAATTCATTGAGTTCCAGCAGATCTACACTGGGTTCTGATTTGGCTTAATATGTATAACTGAACATAATTCTAATTGACAGGTTTGATTACGCCTCGCATCACTTCTGCTCTAATTTACCCATGTGGGGCAAGAAAGAAGTAGTATGCAGACTGAGGTCTGGCTCCAAGGGTGACAGCAACAGGATGAAGAAGGGAAAACATCCCCGGACCTGTGCACAATAGCCAGAGATGGAGGGGGAAGCATTCCCTTACTGAAGAAACAGTTACTGTGCCAGTGTTCAGGAATCAGCTTGTTTCTGGTTTACCATTATGCACCTTTACTTACTTGACAGTTTTCTACCCACCCCTGCAATATCCAGTCTCTACTATTACTACAGATTTTATGGAGTGAGAGTCCCTATAGGCATTTTGGGGGTAACACCACTGCTTGGTATGCTTAAAGATCCATAAAAATCATAGAATGGTTTGAAATCTTAAAGATGTTCTAGTTCCAGACCCTGCCATGGGCAGGGGCACCTTCCACTTGACCATGTTGCTCCAAGCCCTCTCCAACCTGGCCTTGAACACTGCCAGGGATGGGGCAGCCACAGCTTCTCTGGGCAAACTGCGCCAGGGCCTCACCACCCTCACAGGGAAGAATTTCTCCTTAATATGTAATCTAAGCCTACCCTCTTTCAGTTGTGAGGGAGAGTGTGTTTAAACATGTGCGGGATTACAGTTTGGGGGATTTGGAGTTTATAATTATTTTCTCCCATCTGTCTCGTACACTCACCCTTCTCCTACAGACTCTTCATGTCTCACATTAGGAGGCGATTTCAAACCCACAGGGACCAATGGTGCCAACTGGACCTTCACCTCCTTTCTGTGAAAGAGACATATTTCCAAGGGGATTCCAGTTAGTGTGGACAAGAGTCTGCTATATGGGACACATACATCAAAGAGTTTGGAAGGAAAAGCTCTTGTCCTAATGAATTATAGCTACTTCAGAAAGGTCAGCCTAGACCCCCAGCAGGGCAGGAACAACCTTGCAGGACTGAGTCTGCAAATAATGTCCATGGGCAGATCCATGGATCTTGATGAATTCATACTATAGATGCTTCGGGCCCAGAAAGCCCAGCTGATAGCCCCAGTAAAAGCTAAGGAGGAAAGACAGCAGGCAAAGTGGTTAGTGATGCCTCACTCCAAAGCCTGCAGAGGCTTGCCTCAGATCTGTGTCTGGCCAGTGTTTTGAGTGATGCCTTTGATGAAGGTTTGAGAACATGCTTGTGAAATGCATGGTGGGACCGAGCTTGAAAGGGGCACAGGTGCTCCAGAGGAGAGGACAGAATTCAGATAGATCATGACCTGAAATGCAACTATCTGAAAGAAGTTGGAAGGAAATCCAAGAGGTGAGTTCAACCTCCTGCTCTCATGTAGGACATCTCTGGAGCACAAGCACAAGCGGTGCTGGTTTATGATCCAGGGGCAGGGAAAAGGACCACAAAGAGTCAGCAACGAGAGCATCATCCCACCAAAGCTGTGGGTTGTGCTGGCTGGAGGGGCTACACAAGGAGCATGTTCAGAGACGTTTCCTGTTACCAGGTCAAGGTACATCCCACGATCAACCCAATTTGCTGTTTGGCCACTGCTGAATTTCACGAAGCAGCTCTGAGTTTGTGACCAAGCCTGCCTGTGCAGAAGAGGACACCACACATCCGTGGCACGGATTTTGAGGTGGTCAGTGCTCTTCTGCCTGGTTAGCAGCAAGGCTGTGAGCATATAATGAGCATTCAACGGAGTGGAAGGAGCCATCAAGATGTACAAAGCCAAATCTGTCCAAACCTGTGCGCGGGAAGGCAGTGGCGTGGAGGAAAGCAATCTGGCACCCTCTAGTGTGATGCTCTGAGAAAAACTCGTCCCTCCGCACCCTTCTCTCTACCTCAACCACGTCTTTCCTCACAACCACACAAGCCGTCCGTGCCCACAGGCTTAGCCTCATCAGCCCTCTTTAATTGCCATCCACTGTAACAAGACACGAAACTCATTAGCTCTAGCAGCAACACTTCACGGTGAACCTGGCCAGCCATTTACATCCCAAGCTGTTCAGTATGTGCAAGCCTGGTCTGTGGAACATGTGCAGCCGGCAAGGCTTTAAAAGAGATTTCCAAAGCTTTGGGGATGTGGTATGGCTGAGACCAAAGAAATATCAGTGCCAGGATGCTGAGGCCACCATCACACACAGCACTGCATGTGTGGGGATAAGCATGAAGGCAGACGTGTCCCAGGGCATGTGGTGGGAAATGAGATACATTGCTGTTTGACAGCATTAAGCCAGAAGAGAGCAGATTCAGATGTCTGTGTGACATCTGGGGTGGGACATTTGTATTAGGAGAGACTGAGTTATACCAAAACCAACCCCAAGGCCCAGCCAGGCCCCAGCAGTGCAGGCACAGCTACAACTGCCCAAGAACATTTCACTTTTTACTACTTGGCTCTCAAGCCATTGGAAGGAAAGCAGCCTTCTCCCTTTCCTAATCACCTTCACCGTCCTCCAGTGAACTTTTGGGTAATGTATGCTGTGTCATCAGAGCAGCGCTGCTCCACGAATAGCAAACAGGCACCCATATGTTTCTCAGGATGACAGTTCACATTATCATTGAACCTGAGAGGCCAATGCAGAGCACAGGCCAGAGGAAATAATATACCCCCAATTACCCCCAGGCCAGAGAGCACTTTCCCCTTGCAGGGTCTGGGGCCGCTTACACAAATGCTACTGAACAAAACCTCCTCCTCTTCCAGGGCTTTGCAATCAGGAGAGTTTTGGGGTCAGACCATGCAGGCATGGGACAGCAGTTGGTGGCCTGACCATCGGCACCTGGGATGGTGTCAGTGGGACAACAGTACCAGCAGCGACTGGACTGCCAACCATCAGAGACAGGACAGGGCCAAGTCCCAAAAGGCTGTGAAGAGTATTGTGACTGGTAATGCAAACACATTAATGTGAGTGTCCCTGGCAATGCTGGAGAGCTGGCATCTAACCAACCTCCGTGCCACTGAAGGTTACCCATTCTTGTCACATCATTGCTGGCATTTTTACATGTCAGAGGTTTCTATGATCTGCATATAGTTTTGTGTTTGGTTTAGGGCAAGCCTGTCCCCTTGAAACAGTCCTCTACCCTCATCCCGCATGCTCTTCCTTGTCCTTTTAGTCCAATACCCAATGACCCCGCTTGGTGCCGGCCCAGGACACTCGGGTAGGGGGCAACCCAGGGCCATGTGTCTCCTGTATCACCTTTTACATCCCCAACTGCTCTCCTTCATGGCCTTTGCTCCTCTGCACCAGCCAGATATTCCCCATGAAAACCATCTGCCGGTAATGCAAGCCATGGACCTGGCCAAGCTCTGGATAAAGCTGGAACCAATTTTACAAACCCCATCTCACAAGCAAGTTCATCTCCTATAAATAAACACAAAACCTGGAACGTTTGCCTGGCCCCTGAAACAAAAGGAATTTTTGCTACGCAGCTTAAATTTTTATTGCTAGTTAGCGTAAGAGAGGGGGAAACACAAAACCGCAGGCTGAGCCAGGATCTACTCAAGCTTTTGCAGGCAGATCAGCCAGTGTATCCCCTTAACGACCTTTAAAAAGCCTATTGCCTGTCATGCTAAATCGCATGGTCATATTGTGATGTGGATACGTGTTCACGGAAGACTGAGACCATCCATGAGACAGATTACTCTCAATTGATATGCATATTCTAAAAAGTGTGATTTTTCTCCCTTGAAAATGTAAAATTCTTTCTTAAAATCAACTTTATTTTCAAACCATGGATGGACTGAAAATGAATACGCTGAATTCAGCAAGCAAAAGTCATCAGGGTGGTGACTCAAGCCATGTTCAAGACACGAGAGTTCACCAGCCCCTATCAGAAGCAAGGCAGGAGGATAAACATTAAAGCAATTCCCTTACACAGGCATTTCCACTTGCAAACCACAGCTTCCTTGACACGCGCGATACTTGAACCTTTTTGGTAAACCACAGAAAGATACAGCCTTGCCGTAAGAACATTACAGAAGCAGTGCTTCATAGGACATCACTTTAAAAAGAGGTCTTGGTAAAATGCAATGAGGATAAGTACTGCCCTCCTCACTGCAAACCAGGCTGATTCTGCTCTGTATCCTGCCTGCAACAGCAGGTGCCTAGGGAGGAGTAGCAGATGACTCTGAATGTATAACATTGGGTTGTATATTCTAGTTATGCACTTACAGAAGACAAAAGGAAGATAAACAGGGACCCAAGCATCATACTTGGTCTACATTTGTATAATAGTGCAACGTTACACTTGTCCACGCCTACAGCTGTTCAGCAGGAAAACTAATACAATAATACCAAAATCAAGTAAGACATCTTTCATCTTCCCCCCACCCTCCCTAAAAGTTGTGAATAAGAACCATTAAATGAAAGCTCTAGGTCAATCGATCCATCTCCTTCGCTGCCAGTGAAATTGCGCCTGGTAAGGGCTCAGGCACAGGATCTCAGGAAGGTTTGGGCAGGGGTTGTGCTGGTGAGAGCAGAGTGAAATCAGTGGCAAGAGAAACAGCCTGAGCTGTTGTAAAATTAAGGAGCTGAAACCAGCTATCAACTACAAATAGAATAGATTATTTCAATTGGAAGGGGCCTACAGCAGTCAGCCTGTCCAACTGTCTGACCAATTTGGGGATGACCAAAAGTTAAAGTATGTTATTATAGGGCATTGCCCAAATGCCTCTTAAACACTGACAGGCTTGGGGTATTGACCACCTCTCTAGGAAGCCTGTCCCAGTGTTTGACCACTCTCTTGGTAACAAAATGCTTTCTACTGTCCAGTCTGATCCTCCCCTGGTGCAGCTTTGAACCATTCCCATGCATCCTATCACTGGATCCCAGGGAGAAGAGAGGAGCACCTCCATCTCCACCTGCCCTCCTGTAGAGGGGACTGCAGGGAGCAATGAGGTGTCCCCTCAGCCTCCTTTTCTCCAGAGTAGACAAGCCCAAAGTCCTTAGCTGCTCCTCATAGGACATTCCTTCCAGGTGTGTCACCAGCTTTGTTGCCCTCCCCTGGATGCATTCAAGGACCTTCCATCCTTCTTAAACTGCGGGGCCCAGCACTGCCCACAGCACTCAAGGTGAGGCTGCACCAACACTCGATAAAGGGGGATAATCACCTCTTTTGACTGGCAGATCATGATGTGTTTGATGCATCCAGGATGCGGTTTGCCTGAGCATGCTGCTGACAACCAGCACTTCACTGTCCATACTGAAGAAGGAAAGTCAGCTGAGAAAAGAGAAGGAGTGCACAAGCAATGGCACATACCTGTGTTTGTCCTATTAGGGAAAAAGCTTTAAAGTTAACACATGGTTTCTTGGTTTACAACGATTAATGAAACAGATTTTTCTCAATGTCCCTATTACCTCATTTTTCTTGCTTGTTCTTTAGCCATTATTTAGTTCAACTCAAACTTACCATTAAATGTATTCCCATCAATGCTGGTCAACAAAGCATTTAGGCATGTGCTTAACTCAAAGCAGATAACTAAGGTGCATTCAGCAAAACTCACCCATATGCCTCACTTTTTTTCTTTGAATAGGGGCTCTCCATCATTTTAAAAGCTGTATTTCTTTCCAGCATAAAGCACTGCAGCTGCAAAAATCAATGCACTATGCTCCATCAGTGTGCATCTGTCACTCAGCTCCCAGCTTGGCAAAAAGAAGAGGCATGCCTAGAAAACACTCACCCAGTCCCCTTCCTTTAAGAACAGCCAAGAGTAAAAAGATGCATAATTTAGCAGAGCAGTTTTATTTGTGTATCGGGTTATTTTAGACGTCAGCTAAGGTTATGTTCTTGTCTTCAGTTGCTGCTGGGTGCTGCTTCAAAGTCATTCTGAGTCACTGCTCTCCATCTTCATCTGCTGATGGGCCCCCAGGTACTGATGGAAACATAACTTCCCTTGACATGGATAACCTCCAATAAAGGAGTGACTTCCCTTTTGACATGCTGATTAGAATAAATGACGGGAGTTGGAAGGGAAGAAGAAGAGGACCATAGCTCATGAAAGGCAAAGAAAACTGGTCACATCCTGCTCTCTGCTTCTGTGGCATCAGATTCACTCCAAGCTATTTGCAAAGCAGCAAGAACCTCATTAGACTGCTGCTAGGGCTATTGATGGAAATGTAAATCTTTACCTACAGTACCTTATTCCACAGCAAATGAACAGCAGACTGGGGAAAACCAGAAAGCTGTAGTCTCAGGTCCGTGAGTTTGACAGACTGAAGCATCATATCTGTTTTTCAGATCTCAGTCCAAAAAGAAAAACCCAGGGTCTGACTTCACTCAGATTTTCCATTACTTGCATCAACACTGACTTTAAAGAAATTCCTTCAGGTTTACATGAGCCTGAATAAGATGAGGATCAGAGCCTGCGTGTTCAGTAAATCAGCTTCGGCCCACTGCAATATGAAAGGGCTGTGCTCAGAGGGATATAGTCTGACTGGCACTTTGCAAGATCAAGGAAAGCCTTCCCCAGAGTCAAGCTGTTGTTTTGGCCTGTCACAGGACTTGCCAGAGCCACTAATTCTTTCCATTATCTTCCATGAACTTTGGATTAGGTTGGTTATACTGTATTCAGCTTTGGCTGGCTGAAGTGGTACTTCATGAGATCATCTAGCTCAGAAACCAGGTAGAAGATATCCAGAAAAATCCTGTCCTGGTCTTCCAAGGGGTCCTACTGAGACAATGACTACTAAGTCATTGCACTGGTCCCAGTAAGGTTACTTGCAACTGGATCAGACAGCCAGGGACTTCTGCTCTCTAAGAAAAAGCATTAACAGCCCCCATCTCGAACCCCTCAATAGGGTCTGCACTCACTGTCACATGCACATTTTCCACAGAGCACCAAACATTGTCATTTACACCCATAAAAGCTGAATTCAGCACTCTTTCCATAAAACGGATCGTGAACCCTTAACACCACTTGCCTCTCCTTGGAATAATAAATTATGAGGACAAATGGCAGAATCATTATCAGTTTCAATATCCAGTCATAAATAGTCTTGTAAGAACACTCAAATGATGGTGTTTTATTGCGTTAGATATCACTTGCCATTAATTACAGCATGAAACTTTTGTACTTTGATGAAAAGCATTTTAGCCAGCTCAGTTATAAATTTAAAAGTCTTAAAACAAAAGTCACCTCAAGTTGTGGGGTTTTTTTTCTCTATAGATCTGAACACAAAATAGCATTTTTGGCTTGGAATGACACAAAAGCAAGGTTTTATAAAAGCTATTTTATTGCACACACATTCAGCTTTAACGCTCACAGCAAATTAATAGTACCCATGGCTATTTTTTATAATAACATTGTTGGCAGGTAGATTTCACTGCTATGGATATTTCATAGTTCATTTGGTTTAGTGGGAGTTTTCTCACTAATGATCAAGTGCTGTTGTGAATCAATGATGTGATCTAGTTTATGTTTCTGCCCTGTTTCTTTTGTTTGGATCATTTCTCCTTCGTTCTGTTGCTGTAACTCACCTCACAGGACAAACGCAGCTGGCTGCTGAGCATCAACAGGAGCTGGTGGGTTCAGTCCCTAGCAAATCTGGGATACCCACAAGACCTCACATAGAGAAGTCAACTGCAGCCTAACTTCAGTGGGATGACTCACAGGAGTGATGCCAAGTTCTAAATTTTCACATAATTGTAGGATCAATCTTTAAATCTCCAGGTTGAAGGGATTCAGGCTGTGGCAATTTAAGTTGCTGGTGCTCCTGCAGAACAGGGTATCATGGCATTGATCACATTCTGCATTTGTTTGCAAAAGGGGTTAAAGGGATTATTCCACTCGCACTCTGGGCACTGTAAACTTAGAGCCACTGCAGCCAAATCCCCCAGAGACCAGGATTCAGAGCCTCTGCTCAGGTGAATAGCATCTATTATTAAATCCAGAGGGATTGCTAACATCCATACAGGAATGTACAGTCCCAAATCCAGATGCACAGCACCAGCTGTACTGGCTCCCATAGATATTTAAATCGATTTTGAGAGGACATTTTGCTTTCCTTTCCCAACCCTCCAGGAGGAATTATGGGTGGCCCCGTATTTAAATTATTCCCATGAGACCTGGGACAGCAAGGTTTGGCTCCTGTCCTGACAAAAGCTCTCTCTTTGCCAGGGACACTGGAAAAACACCCAGATTCTCAGAGATATGGTGGGAATCTGCTCAAGCTTATGAGAGCTAAGCTTAGGAGTCATGTTCCCATGACATTCAATGGAGATCTGGTAGCTGCATTCAGTGGTGACTTCTTGTCTTTCACATGCCTGGAAAGGGTCCCCAGCAAGATTTGCTCTGTAACCTTCCTGGAGACAGAGATGAAGCTGACCAGTCTGCAGTCTTCTTGGATCCTCCTTACTCTCTTTGATGATCAACTTCACATTAGCCTCTTCCCAGCCACTGGAGACCTTCCATTATCACCATTATCTTTCAGAGATGTTAGAGAGCAGTCTCACAATGACATCAACCAGCTGCCTCAGCACCCTCGAACACATCCTATCTGGTCCCATGCACTCACATATGACCATTTTTCTTCAGTAGTCCCTAAACTGATCCTCTGCTACTATAGGTAGTACTTATGTCCCCTAAATTCTGCCACTAGGTGCAGAGATAAAGAGACTTGACAGCAGATCTTGCCAGTAATGACAAAAGCAAAGAGCACTGCAGCTTTTTCCATGCCCTTTGTCACTAGGTTGGCCAACCCATTCAGCAGCAAATCAATCTGTTCCCATTTTCCTTTTGGTAACTTACTTTTGAAATCCTCATTCTTGCCCTTCACACCCCTCACCATTTTCATATCCCTTTTGACTCTTTGAATTTCATCCATGTTGGACCATATCTGAGATCTGAGGACAAGTGACATTTCCCAGGACTCATCAGCACCTGTAAAAACAGATGTCATTATGCAACCCAACTGTTGCTTGAAATGATGACCATTTGCTTTTTGACACAAAAGTGAGAAATTGAAGAACAGTCTAACTGCTCATTTAAGGCAGCCTGTTCTTTCCCTTCTGCTTAGCCAGTTAAAACCTCATTTGACAATCTGAGATTTAGCTCCCAGTGCTCTTGCTTAAAATATAACAGATGGCCTCTAATAAGTAGATTGAAAAGTGCAAATAAGGTTAAAACAATTTTTCTTTATTGAATATCATTAACTTCAAGGCTGTCCACTTTAAAATGCTAATTAAACCTCACTTCCTTTTGCAGGGTTCTAGTGAAGAAAGATTGCCATGGGGTAAATTCCTCGTGTTTGTAGAGGACTAGCCCAGCAAACTGATAGCAAACAGGGCTATTGTATGTCCCAAGCTTAAGAATTAGAGTTGGAAGCTTTCCATTTATTTGTCCCTTCCATACTAGTTCCTTCCCACAAACCAAACACAGTCAAGAAGGAAATTCAAAAGACATCAAGTGTGAAACCCCACTCTGTCCTCATGGCAAACAACAGCTTCTCTAAAGGTCACTACTAGTCCAAACTAAACACGGTTTTCAGCACAGGACTTCTGACACCATGTTATAGCCTTGCAAAATGTCATGCTGCAGGCACGGGGCTCTATATTCCTGGCGCTACACATGGAGTGCCATAGGTGCTTCAGCACCTCATTCCCACCTTATTCCAAATTTCCAGTTCAAATTTATTCCCAATCAGTATGTGCCAGTTGCTTGTGTGCCAACATTGTTCTTTGGATTGAATAGCTTTTCACCTGCTCTTTACTCCTAACCTGAAGGATTCCTATTGAGCGATGGGATCACCTCACAGCTTCCACTTGCTAGGCAAAGCAAGCTAGGCTTTTAGTCTCCTCTCCTAGGACAGCCTTTCCCTCCCCCGATGAACATATCAGCCCTCTTCCTCACCTCTACCAGTTTTAATTCTTCATTCTTAAGCACAAGCAAGCAGATTTGCAAATGCCCTCCCAGGCTGGGTCTTCCCAGAGTCTTGCATGAGGCAATGCTCGCTTCTTAACAGGAAAGGCACACAGGTAAGCTCAAGCATAACATTCAACTTCTTCATGGCCAGGTCATACTCAGAATTTCTAATCATCACAACTCAGTCCCCAAAGAGCTTCATGTTCAACTAAAAGCAATGAGTGCAAAGCAGCCAGCTTTATAGACAACGGCCTCAGGACGGCAGCACATCATCTGGAGCAGAAAGCTCTGGGTGCTACCTCTGCCTGGTGGGTTTGACACAGGTCCCAGTTTGCAAGGCAGTGTTCATAGGCTGCAGGAAGCTCAGGAAGAGAGGATTTCCTGTATCTCCCATGATCCTGGGTTGCTGTAGAGGAAAAAAAGCAAAACGCATCAGATCAGAAAAAAGGAATCCTGATTGAGTACCTGGCTCCCCTCACCAAGCAATTCACAAGTCCATATGCATTCTGCCTCCCCCTCTAAACACATGATTCTCACTCATCTGAGAAAGTTAGTTTACTTTGTCATTTAAAGATTCAGAGTATAAATTACAAATGCAGAACTTGATATAAATCACCTGTCCAGTCTCACCTCAGTGATTTCTCACAGAGGCGATTTGGCTCAACATCAGCAATCCTTACCCCAAAATACTCATACTATAGACAATCCAACACTGCCTGTCCAGTGACTCTGAGTTACAGCAATGTTTCTGGGCCAAGAGAGAAAGAAAAGAGTTTCTTGACATTTACTCTGGCCTTTACAGGAAGCAGTTGCCCCACAGTGGCTCATCTCTTTTGCTGTGGAAGCCCATGAACAATGAGGGTTGACTACCAACAGGCAGGGGCAGTTGTTAGCAACACTTGTTTAACCGGTCCCTTTATAAAGCGTGCCAAAACCACACACAACACAGATCCAAATGAAAAATCTGTATTCACTGGGTAAACAGCAAAATGAGTCTCTGCTGAAAGGCTTTTGGGAGAATCTGCTGTGGTGCAAACACAGAAAGATGGAACAAATGAAAAACAATGGCTGTATCTTCTGAGCCAAGAGTCACTCTGAAAAAAACACATTCACAGCAAGGGAGGTCTTGAAATGCAGCTTATTTGCTTATGCATTCAGTTGAACTGTCTGACTAAGTCACATATTGAATTAGCTGCATTCAGTGTCTTCCCTGTGCCTGAGTAGGCGTTTGTTCTAAGGGACAACAATAAGAGGGACCAGAATAATTAGGATAAGAAATAGAAATTTGGAGAACATACTGTTGACTTTCAACAGCATCTTTCTTGGTCAAAAGGGTACTTCTGCTATACACAACTGTCCTCAAGTAGAGCAGGAATCTAGTGAAGAAATGATACCAGGAGTGACAGGGGAATGTCCCATCCTAACCTAACAATCCATGGCAGCAGTGTGAAGAGATGCTCTCAGGAGGCATAAGCTGTGATACCAAAGTTGTGTGAGAATCCTTTGCTTCTTACTTGTTTTCTGCAACATATTTTATTTTTAGATAAAAGTCCTCAGCTAAGAATCAGCTCCATTTCTGGTCTGTTTCTCTGTCTAAGCCCTTCTGTTACACAGCATGGCTTAGGCTATTTTTTAAGAACTCCATCTTCCAATACACCAGTCAGATCTTGAACAGAGTTAAGGTTTCATAAGGGTAGTGCATACATGTCAGTCAGAGAGTAAATATTGTCTCCAAACAGCAAGTTGAACAGACCTTTGTTTTCCTGTGCAATGCTTGCCTAAGTCTTAAGGGAGTTGTCTTTCACTGAACCAGGGTACTGAGCTTGCAGGCATAACACAAATGCCTGAAAGAGTCCAGCTTCGAAGGGATAAACACAAGCAAGGGCATGCAACACAAGGACAAAAAGCAAGAATGTAAGTAACAAAGCTCCCGACCTATGTCTGCTGGATCTTTCCACGCAGGTGTATGGAGAGGACTGTCTGAAGGAAGTCGGGGAGGTCAATCTCATGAATTTGACAGTGAAAACAGAGCAGTCCTGGAACAAGAAAGCTTTCTCAGTTGTACAATGGTAACTGGGGATGAATCTTGTCTCCGAAGTTGAGATCAGCTTTCAATCAAGTCTTCAGGAGTTTTGGCACAAGAAGTAAAACTGGCTTTTTCCGTCCTCTTTTCCACACCGCTGCCTTTCTACTCAGCAGGGAGAAATGGCTCACTCCAGAGACAAATCACCTGATCTGTTGTAGACATCTGCCATAAGATAAAATGAACAACAGCAAGAAGCTCCTCTCCCTTGTGGTGCTCTCTGATTATAAAAGGGGCCCATATGATAGCAGAAACAGATGTCTACACTGGTCAGATGAATCCCACACTTGAGTGACCAAAGACTTCTGTTTAGCTGATGAGATACTAAAAGAGAAATGACAACCAGATGGATGCATTGCAGACTACTAAGGCACAATATACCAAACAAAAGCAGAGCTAATCAGAGCATCTTAACAAATAACATATCAATAATACCTGTCATCTAAAAATCTTAGAGCAAGAAATATTAAATGCCATTCATAATATCCCCAGTTGTCCTAATGGGCAGGCTGACACATCAATGGATGAAGCAACTTAGCAAAAGACAAATCAGAGATCATATCAGTATCCATAAGCAGCAACAGCTGTTCCTTTACCCTTACACCTCAGGGTATGTGCTTCAAGAATACTGAACGAAATCATCGAGTTCCCACAATGGTTGATACATTCCCCAAAGTTTGGGATCACTGCATAAGCACGATTCTGGTTGTCAAGGCCACCTTTAAGAAGCAACAGATGAGCAGAAGAACAAGTAAAGCAAAATGACTCTTGGGGCTGGATTTCAGCAGGAGACAAGTTCACTCAGGGAAGTGTCATGTAAGAGAAGTTCTTAGCATCCTACAGAAGTGGAAACAGCTAACAAGGCAAAGCATGTACAAGAAAAGGTCATATCTGCTGCAGGAGAGGTAAAAAATGTTCCAAGGGGAAAAAAATAACCTACAAGTCATACATTCTGGTAAGGTAAACTTTGGTGACTCAAAGCTAAATCCCTTGAAGTGGCTAACCGAAGAGGCTTGACCTAGGCTGTAATAAAAGCACAAAAGGTGAGCAGGGGCTGTAACTATTCTGAATATTCCAGTCAAACATGTCCTACTTATACACTTCATAGACAAGCTCATTAAAAAGCGGGTTACCAGAAAAATTCATCCCAAGTTCTTCTACCTTGCACATCACATTCTGATTTTGACCTGTACAAGGTGAGTGTGAAGTAGTAACAAGGTAAGATCCTTTGGTGCAGGTATGATTTTGTACCCAACTTGCCCAAGAGTAGAACAGTACTAAAATTTCAAGCCATGTGGAATCAGTCACCTTCAGAGAAGCTTCTTAAGGAAACGCTTCTTAGACGATAGTGATCCCCTGGTGTCTGAGTGAATGTCCACACACCTGCTTATCATCCTTAGCCATATGTTTGCCAATTTCAACCCAATTTTACATAAGGGTTAAGACCTCACCAAAATCAGAGAGGTTATAGGAAATATCAGCAACTGAGGAGAAGAAAAATCCAAATTAGTGCTTTTCTGTTAGGGAAGTGGTTATAATTTGGCCCCATATTCATAACAAGTACCAATAGCAGACAGTTTACTTCTCTAAAATGTTACCCTTCTCTTCCCTCGGCCCCTAACCTAGCAGCAGTCTAGTGACCAAGGTAATAGAAATACAGCTAAAACAAATGATTTGTTCAAAGTTCTGCTTTGGCTTTTCGTGGGTTTAGATACACATCCTTCACTGCACAGCTCTGTGATTTGTGGTGGTAGCTGCAACTCCAAAGGAAAAGCAAGCTGAAAACCAGAAAGGTCCCACTGGGATCACACGTGGCAGCATTCAGCTCAATTACTTATTAAAGCACTGACAGAGCATAAACTTTTTTCAGTACATTACTTACTCAATCAGAGATCCAGCTCTCAGACTGATCCCTTAAGAAAAAGCAAACATTTTTCCCTGTTTGTTTCCAGCTGCATCACAAAAGACTTTAAAGACTTCAAGCTGCAATGAAAACTGTTTGTCTTTGGGTCATGGTACACCAGGAGTTTGTGAGTGAATCCAGTGCAGCTGTGATTGACAGGTGAAGCTGCTTGGATTTTATCATATAACTCCATCGCCCACCTCCAGCCTAGAGCAGCTTTATTGAGCTAGACAGCAGCTGCAAGTTAAACAGCAATGAACAACCTCCTTGCGGCAGTCAAGGGTTGTTTTTACAGACTATATCCATTTTCCAACAGATTAGTCTAGACTAGGAATAGCTCAGTAGGTCTTTAAACGCAGACGCTAACCTTCCATCTAGACAAGATGAGGATGCCATGTTGTTCACCTGGAAGTACAGTAAGGTCACTTATAGGGAAGGGAGGGAATCAACCCCCATTAAATACATTGAGGTACAAGACAGCATCTTTCCTTCAGATTTCTGTTGGCTAAGATGTTAAGTCAGTAACCTCTCTACTCCAGACAACCAGAATAACATAAGGTAGGCAAGCTGGCAAAAAACCCCACATGATCTTGGAAATGAAAGAGCACCAGATCCTTCTATCACTGGGAGCTTTTTTAAAGGGATGTGCACATGAGAGCCTCTGGTTCCTTGGCAAGCTAATGTGCATTCCTGGAAAGACAAAAAGAAAAGAGTGGTGGAAGTCTTACAGCAGCATTTCTTTAAAGGACCTTTCAAGGGAGAGATTTATTGAGTCTTATTCTATCTGACACTAGTCAGTGAACATGTGCAACTTTGGAAGCTAGAAAAAAAAAAAGAGCTTGTCTATAAATTCTTACACTCCAGACACCATTCCTCAGAGGCCAGCCCTAATAAACCCATCACCAGAGCAATACTATAACTCCGTGGTGTTCAACTCCTGGCCCTTCAGAGCCTTGCATCTGAGTCTTTTCTCAGAGACTCCTGCTCCCAGTATACAGTGCATCAGTTACCTTGAGGAAACAGTGTTTTAATGCTTACATGGACCACATCAGAGCCCCAACCCAGCTCAACAGAGAAGGATGTGTTTCCTTCTTTCTACCCAAAGAACACCTCAGGCCCAGAAAGTCATTAAACCATCTAAACAACATCCTACTAGCACCACAGAACACTTCGCTAGGAGCCAATATATTAACTAGAATAATAGAATCACAGCACGGTTTGGGTTGGAAGGGACCTTGATAAAGACCATCTAATCTAATCTTTATCTAATGATAAAAGATCTAATCTTTATCTAATGATAAAGATCATCTAGATCCAACCCTAGAAACCATCTAGAAGTGTTCTAACGTGCTATGAGCTGGGAAACATAAGCTTTAACCTCCTTCAGCAGAGTAAGAAATTGACCCCGAGTCTCCCATTTCAGGGGGAAATAAAGCCACAAGGCTACAAGTCACATCAGTCTTCTCACTCTGGTAAATCAAACAAGCTACTCAACAAATTGTCGCCAAAACTGCACAAAGCGGAAACACCCCTCTGAATCCCTTCCCTGTGTGGTTACCCTTGATGTCAAACCAGTAACCAAGGCAGAACGAAAGACTAATGATGATCGTAATGCTGCTTAAACTAGTAGGCATTGTTTAACTTGAATTAATGAATCCTGCTGTACCTCTCTACAGCCCTGCTCAATGACAAAGCAACTGCTGACAGTGGAGGCCTGTGAGAAGTGTTATACATTTTAGCACTGTACTTTGGGACCTAGAATAATAAGCACATAAAAGAGATATATGTGTATTTCTAATGCTGCCTTTTAAAGCAATTGCTTAAAAGAAGCCTGCTTTAGAAACTCGGAAATGTAACTCTTGACCTTCCTGAGTAATCATGCTAATATCAAGAGAAGTTATAATTATTCAGTTGTGAACAAAAAAACCCCGCACTGTTCATTCTTGCAAATGAAGCACATAAAAGAGAGAGCAAAGGGGGAACATGCCCATTTCCCTGCCACTCCAGAGGTGAATCATGGCAAGGGGTTCCCACCCTCATCACAGAGGTGAGGTAGGGACAGGGAGAGTGCTCCTATGCCACTTTAATATGAAGAATACCAATCTGAGTCACCCAGCTCCATCAGGGACATAATCCAGCTCTCGAATACTCAGTAGAGATCCTCTATTCCCTGCAATTCCCTGGCTTATTTCCTAGGCATATTTCTACAAGAAGGGAAGAAAAGCTTTGGTCACTTTCATTAAACAAGTCTGGTTTATTCCCAGAAGAAATTTTATCCTAAGGGAAAGATATGGCACTGCAGAATGGTGCAGTAAAACGGTCCCACTTGCACAGGGTGAATTAGGATGTTCACTCTAATTCTGCAACTTCCATACATCTCTGTAGAAAGATGTCCTGGCTTATATTTTCTCTTCAGATTTTCTCAGCTCAAGTCTGTTTAATCTGGACTACAACATTTAAAGAGTAGCAACAGAGTAAGACAGTCACCAGTTCTGCCCCATATCCCCAAGAAAGAAATGGGATATTAGTGATACCAGAGCCCTATTTCTGCAGTTGCAGTCAGCACAACACAAAATGTTTCACAGCTATGACACCTGAAGGAGGAAAGGAAAACAGAATAACCCCAAACCAGTGTGCTGACGAACTGACTCTGCTTTTTGAAACAGAAAGGAAACATATAAAACTTCCCACTTTTGATCCTTTATTTTCTTTTTTTACAAAACTGATGTCAAGTAAAACACTGTGTAATGGCATCTGTATCATAAGGCCTCTGTGCTATCCACAATTTATAAAATCCAACCACGTCATGTTTTATCACACAACAGACTTTCCATAGTGTCATGTAACAAGAATTCACCTTCTCTGAGGATCCCAGGGAGTCTTTAAAGACTTTAATCAGCCTTCACACCACAAATATCCCACATGTTAAAGAAAGATGGGATTAAGCATACTTAATGTTTTCTGTTGGTTTAATGGAGGCAAAGATACAAACAGCGATGAGTTACATATGTACAAAAAGATAGTCTCAAAAGATTTAAGTGGGAGAAGTTGTGGAATTAAGATACTGTGCTAGAACCTCATGCAGAGGCTGGCATGCTAAACACATGGAATCAAAGCTGACAGAGGTGGGTAGAGCGATTCATATATACAAGGAACTCGACTTTGTCATCCAGCTATTCTGAAACAGCAAAATGATGTGAAAAGTACCTAAAAAAAATTGAAGTCGCAAACTCAGAGAGTAACATGATGCTTTTTTAATCAGGTTTTCAATCACAATGTAATTTTTTCCACCAACACAAACACAGACATTTTAAAATTATTTGTCTACAAAGAGGAACAAAATGATTTAAACTCCAGTAAATTCTGAGCAAATCTTTTCTGATCTTCTCCTTGGGAGTCCACTCCAGCCAGCTTATAAATTTTGTTTGCTTCTATTTTGCAAGACAAGAAGAGGTTGCGTTGTAGATAACCTTCTGTTCAAGTTCAGCGTATCTTTTCAGAAGTGGATGATAGAGCTAAAAAGGAAAAAGAAATAAATATGTCTAGGTTGAAAAATTAGACTTTTAAATCATGCTGCAGTTAAAAAAACATCTTCAGACCTGAAAAATGCAGCATCTTCATAGGTACACCTAGTGGTCTGCATTCCCCCCCCCCCCCCCCCAGTTTGCTCAGGAAATGCTGCATATTCTTCCTTCTTCAAATGTCACAGTCATTTGTACCATCTCCTTTGCAGATTAATTTTATGACACGCACAGGTTGTTCTTATTGTGACTGCATTCTTGCTATAAGCAGAAGTCATTACTTCCAGTGGAAGCAGCTCAACTGAAGTCACTTCTCCCAGTCTGACATGCCCCCTCAGTAATAGCTGTCCTAATCATCCAGGCAGAACTCCTATCCTAGCCTTCCTCCACTACCTCACGACAGATCAGTGCCTCTGTCCCCTCCTCCTTGGCCTTGCTAATAAGTACACTGCCACCCTCTAGCACAGTCAAACACCACCGTCAGAAAAGAAAGGTCCTCCTTGGCCAATATGCTGACGAGAGCATTCTAAAATACACTTCACACTCCATCTCCCACCCCTCTCATACTTTCATATCTATTTGAGCTGCTTCTCTCTTTCATATCTCTCACAGCCATGACTTTTTTCCATCTACAATCTGCTCCATGACCAGACTCATCAATCCCTGATCCCAGGCTCTGGGGGACAAATGGAGATGCAACTTCTTTCCACAACTAAACCAAGTATCTGAGTAGCTTTTTTGTATTTCCTTAGCTAGAATTCTTCAGGAATTAATTGTTACAACCATAAAAAGAAGACTCAATGTATTCAAACCTCCCAATTCAAACACACCCTATGCTTTCGGATATTGGCAAAATCCATGTAGGGATTTGTTTCATTTTTATTTTTTTTTTTTCCTCCTTTGCTTCAAATTCATCATAGAAGATGAGCTGCTAGTATGTGACCAGGTTACACAGCAGAAACCCTGAACAGAGCCTAAAACCCTACTGCTGGCTCCATCTAAAACTGTGCTTCATCTACATCTTGGAGATACACCTCCTTCCTTATCTCCTCTTTCTGAACTGTTCATCTAATAAAATCAGTAGTTTGACAAGCCATACCTGAACAGCTTCACTCATTTGGTAGCTTGAGCACAAAGAAGGGACTGTCAGGAGCCAGTGTGGGGTCTGGTACAGGCATGAGCAGTCCTTAAAAGGATGCCATAAGGTCATGCCGCAATGAATCCTAGGGGCCGCCAGTCTAGTCTACAGGCCCTCTGCATTGATGTTATTCATAATCAGGGCAGTCTAGCTTCTGGCTCCAGGTTCACAGAGGTTATAGAGCCATAATGAATCATACCCAGTAAACTGAATTACTGCTCTCATCAATAAGTGAGACCCAGCATTTAAGTGCAATTTAAGTGCATTTTATCCGGGTAAGATCCACAGCCAACAACCGTGTATGTATTTGCATGAAAAACTCAGGAGGAAAGTATTTCAAGTGTAAACTATGAGGCTGTAGGAAGAGACAGAGTTGTTCTTCCTCACTTTTATGTACGGTCTTGCATCAGCCTCAGCGTCTGCAAGTCACACTTTCTCAGATGAATTTAAAAAAATAAAAATCACACTGTTTTCTAATCTAGGAGATAAAAAATTAGTGTCTTTTAGTTTTCTGTTTCAGGTGATGGCGAAATATCCAGTTTCTGTGTTTCCATCTTCCTGAATGATAGTTTCAGTCTGACCAGTGAAACCTGGAAGTATCTCTTCATTCCCACTTCCACATTCCACAATGGCATGTGAGAGACTTAATGGACAAATTCTACAGGAGCCTGTTTTGATCAATTCCTTCATTTTACAATCAGATGTTACAGAAGTTAAAGTACATTTCAACAACAGATTAAGTATATGCAGGGGAAGAGGAGAAGAAGCATCTACAGCAAAGGGAAAGAGACACTGTTTGCTAGCCAAGGCATTGTCAGGACAGCTTTTAAATCCATCTCGCAGTGACTAGTGAGATGGTGGGAGATCCATTTCACAGTGACAGATACTGTAAGACTGACTAGTCTTACAGTATCTTCACTGATTAAAACACGAAAACTACTCACTCCTTCCTCTGCAACAGACTTGTTCAGTGACCCCGGGCAAGTCATTTAACATGTATGTGCCCCAGCTCCTCTTCTCCACAGGACAGCAATACTGAGATCCATGAAGATTTATGCAGATTTATGGGGTTAGAAAATAAAATGCACCCCTATTATGAAAGCCACTTGTCTCAGCATGGTATTTTTAACTAACTACATGAGGGCCTTGTAGGCTCAATGAAGTACATATATATATATATTCTTGTTATGTTCCCAAAGAGTATTATTGCTCCTATTTCTCCTAAATATGCACATCAGAGTACAAAAAATACTGACCACGCAACTACAGCTGTAACTGGTAGTATCAGTATGTCAAACAAAACCAGCACTGAATCATCTATAATCAAGCCTCTCTATTTCTTACTTTGCATTCAGTAATTTGATAAACCCTCAGCACTCCTCAGCAAAGATTCAGCACAACAAAGCTGCACTGGTAAGTGAGCTCAGAGGAAACAGGCTTTGTATTACTTACCCAGCAGTATTTTTACAAAATACACAACAGCATATTTACTAGGAGGCTGGGAAGCATTATTGTTAATACATCATTCTAAATTAAAATGTGTCAAAATAAATGAACAACATCATTTACTGATACAGTTTCTTTTCCTGTTTATTGGACTTAAGCACTTAGCTTGCTAATTGACAAAATTCAGGCATTTGCAATAAGCTACTCGGCCATTAGTGTAAATGAATGCTGCATTATGGACCATCTGAAAGAAATGCAAACAAAAAATTAAGAATATTCCTTGTACTCTATTCTTTTCCTTTGGGGTAAAAAGCAGTGCAGTTCAGAGGGCTAAGCCAAAGCCTCTTCCTCAGGGAATTTGGCTGTAATACCACCAGTACATCATGGCTGATAAGTGCAGCAGATCTACAAGCTTTTCAGAAGCAGTATTTTACATGCCAGCTTGACACCAGCTGAAGTTTGGGGCCAAAGCAGTGCAGCTCTCATGAAGTATGAAGAAGAAAAGCCAAACTGCACTGACTGAGAATATGGCCTGAGAGTGCACACAGCTGTGTCTGTGAAAGATGCTTCACCATGTCTGCACAACTGAACTGCCTCTGCAGAAACTTGGGCAACTCCTCCTAAGCAATTCCAGGGGTCTTTATCTTCAGACAATTATATAGATTTATTTTTATAATTGAAGTCCAAAGGGAATAAAGAACTCTCAATGATGCATAAAACCTCAAGAACATAAATTCCCTGTCTGTCATAGCCTCAAACCTAATATATCAAACCATGATACTTAACAAAACTAATTACATGTATCAGAACATGAACCTTTTTATTCTCCATAATTTAATTGTCCTTGCTATATTATGGCATTTTCTCCTGCTTATCTCTATAGCCTACTCCACAACATCAGCAGTACTCAGATGGCTCCACATTATTGTGATGGCTTCATTTACAAACCCTAAACTTCCCTCCTGGGAAAATCTGGCCACACTCCAACAGTCCCACAAATAACTAAGAAAATGCTAATGATAAATACTGCATTTTAATAAGGAATAACTTAACCTGCCCTGCCTGGAAAATGCATTCAAATAAGTGTTACCTTGTGCTCTAGTGCAAATCAAATATGTCATCGTCATACCATGTCTCACCATGGTACCAGCCTATGAATTCAATAGGGCTTTTACTTTTGTCATGCCACTCTCTAAAAGCAAAACCCGCTACAGATTATTATGGAAAGTGACAATCCACGTGGATCCTTCTATCTCCTGCACTGCTATGTTAGCCAATGATTAGAGCAAGTCAAAATTTACAAATTACAAAGATGATGCTGATGATTATTTATTTTAATCTACCCTGGTATGTTTAATCTACCCTGAATAGATCAAAAATAATCAGTCTCTTACAAACACTTACTACTTCTGATTGATAGGTTCCTTTCTTAAAAAAAGCAAACTCAAATTACTCAGATATTTGCCTAAGAAATCAAGAGTTACAGGTGGTTTATTTTCAAATCATAGCAGTTGTTCACCTTTCTTAACACAGAAAGAATACTTGTAAAGCACAAAGAATATGACAGTGTTCTGAAATACTCTGAAGACTCCTCCAAGGAACCATACCTCCAACAATTACTTTATTTACTTCACATATTCATTCTGCAAGCCTATCTTTATCAGTTTAATAGGTTAAAAAAAAATAAAAATTGGCTACACAAATCACCTTAATCAAACTCCCATCAATACCTATTATATTTTGGTGGTTGTATTATTATTACCTACTTTGCACTAAATTAGCAACCTAAACCAATTCTGGAAAATAACCTCCCCCCTCAAAAATCTAACTCAACAAAAATATAATTATTTTAAATCAATAAATAGGTCATTATAACCTTCCTGGGTAATGGGGTCACTTCTATAAATCCCCCTACTTACAAGGCAATTTACCAAAGTCAAGAAAACTGGTTAGGTCTACATTTTCCCTTCTTGAATTTTTGCAGGATTAATACATTTCAGTAGAGTCAATAAGCAATCAAAAAGTACACATCCAGAGGTCATGTGCTATGCCTTCTCCCTGAAAAACCCTACAGGACAATATCACAATAAATCTGACACTAGGCACATGGAATGTATAAGCACAAGTGATCAACTCCAGATAATCATGTTCTCTCTCATGCTTTTTTGCTTAATTAACCAACTAGCCAACCATCTCTGTTTTAATAGACTACTAAAATAAACCTGAATTCTAATGCTGGAATAATAGATTCTTTCTGTCTGTAAAATATACTTATTGCTTAAGAACCTCCTGGTTATTTCTGTCATGCTTAGTGGTTCTGATTAGTCTTTCTCCATGGGAGGGGGTGGAGAGGAGGCTCCAAAGAGATGACTCTTTGATTTTTGCTATTCTGAAAATAGGGAAGAAGGATTAACCCACAGATGACTGACTTCAGCTAGACTAGTTGAGTAACTGACCAAAGACTATCACCACAGTGGTTCCCACCAGAATATCTTATGACAGAATTAGAAACAAGCTCCAGAGAGACCCCACACCCTGCAAATATACCATGAAATCAGGTTCAGCTAAGAGACTTGGAGTCATAGTCAGAGAGAGGGATTTATCCTTTTGAAATGGTCTCTTCAGGGCAGCATCGTCTGCTACAGGATAAAGTCACATTTTTGCCAGGCAAATTGGAGCTTATGTGACTTCAGTTTCCAACAACTACTAATTTATCACCCATCACAAGCTCTATGTTCCCCATTTTGTGACTTTATTCTATTTTACCTGCCCATCAGTTTAATTGAACCAGATGAGCGGTTTTGTGTGCCCTGCCCTTCTTTTCTGAACTCACATTCATTATCACAAACGATCCCTCAGCAATCAAAGAAACACTTTTTGCATTTTTGGTTCCTGGAAACCCCTACTGTGTGCATAAGCCTTGGCAATGAAGAGTAAGCTATATCAAACTGTCGTGTTTGACCTCTGTCTATAGGAGGTTTTCCTCTCTCCAATGATCTAACACATGTTGTCTCCAGCCTATACCAGGAAGAAAGGATGAAATCAGAGCAGATTGCTGTGTTATGACCTGTTTTTTCTCCACCCTGCCAAGATTTAGCTGTAGCTGTCCAAAAAATGTAGGAAAGTGGTCCGGGAAATTTCACATTGGTTAGCAAGACTCTTTCAGATGAGCTCCTCAGTGAGACAGAACTTAACCTCAGGATGACTTTGAAGTTTATAAAAAGAACCATCATTTAAGTGAAAGGCTCTAACCTCAACAGAATGAAATTGGATGGACAGGGAGATGCAGCTCTGTAAAAAACAGAATCAAACTGACTCATCACATTATGAATTTTTACTGCACTGTTCATACTAACACACTGTATTACTGACAGGCCCTCTGGCTTTCTGCAGTTTCACAGCCATGAAACTAGCGAGGGAATCCACCATCAACTGCAAAATTATAAGACAGGAAAGAAAAAAAAATGGTGTGGAATATGTAATTGCAAGAAGCTGCTTTTAATGGAATGAAGCTGGCAAGCTAAGCTAAAGTGCAGAACAGTTATTTCTTCCCATGCTGTTTGGCCACTACTTTCTCTATCATTCAGTCCTATCTACTGGGGCAATAATTCACTGCTGTACATCATTTAAAACCAATAAAAAGATGTGCTATGAGAGCCAAGTCTAACCAAGTGGAAAAGGAGAAGAAAAGTATCGAGAGGGAGATAATTAACTCTTTTAGCTTCCAGGCCATTTTATGCAGACAGTAAAATAGAAAGAGGTAAATGAATTCCCCACTGATCTCCCCAGCTAGGTCGGCTTGGCCGCTCCAAGGGTACAAGGCACTTGCTGTTCTTGCAAGGCCTCTGTGAGTGACAGCTGTATTCCCTGCCCTTGAGTTTTATAGCTGAAGCAGCACTGGGGGGTCAAAAGCAGGTCTCTGAGCACTCTCCACCTCCACACAAGCCAGTCTGGCAGGTTTTCAGCAGACAGCATTTTTGGGGGGAACAGGGCAGCAGCATGAGGTCGAATCATACACCAGGGATCTGCTCCTGAAGTGTATTCCCTGCAGAAGGCTTCAGCTGCAGAACACACGACATAGGTCATTGCTGTTAATTATTTTATCTTTTAAAATGAGGGGGGAAGGTTGAGTAAATGAGATCAGATCAATCAAGTTTAAATTATTCAATGTCTTAATATTTCTGAAGGGGACTTCTATTCGATTACCAAGCTCCTCCATCTCAGTTAATAATTAAATAATACGCTGGCAGGCACAATGCAGCATGATCATTTCTATTATTACTCATGATGATATCTGGTGCTCCACTACACATGTAGCTGGGAGTTAGTAGTTTTGGCAGATCATTAATTTCCCAGTTTAAATAAAAGCTTTAAAACCTTGCTGCCTGTAGTTAGGGCCACATTCAAATCTCATAAATGGAGAGTGTAAGGCTGTGTTGATGCAAAAGTTTCTGCACAGCTGAAGACAGAGCTAGATTCACTTTTGGTTATTTAAATTTGTGTTCTCTAAGAATCTTGCTACATTGTATTGTTTATTTATTAGTGGACATGGTATTCCAGAAGCTGTTGTAAGCTAAGGCCTTTGGCACCTGATAGTGAGAGGCGCAGGGCTGCGCTGGAGAGGCTCAGACAACGATTTGATCCCTTGATCTTACAGGTGCTGGAACCACAGTTAGCAACGACTGCTTCTTTTGCTTTATCTGTGTGGTCCCACAAAGCACAAGCTTCACCTTGAGATGAGCACAGTATCAAAGACGTGCCTACTGAAGCCTCCCAGTTGGCATGCTTTCCAGCTGGGAACTACAAGTGGAGATACAGAATTGCTGTTCACTGTTTAAGATCATGGAGGATTTGCAAGGGATGTTTTCCAAGAGGCCAGAAAGCACCATCACCACGCCTTTTTCCATGCTGTTTGCTGCAAAATATCGGTCAAGACTATTTTGTGAAAGTCATTAGTTACAATCTGACTGACCTGTATCCAAATTCAACCTATTTTTTAACTTTTTCTGTCCCTTAAAGAACAGGTTTTGCTCGCTGGTCATACCAAGTTAGGAAAAATCACTCCCACAGACCTGGATGGAGTGATCAGATTATTGAATCATTACAACACTAAAGGTCTCCCCAAATCAAATCTGTCTTTACAACAAGGAGTAAGAACTGTGTAACCAAATGTTTCTTAAGTTAATCTATTTTACTAGAAGAGTTAGTAAACCACTACATTTTGAAGCAGACAGGAAATTAAAAGAAAAAAAGCATTCCCAAGCTTGCTCACCTCCTCAGCCCCAGCAGCTGGTGTAACAGCCAATCTAGGCTCCGGTGCTAATTTCACGACATCAGCCAAGGACACATTCGTCTCAGCTACCAGCCCTGCAATAAGAATCACAACCGTGATCAATGCAAAAAGCACGATGAGGGATTGGCAAATTAACACATTATATTGATCTTCCCTGGTCAGGTCAGCATTCAGGATTGAAGGATAAACGGCAGAAGATCTTACATTCCTACATGGTGGCCCAGGAAATGGTGACTCTGTGACCGAGTTTTTGCCACTCACTTAATTCGTACCCTGGAGAATAGGTAAGCAGCAGAAATGCTGCTCAACAATATCAGTAATAATTCATGGTTACAACGATACAGTAAACAGCAGTGAAAATATGTGGAAGCAAGGGATTCAAGGGCAAAATGTGACTAAACAAAAAAAGGAAGAGAAATGAAAACACTGTCAAGAAAATATCCTGCAAATTATTAGATATATATAAGGAAGCAGAATAACAGCAGAGTTCTGGTACTACAGCATTTTGCTTTGCAAGTGAATCACATAATTTCAGGAGTTCCATGTCATGTTACACCTGCTAAGAACTCCAGGCTAACTGTGGAACACCCTACTTGTACACTGTAATACTATTAAGGAGCCCTTGCCATCAATATTTCATTTATATTAGCAAGTCTTCACTTTCACTCGATTCCTTTGCCTGGCCAAGAGTGAGTCAGCTGAAAGCATCAATCAAAAATGCCATTTAGAAACACACACTGCAAGCCCCTGGGGCTTGGCTGGCAGAATATCTGAGCTAAGGAGTCCCTCCATCAGCATGGCATCTGAAATCTTCTCTCAAACGCTCTGTCAACCAAGCCTCAAGTTTTCATATGCCAAACTGGCAGAGGGAATACACATCTTCCACACACACGAAATATCTGCACAAACTTTAATGATGGCTTCACATTTTACATGCATTCATGGACAAGGAATTTGCCTGCAGCATTACACGCTGGGAAGCTTCTGCTGGCTTCTGAAGCAGTAGGCAAAGTTTGAATATAGAGAAAAATGGTTTGGAAACTTGGCCCCCAAGGTGGAAAAATGGTCCTATTATGGCTTCAAACATACTGATAATCTAACAGGACTGTTTCTGCTGTCCTGCAAAAGCATACTTTGCTTGTCAAAACCCTTGCGTGTTTTTTGGAAATAAACAGAAGAGCATGTCGAGTTCATTAAACACATCAACTCAAGTTTTCGCTGTGCGATTTTCTGTGCTGTTTTCAAATGCGAGAGAGCATGTAGTCTTCAGAAGCTATAATGTGACAGCAGAATTTGCTTCTAAAATTAAAACTTGGCTGATTTCTTCTGATGGCTGATGTTATCTTTTCCATGCTTGTTGCAATCCTATGGTCTTACATGAATCTGTATAGAAGCTGTCCATGTCTTCAGGCCCAAACCCTAAAGCTTCTAACAGGAAAAACTGAGGCTAACAAAAGTCGATCTAAATAAAGACTTCAGAATTTGATACACATTCCTTGACTTGTTTAATTGTAATATATTATAAGCCTTTTTAAAATGCATGAATAAAATTTCCTGCCTGGGATTCAACTCTTAAATGGCTGATGGCCCACCCTTAACACACAACTACATGCATTAACAGATATAAGTTAATTAACACTTCAAATCGGGGACTTGGACTGTTGCATTACAATGAGTGATGTAGTACAGCAAGCAAACCTGGTCAACCTAAGAGTATCCCAAGATTTACGCTTTTACAAGAGAAAGCACATGGAGCCCAGGACACCTTGCGTATCCTTCACCTTGACATTTAAAAGCTGGAAGATACATATAGGTTTAAAAAACATTTACTTGGCCAGCAATATTCCTGGTCCTGTCGTCCCTGCCCTCTCCGATCTTCTTTGCTTGGATTGATCTTTTGTTTAGTTTGACCATTTTAGCAACCCAGTTCACAGCCTGGTTCACAAACCAGGGCAGCAAGCTACACCAGCACCTTCAGTTGGCTGTATTCTCCCTAGAGTGACACATCAAAGTAGCCACTCAACACATTAAGGTCCTAGGTCTTCCTCTGTAAGTACCAACAGTTTTCAGGCCCTATCCCTTGGCTGAGAAGCAGCCACCAGACTTGAATTATAATGTAAATGTTATTCTTGGGCCTGATCCAACTGCACTAAGAGCAAAAAACCCTTTTTGACCTGAGCAACCTTCCAGTCAGATCCACACAGCTTTATTCTTTCCTCATTTTCAGTAATGTTAATCCCAAGTATTAACCAACTGAAATTAAATGCCCAGACCACTCAGCAGTATCTCCTTACAGTCTTACCGTGAATTGCTCTGTAAGCACTTCCTAAACAAGCAGAGTTGGTGGTATCGATAGTGTACACTGGTGCGTTGAATACATCAGACAGGACCTGAGAAGTATCAAAGCATCGGTTACGCATATCCATGAACAACAAGGGACAAGCAATCCCCTATCGCTGCTCAGGAAAACAAATAACTACCAGACACACCAGACAAGCATTTGGGCACCCGTGGAAAGAAGCACTGCAGGCAATGATGAGTCCTGAGCTTGTCAGACAACATGATATTGGTAAATCTGAGCTAGAGCTGTAACTGCAGCCACGAAACAAAGTCCCATTTCTCTCCAGATCTCTTTACTACAAGTTCAGAGGAGTCTGGGTTCAAGCGTTGCCTCCCTCATAAGCCCACACAATCAGCCCATGCCAAAGGCTTACATCAGGGCAAGGAGATCTGCTCAGGAATCCACAACTGGTGCCTGTTTTCTTCCATCACATTTATGGCTGAGCCAAGCGGGAAGGAAGGAGAGAGGAACCAGTCACAGGTCCTCAGGTCTCAATTTCAATAAAATAAAAGCTCCAGCAGAATGAAGGCCTGATAAGCCTTTCTTCCTCACCTCCACCATTCCCATCATATTAGGGTTAGTAATAAGAATGACACAGGAGCAGGTTACAGTCTACATTTACCAGGAATTTTCCTGTATTTGAGGGATCCTGAGCTATGAAGATGTACCAAGACACTTCTCAACTTGGCTTGGGCTATACAAAGAAAATTTTACAGGCAAAGGATTTGTTATGGTATCAAACAGACGCTAAAGTTATTCGACCACACACTGTTCTGCACTGATATCAATACCCGGCATTGTGCATTCACTGAGTACACGTGCTCTTCCCCCCAGTCTAGGTTTAGGTAAACAGATACAAAGGGGGAAAAATTAAGACATATTTGGATAGGGACAGAGGAGGTTCAATAACATTTTTGCCAAAAATATTGTCAACAAACTCTATCCATTTCAGTTTCATCTTCTCTAGGACTGCAGGTGTCCCTCAGGCTGAACAATGTAAGAAGCAGGTAACAATTCAGATTTAACTTGTACTGGTTTTATTACTTTTGCCAAAGGGAACAAAGTATCACTCGATTTACATCCATACAATCAAGTCTAAAATAAAGCCAGAGTGTCCAGGAATCCAAACCATTTAAATTAGTGATCTACAACCCTGACCCAGGAATTTGCAGCCCTACTGGGCCCCATGGCTTCGTAAAAGATGACTAAGAAATTCAATCTATATGTGCTACAGAAAAAAATAGCATATGAGTTTTTTGAAGGATTTTGCCTCTTTCTCTGAAAGTTTGTGGGGAATCTGCAAATCAAAACCTTTGAAAATCACCAGTTTTCATAATATTAAACAAAGGTGGCTGGCTGCTGACTAGAGTCCAATGAAAGCCCAAGCTTATACACTTAAAACACTCTTCTGGTAAGGTAGCCAGGTCAGTAATGTCTAACTTCACTTGCACGCAAGTATTGAGCAGTACATGAGCTTCAATGCTAGAAGACAAATGGAAAATTAATCATGGTGTCTATTAAGAAACCCTCTGGAAATTATAAGGTCACAGAGTGCTGGTTCCACTGCCCATCCTGCCAGCCAATACTCCTGTATTGTTTCAGCACATTCCCCATCTGCTGCTTCATCTCATCTCTAATAGGTATTTCTTTTCTTAAGCTTGAATTGTACATTCCTTTGGACAACACAGGTCTATTTTGCATCTCCACAGAGCCCTATACAATGCAGCTCCATACTGAATACTAATAAGTGCTCTAATACTACAAATAACAACTACCTTTTGTATCACATCATTATAAAATTAAAATTATTCAAAGTTCATATATTCAGTAAGTCATTTGAAGCTGTGGTATCTCCCATGAATAATTTTTAAAGAAACTGTTAGAGGTTTTACTGTTAAAAATATTTCACTGTTTCATGTGGTCATTAATCAAGGACCACATGTGTTATAAAAAGCTTCCCAGAACCGTAGAGAAAGCTGCCCTACTATATATTTTTCTTTAACAGATTTTCCTAAGTTGCCTCCTTTGCAGTGTAAAATATAAGAGTTACTGAATGTTAATTAGATGATAGTCTTTTGTAGCCCTGGAACAAATTATCCAAAATTGACCATGATAAGGGTGGAAGCTGTTATTCTTCACGCAACTGATATGGTTTCTAAGGTTCTGATTAAATTAAAAAGAAGGATCCAATTAACCAGTGATTGAATTAAGTAGATGACACTGTATTGATCATATTATTTTAAAACACTTCTAATGAGTTTTAAAAGCAGCTGTATTGTTACATGTGAAAAGCAAGCACCACAGCCACCACTCCCCCATCCCCACAATTTTCTGGCTGTGCTGCAGAATTATGTGCTGTAAGAACATTCAGTTCTCTGTCTTCGTTCCACAGCAAGGAGATACTCCTGGGACCTAAATTGGAAATACAGCTTTAAAAACAAACTCATCTATTAATCCAATCTCCTTCCTGACAGATTCTTAGTAGAATTACCCCAGTAGGGACCAATGTTTTAAGCAATTAACCTATCAGTTAATTTTCTAACATCAGGTTCTTAAGCAAAATAACCAAAGCAGATGAAGAGAAGTGACATCTACAGGCAAAACATGCCAAATTTGCTGTGTCCCAGCCAGCTGTACAACCAATGGTTATACAAACATGTTTTAGATGCCTTAAGAGAAAGACAGCTTTTCACTCTTTGCTCTTCAACTTTCATTTAGTTCAGCTCAGGTTTTGCAGAGCAGATGACCTTCCTTTCACATGACTGTTACTGTCAAAGGTTATGGTGTGTAGTTAAAGCTGGCCTCTCGACTCTCTTTAGCTCATGGAAAGGGATTAGCACCTCCAGAAAACAATTCGCCCTGTGCTGACTAACTCCAGTGCCAGGACTTAGCCCAAGATTAAAACAGGTGCCTTTTGGTGTAAATGTCTACCTCCAGGCTCAGTGTCAGAACCTGTAGTCAAAGCTTGTCAAGGCAGTCCAAGGAGTACAGAAAGCTCTCAGGTTCACTCAGAGGGAGACATCTACATTTGGTAAGTTAAGACACCATCCGGTTTCCTTTGTAATGTAACTGACCTGATCTCCCCTGACTATTACAGAATTGACAGATCATATACACCACATCACAAATGATTGGATTTGGTCAAGATGAATCCCAATCCAGATGTCTAGTTCTGGCTAGTAAAAGCCAGGTGAGAGGCCTCTTACTATTTGTCAGCAAGGCTTTACCAAATCTCAATACGCAGAAACAAAGAGCACCTGGTAGTCTGTTCTCGAAAAGATGGATGAATGATCTTAACCAGGCTTGGATGTGTAGGAACAGCAGCAGAAGAGGAAGGTGGGAAGAGGGAGCACAGACTATGCAGAAGAGTAGCCTCTCCTCAGTATGCGACATGATACTAATAAGAAACAAATACTCAGAACAGCCAGGGCAGGGTTTTGAGGTTTGTATGGGAGATTTTGTCTGTTTGAAGTGGAATTTTTTGAGTGTTCAACACCAGCATAATCCGACTCCGGTTTAAACCCATAGTCCAACTTTGATCTGAATGACAAAAACTACAAAAATCTCAAGAATTTGTATCAAGTCTCTTATTGATTTATTTGCTGATTGATTAAAGTGATGAGACCGGGAAATCACAGGGCTTCAGATACACATTCAAAGAACTAGTCAAGTGTAAAAAGAACTTCAAATTAGCATTAGGCTAACAGTTTCCACACTAATCCTGAAGAAAATCCCCAATGACCTGTAGCAGATTCACAATCTCATATCCACACCTTCCTGTGCAGCTGCACTGATTTGGATGCAGTACATCAAAATAAAAATGAAGATGTAACTGCAAGTTAAATTAAAGTATTTCATTTCCTTCTTACCTGTAAGATCTTTTTATTGTGTGATGCACCACCAGTAGCCAAAATCCTTGTTCTGGGCACTGCAATGTAATACAACATACAGATCAGACTGAAAGTGCATATTGTCAAGATTTGTACTACTGAACCAAGCAATGAGAACAAGGAGGTACGAGTCAGATGGTCTGGGCTCTCTCCCTGTACCTCTAATTTACTTTCTGTAAAAAAGGAGATAAGACTAATTACCCACCTTTCCATGGCACATTAGAACACTTCCTGAGAAGAGGCAACATAAATATTGCAGATCTATTATTATTATAGTGCTATCAAAGTCAGGGAGATTTACAAAAGAGATATACAGTAAGAAAGTCAGAGTGTTATTATCCTACAGCTTTGGTTTGAGGTCAGATTGGTTTGGCTCTTAGCTGTACATATACAAACTGACAGATAACCTTTAAAATCAGCAATATTTTTAAACATATCTCCTTGTGACGTTCACAGTCAGAGCTCACTAAATCTGGGCAATCCCTGTCTGCTTGAATGACAAGTAAGTGTGTCGAAAGGTAATTAGAGATGGTCTGTCACTTCAATAAAATAAAAAATATCTGAATCTTCATCCAGTGCAAACCTACAACTTTGGGGATGTTAAAAATAAATTACCCTGCATTCTTTAAAGAAACCCACCTTTCCTTCTCACATTCCTGAATGTCTTGTCCTGTGCCTCATCATTTATTTGTGTGCATGCTCCTCTGGAGCACAGAACGTGATAAGCCATACATTTATCCATAACAGCACTTCAGCAAGGCATTATGAATGCAAGCAGTCCAAATGATCTCACTGAAATTCTTTAAAGGCTTAAAACAAAATACATGCATAAATACCTTGATATCGTACATTAAAAAAAAAATAAATCTAAACAACTAACCTGATTTATGACAATAGAAAGTGATACCATCATGTATACCCTCCCAAAAGGGGAATTTTACTTTGGTTATTGTTTTGTTATCTTAACCTCCTTTTTAATAAAAGTTAATTTATTTCTCACAAGGCAAAGCTGGTCAACTTATACTGATGCCCTAAATAACTTATTGTCATTTATCCTTTCAAGTATCTTAATGATAAAAGCCCTGAAGACAGAATTAGAAATAAACAAAAGGTGCAGCTCACTATGCCAGTTCTAGACACACAGCGAGGTGCTCAGGTGGAGCCTAAGACACAGACAAAGCCTTGCATGGGGGACCCTATTTTACTGATAAATTTAATTTTATTTTCCTCTTTGGAGGATATTCAGCGATGCACAAATTGGGTTTTAAAAGCCATTAGGATCTCTGTCAATGTCAGTAAACAAATAAAACAAACAGCAGAGTGATTCCTCAGGGAAAACAAGTTTCAATTATACCAACAAAGAGTGACAGATCCCTGCCAAGATTATCACAACAACATAATAGCACAGAAACCAGTGAAAAATAACTAGTAAGCCTCTGTTTCTAGAAACCAAACTGAACTCTAAATGATTTGCTTAGTAGTTGCAATTCTGTCTTGCTAAACTTTGTTGCACATATAAATTCTTGCAGAACTACCATATCCAACATGAAAACACCACATTTCAGAGACTGCCGGCAAGACAGAATGAGAAACAAACATGTTTGCTACACTTCACAGCAGCTAAAACTGAAGAATAAGGCTTCTTTGTGCTCCTCTGCCTCTGCAAAGAGGCTTCATAAACTGCTAGACTACCATCATCAGGAAAGAAGGGTGGACAATATATAAGTGGTAAAGCCAAACAGCAACCACTCCTGTGAAAACTGCAAACATATCTTAGCTCAGCTGCTTCTTAGGCTTCCACCTGCATGCCAGCTCTCTGTCTTAGGGCTTCTGCTCCACAACTTTCCAAATGTTTCAGAGCTCTGTCAGTATATATTGCCACCTGCTTGCGCTGAGGTCAGTAGGGCTGATTTGAGCCTTCTACCTGACTCCAGTGGCCCTGTAACAGATAATGTTTGCTTTGAGAATCGAGGACTGGACAGGAGACTTACTCCTTGCGAGGTGAGAAGAGCCAAGTTTTGGCTACATTGTCAATTTATGCCATAATTGTAACAGATGTCAAGTCTCAAAGTGTTTAACACCCTGATTATCTGCACATCCATCTTAATCCAGGCTAATTCTTTCATAGAAAAATACTAAAAATTATTTCAGTATGTAGCTAACCTACATGATAAAATAAACTAATTTACACTGCAAAGTTTGTAATGTTGGACATCTCAAGTTCTAAATTGGATCAGTTCATGAATACACAACACACACAGAGTGAAAAAACCATAAATCCTATGCTGAAGCTACATGAACAGCAAAACCATTCATTCTCCTCCATTTCCAATAATTAGGCTCACTTCACCAAAACATATCCCAGTAGGTAACAGCCTAGCAAATGTTAGCCATCACTGTCTGACACGAGAATCTGACCTCTGTGCCGGTGGGACTGATCCATCCAGGCCATGTGGAAGAGTGCTCTTAGGTGAAGCACCGTGTTTCCTGGGACAGCTCTGAGTGTGACCAAGGCAGAGACAACAGCTTCCCTGGTTGAGTTTCAGTCACTTCTTACAGATGAGGAGTAGGTCGCAAAAGAAGAACTTACTTGAATTTGCTGAACTTTAGGTCTACCTCTTACTTCAATCTCTCTCTGGAGAGTGAGGAAAATGCATCGATCACTGATTTCAGGGGTTGTCTTTTTAATGCCAATATTATGTGCTTTACTGAAGGGTAGACATTTGCTCTGAGATGTGTAATTGGATACATCTCATAAATAAATAAATAAAGCCCATCATTTATGTATACAGGGGCATTAACAAAGACATCGTTCATCCATCACTAGCAGTGTTCTCAGCCAGCTGTGTTTGAATCTGTCAGGAGCTACCATCTATCCCCTACGGCAGTGCACAGAAAATAGAGTGTTACTAAAAAAAATAAACAACTGTAGCAAACATAATTCATGAATTAAATTCTTTGACAGTTGAATCAGATTTAAACATCTTTTAATTAAAAGCTCCCTGCACAGTACCTAACCAACCAGTTTATTTCCTTCCTATTTAAAAACTAATGATTTTTTAGAGAGCTGATAGAGAATTTTGACCCTATCTAGAAAGCACTCGCAGCTGCACATGGCATAGTGTCATCCTGCAACATACACATATTCTACAGATCTATTATCTGCTGTGCAACATGGCTACTGATCTAACAAAACTCTAAAAATAATAATTCCCACTGGACAGGAGGAGTAAGGAAGACCCAAGCAACGATGTTCGCTTATGTGGGAAGAAAGGGCACTTTCTCAAACAGGGCTGAGAAGACAGCCCACTCTATGTACGTTACTACTCACACACCAACCCCCATTTTGCCTTTCACAGAGATCCAGCAAGAATTGAGTGATTGAGAATTAAAGTTCATCTCCTGACTAGTTTTTAGCCAAAATATTGCTTTCATTGAAAGGCACATAGGGGGGAAAAAAGAAAAAAAATCTGCCACTGATAAATTACTGTTATTTGTGCTCAGACATTGAGCGTGGTCCCAAAAAGATTGAAGTCCTGCATCACCATATATTTACAAACACAGAATTGATGCCTTCCCAGAAAAGAAAGGAGTTTCAGCAGATTAAGACAAAAAGCACAGGCAAAACCAGAGGTTTTAGGAAGTGCAGACGCAAAAAGCATTGCCCAAGTGGGTTCAGCAGGTGAGACAGTGGAACCAGTAACAAAGGGCGAGTCTCTCCTTAGCAGTCCGATGTCCCCTCTAGTGGTCTTGGCACAAAACCATAGCTATTAAGAAAAATAATCACATAAGAAAACTCGCATCAATCAGAAGGTTAGTGCTGATAATTAGCACCAGAAGTCTGCTGCCACATCATTTGTGCAAGGAGACTGGAGGTAGAAATTCAGCCTCCTGTTCCACCAGGAGCAGGGTCAGATCAGACTGCTAACGGGTCCGGATGCTGAAATCGATGGGACTCCTCCTGACCTCAGGGCCTTTGCATCTGGCTGTATTTCAACTGGACGGTAACAACGTGCCTGTGTCAGTCCAGAATTTTGCTGGCTCATGTGCTGCAAAGTCTGAAAGCAGAATTTGACCTTCCATTTTGCTGGTGAAAACTCTTCAACTTTGTCATCTAAATTTCCAGTGCTACTCACAGCCCTGGTTTGTACCCCAAACTCCAGGCACTCGCTGACATTCAGAACTCCTAAAAGACATTTCCAAGGCTTCATCCAAACAACTTCATAACATCTTTCTCATCACAACTGAATCCATAAATAAAACAGAACAATAGAACAGGCATTCAAAAAGCAGCTGATTATGCGCATGAACCCACGCCAGCTATAAGCATGATTGCGAATAACTGCAATTTACAATTTGCAAGCAACAAGAAAAGTATCAGCCCCTCCTTTATTTCTCTGATTAACTCCAAACACTATAATTTCAAAAAAAAAAGTATTTTCTAGCTTTTCATTCAAGAAAAACAAAACAAAAATGTATGATTATTTTTTCCCATTTAGAAAACAAATATTCCAAAATCATCCTACTTGCACATTAGCTCTTCCAAAATTCATGCTAATATTTCTTATTCATATAAAGGCTGTGAAATTAAACTCCCGCTACAGTAAAAGGTTTCTCTTGTCTATACCCTTTTAAATATGAAAACATACAAGTTCCTGAGCACCCTTTATGTCCCTGTGAGGTCTAGGGCTGGATCCAAAGGCACTTGTTTCTCTGCCTTGTTGTGCTGCATCACTTCCAACATCCCCAAGTATTTCATAGCAGAGAAAAACAGACTGCCACAAACCAGCCTTCAGCATGTTAGACAATATCTACCTGACTGAGGCAAAAGTAACATAAACTAGGACACACTCTTTTTTTTTTTTCCTCCCTTTTTTTATTTAAACCAATACAACCACCAAGCAAACAAATTAAAAGTCAAATATTGAAACCAAATACTCAAATTCGGCCACCCTTACAATTCTAAAAACAATACAGTAATTCATAAAAGCTATTAAAAAACTATTTTTAGAAGTGTTTCAGACTTTCACTTTGAAGCGTGAGCCAATTTATTACAGAGAAAAGCAAGACATATTTGCCATATCTATTGGCTGTTTGTTTTCTTGCTTATAAGCGAAGAAGCTTTCATATTTTGTAACATGCTTTAATTTCACTGAGGGTTTCAATTGCTCAAATGTATTAGAAATTTTCCAGACACAGAATTTATTCTTATTTTTTAAATGCAGTGCCTGCAGAAGAAAAACAACTTTTAAGGATAGAATTGATCATCAGCCTCTAAGGCTGCTGTAGTAGAGCTTCTATCATATCAGCTGTAATTCAACAGGGAGAAAAAAGCTTCAATTTTCTCAGCAGCAATGACAAATATGCCTAATATTCTCGACATTTATGCTACTTACATAGATAAAGTCTGTACAATGATATAGGGGAGAACAAGCATGATTGTTCTTGCTCACACTGCTCTAAGGCAAGAATAACACCACTAAAATGAGTACATGTGCACATACCTAAGTGAAACAGCGTAGGATTGGTATCCATAGTCAAGACTCGTACACTACTGATAGCCTAGGTCACCTTATGTCCTCAAGCAACTTCTAATAGCAGAAATTGTTCTTCATGAGGATGCCAAATTTGGCTTTCCTAAGTCCTTGCTTCAATAAAGACAAAATTTTGTATTTTGCAACCTGAAGCTTAAAGACACCAAATTGCCTGATTCTGAAAATTCTCTCAGTCTAGCTCACTTCAGATATGAATTTAAAATTTAACATTGACTCAGGGCCTTCTTCTTTTTGATGGATTTCAGGAAAAAATTAACATAGAAAAACATGTACATAAATTCGCCCTTAACAGCGCCTTAAATTATTGCAGATCACCCAAAAAATGCACACAGCCTAAGAGGTACTATAGGCAACAAAAGCTACTCAAGATACAACCCCACTGACAATTCAACTTCATTGACTTCTGCACAGCTATACAGCAAGGAAAACTTTGGAACATGAACGGTAAAGACTTACTTGGGAACAAGCAGATCAATAGTCATAACACTGTTAGAACATATACATTGACACACTCGCAACAAGACCTCTGAAATATATGCCCTTCTTGCAGAAATACTACAGAGCTGCAATTGCTTATCAATTCGCTGAGATTCTTTTCATTGAGACGCAGACCTCTATTTGACAGAATATTTTGATGAAGCCTCAGATAAATATCAATGGTAATGTATAAAAAAATTCTACAACTCAGCACTAGAGTTTACAGCAAGAGGAGAGGAAAGGGAAGCAGGGGAGGGAGGGAGAAACATCAGAGTCAGACCAAAAACTTTTGTAGATATAGGCTTAATATTTTGGAAAAAAATATTGCTGTGAAAACTTTTAAAGGAAAGAGATGGAAGACACATTAGAAGGAGCACTTAAAATCTATTTTGTCAAAGCTGAAAATGTATTTGGGGAAAAGTCCTCTCCTGAAGACATTATTACCAGAAGTAATTTAATAAACCCTTACTGCCTCTAACTTGTGCAAATTCTTGGTTCAGAATTAATTCCTTAAAGATAAAAAATAAGTAATATATTTAACGAATTGCTAAGTTAAAATGGATTGATGTACCAATGGAATTGCCTTACCTCAGGTTTATTTTTTATTTTTTGGCTACTCAAAAGTTTTCCTCTTTTGTTACACACAGTTTGGTTATGCCAAGAACTATAAAACTTAAAAATAGTGTGTGTTGGGGAAAAATCATCACAAAAACTATTCAGCAGTTGTCCAAACATCCATGAAGTAGCAAAGGCTCCAAGTAAAGGCTCCAGCATAACAAAGCACAACCTGCTTTGATTTACTCAATGCTTCCACAATTATTCATAGACTCTTGGCAACACCTGTCCCTTCACCTTCCACTTCAGAATTCCTGTCACCTAGCGAATAAACGTGAAATCTGGAACCAATGCGACAAATTAATCGATTTTCAAAAAATATTCTAAAGCAGGCGATAATAGTCTGAAAACAAAACTGGGCATTTGAAATCTAGCCACCACATCCAGCTATGTAATAACCTACCTACAGAAAGCTCCAAAAATGTAAAAGGTCAGAATGGACCATCTGCTTAAACAATATCTCACAACTTTCAGACCATCCTGGATCTCACTATCCAGCCCTGCTCTGTATTCACTGAACTACAGTAATATGAAGACAACACAGAACCTCAGCTGAAGGACTCAAAACGACAGAGGGTTTACTGTGACTACTAGCTGTTTTCATGTTTAATACCTTAATGTTTCATGTTTAATACTTTAAACATTTGCACTTTCCCCAAAATTTAGGTTTTTATTCTTTAAAATTCTAGCCACTTGATCTTTCTGGCTTTAGTCTCCCAGTTAAAACATTATTATAGAATTGGGGTTTCCCCTTCACGCGTTGGCACTTACAGACCACAATTAAATTGCATCTTGCCTTTGTTTTTGATAAGCTAATGATATTAAGTTCTGGTTCTCATTAAAAGACATAATTTCAAGACCACAAGCCACTGATGCTTAGTGCTGCTGGTATACTACCAGTGCCTAGCAGAAATGCCTTCACCACTGAAGCCTCTATCAGAAAAGAGCAGAGCTGGCAAGAGCATTAAAAATGCCTAGCCTAGCAGTATCTGACACTGCTTATTGTCAGTTTGCTAGCCAAATGTTTAATAATAAAGAACCAGTTTATAAAAACTCCTGATAAATCAGAGAGAACCTTACAGAATCATCATAGTATAGTTTGGGTTGGCAAGGACCTTAAAGATCATCCAGTTCCAACCTCCATGCCATGGGCAGGGACACCTTCCACCAGACCAGGTTGCTCCAAGCCCCGTCCAACCTGGCCTTCAACACTGCCAGGGATGGGGCAACCACAGCTTCTCTGGACAACCTGTGCCAGTGCCTCACCACCTTCACAGGGAAGAAATTTTCCTAGTATCTAATCTAAATCTCCCCTCTTTCATTTTAAAGCCATTCCCCCTTGTCTTGTCACTACTTCCTCTTATAAACCTTGCTCTAGAAAACTGCCTGGCTTCTGGGGAGAATGTTCTGGCTTGGAAAGTCTGTAGCTCCAAAAGACACATGTTCCGTGGAACTCTGTGGTAGAAGGTCAGGTGTCCTGCAGTCCCCATCACAGGAAGCCCCAGAGTTCAGGAGGGCTCTCTGCACAGAGCTACATATCAGTGCCACTGGGAAGCCTGGAAATGCAAACTTACAATTCCTGCTGTTCAGTTCCCAGTGCTGGAGGTGAGACACTCACCCAAAGTCAGGAGCAAGATGTTCACAGAAACTGATTTTAAAAATAAGTTCACTGCCACCATAGCATTTTCCACTGACTAAAAACAATTGTTTTTTAATGTATGTGCTCTGTTACCAGCATTGCAGCACAGCTCACTATTTCCTCAAAATATTCTGATACATGAGAAATTCGTGCTTGAAAACTCATTAAAAAATACACCCTCCCATGCCTATCACAACTCTGATGTGTGTAAGTACCACATGTGGCTTTACAGACTACACATCAGTAAATACCGCTTGCTACCGAGTTATTTAGAAACACAAAAGCCATCACCATTTCATTTTTGAAAACTATTTGTCCTCATATACAGCAATATTCACTCTTGGAAATCTTAAGGAAACAGAAAATTACAATGGCAAATCAACATATGACACCATCCATCGAAGGTTAAAATGAGAAAAGCAAAGAAAGAGGTAAATGAACTGCCCAAGGTCACACAAAATCAGGAGAACAACCAAGAATAGTACAAAGGCCTTTTCATTACTTAGATCACAAATGCATTCGATTCCACATTAGTTAATCTGCAGAGTCTGTGCATTAGTAGCAAGACATGTCCACAGGAGAAAATATAATAATAATCAGCTGCAAGTTCAGCATTACCTAAAGCCACGGGATATAATTAAAAGGTACAAGGTGTGATGACCTGACCTTGCATGACACTTGAGTGAAGAAGAAAGAATATCCTACCAGTGGCTATTTTGATTCTAGAGAAATCCAAATCACCACAAACTTGGGGAAAAATCAGTTTAGGATCTAGATTTGCAAACCAGATCTCTACCAGAGAGAGGTGGTCTCCCAGGACCACTCTGCTTCCCTCAGCACTGGTCTTTGCATCTTACCAATAATATCAACAAAACCTTCTACAAACCCAATAGAAAAGACTCAAGGCTCAAGTATAATTTCATTTTTGCAAAGGATAAGCCATCTGAAAAACAGAAAAGAACTGACAATACAAGGCAATTTGAGTGATTCTTTACAAGATTTTTCAAAAGAATTATTACAACTATTTTGGCATCCACAAATACTGCCTGTAGCTCTCCTTTCCCTAGTCCTGTAAGACTGTTTTGTATTTGGTGCTGGTGAATAATTTTTCTTCTTGATTTTTCTTTTTAATACCTCCTACTCCTCTCAACAGAAATAACCTACAGGTTGTAAAATACTTTGCAAGAATAAAATGAATTGATGGGAGGGTGTCCCTGCTTGCAAAGCACTTGGCTGAGGTAGCAGAAAATCTGTTTGTTTGTTCAACAAAGTTCCATATGCCAAGAAGGGTAGCGAATATACTGAGTAGGAAAAATTTGCTTGTTTTCTCCTGAAAAACTACACCTAACTTACTCGCAGAAAAAAAAAACAAAAACCCCACGCTGACCTTCTATTTGTGAATATGGTGAGTTACTTCAGCCCTCTGAACCTGCTTCTTCCTGTACCTACAGAATACAGCACTGGGGACCACTTGTACCAGTTGAGGCTCTGAGCGCTACTAAAGTTTTCTGTTATTAACAAACCTCCTGCTTTCCAAGTGGATTATTTATAAATTAATTTTTGACCTCTGGCAGGCTAGAACTAAACAGAGAACACAGGGGTTTTTCCCCTTTAACTGAAAAAGAAAGGCTATGGAAAGATGGATAGAGGCAAGCAATTAATATTTCCTAATAATTGTCACACTGAATGGGAGAACCACTATGTTTCTTGGGGTTTCTGTGCAGAAAGGTTCCAGGTAACCATTCATTCATGAGGCTGGGTTCATGTAAATGGGGTGCTGTTGCCAAGCAACTATAGGTGCTAAGGAATGAAATACAGTCTGCAGAAACCTAATAGCCTGGAGAGAAAAAGAACTACAATCTGAGATTTATGGCATATATAAAAGGAAAAGAGTCATTCTCCCACACACAAAGAACACAGATACTTTATTATAAATGTCCTTAGCGTGTTTTTCTAAGGCATAATTAAGCAATAAAATCTCTGCTCCACCCCAAATCAAACAGGTAAATTCTTTTCTTTTTTTTGTTTTGTTCATTAAGCTTTCTAGAAATAGATCTTGAGAAATTAGCTACCAAGACAAAAGCTAAAATTGAACCCAAAGATCTTTCTTTTGCACAAGAAAAATGTTAGCTATACAGACAGCACTGCAACTGCCAATCAGCTATCTACTTTACCTTCCTATGTTTTTATACCATGCTCATTAACATTGCATCTGATCATCAGAAATTCTCTTTAAGCTTATTAAGATTTTAAAATATTTTTAGCAAGTTAATTAGAATACATTAACAGAGCTCATCTGTGTTCACCCATCATGCATATTTTATTTTATTCAGGCAAATTGCTTTTAAATGAAATATTAGACCTAGGAAGGGTACACTGTTGGGTACTGAACAATACAACCCCTTAGTACAAACACCCTAATAACTTTATGTCACTGGAAAGAGAGGAGATCTTCTGATGGCAAAGGGGTTTTTTTTTTAGTGCCTGCCCTTAACACTATCCCCTCCAGCTGGGGTGTGGGTACACGGACCAGGGAAATCATCCTAGCAGCTGAACCATGCTTGGCTGACATCATGTTCCCACACAATCAATAAAAGTTAAAGCCACCACTGCAATGGGAACCAAAGGTCCAGCTAAGGAGAAGGAAAGAATGTCTTCAACCCCACACACTGAGGTTCAAGGCTTTTACAAATTCATATTTGGTGTTGTTTTTTTCTCCAGCTGACAGTCTCTGAAAATATAATTTGATATTCAGACAGGAGCCCAATTAGAATCTCCAGCATGGAGAGGCACAGGGTTCTAACATGCAGAGGTGCACATAGATTTGGCAAAACAGCAAGAACAGCTCATGAAGAACGAACCTGAAATACCCTTTGCTTCAGCTAGCATTATAAATTCCTCCCTTTAATGTGCACTAAATGTCACCAAATTCAATCACATAAAATTAAATAACAGTTTATGAGGAAAAGGGAGGCAGCAAAAACCACCTTGGGATAATTCCAGTATGCCACTTGCAGAATTTCACTCAAGTGAGACGAAGTCCATCACTGGATACTGAAAAGTAACTACAGTACTACTATAATAACACATTCCCTTCAAGCTCCAGCTATACATTCACTCAAACCATTTAAATATGGCTTTTACAAGGGCATGTAGTAAAAAGACAAGGGGTAATGGCTCTAAATAGAAAGAGGGTAGATTTAGAGTAGATATAAGGAAGAAGTTCTTTACTGTGAGAGTGGTGAGACATTGCACAGGTTGCCCAACATCGCTGGCAGTGTTCAAGGCCAGGTTCCTTTGAGCAACCTGGTCTAGTGGATGGTGTCCCTGCCTGTAGCAGAGAGGTTGGAACTGGATGAGCTTTAAGGACCCTTCCATTCTACGATTCTATTGTATCTTTGAAATAGTTCCTTTAGATTCCATATGGCCCAAATTCTTTCTATCAAAGGAGGGATGGAAAATCACACTAATTTCATCAAGAGTTCTCAAGCTAAGTGGTTACTTTCAGAGATCCGCATAAATAAAAGGATAAACAAAGTTTGCCAACTTCATGCTTGATTCAGATTTTACACTCTCACTGCATTTCAATTAACCTGCCACAGACTGCAGAGCTGACATATTTGATTCAGATAGTAAAAAAAATGCTCTGTAAAAAACAACAGGTCTGAAGCTTTTGATGAGCGATCATACAATCCATATCAAAACACACATTTAAATCTCAGCCACCACACATTTCATGATCTGCATCATTAACACTGTCTGGTTTGAGGGATTTTGATAATCTCTTTTACAATCTATAACGGTTCTTTATCTCCAAGGCACTGATGCCTTTTAACCAATGATCATTATTTAGGTATGCTTTGTGCCTGTAGTCTTCCCCAAGGTATTAATCTCCTCAATTCCAGAGGCTGCTTTTTTATAAACTGCTGTCATACTCCCCACGTTTTCTCCCACTGAGGAACCCCAAAACTGGATGCATTTCATTTAGCATTTGGCTGAACACATCAGCCATGCCGGTACAGGGAAATTTTAATCACAGCTGTGCAATGCTAGGGTAAGCTCTTTCAAAGGCCAAGAGAAGAGAACCATATCAATGGGTGGAGTCCTTTCCTCTGAATAAATCAATATTGACTGCACTGAATCCAAACCCACCCTGTCATAACCTTTCCTTCTATTCCTACATTTATTTATCAACTCAAACATCAACAGCATAAGCTGCAGTCTGCATTTTCTCCTCAAGCTTGACCAAGCAAAAATTTTGTTTTTTAAAGGAATTCTCTGCCTTTGACAGTGGGAGCAGAGATTTCACCTCCCTGCCACAGAGCTGGAATCAGGCATCTGCCTTAGCTGCAGGGATCAGCCGGGATCTCTCCCTGGCACTCACTGCATGTTGAATAACGAGTCACACAATCCCAATAACCTATTTATTGGCATTAAAGAACACAACTGCCTTGGTTTGTTTTGTAACATTTAAGCAGAGATATGTCCTATCCTAAGGAAAACATCCACCTAAAGATCAATATAAATTTCTAGTAGCATCCTAATTGCAAAGAGTAGGGCTTGAATGAGCAATGAAGGCAAACCAGCATTTTAATGTTGTTTAGAGTGACCAAAGACACTGAAATATGTTTGCAATTAAGAGTATTCACTAGCAAAAGGAGAGGGGTAAGTAAAGCATGACTACCAAACAACAGTAAAATTAAATGCAATTTAGCAAAGCACATTTTGTCACTAGCCTACCCTACTGCAGGCTCATTGTTCCTACAAGGGAAACAGTGACTCAATGACATCTGACCCAAGCCAGCACATAATATAGGGATTTGTTAATCCCTGTCATATCAGCACTAGGCCTGCATCTGTAGTACTGTTACACTCAAGCTCACCTGGCTCAGGATTTTAATGAGAACCTGGATTTCTCCACTGCTTACAGAAACTTTCACATTAACCCAGCCATCCCCAGTGAAGCATGTTACCAACCCCAATCAGACTCCGACACCTCTGCAGAGAAGTCTCGGATACCTTTATTAAAAAGCTGGAAAACATCCTCTCTCTCTTCCCACCCTCACAAACCCACAGCACAGAGGACCCATGACCAACTCTTTGCTTTAAATCTTCTTTGCAGAGCCAACACCTTCCACTACCTAAAACCCAGCCCCTTCTAAGCATGGGACATCACTGAATAGCTACTGACTCCACTACTCAATATTTTGTTATTGTTATTATTAAAGTAAGAGGTTGCTCACATCTTCCTTTGAAATGGAAAAAGGACAAGGTTTCCCAGTCTGGGTACATCCTCTGGGTACCAAAGATGTAGTTCACCACGTACACCAAAATACAGCATATTCTCCAAGTCCCATTCACAATATTATATCCAATCCTTGCACAAAACAGCAGTCAACAAAAGTGCACAACATCTTTTCCCAATTCCTCATGGTTAACACATTAAGTGGCAATAAAGGGTGCAATGACTTTCCAAGGGCATGTACCTGTTTAATTATTCAAAAGAAAATTGATTCAGGCACCACGGTATGAAACACTAAAATATGCAAACGAAGTAAATTATGGGGGAAAGCAACAAAAAAGAAAAAAAGGGATCATGGTGAACATATGGGGGCAGATTCTGATCTCCTTGCATACCTAAGTTTCTCTATATACTTGTGTACAAGAAGAAAAGGTTGTGAAGTGACAGAGAAATTATTTACTCATTTCAGTACTCTTGACTAGGGTCTTGAAAAAATCTAACCATGCCTAGAATTTCCTATTCCTATTTCCTATTTTCACCTATATACATGAAGCAATTTCAGAAAAAAAAAAAAAAAAAAAAGAATGTTTACACCTTTCTGGACAATCAAATCTTACTGCTGGGAAAACACTTCAACACTTCAACAGAGGCTGTACAGAACAGAAGAATAGGTGCATGATCTAATCCATGAATAAATCTTGTTTATTCTAAATTAAGGCCCCAATATAACTCTCTAAAATAATAAGAATAGGCTAACAGAAAGCTATCACAACACCAATTCTGGTTATTTGTCCATAAAACATGAATATCCCATTAAAACAAAGAGCATTTGATTTTAGCTTGGACCAAAGCAAATATCTTTCCAGCCAAGACATCTACTGAATTGAACATCTCTTGTAAGCAGGTGCTACTGTGTTATATTTTCATCCAAACTGCTGAGAAAAAGCTAGAAGAAAATGACAAAGTAAATTGAACAAGAAAGTGTCTGATCTTGATGAATAATTCAATGATGCAATGCAACAAATACTGATTTTTCTCTGGTAAAGGCAGTTTACAACTGTCCTTTGCTTAGAAAAATGACCTTCTCATGGTAATTATGCTTTTGTCGTTAGGCACTGGATTCTCATGATTCCAGTTCACAGCTTTATTGCTGATCTCAAAGCACTCTATTCCTGTTATATCATCTAATCCTTAATCCAACTACTGAAGAATATCAACTGTAATATTAGGCACCCTGGTCACTGACTATTCTTTAAATATTTTGTTGACTTTTCTTGGGTCTTAATAAGCATGAGAGTATCTTTTAATAGAGCTCATAGAGTCACAACCCTCACATGGGCATGAGCCATAGTAACTGCAGCATGATCAAGGCAGCAATGATGCAATCAGCCAGGAATACAGCAGCTTGGTGGGCACCTAACAACTTCTTACAGCACCAGCAAGAACCTGGAAGCTAAGGATTTTATGATCCACATTCAGGATTGTCTCAACTCTAACAAAAGTATACTATACCTACTTTTGTCTTCTCTTTGTTCACCATGATAAAAAAAAAGCATCTGTAAGGAGAAAGGGAATGAACTTTCTTCTCCATACCCAGGACAGACACGGAACAAAGCCTGACAGTATTAAGCTGCAACATGCCAAAGTTACATTTGTTGAAGAAAAATTTTTAATAGTCAAGATAGCAAGACACAGGAATAGGTAACCACCACTCCCATTCCTTGAGGAACTTCTTGGCTGCATGGATAACAACAGTGTGAACACTGAAAACCATCATTCTTCAATTACAGAAAAGTTACCGTGCAGCCAGGACTGCCAGAGCAGTGGTCTCGAATAACCATGACCATATAGTCTAATGAAAAGATAACTTACTTGGGAAAGGGCTGAGCTGGATGCCAGTTTCTCTGCTCCCAGAAGTATGTCTTTTATTCCCAACAGTCACAAAATGCAAAGAGTCCACCTGTCAACCCCACAGCATCCAGAGTAAATATTGTGTCGGAAGCATCCCATCACTGGGGAGGTGGGCTCAGCCTGACCTCCCCAGAGGAATCTTCCTTAGAGTTGTGGTATACCACAGTGTATTCAGGTCTTTCTGTATGTCATACTTGCATACGAATATTAAAAATGGACATACATCACTAGAAGATCATGACTGAGAAAGGCTCATTTTGCCTTTTCTCATTTATTCTAGTGAGGCACTGGTACAGGTTGCCCAGAGAAGTTGTGGCTGCCCCATCCTTCAAGTGTTCAAGGCCAGGCTGGATGAGGCTTTGGGCAACCTGCTCTAGTGGAAGGTGTCCCTGCCCATGGCAGGGGTCGGGGGTGGAACTGAATGATCTTCAAGGTCCCTTCCAACCCAAACCATTCTATGATTCTTTGTTAATTGTGCTCTAAATTTTTTTCTTGATGCATTGTCTTATTACAACAAAAATATGCAGCAAGGAATCCAGTCTACAGTAGATTACCAATCCAAAAACAATTAAGAAAAAACAAAACACAATTAATAAAAAAATTAACCCTACTAAAATCTGTGATACTGGACATAACTAGTAGGACTGGCTTAAATATAAGTAAGGACACAGGCACTCAGGTATGTATTTTCTGTTCTCTACAATATATCGGTATCTCTTGCTCATGAATACTTAGATTACATTTGGCTAGTGGGCAGCACTTCTTAACACCTAACAATCTAATAAGAAAAAACATTTTTTTTCTCTGTGCTAGAGAAATCTGCCCACCTTCAACCTTTGCTACTCATAAAACACAATTTATTCAAGTACCTTTACTCTGAGTATGAAAGTATCTGTGCCTCTTAAATGAACAAAGAGCTATTAATGAACAAAAAATATTTTCCTGATCAAATGTTTCATACTATTTCTGGGAATACAGACTATAATATTACTACCCCTATATTGCATATAATACAGTATACAGCTCATACTTTTTCTTCCAAAAGGTTTCTGTTTTCAAAGTATCATTGTATAAGACTGACTTTTATACATCATGAGGATACTTTAGCCAGGTTACTGCAGATTTACACTGACAATCAGAAACAGAATGACATGACCATGAAAAAGAAAAACCCCATTTACCTTAGTTTCAAAGCCAAGGGATGAACGTAAGAGGAAAACAAGATTAATTTTATTTTATCCATTTAAAGGTTAAACTGCAAGAAACCTTAACATCACACACATGGACATAAGTTTTCAATGCATGATCTGTGATCTCTTGGCAGCCCATAATGTAAGAGAAGTAGGGTGGTTGCCAAGGAGACTTGAGTTTACCATTTAAGAGGTCCAGTCCTACATTGAAAAATTTAAGGAACCTACAAATCTCAAGTCTGAAAATCAGTGACCAAGAGAAAAAAAGGCAGCATATCAGTGGTTTTCTTCCTCCTTTCCCTAATTTCTTATAGGGATAAGAGGTCAGAATTCACCAGTGTTGCATGTCTTCTATTTACATCAAAACAAATGCTGGGTTTAGTTCTGTATTTGTAACTGTATTTTAAATGAAAAGATGCACTGAATTCTGCAGTAACACAACTGTTGATCACACTCTGTTTTCTAACAGAAGTCCTGTCAGATATTTAGCCTTAGTTACCAAAAACTATCTTCAGGGAGTACAAACATTTCCCCTCTGGCATCCTGTCAGTCACAGCAAATCTGTAAATAAACTGTCAAACTCCATTCCAATCACTCCTGAATCTGCAAGGGAAAAAAGTAGCAAAATTGGTGCAGCTGGTTGTAGTCCCTGTAAAGCAGGGCTGATTTCACAGCTTTAATGTGGTTCACTACTTCACAGCAAGTCCGATCTGATATACAGCATGCAGAAATGAGTGACACCTTTGCTAATCATTTTCTTAAACTTATCACATGTGGAGGTAATAACAGATGCAATGACTTTTCAAGGGCATGGACTGGTTAATTTTTCAAAAGCAAATCAACTCAAGTTCTGCAAAATTAAAAATCCAGTAAGACACACTGTCAAGCTATCTAAATTATGGAGAATCACACAAAAAGGGAAAAACAAAGCTCTAGTCATGAGAAAGACAGCGTTAGATCCTCTTCTTACATTGTCATATGCAAAGTAGGAATAGAGTAGCTGCAAACAAGCCAAGGATCTAAACAGAGATGCTGACCTTAGCAAAGACTTCTTAAATAAAATGGCCTACCCTATGTACTATTACCTAGAACATATTGGCACCCTTGTTCTATAATTCATAACTTACTAAGTAATTCTGAGAGAGCTGGTCAAGAATTTCTCTGCAAGATATTTTTTATTGGACCACAACAGCTAATCAAAGAGTTTTTCAGGGTCACAGCAGAAAATGTGCAACAGAAGGAAGATTAGAAAGAGAGCAGATAAACACTGTCACCTTGCTGCCTATGGACACACTTAGGATGTAAATCACCTGATTTAGAAGAGGGACAGAACCTGAACTGGAGTCTGCTTTATCCTACAGGTTTTCCTTCACTATCTAGTTATACAAAGTCACACTGTCTCTCCAGACCAGTGAATTTTTCATAAGAAGTAGAATGGCCCCAAGCAGAAGACAGACTGACTCTAAACCAAATAGCAAAGACTTGATTTATATTAAATCTATGTTGATTTATGTTAAATCTAGGTTCAAGACTCATTTCTGTTATCAGTCAGAAAAGGTATCTCAGTCTCCAAAAGTAGACATCCTTCATGTTTCTTCACAAAAGACCTCTGAAATATGACTTTAATTATGAGACAATTTGAGAAGAAATTTTGAAAGCACATCATTTCTTATGAAACAAAAATACAGGTATTTGATTGGACATGCTTACTCAGGCTCCCTGCTCAGGAAAGCAAACCTTCCACGGGAATAGCTGAATGCACCATAGGAAAGGAAAGAGCACTTAGGTCAGTACGACTGCAATGAGTTTGAAGGTGAAAGAAAAAAAACATCACCCCTTTAATTAGGGTTGCCATATGTTCAGATTTCTGCTTTCATGTCTTCTTTTTGAGCTCAAATTTTGACTGGCTGAAAAGAGTACAAAAGGCATCAAGATTTACCATACGTGCCCTGGCCTCCTATGCACTACATGTGTCAGAGATCTGACATATCAGAGACATCATGCTCACCATGCAAAGGCTACATGTCCTATCAGCTACTATTTCCTTCCACAAATTCCCAAAAGAAACTATGGGAGTCCTACCCCACATCTTCCATTTTCCTACCACACAAAAATCCAAAACATGTGCCACAAAAGTTTTCAGCAGAAGCAACAATTGCTGCTCTCAAGAACCGACTGTCAAACTGGTTTATTCTACTTACACACAAGCATCTGATCTAAGGCGCAAATAAATCACCGTGAACCTGAAAACTTCAGTGACCCTGGTCTAGACCTCTGTACATGTTGGCGTACAGGGTCCTTAGCAGGTCTTTCACCTGAGAATTAACCCCAAAATAGAAATCTCTGGGCCTGAATCTTATTTCCCATAATGACTGACTGAGTTTATAATCCCAGTCTAATAATCCTCAGAACACCCTTAACAAAAAGGAATTATCATAATCCTGATTTCAGATGTGAGAAAAAGGCACAGCGAAGATACTCATCTAGATGAATGAGGATTGCAGGCCAAGTCTGCAAGTGTCATAGCAGCACCCAAACTGCACCACCGTTTCACTGTGAACTACAGCCATGGCTTTGCTTTAAAAATCAATGAGACACCAAAATCCAGTCTGGATACTTCTTTCCAATCAAAAAAAGCAACATTATTTCAATTTCCAATAAGAACGAAAATGGTTTATTGGATTGTCCTTCCATTATTAAAAAAAAATAAAATAAAATACTTTGCATATAAAAGCTTCAGCCCCAGAAAAGTCCACAGTGAAATACAACCCTCTCTGGCAGACAGTACAGCACAACACAAGTCATGACATGAAATGAACCCCAAGATAATAGAGACAAAAAGGGGACTCGAATAAAAAGAATGCACTTATCCCAATGGGAGTTGCTTTAGGGCACCTGCGTAAACTCCCCTGCCAAAAGTATTCTAAACTCTGTAATGGCTACAAACGATAAGCAAGGCGATGATGAGAGAAAGTCCACGAGGCTACACCTGCAAAGTGAAGTATTTTTCAGAAAAATGCTTCAGATACAAAGACGGAAGCAATTAAAAACCAAAAGAAAAATGTGTACTGCTGTCTTTGTTTTCACCTAAGCTGAACTTCCCCTGCAATTGAATTGCTGGCTAGCTGGGGCAGCTGGCTGACATCCTGAGCCATGGACAGGAAAAGCTTGTCTGGGAAATCAGCACAAACCTCAGGCTTGTTTGTTTGGAAATGAGCCCACACGTAAACACACTTACACACACAGACAGACCAAGGTCTATAGCATGTGATTGTAAACTAACAGGACCTGGTGTTAAAGGACGAAAGTTCTCAATGCCATCTTAGCCTCAGCCTTTACTGCTAAGATTCGCTTTCAGGAATGCCAGGTCCCTGAGGCTAGGAGCAAAGTCCAGAGCAGCGAAGAATTACCTTCAATGGAACAGACCAGGTTAGGGAACATTTATATAAATTGGACATACAGGAGTCCATGGGAACTCTTGGGATGCACCTATAAGTGCTGAGGCGGCGGGCCAATATAATTTTAAGACCACTCTTGATCATCTCTGAAAGGTCGCAGCAATTCAGGGAGGCTCCTGAGGCCTGCAAGAAAGCAAAAGTCACTCCTGTCTTCGACAATGGCAATGAGGAGGATACTGGGAACACAACACAGTCAAACTCACCTTGATCTTTGGGAAGATGGAGCAAAACCTCCTGGAAACCATTTCCAAATATATGAAGCATAGAAAGGTGATTGGCATTAGTCAGCACAGCCTTCTAATATGAGATGACTGGTTTGATGGATAAGGAGAAAGCACTGGGTGTTGTTTATCTCAATTTTAAGCAAGCCTTTCGACACTGTCTCCCACAATATCTTCACAGACAAACTGATGAAGTACAGATTAGATACAGGGACAGTGAGGTGGACTGAAAATTGGCTGAACTGCTGGACTTAAAGGTTATGATCAGTGGTACAAATTCTAGCTGGAGGCAACTCACTAATGGTGTACCCCAGGGGTGAATACTGGTCTGATCCTGTTCAATATTAATGACCTAGCCGACAGGACAGAGTGTATCCTCAGCAAGTCTGCAGATGATACAAAACTGAGAGGAGTGCTGATACACAAGTGGGCTGTGCTGCCATTAGCAGGACCTCAACAGGTTGGACGAATGGACCAACAGGAACCTCAGCAAGTTCAATAAATGGAAATACAAAGTCCTGCACCTGGGGAGGAAACACCCCATGCACCAGTACAGGTTGAGGGTCAACTGGCTGGAGGCCAGCAGCTGGAAAGTAGCTTAGCAGAAAAGGACCTGATCCTTTTCATGAGGTAAACATGACACACTTATGTGTCCTCGCAGCAAAGAACGCCACCAGAACCTGGGTTGCATTAAAAAGAACATTATTAGCAGGTTGAGGGAGCACTGCTCAGCACAATGTGATACATATTGGTATTGATGGGTCCAGCTCTGGGCAAGACAGTACAAGAATACTAGAATGAGTCCAGTGAAGGGCCATGAAGATGATTAAGGACTAGAACACCTGGCATACAAGGAAAGGCTGAGAGAGGAGCTGGGACTGTTCAGCCTGGAGAAGAGAAGTTTCATGAGGTATCTTAGCACTTCTCAGTGCCGTCCAGTGACAGAACAAGAAGCAAAGGGTACAAACTGAAATACAAAAAATTCCTTCTAAAATCTCTTTTTTTTAATTTTGCAGCAGTTTTCCCAGAGAGTTTGTGGAACGTCCACCCTTGAGATATTCAAAACCCAACTGGACACAATCCTGGGCTACCTCCTCCAGCTCACCCTGCTCTAACTAGACGATCTTCAGAGGTCCTTTCTATCTTCATCCATTCTGTGATTTTAACTATTCTTAGAATAACTTACTACATGTAACCGTAAACAGAGTAAAATACCCTGAAAAACTACTTTGCAAAATCAGCCTAAACTGTGTAAAATATTAATTTACAAAGATCCATTTTTCATCATTATATGATTCAGTCTGTACAGACAAAAAAAATACAAAATCCATGTAAGAATCTACTTTGAAATATAGAAACAAAATACCTAGGGAGCAAGGAGTCAGAGCAAACCAGAAAACTGGTCATATGCCAGCAATTTAAAGTGCATCTTCAGTACCCTTTATGAAGTCAGGGCAGAACAAGCTCAAGATGACAAAATTACTCAAGAAAGCACCATTATGAAGGTAGTTTTTTGATTAGTAGGTAATGGCAGTCTTGACGACAGTTATGTTACAGAGCAAAAGTTTGCGAAGGTAGCCATGTCTGCTTTGCAGGAGCCTTTGACCCCAAGTAAGCCAAGTGATTTCAAAGAGAATTGGTTGGGATCGTAGCAATACTGAGCAGTTTTACAACTTGTGATGATCTAGTCCTAAACACTTCAACAAGAAACAAACACATTTAAAGCTGAAGACCTCAAAGTCTGCTAACTTACAACTATAAAATTAAGATAGTTTTCTAACCACCACTATAAAGCTGGGAACTCATTATTCTTTCCAAGTTCCCCATAATAACATGTAATTGGAAAAAAATGGTACATCCAAGAATGCATAATATTATGTTTTTTTAGTGAGGAAAAGGAGGACATAATAGGTATAAAGGACACGACTAAATTAATTTTGAGAATCTCCTGATTTTAAAGTGCTTGGTATTTAACATCATGATAACTCCAGGGAGGAGAGTTGTCCATAACCTTGTAAGGAGGAAACAAAAGGAAGCACTTGGATACTGCACAGAAACGGACAGACAGACAGATTTACTTGACATGCTCTCTAGAAGCCCTGCAGGCTTCATCAGTGGTACTTGTAAGGTCTTTGAAGTGTAGCTGTTGCACAGCTTGTACGTCCCTTCCTCCAGAGCTAGTGAGCTTGGGGTGTTATAAGCTACTTAAGCTTCTTAGACTAGATCTAAGCAAACAGCTTGATGCACTTACAAGCTTCACTCCCTCTTATTCTGAAGATGTTAAGCTGCTTAGCTCACTGTCTTCAACTTTCAAATTCCTACAATCAAATCCTACCCATACACCATGCATCTGCCTTTATTAGCCTGATTCTCCCTTCTACTGAAGATTCTGAATGTCTTGTGCCAAGTCAATGGTAGAACAAAATGATCTTTTACAGCTTAGTCCTTCCAAAGTCACAGCCAATACCTGAATGCCTATTGCTTTGGCAACTACCACTTTGCATTTTCAGTATCCACAGATTTACTGCAAATCAAATATTTTAGCTATTCTAACAAATCTCTTTCCATCAATAAAGCCTATTAAACATTTCAGTTATGATTTTCAAAAAACCCTCCACACTGGCATAACTCTGTTCTCACAAATGTTAGCTTTTACTATTAAATTTTGATTCAGTAGGAACTGCAGAATCTTTTGAAAGAAAGGCTGCTTATACAGGAAAGATGGTTTTCATCTAAATCAAGCTGGTACCAGACTACTGGCATTTACAATTAATAATGTTATAGAAGAATCTTTAAACTAAGTGCAGTAAGGCTGGCACAAACAGACATGACACATTTTCTAGGGCTGAAATCATTAAAACTTTGTATCTATAAATAAAAGATAGGGCAGACATTAATAAATCTGAACAAGAAACTGCAAAGAAGAAATAATTCCATTTTAATCGTAGCACAAAAAATAACATTACTAAGCCAATCATGGAAGTGTTCCTGTACTCATACTAGGAATTTAAAAAATTAAAATAGGAAACCTTAAAATACCTAGTTTTCAATAAGGATATTGACAGAAGCAGCATACTGGTGAAAGGCAGACAATCATTACATGCTGTAAAATAAAAGAACAAATTATGTTGCCAAGACATAGGAAAACCATAGCAGTGAGTGTTGCTATATATTTATTAAAATCTGAAGTCATAGCAAACAGTTAATTGCACCAACTTGTAACATAATTCATATGGTTTGAATACCACATCAATATTGGGAACATAAAACAGGCCACTGCCCAGAATGAGAACAGTGACCAAAACACACACAAAGAGACTGGAGAGACCACCTGGACAGACAACACAGTAACAATGAAATAATAGTTATCCCTGTATGAGTTAGGGTAAACATCATACCTGCATATGCTTATGCTACAACTTTTCTAGAACCCTAGAAAAAAAAGCAGCAACTCCTGACCTGGCTTATCTTAAGCACAAAACACATGGGGGTTCAGAAAGTTACTACTGAAGAAGCACTCTGCAACAATTACTATGAAGAACTGAGTTGAGGTTGTTCAGCCTGGAGAAGAGAAGGTTGTGGGGAGATCTTACTGAAGCCTTTCAGTACTTAAAAGGAGGCTTATAAGAAAGATGGGGACAGACTTTTTAGTAGGGCCTGTTGCAACAGAACAAGGAGTAATGGCTTTAAACTAAGAGAAGGTAGATTCAGGCTAGGTTTAAGGAAGACATTTTTAACAGTGAGGGTGGTGAAGCACTGGCACAGGTTGCCCAGAGACACGGTAGATGCCCCATCCCTGTAAACATTCAAGGTCAAGACTGCATGGGGTTCTGAGCAATCTGATCTAGTTGAAGATGTCCCTGCATACTGCAGGTTAGATGACTTTTAAGGGTCCCTTCCAAACCAAACCATTCTATGGTTCTATTAAGATAAATCAGTCTATGAAGGGCCAATCAATAAAAATCAATAATCAATCCACAGTGAAAATACATAATTTCAGCAAACTAGAATAACATAAGAATGACAAAACACATTAAAAAGAAATTAAAGGCAGCAGTCAAAAGCCTAGAATACTCTTAACTAACACCAAGACAGTTCAAGGACAATGTATGAAGAAAGTCTTAATTTGGGATGTGCTGGAGAGCCTGCCCCAGACTGAGGTGTCAACATGGATTATGCTTAGAACATGCAAAAGTTGTGTATAAATGAAGTGCCAAGTTGTTCGAATGTTAACTGTGGAAAACACATCTTGCTTAAAGTCCTGAAAAGGAGTCTCCAACAACTTGCTTTACACAAGCGTAAACATGGATTTCCAGCAGCTTTTTCCAACAGGGTTCTTCTTCAAATTTTCTTGTGGAGAGAAGGCTGCCACAGGACAGAATGGAAGTGGTCTTACGCATTACTGATCTTTTTTTTAAAAGACATGAAAAAAACAGTAGGAGTAAGTGATCATCTTTCACAGTCACTAGTGAAAAGTCACAAGTAAGGGCAGAGACTGAGACAACAAAGCCAGCCCCGAGGAGTTACAGAATTTTCTTATGAAAGACAGGATAAGAAACAAAATGGCAGATGAAATTCAATGTTGATTAGTACAAAGTAATGTACATGGAAAGAACAGACCTAAATTTACACATCCAACAGGCTTTAAGTATTATCTTTGAGTAAAGCATGGTAAATTTTAACAATTTCATGAAAATATTAGATCGATACTAAAAATTGAAAAAGTGCATTAAAATTTCTATAAAAAGCATAAAACCAGAAACAGTATTATGCTACCTTTTAGATAAAAAAGTTAGTATCTGTTTGAATATTCAGTGCAGTGCTGGTCCTACACCAAAAAAGGAAACATAATAAAAATGGAAACAATACATAGAGGCACAACAAGGCTGATCAAAGGTGTGAGACAGCTTCCAAAAAGACATGACTAAGTCTTGATTACAATTCTTCAGCCAAGAAAAGAAATAGCTAAGGCAATACCAGGGGGAGGCCAGCAGAGCACAAGCAGTCAAGAAGATGATAAATACAGAATAATTATTCACTGTTTCTCATAATACAAAACCTATTGAGGAGCAAATGGAATTATCAGGTGACATGCTCAACACAACAAAAACTAGGGACTTCTCACACAATGCATGGCTTAGATGAAATGCTCTGTGCTACAGGATACTGTGGGTGCCAAAAACCTACATGCTTGTAAAAAGTGATTAGAGAAGTTCATGGGAAAAAGTCAGTCAACAACTGTTAGATAAAAAAACCCTCAGGCTCAGGAAGTTGCTAAACTGCATACTGGTGGAAGCTGGGAGCATATAATAGCTCTTCAAGCCTTGCTTGCGTATTAGAGACTGGTCACTGTCAGAAGATTCTAGCCTACCTGGCCCTTTGGCCTGACTCAGGATAGCCATTCTTACGTTCACCAACAGCAGCAAAACTATTTCAGCCTTACGCACTCTTGAAAGAATCTCCCCTTAATTCTCTGCCACTTTTGAACGAAAGCCTGCAAATTGGGTCAAACCAGAGGTGGCCCAAAAGAATTCTCAGTGGGGAAGGCACACCCAGCACATTTTTCCTTTTACAAAATAGATGAAAGCATTTTACATTGAGTGTTTAAAAAATTCACCACCAAGCCAACCAATAAAGCACCTTCAAATGTTGCAAACCGACATCTGATTGTATCATCTCTAAATTGCCAAGTATATCCATTCCCCCCCGCAACGTGTTTGTTTTAAAACTTATGAGAAGACAAAAGTCTTACAACCCTAATTACATCTATCGTAATTTTGGAGACTGCAACAATCTTGACCTGTTTTTCCACATGCTAATGTAATTTCAAATTAATCTTCTCTTTAACAGAAGTTACCAAATGTCATATAGCATGTAAACTACATCTTGATTGCTGAGACAACATCTCTTTGCAGAACATTATTTAGGCATGCATTGAAGTTTCATAGACCTCACAGGTACCTAAAGCACTTTCTTGCATCAGCCATTTCTAATCCTGACAGCACCAAGAGTCAATGGGAGCTGAAAGCCTGTACTTCAACCCCAAGACTTTCAGTCCATAATATTCTACTCAAGGGGTGACTGGTCAAGATGCTGCTTCGCCTTCCTCCACTGTCATGAAGGGCATAACACAATACAGCTAAAAGAGAAAGCATTATCTGTTTGTCAGAAGTAATTAAACATGTCACTGACTTTCTGTAAAACTCAAGAGCCATCTGGGAAAAAAGCAGTATGTCTCCACATCGATCTGAGTGACAAGGTCAGAGCATCCCTCACTTTCTTGGTTGCATCTCTATCACCGACTGTTCATCATGCTGTAAATTAATCTGTAAAAATTTGGATAGAGTACCTACTGTAATTAGCTCTATCTGTCCAAATGAGGCAAAACGAGATGAGGTGGCAGCTGAAGGATCCAATTGGCTTGTGGCTGCAGAGTGACAGAACTAGGTCAATATAGCAACTTTTTTCAGAAGGAGAACAACATAAAATTAGGCTCGTCTTTTTACATTTCTGAGACAGGGTTTCAAGACCTTCAGTTACCAAAATAAAATGCTTTACTAATAAAATGCTTTATACTCCTCCCTGTGAAAAATTTCTTATCTTTTGTATATCCCATTAGAAACTATCAGTTTATGGACATGGTCTCACATCCTTCTGCTAGGTACCTCAGCAAAGAGCACTTCAACAGGCCACCATTAGGTCCTCCTGAAGCCTCCTCTTGTCCAGGCTGAACAGCCCAGCTCTCCCAGCCTCTCTGATCAGGACAGGTCCTCCAGCCCCAAACCACTTTGGTGGCCTCTCCACCGCACTTGGCCTGGTTTGTCAGTGTGTTTCTTACATTAGGGGGTCCCAAATGGGCATACTACTCGAGATCTGATCTAATGGACTGCTGAATAAAGAACCATAATTTATCTCCTTCAGTTGCTGGCTATTCTCCTGTTGCTACAGCCTGTATGCTGTCAGCCTTCCTTGTTGCATAGACACACTGCTGGCTCATTTTTAGCTAGACCTCCCATGTCCATTTCAGCAGAGCTTCAACCCCTGATTCTTATCAATGCAGGAAGTTTATGTGCCCCAGGTGCAAGACTTGACATTTTTCCTTGTTGAATTTGATGAGGCTCCCAACAGACCATTCCTCTGTTTAACATGCAACTTACATGATTTATTCAAGTCACAAGCATGAGCTTCTCATCATCATATCAGAGGATAAGCCTGGAGAGAGAGTTGACTGTGTAAGACAGGATTAGGTGAACACTGGATGAAGTCATGTGATGCACAGCTTACCTCTTTGGCTTTTTCTCATTATATCATAAGACCTTTCTCAGTGCTTACATTCACAGCAACAAGCACACTGGAGGTGTCTCCACTAATAGTTCTGTGTTCTGAGAAACTTGGCCCAAGCCACATGTCCCTTTTTAAAGGATTCCTGCCAGGTATTGCTAAGCATACACTAGGTCACAAATTACATGACTCAGTTTTCTTGCTGGCTCTCATCAAGAAGTGAAAAATTAAAGCTAGGAACTTAGGAAATCACTTCAGAACATGCTTAAACACAAGTAGCATCACTAGCATCAACAAGTCAATGAGACACAAGGTTTGTATTTAAATCTGGGGGGGGGGGGGGAAGGCCAGACTAAAGGTAAAGCCCATTTTTATAAAAATACATACATTTTCTTCTGAAGGTGCTTTCTTAAGTCAGAGCTGGGATTGAAGGATAGGGAAGCTTTCACTGCTGTCTGTGCAGAACCTATTCTACAAATAGGGAAGCAACTGCAATTTCCACCATTGATCCTGCAGAAAGTGTGTTCTCTCTTGGTTTTTGTTTGTCTTCTAAATTTTCTGTGAACTTTTAAAGCCGACAGAAGCATTTCAGGACTGAGCTGGTAATGCCAAGTGGCAGAACACAGGAAACTTTCTTTTTTTAAGAGTTTAGAAGACTTACATAAATAAGCATGAGGGAGGAGGTGCTAAACTGACATGTCAAGGAAGTGCCATGTACTTGTATTTATTGAAACCCACAGATACTTATGGATATGAACCAAGTATGTCCCAAGGTAAAATAATTTCTACCACTAAGATCAGAGTAGCAGGACACCTATGTAATTTAAACAGCAGTTTCAGAAGCTTTAAAGACAGACTTTTCACTAGAATAAGCATTCCAAAATAACTCCCCCAGGATTATTTATCAAAATTAATAATATTCATAAATTTGTGTATTTCCTTTGAATCCTTGTCAAGACTAACATATTAGACAACTGCTACACTTGCAACCTAGAAGCACTTGGGCTCTTTATGCATGAGTGGCACTAGATGAGGAAGAGGTTAATGTGTGGAAACACAAAATGGATTTGATAAGAATGAAGGGGAGGAAACACTGCCCTTCGGCTGAAGAATATGACATTTCAGCACATGAGGATGCTAAAACATCAGCTATTTTCTTTCTAGCAACAAGGAAAGTGCACGACTATCTGCTCCATATCTTGACAAACTGAATGAGCATTACAATTTTCAGAAAACATGGAAGGGAATAAAAGAATCATTTCTCAATATAGCGTGGGATTTGAACGAGCTGGTATCCACTAAGGATCTGGAAATGTCCTTTTTATCTCTCAGTTACAAAACAATTTTAAACATGGTGGGAAGGAAATAGTTATTCCCATCCTGTTCCGTAGCTGAACCATGAATCAAGATCTGAGATGTCAATTTACCCTCAAGAATCTTTTGCTGCAGTTTAATTTACTTTTTCTCCAATGTAATCCTGGTGTCACCTTACTGTTTAATATTGAAAGTTATTGACAAAGGAAATGCTGATTCATGAAAGTGAGATTTTGCTCTAATGTATTCATGTGAAAACAAATGAGCCTGTACCATTACATGGTTCTTCCTCTTGATCACATTTCATTTCAGCCATGACAGAATTTCAGATGCGGCGAGTGAATCCTACACAAATCCTGAAGCAAGTTTTTCCTCAGTCCTGGGCCAACAAATTTGATTCCAAAGAAAACCCTCATCCTTGGTGCAAGAAGAATTCTCCTTGGAGTATAAAAAGGCATGATCACTTACAAACTGAAGCAGAGCTGTCTCTGAAACTGAAATCTGTTTATCTAGCTTGTTCCCTATTCAGAGAGCACATTCTGCTCCATAGGTACATATTTGCTGTGGCTTAATCCTGATTAAGATTTATATTCTAATCCAGCACTACTTATCCTCACTATTCATAATACCTGTACTTTTTTTTATCCGGGCTTCATTGCCTTGGCTGGGCCATAACCCACACACTAATCTAGCCACCTGAAACCAGTCTGTTTTGCAGGAGGAAACAAGCTCCTACTGTACAGCATGGTCAAACATTAAAGTTCAATACAAATCCACCTTTCCTCCATGCCAGTGCTTCCAGGACTTCTCCGTAATTGATTCCCATTTAACTAGTATGCACTGAAAACAACCCACTGTTTGCTCTTCCTGGATGCAGAGACCTCATTCTTTGCAGGTTGCTGCAGTGCCACACATTCCGTACAGTTAAGCAAGTACAAGATGATGCCACTGCAATATGGTGCTCAATGGCCACAGCATTATTCTGGAAGTCTAGTTATCCTCTGATCATGGTGTGGCAAAAAGACCTGTAAGTTTGGAAGAAGCACCTGAAAACATCTACGTAAGAGCATTTTCAAAAATCTTCCAGAAGAGAAGCCCGAGCAATGACAGCCTCAAAACTACAAGACATCTCCTGCAAGGTAAAGATCTCTGCAACCCAGAAACTCATCATCTTGCCTCCTTGTCACCACTGCAAGGAGGCACTCAATAGCTGGCATCACCCTCAGCAACAAATGCAGTATAACATATGGAGGCGGGGGAGGTGTTGAGCTAGCATGGTCTCATTTTTAGTCCAGATACAGAATAGGGATTCTGATGACCATGGCCATGGAGTAGCACAAACAGACTACACTGTCAGAGGAAAGTGTTTCAGAGAGACATTCTGGAGTCACACTCCAAGGATTTGTGCAACAATAGGCATGGGAGGAAAGCATTAAGAAAGAGAAGCATTTTGGTAACTGTATGGTAGCAGTTACAAAGCAAACATGGAACAAAGCAAGATGGCAAATACCATGAGGTCCTCATCATGACGCAGAAAAGAGGGTTTTTTTCATTCATTTCAGTAATAAAACATTACAGGCTCTTTCAGTGCCTTCACGGAACCATTTTGAATGACTCTAGATGCAGCTTGATCAGGAACTCAGGGAAAATGAAAGAGGAGGACAGAGAGAGAGAGAAGGAAAAAGGACTGCTTTACACTATTTGGAGTAGAATGGGCAGAAGTTTCTCTGGGCATAGGGTGAGAAGGTTGACACCCATGCTAAGTGGGTGTCAATGTCTTGTCTCAGCTCTGCCAAGTACTCCCCGTGTAGACTTAGACATCACAAATGACTTAACCCCAGCATGGGAATCCCATCTCCCAAAGCCAGCCAGCACTTTAGATACACCTGCTATGCTCACTACATTAGAGTAAAACAGAACAGTAACTACCTCAGCAAGGATCCACCACATCAACTGCAACATTTATCCTGCCAGGAAAAAATTAACCATTGACTGAAGCCAATTCAGTTTTACCCACATGGATGATTATGAAGCTGCTACTGCCAGATGCAGCGGCACAGGCACAAACCAGCCACAGCTTGGGAACATGGTACTCCCAGGTGTGCCTGGCTTGCCCAGAGCTGCGCTGGGTCAGTCATGCAGCTAGGTGTATCCTTGGTTATGGTGTCCTCTCTCCACCTGGGACTGTCACAGGGCAGTTACAGGCAGCTTTGTTGTCTAGTTTGTTCGATTTCACCTTCCTGAATGGCTTCCAAGGGAAAAAAATAGCTTAAAAATTAAAAAGGAGCTTTTATGCAGACAAGTACCTTGGCTGTGCACAAAGCAGACAAGCCCAAAATGACACGTACATTTTCCACTTTCCTGCCTAGATTTCTACTGATTTCAGTCAGTTTAGGATATTGCACTTTACAAAAATATAAACCAACAGATAAAGAACAACTTGGATAAATCCAGTTCTGGTACTTGAAGACAACGCTCCATTTATTTTGGATGTTTTAATCATATAGGGAGATACATCATGTGAAACTAGCACTTTCCTCGCTAGCTACTAGTATTTAAAGTTAGCATAGCAGAAGCCACTGAACATTTATTCAGGCGAACTCATCTATGTAATGGAGTTGCCTGTAGCAACTCTCCCTTGCTCCCAGTCCTCCTGCGACTATGCTACCTAAAGTTTACATTTATCTTTCTCTGATGATCACAACTGGACAGGATTTTAAAACATTTAACTAGAAAGCCTGCATTATAGGCAGTGCTAACAGCCCAAACAAAGAGGCAAAAACAGCAAGTGGTTTATTGTAATACTGGTATTTTCCAAGCTCTTATCCAGCAAAGTATTTAATCTAATGTATTACACTTAATGAAGAGTCAGGAACTTGTACTGCAAATAACAGATCAGATATAATTGGAATTTGCTCCGCACCGCTAGCCTACATATATCAATAAAAACAATAACCACATTGGATTTTGGGCTTACTTCATTTGCATTTCTTAATTTAGTGTTTAACTAATTTAACAACAGCAATGATTTAATTCAAATTAAAATCTAAGGAAAATAATTTTTAAAAGCCATTAAAGATTTCATTAAGTTCCATCTAAATTAATATTAGCTTTCTCAATATTTTCAGTAAATGATTTTTTCTCTCACCACTGAAACAAACATGAAGTTTCCTCTGTGCAGTCAAGCTTTAGACAAACGTTGTTAGATTTATTGGTATTATTTCAAGCAATTAATTATTATACATTAGAGTTATTTAGAGGAAAAGCACAAAAATGGCAGGAAAATGGATGAAGCTGTTTTTAAAACACTACATTCAACTGAGATAATTGTTCTTTGAGCCTTTTATCTGGAGCTCTTTAGGTATACACTATCCATTAGATCACTTTTCTCATACATTTCTGGTATTGCTCCTAAGCATCAGACACACGATGGGTGAAGCCACAACAGTTTTACAAGACATTTTCTGCATCTCCACACAGAGCACAAGCGACCACTCAGAGAAAATAAGCCATTTCAGAAACGTCAGTCATAATAACCAAAAGGTTCTGTGAATCTCCAGTCTTGCCTCCCATCCTCTGAATGATATAGAAAAGTTGTTTGTATGATATAGTTATTAGTACAATACATATACATATATAGTGTGAGTGTGTATAAATAAAAACATATATATATAAAATATATATATATAATCATAGAACGGTTTGGACCTTAAGATCATCTAGTTCCAACCCCCCTGCCATGGGCAAGGACACCTTCCACTAGGCCAGGTTGTTCAAAGCCCCATCAAACCTGCCCTTGAATACTGCCAGGGATGGAGCACTCACAACTGCCTTGGGCAGCCTGTTGTAGGGCCTCATCACCCTCACAGTAAAGAATTTCTTCCTTATATCCAGCCTAAATTTCCCCTGTTTTAGTTTAAACCCACTACCTATTGTCCTATTGCTACAGCCCCTGATTAAGTGTCCCTCTCTGGCATCCTTGTAGTAACTTTCTTGTTTTAACCAGTAGAACACAATACATCCTACCTTCAACATACTTTTGCTTCTATAGTCTCCTGGAATGTGCAGCTGATTCTGGGGTGTTGGATGTGCCATCAGGCCAGATAGAAAGGATGTATAGAGGAGGTAGATGACAGAAGTTAGTCTGAGGCCCCTCCAAACTGGAACTGCTCACTATGTTTTATCCCTTTGTTAAAATAAAAACAGTAAAATGGTCAGGCCTCTGAGCAGTGATCTAACTCATTTTCAAGTATACAAAAGGGGATCAAAACTAGGGTTATAGTCTTGCACTTTCCTGGTTCTCATGATTAACCCTTAGTCATGCAAACAGCAACACTGAAATCAACAGGAATGCCCTTGCAGTGATTATACTTGAAGTAACAGCCTAGATAACATCTAAAATCTGCCCTGACCTGTATCAAAATTCATAGCAGCTACTGTACTTGAAATAATTTAATAACTCTAATGAATAAAAAAGGAATTTAAAACACAAAAATAAACTAGGAGCCACTAGGTCCCAAGTACTTGCAATTTACTTAAAAACACAATTCCACCTTTTCAAATAGATATGCCAGCAATTTTTTATTCTAGTGTATCATACTTAAAGACAATGGTTTCAGATGTTCACCTGCATTTCAGTGGGTACCAGGCTTTTATGTTCACAGACAAAAATTAGGTATGAAACATGAAGCTTTGTATCACTTTCTCTGCAGCACAAGTGTTCACTTGCAGGTAAACTTAAATCATTTTACTAGAAGTGCACTTAATTTGAAGAGATTACTCAAGCAGCTCTCCACTTGTACATTTGTATTACCATTATAATTAGAACCACTTCAAAATAACAAAAAGTTCATTTTTGACCAGAATCAACACAGAGGGAAAAGATCAAGAGCACCTTGAGTGAAGAGAGCAAATGCTTTTGAAATAATCTTTCAACATCCCTCCAGCTCTGTGACCACCTTCATTCCAGTGCTACTCACAGTGCTGCTGCTACACAGGCCAACATATGACATTATTTTCTGCTGTTTTGTATGTTTTAGGTTGGCCACCAAGAGCACAGAAATACTTTGCCCATTTGTAACAATGCTGAGTGCCCTCCAGTTCTCCATAATTACTTCTTGAGATGCACACATGGAAATTGCTATGTACAGATACATACTGACATTTACCTGTTTGGTAATAGGTACCAGCAATGGTGAGGGAAGGAACTGAGTGAACCCAATCCTGGAAACACAGAGAAGTGAGCCAAGGGTATGCTGGAATAGAGTCCCCGGAAGCCTTCCTTCAGCACATGGATACTCCCAGGATCCAAATGCCTTTACCAACAAAGCCAATATTTTAAATGTAACAAAAATGATCTTAATGTATTGAAAACATGACATCAGAACACCCTGAAGAAAGTTGCTATCAATGATGAAGTACGTTGACTAGATAGGTAAGTACACTGAAACTTTGGCTACCAACTTTAGGCTAAGGAAATCACGCATATTTCCAAGTCAGTTCATTTGTTTTCCAAAATAATACTGGCATTTGCTTCCACTTCTATAATGAATACACACTGTTTAGAATTGTTATCTTGGGTATATCATTGCCTTGTAAAAAGAAAGAATTCAATACTGTGTGTTTGCGCACACCAAACACCCAGTAGACTTTTCCAGACAGAGCATTCAGCTCATTCAAATTCCTGTGCAGCCATTCCTTCCACTCAGTGTTACTGCAAAAGTGGAAATACAAAAGCACACAGATTTACATTTTATAAAGATGCTAGCAGGTTTCTACAAACAGTGGCTAACTGAACTTTCATCTACCAGGACTTCTGAAAATGTCTAATAATTACGCATTTCAGAAGAATCAACTGAGACAGGCACACCCAGAGACAAAACATTGAGAGTTAAGCCACACTTTAGTAACATTTAAGATAAAGATTTACAAGTGCAGTTATCTGCAGTAGAGGTATCCTCTAAAGTATTTCACTTTGAGACACTATCAAAAATAAAAACATCACAAAACCACCCTTTGCTTGTATGTATATACATACTCTATTTTTAATTTCAAATTTCCAGTTTTCAGAAATTTCTTAAGTTTAAATTTCATAAAATGGAAGACATACTTTAAAACCAACACAAGTGGTAGAGAAGTGGCCATTTTTAAACTCACTCTCTACTTGAGTAGTAATTCATGTACAATGCTCAGCAGGTACACCTGAGTTTAGCTTTACTTTAAGTCTGCGTGATGCTGTACAATCACTGTAAGTGCAGTTGGAAAAAGACAATTTCAGTTTCAAACAAACTTTTTCTTTGTGTTCTTTCATACACTCTTTAGATTTTCCAAGTAGGAAAAGTATAGCACTGATGAGCTGAAGGCTGCTGTAAGAGATTGTCAAGTCCAGCCTTTTAAACATCAAGGAGAAAAGTTACATCACTGTCCAGAAGCTGGGATCAGGAATTTCATCCTTCTTTGGGTCAGTCCTGTCACTTATCATAAATTACAGCCTCAAAGTGCAAAGCTAAAAAATTTCTGTTGGTACTCATGTCAGAGAAGAACTTCAGAAGTACATACTGCACTTGAAGCTTATTTTTCATGAACTTCCCATCCTCTGCCACCCTTTACACCTAGACTGAACTGGCATTGTGAAAGCCTTGGGGCTGTGACGTGTCACTTTACATGCACCATGCACACCTTTGCTATTGCGTAAGTTAGACACACCATGTACAGGCTAAGTAATGTTATGTTTTAAAAAAGAATACCCTTCACATGCATTCCATGGGCCAGAAATAAGAGGGGGAAAAAAAGAAATCTGCCCAAATTAATTTTTTCATGTCTAAAGAGAATTAAACAAGTAGAATGCAAAATTCCCCTTCCCCACATGAAGGGGACATGTGAACTTTTACTATGTTTTTACTTAAACAATAAATGCAGAGGGTGGTTGGTTATTTTTCTCTTGAGATAATCTGAGTAAGCACTGAGGACCTGTCCTCTAGAAATCAAAGTCTGTATGGAACCAACACTTTAGATATTTAAATTCGTTTTAAAACAACTCAGACAATTATCTCTTTTCAAGCAAGGCAAAACTGTCTTGCTTAATCTCATGCAACAAAGTCAGAGCTGAAACTCACTGTACATGCAGGCAAATAGAGTAGGTCGGGAAAGAATGACTTGTCTTGTAGAATCCCTGTTAACACTGAAAAATCTCAAGTGTGGATTGATGCAGCTGAAAGCATTGAAACACTTAGTGCTCAGAAGTGATGCATAACATGAAATGCGTAAGAGCAGCTGAATAACCTTAAGCCAGAAAAAAGGAAAGACAGCTGGAGAGACTAGGGATTCTTGGGAGAGCTGAATGGAGTTCACTAACAGACCTGTCACATTTGAGCAACAAAAATGAAAACACAGAAAGACACTAAAGAAAGATTTAAAGTAATAAATAGGTATCATTTCACTAAGTGTCAACTAAGGTAGATGTAGTATTTCACAAGCAGAATGATCACCAAAACTGGGTATCATTTACAGTGATACCAGCAGCTGCTATTGGTACAAATGATTAATACAAAGCAAATGTATATATAGCTGTGAATCAGATAAGCTTCCTAGCAATGGCATCTCTTACAGATTCCTATGTGTCTGAGACAGAATGGACCACTGATCCTTTTAACTCACCCTTCTATAACATGAACAATCTCTTTGGACCAGAGCACCTGTATTTAGGAAAAAAACAAACCTTATTCATAAAACTTCCAATGCTAAAGAGTTCACTACACCCTGTCAATTGCTCCACTGTTTTATTTCAGTTTCTGTTAATAATCTGCACTTTGCTTGTCATTTGAGGTTTGACTACTTTCAGTTATCCAACCATAGTGTTTCTGTCTGTAAGGCTCAGGAGTCCTATACTACCAAGTTTCCTTTCCCCAAGAAGGTACTTATAGACTGCAATCATGTCATTCCCTCGCTAATCTAATTGGATTTAAAACAAGATCAGTCCCAAAAACACAAGCGATAAAAGATTTATTAGATAACTCAACTAATGTCCAAGTCCCCAGCTTCTAAAGATCCATGAAGCTCTAACAAAAACAGGCAACTGATAGCTCGACTATTTTACTGAGTACTGCTTGAACAATACATCACTGAAACAGTCATAAACAATCTCTCCTAACATTAGGGCACAGGAACTGAACCATTTACATACTTGGTCTTTTGCTGACCAAACATTAAAAGTGATTGTTCAAACAATGACAACATTTTTTCATTGTGTCAGAAATGAAAGACAGATAGTACCTCTTCCACTCTTTTTATTAACTCTTCAGATTTTCTGTCTTCACTGTGTTTCCTGTATATGTATAACAACAATAAAACAAAATACAAGCAAGACAATAGCCACTGCATGAAAAATTCTAGAGCACGTATGCAGCTTTCTTATAGTATATTAGGTCATTTCCTTCAGAGACATTTTATCTAACCCTTTTTAAAATTCGTTAAATTAATACTGTACTCTCTGGAGCCAAGTAATGATAAAAAGCTCTTTGCAAAATACCTGGTCAGGGAATTGGTAATGAGCTAACCAACCTTTCACTCCAGATCACTGGCTTAAAACCAAGCCTTGCTTGATCGTGCCTAGAAGGCTCTGCTACGTGATACAAGTCTGATGCTCTGTGGAAAATAAGAGGGGATACAGTCAAGTTCTTGGCAAAGTATTGCCCATCTCACACTGGCACTCTTATCAACCAGAACTTTCATCAGAAAATAAAAATATCCTCTGCAGCAGGATCACTAGCTTATCTGGGAGGAAGATCCTGCCCTTGATGAATTTGAAAGTACTTCTTGAGCCAACACCCCTCCCTCAAAAATAAGGCTTAAAATCTAATGGCAAGGCATATTTATGGTCTGTTTGTACCACATGCCAAGCGGTACTCTCTGCCCCATCACTATTCATCTATACTTCAATTTGACCGCTACCATTATTCACTATTATTTTAAACAAAGGACTGCAACCTCCCACCAAGGGCTCTGTCCTCTTATTATTTTTAAACTGTTTTCATTCACTTCCTGAAGCAAAAGGCCCCTAACAAAGCCATCACACTCATGCTGCTGTAACAACATCAGCACTCTTAGCAGCAAACAGCAAGAGACAAGCACGAAGCCAACACAACATTTTAGTATTGATTTCTTTAAGAAATTTAAATCCCGCACGGCATAAACATCAATTTAATCTGTATGCAACAACAAAATGGCTTCACTCACAGTTTTCAGCCAGAACACTGCTACGGCTGGAGTAGAAGCCATATTTAGTTGTGAAGTGGCAACTGACGGAACAAGTACCCCAAACATTCCTGATAATTCATAAGACTACAGAGACTACAATCACAGAAGCCAGTCAAGAACAACCACCATAGCCTGTCACAAAGCCATCTCCAGAGTGTCTGAGGACCAGTGGCATCTAGCCTTGCCAAACTGGAAAGACAGTTCATCCTCCAATGGACCAACACTTTGCTCTGAATTGACAGCCTCATGCTTCCCCTTCGGGTTTCTGTGCTTCTGCATGACGTCATGAACAATGAAAATCAATCACTCCATGTTATACTAACTGATATTTTCTGAGCTCTCCTCTCTCCATGAGACTGCCTTCCCTGCAAACAAAGTGCCACATATTATTACTACTTTCAACCTGCTGGAAAGAGCATCAGAAGAAAACACCACCTGAAGAAAAAAGAAATTGAGCACCTTCGAGTTTGCCCTCATGTAATATTAGACTAAGTTCTTCAGGAAATATAAATTCCCCCTCTAACCACCGAGATGTCAAGCCCAGCATGCTCTGGCATTTCCAATTTTTTCCTAGCACTGCAGGACTGCTGTTTTGTTTAAGAACGCCTCTCATCATACATTTGATCAGAAAGATGTACTTTCACATATTTGAAACACCGGTAACATGTAGCGCTTAAGAGAAAAAACTGGCTCATTCTTACACCAATGCAAAGCCACGGGCATGTCTGCATCACCCAGCCAGGGCTTAAGCACCAAGTACAGTAAGCAGAATTCAGGACACCAACATTATTTCTGAATGACGGATTTATGTATGTAAGAAACTGTAAATTACACAGAAACACAGACATGGGATTTTATGGACAAAGATTGTGCTTGTAAAACACAGCACCTTCTACCTATCTACCCCTGCTGTTGACAGTTAGGTGGCAGAATCAGATTCCTAAAGGTATAAATGTGGCACAAAGAGCACATCAGGCAACTGGAGTACTATGAACTCACCAATAGGCACAACAATGTGAAGGCAGAAAGCCTTGTCCAAATTTAACAGCTTCAACACAGACCTCATCCCAGATAACGAGCCACCTACAAGTCAGGATTTATTTATTGGTGCTGCAGTCCCACAAAAAGCTCATTTAACACAACTCTAGCACACACAGGGCCCAATATGTATAGACTTAGTGTTGAGATTTCCATTTTCACAATTGTTTCTACACTGAAGACCAGCACATCGCTTAAATGTCTATTGACTACATGTGTGATCAACACCAGAACTCATACCTGTGTGCTGTTTACTTCAGCACACATAACATACATCATGGCAATATTTATTTCACCCACCAGTGGGCTAGGGGGTAGATTCTTCTCTGAAGAATAATCAGTTTTGTGGGTCTTCACCAGGATAGTTTCACTGGCTCCAAGCAAGGACCATTACAACATTCTCCAGTCAGTATCAATTTTAGGATGAACTTGAGTATTGCTTGGCCAGGTGTAGAAGCAACTCTGAAGTGATAATCAAGATTATTAAAGTATATACTGGCAGATCAGTCTAAGCCACTGACAGCTTTATAGCTGCTGCGATCACCAGTGTCACTAAGCTGCAGACACTGTCATTTCTCTATGAAGTTTTGATTTCAGAGAGTCCTCAAACCATGCAGCAAGCATGTCTGTATGACCAGCCTCTGAACTCCAGTCATGAGTTTGGCTTTCAAAAGGGGATGGCTGCAAGCAGAAAAAGGAAGTGACAAAACAGAAGGCGTTTATGATACAATCAAAATTCAGGAAAATAAAGGCAGAACAGCAAACCTTCACCTTATCTGCATGAATCTCTGAATCAGAGGATGTAAACAACAGGGACAGACCAAACTTCACTTGTTTGTTTCTAGATCGCAATGCTCTATCCACCCCTTAAGCACATAAGCAAAACAGGATACAGGGTGTTACTGAATGATTTCCCCTGAAATCTGATTGAGAAAGATTAGAGCAATTAGAACAGAGTGACACGCACTTTTAAAACCCTTAAATCACGATTAATGTAAGGCTTAACATTTCTCCTAGGGATCATCTGGTGACTGCCATTTTCAAAACAAGGCTGACACACGCTTCCCAGCCTCAAAGAAAAGAAGACATGAGAGAGAATCCCCTGCCCTCTACTGGCACACAAGGCGCACTAAAACCTCTGCACACGCCTGCAGGCAAGCACGAACAGCACCCGAAGAACTCTTTTAAGGGGTTTTGAAACTATTATTTGTAATTTGTATAAGACAACCAGACACATCAAACTGGGAACAAAACCACACACAAATATAAGACATTTTTCAGCATCATTGCACTTCTTCCTGCAGTGCTAGCTAGACCGAGGATTCAAAGTACTGCTCCTAGCAAGATAATATATTCATTAACTGAAAGTAAATTCTAAGGGATTATCTAATGTTTGTCATGTTCACAGTGCATAACCAAGAACTATATATGGCTGATTTTTATTTATTTATCTTCACAAAATTCTCTTCCACATATGCTGCTGCTTTTCAGATTACAGTCATCCAAAGTGCATTTGGCCCAAGAATAGAGAGGCAGGTTCATGACTGCCAAAATGATTTTTCCAGCACCTTGATGCCAGAGCTACGGCAATTCTTAGCCAGGTTTCTGAGTCATGTGCACCACTGAGATGGCACCACACAAACTGCAGGACACCATAGCAAAGCATTTGTTGTGACTGACCATGTCAGTTCAATTTGTGTTACAGATCAATTTAATACGTGTTATCATATAACTTTCCAGATCTTGTGAGCAGTTATTATTCTATTCTCCCATTGGTGTAAACAACAACAAAAGCCAAGATTTACACTGCTGTGATTATATTCCTGAATGTAAATCAGTTTTATTCCTGGAAAAATCAAAGTAAATTCCCTGTGTAGACAAGGCCTAAAAGGAACTGAATAAACACAAGGGTCCTGACTGTGTATTTCACCCAAAAGATAAATAACCTTTTAAATCACATTAGAAACAGAAAAGCAGCCTGAAAAACAGCAGCTATTAAACAAGAGAAAGTCTAGCAATACCAGAGTAATTCCCACAATGCTCATCCGTACTCTCAAACACATTCAGAACTCACCCTGTTTTCAGAGCTGTCACACAACAATGCAGATGTAAGCCTGCCATCACTACACAAATTAACAGAATATGACATTTAAATAATACCACTAAGGAAAAGTGGGAGATGCATACAGCCTACACTACGTACAGCAGTTCTTTTTTAAAGCAACTCATCTGTTAGTTACTAAATAGCTGAAAGACCCTTGGGATGCAACAAAACAAATGCATACAAGGTTCCAAGGAATCTACCAGGAACACAACGCAATCACACCCATCTCCTTTTTACTGTAGACAACTACAGCATTAAAAAAAAAAAAAGTTTTAAAGCTGATTAAGCCACATCCTAAATCTAGTTAGGTTTCTGGCTGCCCTACAGAGCCTAAACATATTTACATATAATTTCTACCCATTTTTTTCTGTGTCAGAGTTGTCCGATATCTTAAATAGTTCCTCTCGCACTCTGCTGTTTGTCTAACCCCTGACATTTACAGATTGCAAAAGTATCCTCTTCAGCCATGAGCTTTCTAGGCTATATAAGCCAAGCTTTTGGTGCAGCAAAACCTAAGAATGAAGGATAAACAGGTATTTTAAACACGATCTATTTGAATCTCTGCCTGTTGCCATAAATAACCTCCCCAAATAAATACGGTTTCAAGTATATAAGAAAATATATAACAGGAAAGCCTTTACAGCGTAAATTTATGAGGTGGTGTTGCCAAGCCTTGTGATTTGTTCCAGTGTCTCTCTATTTTCTCAACTTACAGCTCCCAAGTTCTCTTTTAAAAGAGAAAAAATTCTATCCTTCATGATTATGGATAAAAGCCTGGAGGTAAGAGTCAAGCAATGGCTTCTAAATTAGGAGGTCAGCATTGGCTTATAAAGGAGGAGGTCAGAATGTAAATCAAAATAATACGATTTTAAAAAGTAAAGCACTGGTTAAAAACCCTCAAGACGAGATAATTCAATATTTTTTAAGATGCCACTGGTTGATACACTGACAGAAAATGCCAATAAAACCTCTTACTAACTTGCCTGTATTCTTTTTTGTAGAACTGCACAGCTAGTAACAATCTGATCCCACTTCTATAGGTAAAATACTGACTTTGTTGTTCCAACATGCTAAAAAATATTCATATTATCAATTCTAGGAAGCAGGATCTCTTGCTTTCTATATCACAAGACAGGCAAAAGGCTTCTGCTTTATTAACAGAAAACTGAGGTAAAGAGGTAAATGAACAGCTTATGGCAGATCAGGGAACTGAACAGAGATTTCAGATTTTCTGAGTTACAGTCTTGAGCTTAAGGAAGAAGGCTGGTCTTCTTTTCACTTAACAAGCTGTCAAAGCCCAAACTCTTATTTAAAAATGGACAATGCAGCTCAGTAACAACGAAACAGCAAGAATACTTGAAAAAGAAGCCATCTTAAAGTTAAACCATCAGTCCTTCTAAAATTAACATCTGCAAAAACTTGCCCCAACACACCATTCAAAATTTTTCCAGGAGGCCAATTTAGAATTTATACCAGTTTTTATATCCATCAGGCAGGACAAGAATCACAATACTGACATTACTGTTAGGACTCCTGTCTTTGTGTTTGATCTCTAGTGCCATGAGTTCTGCTGCTTTTCATCATACTTACTGACTTTATATCCCAGCTTTTCAGCATGAATCCTCTTGGCCATGAACTGCCCTTCAATCAACGCTCGTATTTCCACCTCCTTTGGAAAGACTGAAACCTGTACCAAAGAGGGAATATATTAAGTGAACAAGCACCTTACACAGTATATAATGCCAAGCTGCAGACTGGTTAAAAACACGAGACAGATTTATAGTTTATTATCCTTGTCTTCCCCCCCAAGTCTGCTTTCAGCAAGGCCTAGTTCTTCGCTCAGACATACAAGATGGACCTAAAGACTCATGACAGAGAACACAACCCATAACCTCAGTGCTTGTTGGCAAATCCATCAAACTTGAAATCAATACACAATGGGAAGAGGTTCTACTGCAAGTTGTAAACTCTTCTCTACGCATTTCCCAGCACCAAAGGCTGCTTAAGAATCAATATCTCAAAAATATAAAATTAAAGCAGATAAAATTCAGATGCATTAAGCTAGGTCACAAAAATTTATTTCTATCTGCACAAAAGTGAAACCATGTAATCTTTTCATTAATTTATTTAGTTTCTACACATAACATTTTTCTGTCCTTTCATCAACCAGAATATGAGAAATGCAACAGAAGTAGGAAAATATGGAACTACAAATACAAAGAAAGCTTCACAAAATACTGAGTTTTTCCATGCACTACAATAAGTGCCTACAACTTGTATAACAGAAGTGATTAAGCATTCATTTAAACAGCAAACATTTAAGACACTAGTGCTACACTGCAAACACAAGATAGTATCAATCTCTGTTCACCTGGGTGAAGTCTAATCGACTGGGAGTCATGATTGATCAAAGACATCTTTTGAGTTTCAGTACCACCCAGAAAGCCAGACATTTAAACAATATCTATACCTCAAAAGGAAAAAAAAAAAAAACAAAAAAAAGGGAAAAAGATACCAAGAACTTTCCTTTTCACTATATAATTTCTATTTTAATTCCAATTGGACTTGAGCCTGTGTTTACTTATATACAACTATGTAGCTTGTAGGTAAGCTACCCCAAGCGATGCAGGACAGAAAACTGAGGTCTTCATATACACATTTAGAGCAAGATAAAAACCAAAATATTATAGCCCAAAATTTCAACATATCCTTATCTGTGTGACTGAAACTTAGAAGATGGGGACTAAGTCATGTAAGCGTACTAAGCTCTCAATGAGCTTAAAGTTAATCCTTTTTCAAAAACAGAATTTGTTTCACTAAATCCACATTTTCCAGTAAAGGAAACGTTTCCTAAAAAAATACCATATAAGTTCTAGTTCAGACTTTGCACTGTAGACGCTCTCAAGATACAGTCCAAATACTTCCTTATGAAAATCATCATCAGGGACTTGCACCAATAAATAAAACTTGAAAACAAGTATCTCTGACCAAAAAAAAGAAAAAAGATAATAGCAAAGATTCCAAGTCTTGACAGCACCCCTTCAAGGTTTGAGACATTAACTAGATTATTACTACCTGTTGGTTGTCTTTGTTGAATCTGTGAATCCCAACTGCTTCAGGAGTAATTTCCATCACATCAAAGTAGAAACCTGCATCAAGGAACATTAAAGACTGTCATGTCTGCTCCTAGGCCAAAGTATTTCAGTGTACAGCTAAAATGATAATAAATACTTATCAGGTATTTGGACATTTGAGTTGCTACGCGCCCTATTTCTCAACTAATTTCAGTCCACAAATTTCAGTTTACAAAAATGTGGATCTTAAGCATGTCTGGGTCTAGGCATCCAAACAATATAATAAACAGCAAGACTACAAAAGAGCACACATCCACAACACACACACATGCAAGTAATGTAGATACTATAAAACACATTAGAAATACGCAAGGATGTAAACAAAAAAACACAGAAAAAATGGCAAGTAAGATGAATACAGGAATACTGTTGGATTAGATTTCGTGAGCGTATTAGACAACATCAGACATTTTAAGTCATGGATCTGAGCTGGTCTGAATAGTTTTGATGGGATCTGAAGAAATGCAGGAGTGCTTTGTAGACTACTAAAGAAAAAGCATGAAAAAGATTTCTTTTGCGTTGATGGCAAGAACAGTTGGTCAGAAAAGATATTCAAGAAACAAGAAAAAGAAAACAAGGACAGAAAAACTGAACTGAATAGCTGTAATACTAAGGAGATTTTCTAATGTTCAGACATTGAAACAAGAGTATGTTGCCCTAAGAGGCCTACAATTATTAGCCAAAAAAAAAAAAAAAAAAAAAGGCCAAGTGCAAGGTCCTGAATGTATGTCAGGGCAATCCCAAGCACAAATACATGCTGGGTGGAGAATGGATTGAGAGAAGCCCTGAGGAAAAGGAGTTGGGGGTGTTGGGGTTGACAAGAAGCTCAACATGACCCAGCAATGTGTGATTGCAGCCCAGAAAGCCAGCTGTCCCAGGCTGTATCACCAGCAGCGTGACCAGGGGGTCAAGGGAGGGGATTCTCCCCTCTACTCTGGTCTCAGGAGACCCCACCTGCAGTCCTGCGTTCAGTTCTGGGACTCCCAATAGAAGAAGGACATGGCCTGTTGGAGCAAGTCCAGAGGAGGGCCACAAAGACCATCAGAGGTCTGAAGCACCTCTCCTATGAAGACAGGCATACAGATTGGGCTTGTCAGCCTGAAGAAGAGAAGGCTCCAGGGACACCTTCCAGTATCTAAAGGGGGCCTACAAAAAATTTGGAGAGGGACTTTTTCCAAGGGCACGTAGGAATAGGACAAGGGGAATGGCTTTAAATTGAAAGATGGCAGAGGTAGATTACATATTAGGAAAAAATTCTTCACTATGAGAGTGATGAGACACTGGAACAGAAGAAGCTGTGGCTGCCCCATCCCTGGCAGTGTTCAAGGCCAGGCTGGACGGAGCTTTGAGCAACCTCATCTAGTGGAAGTTGTCCCTGCCCGTGGCAGGGGGTTGGAACTAGATGATCTTTAAGGTCCCTTCCAACCCAAACAATTCTATGATTCTATTTAGCCTTCTCAAGTACTTCCCAGGTGCAACAGGACCCTCACCCGGTCACTCCTCCTCCTTCCCTATTTGCTACACGTGTTACTCTCATTATCCCAGCCTCGTCCTAGCAGCTGCCTCTGCCCATCTCTCAAACATTTGCAGGCACATCTTCTCACACAACAGGCAGTGCAGAGAACAAATTATAAAAGGCAGGGTGCCTAACCAGTTACTTCTTTGCTTTGCTTCCCTCTGGAACTCAGATTTTGGAGATTACTGTATTCTTACATGTATACCCAGACGTTATCCAACCATACAGGTTATAGAGAACAACTTTCACGAAACACCCCTTTTTATAGGGGATTAGGATATTCAAGGAAACACACTATAATACAAATTTTAAAACTTCAAGGCAGTGTCCTGGTACCCTTGAAATCAGTAACAATATTTTCATCAACTTCCAATTTTTTTTTAATACCATCCATAGTGACTGACTTTGGGGTTTTGGAATAACTTCTTGCCATTTCTGAAACACCTGCATCGATTTTCCTTCTAGTGAAAAGAGATTCCTGGTCATTTTAATACCCCACAGAGAATGGATTTGACAGACAATATAACAGAGCTTCTAAAAATGAAAAATCAGTGCTAAACTCACAGTGTCAATAAACTGTATCTTAAATTCACTTTTCTAAGGAGTGAAGTCTTCTACAGCTTAAATATCTACATTTGCTACCTACAGTTTTTAAATTAATTTTACTCACATCAATGCAGATCTGAGATAATGGTGATGGTTTTAAATCCAGCTCTGCAATGGTTAAATTTTTATTTTGATTACACATATGCTCGCCTTTCAATAACTTACTTCACAGCTACCTGCTACACTTGTAAACTGTTAAACTGCAGGAAAGAAAATAATGTAAAACTTGAAATACATGGGTTTATGTTTTAAAAATATTTCTATTACCATTGTTTCTTATAATTCACTTACTATAATGTGGGGTAAAAAAATAGGGATGAAATGACTCTGCGACATACATTGGGGAAAATACAGGAAATCTGGGTATCACTTGGCATTACTGCTTTGTCCACATGCATGAACAAGATTCTAGAGTAATGACTGAAAAAGAAGTAACATGCTTAACTCACTTGGTTTGAATCTTCAGAAAAAGAAACAAACTTTAATGAAAGCCTTCTTCAGAAATTACTGGTTATAAATATTCTCAGCTAAGATGCTACTAATACCCTTTCAATGACTAAAAGAGCTCAATAAATATAATTTTCTTATTTGGTGAATATTGAAGGAAAATATTATCATGACACTTAGCCTACTAACAGAGCATTTTTAAGTACACATTATGAATTTCCCTTCTCAACTTAATTCTTGGCCTTTATAATGACCCAGTTAAAAAGTAGGTAAAACACCCACTCAAGCATGTGTCTACGCAAACCCTGGAACTCTCAGCCCTGCTGAGGATCATACCCAAGTTTCCATTGTTTCCAGCAACAGTAGATGATAAGGCTTTGGAGAATTCATCCCATGAGCCTGAAGCACAGTCATCTCTGACCCTCTCTCTCATCAGAGAGCCGTTCTTAAAACTGAAACACACAAACACACCATATGCATTTTCTAAAACATTTGGCTCTAGATCCTTTGAGCAATTTGTTGTTTTACTCAATATTGGTGTATATTGTATCAGCTGAATAAAGCTGGGCAAGCTAAAAGATACAATCACTTCTTCATTACAAAGAGATAGAGAGAAAGAAAACTAGATAAGAAAGAAAAATATTACAGGACATGTTGGGAAACTCAGTGCAGAGATGTTGGTATATATCTCTCCAGTGAGTCAGCTTAGATCCAGTTTGGCAGGCCACACTAAACCCAGGCTAACTCTGAACAGCTAAGACATCTCCTGAAAGAAGCACTCTGATACAGTGCTAAAAAGCTCACTCTGAGAGGACTCTGCAAGGAGGAGCAGTAGTGTCTCTACATTGTATTTATGATTTCAGGAGTGGGGTACCAGTATGAAGCCAACTTGGATCCAACAAGACTTATGAGGTCTAGCTGCATCCCATGATCTGGCAAAGGAAAGTACCACAGCTGCATCTGCACAGTTCTGGTCCAGAGCCATTAAATCATGCTGCAAAACATGCATCTGTTCAGTGTTCATGGTCTTTGCACCCTTCATGCAGTCACCTCCTTCGCCTCCTCTGTGACCATAACACTACAAACACTGCAAAATACTCATGCAGCACTGGACTCAAACCCAGAGGAAAGCAGTCTGAATACACTTCAGCACAGAGTTATCAAAGCAACTCAGCAAGAAAGACACTGAAACATCCAGAAAGAGGGCAAGGAAATTACTGAACACACTCAGTAACAGCAGCTGAAGTTACTTTTCTATGCAAACACTCTGTGTGGTAGCTTAGGCACTCTTTCCCTACTAACCAAGAGTCTCCTTCTAACTCTAACATTCTAGAATTAAAGGGGCATTGGTGCAAATGGGGCAGTGTCAGGGCAGAAATTGCTAGGCAGGAGGAACAGCAACTCTGTATCTGCATGACTACAGAAATATCTCGTGTTCTGAAAGGCAGGTTTGGCCTTCTGCACACGTTAAGCTGCAGCAAAATAATAGCAGTATAACAGGTATTCAGAAAAATGCCTCAGTGTCTCCTTTGCTATTACGAACAGGTTGTTTATACAGCTCTTTTACACAGTTTTTCTTGGGGAAAATATTGACTAAAGAAGAAATCTGAATGCAAAACTTAAAAAAAAAAATAGTAACTGCTGGGAAATCATACTATGATACTCAGTAATGTGCAATGGACATCATGGTTTGGAACTCAACTTTATGAACGCTGTTCCTAATGTCATCTACAGCATCATATTATTGTACAGATAAGACTCAATATTACAGTTAAAGGGCAGATTTGAGCTTTGCTGAAGTTCTGAGTTTCAAGTACCTCCAACCCACGTGCTTTAGACACAAAATTTATCTGCATATTACTTGAAAATATTTGCCTAAATACTAAGACCTGTTTTGAAATATTTTACCCTGAATACAGTGACTCAGTGAGGGAAAACATAGCTTCAGGCCACCTTTCCACCTACTTGGCTGGCAAGGGGCCCAACGATTCCCAAATCACAGCAGCCAAAAGCTACCATGAGAATCATTCTCTCAGCTGGGTTTCTCGAGATCTCAGTATTTTCCACATGCACAGCCTAATACATCCCTGAACAGCACTGATTATACTCCTATCTGAAAAGAGAATCTTCACCTGCCCTGTTATGTTCCCCCTGGACCACTAGAAGAGCACAGAAGTTATACAGCCTGGTCAAGCTTCTGACATTTCACATTATTATATTTCAGAAGACTGTTATTCCTGTACATTAAATGTACTACCTTAGATTCATAGTGAAGTGGCTTTATGTACATGTAAAAATAATTTCAGCTTTTTATTGCCATGAGAATTTATCCTCCACAACTCTGCAGTTTCAGTTACTCAAATTAAACAATACGAATGCTATAATGTTGATGCAAATGTTTCAGCAGTACATTGCCATATACCCTATAGAACACTGAATGTTCTATTCATTATCATTTTGCGAAAGAAATAAAAAACACTAACACAGAGAAAGAAATATGTTATTGATCCCAGACGTACAGAAAATAAATGGTATTACCATAAAAGTGCCATGTATGTTTGAGAATCAACAGGATTGCAGAGGATATGACCTTCTAAGGCAGGAGTTGGTTCTTGGATCCACAGAAACAATGTGTCACTTGTGCCAAGGCTAATCTGGAGGGGAAAGAAATAATTGAAGCGTTATCACAATGTGCATGGAAAGCAATACAGAAATTAAATTAAAACCATTTGTTATTACCACTAATTGTTTTTAAATTACACAATAAGTCAGTTGGATTCATGTTGAAGTTAGCTCTGACTTAGGTTGTCACACCAGTGAAATACATACTAGATAAGAGACTTAGGTTTTAATGTCTGGAGCGTTAGTTAAAAAGAGTCACAGGAGTTTACTTACAATCTTTGAGGCAGCTTATAGATTTGATAGAAATAAAACAAGCATGAATCCAATAAACAGAAAATCAACACTAGCAGTTAAATTTATCTGATAACCTACAGCTATTTTACATATCACATATTTCATTTATTTGGGAATATGGACAGTTTTCAGGAGTACGTTTTGACTTACTGCAATATCTCCTTCTTGAAGTCTCATCCCTGCCAATGATGCTGAAAGCAAAAAGTCAGAATACCAGATAAAAAGTTCCTTGTTTGACTCAATTATAGCATGTTGTGCAAGACATCATAATACATCACATTCACCTCTCAAAGCGCAATCTAAATGGCAAATATGCTCATGATGGCCTTGGTCTATACACTGTAAAAGATGGGCAAAGCATTTAGGTGAGGGAGCAATTTTTAACAAAATCAAAATGCTCAAAACTGCATGATTATCTAATGTTTTATGTATTCAGGTTTTAAATACAGCAGACCCCTTACTTAACAACACACTTTAAAGGGGAAACATTCCCACTTATGTCAGACTACTCACACATTTATTGGACTAAGCTGGATTTGAATCTCTAGAAAAAAAATTGGACTTTTGGGAAATGCGAAGTTTAAACATCTCCCAGAATATGAATGTAAAATATACCATGATGAAGCCTTCATATTGATTCAGCACTGCATGTGCTACAGTAATACAGATAAGTATTTTATTTTCACAGTCTTAAGAAACAGATGAACTTGCTCTAAACTGAAACAGTCTCCAGGATTCAAAAAACTGACCCTAAATTAACACCTTCCCTTATACTGAGCTCTATCAATCTGACAAAAGGACAGCTCTAATTCTTAGAGAAAGCCTATCAGGTCCACCTCCACCTTTTTGCGTGAAAAGACACAACAGCAATTTTTAATTCATATTTTCCAAGTTAAAATGTTAGCGGTTCATAGTAAGAATAGTTTCTTAAGGGCAGGCAAACCAAGACTGAAGTTACCAAGAAGCAAATCAAGTCACCTCTAATTACTAGGCAAAAAGAGAATTCATTTGTCATACCCAGCTTATCCAAGATGCCTAAATCTCAGAAGCAGCAGTGATGGAAGGCTGTTGGAAAAAGGTACTAATGCTGAGAAATACAATATTCTTTCATTGTATAGGGAGCATCTGAGAATCAATGAGATTGATTTAGAATTTTAGTACATACATAAGCGTATTCACTGAATCTAAATCATGTTTAATCATCTCACCTGGATTGTCTCCTGTAAATGCTACTACTTTACAATCTGGGCTAAACCCATAACGCTGACTATAATATGGAGAAATGGGCCCCTAAGGAAAGAAAGAGGAGAAAAAAGCTCAAAAAGCAGAAAGTAATCTTGCAGTGTATGACAATGTGCTGTAACATAGAAATAAAAAAACCCAGAGCAGCTACAATAATCATTTCTGTGTATTTAAGGTATGAATGAATATTTTAAAGATTTTTAACACAATTTTTTTGTTGTTGAGAACCTCATAGAAATACCCTCAGATTAGATTTTGAAATAGGTTAAGTAAATAGTAACATTTAGCTTTGGGTCTTCCACCAGTTATTCACATCAAGTAACATAAACACATCCATCTGTTTTGCACACATACACAAATATTAATACATAGAACTTAGAAATTCAATGCAAACATAAGAGGAAACACAACATTAATATACATCACAGCATCAAATGCTTGAATATTACTTCTATTATTTTAGGGGTTGAGAACTGTATTCTTTTAAACCACATTTGATAGCCATAGAGAAAAAAATCCATAAAAAATACAAGAAAATCTGTACTGATTTTTAATAGGTTCCTCTCCTTTACAGAAAATCAGCACTGAATTTAGAGGTATCAGGTGATGGGTAACTACACCCTCATACATGTGGACCAGCAAAAGCAATAGCTCCTTTTGTGCTGTTTAGCAAGACTAAATTCACTTACTCTAAGAGATGTGCAGCTTGATTTGATTTCACCATTACGCTACAAGAACAGAGAAGCTTTAAATATCCCAAATTATTCACAAGGATTATCTCATTAACTCTACAGTTTAAAATACGGTCTCTGTCAAGAAATGCAAATGTTGGGTTCTGTTTCTGCAGTAATAAATACTGTGCACAGTTCAGCAGTGACCAGCTGCTCATGAGCATAGGAGCGGACCCCAAGATTCTTATCACTGGAGCATCTACCAAAACTCTTCTCATCATAGGCCAGGGCATGCAAGAATCCAAGGAGATCAACAATGAAAGCTATGACAGACACCAGCTAGCAAAGTTCAAAGATGTCTGTTTCCGCTCTGGCATACACATTCACAACACACCTGGAAACATTAAATCAAGCAGCAAAGCTCCAAGGGTCTGTGCATGCACACTTGCGTGCACATGCAAATACACTCCAATAAAGTGCTATTAGCAGAGCTCTCAGCGCAAGCCCTGTTTGTCGCTCACAACTCTTCTAGACAGGCACATACCAGCACTGAATGGGATGGTACAGGGCATCCAAGTTTCTCCTTTAATCCAGGTGCACAAGCATCAAGGCAAGATACTGACCATACCTTTTCCCAAATCTGCAACAAGTTCATACCAGAACCTACAAGACAGATCACAACAGGAAGCATATAGGATTAAACCCAAGACAGCACTGTGTCAGAAAATTCCACCTTGTTACAGGTGACAGAAAATTTACAGATGCATATTTTACATTCAAAAGAGAACTGTTTCAGCTCTTCTAAGCATAAAGCATACTGATAATTCAGCCTCTGGATAGCTTTTACCTGTAACGGTAGCAGAAAAGGCTTCTCTGATGCACAATGTACTTGACAATTCAATTATTTCCAAATTAGGAGCAAAAAGAACATGGCTGCCTCCTCATCAACTCCTCCCCAAATCTTCCACCTTAGACAAAGACTTCACTACAGCTACCCAAAGGTGATGCAGCAATGTCACTTGAAGGTGGTCGTGCTCACCTGAGACCTAACAATGAAGAAACTTCCCATGGGTGGTATGGCTTTACACTACTCCTGCCTCTGACCTAAATCCATGCTGACCAATCTTCCTCCATATCAATGTTTCCTTCTTCAGAGATGACAAAATAAAGGCTTGTAAGTTGCAAAAATCCGGGTAACTGATTTGGTCACTTAATTCCTCACCAGAACTACCACTACATCTAAAGAAAGCCTGTGCAGTTTTGTTTTGGTTTCTCATTGTTTTTTCCTCACTATTTTATTGCTGGTTTAAAAGTTAATTGAAGGTGGTTAGCAGCCGAACCTAAATAACATACTGAGCACTCCACATCCCTCGCTTATGTTTCTAAGATGCCTTTAATTGCACATTTCATTAGACCTGAAAATCTGTATATGTTTCTGGTTAGTACTGTTCAGGGACATATTAGTCTTATTCTGCATTAGCAACATTTTCATTTCAAAGACCACTTAGCCCACAACTTATCTCAGAAACACAGCCACATTCTCAGCTGAGCACAGTGGAAAACCTGAAATTTACTTCCATTCAGTACAACTTCAAGCTTTTTTAAACACAAAGATGGTGAAGTTGACCCAACATGCAGTGTCTGTGGAACAAGACTATGCTTGCAGGGCTGGGACACAAGTTAGTTAGAAAGGTCAGTTGTTGTTTTCTGTGGTTTCTTAGCAAAAATCCTTTTCCCTCCCCACCCTGCAAGCCTAGAGAAACATTTAACCAGTATCCCCAATGCAGTTTTGCAAGACATAAGGACAACCTCCAATCTTCTCCGCATAAACCAGGAAAAATACTGACCTTTATAACTGAAAAGGACTAAGTTTCTATTATACAGAAACAAACCCTTCACTACAAAGACCAAATGATGCAGACTAACTGGTTTTATTAATCAACAAACTAAAGATCAATATTTATAAACAATTAAGTGCATCTGTATTACAGTACTCTGGATTGCCTTTTCAGTGAGCTAAAATCATAAGCAGTGTAACTGCTGACACCACGCAAGTTACAATAGGAGTAAATTCAGCCCACCACAAAGGCTTCTGTTCAAAGCATCCTTGTTTGATAGAACAACAAAACAAGTATGCTAAGCTATGATTTGCCTAAGGCTCTTAGAAAAGCATTTCAAAAGATAAAGCTTCTCTAGGTCAAGAGCTGAACTGCTGTTCTTTAAGGTGTCTTCTAAGAGAAACAATGCCTCAAGTGTTCAAGTTGTTTAGGTCCCAAAGGTATCTTACTTTTAACATCTGCACAATATAAATGAAAATTATTCTTCATTCCACCAGAATGTAATTTGATTTTTTTTAAATCAATCATCCAGGGTGCTCAGCCATTCACAAGGAGTGATTTGAACATTATGAGATTGGACCTTCAAAAAGGAAACCAAAAAAATCCTAAAACTGAATAGCACTTTTCTTACAATAACCTGCAAATTTAGAGAGATACGTTATTGCGCAGAGCTAAACAATTTGACAGGGTCTTTTAAAGGTGATATGACCTGAAGTTAAACCTACAGAAATGAAGAATAGGTCTATTATCTGAACATTATTTTGAGAGATGCATTTTAAACTACAGTATACAGGTGCAATGTAAAAGATCAAGTGAATTGCAAGAAATCATAAATGACAATTAAACAAGTTTTTCAACTGGATCCAAATAACTGCTGCATACTTTAATTATGTCTTAGTACTGGAATTAGAATTCGCTCATTAAGTTAACAGAAGAAAGGAACAAACAGGACAAAATATAGCTTACAATGCCAAAAAATCTTTTGTCTTGTAAAGAGAACTATAACATTCTGCTTAGTTTCTTATCTTTTCTCATACAAAGATTTAATAATCTTACATGCTCTGAACAGTAGATAACATTTATTCAAGTTCTGTAAATATCCAGAGGTACAACGGAACAGGATCTCCTAGAGCTGTTTGAAAAATGTGATACTTTTTCTAAGAAAATTTTCCAATTAATCGAATTTTCATTTTCTTTAGTTTGAAACAGTTTGGGTTTCAATCAAACACAGTAATTCTCATGTGCTGAAACTGAAGAAGCACAGCATTCCCCCACTTGCTTCCACGTAGAAAAGACAGAGGCAAAACTACCAAAAAAAAACCCCAACCCCAAAACCACGATTACTTTTTTAATGCTTATAATTTTAAACATTTGAATCAAAATTAACACTTCAGTCTCACTGAAAAATTAAAGAAAAAAAATCAACATACTTCTTTATCAGAAAACAGTACTTTGAAGATCTCACCGCCTCCCTTTGAAATGCAGTACATGGAGCTAGTTCTGTGGGTTACTGAGAAGTGCTCAGTATTTGGGCCTACTGAGGAGCAAAGTGCAAATCCCCAAAGAGTTATTTTTGCCAATAATACACAAAACAAAACAAACAAAAAAAATCAGTTGTGAAAATACATGACTAAGAGAATGGGACCAGAAGACCGATGTCATAATCTCACAACCACTGCAAAATAAGCATGGATTGCCTTGCAATTTTTAAGGTCTCAATTATAACTGGGAGATCTGATACTGAATAAGTTGTCCATTAGCTAGAATTGAGGTCTCGCCTTTTCCTGAGAGCTTTGACGGAACAACACAGGAATAAAAATGGTTGGTCTTAACACATGGGTGTCAACTATGGCTCTATAATGCAACAAATTCCTTAGAGAGCCTTGTAATCTAACATTCCAGCTCTGAAATATATCTCCTCTTAGTTTCAGAGCAGGAATCAAAAATGCTATTTAGAAATAACAGCACAGCTCCTAGGAAAATGGTTTCCTTTGTAATTGCCATTTAAAATTGTCATTTAAAAGCTGGATAACTGAGATAACACACAACAGAAGAGAGAGACACTAGCCTCACCACTTTGTCTTTGTTATGAGGAATAGACAGACATGGAAGGTTAATTTTCTTTTCTTTTTTTAACCGAGTTTAGGATTTTTTGGCTTGGTTTATGCTTTTTTTCCCTGGCTCATTTTGAAAAAGGTATTTCTGTTGTAGAGCCATACTCCAGATTGGGGGGGAAATAATCACAATATACAACTTGTTCATACCCCATGCAACTCGGAGCCAAACCAGCAAAACCAAAGAACAAATATCAAAACCATGAAGTCTAGCTTAAAAATCCACATTGTTTCATGCTTTCGAATAGATATTTCCACATTCCTTTATACATCACAAAGTAATGAAAAAGGTACAATTTCATTTAAGAATATTTTCTGTGGATCCATTTTACAGAAATGGGAATCATAGTATGATAGGGATAAATAAGCACAGCTAACAGCACTATCAAGAGTAGCAACAAATTGAAAGGAGTAACTTAGCTTAATACCTAATAGACTTGTCATTAAAGTTTTAAGACTGAAAATAAATAGCAGAGACCTTGTCCCTCTTTTATGTAAGGCAGGAATAGACAGGAAAATTTCCTTCTTGAATTGTTGCTATAAGAAAAGCCCATACACTTACCGTCACTGTAATCAATGGGTGCATAAGTTCCTAGGAAAAGGGAAGCTGCAAAACTACTAACCAAAGAGATTCTCTGAAAGAAAAAGTATGAGATAGTGAGTCCCATCAGTATTCACTTCAAAGAAAGTAACTAATTGAAAAATTGGAAGCAGCAAATGTTAATAGATGCTTAATGTTAGGCACAGAAAGTACACAAAAAATACACTTATAAGGATTATTCAGTTCTGTCTTACTGCCTAAGTAATACAGCAGATATCAATCTAAAAGTAACCCCATGATAAAAGCTGTTAATAGCTTTGCATCCTGAAGCATGCAAAATACACCTAGTATATTAGCACACTATGTTATCATGAATTAATTCACAACTTCAGTGTATCACAGATCTAATTTCGAGGAAAAACACTAAGGAAAAAAACCAAACACCACCACCTGTGTGTCGATGATGGGGAAAACACCCAGAAACTATGCACTGGTCCACCTAGAGCATGGATCTGTAAGCTTTTTAGCAGCTCTGGCAAGGCTCTACTAACACTTTTACATGAACTCCTACCTTCCTCCCAGGTGACCCCAGACCTCCCAGGAGTTACGCCCAGGGGCTGGTAATAATTAGCTTTACTGAAACATACCCTGCAGCTCTGCCTCAGGGTATGTTTCAACAATGCATTAGATCCAGCTGTAGGGCTTCTAATATTGGCCCAAAAATGCCCCAGCCACATGACACAATGCACTGATCCAACAAGAACTTGTTCCCACTTCAAATCTGCTATCCAAACCACCAAGTTAAGTGGCTACTGCCAAGCTTTCTAGGTGATCAAATATTATTTGTTCTCAAGAAGCTGGCATAAAAGCTGACAAATTCCTTATTGTGTGCTCTGACTAATTCAGAAGAAATATGATTGTCACCCAATAACTAATTCGAATCAAATCTCTACTGGTCGAGTGAGCCAGCAGTGACAGGTTTTTTACTAATGATCACAAAATCACTGCTTCGCACAGAATTCAAAGATGGATGATAGCCAGAGCTCTAAGAGGTGGTTATAATGGCCAGGAAACTTAACGATGCACTTGCTCTTCATGCATCGCTCCCCAAGAATATATCGTATTGTGCTTAGATAACAAAGGCCTACCTTCTGTGGTGCCCCAGCGGGCACTAGCTGCCTGAAATGGAAGGAAAAGGATGAAGTTAAACTCTGAATCAGCCAGTTTAGCAAGCTGACCTACAGAAGGAAAAACATCCACCTTCCACATTGTGACTGCCAGCTGCTAATTGCTTTTTGAGGATCCCCAAGAGCATGGAAGTATTTTGTGCTTGAACACAACATCTTGCGTATCATTTACTGCCAAAAGATGCCATCAACGCAACCAGCCCTCAAAGTCTGACTACTTCTCAGTTCCATAAAGCCACATTGCCCCCATTAACATATCTTTCTCTAAGTTTAGTCTTAAGCTTATGATCAGACTGTATTAGTGTTCTGTTTCATCCTGTACCTTGCTAGTGTAAAGGTTATATAATGAAAGTGTACTAAGAAAGAAAAAAATATTAAAAATTAAGCATTCTCCACAAAATAGAGAGTCAACTTTGCAACTCACTTCTCCATTAAATTAACTGTTTCATGCAGGGGTGACATTTAAAACACCACAAAAAAATGTATGAGTTCGTGGGTCTAGACGTTTGGCATATTCTAACCACAGGACATGAGTCCTTCTTTCATGTACATCATATTTGCATGGAGTTTTCACCTTGCTTCAAACCATTGCATTTCAGACTCAATGAACTGAAACAATAATGGAACTGCAAGCTGACTTCTGAAAATTAAAAATCAGAAGGAAATAAACTACACAGTACAATTCATTTGCCATAATAAAATCAAAGTAACTCCTCAAGGGAAAAACTATGAAAAAGAGCCTAGAATTGATTGCAGCTTTTTTCCTACACACATCCACATGGATGCCAGCTTTGTGTGGCAGAGCAATCACATTTCTGCATGCAAATGTCCAGTTCTAAGTGTGACAATTTCAACTCTGTACTTATTACCAACTTATGTACAAACTGCAGTAAACACAATTTATTAGCACTTAAATGAGTCTTTTATTTAAAAGCTTCTTCCACAAAGGTGAGATCCAATAAAACCTGCTGTCTTAAATCACATAATCATAGGATGGTTTGGGTTGGAAGTGACCTTAAAGATCATCTAGTTCCAACCCCCTGCCACAGGCAGGGACACCTTCCACTAGACCAGGTTGCTCCAAGCCCCGTCCAACCTGGCCTTGAACACTGCCAGGGATGGGACAGCCACAGCTTCTCTGGGCAACCTGTGCCAGTGTCTCACTACCCTCACTGTAAAGAACAAATATCTAGTTTAAATCTACACCCTTGCAGTTTAAAGCCATTTCCCCTTGTCCTATCCCTACATGTCCTTGTCAAAAGCCCCTCTCTAGCTTTCTTGTTGGCCCCTTTAGGCACTGGAACCTGCTCTAAGGTCTCGCTGGAGCCTTGTCTTCTCCAGCCTGAACAAGCCCAACTCTCTCAGCCCGTCCCCAGAGGAGAGGTGTTCCAGCCCTCAGAGCACCTTCATGGCCTCCTCGGGACTTGCTCCAACGGCTCCACGTCCTTCTTCTGGTGGAGGTCTCAGAGCTGAATGCAGGACTGCAAGGAAGGGGATCTCACGAGAGCTGTCCTTGCTTCCACCCTCTGTAGGCTTCCTTTCTGTGTTTGAGTTTGTCCAGGAGCATATTGCTTATCCATGCAGGCCTCCTGACCTGCTTGCCCAACTTCTTCTTTGTCAGGGTGCATCACTCCTGGGCTTGAAGGAGGTCATCCTTGAATATTATCCAGCTTTATCCCATGGAATTCTACCAGGCAGATCCTTGAAGAGGCCAAAGTCTGCTCTCTTGAAGTCCAAGGTAACAACTTTGCTGTGCACCCTCCCTGCTGCCCTAAGGATCTTGAACTCCACCATGTCACGGTCATTGCAGCCAAGGCTGCCCTTGAGCTTCACATTCCCCACCAGTTCCTCCTTGTTGGTGAGAACAAGCTTGAGCATAGCATCTCTCCTTATTGGTTCTTGCATCACTTGAAGAAGGAAGTTATTATTAATCCATTCCAGGAACCTCCTAGATGGCTTATCCCCTGCTGTATTATCCCTCCAATAGATTTTGGGGTGGTTGAAATCCCCCATGAGTGTGAGGCTGCTCCTATCTGTCTACAGAAGGCTCATCTGCTTGGTCTTCCTGGGTGGGCAGCCTGCAGCAGACCCCTCCTATAATGTCACCTGTCCCTGCCCTCCCTTTAATCCTATGCCATAAGTTCTTGGTTGGCTCCTCACCCATCCCAGGCAGAGCTCTGTGCGCTCCAGCTCGTCACTGACATAGAGGGTGATACCCTGTCCTCACCTCCCCTGCCTGTCCTTCCTAAAGAGCCTGTTTCCTTCCACTCCAGCACTGCAGTCACAGGAGCTATCCCACCATGTCTCCATGACACCAATAAGATTGTAGCCCTGCAGGCATATGCACATCTTTAACTCCTCTTGTTTATTGCCCATGCAATGTGTGTTTGCATAGAGGCATTTAAGGTGGGCTCCCAATCAAGTTGACTTACTGGCTGGAGCGGCTGGAATTTCTTTGTGCTGCTCTTCAGGTGCTCTCCTGCTGACCTGCCATCCCTCTTCAGGGTTCAGGGAACCCAGGAGTTCTTGCTGGCACTGGCATCAAACTGGTAGGAATGGAATGGATTGACGTTCCCCTCCCCCAGCAACTTTAGCTTAAGGCCCTTTTCACCAGTTTGGCAAACGTGACATTCAAGATAGAACTGATGCCTGATTTTTATCTGCCTAACAAATAAAATTTAACAAAACAAAAAATAAAATAATCAAATTTATCTTAAAATCAGACACAAGGATCAAAATACTTGTTAGTAAAAAAGTTTGTAAAAGCACCCCTACAAAATTAATTTTAAAAGATTTTCAACTGTGTTTTCCAATAAGTGTATTGAAGTTGAGCCAACCTCAGTTTGCATGTAGACCTCAGGATTCTGGCTGTAAATCTTTGCTATCTGGTTTCCTGTAAAACGCTGAGAAAGAAATGCAAATGCTTAGAAACACAAACTCTAAATGGAGTCAATAATCATTAACTCTGTGTAATGAGTTCAGTACATTGCACTTTGGATATTTAATTTGCCTGATGCATGATGAAAGTCAGTGCACAGCAGGCAATCTGCACTAAACAGGCTATAACACATAGTCTCATTATGAGAATTTTGCTCACCTTTTGAAAAGAAAAGGCATGTGAAAAGCATTACTATCCGTAATTTACATTTCAGAAATGACAGTTCAATGGAACGAATCACACTTATTCTGTGCACAGAAACCAGCACAATTCACATACTGCCTTCAAATCCTTGAAAAGGTTTAAGCTACCCAACCTATGTACCTTTTTGGGAAGCAGGTGAATTGGGAGCAAAGCAGGAATTTTCATACTCAAAGAAGCAACTCCAGCACGGGCTAATAATAGTCGCAACAATAATTATTTTTCATCCATGTATTTTATCAAATAACAAAAAAATTCTAACACTGTAACCTTAACCTTTAGCAAGTTAAAAATAAACCGTTGGTGATATGCAAAGTCCGTTTTCAACACTGGCCATAAATCTTGCATGATGATTCAAAACCAGAATCAGCAATTTGGGAAGTTAGAGCCTTATTCTGTTGAACCAATAGTAAAAGCAGGCAGGTGCTGACAAGCCTGTAGGGCAGCCCTGCTACCACTACATAACTCACTGTCCCAGTTACAACAGAGAGAAGTATCAGGAAGAGGAGACAAATGACAGAGTACTCCCTGATAGCACCCCAAACCTCTGAAATACTTCTCTCAGGTCAACAGCTGCTTGTTAACCTTTAGGGAATATTAAAAGGCCAATCTTTTAATTGCAGGAGTAAACTAGAACAGTCATCCACAAACAGGGGGGTCATAACCCTAAGTAAATCTGTAGCACAAACTGGATTGCCACCCCAACGGAAATGTGTCTGCACAGGAGCTCCCAGGGCAGAACCAGGCCACCAAACACTGTATTTCAGAAACACTGGCCAAATGCAAGAGCTCACCCCAGCTGCTTCCTGCAGCAAAATTTCCAGTATTTGCCTAATTTCACTTTAAATTTTCCACATCTTCCTTTGTGTGGCTACTACACAGCACAATATTGTTGGATTTTCTTCAAAAACTCTCTTTCATAGTTAATGGCTGATCACTATCTGCTGCAGTACCACTGCAACGGCAGAATTGTTTCTACCACAAGACTGCTGAGGACTTTGTTCCTATCTGCTCCTTACCTCATAGGCTCGAGAACCAGTGATACTCGCTAGGTGCTGTGCTCCCCCCACGGCTTTCTCCAAAGCGCTGCACTGGGAAGCCGTGCTAGAATCCATCCATATGGGGCTGTTACTGACAGAAAAACAAGCCTGCAATGAACAATATCCTTTATTAGTAAATCTGACCTCCAAGAAGTCTCTGCTACAGTCATAGCAATACAACAGACCTAGGTATCAGCTCACAGGTCAGTTCTCTGACATGCCTTCTGGTCTCCTCTCAATGACAGGAATGCAGATATTGGGCAGTGTATTGGTCAGTGGTGAGAAGTTTAACCCAAACTTCACACCAGATGGAAACACAGGCTTTTTCTGCTCTTACTTGACATACCCTGCAGCACAAAGGCTCAGTACACTCCTTCAGTAGCCAAAGCCCCTGTCCTTTTTATACAAGTTTTGCCCCATTTTTTAGAACTCCTCTCTAAACAATCAGATTATCTTTCCACAGGTCTACTAACAGAGTTCTCTTTAATGACTGACATACTCACTTGGAAATGCAACTGAAGCTTAGTGCATCACTAGAGACCATTTTAATTCAATTTCCATGAGTTTTGCATAGATATTTCCAAAATAGTCTAATAGATCAGGGCACAAATGTCTCCCTTTCAACATACAACTGTCCTTTCTGATCTTGAAGTAAGGAAGGTAAGGGTCTTCCAGAGGAAAGTTGATTCCTCCCTACTTTTCTTCTTAAACAAAAATTTATCAAGTCTGTGTTCAAAACTTACCAACCATACACACACACACAAAATGTTGAGGTTCAACAATGTACTTGTTAGGCGTTTGTGCTCACATAGCGTTACACCTCCATCCTTTCAGACATGAAGTGTGTAAATTGGTCTTTCTTATATATATTTTTTCTAATGGAATCACATGCACTGCAAGAAAACTCAGGTACAAGAGTATTTTTCACCACATTTTTTTGTTAACACAAATATATATTTAAAGTAAAATATTTATAGGTCATTTACAAAAATACTAGATTTCCAAAAAGAACAAACAGGCTGTTACTCTGACACAGAAAGATTCTGGGATGCCCACTGGCAACTGTAAGCTTTTAAAGCAGTATGTGCTGTCACTTAGGAATAAAGGAAATGTCAAAAGCCCTGGAGCTGAAGGAATAACCAGTACATTCCACTTCATGCTGCAGCAGGATGCAACTCTGCCAAACAAGAGGAAAGGTTTGCAAGGAGAAAAGCAATATGTAAGGATCAGAAAAAAGACAGTGTAGCTCTCCCTTCAGAGCTCTTTTATGCATGTTTACCTTTAGTGACTGATGTAAAGGCAGTTCAGATGATGCATCCTTTAAAATTTGCATGCTTCCTTTTTTCCAGTACACACTCCCATGTTGCTGCAGAAAGTACAGAAACAGAAGTTGGAGATGCCCTCCCAAGCTGCAAAATTCATCTGAATTTCAAGCTCTAAGGGACAGAGAACTCTCTCCAAACCAAGGACCAAAAAAATGCACCTTTTCAAATCAACTGTCTCATTAAAAGATTCTAAGATTGAGCAAAGCATACACTAAACCAGAAAACGTAGGAGCCAAGAGACAGTGAAGATTTTGAACTACGGCAGCTTCTAGTGGGAGCTATTATTATATTGCTACTGGCATTAGATACTTCTTTGAGGGCTCTCTGAGCTGTAGCCAGGGCTCCACAGTCAAGGCTGTTAGTTCTGTGCTATTTCAGCACAGCCCCCAGATTCTTCAGTTACATGCCTGCCGCAGTCACCACTAATGGCCTGCAGAATTTTGGGGTTATTTAAGCTCCATCTCTCAGGCAGCTTCCTCAAGGCAGGCATCTCTAGGTATGCACTTGCAGGACACCCTAAGGAAACTACAAAGCACCATCCAATGACCCATTCATAGTTCTAATAACACCAAGTCACACAGAACCCTCTTGACACAGAATACTTGACCACAGTGTCATCCAGATTGTATTTCACATCTCTCTGCCATTTCTGCAGATAATCAAGATCACATTTGTCCCTTCTTTGGGATAAACACTGGCACATCAGTGCACCTCCACAGTGATCTGCAGCATAAAGACAAAGTTCTTCAAAGAGAAAAGGGAGACAATATGGGTTCGAAGGAGGCAACTCAATGAAATCTTTTCTACCTGAAAGAATCTGAATATAAAACCAAGTTGATTCCCCCACCTTTTGTTGAAGGATGGGTAAAATAAAGGGAATACAGGAAATCTGGAAATGCACTTCCTTTTTTCACTTGAGTAAGCTGGAATTACTTGGCAGTCCTAACTTCTATTCTACTGAAGAATTCATAACAGGGCCTTGATACTGGCTATGATTTTCAAACACTTTGCTCACTTCCAACTGAAATCAATGAAAGGGAGATCAAAGCAAGAGTTTTGATTAATTAGTTCCAGATATATCAAGATGAATAACCTAAACCTCATGTGTCAGAATTAGCTATTGTTTTGGTGCTGTTACATCAGCATCTTTGCCATTTCTGAAAAGACTATCACCATTTGGTTTCTGCTGTTCCTAGGCAGATCTCTCTCCTAGCCAACAAAAACTGCACCCAACAGCATGTTAGCACACCTTTAGCAAACTGTGCTCCTCGTTATTTTTTCTACCCCATTTTCACAAGCACCTGGATGTGCTGAAATTCAAAATTACTTCAGTAATTTCAGAATCTGTTTGTACAAAGCATTTAAACACAAGGAAGTCAACTAGTTATGCACTATACTGATACAAACAACTGCACTGTAAACTTCATCCTCCACTCCCACTACCTTCTTAGTGGCTGCTTTGTGTGCTTCCTGTTTTAAGTAAAAGACCCAGAGGAACGGGTCTTTTAATGGCTGCTAATATAGAAGCTTCAGTCTTACTTGATGTCATTACGGTCTTCTGCAATACAATTATTTATATGAAATTTATAACTATACCTATATTCTCTATCAAAGAAATACAGTAATACTGATATTTTTCTTTATAAACTAACCTGGCCAGCACCAGACAAAGCTCTGACTTGAGAGAAGTTAAAGCCTGAAGACCTCATCTTTTCCAAAATCATATCCAGAGCCTACAAAAACAAGCAGAATCAAGAATATCTGTAACGAACTATCAAATTATGCGTACTCACAATCTCTGGAATTAAGCAGTAAATTTATGTCATCACTGATAAGAATTCATTGGCAAATAATTAAAAATTAGCTAACAACTACGGATGCCTCAAGAAGCTGCATAAATTAATTTACTAAGGAAGAGTCCATAAAGGACAAGTTGAATCACATGGAGGGGGGGAGAAAAAAGATCTTTAAACAAGCTGAATCATAAAGATCCATTCTTTGAAACCTAAATAAGAGGCAAGAGTTAAAGAATTCCAATTCATTAAAAGGCCACTTTTAACAGTGCCAGATGCAAAACAGGATAATCTTTTTCTGTTCTTACTTTTGGAAATCTATGAAATCTTAATGGGGTGTACTCTGCACCCCATCATACAAGATGTTAGGTATCCTCAATAGCACTGCCCCCATCAGAGTCTCCTAATATATAGCTAATTCAAGTGAATTTTAGCACTTTAAGCATAAATCATATACTTATCATGTTATTGATTTAATAATTACAAATGTTCCTGTTCACTATAGTTCAATAGTGAATTGCAAGCAAATTTACCAAACCTTTGTAAACTACTGAGGATCACTAGCTGTGGCTTCTTTGACCTTTCAAATACCTTAACTATGCAAATCACACTGGTAAGACAAATTTACCTAGTGCTATGTGAGAGAAAGTGTTGCAGAATCCACACAGCAGCAAGGAAGGCCTTCTTTTAAAATAGAAAAGAATGTTGTATTTCAAAATAAACACCAGTCAAAGTGACTGGGAATCACTGAATAAATTGCTCTTTAACCACTTAACCAATTGATGTCTCAAACTGGTACCAAAGCTTATTCTAAAAAAATAGTGCAAGTAACCTGGATGCTACAAAAATACAGATTTAACCTAGGCAAAGAGACAGCTGCACCTTTTGCATATGAAATAAAAAGATGAGGAAAAAATGGTCTTTTTTCCAAATGAGGGAAAGTCAGGAAAAGATTATCACACGTACAATGCTATAATAGTAGAGAGTGAAGAAACAAACAAAAAAACCCCATCAAAACATTAGCAACTTCCACTATGCTTTTTGTAACATTAATATTTGCATACCAAAGATAGAATAACACTTAAAAGAAACAGAATGCAAGCAGAAGGGCTATGTTTATTTGAATGATGGGTTTCACTATTGCTTGGAATACATTTCCATTTCAGTAACAGCAAGGAAGAAGCAAACTGCATAACGCTTGTTCATACCTTGACCCACATTAGTACAGGAGAAGTGACTGTCAGTCTGTCACTGTGAATATAGACTCCACCTTGAGTCCTACAGAAAAAAGTGTTTTCTCTTGGTAAATTCAGTAATTTTTTCCCCACCAAGAAAAGATCTTCGAGTTTATTAATAACCAAAAGGGTCTGCAATGCCTTTATGTTAAGAGGAAGGATACAATCAGTGTTCAAAACCTGAAAAAGTAAAAGCCAGCTGCTAGGAAGTAACATAAGAGATAGTTGACCCAATTTCAAAGTAAATAATTTGCAAGGAAAGGCTCTAATCCCGAACTTAGATCTGTGATAGATTCCAATGCTGATACCGCACACTGGCTCTATGTCATTCATAGCTATTTCTAAGTTTCCTGACTGTTCCCAGTAGTGGCCGGAACCTAGAAGATGAAATTCAATCTTTGCTGTTAAGCCATCAAGTAAATAAAAGTACTTAATTGAAACTTGTGACTAGGGAGAATTATATTTGTAAATTCTAGTCTATTAACTGAAGTAAACAAATACTGGCATCCTACATCTTATTGTGAGATTTGGAACCACAGCATTTGTCTCCAAATGCCTTTTGGAAGTTCCCCTCATGCAATTTACTTGCTGTTATCATAGCATTCCACCCTGACATAAACGCGGTGCTTACTTCTGCGACTCAAAAAGAAACAGACATTTCCTCAAGTCTGAAGTTTCTCCCCGCCCTCCCCCCCCCAAAAAAAAAAGAAAATGGTTTATTTATTTATATATAATATTTTGGAGTAGATTTTTTTAATTTCCTGTTGGTGGTTCTTGCCATATTTCCATACCAAGGAAGGCAAAAGCATACGTTACCCTTGCCAAGTATGAAACATGAACATGGCAGGAACTTCTTCCATGCCTCCACACATATCAGTGAGATCAAATAGGATAACAGCCTCCCCCCACCCCCAGTCTCCAAAATTCTAAATTCTATTATCCAAGCAAAACATAAAAACCCTTACTTGAATTCCGGAAGGTCTTTATCAAAATGAACATTATCCTCATAAATTACTCTCAGCTGCTCATCAATAGCAATGACTTTCAGCTAGAAGATATAAAACAGGATGTTAACAAAAACTTACAATAAACAAATAGCACTGATAACTCATTTATAATAAATCAATTCCCACAGAGGAAATGGGAAAGATCACCAAATCCACACAACTCAACTTGCTGAAAGCATGAGCACAATTTTACATTAAACAAGTTACTATGTGAATTTCCAGCATGCCACCTGTTCAGCAACATGCATATTTGTGTGCTTGCCTTCCCTCCCCCTCTCATTTTCCCTCTCCTATAACACGCCAGATTCAGATGCAGGCATACACTAAAGAACAGCAAACAAATGACCATGTTTGTAACTTGCATCATTGTAACCATTCTTTGCAATTTCTCCAAAGAATACAGTATCTTAGATTAAAGATGCCATATGTTGGTGTTGGGTTTTCCCCCTCTCCTTGGTTTTTTTTGTCCCATCTTACCAAGGAACCTAATAGTCTCTTAGGATACCTTGAGGACCTTCCCTGCACCCCAAATGGTGAGTAAACCAAGCTCTACTAGTCTGGCAAAACTCAGAGGGCATTACACAAGTTTATTCTGAGTGCCTCCAACATATGGAAAGCAACACGCCAAACGGGTAACCCCATAAAGCTGAGCTTTCTTGTACGCACAAACTAGAAGAGTACCATAACCTTTCCTCCTCTATCAACTCAAGTTCACCTAGTACAAAAGAAAAACATTAACAACCTAGAAGTAAGAAGGTAGCTCACATTCTGCACATATTTCAAGAAAGGAGGGAGTGCAAACTGCTGCTGAAAGAACAGACAAAAAAAGAAACCTACAAAGACTAAGTCATCTCTGAGCTGTATTCAAATAACAAGGCCATCCCAATTTAGCCATACTAATGTAGAGCCATTATTTATGCACTGGCACAACTATTCATTACCAACCCGATGCCCTGTGCTAGCTTAGAAATGGTTCTGACCCACCGAAGCTTAATTGGCTTTCTGCTTGCAGCATGCCCCCTTAGAAAACACTTAATCAATCCAACCTGGATGTGTCTTTTCAAGCTCCCAAACTTCAGCACAGCCATAATGAAGCAATTTATGCTCATATGCCTATTTTAAACATATTCATGCCTCAGCACAAGTTGGGCAGAGTTTCTATTCACAGTGTAGCATTACCCAATTGTGCCAACAAATCAAAACTTCAAGAAGCAACCTGAGCATCCAGGTTCACAATCCTACTAATCTTGATTCACATGGGGATACTGGAAAAGCTGGATTCAGGTGCAAATCGTATCTCCCAGCCTGCCTGATGCAGCAGGCAAAGGGGCCTCTGTGCAGTCTGCACATAAAGAAGGGCCACAGAAATCCTTTTCAGGAGTAAACGCTTCCTTAGCAGGACGGGGATGAAGGCCACGTTAGGACATGCAGCCTACAGCTTCAGACAAGAGATAGAACAAACAGAAAGGGACAGATGCGTTTATGCTGGAGGAGGCACGTGGACAGCCAGGCACAGGCACTGCCCCGGCCCCCAGAAGCTTTAAAACACGTGAAGCAGTAGGCATTATCCCACATGAGCTGTGGCAGGCTGCCGGCGCGCGCGAACCCGCGGCACCCAGCACAGCACAGTATCCTGCAGCGCCCTGCTGTAGACGAGGAAACCCTGCAAAACAGAACCGTCGCTGGGTGGAGGAAACGAGCGCTGAAAGCCGCCTGACGGGAGGAAGGCCCGCTCCTCTCCAGTGCTGCGGGGCAGCACAGCGGCAGCGCAGAGGGCCACAGTGGCGGGGGGGCTGGGCCGGACCTCGCCCCCTTGCAGCCCCCCGAGGCCCGGCTAGGCTTAACCCCCCGCTCCGCTTCAAACCCCCGGTCGCCGGCAACCGAGCCCCGAGCAGGTTAGCGCAGAGCCGCCCCGCCGGCCCTAGCCCCCGGCCCCGCTGCCCTGCGCGCAGCCGCCACCGGCCAAGGGAGGGTAGAAGAGGGGAAGGGCAGAGGGAGGCGGCCGCGGTACCTGCTGCGTGCTGAAATCCCAGCCTAAGTAGCAGGGAGCGGCCATTGCGCGGCGGGGCCCGTTCGGATCTCACCCTTGCCCCGCAGCGGCTTTGCAGGCCCGGCCCCCCCGGGAAGGCGCCGCCAGCCCGGGCGTGCGGAGCGGGAGGTCGGGAGTTAATTAGTGTTCCGCGCACGGGGAGGCGGAGGAGCGGGAGCAACCCCTCATGCCGGGCACGGAGGGGCTGTGCAGAGCGGTGGAGCAAGGAAGAGCTCTGGGCAGGGGAGGGGATGTGATGTGGCGGCGGGTTGCTTGGTGCCAGGGCTGCACACGGCAGCTGCTGACCACCGGTAATTGGGAGCTAATACATGGGGATCCCCCAGCCTGCCCATGCCCGAGTCAGTGAGAAAACGCCAAAGCAGCTGCAAGGCGAATGGAAGGAAAACAACACGGGCAGCTTCAAACTACATTCCAAAGGAATTACGGAAATGTTAATATTCCATTACTATCTACCAGTCCTGTTGCGGTATCGCACTCTGGCTTGCACAAACACAGTATCCCATTAAAAAAATAATCAAGAACTGGTTTGCTCTTTTTCGGCTGGGAAAGTTTGGGGAGGTTTTTTGGTTTTTTATTACCTGCCATAGCATGTGACAGGCAAAGTGGAATTGCTTAATCAGAAGGCGGCTCATCTAAAATGCATTCATTCTGCAATCAAGGTGGTGCCTCAGCAGATCCTTAATGAAGTTAAATGGGTTTTACATGCCCAGGATCTTAAACTACTCTAACAGTACAAATACTTAATTTGAAATGCCCTTTAAACTGTAAAATATTACTGGATTTTGTCATATACTGAATATTTTAAATACATTTTAAATATTCCCAGTGATTTCTCAAAGCCCTAACGCCCATAGGTTTATACTTCGAGGATTTCTAATTATTATTGCAAAGAAAAACCCTTAAAACATTAGCCCTGAAGACTCTCAACCTACAATGCAAACTAACATTCTAATATGCTGACTTTTAAACCCATTTTACTCTATCACAGCACCTTTGAATATTCTGTATTGACAGCACCTGTATTAGAAATGCAACCACAAAATTTTTAAATAAAAGTTTTATTGAAAATTGTCTGAAAAAGATTTACAATGTGTGAATCCCTTTAAATGCATATTGTTATGGGCCTGCGTTTTAAAGTCTGATCCTGCAAATCTATCTGAATAGTTTGCAACCACGAAACATCCAAATGAAGTAAGTGCAAGTACAAGTCCATTTAAAAATAAAAGTATATGGTCACCCAGTTTGTAGTTTGTCTTTTTTAAATCAGATGGCCACCAGGTAGTGGTGGAATTCTGCCCCCCTCTAAGTAGCTCACACTGGATGAACATGTCCTGAACGAAGGTCTCACTTAACCAAGAGGCTGTGAAGGAAATAAAGGGTTCTTTAAATGTTACCAACTGGTTCCTTAGTGGAACTCTTGCCAGAAAGCAGAGGATCAAAAACAACATAGAGGCTGCTTTTCCATTAATGCAGGATGTGACTGCTGAGCCAAGGAGAGGCTTACTTTGCCCTTTAACTTGCTGCATGTTCCCTATAAACAAGTAACAGATAGAGAGGCTGAGGCTTGAAATGCTGCCATTTTCAAAATACTGAAGAGAAACTGAAGTCAGTTTTGAAAGCTGTAAGAATGATAAATTACTTCAGAAAAAGAGACATTAGTGGATTTCTTTTCTTTTTTTAAGGAGGTATTGGTTAGTATAAAGAAAATAACAGTTTATAAATAAAGCAATCTTACGAGGATGTAAGAATCAATTACATTCTTCAGCAGTCAGATCAGAGGAATAGTCCCCAAAAGCAAGAAATACTTTGCTTTAAGCAGCACAGAAAAGTTGGGGCTGGAATAACCACCCTTTTGTTATCAGATCTCATTAAATGAGGAACAAGGGTGCAAGACAATAGGGTAGGAGAATCCAGTTAAGGACAGAATGGGAATGTTAATATTGCTACTTTCACTCTTCATGTTTCTGTAGTTTCAAGTTTGGAGAATCACTGCCTTACCCAATTACACTGTTGTTCACCCTTCCACCAAGGCAGCGTTCTCTTAAATTTAGTTATTTGTGTATGGAAAATGTGCATTGTTGCTGTTCTTCCTGCATTAAAGTCCATGCTTGCAGATACTACCACAGTCTCTAAAATTGTTTCTTGAAAGCAAATGAGGTATAGCTGTGCAGTTATCAGTGAAGTTGCAATCATGTAGTAGTGATGTTTTAGCACTGACAAATCCAGAATTTCCAGAGGGGATGGACAAAATGCCATTTATAATTGAAATGTCACCACTGCAGATTAACAGCTTGAGGCAGAGCACTGATTAATCACTCAAGACACGGAGCAGCGTAAAGGGAAAAGCAAGTTTATTCCCCTTTTCCTATTAACTAGTTTCTGACCTGATGGAGAAGCAATACCTCCATGCTCTGCTAGGCCCTTGGCTGTTCTGATAAGTTGTAACTAGTATGCCAATTAATGCTTTTTTTTCTTCCCCCACTGTCAAGTTAACTTCAACTGCACATTCATTTCAATTTATTGCAAACCAAATTATTTTAACTGTATTCCATATTCCTACATAGTGGTATTTTTCACTTTTTATTCCCACTTTGAGTATCAGAATCTGTCTCTGATCTGTGTTGCATCCTGATATGAACTTAGATTTAACTGCATTCTTCAGCTTCATGCAGGTGAACACCTTCAAAAACAGTGACAGCCTAACTATCATGCTTCATCATCATCACATCATCTTAGACATGCCAACAAGCTCCAGAATAGATAGATCAGACCATTGATATAAATTAGGATTACTAAATTGACAGCAGTCCACCTATCCTGATTTATACTGGCTATGTAATTTAATGGGATGTGGAAGTACTTACACCTTCACACAACGTAACAGAAGTCCATGATCCACTCCAAAGCTACCAATCCTTTTGCTTCCAGCATTTGATTTTGGGTATCTAACTAGTTATTTTAAGTAGTAGGGCAGCCAAATGTTTCCAAGCCCACAACAGTTATTTCACATGCATACATCAGCATCAGTTGGCATTGCAGAAACAATGGGACAGATAAGAGTCACTGAACGTACAGGCATCAGTTCGGCACATGCAGTACAACTGCAGCAGCCCGTGTTAGACCTAGCACTGTTAGGTCTGCTGGCACAATTATCTTTTTCCCAATCTTTAATTAGCCTCAGAAACATAAAACATAGTAAGCTGGGTCAGATAACTCACAACCTATTAGCCAAGTAACTCAATAGTCACATGTAATGCCGCTTAATTAGGTGGGAGATGTTTACAGTGTTAAGCTCCAAGTAGCACAACAATAACACATTAACACATCACCTTAAAAAAAAATAACCTTAGTTTGAGCACTAGACCTGCCTACTGGAAAGGTATCTCAACAATGACAATGCTCTAAAGGTCAGTCCCTTTCTACTTAGCATTGCAGGTTCTCTGCTATCACAGAATCTCCAGCAATGTTTAACCAAGTACAGATCACAGAATCACAGAATGGTTGAGGGTCATCATCTAGTCCAACCTCCCTGCCTAAGCAGGGTCACCTACAGCACATTGCTCAGGAATGTGTCCAGACAGCTCTTTAATATCTCCAGGGAAGGAGACCCACAATCTCTCTGGGCAACCTATTCCAGTGCTCAGTCCCCACAGTAAAGAAGTTCTTCCTCATGTTCAGGTGAAACTTTCTGTGTTTTAGTTTGTGCCTGTTGCCTCTCAGCCTATCGCTTGGCACCACTGAGAAGAGTCTGGCCCCATTCTCTTGACACCCTCACTTCAGATACTTTTATACATCGATCAGATCCTCCTGGAGCCTTCACTTCTCTAGGCTGAACAGGCCCAGCTCCCTCAGCCTCTCCTCATGTGAGAGATGCTCCAGACCTTAACCATTCTAGTAGCTCTTTGCTGGACTTGCTCCAGGAGCTTTGCGTCTCTCTTGTACTGAGGAGCCCAGAACTGGGCACAGTACTCCAGGTGTGGCCTCACCAGTGCTGAGCAGAGAGGGAGGATACCTCCCTTAACCTGCTGGCAATGCTCTTCCTAATGCAGCCCAGGACACCACCGGCCACCTTGGCCACAAGGGCGCATTGCTGGCACATGGACAGCTTGTCCACCAGGACCCCCAGGTCCCTCTTTGCAGAGCTGCCTTCCAGCAGGTCAGACATTATAACAGCAAAAATGTTTTCCTTTCCCTGAATATGTATTTACCCATTGAAGTTACTTTTGCACATGATTTTGTGGTAACCACTGTGTTTGTCCTTACCTCCAAATGCTGTGGAGACTCTCATTATTCATTCTGTAAGAATAAAAGCAATGGATTGAGGTAGCTGTTATCCACTCTAATTTTACCGACTGTACTCTGAACAGATGAAAGTATCTATAAAGACCCAGCAAAAGTCCTATGCATGAGTTCCACAAGAGGAAGTCTAGATCACAGTTGCTACATGGAGACTGAAGACATAGCTTATTTTGGTATAGTAATAATTCCACAAACGCATTGGTCGATCTAATTCTTGACGTGCATATTCAAAATCCCAAGTGTGGTACTGCATTAACCAATTAAGGCCCTTTGCAGAGACCTCAGGAAGAAGTGGCGCAGGATTCCACATAAAAGCATAGGAGTTTACATGAACAATGGGTACAAGAAAAGAATTTAAATGATGGCTCAACTACACAATCTCAATTATACTGTCAGTTTCATAGGTATTGGTCCATTTGCAGCTTCTATTTAATCATATACATAAAATCCTCCAATTTCACTTCAATTGAATTCAGCAGAACATGCGTTGACTTGAGTGAGTACTGAATCAGGCACTGTGGAATTGTATCTGGTTTTACATACTCTAGTTTTACAGATGTAATTTCATTGACTCAATTAGGCTACTAGTGATTATGGAGTGCAGTACAAATTCCTCAGGAGATCTCTGCATGGAAGTGAAGCGAAGGATGTTTCTGAATAGCAAATTATTTTTAGGATACTTTCCTCCCCTGCAAAGATTCCAAGTCCATATTCATTTTCACAATAATAATAGTAGTTATCCATCCTCTTTGGATGACTGTCTTAACTAGAGTCATTTGCAAGACTTATTAAAGTTAACTTATACACCCTGCAGATTTCCTTGAAGATGAATACTGAAGTGGTTTGTGTCCTAATGCTCAAAAGCAAATATCTCAGAAGCAAGATGTTGTCATCCAGATAAAACTTTTCATTAACAACAGATTAACCAGTTCTTTCATGCTGTACTTGATTCTTATCAAACTCCACTTACAGATAAGTACATTTTATTGATTAAAAACAATCTAAGATAAACTCATCCCTACTGAAACAATGCCTGAAGTGGAAACTAATAAGGGCCAAGCCTTGCAGTTTTCAGCACTATCCTGCAAGGATCAAAATCATTTTGCAATCAAGAATGAATCAAAATCATGGAATTTACAGATGGAAAAATCAAAGCAGAAAATTTATATAGCTTATCTAATTTGTTTTAGGCCCTGCTTGAAATTCTCCCAGAGTTCCTATATGCATATTGTGTCTTTTGGGAGAACAAATAAAGAGGTTGCTGTCATCTTCCTGAGCTGTAACCATCATAGAATCATAGATGAGTTAGGGTTGGAAAGGACCTTAAGATCACCTAGTTCCAATCCTGCTGGCATGCGCAGAGATGCCTCACACTAGACCATGTCGCCCAACCTGGCCTTGAACAGTGCCAGGGATGGAGTATTTACCACTTCTTTGGGCAACCTGTTCCAGTGCTTCACAACCCTCATAGTAAAGAACTATAACTCTACGAATAGGAAACACTCGGAGAAGTAGTTGGTGTAGAAAAGATACTTAGGTACTAGTAGCAGAAACATGAACTCCACTGCCCAGCAACTGGAATTTAAGGCATCTGTAAGATCAAGGAAGCTTCAATGAATTTACAAAAATCCTCTGAAGATGACTATTGAAGGCCATTCCTTTCCCTCTCACCTTCTTTTCATGGACAGTTTTATGAGGTCAAAATCGAGTAAACCTAATCATCTTGTTTGTCACACTAATTTAAGAAACCTGAAAATGAAGAAGGAAGGCTGAGAAACTGCAAGGGAAGATGTCAGGTTTCAGTTGTTTAAAATCTCTAACTGGTAAATACCTTCCGTTTCCTCTTAGACTTGTCTCTGCACATTGTCATTTCTAAAAGAGGATCTCGTAAGTTCTCAGTGGGCAAGGGCAGCAGAACTACAAAACAAACAACAGCTGCTGACCCTAAATTTTTGATGCTGATTGTTTGCACAGGGACGGATTCAAGTCCGAACAATGCAGACATCCAACAAGAGTGAGCAGCCCTCTAACAAAGCAAATTTCAGCATTTTAGTTTACTTACCAGAGCAACTAACACTCCAAAGAAAGATTACTTAATCCTCAAGAGCAACAGAGTCAAGACAGAAGAACAGAGATTTTTAAACGCTGATTAAGCCAGGCACAAAACACACATACAGAACATCTGCTGCATTTAACTCCTCACAACCAGCACAATTCAATTGGAGATGAATCCAGTGACTTCAGTGTGACCGAATTTATCATCCAGAAGGTAAAAAAAACAAACAAACAAACATGGTTCGGCAAAGGGTATTGGATAGCACCAATTTCCTAATACATGCGAAAGCCAGAAAAGTGAGTATTAAAGGTAAAGCACACCAGTTCTGCAAAACCACTCCCAATCACTAGGGCTGGATCAGTGGTACTGGGAACTTGGTCACTTGGGAACTTCATGGATCTAAGGAACAGAAATTTGGCAAGCCATTTTACAACCTGTACTAACCAGGCAACCTTCTCAGACCAGCTAACAAAAAAACACTCCTGATTTATTTTGGATATACAGATATGTTGATATATACCTAATACACACACACTGCCTAATTATATTCATTTAAAGACTGCAAGGGATAAAAGGGGAAAATAGAATCCTATCAAGGAAATGTGGGGGTAGACTACATATGATCAAAGCTCACCAAACTTTCACAGGGACTTGAAAGAGAGCTGGGCCACCCTCATTTTGCTACACTTGAACCCTCTATGTCTGAAAGCACATGAAAAGTCAGATCAGAAGAAACATCTCAAGATCATACTGAAAACTTGCATCGTAGGCTCCTTCACCCCATAACCATGTACATGTAAAGAGCACCAAAAAGTAATCCTGCATCATCAGAAAGTTCTGTGCTCTTAACTACTTAGACCAAGCCCTAACCAGGGCAAGCTTTAAAGTTGCACTTTCAAACAATAGAAATATATATGCTCTTATCAAAAAATCACATTAAAAAGTAAACAATTACTATTGATTCTACTAATACTGTCTGGAACCCAAATAATAGCAGCCAACCTGTTTCTACCTTTCTTTTTGTTATTACATTTTCTAACAATAAAATAGTCACTTTCTAATGCTTTAAAACTGCATTTAAATTATATTAAAAAAAAAAAAAGGAAGAATAACACTCTGAAAAGCTAGAGAAAGAGGATTATCACAGTAACTCTGATTTTCCTTCTCAGTGCCAGTTAAAATCTATGGATATTTGTATTCTATCTTTGTAACCTGCATGAACAGTGTTGCACATGTCTATAATTCTGCACACGAACAACATGAATAATATACCTCTGGTTTCAGGTGTACAGTAAAATCCAGTGTTACAGGAAGTGCATTCAGTCAGTTAACCATTATGAGCATTTTTAATTATCTTTAAATCAACAATTATTCCTATAAGGTCCTCCAAACATTTTTTTAATAAAACCTAATTTCCTACTCACAAATTAATTAGCGTGAGATAAAATTAGTTGCATCTTTTTAAATGAGATTTTGCAACCAAGGTCAAGAGCAATAAACATTTACTTCAACTTCTAAAAGCCATTGCTTTTGGATTATGAAGTCTTCTCAATTTTTTTGCCTCAAGGAAATGAAGAATTACTTCCATTGTGTGATAGAAGAATAGACTTCTGGGAAGTATGGCACTTCAGACTTCAGTTGGCAATCAAACGAAGATCACTCATAGATGATGTTTTGGATGGGAGTTTGCTCAATTAAAGGCAAGTTTTCACGCAAACCTAATCATGGCAATAAATTTTCAGAACCTATATTACTGTTAGGAAATACGTGTGCCAGTGCTAGGAAATGGCTTGACTGCTTTTATTCCTCAGCAATCTACAAGGCAAATGGAGGCCTCTAACATTTAAGACTAATAGTGCCACCTGCTGTGTATTTTAAAAGTACACAGTGGTCTGGAGAGCCAACTAACTCAATTTAAAGACAGAACGATTGACTGATTTAAACAGAAGTCATAATTTTGCGTGTATGTATGACAATACAAAATTTTTTTGTTGCTGTTATTAGTAATACCTAAATAGGCCAGGGGTACAAAGGAAGCTGTTCCACTATGGTTTAAGAACAGAACTGGTGGATAATACATTTTCAAGTTTATCCCAGTGACATAACACAGATTAGCTACATCTGCTCACTACGCATCAAAACCACAATTAACCCTATGTACTTTGTGATAGCATGTAGGTTAGACCTGCAACTGATTTTACATATCATACCCTGGTTGCAAATTATTCACAGAACACATATATATATGTGTGTGTCTGTGTGCATATATACTAACACACATGCCTTGCTAGCAAAGTATACACGCACCAACAAACATACACACAACCATATATACACAAACCTCTTGAGACTGAATCCAGATGCCCTGTACACAGGCTTTCCCTGAAAAGGCAACAAACTGCAATGTATATGGGATTGGTTCAGCAAAACATAAGCTAATACTTTTCCTGTTTCCACCACTCTGCTGTACCTCCTGGACTTACTCACTTCATTTCACTGGGCATCTCATGTGGTGAGGCCCTGGCACAGGTTGCCCAGAGAAGCTGTGGCTGCCCCATCCCTGGCAGTGTTCAAGGCCAGGTTGGACGGGGCTTGGAGCAACCTGGTCTAGTGGAAGGTGTCCCTGCCCATGGCAGGGGGTTGGAACTAGATGAGCTTTAAGGCCCCTTCCAACCCAAACAATTCTGTGATTCTACGACTCTTTTCCCAGTTTCTGTTTTTGCTGCTTATCCATGCAAGTGTTTGGAAAGAAACTGCCTTGTATAATCCTTTTGTGTAACTATGTGTGATGGTTCTTCCATAATCCTGAGGGAATGGTACAGTACAAATAATTAATAATAATTTCTGATTAGATACTCACTCATACTTTAAATTCTCTTCTAATGAGAAGTTAAGTGTATATCTTTTGAGATAGAGCTTACATTTCACATTCAAGGATGCTATCCTGGTAGTTCTTTCTGTAACGCATAGTCAGGTTGCACAAGTCACTTTCACAGGAGGTCAGGGAGTCAAATAGTGTGACTGGAATTTTAAAAAGGCTGGGTAACTTTTATGACCATTAATAATGTTTGTATTGAATGCCAGCTCAAACTGTAACCAGGTTAATTAAATCTCCTGCCCCAATGCATACACCAACTGCCTGAAGGTCCAAAGGAGGACTCCATGTGCCAACAACTCAGAATACTGAACAAGGCAACTGAAGTACCCCTTACTACAGAGCACTTCATGTTTGTTGCTGCTGGAGGCAGAATACCAAAGCAGATCTCCCGAAGCCACGATATATCAGAACAACTCTGACACGTGCTTATTTCCAAGGTCAAGAGAGAAGCTAACTTGAAGAGTATCTACAGTGTCTGACAAACTATTGTGTTTACTGTTCTTTTCCTGGCTAAGGCAGAAAAAGACTGCAGTTGAAGTAGGCAGCATGATTTGCAAGACACAAACATATTGGGAAGGCAAAAAACTATGATTAATAAGTGAATTACAGCAGACTTAAACATAAGACTGCTGTGACTTACCAAAAGTCTATGCACTGCGTAACTAGAGCCTTGTCACCTGCACATGTACAACTTCCAAAGGGATTCCCAAGATCTGCAAGATTTAAGCCTGAATCAGTAAATCATTTATGATGCAAATCATAATTTCTGACAGTAACTGGAAAAATACAGCACACCAGCATTCTTTCCACACACTGCCCTTTCACAATGTTTATTTATGCAATGTTTTTCACTGCAAAGAACCCAGCAGATGCACAATTATATTAAAACTACTGTTTAATTGCATTATTTTTTCACATACTACTCTCTTGGGCCCTTGCAACAGTCTCATATGGACCTATTTTGGGGACAGAAACTTGCAGTTCATAGTCCAGACATAGCCTCATACTTTATTTGATAGAATACACTTTTAAAAGGGAGCAACAAGCACAAAATTATTGAGGTATAGTAAATCATTCCATTCCACACCATTTCCCCAAGAAGCGCAGCAAGAATGAAGCTGGCTAAAATTTAAGGAAGGGAGAGTGGAGACGGAAAGACACAGAATACATGGAAAGAAACCTGAAGAAAGATTTCCCTGGTGGAATTACTGTCTTGAGGAGGTCACCATGACAGCATCCCTTTAAGAATTAACATTACTGCAATAAACCAGTATTACCCACCCCTTTGTGCACCTGACTGTGTTCAATGAGGTTTTGTATTTCACTGTGTTTTCTGGCAAAGTTTCATATGCTCACAACCTTAAGTCAACATTAAATCAAACTGCCCAGTTATAATCATGAACTCTGTATGCAGTAGCTCCAGCCACACTGCATGAAGACACGCTGGCTGAAATCCACAATTTCAGAGCAGATCATGCAACTTCTGAAAGAAGTCACTGCACTTTCAAGAAAGTTACTTCTTCCTTTATGAAGAATTCGGATGCCTCATTCTTGATTTGCTTATTGCCAACACAATGAAGGAAATGTTCTGCTTCTGCATGACTTTTTCTTCCTTGTTGGAGCAGATGGTGAAGGCTTACAAATACATGACTGGTATTTTTTCAGTGACTCATACCTCAGAGCAACAGGCTTCAGATTGTGATAAGCAGCCAACCGAGATGGATGTGAGCTTTCTTGAGGAGCAGTATGACCATATAAAACAGAAGCAAAAACTGCAATCACACGTTATTGTTTTTAAAACAGGTATGCTTATATTTATAGGAAAAAATGCCAATGTAGATGTAATGACTATTTCTTTAAATCTTGAATAACTCCTAGATTTGTTCTTTTTATGCTTAGCTTCAAGAGACGTACAAAGTGAATTCCTTTTCTGTTATTTTGGGGGTTTATTCATTTCACTGAAATGTGGTCTTATGTTTATACATGACGGTGAAACACTAACATGAATTTGAAACAGATGAAAATTTTTTAGATAAGGTTTTACAGGTTTTATGTCAGTAAAATTCTAAACATAAATGTTAACTATTACAGGAGCCACGTCTTCATGTCTATCATCAGTGTATTTGTGCAATGTATTCTGTAACATTTCTGCTCTTCTGAATGCTTCCGTCACAACAAGTAATTATGGGTCTTCTGTCTCTTTCGCCCTTTTTTATCTGTGTAAAGAAATGTGTCCTACAAGACTACAGGAAGCAAGAACAAATATCAAGTAACTAGCACAAGTTGTGTTTTTGTTAAAAAGTAACTTATACTAAGAGTCACAGTGAGTAACTAAGAAGCTTTGAGCAAGAGATCCTGGGTTTAAAGTATCTTACTGCAAATCGTTTGGAAAGTACATACATAGGAAAACAATTAAAGGTATATATCACTCATCTGCCTGCTAGGTCAGACATATTTTCAACATTCTTTCACCCAAATGTCTAGAAATTCTTATGTTTAAAGAATTTAAATCTCTGTGAGGCATAAAATATATATACACAAGCTTATTTTATCAGGTATGAAAACATAACTAACTTGAAGACAAAACAGCTCATCTACTCAGCTATAGCAAAAATGTAAGTTAGTTAAAGAAAGGAAGCAGAAGTTTGTATTCAGTTTAAATTCAAATGAAGCTTCAAATATAATGAATGTAATCAGGCGATTTTTTGCAAGGACACCATTTGGTGATTAAAGAAAAGACATAAGAAAGTGATACTGCATGGTTTCTGGTAAGCTTAAAATTTAGTAGAGCTGGAAGTTCACATACAAATATTTTCATACACATACACAAATCTAAAACATTCACAACTACTGCACTCAACTTTTATCTTTAAATAACCTGCATGGAAAAGATTTGTGTTACTGTTAGAAGCAGTTAAGTTTGAGGGTTTTTGTAATGCTGAGTGCTCAGCATGTCCTGAAAGTTGATCTTACACATTCCTATGGTTTGGAAGTTGGGAAAACCTATTACATAGCTCAGGACCTTGAACCTGTTCCATGCACCTGTTTCCAAGAACATGTCAAGCAGAAATGAACACTGCCATACTGGGATAGCCTCATGTCCTACACTCTTTTAAGTTACAAACTACCCAGAAACTCCAGCTGGTACCAAAATGCAGTCCACGAATGTATCAGTATTTTGTACTGATAGCAAACCGTTTCCCTACCTAGAGGTTAAATCATGGCTAGGCTGGGAAGGGCATGATGACAATAGCACCACCACAACCCCACGCATACATACAAACCTCAAAGGCCAGACACAAAAACCTCAAGGAAGGAATGCACCTTCGGTACCTATGGTCTCAAAAATCCCTGCAAAATCCCTGTCTTGTTCCTGCATGACAGACCAACTGTCCTGCCATGATACCACAGGGATTTTGAGCATTTCAGGCTTATTGCACTACAGCTGGAATGCTATTTCCTTGAGGACTTTTAACTTTGTATGTCACTACCTGTTTGCCAGAGTCATGTAGTTGTGGACCCTTAAACAGAACATAAGATCCTCTAACTTCTCTGGGTTTTTGATCGGTGGGTTAGTAACTAAGAAGTCACCTGAAAACAACTTTCTTCTGTTCCTTCCCCAGTACACACTTCTGCCTGTTCCTGCTTATTTGAGAACAAAGAGCAGGACAAGATTTGGAAGTTGCCAGCTAGGGGATTATACAGCCGTGTCTTTATTATTTATTGGCTAAGAAGCTGAAGAAACATTAGTTGCTTTAGGAATTAAATACGAGCATTCAGCACATGCAGTCACAACAGAATAAACACTGGGACTGACTGCAGAAATCTTCCAAGTATTTCCCAAGCTAACTTGAAATAAGATTAATTTTTCTGTTATATGCACAAACACATCTGTATCTCCAAGCTCTGTGTGTGCTTTAGTCTCCTCTTTCCTGGTAACACTGCGGGAGAGCAGAAGATGTGGGTTGACACGATTCTCACTCCCAGAGCCATGCTGCAGAGCACCTCCTACATCAACCTTATGTGGTCAGCCCAGGGAGCAGTAAAAATTCTCTATGATGTTAGTGTTGTTGCTTCATCAGTGGGAGCCAAAGACAGTGCTGAAAGCCCCTCCTGTTGTACAGGTTCATTTACTGCCAGCAAATCAGCTGGATCTGACATCTTCAAATATTTCCTTGTAAATATGGTGTGAAAGACAGCTATAAAGGCAGGGGGAGGAAGCATGTGTGTTGTTTTTTTTAAAGGCAGCATCCTATTTGAACTAGCTTCATTTCAAATTCAGGGTTACAGTTCTTTTAAATGGCTACCCAGATACTGTGTTTCAGAATATAATCAGCACTCTTCCATGTCTATTTTTTCACTTTAATATGTTTCATAACTCATACTGCAACAGACACAGTGCCTACAACTCAAGCCTGTAAATAAGGGTCAGCATTCTGCACAACTCCTGCTTTAAACTAGATTTACATTAACTGAGGTATATTTCATTATACTTGCAATGCCAACAGCACCGTTTAGCTTTAGTGTAACTGTTCAGTTTCTATTCAAGGCACAGAAAGTCAGTCATATTCAGTAATTTGATGGCTGCTACGTGTAATTAAAGTAGCATTATCATTTCTGTCCCTAATGCCTTATACATGTCTAACAGTTACTTTCATACTGCATTAGAAATTAAGCTACAGGCATAGAAGAAAAAAAGAGACCAGATTCTCTCCCACTGTTACAGCTACTCTATACAGCACATGGAGCAAGCAGATTTTTCCTCTAAATAATCATTTAGGCAACAAGAGTGTGATAAGCTACTTACTTTACACAATTTATACTTACTACAATAATAAAATCATAATATTAAAAATCACACCTATATATTAATGATCCCTCATTAAGAAAAAGAAGACGTTCGCAACTTGTTTCATCTAAAAGTGGCCACAGTATTTTTAAGTTGCGATTAGAAGCTCCAAACAGTATCGAACAAAATATTTTTGTCTTTCAAATCACAGCACCTACCAACACACTGAGCAAGTCCCTACTCACCTTAAGAAGTTTTGCGTACAAGTAATTCATTACTGAAAGTCAATTCTCAATCTGTGTTGTTAATGAGTCTTAGAGTACCAGTTAGATCAATATTGACTCAAATGTCCGTTTTCACTTGACTAACCCTAAGGTGCCATTTATGTCCTCAGAACTGCAAACCCAAGCATGAAATATTCCTACTCCATAACCTGGTATCAAAAGAACTTGCACTATCCTCAGCCACAGATGGAAAAAGTATAGATAAATTCATCTGTGAAAGCTCTTCAGTTGAGTTTATGCTACAGAAATTAAACCCTTGATTTCTGCTGCCATAGTAACGTGCATAAATGCATTTCTCTTGTAGGTGAACATGAATCTGTTATCCCAGAATCAATGGTCAATGCTGTTATAATTAATAAAAAAGTTAGATCAAAGTCATTTACAGAGCATGTTCCTGTCAGGAAGGTCAGACTGGAGATGAACAGCAGTGGCAACGCACAAGACAACTCACTATGGCATACCCACCTGGGAATTCACCGCCTGGTGCAAGCCCCTTGTCAAGGAGCTACCCAGGATGTCTCCCACTGCAAGAATGGACCATGCAGCTTTGACAAAGAGAGGCTGATTTCACAGGAAAATGGCACACTGCAACCCAAGGAATTAGAAGGAGCTAGGGAACTACCTGCGCTCAGCCAATTGGGAAGTTCAAGCATGTTGAACAGTTGCAATAAAGAGGATAGCACCTGCCCAAAGCCTCCTCTGAAATCAGCCACTTCAGCAGTTTGGACACATCAACACACTTCTACAAAATGCATGCCAGCCTGCAATAAACTGAACTTTTATCCTTTCCCTAATAAAAAAGGGCCGAGAATTTCTGAAGCAGCGAAGAGGCTTGGATTATATGTCTCAGAATGAAGACATTCTGTAATACATAAAACTTAGCAAAAAACTTGAGTGAAAATAGCCTTCGTACTTACTCTGATTGACCTGCTGAGGGTCTATTACTTTTACTAGCCAAGGAAGATTCTTACTACAGCACAGTGTAAAATGAGATGTTCTTATGAAGATGCTGGGCTGTGATGACAGATACTCAGTTCTATTACTTGAATCTTGAGATACAAGAGCAATTTCATCTTTTTTTTCTTTTTTTTTTTTTTTTCCCCTCCCTCTTTTCAGGTCACCGATTTCAGAAACTAAGATTTTATCACAGCAATATCTGAAATACTTGAAAGAGCTATAGCAAAGACTAGTAGAACTACTGAAGCAACCAGGCTAACTTTCAGTAGGGTAATATTATTTCAGATAATAAACAAGTAACAAATGAAACAGTATTGAAGGTGATTGGTATAATTGATGTATGATTTCATCATTCACTTTCCTTAAAAAGAGATATTCAAGATACGTTCTGATGTGCATACTTTTAAAATTAATAAACCCCCTGCTCATTTCTATTGTTTTAATAGCAATAAATAAATGCTTTAATAGTAAATGTCACCTTTTTCTTACAAAATCTATAATAGATATTGTTGGTTCCCATCTATCCCCAGTATTTCATTAGAAAACAAAAGTCTGAAATACTTACTTAGCTCCCTGGTACCGTGTATCAACAAACCTTCCTTACCGGAGCATTATGCCTCTTTCTGCTGTTACAACTGTATGTGCAAAAAGGGGGTGTAACCATTTCAACTACACAAATATAACTGTAGGAGTACAACTATTTTTCACAGATAGGGTTCAACACTTTCTCCTGTGGCTCAACTGCACCAAAAACCTGCACAAGTTTTTAAGAGTGAGTAGTTACTGCCAGTCTCCCCTCCTGCAAGATCTTCAGAGGAAGCTGACACTATTTTTGGGTGTCTGAACCATTCCGTATCTACCTGAGCCCTGAAAGGACAGCAAAATGAAGATCAAGCAGATGCCCCACAAAGCTCTTCGTGATCCCTAGAAACAAGCCTGCAAGCACACATCTCCAGTTACCACCTTTGTCTCGAAATCACACTATCCACACATAAAATGTGAGAAAAAAAAAAAACCCAAAAAACCCAAATGCCAAAGATGCTCAGCTGTGGTTTATGTTCTTCTAGACACAAACTCTTCTCAGCAAGAAAGATAAACCATGCCCTCATGAGATATCTTGGAAACGAAGTGATACCAATGTGCTAATAAAAGCATACTGTCAAAGAGATGAGCATTATTCATTTCTAATAGAAACTACCATTTTCTTTGCCAACACAACTTCAAACCATTAATTCTTCTAATTCCACTGACTTTTGTTGTGCTCGATGGAGGATACTACGTCTGGGGATGTTTGCACAGATCTGCCAGAGCCCATGCTTCCATTGCAGAAGATTCAGGGCTGTAAGTGTATCACAGTACTTTGTAAGGTCCACAAAAGTAGAAAAAATACCATGGAATATGCTATTTCGCTCTATCTGGCCAAACACTGTTTTTGCTATGCCACTCACGAGTTTCAGACCCAAACTCTGTAGCATCCCACACTGATCCAGCCACCACTAGCAGGCAGGCAGACACTTCATCTCCTGTAAGTGACAGTCCTTAAAACAGTGCGGAAAAGCACTAGCTATTACCAACAGCCATGAGTATGCCTCAGTAACTCCTGAAGAATTTTCCACTCCTCCTCAGTAAAAGCAGCAAAATGAAGACATAGGTTTGGGAAGAGGTATTAATTGTGATTTTTTCAGGTTTTCCAGCGTTTTTAGTTAACTGGCTTGCACAGATTAGCTTCCAGCACAGATGCCAATTTCTGTTCCTGGGTAGGCATGAGACATTAATAAAGGATCATAGCTACATTAAGTTATCTTAAATAAACACATACCTTGAATATGTTGATTTAAAACTCAGTGCAGGTTCATGCATGGACTAAGTAACTAACTCCTTTGTAATCACTTTCATACAAACACTTTGTCCTTTTCCTGAGACTTCTCTATCTATTACTGTGCTTTGTGCTGACTGGAACTTGTTAAGAAAAGGCCTTTTGCTTTCTGAGAAATCTTTCAACTTAATTCCCAAGGACATTATGGAAGAACAATTTCAGTAAATTTTTACTTGTTAATGAAGTAGTTTTAGTTATGAGGGAAGTTGCCATATTTACATTTCAAGAGACTGAAAAATAACACAGGCTCGTTGTCTAACAAGATGATTTTCTTTTTCCTCCTTAAAAAAGCTGTAGTAAAATGAAACAGGGAAACATGAGAAAAAATTGAAAACTTCGAATATTAGAAAGTCCCAGTTCTCAAGTGTACCCGATTTTCAAAATCCTTTACTGTTAGCTTCTTCATGTTTGACAATTATGGGACAGGAACTTTCATTACCATAGCTTCTAAGTTTTATAGTTGCTAAGTTTCAAGCACTGAACCCAAAATTGCCATAAAAACAAGTTCAGCCTTATTTTATTACTGGGTAAACTTGGCTAATTTATGCACATAGGGGAGCCTGGAATCCTGAATTTCTAGTTCAGGTTCTTGTTCACAAGCTCATGATACCTGTGAGGTTCCCACTTCCAAAGCTGCAGTAAACAGCACCCCCACTTAGTCTGTGTAACTACCTAAGGAAGAATGTTTTATGTAAGGACAGTCATGCAGACCTGTCCATTCTGGAATAAATAATACTCCAATGCAATGATTTCAGTCACACATCAGAGCAGTTAGAATAAAATCGCTTTGCTGCTGGGACTGCTGGTCACAGGAAAGAATTAATCCCACATGAGTTAATTATCTCTGGTAAAACCCATTCGAAGAACACTTACATCTTTCTACAAGCACCAGAAAGATTCCAGAAACAAGCCCCGACCCTTTGAGGACCTCATATACAAACACAATATTGAGCAGCCTACATTGTATAGCCAAACACCTGCGTAGCTTTGCACCGTCCTCCTGTTCTAGGGCGTTATGGGAACTAGAAGCGATATTCCAACACCACCTCAGCTTGAGGTGGTGTTTAGAAGCAGATTTGCTACACACACCATGTGTTCTTCTAGCCCAGCCTCTGAACCCAAGTTAACTTTTGACAGTCCCACAACCAGCCAAGAACCTGCCAACCGCTGCTGAAGGGGAAACACAAGGTCCCACACAAAAGCTCAGGCTGCACACTGCTGCCCTCAAGGAGCACAGCAAAAAAATCACACATCAGTCCTTCCTGGCACCTTTCACAGCACCTCAGCCTTTTGGGAAACGCTGCCTCAGCACTGACAGCAACTTCAGTCACAGTTTTGCCTCACGAATGGAGTGGCTGCAGGACACTCAGCCTCCTCCAGAACCAACCCCTCGTGGAAGAGGGCATCGCTTCGATAGCGCGCTGGGGACCCCACTAACAGAGGACAAGCCAAGCTGGGCTGTAAGACAGCATCAGCCACAGCAGCACCGGCCACAGCGCCGCCCACTGCGGGCAGCACCATAAAATGGCGGGCGGGGCACAGCTTCAACCACGTGACGAGCGCCCGCCTCGCTCCGCTCCGTTCCCCTGGGCCTCCCGGGCTCCCGTAGGAACCCGCCTCTCCCCGGCAGCAACGAGCGAACACAGCACGCATGCAAGCCCCGGCCCGCCCCGCGGAAGCTGCGCAGGTAAGCACCGCGGGGGGCGGAGCTTGCGCCGCGCCCCGCCCACCCGGCCGTTGCTCGGCTTCGAGGTGTCGCCGCGGCCGGTCCCGGCTCCTTCGCCCCAGGGCGGGCGGCCCTTGGCGAGCCCCGGCCGCCGGGAGCCGCTGCGTGAAAGCCCGAGCTCCCCTCAGAAGCTGCCCGGGCTCTGAGGCCCGGCGGGGCGCAGGTGGGTGCCCGAGGGCCCGGGCGGTGTGCTTGGGAGCACCCCTCGCCCTTTCTTTTCCTCCTTCCCTTTCTCCCTCTCCGCGGTGCCCACTCGGCCCGGCAGCTTCCCGAGTGCCCGCTCCGGAGCTGGGGCTGGTTGCATCAGCTGCGCTGCCGCCGTGGTTTGGAGGCGCCCAGAAAGGGCGGCGCCTCCGTGGCTGTGCTTGAAATCCCCCGGTGACACGGTGACTTGTGCTCTTGCGGCAGGGGATAGACTGGATGTGCGCACCGGGAGGCCTACGGACACCACCGGACCCCGGGCTGGGGCTGGCGGTGTTTGGGGTTTCGTCCTTCTGTTGACATGCTGGTTCGTGGTTTTGTACATGATGCTGCCTCAGTCTCTTACCCTCCTTTTGCTATGGAGGGATGCACCATAGTTGTGCCAGGGAGCTTTCCTCCGTGTCTTTTGGAAAAATTAATGCGTACTGCTTTATTAGTAAACCATTCTGAGAATCTGCTGTTCCTGCCATCAAAAAATCTAGCTTTTGATCCTTATTTCTGTAATTGGTTTATGCCATATATAGGGTTAAGTGGCTTTGGAGGATGACACTTTAGTTACAAAAACTCTCTTTTGCATTCAAGATGGCCCTTGGGAAATACCCTAGTTTGTTTATTCAAATTGGTTTTGAGAAAGTCCCTTTAAACTGTTACCGAAAGTGAAATTGTGTCACGAGCACTTGTGGTGCTGGCTGATGAAAATGGAAGTCTCAAATATTTTTGCTAAGGGTTCTCTTGCAATTTAGTGGAACGGGAATTTGTGATAAGTGTTTGTTATATATGAAATGGTAGCTTTTGTGTTTGTGACAGCAAAATTCTTTTTAGACTAGAGGGTTGAAAAGAATAAGTTTAATCGGAGACTCCAGTGTTTTCTGGTTTAATAGCTTAGTTAGAAATTGCAAACTTATAAAATAGTGTTTCTAAAAAGATGAATGAACAGTTTATAAATGCTACTCAGATCTACAATTTGTTGCCATAAGCATAGGTTGCAATTTTAGACTTTATCTGGGTGCCCCAAAGCTGTAGATACCTTTTATGTTTCTTAAGTTAACGTTGATTAGAATTACAGCTATAAAATGATTTTCTGGCATAACCTAAAAGTGGGAGAATGATGGTTACAGGGTGTTCATGAGAATTGCCTAGCTTGTTTTGGAAAAGGGGAAAAGTTGCACTAATAAATTCAATGCAATCTTTTGAAAACTGAGCATGTTTGTTGCTTTCAGGTTTGTAAATACCATGTTTTACCTTGGCCCTAAAATAATAACAACAGCATTATCCCAGCAAGAAAAATAATGCATGGTTGTCACCCAGTTTGTACAGACATCGTGCAAATTACAGTAATCAAACACGAAGGAGTGTCAAACCATCCACATGCTCAGTTAATCCTTCTGACTCCTCTTTAGACAATATTATTGTCTTTGAAGCATTCAGAAATTCTTCATAGCTTGCTAAAGCTGGGGTCAAGGTAAGGTTAACCAGTAAACTTGCCACATGTTGGATGTTTGCCTATGGTTTTTTTGCTCTCAGATAGTATTGGATTGGGTTTTTTCCAAGCAAGGAAAAAAAAACCCTGGAAATTGGATAGAAGTGTTTGCTTCTTCTTTACTGTTCCCGTTTTTCCTGAGAGTTATGAGCTAATAAACAAGAACAAGAAAAGGAAACCACTCTGAAAGAGAAACTGATTAATCAAATTGCAATGCCAACCTTAGTGCATATATGCCAGCACTTTAAATGCTTTTCTGTATAAATTAAAGGATGTCTTCCATAAGATTCCCAATGACCAAGGCACACAATTCTTGCATGCTTTAACATGTACATAGGTTTGTTTGTTTGTTTTTCTTCTGTTGAGATCACTGCACCCACCTTTTCTTGCCGTGTGTGTGCCTTCCCTATTTCGTGGGGTTTTATTTCAGGGACATGTGGTTCGCTCACAGAGGTTACTGCTTTCTTTGGGCTGGATGAGAATAACTTGTGATCCGGGGAGTTGCTCTGTTCAGCTCATTGCCGTCTTCTCCCCTTTAATGGGTACTGGTGCAGATTTACAGTGGACTTCATCTCTGATCTCAGCCTCTGTGCTTTATGTTGCTTGTGCCCTGCATGCCTGTTCTAGCTTTGCAATGGGGAGAGCGCCTCTTGGACTACGAAAAGTGGTACCCTGCTGTTCCATCTTTGTGAAACTAGAAGTTTACAGTATCATTTTATGATACCATTACACATGTTTGCTTGACAAATGGTTGAGATTGGGGAGGGGAGGCATAGATCATTGTCTACTCTTAGCTCTTTGCACTCCAGCTGATCTCACTTTGCTGGAGGGCTGGGACTTTTATGCTATGCCCTTGTCCTGCTGGAGCTTGTGGTTTTGAGATGTTCTCTCCTAAGTTTCTCCCAAAGAGAGCAATAATTCATGTTCAACTGTCCGCTGCTGTAGAAAGGCTGTTGAAGTAGGGAAGTGGGAGAAGCACGAAGACAGGTACAGCCAGGACACATTTTAGGGAGGAGTGGTGGGTGTGGATTGAGCACCCTGTCCAGAACAGGGCATAAAAATTGAATTGTGGATTTTGATAAATCAGCACCTTCAGCAATTCCAGCTCATGTGTGGGGTTAAGAGGTTTAATTCATCTTGAAATGACGGGGGGCTTCTGAATTATCCCTATTCTGATACAAGTTTCATTTCCTTCCCCCCCTTTTTTTGTTTTCCAATTTTTTTATACTAGTTTGTACTCAGGTTCCCCTCCACCAAAATACACAGAATGCATTTTATACTCAAGGGTGTTGTTGCAGAATTCCAAAATATCACTTAGACTTCTTGAAAAAGTACTATATCTTTGTACAGGAAAGCTATATTAAGAGATGGATTATTTTTCTTTCTTTTCCAATTGTGCTTTTGTTTTAAAAGAATGGCACAGAAGAAGTATTTAGTAGCAAAACTGACAAGTTGCCTGAGAGAGGACAAAATTCAGCTATGGAAACCACCATATACAAGTGAAAACAAAGAAGCTGGTAGAGAGATGAAGGTAAATATTCTCTCTGAGTTGATGTCATGTGTCTTCACGTCATACTGCTGGTGCATTTTCCCACTTCTTCTTGCTGTTTTCTTAGGAACTTGTACAAAAATATTCATCCAAGCTGAGTATCAGTGAGAACGATACAGAGAATATGCTTGAAGAAATACGATGTAAAGCAATTGAGCGTGGAACTGGAAATGAACATTTTAGGGTGACTGGAATTGCAAGACTTGATATCTATCTGCCTCGTAGAAAAGTAAGTGACATTGCAGAAAAGTAGCTTTGCATTGGCCTTTTGAGATCTAGATATGTACCTAATGCAAATATTTTCACTTCAACTTTTTCAGGTATTTTTTAATGAGAGATCTGTTAGGTCTGTAAAATATGGGAAGAGGGGGAATTATGTAGGTATGTTTAAGTTTCCCAGCTATGTGGGAATATTGTGGCAAAGGAATATAATACTAGGAAATTAATAATTCTTCCCTTGAGTATTTAATGAGAAATTATCTTTCAATTAAGAAAAGTAAATTAGATTAAGTGTCTCTCCAGTTCAGTTTGATTCCTTCTGAGGCATCTGTTCATATTAGCAGTAAAGAGGAGATGTATTTTTTCTGCAGTAGAATACCTAAAGTTGAATTAGCATATTAATATCACTGTATTACCATAGCTTTTATATAAATGACAGCTTTAATTAAAAAAAAAAAAATCTCTTTAGGTGCAATAAGCAACTTGAACTTGGTGTCATCTTAGGCCGCTGAAAAGAACTTCTTTATCTTTTAGCCATGGCATGTGGCACTACTCTTATAGTGATAGTTATCTTCATGTAACCATTCCAGCCCAGGCAGCTAACTAAACTTGCTTTAAAATAGGCACGTCCAGTGTTTGAACTTGGAAATAAGAAGCAGGATTTGCTATTGTGATGGTACTCATCTGTTCACTTTAGGTCAGGCTTCTAAAAACTTCACGAAGATAGAACTGCCCTCTTAAAGCCAGGCTTCAACCTCTAGTTTCACACACAAAATATGCCAGAGTAAAGATGTGACTCTAATTAAATCAGTGTTAGACTAGTCATCATATCAAATTCTGTAGCTTCATCTACGCTAGTCAGCTAAACACAGGTGGGGACAGGCTGATCGCTCTTTGATGGACATCTGTACTGTCAAGCTGTTAGTCTCAGCTCTGATACTACCTGGTATCCTGCCAAGCAGGGTCCTGGCACAGTGTGAGGGCTGACATGGGATGTGGACTGATCTCAAATGGCACTTTGAATAAAGATGCTCTGCTTCAAGAGTTGAGGGGATTCAGCCGTATGGATATGAAGTGTGCTATACAGGTTGATCACAGGACAGAGCAGGACCTTGGTTAGGTTCTTATTAATACAGGGCCTCTTAACTGGGAACATTTTGCCTTAAAAACAGTCTCAGCCAAGCACAACTATCTCCAATCAATTCCTAGTTTTGATCTTGTGCAGGAGCAGCATCTTCCCCACTGCCAAATGTCTTCACTCTGCTAACAGTGAAAGAGAGCTTCTTTATGTAGGGGTACTTAAAGGTTGTAGTCATCAGCAACAGAAGTCAGTGTTTACTCTGGAAAAGGGCAATGGGTGGGTTTTTTTCTGAAGATGATCCTAGGTGGTAACCAATGCTTCAGAAGGTTTTTTATTTTTTTTTTACTGAGTACTTGCAAAAACATAACACAATCATAATTGTTCTCTCTCCTGTAGTGAAAAATAATTACCAGGGCATGTGATGGGCTAAAGGCTAGAGGGTGTTAAGTGATTGGCATGCAGTTAAAACAAGCAAATAGTTTCATAATTCCTCTTTATAATGCTACTGGGCATAGGGGAATTAATTAATTGAAAATTCCAGTTTATCTAATCTGGGACCATAGACACTATTAGAAATTAATCATAAGTTAGCCAGTTACAGGTGAGTAGCATAATTACAAAGCAGAGTTCAGATTGGAAATGTGTAATTAAATTAGTCAGTTTAAATTGTTTGGTTCTGAATTTAGATTTATCTAGTTCTGAATTTGCTGCTGTTACAATGCTTATTTTTAGCGCTATGTAACAAGTACAAGACTCCCTGCCCAGAAATTAGTAATATGTATGCCCCACCATAACCCTGTTAATGTGTTATCATGTCATGTTAACATGAGTATTATTTGAAAAAGAAATTGTAGTTGTTGTAAAACAATTAACTGGAAACTGTCCAAAGTATCTTGATATCGTGCTTTTTATTTCCCTACTCCTTTCCCCCTACGCGATATAATTACTACAGAGCAGAAAAGTCCCACTGGAAACTAACCTGTTCATCACAGGCAAGGAGCTCAGATCACAGTAAGTGTAATCACTCTTGGTTCTTCTCTAATATGTTGGCATACTGTCGTATAGTACTAAAAAAAGAGACAAAGTATTTGGTTGATTTAAGCTTTTTCTTAGCATGTATGTCTGAACAGCAGTGTCCAGTGTCCCCTAGTTCTTCGCATAAGAAGCTGTGGTTTAACATAGAAAACAGGAAGGTTGCAGCTGTGGGAAAAGATAGTTCTCTAAATCCCCAGCAGGGACCTGAGAAGGCACTAGTGATCAGTGTTCCAAATCCCTAACTGGCAGAACAGTGAGCATTAGCTTCTCTTCCTTTTGTGTTTTTAAACCTAATAAAATCCAGTCCTTTTCTCTCTGTTTAGCTCTTTCCTCTTTCATATCCCAGGTTCCATATACAGTATACAAAGCTTTCTGATGATGTTATTTTACTTCTAGCAGCAGTTTTAAGCCAGTTACGAGCATACTCATTTGTAAGTTTTTTGCTATTCTAATGTAGTAAGAGAATATTCTCTCTAATTCTGAAGAGAAATGTAGTATAGCCTTACAAATTTGTATTCATGGATGAAATTATTTATTTCACAGGATAGCACAGGAACATGCGTTAAAAGAAAATGCTATCAAAATAATCATAAATAAGAAGCAGCTTGACCTGGGTATGTATATCTAGTTGAGTGTATTTTTATGATAATTTTCTAGTTTACTGATTCTCAGAAGAAAAACCTCTTGCAATTCTGTTAATTTCAGAAATTCCCAAGGAATAGCAGTTATATTTGTCAGGTTCTGCTCTACAGGAAATTCAATAATGTATAATGATCAATATTCTTAGATAGAGCAATTATAGGAATCCTGTAATGAATATTGAAAATCCATTTTTCAGGTGTTGAAACATTGAAAATGCGCATTTAAGAGAAACCCTAAAGTTCCTTAGACATGTTTTTTAACAGCACATTCAGAATCTTTTTGTAATGCATTACACGTATTCAGCTCATCAGACGTTGTGGGAAGTGATGACAACAGCTTTCTGTTTATTGATGGCCTAAGCATCTGACATATTTATTTCTCCTAGAATATGTCAGAATTAGAGCCATGGAGTTGACAATAGGAACTTGGATTTAATTCCAAGTTCCTCTCTCCTGTTACTGTCCTGTTGTGGTGTTTGATCCTGGACATGTTCCAGTTTTTCCCTGAAATCAATTAACTGAAACAGAAACAATTGTATTTTTTTAATGTGTTGTGGGGGTGGGGGGGAGGAAGGCAAGCAAAGAAACATTCATTTAAAAATCATTTAAACCAATGAACCAATCATTTAAAAAGCACTTTTAAGGTGCAAGTCTGTTTAGAATTTCTGCATTTCTACTGAATATGTCAGTAATTGGTAGGGGTTTTGAGTTCTTGAGTCTAGTAATTACTGTAGTTCTTCAGTACAGTACAAGCAAAGTAAGAGGCCATTCAGTTTGGTTGATTTGTGGGTGGTGGTGTCCTTCCCCAGAGGCAGTGCAATGGTCTCTCTCCACAGAGCATTTGGATTGTACTCGTCATACTCTATTTTGCAGGCAGAACCCTCGAAGACCAGGGCATAACACACAATGCAAAAGTGATGGTACTTCAGCTGGAACAGAGTGACGAGGAAACTAAAAGAAAAGTTCAGGAAGAAGAACTTCAACACAAGAAAGAAAAAGAAATAAATGAAAAGATGCAAAGAACTAAGAAGGGTTTGGAAATTCTAGCAGAGAGAGGTAAGGGCGCTTGTTGGGTTTTTTTTTTGTGGAGGGGAGAGGGTGTTCATTAATTCTTGAGCATCAGAAGTTACTTTCTCAGTAGACTTTCAACATAGAAGAATGCTTGTGCTGTGGCTGGATTTCGGTTTATACTTTTCTAGGTTTCTACCTACGTGAAAACTAATTTTAAGTTGACTAAAACTTCCTTTCTACTCTAACCCTTCTTACACAACTAGAATGCCAGGAGATACTTTGCACTTCAAGAAGGATATAATATGACTCAACTATTATTTAATTTGCACTTGTCAGTTAAGGAACTGGTCAACTCTTGAGAACAGGCTTTTAATTTATTGTAGACATAAGCACAATGGAACAATGTAAGTCATTAAACACTTTCTTGTGGTCTTCCTTGGGTATGGCTGTGCGTAACCATGGTTTCATTGTGCAGAACAGCTCACTTGTCATTCTCATATGTAATGTGACTGTTATTGTTGTGTTTGTTGATTGCTGGCAACTGTGGATTAAGTTAAAGGGATATAGTCAATTTAACAGTAATAATTTTTCAGAATGAGGTTGTGTTTGTGAATTGCATTGCTAGGTGGTGAGTTTAAATCACTTCTCTATTGTTTCAAAAATCCCCAAACAAGAAACTGACACTGAGTATGTAATGAATTCCTGCCAATTGCAAAAATACCTGAACAAAGCTTCTTTTAATGGTCAGTGACAGCCTGTTTCTTACTACAATATCGGATTTTGAATAAATGAAAGAAGTGATTTCTTTTATTGACTTCAGGGGTGATTTAGGCCCCAGCCCTTGAATTCTACTATAGGGCCTTTTCAAGGTATTTGCCACTAATGGTCAGTTACTGCCGGAGCTCAGAGTGAAGCCCATAATGGGCTCACAGGCTGAAGGTTCTGTGTGAAGTGTAGAAAGAATTTAACAACCTTTTTGTTTCATCTGAAAAAAAATTGAGGGGCAGAAGCTTTTAATCTCAGCAAACACCTGCGTAACTGTCTTTTGCTTACAAGAAAAAGCATCTTTTCATTGTAAATCAGGTGGAAGTGAAAACAAAATTGATAGTTTGGTTATAAGCATTAAAGCTGTGGGAAAATGAAAATACTGAGCTGTTGTTTGCCTCCCCCACTCCCCCAGTTTTATGAACAGTGCTCAGTTGTGGGTTTGTATTTTTTAATACTCTATTTGATAAATCATTTCAAGTGTTCTGTCATGTGAAATGATAGGTGTTTTGTCTTCTGCAAAGAATTCCTTACAACTCATGTAACTTTTAATGTTGTGTCTAAATTTTGGGATGCACAAGGCCTTTTCCTTAGTGACCTTTCTAAAAGTTCCTTATGTTTGTCTGAGCAGGGCTACTGTTGGTAGATATGTCCAAAAAAGCACATGAGTCTTTATATGTAATTCAGGGTTTTTTTGTTGTTGGTTGTTTGCTTTTTTTGTGTAAGAGTGTGCTTACTGACATAATCTTATGACAGCAGAGTTGCTCTGTTAAAGGTGGTACTTAAAATTTAAACCCCTTTTTCTTATCTTTCAGAGGAATACTTAGATCCAGATTCTGTTCCATACCTAGATATAGCTAATCAAACTGGAAGGTCAATCGAGATTCCTCCTCAAGCTAAAAAAGTAGGTAAAAGGATCTTGGCAAACTGCTAAGATGGCTTTTTAAAGCTTGATTTGTGAAGCATTTCAAATATGGGATTGAAATACTGTCAGACTTTTGGGGAAGTAACCTGAGCTCCACTAGGTGCTTGCTTCTAGAAATAACTTTGCAATAAAATTGAAGTAGAACTCTACAGCTGGGAATACTTCAGTCATCTGGAGACAGACCTCTGATTGCTGACCTGATCACAGGATCTTGCACTGACCCCTGTGTGGCCCGTATCTTATTTTTGAATCTTAACATAGGCTTTAATTTTGCTATATCCTAGCACCTATTTTAAATTTGGGATGCCCTAGAACACATGAAATGAACTTGTTTGTTAGGCCTTAGTTTCAGTTGCATACATGGCAAGTCTCTCAAAATAAGATTCTTTTAAAATCGCATTGAGATCTTTTGCACTGTGATCCCTCTTAAACTTAAATTTGTCCACCATTCAAGAAAGTTGCACATTCTCAACTGAAAATACCTTTGGGTGCATTGAATTACAGTAGGCGTGACCTACCTGATGTTCTGCTGAAGCAGAAGAGTAGCGACAGATGCTATCTTTTAAGATTGTGGAATTTTCTAAAGATAAATAAAAATCTTCATAAATACTTGGAATTACATGCAGTAACCAAAAAAAAAGCAATCAACCTTGGGGAAAAATGAGGAGGCCCCATCATGTGCTGACTGCTGCTCTAGCCTCTTCTGAAATATACTGTGTTTTCTGCATCACCTGGAGTTTCTGAATGATTGGAGTAGCAACAGTCCATTCTCACAATGCCTGCTGTTCTGATGAAGTGCTGAAAGTAGTAATTCACTTGAAGAGTTAAAGCACCAAATGTTCAAGCGCACAAGATTTCATCAGTATTGAACATGGGTGAGAGGAAATATTGCAGGTTGTTCCTATCCAGAGGTATTGTTTACATTTCCACTTGTCATGCTGCAGGAACTACAGTGTTTTCCTGCCCCATTCAAAATTGCATTTGAAGTTCTGAGGTTTTGCAGGAGATGAATCATTAGGTTTCACAAGAGAGTTGTAATAAGCAAAGCAAAACAAATTTGATGCTGTTAGGAAGTGTAGCACCTAGAAAAAAGCTTAGCTTTTTATCACTCACCGTTGGAAATCTATCGAGGGTTGAATTCTTAAAACAAATTTGGTGCAAAATTTCACATGTTGGTAACATGAACTGCTTTTAATGAGACAATACCTGATGTTAGTAGGTCAGAGAAAAGTATGAAGCAATGTGAATTAGTGCTGCTCTTACAGAACTGATGCGATGGTATTTTTCTAGGAAGAGCAAGGGCTCTAATGGATTACCTAGATGCTACTTTAGTTATATAATTGAGTTGGGAAAGTGCAAAAACTAAGTCTCAGTCTGTTTTTCTAGGCGCTTGTACTGGCAATGGGTTATCATGAGAAGGGCAGGGCATTAATGAAGAAGAAGGAATATGAAATAGCACTGCCGTATTTGTTGGATGCTGATAAACACTTCTGGTAAGAACTTTTTGAGTCCTTGTGTCTCTTTCCATTGCTGACAGCCAAATCCAGGAAAGCATGAACTCTACCTGTGCTTGTAAATCGGGGCCTGTTTTTCCCCAGGATTGCTTCACACCCTCTCTGCAGATGAGAAGCGGCAAAGTCTCTGACTTGCAGTGACAGGTGCCTTCTTGTAGAACAGCTGAAGCAGATACTGCCACCGGGCAATTTAATCTTTCATGTCAACACAAACAGAAACTGTCAATATTCATGTACGAGGCTATAAATTGGATTAGCTCAAGAGACAGTTACAAATACTTGTTAGGAATTGCTCCTGTGAAGCAATAATTTCGTGTAAAAGGTGGAGCAGATCGCTGAAGTCACTAAACATACCAAGATTTCTGCGAGTAAACTAGTTTCCGGTCAGCAGTCAGAGCCCTATATTGCGCTTTTGAGATCCCCAAAAGTAATACTGGCCCCATCTGTTTCTCATTTGTGTGTATGTGCAAGGAGACTGGCACAAAACCTGGCATGTTCACTTGCACTAAGGAAGATAGTTGCTCTGTCCTCTCAAAGATTACACAGGGTTTAATTCTGTTCTGCTTTTAAAGAGATGCTGTTTTAAATAGTAGTCACAACTCATTTTGTTACTGTAATTCTTTTGAGATGTAGTGTTGTCATTAGCATCCTTCATATTAGTGATTGGGATGGGAGATCAGTGCTTTGCTAAAAGTCCAATGACATCAGTTTGCTACCTCAAATATGAAGCGTGTGCTTTCTCAAACATGTGAGTGTGCGTGTTGTTTCATTAGTGTTGAAAAGTGTGTGTGGAGAAAAAAAAATAAACAACTCTAACCCAGAAAAAAACAAAGTAATTGTTTATTTTCAGTGAGTGTAGCACAGAACTGCTGAATACCGTTGATAACTATGCAGTACTGCAGCTGGATATAGTGTGGTGCTACTTCCGCCTGGAGCAGCTGGACTGCCTGGATGATGCAGAGAAAAAGCTGTCCACAGCACATAGATGCTTCCAGCGGTGCTACGGGGAGAACCATGAAAGACTTATTGATATCAAAGTATGCTGTTTGTTCGGGGTTTTTTGATTACAGTGGCTTTTTGTTTTTTCTGCATGTATTCAGTTATTGTTGAGGTATTACAAGACTGACTTTTAGAAGTTTAAAGTTTTCTCATGTCTTGTTAGCCTGTAATCTAGTTGTGTATTTGTCAGCATAGTGGAAGCACTGGACCTGACAAAACGGTCATGGCAAACACATGTTTACGTAGAATCATAGAATGGTTTGGGTTGGAAGGGGCCTTAAAGATCGTCCAGTTCCAACCCCCTGCACAAACATCTTCCCCTAAAACCATGTTGCTCAAAGCCCCACCCAGCCTAGCTTTGTACACTGCCAGGGATGGGGTAGCCACAGCTTCCTTGGGCACCCTGTTCCAGTGTCTTACTGCCCTCACAGTAAAGAATTTCTCCCTAATATCTGATCTAAATCTACCCTCTTTCAGTTTAAAGCCATTCCCCCTGTCCTATCCCTACATGCCCTTGTCAAAAGATTTCCTGTAGGCCCCTTTAGGCCCTGGAAGCTGCTCTAAAGTCTCCCCGGAGCCTTCTCTTCTCCAGGCTGAACAAGCCCAGCTCTCTCAGCCTGTCTCCATAGGAGAGCTACTGCAGCCCCCAGAGCATCTTTGTGGCCTTCTCCGGCTCACTTCAGCACCTCCACATCCTTCTTCTGCTGGAGGCCTCAGAACTGGACACAGTACTGCAGTGGTGGTGGGGGTCTCACCAGGGCACAGTGTTGGTGGAGAATCCCCTCCCTTGACCTGCTGGTCACGCTGGTCACGCTCCTTTTGATACAGCCTGGGACACAGTTAGCTTTCTGGGCTGCAAGCGCACACTGCCAGGTAAAGCATGTAAACATACACAGACATCATCAGTGGTTTAGACATAGTCACTAATAAGGGACACTTTGTCTGCAGCGAAAGTATCACGTCTTCTTTAAATGTGTAAAGTGTTCTACTGATAATGAACTGATATTCTATCATATGCTTCTACCCATGTGCCTCTCCTTTTGTTTAAACAATTCTTTAGGGAAGCTATGGTCGTGAGAAGGTTTTATTTCTACGGCTTTACCTCCTTCAAGGGATAGGACACTATCACAGTGGCAGAGAAAAAGAGGCTGCCGAGTATATTCAGAAGGTAAGAGACCATTAGGTAAAACTTTTGAGTCCTTCACACTAGCTCCCGTGTTTGGGCTTTGCCTTGCACCTCTGCTTACTCAAAAAAAATGGGGAGACTTCTTCTGTTTGTACATTAGCAACAGTGTAAGTAGTATAATTCTGTTCTTTCTATATACAGGCATCTTGTTTATATGAAGAGCTATCTGTAGATCCTGATAAAGTTGATTGCCTGTCACTCCTGGGATTCTCCGAACAGGAAGCTCGCCTTGCCCTGCGAGCATGCCATGGGAATGTGGAGCATGCTGCCAATCTTATCACCAACAGGAGAGAGGTATGGTGCAGTAAAAGTAGTAAATCAAGGATCATGTTAGTTTAGGTGTCCATAAGATCATGTTTTGCATGCATGGCTAGTGCAACATGGTGCTAAATTACAGACTTTGATTATCTTGCTTTGCTGCTATTAGTGAAACTGACAGCTAGACATCTGTTGCCACAAGTTTGAAACCAAAACTTGATACAACAAGGGAAGCTCTGTCCCAAAACAGATGGCATGAGGGAGCCAAAGACCAGTGGTTGTACCAGCAAGGCTCATAGGAAGTCTTTGCACCAGTGTTTGCTACTCAGGAGTGCTCCGTGTGAGAATAAAAACACCATGATCAAGCTGTCATTCTTGGCTTGGCTGGTCTGAAAGGCAAGAGGCTGTACAATGAAGTGCTTTGAGCATAACCATTAAGTGATGAAGTATTATGGCTTTGGACTCAGAGATCCAGGAGGGGAGAAGGATTTTTTTGTGCTCAGGTGAAGTGAAGACAGTGTTGTCCACATCTGAAGTGCCTCAAGTTAGGTTAGGTAAGCTGAGGTGGCAGTTCTAGACTTCAGACAGTGAAATGCATATGGAAAAGTGGCCGAGAGAAGGGCTGAGCAGAACTCCTCGGCTACATCCCCAGTTCTGACTGCGTGTCCTGTCCTTGGCAAGTCTTGTCTACAGCCCCATCTGCCAAATGGGTTTATCACATACCACACAGGGCCTATAATAACTGTGACAGCATAAGATCTGGTCTGCAGAGTGGAAGTACAGCTCATGGAAATGCACTTCTATTTAGTAACAGCTGCCTGGCAGCACAGTCTGTATTTAAAAAAAAAAATAAAAATCCCTTTTCCTCACGAAATGCAAACTTGAAGTAAAGCCAAGAAACCCTACATGCACAGGGGAAGGCTGAAGCATTCCCATGCATGGTGAGCTCTGTAATGTCTGTGTTACTGCAGGAAAAGGCACAGATAAGGAGGGAGGAGAGAGCCAAAAGAAGGAAGCGACTGGAAGACATCAATACTTTGAAAAGTATGGGCTATTCAGAGAGAGCTGCTCAAATAGCTCTTCATAATACACAAGGAAACCTGGACCAAGCCTTTAAGGTAAGTGATTTTCAGGAGTAGTACTTTTGTACAAAAAAACTCCAAGGAACACAAAACCCAAAGCCCTTGTTCGCTTGCTTTATTTACTGTTTAGCACATTGCTATTTTCTATAGTCTGTATTTGTTAGTTCGTAGCTACCTTTTCGGAACTGTAATGACTGAACTTCCACTTCCTGGCCTGATGAATCACTTAAGTTGGCTGAAGTTTGTGTCTATCAACTATTACATATATCTATCCATGCTGGGGACTACTGTATCTCTGTTGCTGTATTCTAATCCCTTTCCGTTTTATTGTAGTTTATTCTTGACAATCCCGAGTTATTGTTGGAAGATGATGATGATGATCCTGTGGCCATGGACCAGTTTCAGGTTTCCCAGGAAAGTATTGATCAAGTAAGTTAGACTGCTTGCTTTCTTAGGAGTTGGTTGTCTTGTTTCTGAATTACACCTTCAAAATCACCAGATCTTCTGTAAGCAAAGCTGTACAAATATTCTTTGACCCGTGCCACTCAGGCTGTCACACTGCCACTGTCTGGCATCCACTCTTCATGGGGAAGTCACACTCGGGCTAAAATGTCATCCATGTGGGCTTCCTGCCCCTTGAATCAACCTGCCACAGAGATCCAGAGGGAATTATGTGCACTCTAATGCTCCATCCCCCAAAAGAAGTCTCTAAACATTGCAGTGCACAAAGGGAAGGAGTTGAAATGTGCATCATAGGTTGTCTGAAAAGCTCTTCTGTAGTTAGTGTGGCTGTGTAATTAATGTCAGATAGGCAAGAAAACTCTATTGCCTAGAAAAAGTAAATACCACGTATGCCATCCTGATATGCTGGAGTGCTCTGAAGTCTTTTGAAAATCAGAAAAAGAATTGGTCTGATATTAAGCAACAGGCTCTTGATTCTGCTCAACAGTCCCATTCTTTAGTAGGTCACTGCCCTGTCGTTAACTGTTCCGGTAAACCAGAGTCAGTGTCCTGGAATTCCTGGCATGCAGTGCTCTCCTCTGTGCAAGAGGAATGACTGTCAGATGCAGAGTCAGATTCCTGTCAGATTGGTGCTGGATGAGCTTGGATTTCTCCAGATTTCATGTTTTAATTTCTTTCCCCCTCTCCTGCAGCTGATGTACATGGGTTTCAGCCGTGAGTCGGCAGAGCAAGCTTTAAAGGTCTTCAAAGGCAATGTCCACTTAGCTTCCCAAACCCTTGCTCATTATGGGGGAGTTCTTCCTGCTTCACTGCAGCTTTCTCCAGAAGGGTCCAGTCCATCGGAAGAATCAACTTCTTCAAAAGACTCGTCTACAGAGTCTGCAGGTAGGAATGTTGCATACAGCAGGCAGAGAAGGGGAAAGGCTGTTCTTCTGGCTCTTGAGCAAAACAATTAAGGGATTTCTGCTTAAATACTGGTAGAGGGCCCAGACTACTTTTGGCAGTAACATAGTTACAGGCAAGGCTTCCATTACCCCAGATAAGCTACAGCCCCTGCAGTCAGTGACAGCCGGATACGGGACCATAAGGGATATCTCTTGGCTGTAGGCAGCCTGTAAGATGGATGCAGCCCAGGAGAATGACTGCTGAGTGAGCTTTGGCTTCAGCACATGAGGCTGGAGGCCTCTGCTGTCTGCATCCTCACTTCCCCGGGGAGGAACATGTGGCCTCTCCAGCCCACAGGCGATTCCAGCTTCTCATAGCCATTTACTCACACCAGCTCTTCAGAGAGCAAGTACTAAGTTGCTGGAGCATGTTCCCTGGACCTGCCACTGATAATGGTGATACTTTGGCTTGCTAATATCTGGGTTCTGACTGCTAGGAAGCCTATTGCAAATCTGTGCTATACAGTCTGCTGATTTGACCGAGTACTCCCTCCTCATGTCCCTGATGTGATAGAACCATAACTGATACTTGCCACTTGGCAAAGAAGCTCATGCCTACTTTTTGTTATTTGTCAGAGCTGTAGTGATCCCTGTTGTACAACTAAAGGCTCTCCTAAAGACAGCTTTAAATAATAGGGGAAAAAACTGGCCATCCTGCAATATCCTTTGCAGAGCACTTTTAAATAAGAGGTAGTTTTACAGTAGGACTCAGAGACCAGTCATGCTGCGGGAAGCGGGAAGTACGAGCTTCTTTCAGAGGTGAATTCACTGCTGCTGCTTCTTATTGGAAGGTTCTTCTGGTTCGCCAACAGATGAAGATATGGAGAATGATGCAGTCAATGAAATCCTAGAGGATATTCCTGAACATGAAGAGGATTATCTGGATTTAACACTGGAGGAAGAGAAACAGATCATCCATGAATACTTATCCTATATACAAGTACCACAGCAATAAATCCCTTTATATTTACTTCAGTTATATGTATTTACCTTGACAAATTGAGTTTGGATTATAAATGCACCTTCAGCTTATCTCTTACTAAATGCCTTGAATTCAGTTAAACTACAGGAGGAACACAAAATTCTTGCTTAATTTATAAATCCACTTAAAGCCTACATTTGTGATACATTGTAATTTATTGTCATAGCAGAAAAATAGAAACATTTATTTTCAGAAGAAAATTTAATAGAACTAAACTATATTTTTATCGTGAAATAAGTTAATTCACTTAGTATTCAAGTAAAGAAGCATTTCTATACCACTTTAAAATACCAGCTTTAAAAAACCAGAAGTGAGTTTGTAAACCAGAAATCCAGCTCGTGAGGTTACAGAGGTATCAACTTTCCAACTGTTCTTCTTTTCTTCTGAAAGATTTCTGAGAGACATTTATGTATCTATCTGTTGTGCATGGATTTATACTGTGTCTGCTTGTCACTTCCTGCAGGTGTTACACAGGCAATAAAGGTAACTCTGTGCTGCTGCTTTTGGTAAGGGTCTTCTATGCTTTGGTTTTAAAAACTAGTAGGACCTACTGGGCAGGGTGCTGCCCCATCAGCCCTGAGCCCTGTGCAGTGGCATTTCCTTATCTAACTAAACCAGCTGTTCCTAACTAACCAGCTGTTGAACAAAGCTTGGGTCAGGCGCTGTCTCAGTAGTTGTATCCAGCTTCAGCACGCTGAAGAAATAGTTGGGGTTTTGCATGTGTGTGTGTTAGAACACCCTGTTTTCTGCTGTGTAAGCTTGGCCACTGGGAACAGAAGTTCCTCTGCTTGCCCGCTCTGCTGAAGTGTGGTTTATTTGCTTTCCATAGCTTCGTTCTCGCGGTAGAGGGAGCTCAGGCCCCGTCTGCTCCAGCAGCTGGGAACCGGCGTTGATCCTGCTTAAAGCGGGGCCAAAAGGCAGCTCCTGGGACAGGAACCTTCATCTGGTGACAGCTGACTCTTACCCAGCATTTATCAGTGGGGAAGTGAGGGCTTGGGCTAGTGGCAGGGCAGACTAATGCTGGAGGAAGCAGAGCTAGGGGCTGCAAAGTGACTGCTCGCTTCCAGTGGATGGACTTCAGTAGTGGCTATCATTTCTGGCTACCTTGGCCAAGGACAGCAACAAGCAGGGAGTGATTACACTGCAATTAAGGAGTTATTTTGTACTTCTGTATGATGGTGCTATAAAAATTGAGTAGCTTTGTATCTCCTCACAGAAGTTTGAAGCATTCCTAAAGACAGTAATACAAGCTTCTGAGAAAAAACCAGCCGCTGCAACCATTACATCCCACTCCTCTACAGGTGAGCCCTAAGGAAGAACTGGACAAAATGCAGAGCAAAACCAGCATCTACAAAAGAATTTAAAATTGAAGACATACAATGTGACGGATGTAGTGTTAGCAAGAAGCAGGTGGGAAAGCACAAATTTATTCCTTCCTTTAGCTGGGGGGGATCCCAAGCCTATTGGCATTACCTTGGCTAGCCCTGAGGCCTCATGCACCGGCAGTAGTGTTGGGGTGTACAGGTGCCATTTGTCCTCTTTGAAGTGGCTTGCAGAGCAGACTGGCAGTGACAACTTCAGAAGTGAAGGTTTGTCCTTGGGGAATTTAAAATGAGCATTGTAACATGAAGTGTTTGTCAGAGAAGCCATTCCTCCTCATGGAATTCTTAGAGATCTATGTCTATGAAATCCATTTCCTAATTCAATGGGCAGCTGGTGTAGGGCCAGATAAGTTCTTGTGTCTAATATCCTGCATCCAAAGATCTAAACAAAAAGATGATCTGTGCATCAGGTTATATAAAGGCCTCCTACTTGGCATTGACCTCATAAGCAACATACAGACAAAATGAGCTGTGTGGCAAGCCATCACCCCAACAACCAAGAGCCACCATTACACAAAGATGTCTTGCAGGGCCAGTACCAAGCTACAATGACCAGACCAAGACTTTTACAGTGGAATTACAGCTTCACTATGCAGATGACCCCCCAAATTAGTGTCCCTAGGTATGCACTTAACACAATTAAACTACTGTTTCCTACTAAACACGGAAACCTGCCAGGTAAGAGCAAACAAAGCTGCTTGTCAGGAGTGATGAACAAGCAATGACAGGCCCACCAGTGAGGAATAGGTAAGAAATATTTCCAAAAGTGTATGTATTGCCATATTCCATCCATTCTGAGCTGCAGCCAGCCAAATCCCCTCTAAATGAAAATAAAACCTAGACAATGAGTTGTCTGTAGATGCCACATGTTTATTAGTCCATTCTAAAAAAGGATTACAGCATCTTTATCTTGCTGTAGTACAGAATAAATAAAGCCATAAAAATAAAAACATGTGGTTAGATACTTCTGTACTGGTTCTACAAAGAGTTATATCTGCAAATAGAAAAATAAAAGAACCCTTGTTTATTCATGGCTCAGTGGTTATCAGAGAAGGATGAACCTGGAAAGAGACTGGGAGAGCTTCTCTTGAGCTTGACTACTTATTTGACACCTAGAAAACCAGGGCTAGACATGACCTTGTAATAAGGAAAGGTAACAAATCTAGAGTGCCCAATAAGTCCTCCTGGTTTGCTCTCCTCTCCTCTGAAAAACACATTTCCCAGTGGATATAAGGAAATCCTTTCCCTCGTGAGGCCAACCAAACAGTGGCCATGCAGACCTGGTAACCTAGTGAACAGCTGAAGTGAGAGATCATCAAAGGTAAAAAAAGAACCTGCCAGGTTTTGGGGAGGAGGACAACTGCTGCGTCTTGGCAAAGAGCTGACCTTGGCACCAAAGGCCTGAGACCGAGCTTGTTTTCTAGCTTCTCTTTTGTTAATTTAATGTCTGTCCTACTACTCCCAACTTCCCAGAGAGGTGGTGTCTGCTTTAAACTGCTGCTGAGCCATTCCATTCTGCATCAAATGGTCATATCAGCAAAAAACTGACCCGAAGGTCAATTGTGAAAATTGGATTTGTAGTCGTACTGCAGCGCACCTTTCATTCCCAGTCGGCTGAACAGAGGGCAGGCAAGGGGGCACAGGAACAGGAGACAACATTTCTTACTAAATGCTAGACAGGTAGAAGTGTGCAACATCTCTGTGCCAGAGGGAACTGAAAACAAGCAGTTGTGAGTAAAGTTCTTAATTACACACACACACAAGATACCTGACCTGAACCACACTGCAGTCTCTCCTGTCCCCAGTGCTGCTCAGATGTGAGTCATCGGCAGTGACAGAATCTGACTTGAGCCCATCTGCCACTCTCAGAGAATCCCGGCTCCTAAAATAGAGGTTTCCCAAAAGCTCTTTCCCATCTCTTTCCAAGTTCTGGTTTACATGGACACAGTGGTGCATAAAACAAAAGGTTCAGCTTTGGTCACTGCTGGGAAGCCTGCTGTGGGGTCACATCAGTTCAACGGCCTCATGTTCCCCATTTTCTTGCTGTACCATGCAGCCAACTTTGTTATTGAAGAGGCGAGACAGACTTCCCTTCTGAGAGCCCTGGCCCTGGGTAGACCTCTCCTTCTTCAAACGTCGCTTGTTTCTCTTGCATATTCCCCGGATGTCCCAAATCCTTAGCGTGCCGTCATGGGAAGCTGTGTAGAGCAACTCGTTGTGGATCTGGAACAATGGGGTCAACACTTAATACCAAACCATACAGCTCAGAATCAGCACAATCCAACTGTCAAAACTCAGAGCAAACACAGCTTCATCCCAACACTTGCAGCCTGATGGCTCATTGCAAGAGCCGGTATAAATTATCACGAAAGCTGCTGAAGTGGGATGAGCTATTACCAAGTGAGGACTCATTTCTCAGCCATTTCACAGAGCCATAAAATTTAAACAGCAAGAGTTATTTATAACCTAAACCCACTAGAAAAGCAATGGGGAACTAAACTCAGTGTCAGAGTAGGCTGTAGCTGGGAATTTCTATGCTGGTTTCAGACTGCTGGTTTTGAAGACAAAGCTTAAGGAGGCACCAAAATCGGCAGCAGTGAGCAGTGGGGGGGTTCAGGAAAGCTTTCCTTCCCCCTTGCCTTCTTCCTTTGCAGTAAGTCATGGGCACATTTCCTCCTTCAGCATTTGTTGTTCTTCCAAACCTGCAGTAATCTGACTTGAGTCCCTCCTGTAGTTTCATTTCCTTAATGAAACACTTAATGCTGTTGGTAACGTTTCCAGTTGCCTTCACTGTGCTCTAGAAGCAGTGTTGGTCTCCATCATCTTCCCCTTCCTGCGCTGGCCTGTCCACCGCGGGCGCCTGCAGTCTCCAGCAGTGGGCAGCAAGAGCCAGTATCCCACCAGCCGGCTGGCTTTCGGCAGCCGGAAGCAGCCCAGCCTCCTCATCCCTCAGCCACCCCTCACTAATGTACTAAGGCTCACATTCAGGTCGCCACTTCTCAGAGGCTGAGCAATACCGTGCCCAGGGTGTTAGAAGGATAATGCTATTTATTATTCTGCTTGGATAAGGCAGAAACTTCTTTTCCCCCTAAAGCACTGCAAACACTTATCAGTGTCTTGTAACGGGAGGGGTCTCGTGAGGCCGGAGTCCATTCTCTGCCCCTACACAAGATCAGTTACGTCTGTCTCATTTCTTACATTTGCTTGTCTAACCTGACCTGGAAAACCTCAATCACAGACATAGGGCTGTCTCTGGAGGCTCAGTGTGTGGTTTCATTTATCCTTATTATTATCAAGTTTTTCTAAAACTGCATGAGGAATATTCAAGTCTGCTACATTTCATCTTACCCTAGAATAACATCCAATCCCCAACACGCAGAACAGCTGGCCACACCAATTCCCGCAAAACAACCAAGGCAGCAATCGGAAGTGTGAAATCCCAGCAAAGAAACCCCTTCCCAACCTGGATGCAGTTAATGATGAACTTGTGTCCTCGGAAGATCTTCTGCAGGACACCACTCTTGGAATTGAAAGCTCTTGCACAGGCATCGCCGCTTCCCGTGAACACTGCAACGCAACCACACAACACAGCACATGGCCAGACGTGAGCAGCCACATATGGTCAGTTCATGCAAGTTCAACAACATACCTAAAACTAGTTCACAAAGGAAGCCAACATAGCGTTCTTAGGCTTGATTCTCTTCTCATTACAGCAAGTTCAGCTCATTTTCATTTTGCTGAGCCCAGCATGCTTGTTTTCATTGTATTTTTCAAAACACTCAACTGCCTTATGCCTGAAGTTCCTACACATTTCGGTTTCTGCATTTCTCTTCCACTTATATCTCCCTACCTAAACATGCTTCAATAATTCTAAGCAGGCAATTTAACTCCAGCCTAGTTTTAAGGATTTCCACGAAGCCTTCTGTTTGTTTTACCATAGTTATTTCCAGGTTTCTATCCAGTACTACAGTACCTTCATTACTTCTACCGCAGCAGAAGCATCTGTACAGCAAAGCTGCAAACCACAGGAACAGCATCTCCCCCTCTCACACTAACAATACGAATTTGGCTTAAGCTTCATTAAAACATACTGTGTTTCTTCCCCCTTTCAAACAAAAGCTTACTACTAGTAGGCAGGGCCATTTCTGTTGAAACACCACAGTTAAATCTGTCCTCAGAGGTGAGTGGCATGTGTAGGCAGCTTTACAAAGAAGCTTTATAAATTCTTTGAGCGTGGTAGATTTTTTCCACTAAATCCTGTAGCTTAGGATCTCTGCAAGCAGTAGAGCCTTTAAGTGATTCAAGGCCCAGGCTATAATCTCTATTTCAGCATGGCACCAAATTATTTAAAGGTTTTGGCTATAACTCTACGTGCTATGTTGTGCATGTGCTACAAGGGGGTGAGGGTTAAGTAGATTAAGCATGACCAGGGATTTGGGCTGTTCATCAGGTTTCCCTACAGAGTCTTAACATGTTCAAAGAACAATTTCTCAATACTTCAGGATCTTCACGAGATCCCCAGAATCTCTGCATCCAGAAACTGTAAGGCAGTGTTAAATATTTAGATTTTAATCTTAGCAATATGTCCAAAAAGGAGCATATTTATGTTTAAGGGTTACAAACTGTCTTCATAAACACTTTCCTTCACTTAACCCAAACTCCTCAAGTTTATCTAGAGATAAATATTTTAGAACTGCAAAAAGCAATGTATTTGCTGCTCCCTGCATTTCATGCCTTTGCAAAAGCATGGAAAGGTTTCTACAAAACTGAAGTGCTTGAAGACAACAGTTTCCTTGTCGTTTGGAGGAAGTGAGGCACTGGAGTCCTAAAGAGAGGTGAAGAAGTTACCACAGCAGTAAATTCAGGACTACAACAAGAGACGAGAGAACAGGCCACCTACTGCCACCAGCTTTCCAACTTCAAATTAAACAGCAGGAGGCTGGGTACTTCCTGCATACACCTTCAAGAAGCATCTGGATGTGGAAAATCAGTATCATTTTATATGGGCCACTATAAATTCAGTTGCCAACACAATCCTGAAAAAGCATCGTGTCCCATTCTGCTTATGAGTAACAACAATGTAAAGCAGGGAACAAGGTACAGGTATTTTTTTTCCCCAGGGAATGGGAATCCCTTATTATGATTACACACATGCAGAGAGTAGGAACCAATTGAGAGCTGTTTCCACTATGCAGCTATCAGTTTACTTTAGCTATTGCTACCAGGATTTTGCTTTTGAAAGACATCCTTTATGTCTCTTGAACTGTCACACTGAACTCTACATTTAGGAAGTCTCTTTGCACCTCTGAGTTTCAAAGGAGAGCTGTTGATCTAACCTAGATTTAGCATTTAAATATATGCTTATATATACACCACCTGTGAAACAAACAAATAACCAAAACATAAAATCAACAACTGATTCTTCTTTTTACTTAAATTTCATGGACCCCTGGGAGGGAGAAAAGGTTTTAAATGTTCCCTTGGAAGTTTTGCAACATGAAAAAATATAAGCCGCATTAAATTTTAAATGACTGTGCACATTCTGTAGGAGAGTATCAACATAATATCATTAAGTAAATCAGATTGAGAATCAGCTTTAATATTCCCCATGCTATTAATTACGCAAGCAGACTGAAGAGAGCCACTAGAACCACATTCTGATGATTTAAAGCTTAGTTCTCAGATCTGTCTGGACTCCCTGTATAAATCCATTCTGGAAACACGCATTTATTTTTAACTCTTATTCTTCTACTCTATTTTCTTGTTTAGACTGTAAGCTCTTTGGGGCAATAAGCTTTTGGGTCCTGATCAGATAGCAAGCAACAGAATTAAGATCTTCTAACAGAAAGTCACCACTTCTCAGCTGAGATTCTTTGCATGGTCTTGCACTGGTGCAAATGCAAGATAAACCCTAACAAACACCATTTAGATTGAAGTATTTTTAAGAGAAAGAATGGACACACGGTGCTGATCTGTCTGTCCCAGGAGAACAGCTAGAAGTTTAAGCTACGCTAGCTCCAACATTTGGTATCCAGTGAACATGTCTTTATAATTCTAATTGAAACAAAACTATTAGATACTATGTTAATAAGGGATCAATGTACCACAATAATACAATCATAGTATATAAATTAATTTTTAAGTGGAGATTTCCTCTTTCGAGAATTAAAATACATTTAAATTCTATTTAGACATTTTTTCCTACCCTTCAAAAGTGGAACAATTCAATTCTCCCTGTTTGACACTTACAGTATTTTTCCATTTAACTTAAAATGAGCTCTTAAATAACCCTGTGAACACTGGTATCACACTATCAGGATGTTCTTCACAGGTCTGAGACTAAATGTAGCAATATTGCCTGCATTTTGAGAAAGAAAAAAAGGAGTGTTATGGAAAATAAGGTATGTGTACGACAGGGACAGGGTGGTAAGACGAGGGGGAAGAGAGAGAACTGCAGAGTTGATGGGGTGGCATCAGATAATGGAACTTTTGTTTAAGCCTAAACTTTCTTTTTGATGGTTTTAGAGAGTCTGGTCAAGTCTATACTGGTTGCATGAGAAGCAGGATCAACACTGAGAAAATGCAGCTCCAGAGGGCTCATTAATGAAGGACCCAGTCTCCATCTCCTACCCAAACATTGAGATTCCTCACTGGGTCAGGCCAACACCAGCTTAGCACAGTTATCTTGCCTTTGGGCACTCCTGATGAATTCAGATTTTTGTTTTGTATCTTTATAATAAAAAAGGGGAATACCACACACACAAAATAATTAGCATTTTGCCTATCAGTGTTCATCCTGGATTAAAATTTCTGGTTCATTTCCTCAGTCCTACCTGCCTGCATCTTTGATCAACAACAACTTCAGGGTGCAGTGTAAACTCAGACCTCCTCCCCTTCCATTTCAGCCTTTTAGCCAGCTGCAAAAGCTGAAATCAGCAGAAATTATAACCTGCAGGTAGGGGAGAGTGGGGTAGTTCTGCAATATAGGTGAGGAGAACTGAAATTAACTGTAAATTAGGATTAACTGTTTCAATGGAGAAAAGTAGTGCTGTAGGTCTAATGCTCAAAGAATGGTCAAAAAACGCTTCCTGATTAAAATCCAAATCTACCTATGGGCTTGGTTACATGTTAACTTTCCAAACATAATTAATTTTCCAAACATAATTCAGTTACTGGTTTATACATGTGGTCGGTCAACCATGCCAAGCATAGGGCTAGACAACTGCCATTGAACTGTAATCTGTCAGTGCAGTTACAATGCTCTTCCAATGTGCATCATCTTGCATTTGTCAGTCATTTAGCACCATCACAGTGATGATCTGCTAAACAAAGATACCACAGCCCAAATAGCAACCATTCATCTGATGTTACACTTTCACTTCAGAGCTGGAGTACGGAAACTGAAATCAGGCATTGCCATCCTGGTTATCCTGAAGAAGTCCTTGTTTGGAAAGCAAACAAAGGCACATCAGGTTTAACACCAGTGGCAGGGCAAGACCAGAATGACACACAGAGAGGTTCAAGACTGATACAAACAGAGGTGCAGTCTTGCAACCCAAACCCGAAAAAGGATAGATGATATGGAGAAGGAAAGCCAGCCAAGGGAGGGATTTAAAGAGGTAGGTTTCATGGTCAGAACATACTCTTATGTCAACAATAGACAGTTATGTGCAGATACCACTATAACAGGAGTACTGGAAGTAGGAGAACAGAGTCTCAAGCATTAGTAAGGCAAGTAATGCTTGGCTACTGCAGAAAGGTGATTTGGGGAACAGGCACGTGAAAGAGGACAGGTAATGGGAAAAGAACTTGTGGGAAAATAGTCTAGGACATGGTCAGAGTCTGAACAGGAAGCGTAACTGTTGGAAAGAAGCAGTGAGCATCTGAGATGTGATTCTTGTTTAGGAGAGTCAATTACATCTTACCTAGAAGGGAGGAGAGGCAGGCATAGGGCTGCACATCCAGCAGCAGCACTTGCTGTGCCCAAGCACGAAGCAGATTGACAGACATCAGACAGACAGACTAGGGAGGTTAAAACATGGCTATATATATATATATGTGGTTATATGGCTATACATATATGTGGTTTATATATATATATATATATCCACAGACAGCTCAGAATTTAGGCCACTTCCCTTGGTAACAGAAATAAAGTAACTGCCTCTTCGTTTGCTAGAAAAGAGAGGTAGAAAATAAAGGGAAGATCTAAGCTTCCTGCATGGAGGAGTGCTGATACTGTTGATACTGAACATAAACCTACTGGAGCTGAAAAAAGCAACAATTTCACAGGCCATCAAAATTACAGCATTCTCTATTATCAACTTCTGATCACAGACAAACATTGAGAAGGGGATTGCTGAACATAGGAAAGGCAACTTACAGATCCCAGCGTGGTATTTCAAAGTGCTAACGCTGTGTTTGTGAGCCTTGTACGTTTGGATTCGCTCCCCAGTGTCTACTAACCAGCATTTCACTGTCCTGTCCGCGCTTCCTGAATACAAGTGCCGATTCACTAGCTGAAGGGAAGAGAAAAAAAACATCAGCAATAGTCTTTCAGGCATGTTCATGAGGGAACTGCACTGAAGTGACTGATTCGAAATCATGGTTTCCAACCCAACAGCCTGTTACAAAGAGCAACAACTGCACCCTGAAACAGAGGGATGGTGAGCAAAAGCAAGCTTGCGTTCTTCAAAATTGCATCTCCCATTGACTTCTGGGCCTTACAAACCACTCCCACATTTCAGAAGATAAAAAATTAGCCCATCTGCTGGTGTAAGCAGGCAGGATTTCAGTGAGCTTAAAAATGCTAACCCTACTTCCATAAGCAGTTACATTAATACAGCCTCAAAAAAAACCCCAGCAGTGTAGGTTCTGCAAAGCATTTTTGACAAGAACTTTTATCAGTTTTTGAGTTTCAATTACAACCAAGATTTTAGAACAATTTTGAATAGAAAAAAAAGAAATAAATTAAAAATTAAATCCTACACGACATAAACCAGGGTTTAACATTATCACTCTGCACCAGGTCAGTATTTGGAAACACTAACTCTTCCCTGAAGCTTTTGGGTATCTGTATTTCCCCAAGTCTTTTCAGACTGTGTTACCGAATGATTAAATAATTAACCATTCTTAGAGAGTTTTTAAACACCTTCAACCAGGTTGTCTTCTGCTGTTTGTTTAGTACAACTCTGCCTATAAATCCCAAGAAAGAACAGTGCCTCATCACACTAAGTCGTCCCGCGCACTGTGTGAACTCACTAGCGGCGGAGGTTGGCTTTTATTCCACACAGACATGACAAAGAATGACATAAGGGAGGACTGCAGTTGAGAAACCGAGATAGAGAGAAAATAACCAACCTGTGCAAGACTATAAAACTAACCAGCACACAGTAACAAACCGCCCAAAGCCTGGCAGCTCAGCAGGGAAACTCTCCACAGTGCAGGGAAAAATCTTGGATTCTATGTCCATCTAATGAAAATGAACTAACGGTTTTACCAGCCATCATCACGTACAGCTCTGACTGCACACTCCTCCAAGCGGAGGACTGGCCCAACACCTGCTCTCCAAAGGCAGTGCAATGAAGGCAGCCAGCCATCGCACACACTCACAGCAATCCACAGGCTGTAGTTCAAGGTGGATTTCATGGAGCTGCAGCAATCTCTGTACCAAAAGGACGGAGAGGCAGGAGGGAGAACCCTGTGTCTGCTCCCCCCCGGCACACAGATCAGAAGGTTTAAATGACCAGCAGAGCACTAATCCCTGATGTTTTTCAGGTATCTCCAAGAGACCAACTGCAGAACAAATGACAAATCAACTTGACATGGGTCATGCCACTGATAAAGCCAGCAGTACTTTGAAATGCCACATCCTATTACTTTTAAGCTGTTTTAACAATGGCATTAATACTACATCTCAATAAGGAAAGAGCAGGAATGACCAGTAGACAGTTGACCTGAGGAAGGTGATGTGACTTTTAATTCTCAGGCTCAACCTGAATGGGTATGAAGAGCATTGTCACACTGCACCTGCTACATGGAAGAGAGTGCTTTGAGTGGAGATCCTGCTGTGTTGTTCTCAGCCAAGTCATTGCATTTCTTTCTCAGACATCTTATTAGCACCATCAACCCACCCCCAAACAAGGTATAAGTATAAAAATGTGTTAAATGACATGGGCTTACTCAGGTAATTTACAGCACCAGGATCTTAAGATCCATGGAATCACCAAATGGTTTGGCTTGGAAGGGACCTTCAGGATCATCCAGTTCCAACCCTCTGCCACAGACAGGGACACCTTCCACTAGATCAAGTTGCTCAAAGCCCCATCCAGCCTGGCCTTGGATGCTTCCAGGATGGGACAGCCACAACTTCTCGAGGCAACCTGTTCCAGTGCCTCTGCACCCTCATAGTAAAGAACAACTTCTTAAATATATAATCTAAATCTACCTTCTTCAGTTTAAAGCCATTTCCCCTTGTCCTATCCCTACATGCCCTTGTAAAAAGTCCCTCTCCAGATTTTCTGTAGGCCCCTTTAGGCGCTGGAAGCTGCTCTAAGGTCTCCTTGGAGCCTTCTCTTCTCCATGCTGAAACCCAGCTCTCTCACCCTGTCTTCATAGGAGAGGTGCTCCAGTCCTCTGAGCATCTTCATGGCCTCCTCTGGACTCACTCCAACAGGTCTACGTCCTTCTTCTGTTGGGACACAGTACTGCAGGTCTCATGAGAGTAGAGGGGAAGAATCCCCTCCCTCAACCTGCTGGTCACACTCCTTTTGATGCGGCTCAGGATATGGTTGGCTTTCCAATGCGCAGTCAGAAACATGGCAAGATGGCTGGAACAGCAAATATCTTACATTCAAAGCCTCTGTGCTACCCAGGTTGCCCCATGATATACTTTTATGCACTTTCCTCCCTCTCACCAGTTTAAGCAGGCAAAGGATTCTCAGCCTTGCATGGAAACAGAATTACTAACAGGTTAAACAATCTACTGGATGCCACAGACTAAGCCTGCAGCACAGCCAACAGCAAAACCCAGTACAAGCTCTGACTGTCACATAGCCTCTCATCACCATGGCATTTTTAAAATCTAGCGCACGAAACAGCTATTAGTGGAGAAAGCCATCAAGAGCTATCAGCTCAGGCTGAAGCTGCAAATCAGATGTGCCTTTAGTGATAAGATGCAGGCATCATCTCACCTAAATCGATGCAGATACAGCTAAGATAGACCCCTTAAAGTCACTGCAGTCTAGAGCACAACTTGTCTCATCCTGAAGCAGATGTCTGAAACAGATCATGCCTTAAAACTTGCTGTTTCCCCCGACAAGGGCAACCTTCTCAGCTGTAGCCATCTATACCAATAAAGGTGAGATGACTCCTCCTTCACTTGACTAAAGATAGTCTAGTTTATAACTCCAGCCTAAGCTACAGCACTTCAGATATCTATCTTTAATCAAAAAAATAACATGCACTGTTTGCCTAGCCAAAGCACCTTACAAGCAAACCCCACCCTCTGTGTAATATAAAGTAAATACCTTCCCTACTTTATAGATGGAGAACCACCATATAGCACAACTGAAGTCCATCCAAAAAAGGACTTGAAATTTCCAGCATCCTAACTTTTGACTGCCCAAATCCTAGAGTGCAGCCCTGATCTGGGAGGCTGATCCAGACTCCAATCATCCCTTTCAACAACAACCGTCCTTTTCAACATTATGTGCTTCAGGGTAGTTATGACAAGCAACAGTGCATCCCTGCATGAATACAACTAGTATCCCTGGAACTGGTCAAGAGAGCGTATGAAAACCAGATGGGATTCTGTCTGAGATGAGCAAGACAGAGGCACTAATCCAATCTCACCCATGTCAAACCAGTACTTTTACTCCAGAGCCTTTGTCCAGAGTTTGCCAAAGGATACAGACATGTTGCCAAACAATACAGACATGGCAGCCTTGGTTCCAACTCACCATGGCTGGATACACTGTGCAAATGCCCTTGTGCTGGCTGGGCACAAGCCACCTTTGCTGTGGGAGCAGTGGAGGTCCCAGGGGCAGCCACCAGCACAGGTCCTTGACTTGTGTAATCATTTTTCTTAAGTCATGGCTATATTGAAAACTATCTAAAAAGCCCACAAAAGAGGGACTGTAGCACAGTTCCCCTGCCCACTTCCAGACGGGTCCCCAAAGCACTGATTTCTAGTTAGGTCACCTGCTGCTGGATCTCCCTATAGGACTCTTGCTAACCTCCTTATACCAGTTTGGCTTCTCCTGTCCAGCAGTGATAGGATTCTCCAGATGGGTTCAAGTCTCCTCAGCCTGAAGAGGACATTTAATCCAGGTCTGCTAGGCCTGTTAGACTACTGGTCAAAATGATATGATATGTTCCTTGGGTTAAACATCCCCACTGACACGTTAGGCTCAGCAGATCTGTCCCCTCTCGGGAGCTGGACAAAGTATACTGATTTCTTCACCAAAATGCACTATCATGCTGCAGCTCCAGTGGGAGCCAAGCCTCCCCACTGCCATGACTGGCACCCATTTTTGCCTATGGACATCCAGGCACATCCATTTTCAGCAAATACTTGTGGGCTAGATCCCCAGGTCCATAACTACTGGGCTTTTCTAGCCCAAAGTCTCTCAACCTTTACCTAATTCTCTAGGTTCCAGTCCTATTCTTACTAAATAATTTTATCATAATTTAGCAGGAAAAATGTAAAATGTCTCTCAATAGATTTTTGCATATACATACACAAGTCTGTCAAGTCTTGGTTTAAAAATGATCAGTACAAACAGCTACATATTCCAATCTGCAATGGCCTGGAGAAGTGATGATATTTTCAAAGCTGTATTTTCCTTGGCTGGCTCTTGGGCATTTTGTTCACTTTGGCTAACTGCCCAACAAAGCTCCTGACAAGGAAAAGCATGGCAAGGCAAGGACACCTGTAGCAGAGCAGACAACACAGAACAGATTTGTAGCTCAGATACTAGCGAGCTGAGTGGACATTTCAAACCCAAGTAGCTTCAAAAGAACTAAAAACCTGATGACAGTCAGATGTTCTCTTCTAAAGCCTCGGCGAGACAGCGAAAAACCACTGCATTGGTATCTGGAATCCTGGACTGTTAATTTTTCTCACTACTCTGAGGGACTTTGCTTTGAACCAGATAAAACATTGAGACATGTGAACGGAGCAAATCTGTCTTAATCCTCAGGCCAAAGTACCAGAGATGTTCTATTCCGTGAAGTTCAGTCAGACTGCTTGTGAGTAGCAAAGTAACAGCAGTAGCAAAATACAGGTTGTAAACACTGAAGTAGTTACAGGTTTCACTATTAAAAATTGCTAGTTTTACGCACCCCTGACCTTGGTTGTAGCCACCAGACACACCACAGTTTGAATAAAACAAAATAAAACAAAAACAACACCTAGGGTTGGTCTCTCAAGACAATCACAATCCTATTGCTCCACAACCTTGGCTGAACTCAGCATATGCAGCAGCTTAAGACCATTGCTACCTGTAGAAGTGCCAAATATATCTGCAAAAGAGCTGTTTAGTGGGTATTTCAACCTTATAGGAATAGACTTTCCTAATTAACCTTAACTATAAGAAACAATTTAACCCTCCAAGGAGAGGCAATTGGCTCTCCAGATTTGGACACCGCCTCTTTCTGAAGGTCACTGCACTCAGACTGGCTCCCAGGAACTTCATGATGAGTTCACATCAGTAACCACGTGTCCCATTACCAGTGTATTCTTCACATGGGGGTCAGTATTCCCACAGCCTGCCAGCTGGGTCCTCTGTTCGCAACCACTTCTAAGTTAAAAATCACCAACTTGGACCAAACTCAAGTTACAACTATGTAAGCCTTCAGTCGAGTTAGACTTTCAGGATCCCATTCAAACCACATTCATTTTAACGAGCTAACGAACTCCCTGTGGGCAAGAAATTGGTTATTTTCCTGAGATTCCATCTAGAATGAGCTCTCTGGCCTGGCTGTTAAGAGAACATTTCTCAGCTTTTTTACTGCAGTGCAAAGTAATGGTCCTAGAAGCATGCTTCTTTTCTACAGGTGGTGTACACATTCGTATTCCTCTAATTCAGCTTCATCCTCTGATGAATTATGCAACAAATACAAACACAAATTGCAAAAAAATAATTTGATTTATTTTAATGCACTTCATTTAATCGGTGTGAAAAAAATTCTGTCCCTGTGATCACAACAGTTAAACATATAAATGGAGTTCATGCAACGGCTTTGTTCAAAGCATTCTTTTCTTCTAGCCAGCTTTAAAAGGCAGCTAAAGGGAATGGTCCAAACAAAGGATCTTTCGCAGGAAAACCAGAAGCAAGTCCTTTGCCCACTCATGTTCATTTAAAACTCCTTTTGCAAGAAAGGAGTTTTCTTGTATGAATGTTTGCTATAGGATCCAAGCTAAATTCCAAGCCGGATCATTTCTCTCTGCCAGCTTTTGGCAGCACAATTTTGATAAATACTCAAGAGGCAGAACAATCCTTGTGAATAGTCTGCAAAGCTACTTTGGAGACATTTAGAAAAACATACACAAGTAAATATTTAAGTCAGGGTTATTCAGCCTATTGCAGGCAGCCACGTTAATGAAAATGCATGTTTGATATTAATTGCAAATATTGGTCTTTAGCCAGGCCTGAAATTTTTAAGTGGAAGAATTAGCATGAGCTGTGTAATTATACTCAGCCCACCCTTACTTTTCCCCATCGCTTCTTCTAAAATCTCATTATTGGCTCTTATGTGAAGAGGGAGCACTCGAAACAGCTGCTGTCCCTTGCCTGCCAAGCTGTCAGTGCACTGCAAGAGATGCGTTCTGGCTGCTCCACCCCTAGTTACCTTGCCTGACAATGACAGTGAAGTAACCGAGGCTGCCTAAGCACCTAGCACACACATGATTCCCACTGCAGACAGAAAGTCTCCTGGCAAAAACCTTTTGTCAGTCTAATCTAGGTAGTGGAAGGAAGAAAAGAGCAGCATTAGAATAAATTGGTACCTGCAGCAGAAACTACTTTGGTAGCAGACCACATGCAGCTGGTAAATCACCTCAACAGATTTGACCCCAGGGACCGCAGGACAAGACATGGGGAATATCAGAACAGCTCACCCTTTTCCCTCCACTGTGCAGGACCACCCAGGACAGGGGAAAAGTGAATGGAAAAAGCTCACCAACACTTTCTGTTCTGCCATGCTAGATAAAGAGTTGCTTTCAGGTTGCTCTTAACTTACGCCAGCTGGCAACATCACCTAAAGCATCTTAAAGCAAGTGAGAAATGCTCAAAATCCAAACACCCCTGTGGCATCACCCCTCTGCTTTTCACACACCAGCACTGCAGGAAGCAAGGTGGGAAACATGGGAGTGCTTTATGGATGTCTACCCAGAAAAGCTCCTTCAAGATGCTCCAGGAATTTCCATTCACTGCTACAGCGACACTATTGGTATTTACTGGAAAGTAATGGGAGATGACTGGAACAGTCCAGACCTAATTTGCAGCAGTTTAGAACATCCCTGGGGCATTCCTGTTAGGAACAGTTCTTTTTAAAGTTGGGAAAAATATGGTCTCAATATCGAAATTTTTCCTGATTTGTGTCCAGGATAAGAGATCACATTGAGCATTTCTCAAACTTTTGGAAAGGTCACCCTCCCTGAGGGATCTTTATTTGAATACAGAAAATGAAAATAAGTCTTTATTTTTTTCCTTTATTCTCTCCACAAAAGCATTACACCACCCAGAGAACAGGTAACTACCATTAATTGCTGGTACCAACTCAGCTCTTCCAGGACAAGGGAGTGAAAATCCCCTTGATGTAATTAGCAGCTCACTTCTGCCCTGCAGAAAATGAACTACTGTCAACAATTAAAACTGTCTGCTGGCTGCGGTGAGCACTCACAACTACCCCCAAGTCCTTCCTGACCCACAGTTTGAAAACTACTATCCCAGCTCACTGTCACAGATTGGACCACTGTCACTACGAAGCCCTAGGCAAAGAAAAAAAGGCTCCAAGAGCTTTTTGAGAAGAAAACAAAAGTAAAACAACCCAAACACCTCTATTTAGGAAGTTTCCCTTCTGTTCTAACATCTTTGTATGGATTCTGGTGATTGCCCCCTTTCTAAAAGAATGAAAATACCACGTGGGCTGTGCTGAGAGGCAGCCAAGTGGAACAGAAGGACTAGTGTTGAACCCAGTAAGGAAGAGGGAGGAATTAGGAAAGATCGACAGCCTAAAGCTATTCAACAGCAGTACAGTGACTGCTTAAGCTGGGGTAAGTTTTAGAGGCCTAGAAACTAAATGCTCTCTGTGGGGGCAGTACGTATCTCAGCTGGACTCTTCTAGCCTCAAACATCAACTGGTGATGAGAGAAGTGAGGGGCTACCCGTTACTCACAGCTAGAAGAAGATTTGGCCAGGACTGTTGCCAACACAGTCCTGGCAGCAGTAGTCTTGTGTACTTTGAATTCTTCAGGTTTTCCAAATAGATGTATTGCTTTTGCTTTTCCTCTCCCCTACAAGAAGTTCTGTTTGTTTAAATCCATTGTTTAACACTGTGCTCACAAGCAGAGAAGCACTGCTCATTCTTGAGCATTCAAAGAGTGTAATTGAATTTCCCAGGCTTCTGAGAGAGGGTCAAGCCAGTTTTGTGTAACAATTTTAGAAAGAACCCAATTAAATTAAAGCAAGCTCTTTTGTTGCCAATCTGTGCCTTGGAGAAGGGTTACAATTAAACAACAAAACATAGCGTGAAACTAAGAACAGCAACAGATTTGATTTACTTGAGCATCCTCAAAATACATTACCACAATATCATAAAAACAAGCTTTAACACTGAGAATTTACCCAAGCAAGACAAACATTACCCCAGGGCAACATGATTTTGTGTGGCTTTTTTTCCTCTTTCTAAAAACAAAGGAAAATAGAATTCCTTCAGTACTATCAGTTTTTTAGATTCTTAGTGTCCGCTGTGTCTTACCTTCTTTAGAAACAAAGGCAACATTTATTAAACAGTTATTAAAAACACACACCGTAGCCTCTGTAAAGGAAAAGCACTTAGGGATGACAAACACAAACAAGGAGAGTAGCGAGAAAAACTATCGGCATTAACTTCAGACAGGCACATACATTTACAAACATTTCAGGTTTGCTGACCTGAAACTAAGTTATAAACCACCATATATCTTCTTCAAATCCACCATTAGCATTTTCTGGTGGATAATGGAGTGTATAGGACAAGTGCTTGTGCAATTGTTCCCCTTTTCCTTCATTTACCTAACTTCCTCCTCTCCTCTGCAACATTAACAAACCTGGCAGCATTCACCAGTAAAATACTGCAAACAGAAAAACAGAGTATAGTTTTTCAGGTCACATTAAATTTTTTCCTCTCTCTCCTCCATCATTTCCTGATTTCTCTTCCCCTTGCTCTACTTCTCTTTTCCATTTTCCTTGCCTGTTTTCTTTCCTTGGCCACCTTTTTCTTCCTTTCTTTTCTTAAATTATGTCTGTGTTTTTTAAAGCAGGATTTCTTTCAGCTTTATGCTTTCCTATTATCTTTCACCCACAAATCTGGGTTGGGCTTTGGTTTGGTTTTGGCTTTGTCTTTTTTTGGTTTGGTTTTGGTTTTGTCTTTTTTTTTAAGTTATCTTATTTACTGATTTTTTTTCCGCCCTCCCCTCTAAGTTACCTAACCCTGTGTTTGTTTACTTGCTCAGGTTATTTTTCTTCAAAGTCTGGTGATCCTGTTACACAATCCTACTCAGATGAACAATCCTCCCAGCAAACCTACTCATGAGTTTCAAGACCTAGGACATTTAAACAGATACTGAGCTACAAGTGAGACCAGGACAGATACTAGAAGCCAAGAGGATATCAGAAAGTGTTTCAGGGAAACAGGATTTGTCTTAAGACCACAGAGCACTATTATTTTGTTACTACATGAATGTTTAAGCTTACGATTTATAACCTGTCTCGGAAGAGCTGCTTTACAAATGAAAAGACAACTAAGACCCACAGGAGTTAGGATATGGATACCCCCCCACCACTTCAAACAGCTCTTGAAGAAGACTCTGTTCTTACCTCTAGGCAAATTACTGATCCTTGATGCTCTTTGAACACCTTCAACTGCTCACCAGTGACAATATTCCAAGTTCGAATGGTATAATCCGTGCTGCCAGAAAACAGCTCCCTGTTTGGTGCGTCAAGTATAAGGCATAAGACAGCCCCAGTGTGTCCCAGCAGAGTCTGGTAACAGCGCCCGCTGGACACCCACCAGACCTTAACAGTGCAGTCTGTGCTACCTGTCACCAGGAGGTCTCTGCTTACTTTCTCCTCCTCCTCCTCTTCCTCCTCCTCTTCTTCAAGAACATCCCTGGAGGAATAGTGGGCTAGAGTCAGGACACAGTTCCGATGGCCCCGGAATTCCTGGATTTGTTTCTCCTTGTCCACACTCCAACAGCGGGCCGTCCTGTCATAGGAGCCACTAAAGAGATAGTCTTTGGCAACCAGGATCCTGAAGAAAAAAAAAAAAGAGAAGTTTGCATGTATGAACATATAATTCTTTTTACATGACCTCTTTTTGTCACAATTTCAATGCCAAGCATCCTGAAGTTAGAAACAGTAGCATGATCACAACATATATAATCCCAATTCAGTGTCACTGTTTCATACACATAATTTATGAACTTTTTTGTTGTAGAAAACTGTAGAAAAGTAGAAACTTCCCTGTTTCTGCTTTTAAAATTAAGATTTAAAATTATTCTGGTACATTGATGCAGACATCTTTACACTATAGCACTGTAGCTTTGGGCATTTGTGCTCTTCCAAAATCTTTTCCGGCAGGACTATTATGTACTTTTTATAAGTTACATATACTAGCTAAGAGTTCGTTGTGTTGGGGTTTTTTTGTTTGGTTGAGTTTTTTTAAATTCATTCTTGATAATTATTTATTAGTATTTCTTTACAAATCATTATTTATAAACTGGCCTATGAAAATAGCTTGGAATTAAAATAAAAACAAAACAAAACATTGCAGGAACCTGAACTGTAACTGACAGTGTGCAAAGAAAATCACCTTTCCATCATCAAACAGAGAGAGTGCAAGAAAAAAAATAAATACACACCTAACTTCACTTAGCCCAAGATCTCAAAAAAGGTAGAGCAAGAGCACTCCACTTGTTACATAACTGAAGAGCAAATCAGATCACAGCTCAAGGATTCAACTTACTGAGCCTCCAAAATAATGAGTTGTAGCTGCACGAACATGCAACAGAAAAATCTCTACAGTTCATATTCCCAAACCAGAGATAGTGAACATCACAACCTGTCATCTTTGTCAACTGAGTTTGGCCCTCTGAAACCTTTCAAACTGACAACAAAGTCATATGAATAGGGAACACATTTCCCATTTGCTGATTCAAGCAAAAAACCAGGCCAGTGCCAAAATACAGAGCCAGCCTTCCTAACTATTTACAGAATCCAGCTACACATCATATGTGTTTTGAGTTTAGTAAGGAACAAAAAACCCCATCCACCCACCAAAAAAGAAATGTAGAAAACCAGAAAAGAACAACCAATCTCTGACTGCTCTATCTGCCATTAATTAAATCCAGTCCAACTATTAAGAGGCACTTCAAATTGACTTGCTAATCAGTCACACACAATCAGTTTAATATTAAACTTCATTTGCACAAACAGGAATAGTAATTCCAGAAAAAGCCCTGACATTATCCCTCTTACTGACACACAAAGGCTTGACATGATGTTTTTAAATCTATTTATCAGAAGCATCTGTTATCAATTGAGTAATTTCTTCTGGAATTTCATTCCTAGCCTGAGATTCAATTCCCCTGCTGTGTGCCTTTCATTTCTCTCCTATCTGCTGTCTATGGATGTGTCAGCACTGTTGCTAGGAAAACTAATCATTACAGCACAGAACACATGTAGCATGAACTCAAAGGTTTACACAACCCATTTTATTAGTGTAGTAATGGAGAATTGCAGTGAAATGACAATATACATGATAACAGATTACAGGAACACAAGGGAAGAACTCCACAGAACCAACCTGTTCACAATTGATGTGTGTCCTCGGTAAATGGCCAGGCACTGACCTGTCATCACATCCCACTTTCGAATGGTATGATCTGCACTACATGTGAAGGCAGCTTCATTTTCTAAGTGGCAAAAGGTGATATAACTTTCATGTCCTAGGAATAACAAAGGAAATAAATTCAATCATGGTGCATGCAAGCAGGACAAACTAGTCAGGCTCTTCACCTTAACTAACAAAAACACAACAAACAAACAGACTGAAACTCCTGTTTTAAATGCACCACCATGTTCTTCACATTTAAGGATTTGTATAAAACACATTTTTAACTAACAGCAGAAAACTCTGCTTCACTGAGGTAAGGATTAAGTGAAAGAGTAAAACAGTACAGTTCCACCAATCAGGTAGACAGAACAGTATTATAAAACCATAATGATCTAAATTGACATCAGTGTAATAAAACTCAGACTACTGAAGTTTGAAACCAGTTAAAAATGGTTTATTTTATTAATAAAGAAATGCTTTTGCTTCCTTTTCCTGAAGTCAGGGGAAAAAAGGCTGCATTCCGACCCAGCCCATTGATTGTCAGGACACAAACAGCCCTAAATTAAAGCAGGAAACCATGAAAAAAGGAAGACATGAGACTCACCAGCAAGTTTAGTTTCATTGTCCAAGCAGAATGAAACACAACCAACCCACCAAAACAAATGTATCTGGTAAAGTCAGCCAATACTTTTCCCATCATGACTAATAACAACATGAATAAACCCCACAATTTTCAAAATATCAGTATACCTTAAGGCAATGACATAAAAAGAAAGAATAAGAGCACAATTTTTTATACAGCAGTCAGAATACATCGGGACTCTACAGTTACAACAAAAATAGACACAACTGCTACTCTAAAAACTTCAGGCTGAAAACCAGAGTAATGCTAGCGAAGAGAAATCAATATTACAACCTTAAGCTTTTGTTGTTGCTTAGCATGATGTGTAATTTTGCTACTTTATCATTAAATGCACAGCATTTAAAGATCACCTTAGGATGCAAGTCCCAGCTTTGTCCAAGATCTCCTGTGTGAAATTGTTGTTACCCATCTAATCACTGGGATAGTATTATCTTGCACTCTTCTGTTTTAGTTAGACTGTAAGCTTTCAAGATCAGAACTGTTTCCTCTTACGCATCTACCACAAGAGAGACCCAGACTTTGGTTGAAGATGGTGGGCCTTACTGTGATTTAAATAACACTATACTTTGAGGACAAAAGCAAAAATATAATGACAAATGTGATTAAAGAGACACAGATGGACAGAAAAAGATATTAGAAAACCAGAATCATGTTGTAGAATAAAGAGGTGGTAAAAAAACTGAGGGAAAGCCGACTGCCCAGTAAAACACTTCGTTTCACTGACCACAAGAAAGCAGATTCTACTACGACTCCAGTAGTTCAAAAGCAAACCAGAATCTACATTACAAACATTCATCTTGTTTCCCTTTAAGCAAATTCACCAGATGACGCAAATTTAAAAGATCACCAAGGCTTTAGGCAACCCTATATTCATCCTCACAATTTTGTGAAAACTTTTTGCAAAGCAGCTTAAGTGAGACAGGTTTCAATCACCAGGATTTTCCTGCCATCATCATATAATCCTGCTCTGAGAAGATCAAAAAAGTATCTTGGTTACTGATGCAAAGCCTGCCAGTCAGATTTTAAGCATCAGTAATACTCAGCCACACAAAGGATGCCAAAACCCTCTGTGGCAGACAAGGTCTGGTGCTGGTCTGGTCAAAAGCAGCCACTACAGAAGTCTCCTGGTTATGCTGTGGTGGAAGCTCGAAACCGTGTTATAGACACACGTTTATCAGTAATTATAGCTTGTACAATACACATTTACACAACAGCTCTGCGTGTGCATAACTATGAAACACATACAATTATCTGATTCAACTGACAGTTCACAAAACCATCCAGCCAACCTTCTTTAGAGTTTACACACCAAACATTAGCAGTACACAGGCCACATTCTGAATATTATCCAATGTATTTCTATTTCTAGTTAAAATTTAATTAGTGGTTCAAAGGGATTTCTAAGCCTAGAGCAAATGCAGTGAGTTTTTCAGGAGCCAGAACCATGGAAGGATGTGGAGAAAAAAAGACAATACTCTATAGTTAAAAACAAGCAAGAAACCAAACAAACAACAACTACAAAATCACAGCAATGTCATTTCTTCTTTGCCAGAAAAAAAGGATTAGAAATTCCAAATTTAAGAGATTTTTTGTGTTAAGAGAAAACAAGATGAGTGAGAATACAAACATTGTTAATTCACATCTGAGTCCTGCATGACTTCTTTCTACAAAGATTTTCTTTTTAAATTAGATGCTAGTCTAAGGATAAGAAGTTGTTCAAAATGCAAAAGCAATTTAAAATTAAAAAACAAAACAAAACAACAGCAATTAACACTTCTGTGTGTCAAATATGGGGAAAAAAGTAGTCTATTTAGTAAAGTTTCTTTTAGACTTCTGGGTCAAAAGGGTCTAAATAAAGATTGTCTGGAAAATGACATGATTAAAAGGAAAAGAAAAAATAGAAGAAAGGGAGTGAGACAATAACAAAAAAACCAGTATTTCATCAGGGTGTAAACCAGAGGGCTTCCAGAAAGAGACATTAAGTTGAACAACTGCTATGTTCCCCACCCTCAGACAAAAGGATCTATGCATTCAGTAGCAGTGGTAACCTGTTTGGGTTGAAACAGCTTCTGCTTTACATTACTGTAACAAATTCTCAAAAAACCCACAAAACAAAACAAGCATGATTTTGGCTGCCAGGCAGGCTGCAGGGACTGAAAGAGACCAGAACATGCTGTGTGGCCTGTGTCATGCTTTAGACTCAAAAGCTAGGTGAACAGAAGCTACTGTACCTTGGAAGTGGCCATGGCACTGGCTGTCGGCTGTGCTCCAGAGCCGCGCAGTGCCGTCCTCACTACCCGTGAGCAGGCGCTGCCCGTCCGGGCTCAGGCTCAGCCAGTTGATGCCTCCTTGGTGATCTGTGCAGACCTTCACGGCTGAGCCACTGTTCCCCATCCTGGTGGTCCCAGCAAAGCAGAGGTTGTGGGTCAGATCATAGGCACTGTGCAAGCCCCAGACCATGCTCTGGGCCTCCAGCTGTCTCCCACCGACCAACTTCAGCCATCACATCAATCCCGAAAACTCAGCAGGGTAGTTCGGAGTCCTGTACAGAGACACAAAGGAGGAAGAGGAGGGCACGTTAAATTATTTCATCTCCCCCGTGGATGCATCACTTTCTCAGTCAGTGTGTGCTGAAGCCATTGAACGCCTCTTTCTCCACAGGAACCGGAGCCCTACCGTGGAAGATGGCCCTGCAACCACGGGCTTACTGGTGCGCCTTCTCCATGGGCACTGAGGTACGCCCGGCCGCCAGGAGAGGACCCAGCCTGGACGGCGGCGGTACCGCTACCTGGTGCCCCGCTGAGGCTACCGGCACTGCTGCTTCTTCAGCAAGTTCAAGGCTAACTCGGGGCACGCTGAAGAGGCGACGCCTCCCAGAGAGGGAAGCCCAGCCCCAGGCGGCCCCCAACGCCCGAAGGGGCCGCCGGCCGCCTCCTCCGGCCGCCCCGGGATCACCTCAGCGGCCCCCCGCCCTCCCCGCCCCGGGCTGCCGCCATCCCTCCCACACGGCCCCCCCGCATCTCCGCCCTATGGCACTTACTCGCGGCCCCGGGGGGAGGCGCGGGGCTCGTCTCCGGCGGAACGATCCCGCACTTACCCTCTGGGGAGGGGGAACCTCTCCCGCCGAGGGGGCCGAAGCCAGCGCCAGGCCAAGCGCGGGATCCCACCGCCGCTGTCGCCCTCCGCCCTGCGGGGAGGCGGGAAGGGCTCCCCTCCGCCGCCGGGCCGAGGCGGGCGCCCTGCCGCCGCCGCCGTGCCCCCCTCAGGCCATCTCGGGGCGGTTCCTCACCCCCAGCGCCGGTCCTCCCTCCATTAGCTCCCCCTCCATGTTAGAGCCGCTTCTAAACGCGGCAGACCCCCTCCCCGGGGCGGGAAGCCGCGGCCTCCCCCCGCCCGCACCGCCGCCTGGGTGCTATCGCTCCCCGTGCCTTGTCCTGCCGGGAGGTGCCCTGCAGCTCTGCCCCTCCGGGACGGCCTCTCTCCACAGCAACCCCCCTTTTCGAGGGAAAGAGGCATCCCCCACCCCTCCCGCCGCCCGCCTCCCCGGGGCTGAAGCCGCCTTTACCTCGTTTCAGTCACCCGGCGGTGCAGGGGGAAGAGCTGAGGGGCGGGAGGGTCTCTCCCGGCTGGGGACCCTTCAACAACCGCACTACAACCGAAACAACCCGACAGCACTTCCACACCCGCAGCGGAGTCCCCGGGCTTCTCCTCGGGGGAGGCACCACTTCCTGCGGCACGTTTCGCCCCGCGGGCTACCCACCGGCCCCGCTGCCTCAGGGCACCCCGGCGGCTCCTCAGCGGGCAGCAGCGTTTCCTCCGCGGCTTCTCAGGCCGGTGCCTCCCGGGACACACATGCTTGTGCTGGGGGCTGGCTTTGAGGGAAGCCATCGCCTTTTGTTCCTTCTCTCGTCCCCCTCCCTGGGTGAACTCCCACCAAACTTCTCCTCAGCAGCTCCCCATCCACGGGAGCCCCAAACCCCCTCTCTCACTCTGCACCTACATGAAGATTTTTGGGCTGTTTCTTGTTAATGTGGCCCTTCTACCCAGGGTTCCCCATGAGCTGGGCTGGTGGCAGCTTTGTGCTGCCCCGAACTGCCTGACCAAGGGCTCCGACATGGCAGGGTGGAGCTGCTGCCTCGGGAGCTGTGCAAACCATGTGTCCCACCGTGGTGTAGTTTAATCTATAAATGATAAATCCACCAGGCAGAGAAAAGTGACATGGGGAGGCTGAGAGCCTCCAGCAAGGCAGCAGCAGGGTCCCATGTGGATCCCTTCGCCCTAAGAAATGGGGAGCTACAGCTGAAAACATGCCATTAGCTGTAGGATAAATCACAAAACCAACTTCTCCCAGCTCCTGCCCCATTTGATCAGAAAAGGCATGGTTTTGTGTCAAATCACCAGCCGCAAAACAAGCCCATCACCTCCATTTCACACCGTCATCTTCAGTGCAGGGGTTCACCAGGCATTCACATTTAACAAGGCATCAGCCCTCCTCCAGCATGATGTGTTTCAGTGTGGGGGCTGTACAGAAATGCATGCGTTAAATGGATACTTCGTGGGATATGTTATTTTGCACAGCAGATTCTGGCAGAGGGGAAACAGGCCTAATATGTCACACCCAATACAAACAGAAGGTGATCCCAATTTGGCTGCCAGTTGTAGCCATGCAGCCATGGAGAAACTTGAAAGACAGAACTGTCAGGCTGTAAATTCATGTTTTGCAATGGTCAGGTCAAGAACCACGGCACATTGTCACCAGACAGCTCTTTTCTGAAGACAAGCAATTCCGCAGAACCCCATCGTGTCTGAGAAATGACCGAGAAGTTTTGGTGTGAGACATGAGCACTGGATTTCTTCCCTCTGAAAATCACATTATCCATGGAAAGATTTTTTTTTGGACATGGAGGCCTGGGAATCGGCTGCTCTCAGGGAGTGTCCCTCACCATCTGCTCGTACATCTGTCAAATCCACTCACAAACCCCTGCCCGGAGTCCTTGTTTGGGAAACTGTAGGATAGATTAGCGCTCCTTTTTATTTTCCTGTGCTGCTATGATGTTAACTCAAGGGAAAATTCAGACGGAAGGGGTATTTTGTTAGGTTTGAGGCAGGTATGCACGTTTTAAATATACGCAGTTTACATCTCCAGAGGAGGCTGAGCTGGAGGGGAAACCCTTGGCCACAGCTCAGCCCTGCATTGGTTGCAGAAGCCCACGGGAGCAGAGGGTGTGCTGCTCCTTCCCTCCCCTTTTAAAGCCCTTTCAAGTTTTCTTATTGTTATTTCAAATTAATATTTCCCTCCTGTGGTGACTGATGAAAGATTTTCATGAATATTTATTTTCTTGATTTTTTTTGAATACTCTTTTTCTAGTGGTTTTATCTGTCTGAATTTTAGATAATTTTTCTTTATTACATTTGTGGGGTTTTTTTGTAGTTGTAGGACAATGAGGAAAGCAAAAGTTATCTGCTCTTTGATTTTGTTCCTTGGGGCCCAAATCCTGCAATGAATCTTTCTTCACACAGACGCGCAAGGGTGCACAAGTACAAAACTCAGGATTGCTGGTGTATATTTCACTTGTCATTCTTCAACAGATTTCTATTAGCTGTGTACAGAAATACAGATACGTACATACAGAGATGCATGAGCTGCTCCTATAACATCATCAAAAATATAAAACCTTCAGAAGGCATCTGGATGTTTATGGCTAGATTCATAGTACATGATTTGCAGGATCCAGTGGCTATTGCTAAGTCTGGAGCCAAGTTTTAACTCTTTTGGCAGTCACCAGGAGTAAAGGAAGGATGTGGAGTTTGGATCAGCTGCACTCTCTTTTGGAAGAGGAGAGGGGTGGCCACTATCCTTCACCATAGACTCTGCCATGGTCCAACATTAGCAGATTCCTAATTCTCTTCCATTAAGTAGAATGAATTGGGACCTTTGTCTTTAAAACATAGCTTCATTCTACCAGAGGTTCAACCTCTCACATCTCTGATCCACACAGTGCAGGGAGACTCCTTAAATCCTCCCCAAGACAATAATGGTTGGATACAAAAGCCTCTCTGAGCAACTTCCTCACAAATTATTTGTGTTTAGGCTCAGCTGACAGACGTTCAGACATGCAACGTAGGCTCCCAGCCCTGCTGGAAATCTTATTTAAGTCAGCATTTACACCAGTAGCTGCACTGATGTAAATGCTGAATAACATTTCCCTTGAAAAGGTTTCAATAATGATGCAAACGATTTCAATAATTTTATTGATGCTGTTTGTGGGGAAGGAACACAGGCAGCTCCTCCGTGTTCACCTCCCCCTTCTTGGGGCCTTGGGTATCTGAGTGGATTGCAATGGTCTTTGATGGACAACAAAAGCTCTTTTGTTCTGTCAAAGAAGCAGAGCCAATAACGTCCCAAAGAAGTCAGCACCAAGAGATCGACCAAAACCAAAAGAATAAAGTGTACAGCAATGCTAATTATCTTTCTTGGAGAATTAAGCCCTTCCATCATCCCAACCATTCCACATTCCTACAGAAGGACCTTTCTGGCTGCCAGTATCTTTTCACTTTCATTCTGTTGCTCTGCTTCAGGCTGTCAACCCCAATCACTGTCAGAATTGCTGATAATTAAGTATTACCTCCTCTTTCTTCACCTCAGAAAATTGCAAAAGCCAACTGAGTCTCTTAAAACTACTGTCAGGGGTCCAAAAGATCGATAGTGGCATATCCTGCACTCAGATGCAGCCTTGTTTTTGAATCAACCACATCATTATAGTCAATGAGAACTTTTAGCCTCAAAAGCACGTTACATGGTGTCTCCAGAGGCAAGGTTCCTCACTGAGCAAACCTAGCCTACGTTAAAGAAAATTTCCCTGGTAAGGTTAAATTTGATTTAAAAATTGATCCAGTTACACTGGTGCAATGTAAATAAAACTTAAGCTTAAATAGATTTAAATACAGCTCCTACTGGTTAGATTAAATTCAAAACATTATCAACATTTAAGTAGCTTCACTTGCATTAAGTTAGCATTGTTGAAGGCAGATTAATTTTACATGGATTTAATTACCAAAACTCAAGCAGATGTAGCCTTACTCTGAAGTGAGGACGGAGGAGCAGAAGTCAGCCCAGCTTTTTGATCAGTGCATGATCAGGCCCTGCTCCACAGGCCCAGCAAGTGCTGATGCTCAAAGGAAGGGGAGAAGCTGCCCTCTCCTTCTCTTCCCTCCATCCTTTGTTAAGTCCAGTAACATCAACATTCAACTGTTCCTGGCAGAGCCGTACTTCAGCTAAAAGATGGGCACAGAGCTTTGTGTTAAAATGCCACAGCATAGCTTTGTAGGATAAAATGTCTTGATTTCCCAGCCCAATGCCACAAGTATGAGGGCAAGTCAATGGTAGGCAGATAACTCACAATTCTGAAAGGAAATATCCTTTAGGCAACGTGTAATCAGCCTGCGAAACTCATTGCCACAGGATACTGTTGTGGCCAAGAGTTTAACAAAGAAATTCCCTAACAATTCATACCAGTGGGACTTCACCAGCCCTCAAAATTTATCATAGACCACCGTGTAGCCATGTGGGGCTTTGCACCCTGTTCACAGCGCAGGGGAAGGCTGTGACAATTAACTTCATCTAGGCTGTGTGTAATACTGCTTGGGACCTCTTTGAAAGCAAGGGTTGATTTGATCCACAAACTAGCTGCAGTCTTCTTGTCAAAACAGTGTCTACACGTGGAACCACATGCTCTTTAAAGCAGTCTTCTTGCTGCCCAGATTAGAAGACTTGTTTGAGTACACCATGATTGCCTTCCAGGCTGCAGACTGAGGCTCGCTTCCCATGTAGATAGCACAGGAGAGACAGTGTGTGGCTGCATTGCTCACTCTGGTGCCCAGCACCATGTCAGTTCGTAGCTGGAGTACAGAACCAGGCTTTACAAAACCCTAATGCATAGAGCACCAGTGTGTGAGGCACCATTGGGAATAGGACTGGAGAGCACATGTGGAGGTACACAGACAACTGTAGTATTGGCAATTATGTTAGGAAACACCAAAAACTGTCTGGAAGGCGTATAGACCCTCCCCATCTGCCTACTCTGGAATTTCATGCATTCTCCCAGGGTCATCCAAAAGCCTTCATAGGCTCTGGGCAGAGTGCCTGTATATGCAGTTTTGCACACCATCTGAAGTTATCCTTTCAGACTTCAGACCCTTGAGCTTCATGACTCAAGTCAATTCTTTCCAACCCCTCTACAACTGACCTCTTTTACAGAGTTCTTCCTTTCCTTGTATAAGCGTGGGTCCTCTGCAGCTTAAAATGTCCTGGAGTGCTCATAAATCTAGCTTGGGTATAAACATTTAGCAAATTCCCCTGCAGGACAAAAGATGATTGGAAACCGTCACTTACCCTAGAACTTGCTCTCAGCATCTACGAAGTTCTTTTAGTTTTTAATCAGATCCGAAGCAGTTTCCAGTACAGTTCCTTTTGAAAATACTTGGTTTTCCAAGTTTCCTATACTGCTCTAACAAGAATACCTGTCTGCAAAACCCATGTATATCTCTGCTGTCCACTGCTGCTTTACTCCTAATTGATGTCAGGAGTCTGAAAGGCTGGCATCTAGAAAATCAAGTGGTATTCAGTGACCTGAGGAATGGTGATGGTAATGGTTGCTGGTTGATACAAATGAGTCTTAGTATCTAACCCTAAAGTCAGTCCCTGGTGGCAATGGGAATTTAGCCATGAACTCAGATGAGGCAAGAAGGGGATTGCATTAACATTTTGCCGAGATGAACCAATGACTTAAAACCACTGCTGTGAAGGCATCTTATCTCTCTTGCTAAGAAAGCAGATGCAGTTTCCTAGAAATTTTTAAGATGCTACGTGCCAGGAAGTGTAAGATCTCACAGCATCTGTTTCAAAGATTACTGTAAACAGGTTTCCTCTTGCGTAGTCTATAGATGCCAAGGCCCTTCTGTCATATCACTGCAGAGGGGGAACTTTACTGCATAATTCAAAATCACAAATATTTACAGAATTACAAAATAATCGTCAAAAGCTCATTTTACCCTGTTCCCTGCTTCAATAGGAGCCCTGCTGTTTCTTCCAGACGGTAAGCTGGCCTCTTGCCCAGACCATATATCTCTTACGACAGGCTCCTTAAGGACCAAATCTAAATGGAAGCCAAAAGAAATATGTCTTACTAAGTGACACAAGGGTAACTTTCTGAGGAGTCTGATTCTGAGCCCATTTTAACTGATTTTGCGTGGATACAATTCTGCTGGCTTTAACTGCATTAATCCAGATTTGTCCTGATGCAAGCAGAGAGCCCCAGTGCCTTTGACACTGGTACAAAAACACATTTCTAAAAATGCTGAAGTTGCAACCAGTGACCTAGGCAGTATTTTAACAATTGCATTCACATCTGGCCTCTGGGTGATTTCTCAGTTGTTTATCTTCCTCATTGGCAGCAGAGCCAAATTGCCATGTTACCTTAGGTAAGGGGGGAACATTCACAATCTCTTCTACTTCATTGCTGCTTTGAGAGTTATAGGAACAAACACACTATCCAAAACAGAATAATCTTCTATAGCTTTGACTGAGCTTTGTACCAGGCTTTCAGAGCAGACCGACCCTGCTCCTGACACAGGTACCACAAGAATTGCACACCTTTTCCAGGAGACCTGAGAAGGGCAGGTAAGGGCTTAGATGGGTGTTGCTGCTGGTGGGAGCAAATAGTAGCATCCCAAGGGATGCCAAAGCTTCTGCCCTCTTCTGTGCCTCTGCCAGAGCTTGTTTAGAGCCAGTGCTGTTCTTCATCATTTTCTATACCAAATAGCCCAGCAATCCTTGGTAAAGAGGACACCAAGATAAACATTCAGCCTACCATGATGATTATGAGCACCTCTCAAGCCTGAGCTGCTCAAATGCAGCATCCCAGGTTGGATTCATAGAGAAAATATTCCCATGATGCACCTGTTCTCTTTTTTGGGTACTTGATGTTATTTATATATAAAAAGGTGTATTTCTCATGCACCTCTCAAGAAATGTGGCTTTGCCTTTTCAAATATTCTCATCCTTATGACTGGATTTTATGTCTACCTGATCTAACATAGGTTTGCTCAGGGAAACTGCACTGTAACAACCTCCACCTCTATTTGCCTGAGTTTGAACTCACCAGTGGACACAATTTGTCGCTTTTACTTTCTGCTGTTGGGCTGAGTAGAACTAGGACATGTTGCAGCAGCAGCAGCAGCATTTGGCCCACAATGTCACTGCCTAGCAAAACCCTACAGCAATCACTGGCACAATGAAAATGTGAAAGACTAGGTGGTGACTGATGTTCTGTAGAGGAGGCACAAAATGGCAGCTGTGGAGTAGCATGAGGGAGCCTGATGCTGTGCACTGACACCAGCATTACAGGTAAAGTAACAGGATGTCAGTCTGCTTTCACTTCCCAAGCATACCCCACAATTTGTTTGGTGAGTAAATCTTTCCTCATTTCCGTTCTCCTTTTTACCTCCCTCACCAAGTTTGCAGTAGTGTTCATCCCATTCTTGTTTTAGGAAGGCACCCCCATTAGAGTCCTTTGCTGTGAAGAGGAGAGAGTGCAATTTAGCTGGTCTGTAACCGTCTGTTTCCATTCATTCCTGAGGTTTTCCAGCTGCCCATGAAAACAATGCACTGATACACTCTGTGTGGACTTGAACCGTGTCCAGAGCAAAGGGTTAGGTGGGGCCGGGAGATTTGGGGAGTGTTCTTTGTCCTGGAAAACTGAGTGGATACTGGCACAACACAGTCAGAAATATGGTGGCAGAGGAGCAGTCTCCTAATTCCCCAGCGATGGTCCACACGCCAGGCTTTAGGGTGAAGCATCCAGCTCCTTGCCGGGCAAGTGTCAGGAGTACCAAACTCAAGCATCTGAGCTCTGGGAGAAAAAACGAACTGAATTCCAAGGGGGACTGATGCTGCACTTCATGGGCGTATAGTAGACAGATTTCATCAGAAAGGGTGTAATATTTAGTTAATTTTTCACTCAAACGTTCTCCCTCTCCTTTTTATCTTCCTTCCTTGTCACAGAGAGGCATAAAGTGAGTAATAAAAAATGCTAACGGCACAACTTCTTGATTTATACCACCAGCAGATCTCAGGCAGAACTCCCTGATGAGTTCGAGGGAACAGCCTGATTAAAAATTGATGCCACAATATGGTCTGTCTTAGCAACAACACTCACAAGCGAAATTCATCTAGGATATAAACCGTGACATTTAAAATGCCTGTTGGGTGAAACTTGACCAAAAAAAAAAAAAATAATTGGTGTGCATGGCTTTGGGGAAAAAAGGCAATTGCCATGCCACTTTATGGAATATTGTGTGTGAATCACTGAAGCTATTGTCTTCTGCTGCCTTTTTCCTGGCCTCAAGAGGTTAACTTCTTCCCAGAGCCAGAACCGCATGCATGTGCCACAGAGCTGTGTCTAGTCTAGGTATACGGGTGATCTGGATTTCGTGTTGTTTGCCTGAGACCCACTGGAGAGAATAATGAGGGGGTTCAAAAGAAGAATATCCTTCCTGCCAGAAGTGGTCTTTTAACCAGGCCTTTGCTTATTTGTTGGGGGAGATTACTCACAGGGTCACCTGGCAAAAATGACTGGAAGTTATGAAAGAAAGGGCCTCCTGCCAACTATTTAAGAGAAGGAGGGAGAGGAATGGAGAAGAAACTGGAGAAAGAGCAGTGAGTTGGCTGCAGGGAAAGGGACATTTTGTGATTCAGAGGAGAAGCCAAGAACCAAGGCTGTAAAGGGAGGGAGAGGACCCTGGGCTCCTTAGAAGGCTCAGTGCTATATTCTGGTGGCATTCAAGCATAAACTGAAAGCTGAGGCGATGAAAAAGGGCACAGGCACTTAACACTTGCCTTGTACAGCAGAGGTGGAGATCTAGGAAGTGGTGAGCATAAAACACCAGAGTGACCTGGGGCTCGGCACTGCTTCTGAAGATGTAGGGCAGCTGGTCTTCCCCATCCTACTTCCGAGGAGGGGCAAAGAGAGCCTATGCTATGAAACCGAGACCAGGAGGCTTATCGGAGCCACTCACTGGTTGTTGGCTGTTCACTGAGCCCAAAGAAGTGCTTTGAGACTAGTGAAAGGGAGGGTGCATCCAAGATACCCCCATCTGTCTTAGTCTGGGCTGTTGTCATAGCAGCAGGGACCTTCTGGGGCCAGGGCAGGGTGGGATCCCAGAGAATTGGGCCTTCAGCATGCCAACGAGGAAAGCTGTCACAAGGCAGCAAAGATGCACCCACTGAGATCCAAGGACAATGAAAATATACAGACCCAGCACAGTTCCCTGCAGCTTACACCACTTCGACAAAACATCTGTTAGCCTGGAATAAAATCCCTCCCCTATTCTAAGCAGATACATTTCCCTCTGAAATAGCAATAGAGGCTGCTGCATCTGCTCACACCATGGCCGGGCTTCAGCCCCAGGAGGATGAGGCCTTAGCTAAATCAGGCTGAGCTGCCTGCTTTATCTTACACTCTCCTGTGAATTACTTTTCTTATTGCACCTCTTTACACAAGCGCCAAACCCCAAGCAGGCAGGAAAGCCGTCCAAAGTGCAAAAGAATTATGACAAAGGCTCAAACATCACGGGGTTTTGGAAAGGTTATTCATTTAGTAAAAAAGTAAATGTGCAAATCAAACTCTCTGGCAGCATTTGTGTGATGATAATCATGCTGATTAAGTGTTCGAGCCTCAGGATATGCTGGGAACGGCACTAGGACCTAGAAAATAACCACCCCATGCTTTTGGAAGACAGCTGCAGGCTCTTCCTGTTCTGCTCTGTAAGTGATCCATCTCCTCTCACAGATCTGTTCACTTTGGATGCAATTGCTCAAAATATGCATTACTTATGGTCATACAGATAAATACAAAGGGGACTAGCAGTTGTGCTGTTAACCCTGCAGATCCCCACTAGGCCTAGGCATGCAATGAGGAAGCAAAAGATTCAGAGCCAAGTTTTACCTACAACTGGCTTTGATGAAGCAAATCAGTTACATTAGCTAAGATTGTTAACCTTAGGGAATACACTTTTCCTCTCGCCTTTCTAAATTTGTCTATGGTCTCCATTACCATTGGCTAATGAGAAAGGTGCTCATTCTCCTGGTTTCTGTGTTGGTGAAGGAAGGGAGAAGCTGATCAAACCAACGGCCTTGATTCACTTTCAGCTTTGAGTTTGGTATTCCATTTTCATCTAATCAGGGCTCTACAGGGGTGTTAGTGAATATCTGATGTTTAAGGCATGGAGATGGATTCCCAGGAAGTTACAATGGCACAGAGATGACAGGAGGAAAGAATCAGGACAGAGGAGGTGCTATTTACCTTGGCTGGTGGCTTTGGGACTTTTCTCTCCCCTTCCTCAAGTATGAATTTCACAACTAAACCACTGAAATTATAAAAACAATATCTGCTTTTTAGAGGCAATACTGAAAGATGCAGTCTTGGAGCCCTTAAGAGGAATGGAAATGTGAAGACTGACTATTAACCATATAGGAACATATACATGCTGTGGGCCAGCTACTGCAGCTATTCGGCTGCAGTAAATTGATGCAGTCGGGCTAAACAAACCTGATTAAACTACCTGGCTTGCTTGCTCAGCCAGTTCTGCACCAGGCTCCTAAACCAGCCAGTGTCCCTCTGGGACAGGCTGCAGTAGCCAATGTACAGCTCTGGGCCTGCCCTAATTCACGCTACTTGGCACTGACTGCCTTCATCACTTTGCAACTGGGAAATCAGAGCTTCTCTGCCATTACTGCACCCAGCAGAAGTCAAGAACAGCAAAGGACTGAGACTGACATCTCCTGACACAGTTTTGGGTCTTTTTCACACAAGCTAAAATGCTCTGCTGTGTCTTTCAAGGGGTGATTTGGACCCAAATGGAAAAATTCACTGATTTGAATGTTTTTATTATTGCTGTTATTACTGTGTTCTTACTACTGTTATTCTGTCCTGCTAGGGGCAGGAACAACTTCTGCAAGAAATCAGTGCAAGCCTTGAGAACCTGGTACCCTCTGCCCTCCCCTGGAGCTTTCATCATCTTGACAGCAAGTTCATCCTAAAGAATCAAATGTCAATTTAAAAGAAAAAGAAGAAACCAAGAACTGGAAGAAGGGAAACTCTGTCCAGTACTTCTTTCCAGCCAAAGAACTCTTTAATAGCAATCTATTAGACAAATCCCAGGCCTGGGGGATTGCTACAGAGGTTTTGGATTTCTACCAGAATTTTTTCATTTTTTATGTCTCCAAATGTGTATTGTCTGAATGCAGCTGAAAAGAGGAATCATTCAGTGTAATCAGAACTTTTTCCAGTATCATGGAAGTCCCTATTTCTGATGGGATGTGTGATCCGTAATTGCCAAGGGAGCTGGCTGTTAAATATCATTTGTTATTAATTCATAAGAAGAAAAGTCTGAAACCTTTGAAATGCAGATTGTCCGCTCTGTAGTTAGACCTGAAGTGATAAATCCCAGAAGTAAAAATGGTGTTTGCTTGCTTTTTTTCCTCTCTCTCTCTTTTTAAAAGGTAGATGACAAAAGAATCTGGCCGCAACCCCCAGTGAAAAAGAAGCTCTTATTATTCCAGAAAAATAATTTCAAAGGGCAAGTCAATAATAGCAGGATACACACAAAATAAAACCTTTGGAATTCTGTTATTGTTATTATTATTGTAGGTTCAGATGACTCAAATGTTAGTATTTTCTTCTTGCATTACCAGCCAAGAAAACCAATGACAACCACAGAAAGCTCTGCAAATCTCAGCAGTTTTGGTTCCCATTTACATTACTGGAGCAGCTGTTGCACTCGCAGGTCAGCTCTGCGTGTGGACTGCCCTACACTGTGCTTTGTCTTCTTGAAAACTTTAGCTTGATTTAAGAGCAGGATTCATGTGCAGCCTACCTTGCAGAACTAAACTAAGCTTATAGTATTAGGCATGTTACCAGGTCAGAAGGGGCTCAGTTGTGTGCTAGTACCTCATACCTTATGTAGCACTGGTTCATGTACAGGTAAGAGGCTTGTTTTGGTGGTGGCTGCCTTTGGTAAAGTATGCAAGGAAGAGGTCCATTCCATGGACACTCTTTTGCTACTGCTCTCTCTAAGCTGCTGGTTTCCAACAGCACATTAAATGCAAGGGGAAAGTCAGCTGAAACCAGAGTCTTGCCCACCTATGAGTCAGGATCGTTCACCCACCTTCTCATCACCATGACCAAGAGACAGCAACGTCAAAGCTTAAAAGCACCTATACCAAAACACAAGTAAACCTGTGCAGACCATGAGTGGGTTGTCTTGCCTGGTGTGGTGTCTTGCGGGGAAGGAGTTGCACTGCTTTCTTACCCCATCACAGATGATGAGTGAAGCTGGTGACGACCAAGAACTACTCACATGAGGAAACAGCTTAGTTTACATCAGGCTAAACAAACTGGATGACAGCATACCAAAACTGCTGCAATGAGCTAAACAGAATTATTAAAAATGCATTTTTTCCATGGAATAGCAGGGACTGATCTTTCTCCATCCCCGACGTTGGAGTGCCCTAGCAGTAGCACATGAAACAAATCTGACTGAGAGGAAGCGTTCAGTGCATTTGGGACTGTGTGAGTGCAGGTGTGAATGCCTACACAAAGTGTGGATTTACCACAATCCACTAGAGATCATCATATTTAAAGAAGGAATTTGCATTAACAATTTCAATATGATTTCATGTTTGCTTCATGCACAATTTGACTGAATATACTGGTACATTCTTCCATATGTTAACATGCTTAAACCGGGACAGCTTGACTTGATTACAAACTGACTTATGCTGAACCACATAAAGATGGTCAGCTGTCCATGGAAAACATGGTGCATCCAATTTGCTCTTTCTTCAGTGTTTCTGTTGCTCCATGGAAAGTTAACACACGTTTACTTCTGCCCTTTTCCTCTTTCTTCCACGTGTGTTTGATTTCCATCATAGCCACCAGTAAATATGAGAACAGCTCAAAATGTGTGAGATGTTATTGGACCTCCTCTGATGATTGAATGGTTACTCTTGGAGCAAGAGGACACCAAGCTACACGAGTCCCAGTGACTGCAGGTTGATTGAACTGAATTGAGCCTCTCCAATAAACCAGATGATTTAAAACTAAAACCCAAAACAAATCACCATTTGAGGTGCTGAAGATCAGGCACATCAGGCAGATATCAGCTGATTCAAGGACTCTTTAGCTGTCTGTTGTACTCCTGTACAAGAGTTTGAACCCGGGGATTGGAAAAATTTTAAAGCCAAACCTGTTTTCACCCCAGTTAATTTTTCCTTGACTTCAACTGCAACAGGAAAAGGAAAGCTAAAACCAAACCAGATGAAGCACAGGGCTCAGGATATCTGTCAGAGTACTACTATGGGTTCCCTTTACATTTTTACCCTGTCATTGCTTAGACTTTAACAGTGACCATGGCTATCCTTCTGGTGCCAGAGGTTGGAGATGTCCTTTGAAGATGTTAATTTCCTTTCTGCAATCAGCCAAAGAGATCTCTATTGAGCAAGACTTTCTACTTAAAAAACTGATAAAACAGCTGTAGCAGACACCAAGGAGTGAACTAATTTATAGTGGGTCCAGAGAGGTGTCTCTGGAGGAGGAGAGGAGAAAGGACACTAAGGTGTGAGCGTTGGGCAGCCTCAATAGCAGGATAATGCCTCTTGAATTCCTGGGGGAAGGGAGGTGGCTGTGCAGCCCTTTTGCTTGTGTAAGCAGTTAGTAGAGATTCTTTCGAGCTGCGACAACATCAAACATGCCAACAGTGGATCAGTAGGCAGTTTCCTCCTTACCTTCACTAGATATACATGCACCGGGTAATATAGCAATGCAAAAGTACTGCAGTTGCTCAGATATCTTCATTTGAAAGAGATATTCCATCAAATTCCCACATTATCCAGCTAGAGAGAAAGGACATTCATGTATGCAGGCATTCTGGCAGGAGCTATTTGCTTTGGGGCCAGATGTAATTCAAAGTTATTCTGAATATTACACTGCAGCAGCCTGGCCAAGCCCAGTAATGCTGATTATTTGGGCTTTCCTGATTTTCCAGATGGAGCTGATTTCATTTAGTTCTCTCTCTTGTAATTAATAACTTGTCCCTTTTGTTCATTTTTGAATCTTTGTTTTATCTCTAGCATTTTCTAGAATAGTTTCCAATTTAGTTAATCCATTGCTTGCCTCCTCAGTGCACGTAGCTGAACTCATTCAGCCATACAGTTTAATGACGTACAGCTCAAATCTCTGCTGCACAATCTCACATCCACTTCACATCAAGCTGGCATTTCTGTCATTTATATTTTATATGCTATAAACTCACAAATCATACCATTTCATACTAGAGAAATGTCAATAACGTTAAAAAAAAAACCCTAACCACTAGCAAACATATGGGATCTGTACGTTCTGTCCTTTAAACAAGTGCAGATTTAGCAAGGAGGGGGAGGGAAAAGGAAGAGAATGAGAGCCACATCCCCCCACTGCCAACGCAGTGCATGTTCCTGCAGCATCAGTGTTTGGATTAGGCCCATGGCCACCCTACTTAGGTTTCAAATCAAGAAAAAATAGATGGAATTCAATTCCCCACAGTCAGTTTTTAGTGATATTAGACTTCTGCATACTGAGGATTTTTTTTGAATAGCAGTCACTTGAGATTAGGGTTCTATAGATACGTAGCAAATAAAAGACAGGCTAGGGACAATGTAGGCCCTCTCCAGAAGCTATCAGGAGAACTGGCTACCATGGATTTGGAGAAGGCTGAGGTTCTTAATGACTTCTTTGCCTCAGTCTTCACCAGCAAATGCTCTGACCACACAACCCAAGTCTTGGAAAGCAAATGCAGGGACTGTGAGAACGAAGACCTTAGGCCCACTGTAGGAGAGGATCAGGTTCGAGACCATCTTAAGAACCTGAACGTGCACAAGTCCATGGGACCTGATGAAATCCATCCACGGGTCCTGAAGGAGCTGGCGAATGAAGTTGCTAAGCCACTGTCCATCATATTCGAAAAATCCTGGCAGTCAGGTGAAGTTCCCAATGACTGGAAGAAGGGTAATATAACCCCCATTTTCAAGAAGGGGAAGGTGGAAGACCCGGGGAACTACAGACCAGTCAGTCTCACCTCTGTGCCTGGCAAAATCTTGGAACAGTTTCTCCTGGAAAACATGCTAAGGCACATGAAAAACAATGAGGTGGTTGGTGACAGCCAACATGGCTTCACTAAGGGGAAATCCTGCCTGACCAATTTGGTGGCCTTCTATGATGGAGCCACGGAACTGATGGACAGCGGCAGAGCAGTTGATGTCATCTACCTGGACTTGTGCAAAGCATTCGACACTGTCCTGCATGACATCCTTGTCTCTAAATTGGAGAGACATCAATTTGATAGATGGACCACTCGGTGGATAAAAAACTGGCTCGATGGCCGCACGCAAAGAGTTGTGGTAAATGGCTCGATGTCCAGTTGGAAACCTGTAACGAGTGGTGTCCCTCAGGGATCGGTGTTGGGACTGGTCCTGTTCAACATCTTTGTCGGTGACATGGACAGTGGGATTGAGTGCGCCCTCAGCAAGTTTGCCGATGACACCAAGCTGTGTGGTTCGGTTGATACGCTGGAGGGAAGGGATGCCATCCAGAGGGACCTTGACACGCTTGTGAGGTGGGCCGATGCCAACCTTATGAAGTTTAACCAAGCCAAGTGCAAGGTCCTACACCTGGGTCGGGGCAACCCCAGGCACTGCTACAGGCTGGGCAGAGAAGAGATTCAGAGCAGCCCTGCAGAAAAGGACTTGGGAGTGTTGGTTGACGAAAAGCTTAACATGAGCCGGCAGTGTGCGCTTGCAGCCCAGAAAGCCAACCGTATCCTGGGCTGCATTAAAAGAAGCGTGACCAGCAGGTCGAAGGAGGTGATCCTGCCCCTCTACTCTGCTCTTGTGAGACCCCACTTGGAGTACTGCGTACAGTTCTGGTGTTCTCAACATAAAAAGGACATGGAGCTGTTGGAGCGAGTCCAGAGGAGGGCCACGAGGATGATAAGGGGGCTGGAGCACCTCCCATATGAAGACAGGCTGAGAAAGTTGGGGCTGTTCAGCCTGGAGAAGAGAAGGCTGCGTGGTGACCTCATAGCAGCCTTCCAGTATCTGAAGGGGGTCTACAAGGATGCTGGGGAGGGACTCTTCCTTAGGGACTGTAGTGGTAGGACAAGGGGTAATGGGTTCAAACTTAAACAGAGGAAGTTTAGATTAGATATAAGGAAGAAGTTCTTTACAGTGAGGGTGGTGAAGCACTGGAATGGGTTGCCCAGGGAGGTTGTGGATGCTCCATCCCTGGCGGTGTTCAAGGCCAGGTCGGACAGAGCCTTGAGCCACATGGTTTAGGGCAAGGTGTCCCTGCCCATGGCAGGGGGCTTGGAACTAGATGATCTTAAGGTCCTTTCCAACCCTTAAGATTCTATGATTCTATGATTCTATGATTAGTGCTTTGCATTGAGAATGTGTTCACAAATGGGATATCAGACGTTAATAAATTATGAGTATTTAGCCTGCAGGCAGACGTGTGTAAAATATATAGGTGGCTAAACCCTAGCTGGTTACAAACAGAGTTCTATGCAACAGCACGTATTAACCAGACTACCTTTTTTGTACTTTTAACTCCCAGCACACGGCAGGGTTCAGTCCAGGACTGGGTGTCTGCTAAGCACTTCCACAATTTAAACAACAAATATTAATCTGCTAGAGTGTACAAACAAATGATGATCTTGAAGCGTATGGATGAAGTGGGCTTGCACACAGTAGCTGTATGTTGGAGTCAGCCTGTGCATCTGTGCGTACGTGCACAGTCCCGCATATCCCAGTAAGGACAGGGAAGGATGTCAGTGGGTCCCTCTAAGGGCTGGTCTGAACCACAGAAGCCATGCAGCAGAATACCTGTGATATCACAGATCTGACCCCAACATTAGTGGGGTAGTTACCTCCCCTGGCTGTGTGCACCAAGCGTCAAGAAACCCAGGTGTGGAGATCTCTGGGCTTACGCTGTTGTCCTCAGGGGAATGTGGGTGGATGGTTGTTTCTCATTTTATTTTCTTTTGTCCTCCAACTACTTAGAGCATCTGGGATTCCAGTTTCTATATATTTTGAAGCCTTTGTTGTTTTGTCCTTCATGCTGCACCATGACATTGAGCATGCTTCAAATGAATGAAAAGCTTCCTTTAAAGCTAGTGACGATTTAATGCCTGTCTTTTTTTTGGGACCACAGTTAGGATTTTTTTTAACAGATTAATGGCCAGAGGACCACAACAAAGAGCAATGCGTATGACTGAATATTAACTTTTAATAGAGTGCATTGAGCTCAGGAGCTGATTAGAGCCTTCGTGAAGCAAGAGCAATGTTAATCCTGGAAGGACTCCTAAAATCTTTCGTAAGCTGCATTTAATTAAAAGAAAATTAAATACGCAAGAGTTGATGCACGAGTTGTACATTTGTGCATCCCACTCAATGAATGAATCATTTCCCTGCCATCTTCTCTGACACAGAAATACCTTGCAATCCATTAAAGATGCTTAAATACTTTTATGGCTTCAATGGACCACGTCACTGCAAGCCACACAGGACATGGCCATTGAAATCCAGAGCTAATCTGGTGTAACTATAGTGCATCTTCAATTATCTGAGTAGGGACCATAGGCTGTCTACAGGAGGATGTAATCACTGGCGTTGCTGCTAAGGCAAACATCACCCAAACTACTCTTAAATTCACAAAGTAGATGGTTTTTTATATTTCCATATCTCCATAACACATATATGGCATATGTCCATCTGGGGCAAATCCCAGTTGATGCAACTTTACCAACGATATCACTTCATCATGAGAACAGCATATGTCCTTTGCAGACAGGCACAGTTGTTACCAGTTGCCCCAGTCCTGTTACTGGTAGAGAGCCACAGGGGGCCAAGAAGCTCTAACTGGAAAGATGAACGACAAGGTGTGTATGTGTGGATTGGTTGAATGGCAGCTGGATCCAGTGTCAGATCGGGATGCAGTACAGGACCAACTGGCCCCTGCCCTGACACATAGCACAGACCCTCCTCCTCCCGCTCTCTCTGCGAAGGGCAGGATCCCATTGCAGACCCACAAAGCAGAGCAGCCCTGAACGCACACACGCCTCGTGCTCCAGTGTGCTGAGGACCTGTCAGCCTCGCTCACATCCCTTCAATGGGCTGAGGACAGTGGTTAGATCAGCAGCCTTCCCACTGGATTAACACAGAGCTTTGCAGCTCTGCCGGCACTATGCCCACGCCTGTCAGGATCCATCAGACAGCCAAGCCTTAACAGTTAATAGAATAATGGAGTGAAAATAATAAAATTATCTATTTCTGAAATACCAGGAAGTCTCTTAGCTAATACTGAACACAGCTATGATTTTGCAGAAAGGAGGCTACCTGGGCACTGAATGCAAGGGGATGTGCCCAGGCTGTAGTGGATGGTCCCTAGCTGAACACGCAGGGCTGTTCCCATCCTGGCTGCCAAGCATCAAATGGGGTTCAGGGGCACCAAAATTAATGGGTTGGACTGGGAGCACCAAAGGGGCAGATGGATGGGAAGAGGGTTGTGCAAAACGACAGTGCTGTGGCTGTTTTTCTCTGCTCCTACCCCCTCAAAATGTCATTTTCACCTGAAGGGTTTATGAATCAGGGAGCGAAGAGAAAGTTGCTTAGGTTTTGTACCTTGAGGGACTTTTCTTCTTTTAATATATCTTTTAAACTAAGGTCAAAGTAACTCAGGAAGAATGATTTCTACCACCTTCTCATCAGGACCAGCATGATTTTGCTGCATGTCGGTAAGATCCTGACATAATCCTCACGTGTGTCCTCACATGGCATGAGCAGACCCTCTGAAGGCTGTGCGCCTGTGCTCACGACACACGTATGCAGCAACGTGACCCCCTCCAGGCATCAGGAGTCAGCTGGGTCCATCACGAGGTGGCCCTGGATGGGGCAGAGTGAACATGTGTCAGACCACAACTGCATCAGGGAGCATGTTCCCAGATCTGCTTGTTACCACCAGTTCTGGCCCATCACTCCCATGCCCTCGTTATAAATCACTGCAGAATAAAAAAGCAAATTCATAGCATGTAAATCAGTTTGCAGGTCTGTCCCTTCTTGAACTCATGTAAGTGATGGAAAAAAAAAGTACTTAGAGCCAAAAGCTGGTGTTTAACAATTTATTCCAGACTGTGATTGAGAAGGAGGGTGATGCCCAGTCTCAGCAGGCCATCGCTGGTAGGATAAGAGCTCAGCTAGAAGTAGTTGATGACTCTTCTGATGGATTGGACGCTCGCGCTGCGTGCCTGCCACGCATTGAAGTTGCTGAACTCGCCCCGCTCCACCACGTACATACGGCCTCGGTAGTTGGGCTCCTCATACAGCACCCACCTGAGCAGAAAGGGAGGGTTACTCATGTCCCAGCAGTGTGGTCATGCGAGGTGCCCACATTGAGTGGCTGCAGTTAGGCACTGCAGTACTGCAAACTACCAGGGCCCGATGGTCCCTCTGCAGTCCCGGTCCTATCCTTCAAACAGAAATGCCCCCGTTACAGCTCGTGCTTCCCCCCATTTCCAATGTAGTCTGGCAGTTATCCACAGCCAGATTAGACCTTGCCTCTAGAGGAAATCGTTATGGGTTACACCTGTGATGAAGCCTGGTTCCAGGGGCTCCCTGCTTCACACTGCTGTAGGAATCGATCTCTCTAAGCTTCATCATGTGCAACAGAAACAATTTAATAGCATCTGATAGTGCTAAAGAAGGACATGAGTTCCCTCAGCCCCTGGATAAACCCATTTTGGACTGTAAGGAGAAATTTGCAACACTTGAAGGATATTTTACCTCTTTGAATTGACTCAATAGCTATGATGGGAACCATATTTAATAATTTCTCTCTTTGCTAGTAATTCTCAGTGGCCTCTCTTTGGTGCTTTCCAACAGAGAGCAGGATCTGGCTCAGTTATCTTCACTTTATCTCTATGTCCAGAGTTAACTACAACTTTCCCTTGGAATACAGTCAAATAAATACAACACTCAACAAACTTGGTGACTTTGGCATGCCTGACTTCAGCTAGTTTGCCTCTGTCTTTGTCCATTGCCAAGTCTTTTGGCATGTCATTCTCTATGTGAAGATCTCCAAGTCAGAAGCGGTTCTGACAGTCAAGAGGGACAAATTTTGCTGCTCTTCTTTCCCTTCATCCCTTTAATACAGGCTGAGATATGATCTTAATGTGGCCACAACTGCCACCTCTTTCCTCTATTTAAATCTCCTGTGCCTTTTAATGAAGTTTTGCTATTGCTCTGGTAGTCTTACTGCCAGCTTCCCACCCCACCGCTGCTGAACTGCTCATCTCTGCCTTGTTCTTCTCTTCCCATTGTTTTTAAGGATTTCTTAAGGATCTCTCTGCTTGTCCTGTCTACTGGCTCAGCAATGGTAGCAGAACACAAATGCAATCCTCCAAATAATTTGGTTTCTGTGGTCTGTCTCTTCCCAGGAATTCAGCTGTGACAGCGGGGCTGGGACCCACTGCATGTGGGATTTCCAGGCAGAAACTCCTTCAAGTACCGGATGGGTGAAAGACTGCTGGGCCTCCAGAGTCAGACAGCAGCTGGTGAACTCAGAGCACAGTCTGACCCAGAGCAAAAAGCTGGAGGCCAAGGAAAAACGTTTAAAAAGCCAGCCACCCACGGGCATTATTTAAACTGTAAGCAAAAGGTTATGGAATTCAGTTGAGCCACCTTCCTGATTCCTTGACACATTTGGATTTATTTTGTGTTCCTGAGAAGACACCAGGTAGGACCATGGTGGGTCCCTTCTCCCATCTGCCTGAGCACCAATACAGTGGCACGCTGAGCACACGCCTGCCTGGTGCCCCTCTGGAGCCCGCTGCCTGCGCTTGCACGACCCTCTTCTGCAGCATTGCTGCAACATGCTCAGCCAAGACATTTGGATCCTGAGCGTTTCCTGAGAACAAACAACTTCATTCTTTGGCACTTTTTGCAGCCAGTTTATATCTGAACTGGAATTACAAAGTCATACTCAGATTTTTCCTTTGAAGCTCACTTTGCAGCACATGGAGAAGGCTGCCCACTGCTCATGTGAGTGCAATAGCAGATTGCCCTGAAGCCATGTCCCCCCCATCACACATCCTGATGTGCACTGTTGGAGAGCGTGCTCAGCTCTTCAGCTTAATTAAGAACCATTTATAAAATTATCCTGCTCCTCTAGATACACTTCAGCCTTGTTCACAAGCCACACATGGCTTGCTTCCTTTTCATCTTATATGCACCATCCCTTCATCTTATATGCACCTCTCCATCTTTTTGGATTATCATGGGTCTCTCTTTTCCATCAGCTCACCATCTCTCCCTCAAGCACTCCTGAAAAGAGCTCCCAGTCTTATTTTCTGTAGCTCTCAATCACTCCCTGCTGCAGAAAACACCTAACGCTATTGAAAACATCGCATGGTGGTGGGACAGGGATGTTCACTGACCGTTGCTGGCCCACCAGGATATGGTGGCTCTTCCAGCTCTGCTTTAGCACCTCTCAATGACTGGTGGACCCTGGGCAATAGTGCAGGGGGTAGAGCAGCCCCTCATAGTCACTGTCTTTCCCCAGACCTCTGCATTTCTCTCCAGACATGTGGTTGATGGCCTGTACAGTTGCATGGAGGGAATAGGAGAGGTTTGGGGGTAGATGGAAGCAGATCGTGGGACCTAGTGTGATGATACGAACCCACCAACCTTCCCCTCTGCTTACGGGAAGGCTACAAATAAAAGCAATAAAAGGAATAGCAGAAAGATGGGAGTAAAGTGTATTGGCAGTGCAAGGTGATGAGTGAAGGCTTGTATGGCTTACTTAGCTGTTCCTTTATTGCCTAAAATTTACGTTGTCTGACACCATGAGCAAGAGAGGAAATCAAGTCAGTCAGGAGCCCAGAAACAAAAAAAGCCAGATGATCCTGTCCTCAAGCCCAGCATGGGAGAGCTGATCCAGGCACATAGCACACAGCCCTCAGACATCTCCGTGCTGTGTTTCATTAGCACATAAACCCAGAGGACACAGAAATAAAACTCTCATGGAACCAGCTCAAGCCCTATAAGCCAAAACTGTCTATTCATGATGAAAAGCTAACAAGGGAGTGCTGCAGCTCCAGCCTGAACCAAGCAGGATGCTTTCAGTAGGGCTCGAGGTCACTCATTCTCCATGTATGACTTGAGCAGTGCCATGAGCAGCCCTTTCCTCTGCCAAGAAATATGTATCGTTTATTGAGCAGCAACATTTGGGTACCTGTTCTGGTTGATATTTCACAGCCTGATGGCAGAACATCTACCAAATGCTCATAAATGCTTCAGCAGGATAAATGGTTGATCTGGTTCCTCCAAGTTATGTCACTGTGGCATAGAAAAGCTCTTTTTGGGGTATTCTCTCCCAGGCTGTAAAACAAATTCAGCTTTTTTAAGTTGTTATTTCTAGGCAATCCTCTGTGGAGTGGCTGAGGCACAAAGGAGGACAAGAAGCGCACGTCTTCATCTAAAACCAGATGATACCATATGTGATACTGGAGCTGGCTCTGCCCGTGGGACGGGCAAAGCCACTCACCATGCAAACCGCAACAGCTTCCGAGGAGGCGGTAACACCTCAAAACTGCTCCAAAATAGCAATCTCATTTCCAGGATGGATTGAACAGCTTTATCACCACCATTTCTGGCTATGTGGGATAGCAGTCGCCAGCCCCAAAGGGCAGCCAAGGAAGGTGCCGGACACCCTCAGCCCCACCACACACCATGCCAAAGGCAGACGTTTCTCTCCATTCCCATGTTTCCAGCTGATCCATTATCACTTCCTGCAGGCATGGCCACCCCCACAAGTACAGGCAGCAGCTTTTTAACAGCACATGACACCATCCACTGTTTTTGAAGGGGAAGCAAATATTTCTGTATCCAACGGATGTCGCATTGTGGGAATTAAGGGGGAAAATTGCAGAGTGAGATTTTGGTGGGCAGAGAGCTCAGGAGGACCCTGTTTATGCCTGCTTTCAGCATGCATGGGGTAAAACAGACCCACTTTCAGGCTGAGGAAGTGCTGGAGACAGTCTGTGGATGAAACTCCCCTCATCTCTGGCGACACAGTCTAGTGTGAAGCATCCCTGCCCATGGCAGGGGTGTTGGAACTAGATGATCTTAAGGTCCGTTCTGACCCTAACCATTCTATGGTTCTATTATCCCATACCCTCTGCTCCCCAAATGGTCATGGATGGGGATCCAGCACCAGCTACACATGCAGCACATCTGAGGTCACCTGGGGTTATATGGTCCATCCAAAGGAGAAAAGCAGTGCCACAGGGTCTCTTTCTTCTCCCTGGTCTCACCCCTCTGCTTCAGTATCTCCTCCTTCCCTCCCTCCTCTTGCAGCCTGGGGCCAGCAGGTCCTGCTGCACCGTCCTGCTTTTAGTGGCCTTTACAGACCCTTCCATGCACTTGCAATGACCATCTTCTTGGAGTCTAAATGTAATGCTCCAAAACCCGGTGGGTTTCCTCACCACGCTCCTCTCAGTATTTCATTTTTTCCCCTATTTTATCGCTGCTCGAAGCCTTTGAGAAGTCATGTAACATTAACATGAACAGCCCAGGCTCCATGTGAAGGCAAGCAAGCGTTGTGCCCCTTACATGTTTTGTAGGGGAGAGGGAAAATCAATCTGAAAAATTTAAGTGCTTGAAAGTTTCTGGGCAGCTTCCCAATTTCTCAAGCTCCAGGCTCTGCTGCAGGGACACATGTGGTAAATAATTGGCCCTAAAGCTCTTGCCAGAGTACTCACAGGCGCTCTGTTGGCTTTATAACGTTGGTACTCAAATGCCTTTTGCTTCAAACGCTCAGCGCTGATGGGGTCCCTGGTGGGCTCCAGCCATTTCTTCCCATCAGGAGCTCATACCTCTGCTCCTTAGTTTTAATGAACCACCACTGCCTGATTATAAGCCGGGGTTTTGGGAGAGATCTTGGTTGAATTGAAGGGTCCTGCAGGACACTTGCTGTCAGGGTGTCACGAGCTTGGATGGCAACAACCCTTTCCCAGTTCTGGGAAAAAAATGCTGTTGGGCAGAAATGGTCCAACATCCCACACGGCATGCAGGTGGGATGCGCAATATCCACTCCAGGACAGGAGGAGAAGAGTGTTTCTGCACTCCCTCCTCTGCAGGGATTCCCCTGTGCCTCACTCCAGCCAGGCAGAGGCTCTGGGAGGATTTTACAGTATCCCCTCATTCCAAGCACACTTGCAGTGAAAATGCAATTGTCAGACAGAGGAAATGGGGGAAATGGACAGATAACAACCCATCTCACAACAAGACTAACAACATAAAAAGAACTGATACTGCAGAGAAAATGCAAATTGCCACTCAACAGCAAGAAAAAGGCAAAGCTGACTTCCTGCTGAGGGTTCTAGGAGCACCTGCAAGGGCAGGAGAATGGGGCTGAGCATCAGTAACACATCTGCAAAGCGGGTCCACAGGGCACTGAGGGTGACGTAAACCCCTCGTTGGGGTGGCTGTGCATCACCACCGCAGCTGCCCCTTTCTTTCAGAGGCAGGGATGAATTTTAAGGTGAGACACCACTGTCTCGTTTTGCTGCCCAAGGAGGAGGTTTCTGGTATTGCAGCAAGCCTTGTGAAGCCACTTACAAAGCGAAATCCCTGATCTGCATCAGTCGCAGACATCCATCCACCCTGCAGAAAGCCTCTGCATGGATTTTAAAGAGGTGTTTGGAAACATGCACAGAAATGTGAAAGCAAGAGAGAAAGATAGGGAGAAGGAAAGAGGAGGGAGAGAAGAAGGAGAGAAGAGGGAGAGAAGCTTGGTTTAGGCTTCTTGTTTCATACACCTTAAAAAGGTGTCTCAGAGCTCTTGTAGCATGTGCTAAACTGCCACCCTCCAAAAACCATACCCCTTTGAAGCAGCTCGGAATGGGCAGGCACTAAAATTCACCTTTAAACCATAGGCTTAACTCACAGTTTTAGGCTTTCTGCAAGTCCCCCCAGCACCGACAGGCTTTTCCATGATGGGAGGAGTCTCTGTGGCCACCTCATTCCCCTGCAGTGCTGGGTACAAAGACTCCAGGGCAGGGAGCACCGTGCTGGGAAACGAGCGGTTACTTACGCGCCGTCGCCATACACTTTGAGGGCGTTGATGCAGGTCTTGTCCCAGCCTTGTCCCTGCAGGAAGGAGCAATCTTCTGTCAGCTCCAGGCTGGGACCACTGAAATGGCTCCCCTCAAATATTTGGATCCTGTAGTGCTCGCCATGCTGGGGACAGAGGGGTTCGAGTCAAGCAAAAAGAGGCGCAGCAGATTATTTCCCTGGCTTTTGTAAGACCAAGAGGAAGATGGAAGGGTGCTCCAGAAGGGGAATGTGAAAAGTAGTCCAACAGCACCGGTGGCAGCACACACAGAACACGCACAAGCTTGTGCCACCTCCCAGCACACTGTGCCAACCAGAAAAGCAGACAGAAACCCTTGTCTCTGCACCCGGCTGCACCTTCCTACAGCTGCCGTCCACATGCAGACACATCACTTGTGGGCTGCGCTGGCACTTGCTCATCTGCAGATGCCCCCCACCAGCCCACAAAACCTTCATCCCAAATACAGCATCAGCTACAGCCGCAGCTCTCCATGCACTTACACAGCAAAAAAAAAGACACATGTCTAGAGTGTACAAACATGTTAGACTGTTTCCCTAAACTAATTTATATTGCTTCCAGTTCCATGCGTAGCTGCTGTTCCTGACAGGAGATGTTGTGCCTTTCCTTAAGGAAAATAAAAAAAGGGAAAAGAAAAGGAAACTTTCCCAGCATCATCATTGCTGTGTGAGCCCTTGAAGGTGCCAGGGAGATTTCTGCAGCTTGTGGCATAGGTATGCGGGACAGAGCAAGCTGGAAGGGTATTTTTAAGCCAAATTCAAAGAATACCTAAATGCATTTTTCAAACAAGCAACATAAACACACAAGAAGGCCCGGCTGCAATGCCAAACCCCACAGCAGGCAGCTGCCAGCAGCAGCCAAGCGGATACCGTGCCTGAGCAAACATTCCTCTGGGAATCTGTGCTGCAGAAATGCCTCGAAGCACTCGCTGGCATCTCACAAGGAAAAACAAGGGCCAGAAAGGAGGCGCACATCCTCATGCCGGCAAGGCTCCAGGGCCTGGCGCAGAGCATCCCTCCATGTATGGGCCACGGAGGTGCATTGGGAAGAATGTCACAGATTTGAAACAAACATATTGCTGTGCCAAAAAGCAGCTTTTGGGCCAGTGAGAAACTCCACCAGCTCCAAGCAGGTTTATCATTGCCCTGAAGGTCACAAGGGATAGGAGTCAAACGGAAAGACCTAACTCAGATTCATTTTTCTTTGCTAATTTTTAATCTTCCCAATTAAACCTTCCTCTGGGCAATGCTTTTAAAAGCTTCATAAAGGGATGGGGGGGCTATATAGTATGGGGAAGAAATGGGTTTAGATTAGGATTACTGGGAGGGGTTTGAAACAGCAGAGAATTCAACTAAAATTTGCTAGGAGCAGTCCATAGGTCTAGTTTGGAAAGCCCTTGGGCTGCCCGCTCCCCCTCTGGGTGCATGGGGAGAGCATGCACCATGGCTTAAACTTGCCTTGAGCAATGAACCTTCTTCTTAATTCCCCCATGAGCATTTCACAGGGACTCACATTATAAAGGAAAGAGCATGTGATGCTGGCAGGACCCTGCCACTTCATCTGAGAAACCTTGGGAAAATCTCATCCCATTAAAGCCACTGCATTTCGTACGACCATTGTCATGATACATCTTCTGACCAGGAGGCATGGGAAACTGCAACTCAGCTTTGTGGCCTGTGAAGACCACTCCAAGGGTGGACAAACCTTCCCCAGGAAACTATTTCCTTCTCAATGAGATGTATTATTTCTAAAGAGCATAAATTTTTATTATGGGGCTCCTGTGACCAGGAGAAATAAAGCCCAACAGCAGCTCCATCCCACTGATGCTCCAAACAGGAGAACCAGCAGCATCCACTCACCATCCCGACGGGCCGGCAGGAGCCCAGGTGGTCACTGCGGCCGTTCCAGCGATAGAAATCAGGGTACTCTCCATGCTCCAGGATGTATTGCTGCCCTCGGAAGTTGGGGTGATCGAAGCAGACCCAGGCCCCGCTCTGGACGCAGATGGAGTTGACCCGGTTGAGGAATCCCTGGTCCTGGAAGCTGCCGCAGCTGCCACAGACCTCCAGCTTCCTGCCCGTGAAGCATTTGCCTTCATAGAACGTGATCTAAGAGGAGGGAGGAGAACAGGCCCGCAGTGAGGGGCAGGGGCATGGCCAGATCCCCATTTTGAGCAGATGGGGATCTCTTGCAGATACATTATTTCAGGGTGGTTTGGGTTTTTTTAGCTGCTTTCAGCAAGAGGAGCACGGCATCACCGGCATTTTTTCCTAAGAACTGTATTTGTTTTTCTAGGAACGGAGCGCATCCCGTGTTTATGGCACTTCTCGCTGCCTCGTACTCGCTCACACATATTTCCAGCAGGAATGTTTAAACAGGAAACTCAGCTCCTGAAACACAGCTCCTTCTGCTGCACCCTCCCTGTCCCTGCTACCAAATTTGCTCCCGGTATCATCACTCACATCGCATACTGACCTACTCCCTTCAACCTAGAGGATGCTCGGGCTCTCTGGCCCAGGCTGATAGGGAAGCACTTGGGTCATTACTTACTTTTCCTGAGTATTGAGACATTTTCTGCTGGTGGCTATCCAAGAGTAAAAGCAGGAGCCAAACCAAAACCACGATGGACAGAAATGTTGGACACCCCACTATATATCAGCTGTGGGGGGGAGCGGGGTGAGATAGGGCTGGTGTTGTGAGGGCTTTAAACAAAGCAGTGGGAACAGGGGGCTTTACACTTTCCTGCTTCATAGGCAGAACCGCCGGTAATGGGGCCTGCTGAGTCCGGGGTTTTGATTTTGGGCAGACACTCTGACAAAAGATTTGCTTGGCAGGGCTTTGGCTGATTAGTGGTGCACATTCACTGCTCCTGTTTAAAGGACTTTTTCCCCTCCACCCCTCTCTCTCCCTTTTTTTTCTCTTAGAATAGAAAACAAGTAAATAAGGAAACAGTAGCATCTCTAAGCATGGCACACAGTTCACCATGTTGGGTTTGCTTCCTTTTACTATCAGTCTGCTGCTTCTTCCCAGCTTGTTCTCACCTATGGCATTGTGGCAGCTAAAAATGAGTGTCCTTGGAAGACTCCTCACCAATAATACATTGTGCTCCATCCATCAAAGAAGTGGTTTCTTGTTCAAAGCAATGGTTTCTCATCCAACCTTCTAACCTCTTTAAATGGCATCTCCAAAAGACAAGGACCTAATTCCCTCCGAAGCACAAAAGTTGGGCTCACAAGCCCACTGACGTTATTCACAAGTGTTGTTTTTATGCATGTTTTGATCTTGCAGCACTGAATTACCAAGACACTGATTGAAGTCAGGATTAGGGGGATTTGTAAGCCATACCATTTAACATATAGCTGTATTTACAACTTCAGAGTCTGGCATCTCAAACACCAGTGCAAGGAATAGCTGCGTCATATTTCCCTTTTTGTGTTACAAGAGCATCCAGAGACTTTAAGTGTCTTATTCTCAGAACAAATAGCAAGGGAAAGCCTCAACCCATAAGCCCCATCAGTTTATATTAACAAGCCAGACTAGGAAGAGGTAAATACGTGCAGGTGGCCCATGGACCACCAGCACACAAAGACATACCAGGACACCGTGTTAAAAGGAGATTTGTCCTTTATGATATTTAATAGCTCTGGAAGACACTTCACACCAAGCTCTTACTCATCAAATCCTCCTCTTTGTCACCCACAGTGCCCCCATCACTGGTGCTCCCCTCCCTGTACCGTCAGGCACACACTTTGAATACAAACCCTAAAACCTCATTCCTTGGCAGGTTGCACCCATCCACACGCGTGTCAGCAGCCTCGCTCGGCAACCCCACTCTGCTGCCTCAGTTCACCGCTTCGTTTCAAGATTAAAGACCATTTGGGAAGAAAGGATGTCATTATTAAGGCTTAAACATATGCCACCCTTTCAATTAAGATGTAGAAGTTAATAAGCACGTGTGCGCACACACGTAGGCTGAGCTGGAAGGTGTTGCGTTGACTGGGGTGTGCTGGAGGAGGAAGGAGGGAGGTGGCACATCGAGTTTGTAAAAGAAACACATCCTTCGGCTGATGCAGGTAAAACTGCCCCAGCATCACTGAAATGCTGGTTACATGTTCTGAAGGGAAAATGAAGAAAAGCCTCCGCTAATTAAAAACCAACCCTACCCAAACCCTCATTGAAATGCTGGTGTTAGATCCTAAGTGCTGAATTAGGCACTAGATGTGTGAGAAAAGTAACAGTGCATGCAAAGTCCCACTTGGAAGAGCAGCAGCCAGGGCAAGGGGGCATTAGCAGCATCCCCAAAACCAGCCCTTCCCTGTGGCCTTGCACCCAGTGCCCTGAGAGGGAAGAAGGAGGTATGTTCCTCTTCTAAGTCACAGCTGGGAGCATCAGGGTGATGAGGTGGCACCGTCACTGGTGCTGGGACCCAACTCTCACATCCATTGGGGTGGTCATGGCCCACATGCTCTTTGCATTGGCCATGAGCTGTTCAGGGCCTGGAGAGGAAGACCCACAGCGTCCATGACAAACTGGCCCTGAAGTACCCAGTAAAGCAAATACTACCTCAGGAGGAGGTTTTTATGGAACCCCAAAGCATGGTTTTCTCCAGCTCTGTCTCATGATGGGATTTTCCTTGTGAGCTTTAATTAAATGTGCAGGAGCTTGATGTATTTGAGACTTGTGCCTGGCTGTTATATTTGTTAGAAGTTGTTCAACAGGTTCAAAAGATATTTTAGGAGAGATAGAAAGAGGGAGCAACAACTTTATTTTCATTTCTTTGAGAAACTGCATTAAAGATATGACACAACAAGGGACCGTTCTACAAAAAAAAAAAAAAAGGGGGGGAGGGAAAACGATGGGGGAAAAAAGAATACTGAAGACTGGCAAATCACAATTCCTGGACAAACCCCCTTAACTCCTTGCAAAGGATGGAAAGACTGCCAATGGAAGAGAGAAAAGAGCAGCTTGAGAAGCCTGTGGCCACTAGCAGCCTTTCAGGCATGCGAGGCTGGGGCAGACCTTGCCTCCTGCTTGTGCCCAGGTGCAGGATCATGTCCAACCATGGTGCCCCACACTAGCAGGATCACAGAGCAGCCTTCCTCAGCTATGGCTGTTTAAAGGATGAAGCATTGGAAACATGAACTTACAAGTTTGAGTGTTTGGTTTTAACAGACATAAACCAAAATCTGAGGGTTTTTTTGACCATCTTGATTTAAAGGGAGTGAGAAATGAGGTTCGACATCCACAGAGGCAGCTCACTGCCTGCCTTTGCTGCCATGGGTAGAAATGATTTGCTCAAGTCCAGGCCAGAACCAGGGGGATGATAAAACCAAACGCCTCAACCTCATCATGTAAGATGGCCAATGTTGATTCGAAGTCCATTGTAACCTTGCAGTTACAACCCCAGCAAAACCAGGGCAGGAAGGACTTGCTGCCACTGGACAGTGCCAGTGCCAACACTGGTCACAGAGACAGACCCAGCCATGCTAGAAACCAGAACGCAGCCATCCGGGACAAAACCACCCTGCGGTTGCAGGGCCAACACCCATGCGGTGGCTCCTGGCCAACACCCCACTCTCATCCCCTTATCCCACCTTATCTCTATATGCACAGGATCCAGGCACAGCTCTTGTTCTCTTACAAAGCGATTTCCATCACATGCCAAAGTGTTATGTCAGCATAAATAAGCCCAGATTGTTGCTGGTCTTCAAACCGCAGCTGCAAGGTGCCGCCACCTCTTTCCATGGGGTGTTACGTAGGATTTATGGGGATAGTTTTTCTGTGCAGCTCAGCAGACACTGGCCATTGCATGGGTCCAGCCCAGCAACACACCTTGCAATACACCTGCAGCGTTAGGTGGTGCTGGCAGAGGGATGCTGCCAAATGACCCAAGTTATGGTAGGAAGATGCCAAACTCGCTCCTCCTCTAACACAGAGATTTTAAGAGACCAGGGTGTGACTGCCAGTGGTGAATCTTTGGGAGTGAGCTCACTAACGCCAACAGGAATGTTTCTTGGCAGAGGCTGAGCAGGATTAGCATTCTGCTCAAGGTACCTACTACAGCCAGTGCAACTCCACATAAATACTAATCTAGTGAGCAACAGCCGAGGAGTTGCACCGCATCCTCTGAAAAGGCCACACTTCAGCTTCTAGAGGAACTTTTAGGAGGAGCTGAGCTTAGAGGCAATGCAGTGTAAGACCTGTCGCAGGAAACATCCATATCCCAGGGCTTTCAAAACACTACCCTCACATACCTCAGTACAAGATACTTCTAGCTCATTAGATTTGGAAAAAACACGGGTCTAGCTCCTTCCCACGGAAAACTTTTTGGCTCACTGTTGAAAAGGCACATCCTGTGGGCCACTTTGGAACAGAGGCAGACCTCAAGAGTGAGAAACCATCCTTAGGACTCAAGGGAGAGTTTCTATATTAAATCCATGTTGCTCAGTTAAGACCTAGCCTACCTCATACCAGTTGCCACTAATTCCTGCTGGTGATTAACCCATTCCCAGCACATGGGTACACCACATGCTGCCCCACAGAGCTGCTGAGGAGGCTGGTTACACTAACTGCAGAACATCTCCTCAAAAACAGTCAAGCAGAGAAGGGATCTTCCAACCCGTGCCCTCACTGGCAGAACTTATCACCTGTTACTAGAAATGGCAATCAGCTGCCAGGCAATGGTTTGGGGTTCGACACATTGTCTTCATCATGGATGCACCAAGACATAGAGTCTCTGCAACATCTCTCTCGACAAACCCTGACCCACCACACATCCCATACCATACATCACCACATTGCCCCATGTGGAGTACAGACTCTGAAAAACTGGGCGACATAGTCTAGGATAAGGCAGTTGGAACTAGATGATCTTCAGGTCCTTTCCAACCCAAACCATTCTATGAAACCTCCTTATGCCTGAGCAATCCCTATCACAGATTGACGGTTCAGATCTGGCCAGATTCCCACTAGGAAAAATAGCTTCTCACCTTGGACCTGGGACCTGCTGGTCAGGTTTAACTTAAATACTTATTAGCAGCATTACAGAGGTGGATGTTGAAAAAAAATCCGTGAAAGCTTCTTTTCAGTAATATTCCGTCTAGGGCTAAGTATCAGTGCAGCTCATTGCACATCTCAGTAAGCATCTGACTGAGATGGGACTTGGATTTCATTCTGGAAAACATCAGAAAGCCTGGGGTTTCAGGTGAAACCCTTTCAGATTTCATGTCATTTCAAAAAGGAAAGGTTCCAACAGGGAAATAGGACACCTAAGGAAAAGCTGGATGCTGAGGACACCAATCATCCAGACCTAGTTTAGCCATGTTTCCGCTGGGCCTGTGAAGAGTTAGAGGCATAGAACAGTTTGGGTTGGAAGGCACCTCTAAAGGCCATCTAGCCCAACCATCCTGCCATGGGAAGAGACACCTTCCACCAGACCAGGTTGCTCCAAGCCCCGTCCAACCCGGCCTTGAACACTGCCAGGGATGGGGCAGCCACAGCTTCTCTGGGCAACCTGTGCCGGGGCCTCACCATCCTCATTATAAAAACTTACATTCACTCTAAACTTACCCTCTTTTAGTTTAAAACCATTGCCCCTTGTCCTGTCACTACAAGCCTTGGGAAAAAGTTGTCTCAACCTTTCTTATAAGGTCCCTTTAAGTATTGACAGACAGCACTAAGGTCTCCCCAGAGGCTTCTCTCCTCCAGTCTGACCAACCCCAGCTCTCTCAGCCTTTCCTCAGAGGAGAGATGCTCCAGCCTTCTGACCACTTCTGTGGCCTCCTCTGGACTCGCTCCCACAGGTCCATATCAGACTTGCACTGAGGACTCTGTGCAAAGGTTCTCTCTCCCCTTCCCCAGCTGTCAATGGGGCGTGATTTTGACCTTGTTAGATGAGGCTGTGCAGATGAGTCAGTGTTAGTGAAACGCTCTGAAGATGAGCAGTACTGATTACATAAGCACTAATTAGAACCTGTTGATTTCTCCTTCCGCAGAGGCCGCAACACAGCAGTGCTAATTAGCAGGGCGAGCCCGGGTGCGCCATCACCGCCTGCACCGTGCTCACATTGCACTGCCTGTGACATCGGCAGGGAGCAGCAGCCCACGTTCTTTAGCAGCAAAGGTATAAGAGTGCACGTTTCTTTTAAAGAGGGTAAAAACACTCCATGACACAGACCACGTTCTGCATTTTGAGCTGCTGCCCATCTTGCACTGCAAAGAAACTGCGTCAAGCTGGGATAGACCCAGCTGGATGCTCTACACTTACCTGCGCCAGAAACAAGGGTAACTGCAAAAGTTGTCCTTGACCAGTTCCTGGGTGCAAGTTTGTGGATAGAAACTTCTCTGTTCAAAGAAAGTAGAAAACGGAAAGCCTGAAGTCTTCACCATTGCCTCCAACGCTGCAAGGACTTCCTCAGCAAAGTCCAATTTCAGTCCATGCTCCTCTGTCCTTGCTTGAAGAACAACATAAGGCTGCCTGATCCAGACGCTACAGTACAGCTACTGCAGTCACAAGGGAGCAGTAAAAACACTTTTCCAGATTTTTTCTTCTGCAGCATGCACTCGCCAACCCTTTACAGAAGCTGGGAAGAAGCGTGAGGCAGAAGACTCCACAGACCCAAAGTGGACTGCTCCTAGGCCTTCCTGTAGTAGAGTTGATCAAGCAGGGAAAAACTTTGCTACACATAGAAACAAAAGTAACAGGAAAAATAAGGGTCACACATCCATTTTCTGCCCCCAGTCCATCCTCCACTTGCTGACCTTCACCTGCCCCACCACTTTCCTCAACCTCTGTGTTTCCACGCATGGCAGGCTGGGAGATGAGCAGCTCAGTCTCTCAGGCTCAGGATACTGGGAGGTTTCTCAGCGTTCATGCAGCAAAGCAAGGAGCTAGCCAGGAGCACAAGCAAGGCAGGAGATTATTTCCAGACCAGCACATTTTAAATCCACAGAAGTCAATAGGAATTTAACTTGGTTTATGGTAGTTAAATTTTCACAGCATCACACGATGGTTGAGGTTGGAAGAGACATCTGAGGGTCACCTCGTCTAACACCCCAGCTTGAACAGGTCACCTAGAGCTGGTTGTTCAGGACCATATCCAGGCAGCTTTTGAGTTTCTCTCCAAGCTGGGAGGCTGGTGAGTAGTGCTTGGTCACCCTGACAGTGAAAAGATCTCATTTCCTCAGTGGGAAAAGGATTTTTGCATGGTCATTTTTGCCAACGATCATCTCTTAAAAATAAAACTGGACCCTACCAAGTGTGGATCAATTTTTTTTCTAGCCTGAGCCAAAGAACTTATTTCCTTTGTGACTTACCTTTTAATCCACAGACCGTTTATCACAATCCTCCAGACACCTCCAAAGGATCAGGGCAGGGTCTAAATTCACCAATTCCAGACAAACAGCAGCTTGCTAGGTACCAATTTCTTACTTCTATACATAACACAGGGCTTCCAAGTCTGCCCACCACCGTATTTCAGGACTGTCACAGCAAAGAACCTAACCAGAGTGGAGCTCTTAAGTCAGTATCAGGAAGCACGAAGCTGCCCCAGTCACTATTAGACTCCAACTGCTTGAAGGCACCATCCCAAGAAGCGAACTGAAATCTCTGCACAGCAAAGGATGAGCAGTTCACGCTTGACTCCACATTCCATTAAAATCGCAAGACTACTGCACATGGCTTGTCTTTAGATCCTATAGGCAGAAAGAGGCTTGGAGAAGTGGAATAATTTATGTTTCTTACTGGATGAGCCAGCAACAGGAGAAAGGAAACAACCTATGTTGATGAATTAAAATCTTCAGCTGTTACAGAAAATGCAAGAGCAGTACATGCTGCTTAGTGCTGAGTACATAAAGTCTTGGAAGCTCACACTGCAAATCATCCAGTGAACTTGCACTTGCCTTTAAGCCCTCCTGAAAAGCCTCACCTCTGCAAGGTAGTGCCTTGATTATCCCAGGACTATCAAGTTGCACATTTCCTCATCCATCCCCTTTAAAGCTTTAGCAGCTGGCACACCTCAAGCACCAATGCAGCAGCTATTCCAGGCTTGAGACGGATCACCAGAGCATGTGGCCACTATTTTATGAAAAAATGGAATAAATGGGTTCATTGAGGTTTCTGATAATCCAGAACTTCTACCATGTGCTACAGACCACGCGACAATCGTGTCCGTGATGCAATGCCACAGACTCGGATCATGCAACAAGTCATGTGTGCCTCATGATTAGACAATGAAGGATACTACTAAACAGATGACCTCCGGTGGCCCCTTCCAACCTCAACCATTCTGAGATGCACATTGTTCCCATGCTCACCAGGTCATTTCTGAATCCTCAGCAATTCATTATCAGTCAAACCCCCCTTGTTCCAGCGTTGCAGGTTCTTGGGAAAATTCAGGTTAACAGAAATGAGGGGTTTAGACCATTTGCTACATAATATGAGGGAACGAACCCTTGTACAAGAAATGAAGAGATGGGCCATGCTGAATTTCCATCTTTTAGCAGAGACTGAAATGCAAAAGCTAATTCTGATCACAAAAATACTGTGAGTTTCCCTTCCATTTTACTCCTGTCAGAAACTAAGTTTTCGAATGGACACAAAAATGTTTGAGAAACACTTAATTTAATTAACTGAAATCAGCCTTATTTGGTTTTGTTGTTGTTTTGGATTTTGCTTTAAATACAAAGGAGGTGGACTGCACATTTTAAAATATACAGTTGAAGTACTTTGTTTCCAGACTGACAATATTAAAGCTTGTTAAGCCCGTAGTCTAAAAGCCAAGCAAAAACTTGCAACTGGTGAAGGAAAGCTACCCAGAGCTGAGCTGGGACTCTGACACTTTGCACATTCAGGAGACCACTTGCCTCTACGAGCGCTATCCAGATGCAGAAGAACAGCAATGCATGATAAACAACTCACAGCAATTTGTTCAGGACGTGCAATTTATTTTAAATGACATTTTTGTCTTCTTAGCAAGTCTACGCTTGTGACCTGGATAAATCCACTCCATCCTGACATCATTCCTAGTTACAAGTCCACGAGAACAGTCTGCAGCGCAGGTGCATGCTGGCCCCTCGGGACAGATCCGCATATCCTTTACTCCATGACTCTTAACAGTTACAGAGGAAAAACACAGTGCAGGTTGTCTGAAAACCCAAGCCTTCCCTTCCAAATCAAAGGTGCCACTTGTGTCTCCTTGCCATGAACAAAGCACAGCTGAGCCAGTCGGCCAGCCCGGAGCTGTGGTAGCCAAAATGGTTGGGAACACTTGCAACAACTTCCCAAGCAATAGTCAAACAATCCATTGGCTCCAAGGATCTCACACCTCCTCTTAAGGTCAGCAGGTGAACATTTTTCACACACACGCAAGAAAAATGATATGGAGTAATCAACAAAAAATTATAAACCGAACATTTAAGGTTTGCAGCTATTTTATTTACAAGTATACATTTAACACAAAGAAACACTGATATCCAAGCCTAGTTAATAGTAGTGTAACAATATGCATCATTTTGATGATTATTCTAACCAACAAACTACACTGAAAAATTAATGCCAGTAAAATTCTTGGTCATAATATTAAGAAATACAATATATAAATTGAAAATATGATTGCTTAAAATTTGAAAATGGAAGTGAAGCCATTTGCACAGGAGTCAGAGTTTAACATAATCTGAAGGGAAAGGCTCCAAACCAACTTTTTATCTTTCAGGTTAACAGAAGAAAAAAAAATAAAATTATAAAAGAAAAAAAAAAAAGGAAAAAAGAAAAAAAAAAAAAAAAGAAGCATAGTTTATCCTTAAAGATAATGGGCAGTTTTGCTTCTTCAGGTAGAATGTATTCCCAGTGTTTTCAGGCTTTGCAGTGGAATTACATTACTGAGCATGAAGACTTCCCTTGTGAAGCTGCCCCATCGATTTTTTCTGCCTCCAAAATTATCCTCTTAAAAACATCCACGGCAGTCTGCAAAGAGAGAGCACAACGTTAGTGGGTAAGGAGAAAGCACCCACCTACTGAAAAGATATGTAACCCCCCAAATGTCAACTGTTTTACAGGCTACACCGGCAGATAAATGCACACGCGACGCTTATTTCCAAAATTTAAAGAGGGAAAATAAGGTAATTTCAGTTCTGAACGCAACCTTTTGGAAGAAAAGCGTTAACCCCCTATTTCACAGCAATCCTCAACTATTTTCTCTGTCACTGCAGGAGGGCAGGTATAACTGAGCCGTACTCACAATGGAGCTAACAACTGTAATTCAGCTTTATTTTAAATAGTGAACTTGCACTGAGTGACTGACAGCATTGAAGATGTGATGCCGTGCTGCGCCAGAGAATAAATCAATTCATTTTCTCTAAGTAATCATCAAGATTTCAAGGAATTAGATTTTTCAGCTTTAAACACTGACTATGCACAGCCCAGTATGAGCATGACTGATATTCTTGATTCTTTCATCCTACCCATAGGGAAGACCGGTATTAGGCATGGTGCAAAAACATAGGGGGAAAACACGAGCCAAACTAGCCACTGGCTGGTACTAAGCAATATTCTTTGATAAAGTCCTTCTGACAGAAAGGGGAAGTTTGCCTTAAACAGCTTGAACTACAGGATAGCCATTGCTAACATGACCAGGCTCACCCAAACATCCTAGCTTACTGCATGGAACATAAAGGATTATCGAGTTCTTCTGCCAAGTCACAAGCCATGCATGCACTATGGATCCCTTCACTCCTTCAGAAGGAAGGCAGCAAGTACTCTCAGAGTACAAGCCACTTGTTCTGCTATCAGCTCCACTTGGTCCACGCCAAACCTCCCACCTCCACACTGAGCACACAGCAGTTTGGTGAAAAAGGCTCTCCCCTACTGAACCTCCCTGTGATGAAACGAAATGCATGGACTAACAAAGATGATACTTCCCCAGACGCACACATGCTCATGAGCACAAGTTAAAAATCCTGGAATGGAAAGACACAATTTCCCATAAAAGCAAGTTTAACTGAAGCAGGGGCACTAAGAAAGGATGTCAGACCACTTGAGTGATTCAGGAGATATTATGGAAGAATTCACCTAAGTGTATTTAGGTTTTTGGTGGGGTTTTGTTTTCAAGGGTACTGAAAGATGGGGAGAGTATGGTGCCTGGGACATCATGTAGTAAATACCTTACACTGTTAATCCGGGATTAACAGGATTCAGGATTCACTGAAATTAACAGAATTTCAGGATTCACTCAGTTTTAAGCGCTTCAAAATTGTACACCAGCCTCCATCAGAATATGCAGAAATAACAACATGCAGCATCTGAGATCACTGAGAAGTAATTTGAGAAGAATAAACCTATAGCACAGTCAAGGACAATTCTAAAGTGCTTTTCTTTTCTATGATTTTTTGAGCTGAAGATTCACTGTATGATCAGTACTTCATGTGAATCTTCAACTTGGGAAATGGTCTCCTGATCATCTCAGACATGTCATTTCACATTTATGTAACCTCTACCCATTCGTTTCATGAATTCCAAGCATATGCTCCTTAAGGAAAGCATGTTCATTATATAAAAGCAGCCACATTATGAAAGAAGACAAAAAAGGGGGGTTTGTTGGTTTTAAGCAGCAGGCTGAAGAGCACCCTGTGATTTATGACTATGTGGTCTGACCCGGCAGATGTTATTCCGCCTCCACAAGCTGTAACTCTTAATTGGATCACTTCCAAACGAATCCCAGTGACTGAAGTAGCCCCACAACAATCTTCAAAAGACTAGACTGAATTTTGACATTTCCCATATTTATACCAATTGCACACAGTACTATCTCTGGAACTATTTACCATACTTCATCAGCTGGAAATAAGAGTATTCCTCCATATAACAGAGTTTCCTTGCAACCCCAACAGAACCTGACAGAAGTGGCTCATTAGTCTAGCAATGATACAACGCATTTCCTGGGCAAATTAGACTCTAGGAAACCATGATCAGGACTGCACTTGCTATCAAACTGGTTCCACTAATGAAGAGCTTCCCTTAATCAAAACTTGATGATATACTGATTTACAAATAACTGCACCAATGTTTCCTTACTTAGAGTTGACATTTTCAATGGTTTCATTTAAACGCACAAGTTCTTTCTAACCTTGATTCGTAGGACCCATTAAAAAAACTCTCCACAATTTATTCTGTCAACCAAGAAGCTGTACACTCTCTGTTGAAGACGTGCTGTTTAAAACACTAAGATGTAGGAGTTCACAGGGCTTGTTAATTCATTTCACAGAAAACATGTATTCACTGAGAAGGTTTAATCACTGTCCTACAGTTAACACTTTGGAATTTGTAATTCAGACCAAGTATGCTGATGAATTTTAGAATGAGCCTTTAAACAACGCAGGAAGCTGTGTTTTGTGACAAGGAATAAAGAACGCAGCCAGATTTCATATGCATCTGTCTCCATATGGTCCAATTACAGAATGTGGGTCACACCTAGCCTGCAGAAAGCCATCTGCCTTTTTTCTACCTTTCTCCCCTGTGGAAAAAAATAGATATCAGCCTGGGCAACACATGCTGCCTAGAAAGCTTAGCACCATGCAAGAGACACCAGAGACTCGATTGCTTCTGCAGATGTGCCCCTTGGTGCGAGCAGGACACACAGCTCAGGAGGTGCAATTCTCTTTGTCAGGAAAAGAGTTGGGAACATGCTGCCAGGAGCCAGCGCAGGAAGGTGCAAACACCCAAATCCAGCTCACAGCCGCTGGAGTCATCCTTTGGTATGCTGTATTTCTCAACTATGCAGCTGTTTTAGTATTATTTCAAAGAGGAAACTCTCCAGTGCTCATACTACTAGTTTATCTTGGCACAGAACTGGGCAAAGGAACTTGAACAATAGTTAGGTAAAGGAAGAGAGATTTTTTTCACCCCATCCTTTGCCAGTCCAAGCACACTCTCAGGTAAACATATCAGACCCCTAGAGAGGGGCTAAGATTCCAAACTCCTCTGAAGCATTTACTGAGCACTGCATCTTCTGAGCTTAAAGATGAAGTTGCTCTTGAAAAAGAAGCAATGCCCAAGCAATTGCTTTTTAAGAGTGCTCCGTTTTGCTACTTCCTTGCTCCTTCTAAAACGAGTTTATCTAATGAATTTTATGTAACTGGATGAACACAATTTGGCTGCTTGTTACTCCCTAAATTCTTCCAGTAAAAGCTGGCTCCCAGCTTTAACTGGGTTTAAGACCAATTTGGATTCTGGTTGTATTTCAAACAGTTACCACTTTATTGTACTGGGATTAAAACAAAGCACTATACTACAGCTTAGGTGAAACAAAGTAGGGAATTTCACAAGAAAGTCTCAAAGCTCCTGAAGTTAGCCAAAGCAGTTCAACTTATCTGGTATGTTTATAATATCTGGTAATAATTAAGCAGCTTGAGAAGATATGACAATAACAGCCCTGCAGTAACCTAAAAGAGGTCTTTTCCATTAAGTCTCAGAATTGCCTTCTCAAAGCCCTAGATTTCCCTAGATGACTGACGTACTTCTGATACACAGGCTCTTCCAAAAGTCCTACCAGGTCACCCTTGTCTGGAGGAACTGATGCATAGCCTCAAATATATGTGACCTTGAGAACTCTTGCCAGCCACTACCATTTATCATCACTGCAGGTTTGATCTTTGTGTCTCTCGCTTTCCATCTATTCACAGTTATACCGTTTCTGGAATGTGGTATCTTTTGATAACTCCTGGCAGAATAGGTCTATAGAACTATTTTAATTACCCAACATAGTGGGGCTATGCCTTCTAGGACTCTCACAGATGCTCCAAAAAGGACTTCGCCCCCCAAAGCAGGAAGGGAGAAGAGGGGGAAAGGAGAGGAACGGAGCCTTTGCTATCAGAACCTGTTATAGGGAATATCTCCTTTGGTTTCAACAGTGCCTTGCAAACAGAGCTGTTATAAAGGACAGACCACATAGCTAATTGAGTTTGGTCTAACTCCTGTAGCAAGAAGACCTACTCTCCTGGCTGCTGCAAAGAACATCATGTACCAAACCAGTTTCAGACCAGCATACAAGAAATCGTCATACTAATTGCTCAACATCCACCAAATACAGATGGTTAGGTTTCAGAGAGAAAGGATTAACAGACTTCCCCCAGTCAAGAAGGTTTGAGCTCTCTGCTGAAGTTCTTAAGCTCTAAATTCCCAATCCAGTCCAGCTCATCCCTTTAAGCATCAAATTAGCTTTCTGTAAAGCAAACAATCTAAAGCTCTTTTGGAAAGAGTTTAGGCTTAATCTTGATAGGCAAGTTAGATTTGCTGTACCAAGACAGTACAGGCATGATTTGGATGAACCTCCAAGCAACAAATGCTGATGGATTTCTTTTCCCAGTAATGTTGACTTACATAAGGTGAACATTCAGTACCAGGAGAATGACAACATGCCTTGTTACCTCTGCTAGATATGAATTGCCATGCTGTTACACACTGCAAGCATGTGCCAAAAGAGAGAGAGTATAGGTAAAGCTTTGCCTAATCCACGAGCACTGTCATTTGAAGGGGGAGGGGGTGAGGGGTGGAAAATCCGATGCTTTTAGCTGGTTTATTCTTTACACTGTAAATGTAGTTTCCTTGGCCATGCATTGCAACCTCTCCAGCAGTACAGAGAAAACAGTAAGAAATTTCACGCTTTCAGCATGCCCAATTTTAACAAGGTTAATGCATGTCATAGCCAAAACCAGAAGCACTGATAAACTAACTCAAAGCAGTCCATATCTGGAGATGAAATTAATAAATAAATAAAAAATTCCAAGCTTTTCTTCCACAGAAAATCCAACTTTACTCAAGTAACTTGTAGAACTGTTGACAGAGACATTAGGCAAAATCTATTTGTTTTGCTTTTAGGGACAGGGGATAGGGAAAGAAAGGCTACTTAAACAGGTCCAGTCCTAGCTATAGGATTATCCTTGCGATGGTGCTTATGTTATTGAGGAGGCCAGGGAAGGATGTGATATGCAACCATGTATGCGTTTCTTCTACACAAGGACTCATTTGTTTAAAACTAGCCTGACAGCATCCTTTTGACCTTATCATATGTCTATATTTTCAAAAAGCAAGAAAAACCAAATTCAAATACTGGAACATATTTAGGAGGCATTTTAAAGGAAGTTAGGTACAGCAACAAGAATAAGACGTTATTTAACACGTAATTAAACTCTTTCTGCGACAGGAAACCAACAAATGCAAATGTGTGCGAGTTACATTGTATCAGATTGTGCAACTTTGCTACAGCTATACCACAGCAGTGTCTGAAAGCTTCTGCTGTATTCCAACATTTTTCTGTTTGCCCCCAGACCCACAAAATGATTATTCCCCACATTAGAGACCCAGCCTTGTCCAGCATCTTGAAACGCAAGATTTGCCCCCTTAAACCAACATACTCCTTTGCAACTGCAATGACCTCCTAGTTAAGGTAACTGCAGCAGATCACAGACCCTGTTCTACCCACCACGTGGATTCGAGTTTTAGTTTGTCATGAAGTGTTCTGCTGTGTTCAGTGAAGCTTAACTTTCAGTTCTTCGCTTCCTCCTTCCATTTACAGTTGCATGGGAAAACTTGATACATAAACCTGAATGCAGAATGAATTGTTTCTAACCATCTGCACAAAAGTAGACTACATGCAAATATTTTAGCTGCCTTTATTAAGTGAAACTATGAGTCATTCTATTACATCGCTATTAGAATAAAGTGAATCTTAAATCCGTTACCTGATTTTCTTTAGCAGACGATTCCAAGAAAGCTGCATTCCAGGATTCTGCTAAAGCTTTCCCTTCTTCATAGCTGATCACCCTGACCAAAAGAAAGAAAACGCATGTTTCTTTGTAACTTGCAGAAGAATTGTAATTTGATATGTCAGGAAAGACCTCAGAGTACTGAAGCACATAAATGCATGTAATAGGAATGTTTTGTGAAGTCTGATCCAGAGCATTTGCTTTTGGCTGCTGTCAAATACACTAGCGGGCCAGGTAAAACTGCTATGCAACCCAGAAGAGCAGTTCTCTCAAAGTACTGCTTTGTTTTCATAATCTGTAATATCCTCTGGTATTTTACAGTTGTGAAAAATACACTTCTGTCACTTCTTTTGAAAAAAAGTGTTAAATGACCATCCCTGGAACCTTATAGCAAAAGTCAACATTACGACAGAAGTTCATGGCTCCTAGTTCACATTCTGGACACAATTCCTTTGCCAGTAGCTTATTTTAACCTACAATTTGATTTTACGTTACAGAAAGCCAAGAACAAAACTAGCGCATTGCAGCCACAGGAATGCCGGCTGCTGTCTTGCATTTTGCACATACTGGAGTTCACATACCGTTCCATATGCAGGTCTTTTTTATTTCCAACCAGCATAATAGGTATTCTGTGAAAGAAAGTTCAGAACTTCAGAACAGTTACAGTATACTGAAAAAAGCACTAGTAACATGCCTGCAATGAAATGAGATGAAAGTGTCACTACTTACTGGACTTTTCCCACCATATCCAATAACTTGCCATGGATAACTTTTATCACTTCAAAACTGCAAAATAAAGGGATGAAGTCACACATGCACTCCAATGTTTATCCTTAATACCCAATACACAAGCAATTAAATGCATATGTAGGCTGCTGTGTTTAAAACTTACTCTATGTATAGAGGCAGAACTTACAAAGATGCTGAAAGCCTTACTGATTTGGGTACAACAGACAAAATGGTCCCAGAAGCAGTAAAGATAAGCCTATGCATACCATTATAGCCTCCCCAGTTACCGTAGTTGCAGAAATAAAATTACCCAGGACCAATGCATCTAACACAGAATCACTAAAAGACCCTCCCCACCTCTGATCTGGTTTTTATCTGCAGTAAGAAATTTAACTGCTAGAGTCCAACAATCCTGGATGAGCATGTTAAATTAAAGCAGTTTCAAAGCAAAAGTATTAACATGCTCTATCTTGAAAGAATACATTATTTTTTTCAAGAACATTTAGTTCATACAGAATTCTTTAGTTCTATTTATGTGAAAGCCAAAGGAAGCCTAAATTCTACTTTCCTATGGAAAGTGAGTCAACTGATCTGCAAGATGATGTCTCAACAGTGGTTATTCAAATACTTGTCTGTTCACCTACCATGCACGTGAAGTTTGGATGACAGGAGATAAGAAGCAGTACTGTGAAATACCAAGAAGTCAAAAACCTCACCTACAAAATCCACTGCATTTGACATTTAGTACTTTTGAGAACAAGCTATAAATGGGGCTGAAGAACAGATGTTGTGCTCCTCTAGTTACATTATGGAAAAAAAGCTGGTACATGAAGTGCACAATTCAGATTTAAGAGAGAAGCACAAGCTCAAAGACAAGACACACAAATCGACAACAAAAAAGCGGCCGAAACTTTTTCAGCTCCCAAGGTCGTTAGCTACATGCAGTGTCTTGACTGCACTGCATTTCAATCAGAACTGAAACTCTTAAAAATAGAGCAGCACTCAAACATACTTCCAACTCAGAGCTCTCAAAGAACTGGTGCCTAAACCCACTATTCAAGCTATTTGAATCATTAAAACTCATTTCTGGAACAATAAAGGTTACCACATTTAAGGATTTTCTGTCAAGTAGGTCAATTTGTCTGGACTTCAGCAATAACTTCTGAGACTAAGTAGAACACAACACTTCTCCATGTTCAGCTAATAATTTTAGTATATCCTATCAAGAAAACGAGTTCTTTGCAAACAAAAGCGTAACTTAGTCTGGCACAACTTACTACTAGTAACTCCAGTATGATACTACAGATTACATAAAAATGTGGAATCAATGAAAGGACTTCAGGGTTACAAAGAGCTTATGCTGAAAAGGTAGTAGTGAAAACTCTGGTCTTGAGAACTTGTCTTGGACTTTCATTCTTAATTATTTCAAAAATAAAACATTAAATGGAGCTTGGTTGTGATGAAGTTGAGAAGTCCTGCTACACACAGAACTAAGTGACCCTACAGACTCCAAGAATTAAAAAAAAACGCTAAAGAAAAAAATCCTGCTACAAACCACAGAACTGTTTCTCAGTCTGAAGCAACAGGAAAGATCCAGCATACTAGCCACAGCATAACTGCATCACTAACACAGTACAATTGCTGTTTCCTTTCCACTAAGTGTGTTGTTTCCAACATAGCCAGAAACCCACCATGCCATGGCACAGGACCCTGGCGAGTCTTCACTTGAGGTTGCAGCACACAATGCTGCGAAGTGTTCTTGTTCAACTTGAGGTATTCATTTCCCAATTCTGTGTACCTGTCTGCTTACTTAGGATAGGTCATGAGCTCCGTTTTCAGTAAAAATGCTAACAAATAAGACAACTGACCTCTGTTAACAGATCACGGTGGAAACCGGAAGAGAAGTGCTATTTAAACTTAAACACAATTCTGACACAGAAACGAGTTGCTAAGAGCTGCCAGGAATGTAATTGGCTTCACCAGATCAATTTAATGTTCTAAAAAGCTTTCCAAATTACTAACACTAGAACAAGCAGGGACACTCTTTAAGACAGGTATTTACCAATCCAAAAAGAGCATCATCACATCAAGTTGTGAAACCGCAAGAAATTTGGAGACCATAAGAGGTCCTTTCCAGTTCTGTCAAGCAAATAAGGTTACAGCAAACAGCTCAATGTATGAAATACAACAAAAAAATAGCTGTCAAAAAAAGTGTGTTACACAAAATCATGGAACCTAGCAAGATTAAAAAAATGCGATTTAATTAAGCTGAACTAGAGCAAAAGCCTTCCAGTAACCTTGCTGCTGAGAGCCTGGAAACATGAAAAATGTAGGGCATTAGCTTTTACTGAAGTCCCATTTAAACTTCCAAGAGAAGGTTAGCAGCGAAGATGAAAATTTTAAAAGGGCAGTTCTATTAAGTTTGCTGTCAAAGCTCCCAAAGCTCCTGCATCAATAGTCAGATCAATATACACACTTTGACAGAAGACAAGGCAGAGGGTGATTGTAATCTGATTGCCTAGGCAAGCCATCAAAGCTACCACAGTATTATATAAGATCCTTCTTATTGCCTAAACACTTGTCTTAATACAGAAGATTTTTGTCCTCACAGTACCACTTAAAATGAGCAGTTTTCTGTTCACTTTATTAGACAATCCTCCACTCCTAAAGTGAGAATACTAACTCCTATTTCATACAAGTTACTTGGCACTCGTAAAAAGCTGATCAGCTTCTTTGCATGTAGAAGGGAAGCATCGACTTCTCTTCCACTTGATGAGAGTTGAAGGTTTTATTCATTTTACTCGAAGAAAAAATGAAGAAAATAAGATTTCTTTGGCTACAGGAAAGATGCTGTACAATATTAGAAAATTGAGATCTATTCAAGAATGACCAGTACTTAAAGCAAGAGGACCAGAGGAAGGGACAAAGTAACCAAAGATGACAATGCCTTATGAAGGCTGAGATGCATCTTAGGAAAATGACTCCAGCTACAATGGACTTTGTTCTCAAGTCAGAATGGATGGCTAACAGCAAGGACAAAATAGATACTCTGGGAAAATTTTCAAATAAGATTATCTACTGCAGCATGTCACGGGTGAGTCTATAGGCCAAAAGTCACATATTGCTATTTATATGAAAATTTCAGATGATTAACCAGAATGATCCAAGACAAGAAGTCAAAGAAATCTCAGTACTGTAATAAGCTACAAGGCTGAGGGATTGACTTAGCAACTAATTGGATACTTCACATAAATGTACAGTGCCCTTTAGGTTCATATTTAAGTCTGCCTTTGTATCTGATGCTAGAGCTATGAATCCTACTTATTCTTGAAACTATTCTTTGTACTTTTACTTGCACCTCAAAACAACATAGTTCAGCACTGTCTCATTTCTCACATTGTACCTTGCATATTAGCCTGCAAAGTGTCTGTGACATTTGGATTTGAGGGCAAATTTCTGAAAACACATTAATTTTATTTTCCATTGTATTTCTAAGGGAAAGAGAGATTAAATGCATTAAACACATGCAAAGAAAATACAGCAAAGGCAGGAGATGAACCCAGAAGATATCTGGTTAACATGTGAACCAGAAGAACACAACAGACTTTATTACCTCTTTATTGACGTGACTGAATAAACAAGAATGTAGCCATTGATGTCTATGGAGTACGTCTGAGGAAATATGGAGTATTCATCCTGTAGAAGGAATATTACATTTAAAATTACTTACTGCCACAGTTCAGAACTTGATGCTAGCAGATCACCATCAGGTAAGTTGCTCATATTTGTAAGACATGACATGCAAGGCCATTTGGTATAGGCATACTTTCAGAATTAAGTTTTTTCATCATAATGTCAGATGCTGACTCTTTACCAAATTAAGAGAAAGCTGACTCAGACTGTTTACACTAATCTACAGCTTTTTTGGTTTATTCCCTCTAAGACTATGGATTAGCTAAAGCTATTCTCAATCCTTTTATCCTGCTTAATTATCAGTTTGAATTAGTACAAAACATCCACTCTGTCCTACCACTAATTAGCAATTATGCCTCTTATCTTGCTGCTGATACGTTTCAGATTCCTAATTTCAGCAGCTGACAACAGGATCTAGCAGTTCAGAATTTCAAGCAACACTGATCATGTTTAAATTACCTAAGGGATCTGTTAGGAAGCAAATAACTGTGGCTCACTAACTAATGCTTATCAACTACAAGATGCAAGAAATACAGTTATTAGTTGCTTTATGACAGCTAGAAGTTTACATGACAAGTGTTTAATTAAAAAACCCAAACAAAACACCACAAACAATCACTGAATTTATTATCCCAGTAGGAAAGGAACTGACTAAATAGGCAAATGAAACAGACTGATGTACTGCAGGTAATACAACAGAAATACTATGACTCCCATACTGAAAATCTAAATTGTTCTAATAGATATTCCCAGGAAACATTTCCATTTTGACAAGAGCCACACTTCTTAATACGCAAGTTCCCAGATTTTTCAACCTATGCTTAAGACGACAAAACCTCTCTGCATATTGTCATGACTGAACAGATGGAGCAACACAATCACACCGCTTAAATCTTGACAGCCAAAAGGAATCATACTTCCCTAACTGGTAAATGAGGAGAAACCCTCTATAAATCAATTTCTATAAATCAATTTCAGCCAAAAAAGTTTGAAAGAATAACACTTGACAAAAGACACCCTTATTTGCCTTTACTGGTACACACTGAGGGCAGCCCTCCCCCCGTCTTCACTGAAATGCCAAACTGTCACTTCAGTTGGCTGTGTAATTGCAAAGTCAATACAGAAGGATATGAGTTGGTTTCCGTGTAAAACAGATGAAAGTGCAACTCTGCAGTTGTTTGACTTTACCCAGAATTTCTCAGGATTGCCCCAGCTGGAATTTGGTGTTAGGTAATGTTTCCTTTTGCACTATTCTTCTGTGATCCTGTACCAAGACTCCTGTTTAACTGAACTACACAAACCAGATAACCATGAAAGGTAAAGAGACACAGGACAGAGGAGGAGTACCAAGAAAGAAAGTGCCATAGCCTCAACTGTTTCCAATTCGTTAATTTTTTAGCTTGTTAGGAGAAGGAAGAAAAGCTGCTATGCTTCCTGGAACTTGTGGATCAAAAAGAACTTTGCCATGAGATAAAACAATGCAGCTATAACTTTTTAAGTTATAGCTTTTTAAGCCATAGCCAAGTTTTCAAGTATGTACCAAACCTACAATATAATCCTTACTATGCTGCATACACATGCAGACTCCCTATGGATCATTAAGCAAGACAGACTTGAGACAGAAATCTGTCCAAGCCACGCCTTCCATAACGCAACATCATCTCTCCCCTCTAACCCTGTGAGCCAGAACTCAAAAGTTCAAGTTCTTCCTAGGAAGGATCAAATCTGAAAATAACCACAGGCTGGGAAAGAAGTTATTTTGGTTTTACAATACTGTATGACATTAAAATCAACCCTGAAAATAAACCTCAGCAATGGAGCTACATTGCTGATGAAGTTCCACTGCCTTCCCAGTAGGCCATTTCCTCCTCAGAGGGAAGTCTTACTTCTATCACTGCACTACAACTGGAGATGTAAGACAAGCACACCTACACTGGCACAAAGCGCAACCTATGGAGCCTGCTCTGCTGCTCAGGCTTTTCGGCCTTTCCATCTCTCAACCTCATTCTCCAATGCAGAATATTCCCCATCAAACAATCTTGACACAGAACCTGTGGCCAGCATTGTGTTTCTGATCACTTCAGACACATCTGACAAGATTATCAGTGGATGCAGTGTTGCTGACTAGCACTGCAAGCTGACACCATATAAATACAGCATGGTTATTCTTAAGTTATGTAGCTCTCTTCAAAGAAAGCAATGAAACATACCTAGAAGGTTACAACCCTTCTGAATAGTCTCCCAGCTATGAGTAAGTGTCTTGCAGCTCTAAAGTCTTAAGTATTGGCAACACATTTTACAACACTGACATTGTTTAACATTACTCATACTTTGAAAAAAAACAAACGCATAGTATCAGAAATCACAGAAGGTAAGCAATAAAAACTTTAGGATAAAAATACAGGAGGTGTTGGTTTTTTCCTAATATAGTCTTTTACGAGATGGAGCACTCCTGTGCCTGGAATGTGCAGTGCAAGATCAGCCAAGCAGCACTATATAATGAACACCTGTATTTCATGAATCTCCAGGACACGCGTTCGCTGTCTCCTCCTATGCTCCCTCTCATTACGTGAAGGCTCAGACGCACACATGAACCATCACGTAAAAATGTAAACAAACTGCAGTAGTTTATTGGTAGCCCGCTAAGTACTACCTATGTGCATTTCTGTCTACTCCCCATGACTGTTTCATGGATACAAACCACACTGGTGTAGCTGGAGTACACAAATAGGAAAAAGTCATGAAGACCTCCAGTTTACTGAAGTGACATTTTCCATCTAAAGCAAGACTGCTAATTTAGCCTGTAAATATCAAGCAAGCTACTTATGAACTTTTGGTGTATCACAGTTAAGGCAGTTCCTTCTTCACCTTTTTAGACATTAGTTCAATAGACAGGGAAAAAAAACAACCCACAAACCAACCCCAAAAATTCTTTAAATAAACACTACAGAAACATTGCTCTTTAGTGACTAAATGACAAGGCAGCATCATTTACATTAACCTTCACTTCTGAATGCATGGTCGCTACCAACTTAGCTCTACAGGAGCATGAGTACCTGTTGTCTTAACTCCAAAGAAAGATTCAAGGAAAGAGAGATAACTTACTTGGCCAGCAGTGTCAACCAGCTGAAGATGATATTCTTGGCCATTTACTGTGATCAGTTTTGTAAAAGCTAGAACAAACAAGAAATACATAAACATGTCAGAATTACACATAAGGAAGGGATGAGAAGTCACTCATCTATGCCATCGTTAGCCAAGGCACTATGAAAAAAGAACTTTAGTTATAGGTTTTAAAGTAGCAATAAAAGGCTAAATCAGGTGGCTGTTCTATTAAACTAGTGGATTGCAGATAATGAAGCTCAGAAACATACTTTAAAATTTCAAATTTCAGAAGATTCTCACATTGGATGCAGCAGTTTCTCCTTTACTTAAAAGGAAACAATATAAAGGGTTTTTACATGCACGTCTAAGAGACTTCCAGGCAACCATAATTTGTGGTAACACAAGACACTGAAATACAATTAGCACCAAAGTTAAGTTTGAACTTATAGCATATGTTCCCTGGTTTCCAAGCAGTTCAGCAAGATCAATTTCCTAAATGTAAATACCATGAGGTAAATGATCTGGGTTAAAAAAGAACATTATAAATTTTCCAGGGCTAAAACATACAGAACCTAACTTATGAATATACTAAACCTAAATAATTAGCTAGAAGATCACCATGTTGCTTACACATATGCTGTAGCTACCAGCCTATATAGTCCTCAGTCAGGAAGTACATTCCGTCCCTAAAGTGATGAGAATTGCTTCTCTTCCTTGGATTCATGAAACGCCAACACACTGCGAGCTGAGGAATCTTACTCAGTGTTTGTATTATGCAACTGCAAAAGCAAACAGTGTCACAGCTCTTGTAAGAATAATGTACTACTGAGCACTACATGTAGCAACCAGAGCATGCAAACCTGGCTTCAGAACTTCACTCTGGCCTTAGTGTTGCACTTTAGGCAACTGTTACTGTCCACAATTGCTGGACAGTACTGAAATACTGGGTAAAGTTTGTGTTATCCTCTGGTTGAGGTGGTTTTCCCCAAATACTAACAGTCCTAAGAAGTTTCATCTTTCACTGCAGCGATGAGCAGGGAGATTGCTAACACTGCAGTGACCTGTTCATCACACTCTAAGTTGCCCAACAACTTCCCAAAGCCACAAAGCTGAATGTTCTCAATCCCGCTGTGCAGCCTCCTGCCTACGCCTTCTGCGTTTTGTACAGGGTCTCCTAGAAGCTGCTCAACAACTTTCCTCCTCCCCGCCAATGCTCATTGCCCTGTCAAGTCTCCACAATGTGAGTATTATGAGTAAGTGGGCTGAAATAGCTGAAACTGGAGGTTTCAACCCACATAGTGAATCAAAGCACCCTTTTTTAAAAAAGGAGCAATTCAAACAGCAAAGCCAAACTAACACAGAATGTCTAAAGAAACAGTGTAAAGCGCACCTATAGTTTCCACTGTAACACTGACAACTGCAATTTGAAATGGAGCCTCAACGTGAGAGCTCCTACCTTACCCTGTCTATCCCCCCTAAGAGCTGCTTTAGCACACATGCATGTGAGCTGCTCTCAAGTCTCCATGTGGACACAGTTGTCATCGCTGCACAAAATTTTAAAGTTCTGAAGGAAGAACCCACAACAGCTCTTTACCTTTCAGATGAATACTGTGGTGGGGACAGAAGTAACCATCTGTTTGAACAGGTGTTAACACACAGCATTGCTATATACGCTATCACTGCTTCAAGAAAACAGATTCGTCCAGAGACATACTGCGCTAACAGGTATATTAAAAGTAACACTCTCTTGACACTTCACATTACACATCAAAGCACTCTGCAATCCAAGTAGCTTCAAGAGCCTCGTGAAGTTAATATTTAAAAAGGGACAGACGGCAGCTTTTTCGGACTACTCTAGAAGCCTAAAATAGAGCCGGCAAAGATATCACCATCAATCGGTACTGGAAGCAGAATGTGACAGAGCCAGTGGAAGGGAAGCAGTGGAGGAGTCACCACAGACTTGTGAGAAGAACTGTTAGTTCAATGCAGAGGCTTGTAGCACTAGGAATAGCCCACTGCAAGAACACAAATCTGCTTTGATGCAGTCGTAATTAATGACTTGCATGTCTTTGCTGAAGCTTTTAAAAAATATTCCTGGTAAGAATTTCATCTTGGGAAAAACATACAGCTCTATTAAAGATGATTTGTGATCCACAGGTCTCCTTCCGGAGGAAGTCTTCACTTCCAATTCTATCACCCACCATCCTGGGATGCACTGCATTCTGCTGTGCCGGCAATAATGCGATCACTGCACAGTATGGCTCTTCCCAGTGTGCCGAGTACAGATTTCAGTAGACCTAAACAACCTCTGCAGTCCCAGTCATGATGTGAGCATCTGCAGAATGTTGCTCATGAGTGTGGGTAAAGCCCATTTTAGTTCCACGAAGCACACAGATCTCAGACAGGACACACTTAGACCTTGCAACGCATCACTCGAGTGTGGCTGTATGAAGAAAACTGTAATCCCCACCTTCACCTACAATTGTTTCCTGGATCTGATGCTTTGCTGCAACTTGGAGAATTTGATGCTGCAGTGAACAGCACAACACGAAACAGATGTATGTCTACAGTTGAGAGCGCAGCAGTCAACAGCTGCACTGTAAAGAAACTAAAGCCACTTTGCCACCAGAGAAAGTTCTGGTAAAACTGCATGCAGAGCGCAGCCCTGAATGTTGCTACAGCTCAGCAGAAGTGCAATTTTTACAGCAACTCCACCAGCTGCTAATCACTGTTACCCTAAGATCAAGTATATTTCAATTAGACTAACATGAATTATTTCTATATGCAACTCAAATGACAGCTGCTGTGAAAACAAGCCACTATGGTAAAAAAACCCCATCGGTACAGACATATGAATGCAAGCTTTTAGAACAATAGTGCTGCTGAGTAAAGGTACAAGAATTGTGTAGCATTATTGCCATAATGCTACTGCCTGGTAGCTAAATGCAACTGCTTCATGAGGGTTCCTTGGTTACTACCTTCTGCATTCTTTTCTACTTGGGTCTTCATCCCAAAGTCAATGCATGCCACTAATCTTTCAGGACATCTTTTACAACACTGAGATGTGTAATGCAATAGAGCTATTTTTTACTTTTCTCAGAAGCCTCATTTCCACCCGTTGAGAAGGCTGCTTATCAGCAGCTCCTGGGAGGAAGTATACTTCAACCCTTCCAGTGCAGTTGCCATAACATACGTGGAAGAAGTTCAACCTTAAAGATGCTTCTAGCAGACCCATCTAAACCTACAGGTATCCCCCTCCGCAACTACTAGGGTTCCTCCGGCCACCTCCCCCTTTCTAATGTTTCCACTCTCAAGTGTGTTAAAAAAACATGTGATGGAGGCAGCCCTTGCAGGAAGACTATTCTTTTCCTTAGGGAGCTACTGAGCCTGCTCAGGGCAGAAAGGAAGACCACAGAGCTGCGGCACAGTGCTAGAAGCCTGTCTGAAACTACAAGGAAAAGCAGAAAGCAGCCAGGCAGGCCACAGAGGAGCTGAAGAAAACATTTCTGAGACTTGGGCAATCAAGTCAGCTTTTCTGCAACACAATATCGCTGAACTAATGATAACCAAAGACATCCCTGCTAAGGGTGGCTTTGGGTAGAGTCATGAGCACATCTTCCTTCTGACCTATTCGCTTTGAGTTCCAAATATAGATTCTCCTTTTTATTCCAGTAAAATTTTTGAGTTTCAATTGTTCTGGTTTTAGCTTATCTGAGCTAATCTGCCTTTAGAACCCCACCCAGCACCATGATCTTCCTTTTCTTTCCAACACCCCACAAAATAATCGTTCCAATAGTTTCCCAACACAGCTGTCTCAAGAACAGCCACCCATTGTGGTGTCACTCCTATTGGGACATTCAGAAAGGGAAAATTTATTTTGCCAAACAGTTAACTCTCACCACCACTGCTGCCACAAAACACTACATGTTAATCTTCCTGATACACAGGTTTAGGAGAAGCAACTGAATTCAACATGCTTGTTGACTTCAATAAACTAACTTTTCTGGTTCTCATGTAACAGAAGCAAAGGAAAATACAGTAGTGAAGCAGTGCTGGCTTTAACAAGCACTAAGTGAAATCTGATGCAGCTTATTTTGTCTTTACCAGGTTCCAAGAAGGTAGAGATTTTCACACTGAAAAAATGAAACTACTAGAATATTAGGTCTTATTCCTATGATTCAAGGCTTATATGCTACGCAACTTGTTCCTGTAAGAGCTTAACTACAGCTTACCTTCTACACAATTTAGCTTTACACCGCATTTTTTGTGCAAGTTTCATTATAAGACCAAAAGTATACAGATTAAGCTATCGGCAGTACTGCAGCTTTCAACCCTTTCATTAGTGCTAGGGGAATACTGTAATAAATTATCAGTAACAATTTTCTGGAGACAAAACAGAAATCACATAGGCCAGCCTATTCTTTAGCCTGTGTTTTTTTCATTTCCAAGTTCTGTGAAACTAAAGTAGACCAAATCACTAGATGAAACTGACAAGGTTTTATAACTTGCTACAAAGCACTGGAAAAATGCAATATTCTCAACACTGCCCCTAGTATAGGAACTTGGACTTCTCAACCCCTTCTGCCAGCATTGGCAACCAGATTTGAAATTACAAGCTAGGAAAACAATAGAAGAGTTGATTACATACTCTGCATCTTATGACCCTGCATAGAATCAGAAACACAGAGCTGGGAACACCAAAAGATTGGACTGATCAAAGATTTGTGTTTAGCAGAACATTCTAAAAAGATTAAGAACTGAAGACAAAAGAATGATTTTATACTAATCCCACCAAAACTAGTTGCACATGTCTTTCTTAACAAACTTTCAATATATTTTAAATGTTAAATGTGTTATCTCTTCAGTTCTTCACTGAAGCATTTTTAAAACATTCCATGAGGCCTTCCAGGGCTTAAAGATGTGACAGACTTCCTATTGTTTTGAACCTCAGGTCACATCTTCTATGTTTTCAACCCTTACTTCCCAGCAACATGCTCTGATGCAAGAAGGGCCCTGAAATTGTCTACCTTTCAGAAAACAAATTTTTCCAGCCACATCACAGACCAACAAGACTTTCACCAAAAGGAGTATTGCTGTTTTCCAAATAAGAAACCAAGTGAAGATTTAAACTTTTCCAATGTGCCCCTGCCCAAAGTTTTCACGATCATGACACGCTCAATGTTTAGAATTTACACCAAGCAAGCAGTGCAGACTACAAGAATCAAATAAGAGCAGAATTTATTCAGGGTATGTTTTCATACAGTTAAGAAATGCTACCAATGAGACACATACAACTACAGAGTTACTAAACAGCAGTTACGAACAATAGGTTTCTGTGGACAACAAGAGCTTGTAAAGGATGAAACAAGACAATCTTGTATGAAGGCATCAAAATGCTAAAATCCAGGTGTAAACATCCTAAAGTGTTAATATTAATGCCATCCATATAAGGACTAACGGATCATTCAGGTCATAGGGCAAATTATCCACCCTGACTCATAAAGCAAAATCAGAGCTTCTCAAAAAGTAGCATTTGAATTTTAGTTCTAAGCATTAAAATAAACCTGAGTAAAATATATCCTCATAGCTACTGATTTGTAATTATTACCATGTATATGCAAAAGAAACCTTGTTCTGCTGATTACTTCATTCAAACTTCCAGAGTACCACTGAGGCTTAACATCCTACTGCACAATTTTGAAACAGTAAAAAACATGTGCTACCACTACATTTCAAAAGTCATTAAAATACAAGAACTCCAGGGTTACGATCACAAAAATCAAAGTTTTATTTGTCACATGATTAAACTGAGCCAATACGATCAAGTTACTCAGGCTAGCAACACAGTTACTAAGGTACTTTACGACCACTGCTAGTTCAGAAAGAGCTGGTTGGATTGTAACAAATACCGGGTAACTCGCCTCTGAAGTTACTTGTTGCTCTTGGCAGCATTTTTAGTACCTTTACTCATCTGCTATGCTAGCTGTTCACAAAGACACCAATATTCAAAAAAGTGCTAAGAGAAAAGACACTTAAGAATTCAGCTACCCAGTATCTGCAGCAAGCTGCGTGTGTACCAGACTTGTTATCAAGTAGCTGGAAGGGAGTAATTTAAAACATTGTCATGTTATCATGGACACAGCATGTCTACCTTCTAATGTAGTCATTTAGTCCTGACTGGTATTGCTGGCTTTGTGTTCATCTGGATGCACTGATCAAATGAGACATTTGAAACTTTGTATATATAGTGGCACATTTCAATAGAGGTATGACAGACTTAATTTGACATGCCCTGACTATATTAGGGGAAGCAGATGTCCAAGAACATACATAAAATACAAGAAGGAGATGCATTTTAGCCAGATTGATTAGGTTTTCCTTCATTTAGCGTTGAAAGACAGTTTAGCTGTTTGGAGAAATATGTACACAGCGATTTCCACACTGCAGTACTGTCAGCTTGGTAAGCACTGGTTTAAAAGAGTAATCAAACTTGACAGTTAATTAATGAGCTTTAATGTTAATATGTAAATGCCCACATAAGTAATATGAATAACCACAATGGCTTCTGATAAAAGTTAGTTAGGTACAGAAGAGCAGCTTGTCAGTTATTTACTTACTGTTCTCTATGGTTGGATCATACGAATCAACAAACTGTCCTTCCACAAACTGAATCGTCAGTGAAGATTTTCCTGTAAAGCAAGGAAAAGATAATCTGTATTTAAACAAGCCTTCAGGCTATTACCACTTTACACTTATTAGTAGATATACTAAATGTTTTTATAAGAGCAGATATGAGACTTGTATGGTTCATTTAAACTATCTATACATGACAGCTGACCTATTTTTAAATTAAGTGCCTATTTCTAGTAACTGGGTCTCCTGAACGTATAAAAATATAGTGCAAAAGCTACTCGGCATGTGTTCTGCTTTTGTTTTAACATAGCATAATTTAAACGCCTCCTTCAGTTTAAAATGAATCTAAAAGTAGCAGTGTCCAATCCTCATAAAGCTAAATTTAACAAACTGCTATACTTGGAAGGTTTTTCTGTCAAGAAGCAAGGAAGCTAGAAATAATTTTCAGGCATTGCAGAGAAAACTAGGAGCTTGGACAGAATTAGCCAAATTTGGTTCGACTAGGACATTGGACATACTTCCCATGACAAAAAGATGATCTCAAAATTCTTGAGATCAGTATACTCTCCTATTAATCCTTTTAATACAGCATCCACCAGTCTGTTGTAATGTGGCATTTTAAGCACAGTGATTGAGGAGGTATTTTTTCTTTTGAAAACAATTAAACTGCTACTTTTTCAGACAATGTTTCCAAGTTCAGTTATGCTGATCTGGTCACACACCCTCCAATAAAGAGTAATGCAAAATGTTGCACTTAGTAGCAGACTGAAAAAAAAAAACCTACCCCAAAACGAATTTAGTTGTGGAAGACTTTACAAGATGGTAAAAGCAAATCATAGACACTGACCATAAAAAGCACCTTTAAAGCTCTGCAACCGAAGACTTTTCAAATCATTACTGAAGTCTTAACACAATTTCCATTACAGCACATCATCTACATTTGGGAATCTACTAGATCCTATTACATTATGTTTACTGGACAAATACACTCTTACAAAGATTGCCAAGTGCATTAGCTGCTTCTGGACATGAGCATATCCTTCATGCTCCTTGATACTCTTCTCATTGGCAAGAAGTACAAACAAAATACGACCTCAAGTTAACTCAGACTCAAGACCATCCTACTCAGTGGAAGCCTTTCAATGACATCCTAAGTAACCAGTGTTGTGGCTGAACTATATAGTAAACTATTTTCAAGAATTAATTGCTTTGGATAAAGACTGCCCACTTGCAGTGCTCAGACTATGCTATGTTCATACCTTGCTATAGAAAAAGTTCTTTCATAAACATTCCTTCAGGAGATGTTAAACAATTTTCCACTTTAACCAACCTCCCATTCTTGCTTCAGCATACAAGGCTCTTGACCTGTTCACATTCGATTATTAGCAGCATACTTAGCAAGTCATTGTTAAAACCATTCTAAAATATTGCAAGTCACACAAAATACAACCATGAAAGTGATGCAAGGAAAGTTTGGCTTAATATTTATAACAACACATGCAGCCAATTCCATCATTAACTGCAACACTTCCAAGATATACTTCTCCAGAAGGAAGCACCTTCATTTGAGGATTTTCTAACAGCCATAATCTTCATCAAGAAACTGCTTGGTTTATTTTAACATCAACTGCCCAGCTCTTCCATGCCTAGCCCTTTGCCATCTCCCACCAATCATGCCAGTTTATTCAAGATACAATGCTAAAAAACCCAAAAACCACCCCCAAAAGACCAACCAGCACACAAGCTTGTAAGAGTTGCTTTTTCTCAAATCAAATTCTTAAGACACCATTTTTTTATATATGTAACAGTTCAACTAAAGGTGTCATACTCACTGTGCATGAGTTTACAAAGAACATTGCACTTCAAACTGTTGCTCCAGCAAGGAAGGGGGGGGGGGGGGGGGTGGAGAAGCACCACCCACATCCAAAATCATCCTAATAAGGACAGACATAGAAATGAGACTATGCATCTCAGCAACTTTGTGAAACTGTGTATTTTGGACACCACTTAGAGAGTGAATGAACTTTCAGGCTATTTCTTCTTCAGCTATAAGCTTATAAAGTTGCTACCCAGAGTTCATGCTTCCAGATTCTTTGCCAATACCAGCACATTAAGCACTCAATTTCGAAACAAAGTTAACTATTCCTATATTAGGCTGTTACATCTTTAAGGTAAGAGTAGCTAAGTTAAGCACAGATCATGACGGAACATTTTTTCACCCAAGAAGGATCCTAAACTAACCTAAAAATTTGACTGCTACTGTCTGTCTGTGCTAAGTCTGGAAACTGAATACTAGCAAGAAGTCAGAGCCAACAGAAAATGCTGCATTTAACATCCAGCTGTATTAATTACTGCTTTCCTCCGAACAGTGAAAGAGGAGGAAACAAAAACAGACAAAACCAGCGTTCCAACACCCTCCTCCTAAATTTCTCCAAGCTTTGTAACAAGCCTTCCAGTAATGATGTGTTTGTGATCACAGGAGGATGCCTGCTTTCCTAGATGAGCCACAGGGAAGCTCTCCAGCCTTGGATTCAGCCACATACCCCCTTGGGATAAGTGTCATGCAACAGTATCCCACCAGACCAAGGCTTCCGAAGGGGACACAAGAAATTTAAAACCCAAGTCATTAATCCCCACTGCCTTGTCTCAGCCCATGCCCAAGAAGCATGCAGGACCATGTAAACAACAGCTTGGCTTGACCTTTGCCCCACAGGTTTTATTCCAGGCCTCTGACCTATGCTTGTGGACAGAGAGGAAAATTAAGCTGACAATTTAGCTCTTACCTCCTCTTTCCCCAGAAAGATCAGGCAACATGTTCAGAGAGAATTACAACATAAACATAACATCCACAAGACAAGGGCCAAGGAACGGCACGCAACTGCATTTACTGATGTGCTAACTGCATCTCAGAGCACTGCAGGGAGGAGGAGATGCTGCAGTCTAGATGTGCACATGCTGCTAGCACACTTCAGCCTAAAAGGATGAGAGAGCCTGCACACCAGCAGCAAAGACTTGATTTATCGATTACTCAAGGGTGCATACCTCAAAAAAGGCTGAGCTCTAATATGCCCTCATTTGGAACAAATGCCAAATGTTTTTTAGTTTGCTAAGCTTTTCCTTGTAGCATCCTCCATGCCAGTACTTCTAGTGTATCCACTCTCCTTAAGTTTTAGGAAAATAAACATTGAGACCAAAATGAGAAATGTCATGAGCAAAAGCAAGGCAAAGTCTGCTGGAACTGGTCCACTGAACTGATGGAAACCTGTGATTTTAAGATGAAAAAGCATTTTTGAAATCTTACTGGAAAAGATTATGGTTTAACCTTTTCACTCCGTTTAGAATCAGAGAGCTTAAATTAAGTAGGAAGAAATAAACGAATCAAATAAGGGCAACACCGGGACAGGGCAGTAGGATGAGTCCTCCAGCTGTACTTGCTATGGTAACTCATATCACCAGATACTCTGTGGCACAGGAGTTGTAAGCAAAATCCTCCAAGATTACTGACTCTCCCTCTTCCTGGAAGAATAAGACAGAAGGTAAGGGCTGGGAGGAATGCGTTGTACAATGTTTAGAACACAAGTCCCAGGTGGTTGAAAGCTCAACTCAAGTTGTCCAGAAGTACCCAAATGGTATTTGCATACACAATTTGTTATTTATGATATTATGTGGGAGTGGTAAAGAAAAGAGTTTTACGTTGTCAAAACAGAAAAAGAACAGGTTTTCAGACGGAAAGCCACTTCAAAAACTAAAGCTGTCATACTTCTGTTCATACAATAGACCACTTGCTACATAAAATGGAACGTCCCATAAACACTCTGACTAGTGCAATCATAGCACATCAGTTTCAAATGCCATTGAGATTGTCAAGGCAAAACAATTGCCAAATTGAGTTTTTACTCATCCTTTTACTTCTTGGACAAGAGCTGTGGTATTTCATCTAGCCTTAAAATTCAAGTTTTACAACACCAGGCAGTTTACCAAGAAGATGAGTAACTGCACACGGGTGGGCTCATGCACAGCTTGCCTCCCTGAAGAGCACATGCCCTCACATTGGTGCCCCACTACCTGCCTGCTGTCCCCATCCCACACCCTTATTCTCCTTGCAATAGGTAGAGGGAAAGCCCAGATAAAATTCTATCTGTAGCCAACTTCACCCCAACCCCAGGAGATAGAAATGATGCAACTGGCCAGCAAGCAAGTCAAACAACAGCTCCACAAGCAAGGCATTGTGCAAGCTCGATTCTGCAGCTGCCCTCTAACGTGGCATCTCCACGATGACAGCCACTGGCAGCACACAGTTTATCTCAACAGGAAGGATTTCTCAATACTTGAAATCATCCGCACAAGCGATCAGTAAACAGTCTGACAGGGTCAAGAACAACAACTACTGAAGGGTTGCAGTTCTCCATTCTGTTAGAATTTTAGATGCAGAGTTTCTTTAACCCATCTTTTTCTATTAAGAAAAACCATTTATGAACTGTGCTGGTTATGAACTGATGCTGAGAGCATCTAATATACTCTATCACAAGCCTAGCATCTTACCTAAGTCAGTCTCCACCTAGATCTACGCAGTTATCAGTAGGACAGATTAGTTTAAGTTTTGTACCAAAAGGGTTCAAGAAATTTCATAATGAAATGCTGTCAGTCATATCAAATTAGATCAGACATGCTGCATACCCAACTTTCAGTATCTCACAAACAGCTATGCTCAAATTATTACGTTTCACAGAGATGAAGTTTTCACACTGAAAGTTACACTCAATTTAACTTCAACATTGGTATCCTTATCCTCTTTAATTCAGAATACCAAGATGCAGAAAATAGAGACTCCAGTACTTCCAGTGCAGATTAACTATTTGTCCTCAGAGCACAGAAAAGATCTTGGTGACTTCTTGGAGCAGATGGAGCATAGCAAAGGGAATTACAGCATCACTCTTTAACAAAAATCTTTTCACAAGATAGTGGATAATCTCAGAACTCATCACTAGCTCATCATTCATCTTAGGCTTCATCACCAACAACTTTCTGTGGTTAGTGAGGATTCTCCCTTTTCTCCCCGCCAGGTACTAATTATGACTATGTAGTTGCTAGTTTGCTGACCGTTGCTACATAGTTCAGTGAATTACTCTAACGACTATAAAAATGATACATCTGAGTCAATAAAGAATTCTGTTTCTAAACTTCTGGAGACAGTGATACAATGAGTAGTTTGTGTTTTACTCAGATGCCATTTAATTCAACTATTAGACTTCTAATCATGAGGAATTACCACATATAAATATCTACTTTGCGCCGTAGTTTTATTTACTTTGTAGTGATTTCCTAGTGACATCAACATGTCCGGTACGAGGATACCAGAATAAAAAATGATGCTGACAGAGAAAACTTCTGCTGACACACAGAGCTCAGCTGGTGCCCTTACTCATATGATTCCCATGCTTGATTCGCAACACACTCCTCTGTCAAAGTGCTGTCTGAGCTTTCTGAAGGACAGACTGAAGGATCCACTCTTATAATCCTGTAAGAGAGAAACTCTGAGGAACGTGATGCGATATCTTTTGGTAATGTAATGAGGGACCTCAAGAACAGAAGAGACCTTCATGACAAACCAAACAACAGATCACCATTTCAGAACAACACAAACTCTTTTTCAACTTCTGTGGCACTCTATCCCACTGCTATAACTGTTCCCTGCCTTCTCTTTATCTATTACTATATTAGGATATAAGGAAATGTATCTGACAGTCTAAGGCAAGGTATCGTAGCACGAACCACTTCTGCTGTAGAGGAGGAGGTTCACATGATGGTAACATCAAGAACACAAGCCTGCAGGGAGAAAAGAACACATGCTTGTTTCCCTTCCTTCTGCATTGCACAATCATCTTGAGGTTTATCAAAGGTATTCCTCTGCAAGCCAGAAGAAATCTGAGAGGCAGTCATTTAGAAAGGAAGTCAGATGGCTTCCTTTATTTTCTTCAGATTTCAAAGCAGTTGGTCAAACTCACAAGCACATTTGTAGGCCCTTGCTAGGTTGTCAGTGATGAGCATTCAAAACACAAACCAAGAGTCCTAATAATGCTATCTAAATCATGTTTTCTGTAAGGAAAGCAAGAAGAGAGCGTGTGCTTTATTCCTCAATATGTAACAAGCAGCTTGCTCCATCCTGCAAGCAGCAATCATCCCTCAACATTCACTTACACTTCATTATAATGTATTAGATGTCCAGGCAAGTACATAGAGAAAAATTGCACTGTTTTCCTGCAACAGCTTAGTTGCCACTTCCAGGTGTCTGTTTTGTCTCCATTTAAGTAAGTAACCTCAGCAAATGATTGCCAGAAGAAATGTTTAAGTTACTTTACTGCACAGTCCAGCTATATCTGCTTGTAATCCTTGTTGGCACAAAAACAGTGCCACAGTTTGCCTGGTATTTCTCTTTTAATAAGGGAAAGCAATTTTAATTTCATGCATTTACTATCAGTTATCAAAGATGGAAAAGCCATTACAAGGCTTAAAAAAATTCCAGTAAATTTCTGTGGCACATATCTCACCTGGCCATGGTATGCACGCATAGGTGATTGCATCCAAGATGCTTTAAACCGGTCAGGGGAACTGCATCCTGGGGTCTCCTAACTATGAAGGAAATTCAGACATTCATACCCCAGACAGTCAACCAATATCTACTCAGATAAATACCACCCTCTGTGTTCCCTTCAGACTTCCTGCAGAAGCTGTGCATCCCTACAGCACCTTCCCACCTTCCTCCCCACAGCACCATGCCTAAAATATTTCAGGTGGTGGTAGAAATTGAGAGGCAACTTGACTCTGCTGCTAGCCTAATTATCAAATGTATTTCTAAACTAGAAGTTAGGCAGTACAACTTGATATGCTGCACTTCTGTCCTGGTTTCAGCTGGCGTAATTTTCTTCCTAGTAGCTGCTGCAGTGCTGTACTTTGAGTTTAGGATAAGAATAATGTGGATGACACACTGATATTTTAGTTGTTGCTGAGCAATGTTTACACTAAATCAAGGACTTTTCAGCTTCTCATGCCCTGCCATGAGACTGGCAGTGGGGAGTGAAGTGGGAGGAGCACAAGAAGCTGGGAGGGGGGACAGCCAGGACAGCTGACCCAAACCGGCCCAACGATGCCATACGATGTCATGCTGAACAATAAAACTGGGATGAGAAGGCAGAGGCCCACTGCTTGGGGACTGGCTGGTCATCAGTCAGCAGGTGATGAGCAACTCCATTGTGCATTACTTGTTTTGTATGTTTTTTTATCATCATTATTATTACAATTATCCATTTATTTTCTGTCCTGTTAAACTGTCTTTGTCTCAACCTATGACCTTTCCCTTTTTTTCCAATTCTCTCCCTCATCCCACTGGGGTAGAGCTAGCAAACGGCTGTGCAGTGCTTAGCTGCCTGTCAGGTTAAAACCACAATGACTTCTAAAGGGAAGCTTATTAAGCTTAAAGATCTGACCCTAATGTTTCAATTTATGACACACTTAGACTGAAAGAACCTGAACTTTGTACTGATTGCCCCCGAAGAGGCAAAATCCAACTAGTACTTCTGGGTAGAAGCCAAGTCCTCTCTCCCTGTGCACACACTTCAAGCAGCTAATTAGGTATCTGAATAAACTTGACCTTTCCTTGGATCATCAGCTATGTACAACATGAAATGTCTTTGAAAGATACTTTAGTAACGGTCATTGTTTCATCGTTAAATCAGTTTTAAATGCCATTATCATTAGAAATAAAAAAGTGTATTTCTTGCTTTAATGCATTCCATGCGTTCCCCTTTCCCATCTTCAAGGTTTTCGTTTCAGCACAAGAGAATGAACTCTCCACTTCCAGGCAGTTCTTTCTTGATGCTAAAGATCACTGGGGTGTACAACTTAAATTACCTTCCTGCAAGCCAGAAATATCAGGACTAGCAGGTTTTAAGCACTTCTTGAAGGAGTGAATCTTTCCAGCTGCAGTTACCAGAACCAGCTCTCTACCCGCTGCACAGACACTGCCTTTACCGCGCTTGCAGCACAGTTGAATCTGACAGCAGAAGCCATCGAACTCTATACACACCACATGGGATAAAACAGCTGTTTAGATTTACCAGGGGTTTGCAGCCGTAATTTTCTTTTTTATCGTTTCTACACAACTGGCTGAAGTTAACACCAGCCACTTTAAGTTACAGGATTTTAAACTCGCCATTTCTATTAGGAAACGAGATAAACTGTTCTCTTCCTTTCACTGCAAATCTGAGTTATGTTTCTTATGTGTAAGACCTCCTTATCTACACCAGTAACAGAGAAAGCTTTAATAGCACAGAACCCTTAGCAAGATCAAAGATTTCGGTCTTTCAATGGATCAGTACTGTTTCACCAAAATGCAGTCATCTTCCTTGAATAGGATCTTTACAAGGACTGGAGCTATAGTATTCGCTGATGCCAACACTGTGGTCACCACACCTCGTCACTGCTTACAACCAGGACCAAGCAGAGAGTAAGTTCTGAAAACAGCAGTGAAATTCTGCTGGCATAATTTTAAAAAGGCACACCTGGAGCTTGTCCCCGAGTATATCGTAATGCCAAACAAACCGCTGGAAATTCAGCTGAAATGGCGAGGAATGGACCCTCTTGGCAGTGCTACTGAAATGCACATGACCACAGGACCTCAAGATTATTCTTGGAATTGCAAGAACAATAGTAAGACATGTATTTCTCTCCTCCTTGTTGTGCGATGCCAGAAAGCAAGCGCCTGACAAAATCCTGACAAGACAGGAATGGTAACATCCCCTCTCTTGGTAACATCACCCAAGCAAATAATAGGATATACATAGAGCAACTATAGCTAAGAAATTTCAAGCTTACTCCAAGGGGAGCTCCGCAGAACTTTTTGCCAAGCTGTGGCAAAAGCTGGAAGAGACTATTGATTTGTCCCAACAACAGCAAGCTACTTTTATAACTTATTAAATATACGTAAAAATCAAACTGCATAATAATCACTACAAGATCTTAGCAACAAAAGGCACCTTCGGCCTGCAGCAGTACCTATGACTATGAAGTAGTCAGTCAGTGGTAGCAGGCTCTTCGTGTCTCCACTGATGGTCCAAAGTCTGATAAACTCAATGTCAACAAATGCCAGCAATGCATGTTGCAGTCAAAACCTTACTTTCATGGAAAGTCGTGCTGCTACTAGCATTCAACATCAGCACACAGCACGATTTACCTGCCATGACCTTCATTAGTAGAAGTTCCCGAAGCTGCATGAAGCATGAGGAACCGCGGTACCACCCTGACAGCATAGAATTGTAGAATGATTTGGGTTGGAAGCAAACTTAGTCATCCAGCTCCACCTGCCCACCATGGGCAGGGACACCTTCCACTAGCCCAGGCTGCTCAAAGCCCCATCCAACCTGGCCTTGAACACTGCCATCTCTTAGCACAAACCAGAGAAGGTGTCTTCAGGGATACTGACAAAGATTATTATTGCCTCTCTCTTCCACCTGTGGAGCAGAACAGGGTCAACTCCACCACATGCCTGTTAACAGATGCACAGGTAGACACTGATACAGTCTTTATTAATGATCATACAGCTGAGCCTTGACCACTTTAACTCTCCTCTGCTGGCCCAAGGCTGCTGTGGGTCTATATATAACATGACAACATGAAAACCAGTATGCCTAAAGCTTCCTCTACAAAAACTGTCTCCCCGTCCCCATCAGATTCAGGTAACTTTTGACAAGTTACTGTTGTCCAATTCAAATCTAGAACTTCTCTGAATTAACTTCGTAGGCATCTTTCATTTTCCTTCAGCTTAACACACAAAGTTCCTCCCATCTATTAATCAGGGTTGAAGAAAGCCACAATCTGTTAAATTCTATCTTCATACCATAGCACTTTATACAGCTGGAGTTAGTCATTAAACCCTCCCCACTAACTCTGATTGCAAGCTTTCTTCTGTTATGTACCCTATCAACGTAACAGAGCAGCCTCTGAATGCAAAGGATAATCTGTTAACAGTAAGGAAGGTTTAAAGTAATAATATACCAAAATCACAGCCAGACAGACATGGGTAAGACACCAGGAACAAACCCCAACAGACGCTGCAGTACAGATAACACCATGCAGAGTACCAAAAGAATCATTAGAGCCCAAAGTTCTTGTCTGTCACAACAGCCAACTGACTTTCTTACCTTCCTAACCAGTGTGTACCCATCCGTTGGCTCACAAGGTATTTCACAGTAAGAGTTTTCAGGGAGGAATCACACTTTTCTCAGTTTTGATAATATTTAGTACAAAAAGGTCATAATAAAGAACTCTGATCTTTGCAAGGAAGAACAACAACAAAAACACAGAACAAACTGAGGAAAAAAACCCCAAAACGCCATTCCCACCTTCCCCCAACTATTTGAAAATACCCAGGGAGGTAACTGAGTATGACAGTTGCAACTTGACATTAAACCATTTTTCCATTTAGATTTGTCTTTCACAACTGAAATGTCTTCCAGCCAGTCCCACTCCAGCACCTGAGGAAGCACTTGCCAACAGAAGCTGGATTCTTCACTTCCCAGCGCTCCACTAGCACAACTATGCAACTTGGACAAGGGGTTGAGTATCAAGCTACAGTTTAAGGCAACCTAACTTCAGGCCAACCTTCAAGAGACAGAGCAGTACATTGTATTTGTCTGCTGTACAAGCGTCAACAGAAATAAAATTCTTAAGAGTGCAATAGTGATTATTACTGTTATTATCCAGTTAAATTGTTAATCCAGCTAATCTTAAATTCAAGTCTATTTCAAACAGTATGTAAGAAATTAAGTACATCCCATCTACTTGGCAGAAATTAATAAAATGTTAACTATTACAGGCAAATAGGTCAAGGGCCAAGATATACCATTAGTAAAGCAAAGACTTTCACTAGTTGCTTACTTCCTTAGCCTGGCTATTTGGAAAATAACCCACAACTTAATTCTTTTTGTTTTCACACTTCCATGCTGTAAGAACTGCAGAGGCACGGCCCAACTTTCCCCACAATAAGTTGCCCCTAAAACTTAGGTCCATACATACTTTCTCATACTGTCCCATTTTCTCCTTACCAGCCTCCACCTTTAAACTGTGTCAACCTTTGGGATGTACAGCCCATGCCCACATAAGCAGCTGGATGCCATAATAATGGGATGTTCACATGACCATTTTCAGCAAAACACAGGGTATATCCTACAGTCTCACCATGAGCTATATATTGTGTATGAGATAATGTGTTTTTAAGATCACAATCTTTTTGCCTAGAAATGCAAAGAGAAGGTATCATCTTATTTTTCTGTACTACCATTAACTTACACTTGTTCATAGCAGTCGGTTGTGACAAAAACACAATCCAATGCTAGGCTTACGAACACCATCTAAGACACTAATCTAGAAGAAATTTCAACAAGCTAATCAATGAAACAGTTCTGGAAGTTTCACTTTAACTCTTCTCTCTGTCTTGTCATGACACTCAGGGATAAAAGTGTGCAGTTGACGAAGGACAAGCAGAAAAAGGGTTTGGGTGTCATAAGACTCCTTGATACACTCTGTAGAGAGAACAAGATTTTGAAGCATTCAGACAACTTTCTACTCTTCCCAGCTTTACTGTTCATAAAAACCTGAATTACCTTACATTCAAATAATTTTTAGATTTAAGTTTAGCAACCACAAAAGGCTTATCAGAATTTTGGCAAGCTGCTTCTCCAAACACGAAAAAAGTCAAAACAGCACAACTAATACCTTCCTTTAAAATTTATTGACCAGTGTCAAACCATACAGATGAAGCAGAGCATCTATTAGAAATGGTCATTTCCAAGAAAGCAATACAGAAGAATGTACTGAAGCAAACTAAGAAACATGGTGATTGTTTATTATGCACATTTTAAAGCAGAAACTTCCAGTTCTAATTAAAAAAGCTAATTTTGAAACAGATTTTAGAACACCAAAGATTTGTTATTAATGGAGGACCAAGCCTTGAAGCAAAACATACTTTACTGCATTAATGTCAAGTGCTTGATTGTTTTGACAGTTTGTAGGACAGATTTAATGGAGTCTTCCTGCATATTATGCATCCCAGCTCTTTTGCATATAGCTAGCGTACCTTTAAAGGAGGTTGTACATATTGAATGAAGTTTTGGCAATACAATTTGACAAGTTGTTGAAGCTAGACAGATGTATCCCACTAACTAAGGAGACAATGTTGTCAAGAGATGCTTTCATATCATAATTTTGTATTACACTTGCACATGTTCACACCCACAGACTGAAGACCACTTATGTATTCCCTCTTTTTCCAAATTAAAATTCATTTAACTCAATACTCCACAGAATACAAATAACTAGCTAAGATCTGTCATGCATGCTGTTCTGGTTCGTGTAATCTGAAATACCTAAGAATTCTGACAAACCATTCTGGACGCATTAACTCCTCTTACTTTAAGATTTCAGTGTAATATTTAAAAAAAGAGATCTGAAAGGAAACTTCACTGTTCAAAGCATAATCTATCAGGGAATTGCAATATCTTCAGTTTGTATCTATTTAATACAGAAGCACCCCAACTTTTCTGAACCATTCTTCATAGGGTCTTTCATTCCTTAAAAGGCCTTCAGAAATCATTCACTTATTAGTCTTACACCTCAGAAGATTAATCTTTGGTCATTATCCACAAACTCTAAAGGATTTCATCCAAATTAAACTGCTATAAATTTCCTCCTCCTGTTCTAGTACAAGTTTTCTAATTCACATAAGAAGTCCCATGAGAAATTCCAAGTAGACTTCCCTTCTGCAGGAGCCCCAAGGCTCAAGCTATTCTTTGCTTGTCTTGTCTTCATCTTGACTGAGACATCACGCTTCATAATCCTAAATGTGCACTTTTGAGAACTTGTATCATGTTTATATCTCAACCTTTTCCACCATTATCTCATCCCACATCCTTCATACAACTATACTGAAAATTCACATATACAGCAATCAAAATCCTGTACGGTAAACTGAGGAAGAACCAGTGCACCTAAACAGATTAAGTAGTTGCAAATCATCTTTATGCTGCAACAGTGGCAATAAGTACAACTAAAAGAGGAATCAACCAGGTTGAGGAGTCAACTGGTATTTGCAGGAAACCTATTTTTAGGGTATCTTAGCAAACACTAAAGATCACTCTGAAAAGCAACAGAGCCTTTACATTTGATTCAACTGGTGTTCTAAGTAGGGAGGCAATCAGTGATTCTGAATGCCTTACACTTCCGTGTACAGACTGTAGTGAGGTGGGTGTCAGTCTCTCTTCCTAAGTAACAAGTAATAGGACAAGAGGAAATGGCCTCAAGTTGTGCCAGGGAAGTTTACGTTGGATATTACGAAAAATTCCTTCATCGAAAGGGTTGTCAAGCATTGGAACAGGCTGTCCAGGGAAGGGGTTGAGTCACCATCCCTGGAGGTATTTATAAGATGTATAGGTGTGGCACTTAGGGACATGGTTTAGTGGTGGACTTGGCAGTTCTAGGCTTAAAGTTTGACTCTATGATCTTAAACACCTTTTCCAACCTAAATGATTTTATGATTGTATTCTGGAGCTTTGGATTTGATCCACTGCAGCATCGTTACCACCAAGCAGTTCCAGAAAATTCCAGATCATATCACTTGAAGCATCATCTGGATTTGAAGACTTCAGAACAAGGTTTAGATTTACTCCAGGTCAGACATATTCTCTGCCTCAATTCTGCATGAAATGTTTAAATAACCTTCTGTAGTCAAATCTAATCAAGAATCTTGAAAAACCTGATTTCTTCACAGCTCCCTAATGCACATTTCCCCACCTTTACAAGGCTATCTTTTTCTGTCAAGGGAACTACTCAGGTTCAAAAGGCCCGCTGTGGAAAGTTTACAAAAAAGCATTAACGCTTATCTGGAGTGATGGAGGAAAACACTTTCAGATATAGTTTCATAACAGGTCTGACTGAAGCAAAGTCTACACGGCCACAAAGAGCTTACTCCACCCTCCCCCAAACAGCTCACGCTCCTGTCCCCACTCCCTCTGTCAAGGTTGTACTTTTGAGGCTGACCAACTCAACGATATGAAAACTTTTCCTTCTGGTTCCTTCACTTTTCAAAGAAATCAGCTCCCTGAGGTGGTTACCAGGCCCTCAGCACACCAGAGCCAGCACCCAAGTGGAGGTAGGAAGGTGCAACTTCCAGCCACAACGCAGGGTTAGCTCCACTTGTGCCAAGGGAAGCCCCACCCCACGTAGTTCATTTGCATCTGCCTTCATTACATGGCAATTAAAGAAGAAAGTGACAGGGACATCCCTTTAGAAAAGCTGCACCTCAAAGCATGCCTCAGAACTTTGTTCAAAAACTGCCTCAGTTTACTTCCTTGCTACAAGGTCAGTACAAGCATCTTTCCCCCCCCCTGAAATTCAGTATCCACTGTACTTTGTATTTCTCAAGACAGAAATACAATCTTTAATAGCCCACATTCATATGGTTTTGGTAAACTTAATTATCTTAAATCTCATTAAGAGGTCTGCTAGGCAACATATAACATGGACTTTATCCACATTCTTCCCATTTTCCCCATCCCACACACCCTCGTTTGCAGGAGAGCTGTGATCAGCGTGCAAAAACCGAGGAAAGCAAATGTCCTGACCAGGATCGGAAGAGAGAAATTTTAAGCAACCACCACCCTCTCCAACTCAGGAAGCACATTTTAGTTTCTCACATTATCAAATTCACAACAAATTTGCCATTCACTTCAAATATAGTTCTTGGAAAACAAAAGGAAGCCTCTCAAGTCCTTAAGGAGACAGATCCACCACTGACAAGGGCAGCTTCGTGTTTTTACACACCGTGCTTCATGTCTGCAGCTTCCGATCATAGGAAAATCTGAGATGACACCGGGCAATTTTGACTCATGCAGGATTTGCAGAGCTCGAGTGCATTATGAACATCCCACAGAGAAGCTGTTTCAATTTTAGATTGAGCATGCAATTAAGTCGAGCAGTTTTTAAAATACACCCTTGAATGTCACCTTCAGAAGAGCTGCAGGAAGTTAATCATAATCGGTAGTTTATCACATTTTAGCCTGCTCTTCTAATCCCAAACACGTGGTTATGCTAAGTTTCCACAGCAGTGTGTACCACAGAGGTAGCTGGTTTACTCAGAACCTACACTTAAGGCAGTGTAGTATATCTCTAAATGAAGTGCTTCAACTTTATATAGCTTATAAATTGCAGGATCTACATTTCACTTGGTTTCTCCTGTCAACATTAACTCTAAGTTGAGTAATCAAATACCAAAACACTCAAATATACAAGCAAAACCTGCAAGTGTTACCATTAAAAGAGATGAGAGTAGGCAATTTAAGAGTTAAGCTTGGAACAGTGTCCTCAAATAACCCTACCATGGCTTGATATTACAGCTGAACATGCTGCCTCTAGTGCTTCCAGCTACTGCTATCAAATGCGCTGTAGCAACTTTCACTGTCGAACAGCGCAGTCGGTCACACTGAAATGCAATTAAAGCTGGCATTTCCAGCCTCATTTCTATCCCCTGGTAGCTGCAGCCTTTCCTTTTAGCAGCACTGCTGCACCCCGGCAGAGCAAATGCAGTCCTAACGAGCAAAACGCTGTGAAAATAATCTTGGCACTTACTAGGGACTCGGCAGAATGTTAACCTCGGGTATCGGCTGGATCCTGAACCGCTCAATTTTCCTGTTAAATCTCAGGCTTTCCAACACTGCGGACACAACCAATTCTGCAAACCAAATTACAGCACACGACAGCAGTAATTTCTCCATTCCTTCTCTCTTGACATTTACACGGGCAATTTATTGCCTGCTAAAATTACCACTTCCCTCCGCCCAATATCAAAGGGCTACCTCCTCAGGGCAGTATACTGCTGTGCGAACAGATGCCATCTTTCAGAAGTGAAAAGCAAAGCCTCAGCTCCATTTTACAACACAAGCCTCCTAATATTCAAATAATTCATGTTTTCAAAACCGTACGTACATTTTATCCCAGCCATTATGCTTACCACTTACAGGTACGTACTAACAGTACTGCTTGTTCTGGCTTTCTTGCTTTCGAGCAAGGTGGAGGGGGGAGAAGCGTTCTTTATTTTAGCTTAGTACAGCCACCTGGAAGCCCTTCCCTATAAATCTAACTTTGACAGCTAATTTTGTTCCATCACAGTTTTTTTGCTACCTGCATGCCGCAGTCACAGATTGTGACTACTGCTGCCTGCAGCATGGACTTCTCCCCACCTACACAAAAACGTCAATTTATTTAGCTGTGAAAGAAAATAGGTAAGTCACCACTAACTGAACTGGCTTTCCCTCTCAGAGCTATAAACTGACCAGGAGAGCATTTTCAGATCACCAGTCCAAATGTGCAAAATTCAGAAACGGAATTCCCGTTTCTGGAAGTGTATCGTAAGCATGAGTTATATGAACAGTAAAAGCCAAATCGGGCTGAGATAGTGACCTACAACTGAAGCAGCTGATCCAGACACCTCCCTGCTTATCTTAAATCCATCAGTTCAATGTAATACAGAGAATCCCAGTAATAAGCTACTTTGTGAGATGATCTAAGAAATCTCTTCTTTCGTATAGGCATTTGTGGTCTGAATTTACATATTTCTTCTATAAACAAAACAGAACAAAACAGAACACAAAGCATTTTGGACAACCATATGCTGCTTTTTGGAGTGGCTGTTACTCTGAAGAGATTCAAAAAATCTTAGTCTTGCTTGATTTATTTTCATGCAAATCCATTATTTCCAATTACATTTGGGCTATATTATGACCAAAATACAAATACAAATATTCTTTTCAGTAAAGGCAGGAACTTTTTAAAATTTTATGCTTCATGATGCGTAAGACAGATTTTTTCCAGAATCACATCACAAGTAGTTGGTCTGCTCTGATCACGTACCAAACAATAGTAATCAAAGTCAAGTTCCTCCCATTGTGAAACTAGCAGATTCTGGGACGAAATCCATTCGGTTTCTAGTCTGAACCTCACTGAGACAAGCATGCTTACATAATGGAATTTAACTTTCTTAGACCAATTTAAGCCTGAGCAAAAACCAAAGGAGACATTCTTGTGTGATTTTGTCTACCGTCATGCCACAACCTGTATTCTACATCCACACATAATTGGCCTTCCTCACCAAAAAACAAGTCCCAAAGTTCCTGGCAAATACTCTGTCTGCATCTTCGAAGGTACGTCTGCCTGGGAATTCATAGGCTCCCACTGTGATATCTCCCATCAGCAAAGAATATTAGTTTCACATATGAAAGGGTTGATGGTAGTGTTGAAAGATAGAGGGAGTGTTTTCAAACAAGCAGACTCCTGAATTTTCTATTCTGAGAACTACTGTATCAGAATACCATTCCCAACCTCTTGTCCATCTGACGACAGCACTGGGGTAAGAATAAAATTTAATTAAATTATATAATACATATTTATGTATCAAAATAAAATTTAATAAAAAGAAACAAGGGCTTCGCATGAAGCCAGTACAAGATTCAGATTCATGGACATGCCCGGCCATTACTATACACACTCATAAACTGAAAAATCTGCAAAACTGTTGAATCATCAACCATAGGGAACAGCTCGGTGCTTGAAATATGTCACCAAAAGCTGGCTATTTCAACACGTAACTGAGAGAGAGACTGAGAAAAAAAAGCTCACCATTTTCTGATTAGCTTCGTCTCAAACACCATACAAATCACAAGGAAAGCACGCAGCTTCGCAGAGCAGTCACCCAAGCATTTATGCTAACCTTATAAAGCTGTAAACATTTTACAACTTACCAGAGTTAGCCTCCCTCATTCCAGGGTCAAGATTAATATTACCGGCAAAGCAAGGTACCTCCCTAATTATAAAAGGAACTGAGGAAACATTTCCTTCCAGTCCTTCAGATTTTGGAATTACTCCGCAGCTTAATGAACATTAGCTCTATTCAAATCTTGCATTTTTCCCAGAAGAAATGCTCTTCATTTTCTACCACCCAAAAGCTTGTCCGAAGAAGAGACTAGATGCTTTCTTAGCCAGGGTTGAAGCAATATTCTTGCCACCATAATACAATGCAAGACTTACTCAAAAGCTTCTCTGAAGCCAAATTAAGTGGCTATTCCTCCTGGACTTTAGAAGGCATACTTGGACAAGCAGAGAACCAAACCCGTATCTCACAGTTTCACCTTCTTGTTTTTCTAACAGCTTTACAAGATGGAAATAAGTCCCCAGTGGCCTGTTTCTACTGCTTGAACTTTTACACAAGTATTTGCCTAGAAATGTCATGCTCCCATACTTGAGAAGAGTAACTCTGCAGTTTTAAAATGCAACATTTTTACCTAAGACGTAACACAGAATTGTTGAGGACAATGAAAGGAAAACTACAGTAAACCAGGATCTTTTACCTCCCACTTAATTCCACATTCATACAACTTGTATCTGTCCTAATAAAACTGATCTTGTCCCACCAAGCCTAATACCACACTAGTCTCAGAAAACTAGTTGAAGAAGTTCAGCAGTATGTCTTAACAGATGGTAGGTAAATTTTTGCCTTTCCTTTCCATGTAAGTAGTATTGCTCAAAACATCACCAGATTAACAATACTACACTATTTCTTCTGGTTTTCCTCTACTGAGTATATACCCTACTGATGTGTTGACTGCTGCTTGTCATTGTCAGCAGTTGAAACACTAAAGCTCAACAGTGCACCCAGTCCCCAGCACAGACATCTAAAGAACAGAATTTCAGGCATTTTTCCATCCCACTTACACTGCCCATTGCTTGTTCTTGCCAGTGCTCAAAGAATAAAAATGGAGAAGAAAACATAACACAGAGGACAGACAATGAAACAGACTGCAACAACTAATGTCAAATATACTATGCACACTAACCAATCTACTCCCCACTGATCCTTTTAAGGACTAGACAAATTCATCATCCCTTTTACACCGCTCCATCTCAAAGTCAGGCTGCAGTTACACACAAAATGTAAGAAACAGCTCCGCTTATTTAACCTTTCTTTTTCAAGCTTTAAAAAAGCCTTTTTTAAAGGGTTCATTCTGCTGAGTGCATAATGAAAGACAGATTACTGATTTATCCACTACTTTAATGTAAAAAGACCTTTTATAGCAGCGTAGTATCTCTCTGTAGCATCTTCTTTTTCTTCCGACCACACATTATCTTCAGCATTGATCTAAGCTTTTAAGTCTGATCGATTATGATTGCTGTACTATGTCTTATTCCCCTCTGCTCTAAGAACCCGAACGTTCAAACTGAAACGGTTTTCCATCAAAGACAGTGAATACAGGAGGAAAAAAGATTACAGGTGCGGGCGGTTATGGCACAAAACCCCTGTCAGCTGCTACAGACTTGTGCTGGACGCTTCCAGGAGGTTCCTCCACGCAGCTCAGCCCGCGCCGGGCTGTACCAGTGGCGCTGCGCAAGAGCAGCATCGTCCCGTGCTGAGGACACCGGGGGTCAACGCGGCCCCCAGCCAGCCCCGCTATGCGCCGGTGCGGGCATGGAACGCCTCTACGGAAGCAAAACTGGCCAGAAATGGGCAACAGGTCAACCCAGCTTCCCCTCGGCGTTTAAAACTGGCTCTAAATCCTGCGTAGGGCGCGTCTAAAAGGAGTTAGACACGGCTCCCCCGAGACCGCGGGACCGGAGCGCTCCCGGCCCGCCTCTCCTCCCTTACGGGACTCAGGAGCTGACAAGCACTCGCGCTGACAGCGCCCGGCGCGACCCCTCGTCCCCGGGCGCGGCAGCAGCCGGGTGTGGGGGGAGGCTGACCCCTCTGGGGGGCTGCCAGCACTCCGACAGCCGCCCGCGGGGCCGGGAGCCTTCTTCTGTGCCCGGCTCTCCGGGGGCCGCACCGCGCCGCCATCAGGGAAGGCCCGGCCGGGCGGGCGAAACTTCCTATTAAGGGCCCCGCGCCCGCAGCCCCGGGCCCGCAGCGCTCTGCGGCGCCGCCATGGCGGGGCCCGCCCGCCCGCCGCGGCTGCGCGCTCCCGGCGGCGGGAAGCGGCCCTCCCTTCCCTCTCCTCCCCGCCGTCGCCGCCGCTGCACCTGCTGCCGCGGGGGAGGGCGATGCGGCGGGGCCGGGCAGCGGGGCGCTGCGCAGCCCGGGACGGGACGGGACGGCGCGCACCTCCGCCCCAACGGCCCGCCAGCCCGCACCCCCCACGCCGCGCTCCGCTCCGCTGCTCACGGCGCTCACCCACGCTCCGGTAGCCCAGGATCGCGATCTTGCGGGACTTGGACGGCGGCATCTTCTCCCCGCCCGGCCCCGAACCACATCAAGGGCTGCGGCGGCGGCGGCGGTGTCGGTGTCGGCGGGCGGCTGACGGGGAGCGGGGCGCGCCGCCAGCGACATGCGGCGGGGGGCGCAGGGGGAGGGGCGGCGGAGCGGCGGCCCGACCGCACGGGACCCGCGGCGCCTGGCAGCAGCGGCGGCGCCCGCCCCACGTGACCGCCGGGCTCGCCAGCCCCTCACGTACCTGTGCGTCACGCGTCACAGGCCGGAGCGGCGACCTCGCCGCCGCCGAGAGCCGGCGCCAGGCGCCGCGAGGGGAAAAACTCCCTGCGTCATGCCTTCCCCGGCCCGCCCCCCGCGGCCAGCGATTGGGCGGCGCTGCCGCAGCGCGGGCGGCGATTGGCGGAGCGCAGCCGGCCTGCGGTTAACAGACGGCGTTCAAAGCAAGGGCGAGCGGCGGGGATGCGGATTGGGCGGGAGGGCGCCCGGAAGCTGCGCGCGTGCGTCTCGCGCCGCGGGCTCTCAACGGCCGCCGCGCCCCTGAGGGGGATCGCTGCGCCCGCCGTCCGCGGCGCTGAGCCCGGGGAGCGGCCGCACGGGGAACCCGAGCTGGCGTCCCTTCGTGGCCAGGGGTGCCGCAGGCCGTCGGCAGCGGGCAGCCCGCCCCGAAAAGGGTCGCTCCGTCGGACTGTGGCGCTTGTTTAAAATCGTCGCAGCGCTTGTTCAGAGCGTTCCCTGCGCACGCAGATAGAGGCTGGGGAAGCGCCGGATCTGAGTATCTATGAAGGGCTGGCAGTTGCGCGTAAAGGGAAGGGAGTTTCTGCGTGCGGGGAAAAAAATAGCGTTAACTGTGAGGTCCAAGCGGTAGTGAGTTTTCCATCGGGGAAAAAAGTGAGTGCTGCAGGTGCTGGTGGTGACCTCAGCACTAATGGATGCGAAATTTCAGGGAGAAAGAGAAGAAAAACAGGAAACATGCCTTTCCCCCTTCTTCTGCCGCTTATTTTTGAACGCACGTTTGGTGACACCCATTTCACATTTTCTTGAAAAGTGAACACTACTTAGAAATACATTGGGGTTTTACGTGCATTTTGTCCTTTCTTGGGCTACACTGGTACCTACCATGAAGTTATGCCAGGGTACAACTCACTGATACAACTAAACCAACCTAACAGCTTGATAATGTTAGTTGGAGATGGGTTGCCATGTCCTCCCTGGTTTCAGCTGTTTACTGCCATGTACCATTCATCGAACTGAGCAAGAGGGCGGGGAACTAAAGCAAAACAAAGATACTTATCCACAAAAGCAATATGCTTCTGAAGAAGCAGATAGCTTTAAGGATGTACGTGGATTTTTGGGAATACTCTGATTATACATGTCATAGAATGGTTTGTGTTGGAAGGGACCTTATATATCATCTAGTTCCAACCCCCTGCCATGGGCAGGGACGCATTCCACTAGACCAGGTTGCTCCAAGCTCCATCCAACCTGGCCTTGAACACTGCCAGGGATGGGGCAGCCACAGCTGCTCCTCAGCACCCTCACAGAGAAGAACTTCTTCCTAGTAGCTAATCTAAATCTCCCCTCAGTTAAAAACCATTACACTTTGGCCTGTCCCTACATGCCTTTGTAAAAAGTCCCTCACCAGCTTTCCTGTCAGCCCCTTTAGGCCCTGAAAGCTGCTCTAAGGTCTCCCCGATGTCTTTTCTCCAGGCTGAACAGCCCCAGCTCTCTCAGCCTGTCTGCACAGCAGAGGTGCTCCAGCCCTCGGAGCATCTTCTTGGCCTCCTCTGGCCTCACTCCATGATCTGGATTATAAGATCATCATTATAGTCATCTTCCAGATTATAGGATCATGAAAACCAAGTACTGGTAGCCTATGAACCAGCAGGTATGACGTCCTTGAGTGAATGGGTACATGACAAACGAATAGTTATTTCATGAGCAAAGAGGGGGTTTATGTACTTTGTCAGTGATGGCTGCGGTTGATATCATGCATGCTCCTTCTCTATCTCCAGCCTCTCTATCCCACTCACTGCACACAAATTCCCACTTCAGAGCTCTAGAGCACCACGCTGCAGGGATTGGTGCAATGCTGCCACACAGATGAATGGGGTGGGCCTGCAGGAAGAGAGTAGCATATGGAAATCCTGCCTTTGTGAGCAGTCATGCTGTTCAAGGCTCTCCAAGCAGTGCGGAGGGACAGTCCTGCCCAGCATAGATCACTCTATGCCTTGTCTTGCCTGCTTTAAAAGATGTCTCTTTGAGACACAAGGATTGCAGGACCCTGCCTTGTGTAGCTCTGGAGCTGTGCTGTCATCTTTGCACTTGCAAAATTTAGGATGAGCCAAATTCACTGAACCAGAGATCTGAAAGAACTGAGATAAGAATTACCTTCAAGGGACGCAAATGGATTTGGAAACGTAGGTGAAGTTTGTGGTAGCCATGCTTCCAACTTCCGTATCCTTACAGTTCTCACTCCTTGCATGTTGTATTTGGGCTCTGTGCTTTTCATGCTGCTGAAACCTAATTGTGTTTTCAGAAAATATGTTCATACCCTTCCACATGCTCAGAGTGGTGAGCACTAGTATTCTTTAATTTGTGAGAGTTTCTGGATGTGCTGTCTCCTTGGTGCCCCACTTTCTTTGATTAGGTCTTTTCCCTTACCCTGCTCACCTTTTAGACCCTTGTCTACTTGTCTTGTTCCTGTTATTGTGCACTTGTTCACTCTGTACTCACTTAGGAGAGCTCAGGGGTACTGCAGGGTTTCTGCTCCCCCCTTCAGCTACTTCATTTACTGCCTCTAATTGCAATGGAGTTGGCCCACCTTAGGATACCCTTCACGCTTGCTCAGCCTGTGTAGTGGAAGGAACACAGAACTCGTCCTTCTTGGGCATGGGTGGGTTTTAAACTTGCAGAAAAAACAATAACTTTCCCTTGTTACATTGGTTCTTTGGAAAGAGTTGGCTAATAATCCTTATTCTATCAGGATCGCGTGAATTCTTTGTTCTGTCGTTACCAGGACTCTTGAAATACAGGCAAATACAGAGATTTCAGGGAACTTTGTCATTTCTTGATGCTCTAGGACTTGGTGATACCACTGAGTGGGACACTGTTATTCGAGTGGTAGCAGGTTAAGCAGAGATGCGAGGATCTGCATGGCAGTAAGGCTGTCATTGCATTTCTCCTGCCCACTTGAAGTTTGGATGCCTCTTGGAGTGCTCTGGTGCAGAGGGAGAGCGCAACATTAGCTGTGAACCGCTGATCAGGGCATTGTGCACTCTTTGAATTCCTGTTGTTGTATGTTTAGGGCTGAACAGCTTCACACACTAAGCAGCCCTTTGCTGACATTCTCTCCCCCTCTAACAGTCCAAGTGTGATGGTCAGGTTGCGGTTTCACAGTGCAGCATTCTGTAGCAGTGACAGCGTTAGGGATGAGGGCTTTGCCTGTGCGCTCCCTGGTCCTACTCCAGCTTCTTCATTTCTAGAGTTTGCAAGTTGTGCTGTGAACTACAGCGGAACTCAGAAAATTCTGGGACAAGTGATGTATGCCATGCACCAGCTGTATTCCAGGCCTGCTTTACATCTTGCTTCAGCAGGTTCTCCTTCAGATCAAATGTGGCCTTCGTCTCAGTCAGGTAATAAATCACATTAGGTTTATTGTAAATGAGTTAACGACAAATGTGGTCAATGAGTGCAACACACCAGGTATGGCCTAGGTTCTGAAAGAAAGAATACCAAAAGGTAGAAGTGCAAACACCAGTAGAGTATGTGTCTGCAGTGAGATCAGGAGCAGAGAGGTTGAGGGAGGCTGCAAAAATGGAACGTGTCTGGCTTTTGTTGCCTCCATGTGCTTTTCTGTGACGGAAGAAAAACCATGATGAATTTCATGCAGTAAATGTAACTCCACAGTCAAGTATTTTTATGATCATACAGTACATGCAAACCCACAAACACGCTGCTACTCAGATTCCAAATGCAGAACAGCTCCGACTTGTACATTCAATTCCTGTAACAGCAATTACCAGCGTAATTACCTGCTCTGTCCCTTGGCAAATCAGGACCTTCCCGAGGAGTTTTTTGAAGTGTGTCCAGTGTTTGCATTGGGCATGCTTCCACACGCACAGCACAGGCTCTGCTGCCCACAGAGGTTACAAAGTACATTCAGTTCCATCTTATACTTGTTCCTGCTCCCTCCTGCATTTTCACAGCGATGGTGTTTTCCAATATTGAGATAGAAACACTGGCAAAATGATAGTAGAAGCAAATGAAGGAATTAACTCAGTTCACAGGAGCTGGTGACATCACAGGTGCTGGTAGGCAGCTGGCAGGCATGCACCCTATAGCTGCTTTTTTTTTTCCTAAAGGAATGAGTGTGCTGTATGAGTACAGGTCACCTCCTGTTCCCATCCACCTCAGTGGGAACAGGTCTGACTGCAGTCGTCAGAATACAAATGGAGACTAAGAAAGTGACTTTCAAACCCACATTTAAATTAAGACCTGAAGTTAAGAGTGAAGAGCAGCGTCTGCAGAACATTCTTTTTGCATAAATGCATTATGTGGGTGCAAGGGTAGTATTAAATTATTTAGGATGACATTTTCCTCTGGAAATTACCCCTAATAAGTGTTCAATGTGGGTGAAAGTTCATAGAAACTTTTGAAGTAAACCGGTTACTTCTAAAACTGACTGGAGAGCTCAGCATGAACAGATAAACAGCCTGCTGTGTGACAGGATTAAGCACGCATGGTTTCACTTCTAGTTGGACTAAAGCTGAAAGACTCCGACTTACCCTGCGCTCTCTTGAAAAATGTCAAGGAATGCTCTCAAAGCAACGGAACCGCGTCAGGCAGATTCCCCTCATCTACTGTGAGGACAAGAGCTCAAGCCTTGGAAAGTGAGGCTGGTTCTTTCTGTGTTACCTAAACATTCCCAGCAGATCAATGTTCCTTAGTAAGAGGAGATGGATAGGCCTCAGATATGCAATAGTTGCAGCTCAGTCCCCAGTAAACAGCAAATACTGTCTGTGGGGCTCAAAGATCTCAGACCTTTTAATTAAATGGATCTTGGAAGGAGAATGTTTTCATCGGTGAAGTGATCGATGCCAGAAAAGGTGATTTTTCCTAAGATGTTTCTCTTAGATACTGAAAAATATTGAGGACTGAAGTCTACTAAGAAACATTTTTCTTGCACCTGAACAGCTAAAAATATCCAGAGTGGTACAACCCAACAATCTGCTCCCTTGCAAGATGCCTTTTAGAATAATTCTCTTTCACAGGCCTCTCTTGCTGGGCAAGCAAATGCACAAGGAAAGCACAGGAGTCACTCACATGGATGCTTTACAGTCCTGCATCCATTTCTGGAGCATCTCAGCTTCCAGCCGGAAGATCCTCTGCACTACTGAACAGGCGTTGATCAGAGTCACTGGGGAAGCTTCCTGCCACCTCTACATGCAGCACAGTCCTGTCTGGGGAAAGAAGGGGAGCACCTGGAACCACTGCTGTGGTCTCAGGTCTGTCCAGAGGAAAGAACGTGCAAGAACTGGAGTTCAGGGACATCTCATTCTTCCTTCTCCATGGCTGAGGCCTCTCATGAGCCATGGGAGGAGCCCTAGACAAAAGCTTTACTTGCACTGTTACTTTAACCTGGTACCTGCAGCTGTGCTGCTGAGTCACCCTGCCTGTCTCTACCCTCACTTATTCCTGCCCTTCCTTTCTGCTGGAGCAAGCATTTTTGTAGCTCTGTAGTAAAACAATCAATCTGTATGAAAACCAACATGATTTCTTAGTTTTGCTTACTGCATCAGCACTGGTACTTGTGCCAGGACAAGCAGAATGCCTTTCTGACAGCACTGCTGTTTATCCGCGCTGCAGCATTGCACACGATTCTACTTCTCACAAAGTTTCAGAACTGAATTCCAGAAAGCAACGGTGGAAATGCTCCTAAATACAGTTCTGTACCACTGAGGAGGCTGGGATATCCCATAATTGGGATAGTCCTGCTTCCACAGGACGTCCACAGCACTTGTAACATGTTAAAATAGGGGGTCGGTACATGGTTGTTCGTAAACTGCCAATTCATTCTGGCTTGCTGCATGCTCATGTATGCAGACAGACCCAAAGCTGGCTGTGTGGAACAGGGCCAAAAGACTTTGTGCTAGAAAACAAAGCATATAAGAAAGTACTTATCAGTGGTTTAACCCTTATCTTCAAAAAATACCTTGAATATAGTGCTGGAGAATATGCTCATACAGACTAGTGACAGGCGGAGAGATCTCACGATGCATTTAGGCAGCTCCCTAGTATGCCATCTGCTACAGCAGGCTCCCATGGAGGTACTGGAGCAATACCTGCGCCTTCACGAAGCTGCAGCTCTCATGGCACTGCTGACCACTTCCCCTCCACACAGAATTCTCCTCTACCACAAATTATCCCCCACCCCCACCCCATGAAGAACAAAAGCAGCTATTTTTAGTTTGTCACTCCATCTCCCCAAAGATAATCAGAGCTGTGCTGATGTCATCTCTGATGGCAGCAGTCGGCACCAGAGCTGAAGGTCACTGCTGTTAGGCCGACCCAGCTATTTCAATTCAACACCCTCTGAAATTGCAGGGAACAGCGTCAATATTTACCTGCTCAGAAGAGGTGCTGGAAGAGACATGACAGTGTTTTTCACAGAGTAAGAAAGAGAGAGAAAGTCCGAGAACAGTCTCCATTATGTACTACAGGAATGTTTCCATACATGAAAGATGCCAGTAAGAATGACATTTTCCACACATCTAGTTCAAAATTTAAATTCTCACAGAAAAGGGTAAAAGTTCTGAAGAAAGGGTTTTTCATGACTGTGAAAACCCTCACATTTCATAAGCAAAACAAAAACTGTTAAGCTTTTAGCTCAAGGCTTATAAATGGAAAGAGAACAGATTGATTTACCGTGTTATTCCAGTGCAGTATCTAAGCTGGAAACACAGAAAAAAGCTGTACCACCTGCATTACTCCATTAGCACAAGCCACCTTTAAAGTCGAAGGAAAGTAAGAATGCCTCTGTCCCTAGTTTGCACTAATGAAAATGCACGTACATTTATTTATACATGCAAAAGAACTCTACAAGAACCGCTAAAACCAAACTGATGTTGTAGGGTTTAATTTCTTCCATCTACAAGGATCTACAGTTATAAAAGTCTCATCTTCAAACTTTACAGTACATTTACAAATGAGCAAATACCCCACAGCTTTCCTCGCTCCTCTGCTTCTGTACAAATCATATACAGTAAGAAGTTTTTGTGTACAAACATTGTTTTACACTTTAATACAGATGAAAGTCTTGTTCTGTGGCACCTCGTTTCCTCCACGGTGCCTGGGTGTTACAGTACAGAGCACTTTGGATCCATGCTTCTGAGATCTTGAGCTCAAGTAATACGGACTGATCAACAGGCCACAGCTTCTGCACCTCCAAGGTTTTAAATAATGAGAAGATCTACCGCTTGTTTGTATAACAATCAACAGTTTATTAATGGATATGGTGAAATTTTAGCTATCCACCAAAGATGTGTAAAAAATTGTCATGAAAGTAAAAATAAATAAAGCCGTTTTTAAAATCAGTCTTGTTTTACATCTCGGTTCAGAATGCAACATTTAACACAAAACTGTCATTGAAGTTTGAAAGAAGTCTACCGATATTCAAATTACAGCTTTTATGACAAATCTAATGAGAACTGAAACTGATTTGGTTTTAGGTTTAAAGACTTTCACATTCAAATACAGTGTCTCGTATAGCACAATACTTCCTTTGACAGTGATGGGCAACAGTGATGACATATTGCTGTATTTTGACATAAGGCACTATGATATGAATATGCCATACACTTGCCTTATGTCACATATATCCATTGCTGACCAGTGACTTCTGTCAAATACAAAATGAAAAAGTTTCAGAATACAGTGCATTTTAATGAAGGACATCATGTGAAGTCTTCCAGCAAATGTTTTGAAGACGTTTTGAAATACAAGCCTACATTTTAACATAAGCTTTTGTCATGCTGCTTTTTTTGCGACATCACTGGGGGGAATAGACTCATCATCCATCACTAAGTCCCAATACACATTCTCAACCATCCTGCTCTGTTCTATTGCAGTCACTGTTCTTGAGACAAACTTGACCCGGAAACTTTGTTCAAGTTCTCCTACAAATGTGCATACATTCACCGCAGTCATTCACTTTCAGGCTCCTTTTGTTTGGCACCTGTTAACAGAAGAGGAAAGCACGTGTGATTTCCTTATGCACATAGCACTTGGCTTCTGGAAAAGCACTGCTTGTTCTGAATGCTGGAGCTTTGCCTAACCACAGCACCAGAATCTTTGTACTGGATACCATTTATGAAGAAGATACTGCAGGATTGCTAAATGCTAATGTAAAACACAGTGAGGAAGGCATCAAGACCATTATTGCATCTAACTGCACTGGCAAGTCTAAGTAACTTCTGGGAAGCTACTAATAGTGGCTTGGAGGATTCACTCCAGCACAAGAATGTATTTTAAAAACCTCCAACCAAAAAGCTACAGCCCAGACCTGTCCATCAGCTTAGAAGCCAAGCTTAATCTTCATAATAGCCTCAAAAATTCAAGTCCTGCTTGAGAACAAGCTATGTAAGAATTCAGTTTAACTACACTGTGTTGAGGGACTCATTTTTCCTGGCTCAGAGGCAGATTCTGCTTACAGTAGGGATCCAAGAGACCTGTTCAGCAGGACTGCACAGCACCTTGCTTCTTCTCCAAGTACTCAAACCAGCCACATACTGGGCAGCGACTGAACTGTACTGCCAGTGTGGTTTGAGTATCCAACTCTAGAGAGCAAGGACCTCTTGCCAGCAACCTGGAGTTACTACTTGTATAATCAAACATTGAAATACTTGTTAAATACATCCAGTTTTTACATCACAACTGACACGCCCCCCAACCCAACACTCCAGATTTTACAAACTAGATCTATACCGCAAACATCCTCACCCTTATTTCATGAGACAAATTCCAACCTAAATTGCCTGTGGAACTGCAATCTAATGCCCAACTCTTCCTAAAGATGCCTTCCCTCACTTTAGCTTTTCCACTGGCATAATCCTGCCCCTCTGCTGCTCTAATCCCTGTACTGAGTACTAAACTCATCTGTGAGCCAGTTTAGTGTACCAAACAAACAAAACTGCAGGGTTTTTTGTTGGCTCAATTGCCTCTAGATCAATGATTTAAAGCAGCTCACAGAGGGACCTCATGAGCGTGGGTGCTGCCACACGCTAAATGCCAGAAGCACATGGCCCAGAGTATGGGAGCAGGAACTACCCATTTTAATAACAGAGCACTGTTATATCAGCTCCCGGAGTTGCAACTTAAGTATCCATGTAATTCCAGTATAACAAAACTCTTAGTTTGTCAGTGTCCAAATTTATCTTTTCTGTCTAAACTCTGCTCCATTAATGGTGACGTTCTACTCTCCTTGGATTCTCCTACCCTCTAGTCATGAGGCAAACTACCTCCTCTGTCTGGAGAGGCACAGTTTGCCCATCTTTACACCTCTCTCTTAGGAGGGACATACACCTCTCCATTATCTTTCTAGGCAATGAGCCTGTTTGACCCAGGCCTTTGGGCTGATTTCTTAATCTGATCCATACCTTTCACAGAAAGCTGGGTTTCCTGCTCTTCCAGGTCATTAAAAGGAACCAGATGCACTGACATAATACCTCTGGCAGTATCACTGATCACTTTCTTTCAGGGGAGGAATCTTACTATTTCAAAAAGCTGCATTAACTTTTCTTAAATCTACAGAGGAGAAACACTTTTACATTATCATGTTATCTATCAGTGCAAGTAAGAGGTCCCAGTTAAGATCACATTTAGACTTCTTTTGAAGTATGTATCCAGCTCCATTTGCTTTGAGTTTGGGTTTGGTTGGGTTTTTTGTGGCAAAACTGTTATCCTAGAGACATAATTTTTGTCTTCACAAAGCCAAAAGAGGACTTTGCTTTAGTCATTGTGACACTGAAGCCATTTATGTGGTCTCAGTTAAGTTACAATCAGGAACATCAAGCAGGTTAGTAACTTGGACAAAACTTGAAAGAAAAGAAAAATCCAAACCCAACCCCAAACCAACCCCCCTTAACCAACCAACATAAAAGTAGCAGAATAAACCCATTGTTGGACTCTCTCGTTAAAATGATTGTGGTTAGCAATACACTAGAGATTTCTACTGGAATAACTCTGGTGGCCTGGGGTGCCATCTCCGATACAGCTGTGCCAACCAAACCCCACAGCATAGCTGGACAACTGCAGGGCTCTGGGGAGGCAGGTTTGCAGAGCTAGTGGAAAGCACAGCTCTGTCCACACTAGGAGCACTTGGCCAGCGTACAGAAAGTCAGGAAGGTGGGGAAGGCACCCTGTTGGAGATGTTGTCTACAACATACAGCATTCAACTTCATCCTGTTTTTCCTGTTAAAATGTTAAGACTTTTTTTCCTAAACAGATATATGAACAGTAATGATGTTCATGAAGCTTCTGCATGTATTCCTCAGTGAGCAAAAGGCGGACAGTTAATATTTTGTCAGCTTTTTTCTGAAGAGAAATAAATACTGTATTTAAGAACTATGATCTAAACAGATATAAAGTTGAGAATGAAAAGTTTGTTGTTGTCAAATACATTAAAACCAGCAGGGTGCACACGCTACCAAATGACTTATGGCAAAGGTCAGAAGGCAACAGTCATACCTGCAGGTGTGAGTACCAAAGCTTGTAGAATGTCAGACAGGGAGATGATACCCACAATGCTATCTGCTTCATTCACTACCACCAAACGATGAACCTGCCAGCAGGGAAAATATTTTGAGAGATATTTGCCTGATTTAAAGTAACAACTAAAGCAAAGATAAACAATAACAACAAATCTTAAAGTAATGCAGTATGAAGTAGAAAAAAAAGTGGTTCAAAAACGTTAGCAATACCAATCTCACCCAGCACTACAAACAAGCTTGCCCTACATAAATGAAAACTAGTGCATGTTTAAAAAGCACGCAGCTATCTGACATGGCAACAAAATCAGATTTGCTCTCAAAAATTGGCACTCACAGCAAACACTCTTCCCCAACTTAGAGGCTCTGCCCAACTCAGCCTGTGATCTCAAAAAGTAAGATACAGGAATAAAATGAGGCTTTCTTCTGAAAAAAATACCTTCTCAGAGAAAGTGGCACAGCACTAAAATTTGTTGTGTCTTGACACGTCTAAGTTGGTTTAGCTTAATTTTTCTAGTAGGGCTACACGATTGAAAGTGTTTAAGACAGAAAAAAAATGATTCAGCTTATCTGTGCAAGTTCACTGCAGAGTTAATAAACACAAGGACACAACTCAGAAGAAAGGTTTATCAACACAAAGTCTGTATTTTCAAATAATGATCTTATCCTTACAAACATATTCTGTGAAGCATTTTATACTAGAAAACTTTTGTCCTAGCTGTAGGGAAAGTAGGTGGATACTCCTATATCCTGAGTGAGGCTCATCAACCAAAGCAGGCTACAGCAGTGAAAGACGACTGCAGAACCAGGAAAGTGCCTTAACGTCATGCCTGGCACCAGCGCCTGCTGCAAGTGGGCACGGAGTTGTGTAACCTAAACATCACAGCTGAACCAGCTCATAAGTAAGGGATCCTAAAAAGGGTGTTTGTCCAAAGTTGAGACCCTGCTATGTGTTTACTTTTTACCTAAGTGAATTCTCTCTCTTCACAATAAAGTTCAAATAATCAGGTATAAGGGTGAAAAGAATGTTTCTCATCTTCTCCCAGAGGTAATAGCAAGAAAGATGCATCAGTCTTGATTTAATAGGTATGTTAATTTATGGTTGAGGTCAACCACCTCGTTGCTAGTCAGATCCAAGAAAAGAGGAGCTCCGAATAATTTGCACAGTCATACCCACCTGACACAGGAAGGAAAGAAAAGAGGTGGGAAGGGAGAGAAAAATATTGTTGCACTCTTTTCTTGATGAAAGAAATTATGATATTTTAGACAGGGTTATTAGTTTTTGTATATGCACATATTTAATAACTTTATTCTTCTCTCAGTATAATGAATTAAAGAAAAATGGACGGTGTAATTGTTTCATTTCCAGTAAGATCAAGCACTTGTCTGGCAGCTAAAAATAGCTTGTAGTTTTGACTGACTCATTTTTACATATAATCTCGCTATGTTTAGACTGAACCAAAGGGTAGGAGTTGTTCTTAAAACCCAAATGTCTACCACTTCTTAAGATAGCAACAATATTACCTAAAATTATTCAGTTTCAGGCAGAAGCTCAAGCAAATGCAGAAAGTTACAAGCAGAAATTGCTTAATGGAGGTTCTAAGGGGTTATTAAAGTGGAAATTTCACTCATATCAAGTACATGCATGGTTACAGCCCTGAAGCTGGAAAAAAAGTAATCTTGTAATTGAAAAGGATAAAGCATTTAAATGGAGTTGATCACACTTCAGAGACAACTGCAGCTGGTAATACTGATTTTTTTCTTCAGAGAGAGACATAACAGGGGAGGGAGACCTACATACTTCTTCACCTCTGTGTATAAGAAAGATCCCAGTACTAGCAAACAAGATGAACGGTACCAAAAGCGTAGAAAACACACAGATAATCATCTACGGGAGCAGTTAGTGCAGGCTTCTTCGCAAGAATTTATTTTCTGGTCCTATTTCACTCCTGAGAGTGTTGCAGGATTCCATTTGCATTAACTAATTGTACCCATTAAATTTCCTGAACAATAGGACAATCAATCTAGCTATAGGAATTGCCTGCAAAACTCATGTCAGGCTTGGAAGAAACATGATTCTTTCAAGAAAGCTTTGCATTCAGTTCATTTATGTCATAAAACAGAAATGCAAATAACCAAGTATTATTACAGATATACTGTAAAATATTTTTTACAGTATAGGGTGGCGCATCCCTATAAGCCACCTATAATCTGAGTCTGTAAAGCAAACTGATACCTAAACACATGTAGTTATGAAAAAATACTTTCACCAAGTAATAAAAATAACTTGGAAAGGATAAATTTGTATCATTTGTTTTGTAATACAACTTTTAACTTACAGTGAAGGGAAAAACAAAAAGCCAACTCACCTCAGCCTTCACTATCCTATCCACAATGGTCTCCAGTGTTTCCAGCATACTACACTTTACAACACCTTCAAAATACTGAGAACGGTGCTGTAGGGCTTGCGTCACCGTGATATCTAGGTTATTATAAGTTTTTTCAGCAGCAAGATTCTGGAAAAACAAAACAACAAGGGACATAACACATCTCAGTACTTCGTAATAAAGCACTCAATAAAGTAAATATTTTGGCATCAAGTAGATACAGATTTCTTGGTGCAAATTGAGTCTATTTCAAGTCACGTATTAAACAAAGCAATTGCTCTTCAGCTTCAATTTCTGAGAACGGTCAAGCATTCAATTATGTTAACCCAGTCATACGCTGTCATACGGCAGCGTTTAATTGATAAAACTGTTTGGTGATGTGCATTAAGCCAGTGAAAACCTCCTTACTTCGCGGTCTGGTGTTTGGCTTGATGTCAGTTATCCTGCTTTTCCATGAGTAGGAAAATGTAAAGATGAAGTTCTACACATTTTAGAATATACAGAATATACTTTAAGAATATACAATTTTTTGTTGTTTGTTTTTCCATAGGATATGGAGGTCACCAACTGCTCTGAACACCATCCGTGAAGTAGATCTCAGTAGAAAACTAAGTAGAAAGCCAATTAAGTTTTCATCAGCTCTCATTTGTGGGCTCAAACTCCCTCTCCTGGACTAAACTGGCACTGCCATTTGATAACTGTATATTTTGATAAGTATTATAAAAATAATATAAATGAAAACCTAATGCCACCACTAAAAATAAGAAAATTAGAGTAGCTTGAAAGCTGACATGCTCAACTTTCATTTTAAGAACAGGACCATGCATGTAACAAGAGGACTTTGTCCAGACCAGCAAAAGCTTTCTTTGTAGGCGAGACCAGTGTTGGTGCATCCTGGCTTAATGATTTTGCATGCTCAAGCACTGAAGGAGGAACATAAACACACCTTCAAAAAGAACACACTGACCACTCAATAAAACAAAATTAATTTTTGGCTAGAATAGACTGTGATTGATCAAGTTTTTGGATTGAATTACGCTGAATGTGACAATATCAATTTCAGATGCTCATGAAGATACAAGCATGTTGAGTTAACTCATTTAACTAATTCCTAATGAAGACAGTAGGAGAACATAAAAAGCCTCTGCAAACTGAAATCACGCTATACACAATGAACACTGTAATCTAAAGCTATTTCTATACCATCACGCCATTCCCAGGTTTCAGCCATCGAGAACCCAAAAATGAATTCAGAACTCTTAAGTTAAAGAAATCTATCAAGTTAGCCAGCTGTTTATACAGGCATGGCTTAAACTACTGATTTAACTAAGCATATTAGCCACAAAGCTTAAAGATAAAAATCACCAGTTGAACCTTCCAAATTCTATATTTATTGGAAGATCAGCTTATACATTTCACATATTTCTCCCTCCCCTTCTTTTAAAGCTTGTAGATTGGGTTGAAGCAGACAGATGATAAAATTGGAAGCCTTAGAGGTTATTATCTTCTAAGAATAGAATCTTTTCCCTCCCATGTAATAAGCAGACTAGGCTATGTGAGGAAGATCTTGAATAATCAATAGATGCCCTAACTCTTTCCCATGTTACTAGCTGGGAGCAAACAATTATATCCTGAAGCCTTTGTGATTTTGTTGTTTGTTCATTTCCCTCCCCAGATTCCAATATACAAATGCTTCCAAAGAAGTGGTCAAGCCTCTCAAAATCCTACAAATTCTGTTGCCCGTCACCTAAAAGTGAGAAAAGAAGTGAAAAACATAAGGAACCCTCTTCCTTTTGGTGCCTTTCTGGAAAAGAATGGGAAATAAAGGAAATATGCCCTGCCTTAAAGTCTAACACATTAAATAAATCGAAACACTGAACCCACCAACTGTGAGATTTCATTATCTTTGATATGTTAGATCACTCCCACTGCAGCTACCACCTATTCCCTGACCAGCTTTTATGGCAGAACAGGATCTTACACAGCAGAAAATCCCAAAGAACAAGATGACAAACGTTGAGAAAAGACAGGCAAGAACAGTGCCATCGTGGAATTTTCAGTATTAAGAGCACTGTTTGGAGGTAGAGACATTACAAGTCTGAAGTATTTCCATTTGGGACTATTCTTTCTATTTCTGAAAGCATTCTACACAGCGTTTCAGCCATCAGGATTCTTCATTAGCACTAGGAGGCTGGGCGCTTCAGTGTCTGAAAAATAATGTAGCTATCAGAAGGCAGGTGCATTCAGGTGGGAGAGGACAGGACTAAAAAAGTCCTAAATATACTTTTCAAGACCACAAGACTGGAAGAGCCCTGGCTCCCCCAGGTTGGCAAATCATGGCATGCATCTCACTATGCTGTTGCACTCCTGAGGGAAACCAGAATTCCCACCAGAAACAGTGGCCAGAATCATATCTAACCCAGAAGGGAATACAGACGCAATCCTCTGGAGTCAGAGACTCGCACAAAAGAATGAGCCGAGTACATTCAGTGAGAAGGTCAAGTTGTAGGAAATACCCAGACTGCTTGGAGAAATTCGCATTCTCTTTGAAAGCAGACCATGGAATGGCAGCGGCCAGGAATAGAAAATCCTATCTCAAAAATAGAAACAAACAGAAAAAGCCTATGCCCTCTTTTTGTAAGAGTACAGCCAGATCTAATTTTGGGTAACATCCAGAGCAGTAGATGCCTGTGTGCAAGTACTATTACAAGGAGAGCCTAAATAAACAATAATAATAAATAAAATGCTGTGCAGGGTGAATTTAATCTGTTTTATTCACATTGTTAACTAAAGCCTAAGGAACAAAAATAGCCAAAACATAAATATTAACAAATTAATTTGCAAATGTTTACTGCATATAAAACATTCAATAGAATTTAAGAGATATACTTACTATTACATCAAATTTGGAATAAATATCTACAACTTTTCCTAAAAAGAAAACCAAAAGTTAGTAAAGTGCTTGAAATAGAAAATCAGTTTTCTTGCTTCCTGCTTTCATTTGTTATTTTATAATTACACAGAAAGAAAAGAGACACATCAAGAAGGAGAAAAAACAACCCCAAAACCTACCAAACCATAAAGTTCTTCCAAGCCTATCAACCTACATCCTGCATAAATATTTCTTTATGTTCCCCTTCACCCCCTCCCCCCTCCTTCCCTTTTTTATTGTCTCCTCTTCACCACCCAGCCCAACACCAGTCCAGGGTTCAGCACCATTTATCTTACCACACTTTTGCATAGAGAAGACCCAACACACACCTGACTCATCCACAACAGGTAATGCCGATATCCTTCTCTCTACAAATATATTCAAGGCTTTAATGATAGGAGTGTCTGGATGTATGAAGGCAATGTTGTGGTAAGTTCCTATTCCAAGTTCATCCAGATTTTTCTTCATAAAGGCAGGCTTTGGCATCTCTGACATCTAGGAAAGTCAGAATTACTGTATTTACAGGGCAGTTTTCTACACCACCATGTTTTCTATGCCTACTGTGTTTCCATATAATTGGTATGCATATTATGAAATCTGTATTCACTCATCCATCTGCAGACTTCAGATGATTGTTACAGATCCTTACAGTAATCTGCTACTAAATTAACGTAAAGCCAAAACAAGCTCACATCTAGAGGCAGTATTTCTGTTCAAAGCAGCTCTAAATTAAGACTATATTACTAAGATTTTTCTCATTTATTTATTTTTGTAGTAACCCATCACTAAAAGCTTTTGATCATAAGGTTTCTCATTCCCACTGGAACTGGAGAGAGACAACAGCAAAACATACTATACTGAATGCTTAATTTGCACTCTTTTTGCTCTGTGTGGCCTCCTGTCCATTCCTGTGACTAATGTGACAGTGAGTAATGATAATCTCATCTCTGGGAGACAATTAATTTTTCTTTTCATGAAAACAAGCTTGTGAAGCTGAGTAGCTCTTCCAGAAAGGACAGCAAATTACTCAGTAGCCAACACAAGTGCTTGCTGTTTAGGTTTCTTTAATGACTAAAAGAAAGTAAAGGTAATGTACAGGTCCTACATCAAGTTTCAACTTCTCTTACCAAAAAGAGATATGCACAGGCATAATGAATATGGATTTTTTTCAAGAAGTTTCTGTACTAAAACTTAAATTACTTAAAGATGTCTATGTGTGTGTGTGGGGGAAATCAGTTAAGCAAAACGTAACTTTAAATACTTACAAAAAGCTGGAGGAACTTGAGGATTCTTTTATGGGTAAGTATATAAAGTGCATTTCCACTGACTGGATCTATAACTGGCAATCTGTGGATTTTGTTTTTGATCAATGAATATACAGCATCAAAAAGGCTGAGGAGAAAAACATTTTTTTTTAAATAATTAATTCTAGCTGGCAATTAGTAATGTCAAGTGATATATACACAGGTTTACAACCCCCCATGAAGTACATACAATGAGTACTTACTTACATTATCATTGATGTTAAAGAAAACAGAAATTAAGGGATTTCAAATTAACTTTTGCAGCTGGTAAAACACATCAACAATGATATATGCTCATGAACATCTAAAACCAGTAAGAAAGTGCGACTGCAAGTGACTTTTTGTGGTAGAAAGTAGCGAAGAAATATTTCTTGCAAAGTATAAATTGTTTTTCCACTGGGTATTGTGCTCACAGTATCCCTGCACTCAGAATGGATTATTTCTGTTCAGAGACAATAAATGAAAAATAGTGGTTTTGCTCTTCTTAGAAAATGTTACAGAAGTTTGAGATTGAGATGTGTTAAGTGCATTTTAATGGATATGTATATCTATGCAATTAAGCCAAAACAATTATCTAGTAATTTCACTAAATTATCATTGAGGATTGGCAAAAAGATATTCTCAGGGAACCCAAAACATTCCTCCAGACACTGCAGACTACAATTTCGCAATACTCCAACCTGTGCAAGTCTGCTCTTCTTACAAGTAACACTTTCTTTTTCCCCTTGCTCCTAGTAAGACTATGATAAAACATCTGACCACCAACTGCAATACATTAGTAAGCAATAGAGTTAGTAAAACTTTGATAAACACCTATTTGCTGAACTAGGCTTCTTCCCATACACAATAAACTTTGTTTCAAGTCAACGGGGATGACTATCCCCGTTTGATGTACATAGAGTCAAGACTCCCACCATTGCACCATAGATTCCACTCTAGGAGTAAGCATTCAACTACCCCTAAGTGCTGCAGTCTGAGTGTCACAGAACCAAAACCCATTTCTGGATCAGGTCTTAAGCAGACTCGCTGTATCTGTTTATACATGTCCTACTGCATCTTCTTTATTGCAATATTTCTCTTGCTGCACCTCTGACTGAAAACAATACTATTTTGTTGTCTTAATGATATTCTTTGCAATCAGTTACCATTCAAAATACCAAAATGCATTCCTTGTTGACTTAATTGAATGACTAATTCATGACTTCATGGCAATTCTACTACGTCTACTACTACTTACAATGGCATTCTACTACATCTACTACATGAGGATACAGCATATCATTAGTTCTAGTGAAAAGTTCCCTTCACCAGTTTCCTATGACAGGGCATAAGCAATCCTATTCCACTAACTGAAAGAAAGAATTAATTGCTGAAGAGTGAAGTTCTAAGTAGTACTCAAGTTGTTAAGTGATCAACTAAAGCTCTCTCAAGTTATCTTTCGTAAGTAAGATATAATGGCAATTCATAAAACTGTTTCTTTCAAATTCCATCAAGAAAAGGACAGTCATGTATATTTTACGGAACACAAACTAGTAGCAGAGCAAAACAAGACACACATATTGTCTTTCCTTAAGGAAAGTTACTTGCATTGAGTAGTAAAAGACACAAGTTTAACTAAAAATTCTCTGTTTTGGATAATTAAAAAAGGTCCTCACTCACAATAAAAAAGCTCCCTCACCTTCTTGATCATAATAAAAGTCAGTCTTTTGTACTCTAGTTTACAATATTAATTGTTTCTTATTATAAAAAGAAGTCTTAAATTCAATATTGAGATGGGAGTTAGTTTATTTCAAGTTAAGCAGACTGAAAAACAAAATCCTACCTTGCATCTGGGGAGATGTTCACTAAAGGTTTAAACGTCTCTTGTAAATAAAGCTCTGTGTATAGAAAATTAATAGACCGTTACCACTTTATATGAAAATACTAGCTTTTTTATGAAAGCATTTTATGAATTCATTCATACAAAGTTAAATGGAAGAAAGGCAGCAATAGATACAGTTACCTTAGTTATTCTACCACTTATGGACATTCCTCTATATTAACATTAACACGACAAAAGTTTTGAGAGCCTAAACTGGTTACCACCAGGGGTCACTGCAACAATAGCAAATATTTCTTTACCAGTTCATTTTCTGTGAGCATCTGTTACATTTCATGGCATATAGTCTATTTTTAACATAAAGCTTCCTCTCTGCATTTAGCACTTCTGTTCACACCCAGCAGGTTGTATGAATTTCTAGTTAGCTTTTACTATTTCTGCTTTCATTAAAAAGTATGTTCAGACACAAGCTAAGTCTATGATTAATTAAAAATCCACTATACTGAAAAACATTAGAACATATTAAATTATAAACCAAGTAGTAAATAGTCTTACCCCTCCAGGTTTCTATCTTGTGCTCCTCTAATTCATAAATCTGAACCTACAATGGGTAGATGGAAAATTGAGCTTCAAGCATTAATTTTAAATCCAATGTCATTAACAATATTATAAATACCTGAATAATTAACCTTACAGTTCATTGCAGGCAATGTAACAGACTAAGAACAGTCCAGAATAACATTTCTCGGCAGTAACAAGAAAAGGTGCAATCCTGCCCAATGCAGATACCACACCGGACCTATCATTTCTTGTAGGACAGGGAAGATCTTTCACCTGCCTAGGTTTGTAGTATAGATCTCTTCTGGACTCAAAGACATCTCTGCAGTAATCTATCTCATCTTAAAACAATCAATCACACCAGAGTAAACCTGATGATTCCTCACACCACCAAACCAGTAAAAGCTTATTACCCCGATCACTTGACTTCTTAATGCTAACAGAGATGAATTTTACTGATCCTTGATTACAAACAAGCAAGAGCACTTGGTTTAGTGGTCAATTCAATCAGAAGAACCAACACTGTATTTCCACACTCGCTCAGACTTAATCTTTTACTGATGTTACATTCTTCGAATGTTTGCAGAATCTGCATCTAAGCCATACGTGCTTTCAGCATTTCTCCTGTACCAGCAACGTTGCTCGTCTGACCTGTGTTCAGCTGGTCCCAGGAACCAAACAGGTAAAAAAAGTTGCAAAAAAGTGTTGTTAGTTTTCTGCTAGTTTAACTTCCTTAATCAGCTCACAAAAAGGACAGGCAAATGATACTGCACAATGGATGTGACAAGCCTGCACCTTTTGATGGCAGATATCTCTGCAAGCACTACTGAAGCTGAAGAGTTTATATATAGGTGAAGAGTAGAAGTCTCCATAAAGCCTACTATGTTTATCTTTGAGCTGATGAAGACTATGCTTAGATTACTCTGGAATTAGCATCCTTTTAAGAGTATGAGGGAATGTTAAATTGATATACTATAATTGGATTACTCAAAAATACCATTCTGGGCTGACATAAAAGATACCAACATTAACTTATCATTTAGGGCACTTGACAAAAAAAGCAGTTAAGACAGTGAGTGCAGTTCAGGCCTACTGAAGTCATCAAAAGAATAAGAGACCGCTTTAGCTGCTGATGAGATGAGGCTAAACCTAGTTTTTGGACCACATTATAGGGAGAAACTACCTGGATGCTCCTCATCAGTCATTTAAAGATATTATCTAGTATTTGAACAGCAACATGCTTCATACCGTAAGTGTTCTGATGCATTGAGAATGACTAAAATATTTAAGAATTACATTTTCAGCATAATTTTATCTATTGAGACTACAAAATTCCCTGATGGAACATTGTATTTTTTGGTTTTAATAGAAGACTACATCAATCACTGAAGTCAAATGTCACTTCTCAGCTATTCCTCCTTACTGCTGCCATTTTAAGCACAACCTATGGAATAGGACATTAGACAACGTAAACAGAAGTGACAATGGTCAGACCTTAGGTAAAGTTACATGGAAAAATTGGTAGTATTGAGGTTGAGGATCATTACAATATGGAAACCATTTTAAGGAAGTTACCAGTGTGCAATCATCTTTCATTTACTTCTCCCCCTACCCCTTACAAGTTCCTGGGTGTGAGGGGTGGTGATGGAATTCTTTAACAAAGAGAGAGGACAGTGCACCACACTGCTGGTGTCTGACAAGAAATTTACCATAAGTTTTAAAAATTAATGGCATCTGACAAGCATTTCTCTATGAATTTTAAATACTAACATCAGCTAATATATCAGATGTCTGCTTCATCCCACTGTGCCCGATTATTTTTTTTTCCCTATTAAAATATAGCATGTATGTTTTAATTGGTAGAGGGGGAATTGCGACGGGAACAAGAAAGGGATGTAAATGTTTGTATGAACATGCAAGCTAGAGAATTTCATCAACTGACTGCCAATGGGAATTTTAAATTACAGTTAATTGAAGTCAACAGATCTCCAAGTGATTGTGCAACTTGGCCATGTAACAAAAATATTTGCATATATTTAACTAGTTTAACTTGTTTATCCTACGCCATCGCTCCAAGAACAGAGTAACCTTTTCAGGCATCCAAGCCTCTGTAAGCTAGTATTCTGCTTAACTCCACATACTCCTTTTGGAATAGCTCTATCACAGTTATGAGACAAAGATGATGTAACACAACAACTTTTCATGTAACTTAGACATCCTCCCTAAATGCTTTTTGATTGATATTCAGTATTTATAGAGTTCTGATTACTACTGATGTGCTTTGAAACAACCTGAGCACAAATACGTACAATGATTAACAACCAAGTATTTTCCTTCCTACTTTTTACATCACATCTCGTTTTTAAGAAGTGCGTTAAGCCTGGTTGTTCATCCCAAATGCATTATTCATTAGTTGCAACACTAAGTGGAGCCTTGTACCCAAAACAAAGGCTATCATTATGGCACGCACTACACAAAACATAGTAAGTAGTAGTACTCATTAAGGAAATTCCTCATGTTTATACACGTGTAGCCGAAGCAGATAGACTACATTACCTGACCAAGCTCATACGACTTTCATGGCTAAAAAGCTGGGAACTGAACCCAGCTATCCAGATACCATTCCACTACCTTGCTCAGAAAGCTGTCTTTTCTTTCAAAAAACCCTCACAGCTGGTATTCCCATGTCATATCTAAGCTTCTAAAGACTTAAATAATAGCAACAATCATCATCAATCTTTCAGCTTGATATTTCAGTCTCTGTATTGTATAGCAAATGAAAGTGTAGCTTAGCATCATACTTACCATTGGAGATTTATAGTATCTATGCAGTATGTTAATGAAATCTGTAATTGTTAACATTCCTGTAACAAGTGACATATGAATAAAAAAAGGTTCTTCAGATATATATACTTACACAGTATTTATATTCACATTATCTAATTTAATATTAAATTCATGCAACGTACGATTTCCATTGGACTAATTCAATAGTGGAATTCTGAAACTATGTATATTCACTTTTACACTGATACTTCAGAATAGAAACACAAGTCTGAATTAACATTCAAAATTATAAACTATGCGCTTTAGCTCCTCTTTCAATCTGACAAGAAAACCTTGAATCCAGACTGTATTCACCCCCAAAAGCATGGAAAGAAAAAAAAAAAAAAAAAAGAGGGTTTAGAATATCTTTTAAAGGTTGGAGAGCAATCCTTGCCTTTCATTTTCTTTTTGAATAAGACATCTTCATTCTGTACTTGCCAAGTCAGTCAGACTCACAGACTCAAATGAAGGAATAGTATAATCCATTTTCTTGAATATTACTTATTCAAGACCTTCCTTCAATCATTTCCATGGTAAACCTCAATGTCTGTATTGATATATGACTTCTTTTAATTAGGAAAAAAAAAAAAAAGAGACAGTACATCCATAGTATATACATTTTAACCACCAACGCCAAACTACATAACATAATATTGATGATTAGTTTAGTTACCTGAAAACATTAATCATTTTTGAGCTTTCAAAGTTCTAAACTTGAGAAGAGGGAATTGCTCCACTGTTTACTACTCTTACATCTAAACTGAAGAAACCAAGAAATGGGGAAGGGAAAATTAATCCGGAGGTCAGCTTTAAGTCTCTAGAGCTTAGTTACAGACAGAAAATAAAATATAAAAGACACACAGCATTCCTATGATGTATTGCATGAAACTACTGTTCATCCCCTCTTGGATTTAAAATATTTTAACAAATGCTTTATAAAGCATTTACCATTTATTTCCAAGAATCTTCAATCTACATTCCAGGTATACAAGAAGTATGTATAATACTACTTGTAACTGCCACTATAGCCCTGTTTTCCAACTGCAACAGAGATCTAATTCTAGAACATTAGTGTTGTGGCAATTAGTTACATGACTTAAAAGAAGCAATACATAGCTCCAATGTTTTTCTCCTGATATGGGACATATCTGTAGTATTCAACATTAGTTTGTGTATTTAGAGACTTCTCAGTGCACTCCACTGAGAAAGTGCAAAGAAAGACACGCTTGATTCATGTGTATTAGGATATTGTAACATTAAATTCTTCTTTTTACAGTTCCTTTTTGTGACCATCACCTTTATTTTTAAATACACTGTGGGACGCACATACTAAAGACCAAATTTCGGAAGGCAGGACCTGAAAGAACCTTCATGATTTTCCAAGCACAGCAACACTATGAAAGCTGGCAACATTTCACTCCTTACAAGGAGGAAAAAGAAACCCTCTTTGACAGTGTGTCTCCAGGACATTAAACAATGGCTGGCCTTGGGCCACCTTCTGCAACATTAAAGCACCTTGGAAATTAAAGTAATCCTGAAGAATGTTAGAACTACTCACCTACAAAACTCTGTTTTTTACTCTCCCACAGTGGAGCTGCTCTTACACCATTTGCCACCAAGGCAAAAAAGGCTTTCTTTACCTGCAAGAAGAATGAGCAACTGAACAAATCTTTGCTTTTAACTTAGCATACCAGACACCAACAGAAGGGTTTCCCCAGTTACTAGGAGCAAAAGAAAAGTGCAGTATAAACAGGTAGCTTGTATTCAAAACAGGAAAACAACCACAAACATCAACCAAAAACCTTAAGCCTTTTATTTCTAAAATGGTTAAAAAGCTTAGAAAAGAAGCTTAGCAAAGCCAGATCTACTTTTGTTTTGTTACCCAAATATTGTGTGTGAAAGCCTCTGATGAAGAAATAAGCTGATACAGCTAAAAAGGTATGCTTACTAAACTCAAGTATATTCCTGTTTGATATTATCCATCAATGTTATTACACACGCACCCCCCCTTCAAATTATGGCATTGAATAAATCTGTAATGAACATAATTATCACAAGTGTCCAGTTTATTGATATAGCTTAACATTTGAAGACTGTACGATATTCTAGTTAACATTCACTATAGCCACAGTTGTGTAAAAGACTTAAAAAGTCTCATTTTCTCTCCAGCTTTTAGACTCATGATTGACAGAAATCTGATTTTAAATGAGTGGAAGTTAAAATGACCAGTTATCCTGTTTTGCTGCTGAAGAAACACAACCAAATACTTTCCTTTTTTAAAATTAATTAACCCTCCCCGATTTCTGAATTGGAGTTTATAAGGTTATAGTGTCATTCCCAAGACAAAAGAACTTCCCTGTGAACACTAGTTCTCCGAAGCATGAAGGTGTCAGGCTGTAATGCACCTCAAAATCCTGATCTCTTGGTGATATGCTTCAGCATGTTATCATTCCTGTCCTGCCCACACACCTAAATAGTCTTCACATGGAAGGCAGAACAGAGAAGTGATGGTTCTTGTCCAGGTCTTGACCTGGCATGAAACTAGGACATAGCCAGTCTGTATCTCTACATGCACGAAATTGGTCCTCAGTCCAAATGACACAGAAGTAGCAACTGCAATTGCTTGACTGCAATTTGAGCAGACCAGGATTACGCAGTGGCATCTTAAGTATCTACTTTAAATTATGCGCCAAGGGGCTCCACTTCACAACAGATTCAGGAATAAAAGGACTCCACAATGGAATCAGCATCCAAAAAGTGGCATCCAATCAAAAATGTAGGTAGGAAGAAAGTCAGCCATTGTTAGCTACCACATTCTTGGAAAAGCATGCAAAGCTATTCATGTGATAGCCAGTGTGATGGTATTTGACAGAACCTCCATTTAGACTTAGTGTTATATTGTAGCAGTTTAAATTTCTTGAAGTTAGTAAGACTTCTGCCCTGCACCAGAGCACATCACCTCTGTCTACACCTCAGTAATTAGCAGTCAATGTTTCAAATGAACTCCAGTCTTTAAGGTCAGACTTCTGAACATGATCTGTGTTTCTTGCTACCTCTATGCAGCCCAACTGCTTCCCCTCTAACCATGAGAAGCAAATCTACCCTCCTGACCTCAGAAAATGGCAGTTACCAAAGCTGCCTCCTGACTTCATAGATACTTACGCTATTATCACCAATGAACAGGAATAATAGTCTGCTTAACAACTACCCGCTCGAAACTGCATTAAAACTGAAGAAGCCATAATGGGGAAAGAAAATACACACCATGTAGTATTTATCTAGAAAATGGTTAAACAGAAAGGTACCAGAGGCATCCAGCCACCTCACTGACACAAGGACGAGTCAGGTAAAACAAACATAACCAAATCCACCACAGGAGCATACTAACTCATAAGGAAGACTGAAACCACAGAGAAACCCTCCAGGCAGACAGATGAAGTGTTCCTACATAACAGCATCACACTTAACAGTTACTGCGGCAAAAAGCTAACCGCAGAGAGCTATTTGGGGAGCAGATATGAGCAGAAATGAGTTCACACAGAGTAACTCCACCTGAGGGCAAAGCTAGTTCTAACCATTCATCACCAAAAAAAGAAGAAAGTACACTCAAACTACCTGAAATGGAGAGCTTTCACCTTTGTTATCTTTCAATAATAATAGCTATCACACAGGTTAACAGTTACAGTCAACTTACGCCCCAGGTCTTCCACAGGAGTAAGATGTTCAAGCTGTATCAGAGCAAGAAGGTAACAGCTAATCTATTAAAGCCAAAGGGAAAATAGCTTTCTTCCAGATAGTAATCATGAAACAAAACTCCAAGCAAGTTTACAAACTCTGTAATTGATAACCTGGAAAAGCAGCATGCCCGCAGCAGAAAAGATGTGGGAGCCAACTACAGGACTTCTGGCAGCCTCCAAAGTCTTGCTGCTACTACTACTTCTCAGACACAGCAGCAGCAAAGAACAATACCTAGCACGATGTCCAGATGGGAGAGATGTTAAAATTGAGGTATAAGGATTCAGAAATTATACTTCAAGAGAGACAACTCAAAGACACACGAGGCAAGCAGCTGAGCTTGTAGACAATCCAGAAGGAAAAGAAACTTTCAGAGGATCAGTTCTCGCCCTGATTCTGTTTATTTGCAAGTTATTTGTCTCAAAGAATCTCAAGAATCTTCAGTTAGATGCCATCTTGTCTAGCTTTAAAAGACAGATTTTGGAAAACCTGAGGGCTGCTCAACAGCTATGGCTACTGAGATAGCTCAGCCTTAAGTCCTTCATAAAGGACAATGAGTTCAGCTTGGGTATTAGGACATTAAATATTTGATGTAATAAATCACCCAATCACCAGCCCTCTGGGCTGTCCTCCTTGACCACAGCTTAAGTGATATTCCTATTGTTTCCTTCAGTTTTATAGCAGAAAGTGTTATACAGTTAGCTTTTAAATAAAACAACAATGCCATCAGTTCTTAATGTTAATACTTGTCTCTTATTTAAGTAAGGTAATTACAAAGCAAAAAACCAACTTCATTCTTATTTGCTAAAACTGCTTGCAAGCACAAACATACACTCATCCACTCACACTCTCCTTTAGTTTCTGTGGTTTACCAATTTCAGTTGCCCAAAGTACTGCTTGGTGGCCAGCCAAAGCACTAGGGTGTGGAGCCAGGCTTCTGTCCAGCACATTTAGATGTTTCAGTGATGTTCATGCAGCAAATACCCACAAGGACCTTCCTTTCAGATTATATATAGTCTGTAGCCTTTGAAGATTTCCACTATGTCCCATCTTTGGGCCTCCAACAGCGTTGTTAATTCTCAACCCCACCAGCATTGCTCTTTCTCTGATCTCGAGTGTTGGACTGGCCTGACCTTCACAAAATCATTGTTTGTCAGCCATATCCCATAGATCACTGCTGTTCAACACCATGTACAAACATTACTTAAACAAAGCACTTTTGTACTTATTAACCATGTAGTGGTCCCAAGGAATACAATGAACCACTAAAAATGGGATCTATATGCCCAACTTTAGAGGTTGTTCTGATAGATGTGCTGTACTTGCATATTCACCGCATCTCTTCATAGCCAACCAGGGAAAACTGTCATTTCTGTGGCATGACTCACCAGCCCTAGACAGAGATCAAGCTGTAACCACAGATGCCATTTTCCCCCTCACTGACCACAAGATGTCTAGACATTTACAATTAGATGAGGAATCCTACTTTATGTGACTACTTGTCTTCTGCAATGTTCTGCCCTTTAAGTAGATGGGTCATAGGACAACAGAAACTGAAATCCTACATATGTCATAGATCACCTCAACAACAGGTGCTATTGCACCACAGCAAGCTAAACAGGAACAAGCTTTTCTCACTACAGGAATTCATTACAACAACTGTGAACAGGCTGAATAAAACAGACTAATTCAGGTTAGACAAGACTTATGAAGGTCAGACCACATATTTCCACTGTAAGTCTTAAGGAGGACGTAGCTTCTTCCAACAGCTGTTACCAGGAAAGACCAAGTTAGACCCATACATAGGAAGACCAGTTTTTCAGGTAGTAAAATATTTGGAAAACCCAGTACTTTATAGTTAGCAAGCTCCAAAGTTGCTCCATTACTGGGCAGTGACACCAGAAATGGTGGCAAGAGATAGAAGGTTTCACCAGACTACAGAAAAAGTCTTTCCTTGCTGACAGGAAATACAGAAAGGGACAATCTTCATTATGATATACCAGACCAGTAATGTTACAAGCCCTTGTGGAAATGCTCTCTCGAGTAAACATCTGTGAATGAGGGAAGCATCTGAAAACTGAGGACGAGCTTGTTTCCAAAAATTCAGCTTGTGTACACACACACACTTGTATTTTGTTTTACCTACCACTATGTTATGAAAACTGTAACTACATGCATAAGTAACCAGTGGGTTTCAAACTTGTCTTCCAGAACTGCCCCATAAAGTAAGGAAGGTGACTGCTGCTGTTGCAATCACTTGTTTCATTTGCCTTGCAAAACGATTCTTGTCCTTGAAAACACTGAGAGAGAAGAGCTGTGAGTTTCTCCTGCCAAAGGGTCAGTGCTGAGAGAGTAGAAAATGCTACTGTGCTGGAAGACACAGTGCACCATTGTCTCAATGCCAAAATTAACTTAGAAATGCTGGAAGGTAAGAGAAGAAATACAGTTATGAAACACCTTCAGATATACCCCTACCAAGCAAGAGGATGATGCAAAATACTAGTAGCTTGGACAGTGTCAAAAGATTTGCCAAAACTTCTGTGGTACGACTGCCACCCAAGGGCAAGATGATAATGCGTACATCTCTTGCATTTACTTTCACTGTATAAACCAACACCAGGGCTTTAGCTTTACTTGCCTGAAAAGCCTTTATGTAACCCCAAGAAATGTCTTGTCTCAATGATTTTGAAGGGCTACAAAACTTCAAGGGAACTCATGACTCAGAAAATTCATATGTGGACCACAGAATCAAAACGAAATCCTTCAGGCAATCATTGAGAAAAAAAAAATCCTTCCTAGCATAAAAAAGTTTGAGAAGTTGTTGAAATAAATTTGCAAGAAGGCAGCATTCAGTCTTAGCAAATTGGGTAAGAGCAGCTGAAGTAGTACCAGAGAAAGTTAGACTCATATACCTGCATGCTTTAAGTATGAAATGGCAAGGCACGAGTCCATTGTAAAGGGGAAAAAGCTTTTAATTTTCAAAGGATAACAACATATCTATCTTCACAATATGAGCAAATATGCTGAAGTTTCTCCAGAATACAGTCTTCATTCTCACTGTTAGAGTAAGAAGGCACAAGAAAAGGTTACCCTGAGACTTCTCTTTTAGAGGCTAAACACTTGCATTTCAGCAGTTCTTAGTAAGAAAACCAAGAGTAGTACAACCAGTCTTTGTTGTAACAGGAAAACCATCAAGCCTCTGCTGTGACCTCTGTACTGCATAAAAACTAGGCAACCTACACTTCACTCCCTTAGTCTAAATGTGTTTATGAGCTGACTGACTCTCAGATGCTTTTGATGTGAAAACATGAGGAATGGGGCAACAGCTTCCAGCCCAACATAAACAGGACTGTATTTCTTTAAGTAACATGGCAAGTTCTCTGGCTGCTCAAACCTTGGCAGATCCCCAAGAACGTTCAAAAATGAAGAGTCTCAACTCCTGTACGAGGGAGAGGTAAGCGGGATGATCTAGCTGCAATAAAACAGGTTTATAGCACACCTCCCCTCCTACTCCCTCACATCACTAGGATTTCAGGTAGTGCTTCTTCCCAGCAGAATTTGTAAGGCACATCTCCTACAAGGAATTCATCACTGGTTTTGTGTACTTGTTTGACAACATAGCCAGCAAAGAGGCAAAACAAGGTAACTAAGTACTTCAGTCATACCTACGGTGTCAAATAAGGTGCAAGCCTACTCTCAGGTCCAGCACATTATCTTTTCCTATCTGAAAAATAACTCTTCAACAGTGACTAGAGGTGCTCACACTTTCTCCTCATTATTCACTTCCAGCTTCTACTGAAAGTCTTCATATCCCAGGTAATGCAGTACGGTGCACTGGACAAGGCCAACCACTCAATTTTCCCCTAACACTGGCTTGTGATACAGTATCTGGGAATGCAGGAAAACCACAATACTAAGTTGAAAATACATCTTAACCACAGAAAGCTCGTTGGGCAACCCTTCTCTTCCACAGTCTGCATCGTTTTCAAAGGATTTGTTTCTATGGCCTGAAAATTTTTGTGAACTAAATTGGAATCAAGGACTCCCACATTCATCCCCTTGATAATATAAAAGCAGCACAAGCTAAATACTCTCCAAATGCATCATGCACTTTTGCTTTGAAGCAGTTCGTACCTGGATGGCCATGACAGAACCATAGAATGGTCTGGGTTGGAAAGGACCTTAAGATCATCTAGTTCCAACCTCCCTGCCATGGGCAGGGACAGTTCACACTAGACCAGGTTGCTCAAAGCCCCGTCCAACCTGGCCTTGAACAATTCCGGGGATCACTTGTGATATGTTAAGGGTGTAAGACATTGAGCTGCAAACAGCAGTTGTCTACTAGACCACTGTGAGAATAACCAGCAAACATTTACACTGATCTAGAGATGCAAAACCCATTTTTATAGAATAGTGTTGGTGGAACACTGTCAGTAATTCTGGCCAGCCTGAAGGGCCAGCCCCAAGACACCCACAATCCAACACGTTGCAAACAAGCACTGGATCAAGCATTGGAACAGGCTGCCCAGGGAAGTGGTTGAGGCACCGTCTCTGAAGATATTTGGAAGATGTACAGATGCGGCACTTCAGGATACGGTTTAGTGGTGGACATGGCAGTGCTAGGTTAAAGGTTGGACTTTATGATCTTAAAGGTCTTTTCCAACCTAAACACTACTATGATTCTATGACATTTAAACACCTTCAATTTAGAAAGAGGTAATTTTTCCCAAATGCAAGATCCAAAGCAAAGAAAATTCAGGGAGGTGGGCCAACTTCCCAGAGAATCTCCACATCAGCTTTCCAAGCAACCAAGAGGAAACTGAAAAACATTTCTCCTAACTTGTAATCTAGTGATGACATCACAGGAGTTGTTCTCTTTTTAGGAGATCTTAATTGCTTTATGTTTCCAAAAAAAGTGGCCAACAAAACATTGGGAAGGATATTAAACACTAACTTGCAATTCCATTTATTTTCCTTCAAATAAAGCTGTAGTGTCCAATTCAGATGCCTTTTTAAATTACAGAGATCTCCAGTCCTAAAAGGAGCTATTGTGAAAAGCTAAAAACCTCTTTTATAATGCATATATACAATTCTATGTTTTTATAAATTGGCTTGTCTGGAGGGACTAAACCGGTATGCAAGACTACAGCCAACCATCTGAGCGGGACAACTGCTGCATTCAAATTTGTTCTCCAATTATTTTCTTCTTTGGTCTATGAATTTGGTAGAAGCATTTCCTCCTTGAAAGACTATGCTACTTTAAGTACTTAATAAAGACTTGCCTAGGGCAAGGGCCAAGCACCTCTTGAAGAGAATTTCCTCCTTTACCCTTATATATCACACCCCCAAGTAGAGGAAAAATTGGACAAACCTGTTATTAACTGAGAGGTTACATTTGCTTTAACATCTGAAACCCCCCAACCAACAAACATCCACAAGCAGTTCCTCCAGTTCATGTTGAATTTTGGAAAGCTTACATGAAACCAGATCAAAATTCAGTTCTCCATTCATGGGAGAGGGAAAGGGAAGACTCCTGGTAGATGATATACTCCTAATAGACATAGAGTGCTTCATAAAATTTAAAGGCTGATGGGGTAACACCCTTCAGACCCAAACCAAGCCCCAGAAATAACAGGTAGTGTCTTATCCTCAAGTTAAAGCATGCAGGCACATGTTCTAGATCTCTCTCCAGAGAGCAGGTATTATGTCCACGTGCAGCAGTCTTCCCCACACCACATCCACATGAAAAAGTCCCAATGTGACTGAAGACACCAAACCGAGACCTCAACTGATACTCTATGTCAATATGCCCATATTGTAGCCAGCAATCAAGGGCTTTGCTTCCTATACCACCACATGTGCTCTTCTCAACAGCCACTGGTCATGACTACAGTCAACTCTATTACTCCATCTCTGGAGGTACTCTGCTGATACCACCTGCTGTTTGAGGGGACCCTAAGCATTCTACTCCAAAGAAAATAGCTCTGGTCTATGCCCAGGGTGCGGGGGAAGTAACTTCAAGCCAGAATTCCTGCTGCTAGATGCCACAACGGGCTAAAAGACATTACGTAAGCCCCACAGGCAGAGCCACAGGCACCAGCTGCATTGGGAATGGTTCAGAAATTCTTTCACAGATTAAGATCTTACCAGAAAAAGTGGTGGTGGGGAAGGGAAGGCAAGAAGAATGATGCATGACTTTCACCCAGCCAAGCACAAACCTTATGTACACTCTGTGTAGACCAAGAAATTTCTGGTTAACTGGTACACACATTATCTTCCTCCAAGATCCAGGAATGAATGCTTCCTACTGGTTTCAAGAGCTGCAGGAATTAAGCTCCTGTGCTTGTTGTGTACAAGCAACAGAAGCAGCTCTGAAAAAAACCATGAGAATCTTCTTCCCATGTTATGTGACTGATTCCAGCCTGATCCCAATGAAGGGAGCTTTTATGCGGCCTGCTCAACTGCCTCAGCCCATGTACCAGTTAGAAGCTATATTACATTATTCTCTTACAGTTCTGCAGGACAGGTAAACAAGGAGGGGTATTCATACTCCTCAGAAATGCAGACAGTGTATTAGTTTAAAATTTAGCTGCTTTGGCAAGGAAAAACCTCAGAGCCAATTAAGGAACAGTCAGTCAATCCCTTTGTAAAGCTGTGAGAACTCTGTTCTCAGAGCAGACCCAGAGCCTGCTCGGTGTTTAGAAGCAGAAGATTCCACAGCATTCTTCCTGGAAGCCTGGTATATCTCACTACCTTGCAGAGAGGCAACACCCAGTCAAGAATGACCTGGAGAGAACAACAGTAATAAATCCATTTATTGAATGGAGTCAGCAAAAGGAAGAGAAATACAAATTCTCTTCCACTCTTTAATGTGGAATCCACTGCATACTCTGCAGAAGTTAGAAGTTATATTTACTTCCAGTTTGTTAATCCATTAAAGAAGTTCCCAGAAGATTGATCCAATTTTGTTTTAAGTTACGTGGTAGAAAAATAAGTATTTGAGTTCTTACTAGCATGTGGCAGTCACTGACAAAAGCCTACAAGAGTGATAACAACCCCTGGTCCATTACCAACTCAGATAATCCCATTTAACAGAAAAGTTAAATAATCTAACCTTCAAGTCATGCACTTGTCCAAGATGTTTTTCAGGATATAAAAGGTAAGAGTCTTCAGGATTCCGAAAGCTTATTTTGATGACTGTTTCCACATAAAGATGATTTTTATTAGTTTATGAAGAAATGCTGACAAATACTTCAAAAACAGATTCCAGGTCATGGTGAGCAAAAGCTATACACATTTTAGTATTAAAGCTTTTAAGTTTATTTTTAACAGGTACGAATATCATTTAGCCAAAGGTTAGATAGAGCTTTTCATCCCATGAGAGCTTATACAAACTTCACAAGACACAGCCAATGCATTTGCTAATATACCTCTCTTGGAACTGCAGATTGCTTCTTGATACAGAGCAGGGAAGTCCCTTTTCTTACACTTGCCTTTTACATTCCTCTTGGAGGGTTAGTTGCTCTGCGCTACAAAATAAGCTAATCTGTCTCATCTTTATGTAGGCTGGGCAAAGTCAAAACAAATTGAGAAACTTGTTTGAAGGCCAGACAGAAAACTGGCTTTAAGTGAGCCAGTTAAGCTTCAGAGACCACTATAAGCTAGGTAAGAGCCATTTCCCTTAAAAATCCAAATAGAGGTCAAGATGGTGGGGGGCAGAAATGCACTGGTCTCTAAAGAAAACAGAAAGTCAAACATATGCAGGAACAAGGAAAAAGTCATATCAGTAGATGATGTTAAACTGACAAAAGTAATCCAACTACTAGAATGTGAACAAAGTGCTATATTTTGTTGACATTTGAATTTAATACAGGAATTACTGAAATCCCTATTTACCTTCAAAGCATTAGTATCCATTTCAAAGAAAAAAAATAAAATCAGTTGCTGTGTCACTGTATGTGTACTTGACACAAGTTCAAACCAACAAAGTAAAGGCAGATCTGGATGTCACCTTATTTCCCCAGATCACTTTCACATTAAATGTATCAACACTTGTAGAGTACTCAAATCCTGTGCTGAAGACACAAGCTGGTAACCAGTAAATCTGCATTCAGCTCAGTGTTTTCCTGAAGCTTGTAATAAAGATAGTACAGATCCATTTACTGAATAACTAGAATGAAGAACAATAAGTGAATGCTCATTCACAGAGCAGCCCTTCAGGGGACAAACCTCCTAACCCCCTCGAAGGGGGGCTGTCCCCCGAAGCATTTGTTCTCCTATTGTTTGCATCTTGGGAGATGTGCAAGAGATCAGAAAGTCAGTTTATCCACTGTAAGCTGCACACTGTTGCAACTTGCCTAGTTTCCCCACCACCCACAGGGTAAAGTTTCCAAGCCCAGTCTCTTGACTCCCTCCCTGGTCAGATCAGACTTCTGAAAGTTTCTTTAATGTGCATCAAGCAGAGATGGCATCTTCCCTGGGGAAAGCAAAAGGCTGAAGCTTGTCACAAACTAGGAGTATTCATGGGTCACAAGCACGGGGAAAGCCACAGCACTTTGCGGAGTACAATATGAATCCATAAATATTTACGGGGAGCAAATACTCATGGGCTACATCTGTATTAGTAAACTAAAAGGGTGAAAGAACAGTCCACTGTCAGTCTAAATCAAGAAAACTGTGCCAACTAACACTCTCCCAGACAATATCTGCCACTTCTCACGGTTCAGCAGAGGCAAGGGACCATTTCAGATAAGCAGACTAGATGCAGATGCTCTGGTTTGGCAGAGATAAGCTATACAAAGGCAAACTGAGCTTTTAACTTATTTAGCATAGATGTTGCTCAAGTCTATGCCAAGTGCCATATTCTGCACCTGAAGCACAGCAGTTTTCCCATACCATATGATCTGATGCCTAACAGAAGTGCATAGGATATAACACTGGTTTCACAATAGCCAAGTGCAGGTGCCAGCTGCACAGGTGTACTCTTGACATTGCAAGACCAGACTGGTGTGCTAGCACTAGAAGCAGTAAGACATTTGGCAACTGCTGGCATCGAGAGGCCCCCGGGCCTTCTGACTGACAAATAAGCATTTTTTCACTTCCTGCCACTTCCTGCTCTTTATTAGTGTCCTGGTTTTAGCTGCGATAGAGTTAATTTTCTTCCTAATAGCAGGTACAGTGCTGTGTTTTGGCTTTAGTCTCAGAACACTGTTGATAACACACAGATGTTTTACCTGTTCCTAAGGAGTGCTTATCAAGGACTTTTCAGTGTCTCATGCTCTGCCAGTGACGAGGGGCACAAGAAGCTGGGAGGAAGAAGACAGGACACCTGACCCAAAGTGGCCAAAGGGGTATTCCATACCACAGCACGTCATGCCCAGTATATAAACTGGGGGGAGTTACCCAGAAGGGACCAATCACTGCTCAGGTTGGGCTGGGTATCGGTCAGCAGGTGGTGAGCAACTGTACTGTGCATCACCTGGTCTTTGGTTGTGTGGGGTTTTTTTGGCTGTTTTTTTGTTCTGCATCTCCCCTCCACCTTAGGTTTTAGACCTCTCCCCCCTCCCCCTCCCCCATTACTATTATTTTTACCTTATTTCAATTATTAAACTGTTCTTCTCTCAACCCACAGGTTTTACCTGTTTCCTATTCTCCTCCCACAAGGGACTGAGCCAGCCAGGCTTAAACTACAACAATTAGCTACCAAATCTGTTATATAGTACCTTCTTTCTGTTTCCAGTGTAATGGCACCTTCCTATCTCCTCTCATATTAACAGTTAAAACAAGATTCCTCACAAATCTTTACACTAAATCCCTCAAATACACTGAAACTGAACATTTACTTCTATGAATTGATGTTGCTTTAGCAGTATGACTTGTGCCACATTATGTAAGTTAACATCTCCAGTTTTCCCACAGTTTCAGAATACTTTCTACAGTATCTCATGAATAGTTTTCCAGGGTATAAACATGCATGTGTGCTGTGATTGCTGGCCAGCAGAGGGAGACAGGATACTGTCGTCAAATAGAAATCCAACGGCTTTCAAAGCATGCCAATAGAACACAACGCAACTCCATTTTTTCCTCCTTCTTCCCTTGATTGCTACTAACTTATATGAAGGGAGGCAAGAAGTGAGCCCTTACATATTCTGTTTTAGCTCTAACGTAATTAAAAACTTGAATTCAAGTATCTGGAGAACTTTGCACAAGATTCATTCACTCACACTCTGCTTCTCAAAGTGTTACCTTCACACCAGCTCACCAACTGGAAATGAAACTGCAACTTCTTTATGTCACCAGCATTATCTCAACACAGCTTCAGCAATGAAAACTGCTGTCTGGCATGATTTCACATAATTAAGAGATCTGGGGAATCCAAAGGAAGGGGTGACCTTCCCTAATGGCCCCAATATTAACTAGTTCATGGAATAAAGAAAATTCATCTTTCCAATTGCAACACTGACCGAGCTCAAGCCTTTGACCCAGGTGACCGCTGACAGCTGAGAACTCAACAGGTTGTGAGTCATGCCAACAAGCTGCAGGTACGAACTCCCAATTATTCTCACACTATGAGACAAATATCGCAATCAAAAGGAAGCTAATTGAGAAGAGCTGAAAGAGTGACAGTAAACACTACCATCCCAAATTTGACCATTCAGGTCAAAAGAGGCCTGAATTCTTGAGTCCAGAGTTGACAGTCATTCTCTCTTTTTCCCCTCTGAGATGGTGAAAAAAAGTCAACATCATCAACCTCCTAAAGAAGGAAGCTTCTGAGAAACAGAGAAAGAAATCTCTGAAAAGGAATGTGGCAAAAAGTGTTCATTAGTATTGCATCTAAATGTAACAGATACTGTTAATTAGAGCTTACAGTGCTTGCATAGAGTCTGTGAGCGGTGAAATGAAGAGCAGATGCAGCTGAAAGACTGTATCAAAACAGTCAAGAAGTGGAATATACAAAGAAAGTCAACAATGTGTACATATAAACTGGGTAGGACTGATGTCTCTGTACTTGAAAACTCTTCCTCTAAGACTACAGGCTACCTTTCTCCATCTCTACCCACACAGCAGGTATCTTTTGACTACAAAAAAAAAAAAGCACATGGAAGAACCCTAGAGAAATAAAAGCAAGTGTCCCATTGATACCAAGGTGCTGAAAGATAAAAAGTTCCCAGTAGAAGACTGGTTTTCTAGGTAAAGGAGAGAATAATCTAAGATGAGACACTGGTGACTACAAACTCTGACATTCAGCATTGCCTTCTCAGCTACCAGATCAGTAAGCAGCAGGAGGTCCTTTGGCACACAGGCAGAATCTTAACCACAGCCCTGCTCAAGTTGTAAGGCTAGTATTGGATAGGATACTTACCTTTAAGGACTCAGCCAAGGTATCAGAGGCAACACATAGAAGCCTCAGTGTGCTCAGACTCATGAAGGAAACTCCCTCACTAGCAAGATGCCTGGATAATCCAAAGAATCCAGTGCTGAAGTTAAAGTTGCTTTTTTGTACTGAGCAGCAACTGAAGCGCCAGTGCTTTTAGCCATGCTGCAGAACGCAAGAAGGATGCTGGTCATTGTATGAACAGGCTAATGTGTGCCGTGCTCTTGATCCACCCCACTACTTGGTCTTGTCATGCAATGTAGGCTTTCCACCTTTCAGATCACAACACCCAATCTAGCATTATATACCATTATATGATACACATGACAGTTCTGTGAATTTTTTAGGATCAAGTATCTATTACATGGTTGCCTCTGACTTGTGGAAAGCTTAAGTCTAATTCAGCAGTACATTCCAGACCAGAATTACTTAATGGGTTTAGTTAAGCAAGAATTGGAGCATCTTTAAAAAGAAGAACACACTGAAACAAAAACCAAAGCAAGCCAAAACACACCAATTGCAAAATCCAGGAAAAAACCAGAAAGCCGCAGCTTTCTACCACGCTACAGAGGGGACTAGTCTGTTTCTATAGAAGGCAGCTAATGCCGTCTTTTGGCAAACACACTCTCCAGACAGAGCCAAGAGTCTAGCAGATGATTTACTGATTAAAAGAAAAATGAGAAACCGAAAACAAAAATTTTCTGGAGAATGTAATAATTTGCATAATCAAGCCATCCATTTCAGTCCTGAATTGCCTTACCAATATAGCAGGAACAGGCTCAAAACACCTGGATACTATTTAGCTATTGCACAGGGATCTTTATATAAAATGTCTTTATGTAAATTCTGATAGCTATGAAGAAGCCAATATAAGTTTGGGCTTGTCTGAAAGGTTTTTGGATAGTGATTCCAACTGCAAAATAAATTATATCCTCTTTCTGTTCTGCAAGGAAGTCTTCCCCCAGCTCCTCCTCTAGTAAAACATGACAGATACAGTTGAAACAATATGGTTTTGTACAGTCAAAGCACAGCATTATGGGAGAATTTTTCTTCAAGAGATCAAATTTAACACTCAGGAAACACTCATTTAAAAAAATTAAACTGCAAGCAAAGGCAGACTGAAAGGAGAATACTCACTTGTAGCGTAGTGTCGAAAACAACAAGCTTAGAGCTTGTTGGAACAATGTCATAACACTTGTGTGACCTCATGAATCGCACATAAATGTCACTTTCCGATTCTTCAAGTGCTGTAAGTAAAAACATTATGTTGTTTTATTTAAGTAACCTTAAAGTTAAAAACATGTCAAATCAACTGAACACCACTGCAGAAGGACAACCCTAAAGCAAAACTCAAATTCACACTTTCAGATCTGGACCGACAGTCAGTCTTGCACTTTGCATTTCAGATTCATCTTTCAGATTAAATGGACAAAATGCATTGGTATGAAAGTCCTTTCTCATCAAGAAAGAACAAAAAGCTGTATTTAAAACAAAAAACAACCTGTTTTTCTAACAGCAAACTATTGGAATATGTAGTTTGTTCTACTCTAGTAGAACTAGAGTAGCTATGTACAGGGGAAGCCAGCCTGAAACTGAAGTAGTGCCAGACTTGACTAACTCAAGCTCCTTAAGTAAGTATTTCTTCAATCTCATCTCTGTCCAGTCTACTTTTCACATAGTAATTTTGTATTTTCAAAAGAGGGTGCGGGCAAGTTATGTCATCAGTTCCATTCCCTTCAGGCTACTTCACATACAGCATCATTAACCCAACACTTTATAAAAACAGGATCCATTTGGCTGGAATGGCTTTAGTGTAGCACATCTGTAGCAACTACATGCAATCCAGTCCACATTATCTTAAATTTACTTTGCATTTGTCAGTTCAGATGCATATGCAAACATTCTTCAGATCTGCTCAGGGTTTGTTTTTTTTAAAGCAGTTTGGCCCTCTATTCTTTCCAGCAGGTACCTAGAACTTGGTCAAGGTTAACCCCTCCATCTGATAGGCACCCTTTAGACCTTGTAGTAACACACACAAACTTGGTCATGTGTTAAACTTTTGAGTGATGTAAAAACAAACAAAAAAAACCTTGGAATACCTACTGATCATTGAAGAACTTCATATTAAGAAGCAAAACTCAAAATCCTCATTTGCTAGATCTGCTCATCAGTCATCTAGCACTGTACAAATTACTCATCACTTCCACAGCACAGTTTCTTGAGTCCAGAAGTAAAGCTGGGCTGCCCCTGCAAGTAGCTACTCTAGAATACAGGCAGTCTCTTCTACGTGCTAAGCAAGTCCTTCATCTCCAACTCTCATTACTCTTTAAAAACACAACCAACCACACCTTTTTCCCACTGAAACACAGGGAATGTGAAATAGAAGTTGCACAGGAATACAGGGGAGAGCCCAACTGGGAGGAAGCGAAAGAAAAAAGAAAATAACCTGTTGGATTTATGTTCCTATAAATGTCAGGACCAGAAGTGAAAATAGCAGGAGCTGGGAAAATTGATAAGAGATTAGGAAACCATGTGAGCAAACTGATAGGGAAAGGACAAAGCAGGCAGACTTGGACAATGCTGGTAGGAAGCCACCTTTATGAAATGATCCCAAAGAGGAACTGCTACTTACTAGGGCATGTATAGAAAAGGTTAAAAAGGGGAGTTTGGGACAGAGAAACCTTTATGGAACTCCATAACATACCAACATCTTATCATCCTCTAACTTCTGCAGTAGCATAAACAGCCACTGTCTGTATGAAATTAATTTAATGACTGTGCAATAAAGTGAGTTGTTGGGAGGTTTTTTGTTACGATCTTTCATTTTGTTGACATTGTTTTTAAATATACAAACTAAAAGCAGTGAGGTGACCAGACACTAAGCTTTGAAACAATATAAGAACATTTAGATGTCATACTAAACTTCCTGAAGACCAGAGTTTTAAGTTGCTTCTACAACCATAAATGCAGGCCCTCTGTGCAGTATCTTATTTACTTTAATATTATCTTTTTCCATGCAATAGTACACAATGAGAACAGCACTTGAAGCCGTAAGTCAAATCACCACTAAATAAGACTGGCTGCTAACATGAGCAGTAACCACTAGAGACACTGCACTGTGACACCTTTCCCCAGCACTACAACAGTCAACCTACAGAACAGGACAAAACTAATTTCTTCCAATTTTAGTCCCCTGCCTCTTTCCTTAGATGCCTGCTGCAGCAATTGGAATACAAGACAGTTCTGGATCATCTGCAGACCAAGTTTATTCCCCAAACTGAAACAGCTTCTCCAAAACCTTCACCAAATAACCAGAAACTGCTACAAGCATATGTATACAGGGAAGTTACTACTCTAATTATGAATCTGTACATCCTATTGAGTCTGTGGCCTTAGCAATATGACATTATTCACACAAATAAGCATACTAAGGGTAGAGACAAACATAGGAACACCTCAAACAGCAGATGAACTACAAAACAACCAACTACTTTTAGCTGGGGGGGGGGGGGAACACCCAAACAAAAATTACACTCTTAAAGCACATCACTGCTCAATACAGTCTTGCCAACTTACCAACAGTTATGCAAATTTAATGTACCATGATAGAAAGCACAGTAACTGTGAAGCAGGACACGTTACCAGATTTAACCAGGTAAGGCTGTTAATGGCAGCCACCAGTCTGTACTGACCAGCACAGTGAAAGTGTGCCTGTAAACCCTCCTCTCACCACACATTCTCACTCCACAAACACAACTCCAAGTGGACCTTGACAATCCTCACCTACTTTGGGTGCATGGGATTGATTAGATGCTATATAGATGATGCAACATAGGGTGAGCCTTATGTTGTCTTCCAAAACTCAGAGAAGGCACCACAAAGCAACCGCTTCCTAAGCTGACATTGGAAAGTTACAAATAAAAATATTCAGAAGCTTGAGACAGCTATCTGTGAGCACTGTTTAACACCCATATAAATACTAGGAAACTAGCAGGACCCTAACAAGGATCCAATTGTCCAGCTGGAACTGAGGTTCATCTCTACAGAAGATCCTTATACTTATAATGCACCACTTTATTAGTTACTAACTAAACATGCAAAACATAAGCAGCACTGATTTAACTCATATGCCCTACATGACTTCATCAAATTGGATGGATATTATAATTGTTGAAAAGGCTTTTTAAGACCTTCTAACACCTTCAGCTACTTGGGATTACTAAACAGATGCTGTAGCCTAATTCTTTGTACAGGTATTGTATGCATATTATGTACATACAGCTGCTCAAAGGAGAAAAGTTCTCTCAAGCTGAAGGCTCAGCACATCTCAGGGTGCACTCACACCTGTTGTTCTTGTACAGCACAAGTGGACAGGGCACAGTTATCTTTACAGATCCTCTTGCCTTCCAGAGGACAAACTTACTGCTTTTGGTTGTATCCAACCACCACTGTGCTGCAAACACAATGAATCAAGTAAAAATACCCTCATCTCCATTAGGATATTTCTACTTCCTTACTTATTTTCCACTTCCAGTCTTATTTGCTTTTCTGATAAATGCTCATCCTTTCTGGCTACTATTAGGCTTCTGCAGTCTTATCCTGTACCCACAAAGCAGTACGCCCTTTGGATGGACAAGAACAGATGCCTTTCTGCTAGACTTAAAACCTGACTCAGTCTCTGCATGTCATTTCTGATCTGCACAGCAGATCATCTGCCCAACATGCAGGAGCTATGAATATATACTGGCCATTCTTTCACCATAAAGTCAGTAACATTCACATGTTGATATGACGATGGTGTACTACATGAGCAAGAGGTGGCATAAAATCTCAGCTCCTGCTTGAGGTAGCAACTGAGGAATCCAAAATTAGATTTGCATAAGAATCCTCATTTGCACAAGCCCCAGTTACACTAATTTAATGCTTAAGATGTCCTAATCTGTGTCACACTGATGGCCACAAAGGCGAAGGAATACATGCTACAGCCCAGCTTCTTAAATCGGGGACTTCTAAGCAAGTCCTCCTCCTCCTCAGAGGCTGAACTGGAGTAGCACCTGTGCTAAGCATGGTCTGCCCTTGACATTCCCATCAATTGTATTCCTTCTCCCTTGGGCAGATGCCTGATGTATGCCTTTCCATATTGCTCCTGCAACAACTCTTGCAAGGAGTGGGAAGATGGAAAGACACTATATGATTACGACTGCCCTGGAACAGCAAAGACAGTTGCAGATAAGCCTCATGGAGTACATTTGCTGGACCTTCACTTAGGATTAGACCAAGACTAGACCAAGGAGGACACTGCCTCCAGCCAAACCTCAGCTTTCTGCAGCTCATGATCTGGAAGTTAGTTGGCTCACAGACAGAGCAGATTCCCAGCAGGACACATCTTAATCTAGAGCACGATCAGCAAAGAAGAGTCCACTAATAAGTAGCTGAATGTGTACTTCCATGGGCAGAGGGGGATCACTTATGAAAGCTTATTTCTTGAAGATTCATCTGGAAGTTATTCTGCCAGCGGACATTTCTCCACGTGCACCCTTTCTCCCTATGTCATCAGTGAAGGCAAAAAAACCACCTAAAATCCAAATCCCCAGTGCTGTTTTCTGCAATTTTTAGTAGAGCACAAGCAAAAGTCACCTGAAAGGTTACAAAGTTTTTTTTGACAGTTTAAAACCTGAAATTTAGAGCCTTGTCATACAGCCTTTTACAGAGCAAACTCTCTCTCTGCATTGGCATTTTATTTATTCCTACAGGTAGAGATCCTTTAAAGAGTCAAAGATCAACCTATTTATTTGTCATCTACTCCCCAATCTTATTCACTTATTTGACAAATGATTTTTTACTCCCTTCCTGTTTCCCATCCCTGACTTTAACATGACACGTGTCAACTGTTTTGTTTCAGGCAGTAAGTATTATTTACAAAAACATCACAGCTTTTTTTTTTTCCTTAACAGATAAAACCATTCAGTACTAAGTATAACTGTCTATTTAGAGAGCTCTAAGGTAGAGCTATCATCTGAATACTTATAAACGATAGGGGAACTTCTGTGGCATTACTGAAGCCGTTTCCTCAGAGCTCTACTGAACAGATGCCTTCAGTTCCACTCCTACTTTTGCCACCATGCAGGGTGCTTTTCTGCTGTAGCTTTCCCCTCAGAATTTCAAAGCCTTCAAAAGAAAGGAAGAGAAAGAAAGCAGCGCCTGCAGATGGAGAACAGAAACACGCAGTAACACATGTTCAACACACATTGAAAAGCTTCCAAACAGTGTGACATAAAAACCTATAGAAAGTTCCTCAGAAGTGTTTACTGCAAACCACAAGCTGTATTTCTATGCTATATTCATACTGGGCTGACCTAACAAGATCTTCGTGCTTCCTAATTTCAACAATATAAAATAGGAAAGGCCATGATTTTGTATTATAGCTATATTATGCTCCCTGTATTTCTGCACTGGTATCCAGTCACATTTCAAGTTTAGTCTGTGGTTCCAGGAGCATTTGGAAGGAAGACTTAGGGTTCCACAGAGACCATTTTCTCTCATCTGCTTTGACGAGTTAATTCCACCACAGGCCACAATGCCACTGCTGCAGCTCTCTATAGCAGCCCTGATCCACATGGTTAGATTGAGAGCTGGTAGCTCTAGTCATTCTCAAACATTCGATGGACGTAAAGAACCCTTCTCATGGGCCTAAACAACTGTTTGTATTACTGACATTTCTAAAGTTTACTATGAAGTTAACTGCCAAATTTTAGAAGCCCTTTAAAAAGCAGGAGGGAAAAAAACAGCTGATGATAGCAGTATGTAAAAAATATGCTCAGCTAACTGTCTAGCTACATGAACAACTTAGGGGAAGACAGAAAATACATATATAAACAAAAATTCCACCATCTCCCCTGATTTTTAATCTGAATCAGTCTGGGAAACTGTGTAACTTCAAAAGCTGAGAGTTTTCTTAGAGCAGCAGGAGGCAAGAGCTGCCAGCACCCAACACTACACTCTTCACCTTGACTCCTATTAGCATAACCATTGTCCCTCAACCAGTTCTGATGGATGGATAGAAGGAAACGGGGAAGGGAGTAGAAATGTGCTTTTGTGATACTCTCACATGTATTAAATAGCCTAGTTACTGGAAAAAAAAAAAAAACACCCAAATATTTTCTTTTTAGTTACTGCACACACATATGTATTTAAGATTACTCCAAGTCACATTCCTATTTTAAAAGGGCCAAGTAATATGTTGAGTATCACATTTCAGATGCCAGGTATTAAGATGTTGCAGTTAGAGACAACATCTATTTTTCATCCCAATGTTTCCCACAGAACTGATCCAACAGTAATACATTACGTGAAGTTTATCCGTATAAATTATACTGATAAACTTTACTAAAGGAGGTGTTATATCAACAAAAGAGAAAACAGGGTAGAGTCCTTACTAAGTTGAATAATCAAGTAGAATAATTAAGTCTTTTGTTAACACAAATAAATAGACAAACACATATCATCACAGTGAAAACAGGAATTGGAGAGTTGTTCATGTACATCTGTCTTAACCTGCAACTTGAAAGAGAAATTTTTCACACCCTTAGCCAACATTCCTTTGTTAGAAAATACAGAGTAACTACCTTTTCAAAGGCTGGGTCTAAAGATGTGGCTCCACAGCAGCATAAGCAGCAGCAGAACATAGTAGCTCTGCTGGTCCCTCCTATGCACCGGCAGTGTGGTTCCATTCCCCCCATCACACTGCATCTGGATTTATACAGAACTCTTCCACAAGTTGGCTGGAAAAGCCAAATTTGTCACAAGTTATTGGCCTCCTGATAGTGCCAGTTTTAGGTTTGTTCAGCTCCCATATCTAGCCATGTGGCAAGTAGATTATTCCTGCCCTTCCCTTACACTAGAAGCTATACAGTACAAGGACACCATCCTTGCTATGGCAGCTAGCCATAAAATCAGCTTAGCTAAGTCAAATGGTGCCAGAAGACACCAGGGTGACTAATCACTTAAATAAGCCAGCGCAAGTTACCCTCTCTCCCTACTGTTACAGATAACCCTTGGCAGAGTATACAATAGGTAAAAGACATCATTACCCTTGTAAGTTGTTCTTCTGCTTGCATTTTTATCTGAAAGTTGTCACCAAAACTTGCTATAAGGTTTCTGTTCACCTCCAGTCTGAACTTACTGAATGAGTTCCTTAATATCCTTGATAACCTCCCCAGTGACTTTCACAATGCAGGAAATGGTAGTTGCTCTAGTGTCAGTAACACACCTCCTCTAATAGATCCGAAAAAAACCCAGACAGAACACAAGCCTCCAGAATGGATATAGCTAATCCACTCCAAGAGCAACAGTGACGCTACATAGTAACAGCCACAAACTAAGCCCCGATGTATCTACAAGCTCACCAATAGTCTGCGACACAAGAGTTTTAAGGGAAATAGAGGCATCTGAATGAGGTGGGGTTTCAAGAACAACATTCCAGGAATGAAATGTTCAGGTAGGGTTTTCATCAGCATAATGGACAGGTGGGAACAGATTCTGAAAAGGAATCCAGTACTATGCTGTGTACAGTATGCTGCTGTGATCACGAGCAACAGGTTTAGCTGTTTCTCCTACCTTCTGTAAGAAAAATATTACTAATTTTTTAGATAGCTTCGAATGATATACAGACAGATTAAAATGTATATGGTATATCCTGTGAAAAACATAGTAACTGAGGGACTGGGAGAGAAGAACAAGAAACTGTAATTTTGTCACAGAAGAACACAGTGAAAGGGCATGACTTCTCAGTCTGCTGAGCTGTCTGCTAAAGAGCCAAGAATACTGAAAACAGTGGAGAAAAACAAGACACCAGAAGCTGAATCAATGTCAGTCTTGGTAGGAGAAGAATACTAACAGAGTTTAAGAAGAGCAGGAAAAAAAGTGATGTTGTACTGCCCTATTTGATTTCTGTTTATTCAAGAGGAAACTTTTCTTAGGAAAAAATCACCCTACCAGCACAACTACCCATGCCATCAGTCCCAGGATAAGCCCGCGTGGTAAAAAGGATGAATAAGCAGACAGAGATGGTTACACAGATGTGTACTCTAAATGGCAGAAGATAAATCATTTAGTTTTTAGAATATGCTCAGCACAACTTCATTGCCGAGATGGCAACCAAGGCTGGCACAGGACTCCTTCCAATTCCAGAGGGGAAAGAACCCAAACAGGTTTAAAGTCTAATACATAGAAAGTAATATGACGGCAGTGATAGGAATTGACTATTCTATCACAAGCTGAAAGGATTTCAAATGCTAGGGATCGAAAAGAGAGGATGTAGTGAGAGACCAGATTTTTTTCTTTTTCCACTTTCTGAAAGCTGTGAAGAGCTTTAAAATATCCTGGCAGACCACACATTAAAGTTACGGAATAGCATTACTCATGCAGCCACAGGCTATGTGATATGGATGTTGCTGATTGAACATTTCCCACCCCGATCTAAAGGAATGCATGAGCTGGCAGCTAAAGAAAGATCACAGTAAGTTTACAGATGTTAAGATATTCTGATACAAAGAAGTGATAGGAAGTGTATCTAGAGATCAGCATCGGAAAGTTTCTTCAGTGATCCGAGATTAATTCAACTATATGTTACAGCATGAATACAGAATATGACACAAAGAATAGAATTTTGTAAGGGAGCATAAGCACATAGGGACAACATTAGAGTAAACAAGCTCTACCCTGCTAACTGTATCTCATCCTGCAAAGAGGAAGAGGGTCTAGAGGCACATGAAATGAGAGGGGAGGAATAGGTACATTAACAGGTAAATAAGAATGGATAGAGAAGTAAGTGCACACCATCTTATCACTGCAGTCTTCAGAAAAAGGTTAGTAATTTCTAACAACAGCAAAAAGCTAAAAAAACCCCACGTGTTAAAACATTTCAGTTCAAGAATTATGTTCTTAATTACTTCAGACACTTTTGAACACATCATTCAGGATTGCTTGTATCTACACCTTTTTTGCTGCACGTTTTGGTATATCTTTTGAATTCTAGAGTTTGTGTTCAGTCACTTTAGATCATTAAGATGTTTTCTCCCATTGTCACAAGGAGTTGCTTGGTGCAGAGACAGCACACGGTTACACGTTAAAAACAACCATTCCTCAACTCTGCAAGTTCATCAAGGAGAAGATACAGTACCAGTCAAAAGGAGAGCCACGTAAATTCTAACCCAGTCAGAATTCTTAGGTATGTAATGAAACCAGCGTATTTGTAAGCACCTACAAAAGAAGCAAAGAAAGCCAGTATGGTTGTGTCAAGAACGGTTTAGTCTGATCAGTGTTTACTCAGGATAAAATGATCAACTGGATAAAAAGAAGAAAAATCTTAAAAAGTCACAGTACATTTGAGACACCAATTTCAAAGCAAGTGGATGCTACTGCATGTGGAAGAGATATACAGCAGGGTCACCACAACATAGCTAGCTGCACAACAAGCAATCCCAGCTGCAGCAAAACTGCAAGATGCCTTTTTTCCCCAGTGAGTTCGCAAAAATAGATGACAACAGAGTGTTTTTAAGAAGACATGAACTCCAGTTCAAACTCTTCTCAAAGCTGGAGGATTTGCAAGGTCCATCTCATGCAAATCCAGCAGTACAGAACCACAAGCAAGTTCATGCTACATGGCTACATGTCTTTAGTTTTCTACAAAACACTCTGGAAGAGCTTTTACTAGCTTGGTATTTCACAGGGAAAACATTGCAAGAGAGTCTTGGAGGATCAGGGCTTTGTTTTATTCAGCGTTCTCCTTAGTGATCTTCAAAACAGGAATAGAACATGCTTCAGAAAATTTTCAGTAAGAGTTAGAAATGGTTGAAAACTTTAAACTTCATATCTTCAAAATGAATTCATTTCAGAGAATATGAGAATCTGAAAAGAATTCAGATTGGGTGAGTGCAAATTAGGGGAGTGACTAAATATTACTACTACTGAGAAAGAACAGTCCCATTATTGATTTGATCTGCTGTAGCAGAAGTAGGATAGAAAAGGCACAGTTTGTTTAAACAAAATAACAAACAAAAAACCACCCCAGCTGTTAGAGAGCTATTAACACATTCCAGAAGCTGGTTAGACAGAACAAAGCAACCTAAGGACACTGTACAGTCTCCTTCCTTAAAGGTCCTAAACACGGAATGAGACAAGCGTCTGCAACTGCATAAGCACATCCTGCTTTAGTGAAGAACAAAAAAGGTTTAGTTCCTGAGAATACTTCAAAAGACCCACATTTCTGGTTTTCAGGCTTAAATATCTCCGCTTCTTCACACCTCAGTAGTAGCTAAGACATGTATTAGTTTTCTCTTACAAATAGCTGCCTGAAACAACGAAAGATTCAGACTGTGTTTCAATCTTTCTTATATTCATAGTACACTTCAAAATCCCACACTAACTTTTGTTTCTCATTTATCGGAGTCTTGATAAATGGACTGAGAAGTTCACACTTTTTTTTTTTTCACTGCAGCTCTCCACTGCAGTGTGGAAAAGCAAACAATCACTTGGGATTTGAGGCAGACAAAAAAAAGTGATGAGCAGCTTAAGAAACTTCACATTCCACAGCCAATTATAGTAACTATGAAGTTTCTTGTCCAGGCAGGCAGGGAAACTTATTTGTTTACAACCAAGAGTTGCCTTGCTTGGGGACTAACTGGTAAACAGTATCTGAAATCAAATGCATACTTTTGAAACAGCCCACTATCACTTACATCAACTTTTGGTCAAAGATTTGTACTTTGAGGAAAGCTACATCACAGTGGTTCTGTGAATAAAGGTAGCAACTTCAGGCTGCAACCTAATAATGCTTCTAAGATTTTCACCACAATAAAGAATAAGTTCACCTGAAGAATCTTCTTCAGAAGATTCATGTTCAAGATCTTGCCTTGACAACAAGCACTATGATTTTTTCCCTTAAGAATCCCAAACAAAGATCTAATTTAAGATGTCGCCTGTCTGGAATGCAGACATGCTCTTCAAGATTGTGAGAGGCAGGCCACAAAAACACAAGAAACTAAAAATGGTATTAAGCCTTTGAATATTAATACCATTAACCATGCACTAGAAAGTTAGGAAGTCGAGGAAGGTTTGAGGTATGCGATTAATGAAAGAATAAACCAGCCTGTATCCTTACTGTCTACACTGGAAGACTGGTAGACAATTTGAACTTCTGCTGTTTCTTTAAAGTAAGTGTAAGTCCTACCACATGTACAGTTTGCAGACACTTTAAGAAAGGGATAACCATGTAAGTCTTTTAGGAATTAGTTACAGATCAAACCTAAACAAGCAGCTTAACCAAAATATTATTCCCAAAACAAGCATTTTCAAAATGAGTACACAACATCTTCATAACCCACAGTCCTATCCTTCCTGAACAGGGCAAGCAGTTAATCTTTAGATCTTGCACTGAAGACTCGCATTCTAAACTCAAAGCATCATTTATATAACATTTAAGGAAGAAATAAATTTTTAATCCTAACTCTTCAGGACTTTGGGCTATGTTTGCTGGATAAATGGTTTTGTAAGGGCCAATAAACTGTTGGTCTCAAATCCTGAATGACTACTTATAATAGCTTAACTTGAAGCTTTTAATCATTCAGTATTTACATTTTCATTTCTCTTTAGTCTCCCCTTACACATTTCTTCCCCTTCCCTCCCTATGCATGCCATTATTTTCTAAATGTCTATTATTCCTATTTCTTACTAATATTTCTGAATCTGTATGCACACTTTAATAAGTGTTCTTTTTCAATATACCACTTACGAGATTTACCTAATGGCAGGTGTAGCTTGAAGCTATACAGAAAAAGGACTAGCAGTTTCTTAGCTAAAGTAGGTGAGATCCAACACACATCCATGATAGTATATTTAGATACAGCTTTCTGGAATCCAGTTTAGAAATTCTACTGATCCATTCTCTGTACCACAGATAAACGGCAACTTCACCGAAAGCTCATCTTCCTCTGAACTCCTATGATGTCCATAGAGAGCACTGTTTGGGGGTTTTGTTTGGTTTGGGGCTTTTGTTTGGTTTGTGTTTGGTGGTTGGTTTTTGAGGTTTTTTTGTCTTGTTTGTTTGTTTTTAAAGAACTGATACAAAAATTCTAGGGAGTTCAAGCAAGACTAGGGCAGGAGAGATACATGCAACTGCTTGCCTAGGGCAAAGCATCCACCTGCTCTACTGCGGCATTCAGAGTCTTCTGTTAAAGGCGACCACACAATCCCTTTCACCGAGTGATCCTGCTCCATCCTCAAGTGATTCAAAGCATTAGAAGTCTATCCTACCAACTCACTCCTATAGTAACTATGTTGGAAGTTAGAATAGTTTTCAGAGCTTACACAGGAAGAGTTTATATCCATTTGTTCTTGTGCCAATGTTGTTCAGTTAATTTTCCTCCCTGGTGTTTACCACCTTCCCACCCTTTACAGGATGTTTTCATACATACAGTGTTATCACATCCCTTCTTGGCTTTCCTTTTACTAAGCTAAATGAGCAAAGCCTTTTAGTTTACTCCATTAAGGCAAGTTCTATATTCCTGGTCTCATGAATGGCCCTTTTCTATGCCTATCCTAGTTTGCTCCTTTCTCCAGCACCTCAGATATCTCCTTCCTCTGTGCCTTTGCATCAGTAGAAATTCAAACTAAGCAGCAGAGAAGAATACCACAGTGTAAGGGAATGGTAAACAAAAAAACCAGATTGAGTCCATTTCTTAAAACGCCCAGTGTCAGAACTAACACTCAGTCACAACACACAAAGAAAAACAAAATAATATTGTCAAAAAGAACCCCAACCCTTTAAAAAATACCCTAAAAGAAAAATAAAAGCGGAGGAGATGGGGGGAAAAATCACAACACAGATAAAACCACTGATCTACAGTATATGAAAACTGCTTTTAGAAAATGTAGGAGTGCCATTTAACTTCTGCCACAGTTAAAACTGGCAAATTCACCAAACCGGTTCACATAAACCAACAAAATCCATGTAAAATTAAGCAGAAGAGGCAAGAATCTAAAACCAAGTTAGATTCATTCAAACAGTATTTGAAAACTACCTTGAAGATATCCACATCACATTCAAATAGTCTTAGATGTGGTTTACTCTTAGAAGGATAGAGTTGTTTAAGCTTTCCAAAGCTCCATCTAGATGCCAAACTAGACACCTAAAAGTTAAATTCAACTTTGTTCCAACACAGTTATGCTTGTATTGGTACTAAACTGTTTTGACTATATGTTAATCCTAGCCACTGGTGCAACCCTTCTACAGAAGGATTTTCCCCTGAACTCCCAGATTCTACTTTTTTCAGTCTTCTCTACTCATAGAAGAGTCACCATAAAGGCCACCACAAGATGCACCCAAAGGCAAACAGTCTCAGTATGGAGAGGTATGTTTTGTTTCAAGATGCAAGAACCATTACGAAAAACAGTACCATCAACTCCTGTACCTATAGTTGGAAATGCTACATTCCTCAAGATGTTTTGGACTTACCTACTTCCCCCCAATCACATGCAATGCTATACACCTGTAAGTTCTAGAAGTCAAAACATTCAGACTAATATAGTAACTACAGACAGCTTAAGTGCTGCCCAAAGAGCAAGCTCCTAATAAAAAGCAGTGCTGATGTGACCTGACTTAAAGAAAGGCTCCACAGACAACGCCTGATATCATCCACCCTCAAGTTATCAAAAACACAGCACACATTACAATAAGTCCTATCTTGAAGGACAGTCACATCTGTTGCAGATGATTAGTAAGCAGAAACATTTCTTATGATTGTTTAGCAACAGCTACATTGAGCCAACTTATGCAAATACCCTGCTATCATTCTTGTCACATTGGCATTACTTCAGTTTAATCCAAGTCACCTTCATTCAGTACTCAGTCATGCCCCAAGGCACTAAGTTTTCCAAGAACAGTGACCGTGGCAGCTAAATGTAACAGTTCAAATTAGCATAATATTGTTTCATCTATACCATCATCCCTGCGTACATGGGGCATTGGAGAGGTCTGTCAGAACACTGCAGACCACCACCCAGGCAGTTTCTTGAGGAAAGGACTCGACTGTCACCTTGCCCAATCCTGGTAATGCTCAGCAAAGCAGTAACAGCATCTTGTAGACATACATAAGGCCACGCTGATATTGTCACATCTTCACATCAACATTACTCAAGCACACAATGCTGCTAGCTCTGTATCTCTAAATCAGGGGGTTCTTGGGACACTTGGAAATTGAGATGATATTGTCTAAAGCCTTTGACCTTTTATTAAGCAGTTGTTTACCAACTGTTTGACAGCACACTATCAAACCAAACAGCTTCTGGATCAAGGAAGTTCTGCATGGAAGTTACTAGCAGAGTTGACACTGTGCCTCATCTGATGCAAATGAAAGTGATAGCACTAGCAAGAGTGGCTATAAAGGCTACTGTGAAACAGTAGTTCACATTGGCTGCTACATACTAATATATATACATACACCTGAAGCAATAATGTCTTTCAAGTGTAGGAGAATACGAGGTTGTCTTAATATTCCCCAGAGATAGCTGCTGGCCAGTAACAGCTTTCACGTGGAAGGTTTGCAAATCATGCAGGTGCAACACTACCTGGACACAATCAGCCCCAACACCTCCCGTAAAGCTGTTCTCAGTCGCATGCAGCTTTGCCAAAGCAATTACACAGACTCATTGCCATGGTAAACATTCTTCCATAGATTTTTTTCTAGGCATTCTGAGCCAGAACAATTTCACTGCTTCCAAGAACAAGTTAGGGACAATATGCGTTTTGACTACATTAAAGTTTTATGAAAGCTTTTCCATCAAGAAGCTCCTGTGTCCTCCAAGACCCAAAGCAGAGAGTTTCAGAGCATACTCTGTGTAACAGGGTCATATCTTCTGCTGTACTAAAGCATTGCTTCCCAGATTAGTAAGGCTTAAGAAGTTTTCCTTCCCAAGAAGGACTGCAAGCTTTAGCTGCTATGAACTGGTTATTTCCTAGTCAAGACAGAGTAGGGCTTTCCTCATTGTAAGAATAAATACTTAAGAATAAGAGTCTTTTATGTAGGAGCAGGAAAAGAGTTAGGACTGCTTGGAGCTAGTGAGCACTGGGCTGACAAGAACAACCATGTGCAATACTCACACAAAGTAGAGACGTGCATGTGGACTGCAGGAACGGTCTTCATCTAAGGCAACAAAACTCCCACTGGCTGTTTTGCACTGCTAATTTAAAGTTTTATACTTTCAATTACCTGTCATTTCATACATAATTTTCATCTTTCATCTTTGAAGATGGAAATTTCCAGAAGAAAAACAAAAAAACCAACTATGATGTTACTATATAGCAAACTGGCAGACAAATGATATGAGGTTGCCTAGGACAGTGGGGCCCTTGGTCATAACTTCTTGCATGAACTAATAAAGATGAACATTTGAATACTCCAGATATGTTGTTCTTTAACAACTCTGGAAAGTACATCACAGGAAAGTCCATTGCCCTGTTGATATTCTTTCTTGCAAAATGACAGAAAAGTATAAGCCAAGTAAATTCAGTGGAATAAGAGGTGATCTATAGTTTCAGATGCAAGAGTTCAGAATTACGTACATACAGTTCACACAGCCTGAACAAAAAGCACCAAGAAACATATATTTTTAGAATCAGCTATTGTGCCTCTCATATTACATCACAAAGTAACTCTAAAGCAAGGAGAAAAAATTATTGCAAGCTCTAAGACCACATGAAGTCTGTTAATACCAATTATCATCTCCACTTAAAAATTTCTTGCTATGCCCACTTAGGATTCTAACCTGCTGTGGAAAAGTTCATGTAAAACACCCCCTATCACTATGGCCACATGCCCCGATATCTCAAAGCACATCTTGTGGGCAAAATGCTGTTTCTGTACTCCAGAGAGCATTAGTTTTAAGAATCACATAATGAATGTTCATTAGAAATTAAATACATTTGCAAAAGAATGCCCTAACTTCACTGTCTCCTACCCTGAGCACCTGATCCTTCAGTCTTAAGAATTGAACAAAATCTAGTATGCGCACTAACATGCATTTTATTACAAACCACCAATTTTGGGCCCCAGAGTGACATTTATTTTCATACCCTGCTGCAGATATACAGCTGACAGCAGGAGGCTGGCAGACAGGAAGAGCCCCATAAGAAACCACTTTTAATAAGAAAAAATAGGAAAATCTACAAAGCAAGGAAGGAATGACCCCAGACACAACAATTAGTTAATCAGAGATGCAATTACTGGTAAAAGTCTATGTCAGGAGACACCCAGGAACAAGCAGTGACAGAAGAGATGAATGATACAGGAAGAATGAGATGAAGGCCAGAGCATTACTAGGAGAAATTTCTAATACAAACTGTTTATCAAATGACTGTCTAAATGCTGCTTTGTGCAACAATCCAGAGAAGTAGAGCATCCAAGAGTGAGTGCATCAGTCCCATGACGCTAATGCTACAATCACTGCAGGCACTTCACAGAACTCTTTTTCCTGACTAGGAATTGAGAGCAGATCCAGAAGAACCCTGCAATTAACTCTGTCTGCAGAAAATACCTCAGAAAGCCTCCCTGAGTTAGCAGATGCTACAGAAAAGTAGTTAATTCTGCTTTTAGTAGCTACTACCTTATTACCCAAGATGCACAAATGGAAGAGATTAACGTGGATGAGAGCCAGCATTGCAACAAAACTAGTTTCCAAAATGACATGCTAAAACTATATCAATTAAATCAAAACAATTGACAGGCACGTGTTTGCTACTCATTTGCTACTGTAATCCAGTTTCTCCTCTCACAGCACAGGTAGCTGTTGGAAGACAACAATTTCTGGAATTCCAGCTTAACAAATTGAAGTTAATAAGTGTAAATTGTTAACTAAAGCCCTTTTTCATATCTTCAGAATAATTTCTTCTTGCTCTTTTCCAAGCTCATAGTATCCCCCATAAAATAAGAGCCAGACTACTCGTGACACTGATCAGAAGTAAAAGCAACCTTACTATAGAAACATGATTGCACAAATATTGGTGCTGAACAAGAAAACTCACAGTATGTACGAAAACACCAGAGTTTGATCATTTACATACATTTATGAGAGGTCTCTCATCACTAATCTGTTTCAGGCTACAATGAGAAACTCCACACCCACCAACAGGTAGCTTTAATGCTTTTTGAGGAGACACAGGTAGGTCATTCCCATCCAAGGAATACTGAGCAGGATATTTATTCAGTTTTCTATTTACTTTTAAACATAGCATCTTTCAGTTAAAAAGAGGTTCTGGACTTCTTCTGTGAGAGTTTTTACTTTCCTGCTCTGATTGCTATTTGGAAAAAGGTCCTTTAGGGAGTCCTAAATAAAATAAATATCCACTGGCCTATCTGGTCTTTCTCCTCTGTGCACTTAATCAGCCTACAGCCTGTCCTATTTCAGCTGTAGTGCAGCTGATGCTGTTTAACAGCATCTCGCTAATATTTGCTCACACACATCACAAGAGCAGTATTATTAAGCCACTAGAGAGAACTAGTGACCCACCAATAAAAAGTTACACTAATCCCAGAGAATCCAGCCAGTAAAGATATTTTAGACCAGAAAAAATGACCAGCACTTCCTTCTGAGACAATAATACCATGTCTAACACTGTCCATGCTAGTTGTGTACAGAATAGTTGATATACGTTCTTTGCATATAATGAAGAAAATTGCCCTTTAGTTGACAATACCATTTTACTCCAATCACATCATCAGGCTAGACTCTGCATATTTCATTACAGTACTAATTAGACTATCAATCTTTCTAGTACCATTTCTTTTCAATTTAACCCTCTTAATTAGAATCCAAATTAAATGAATGCCTTCTCTGCTTTCAAATTCTCATTTGTGTAACTACTGAGACTGACAAACAAAAATCCATCTCCGCATACTGGATGGCATTCTGTGCACACATCAAGCCTCATTTTTCAGCTCTTTTTATTAAGCTTTCTGTTTCAAGCATAATTTGATACACAAGACAGTTAGCAACTGTTGATGGATACAGGAACTGGAAAGCTAGCAAGAGGAAACATTCAAAAGTAGAGGCAGTCAGGAAAGCAGTTTCAAAACTAGTTTCAAATTTCTCATTTAACTCACAATTTTAGGTACCAGCTGAGAGACTTAAGTTTGACAAAAGATCATCAGTTATAGTGTGGCTACAGCTACTTCATGAAATCTTATCAGGTTGCAAAGAAGTTTCTCAAATTCCAAGCACATACTACTTGCCATCCAACATAAACAGTGAATACTGTCAGATGACATTTTACTCCCCTACCCCCAATATTAGCACAAATACAGCTACATCAATTCGTGCAAAAATTTAGGTCATAAAACATGTACTGCAACTAAGCTGCCACATTTCCATCTTTGATTCTCCTCACATAGGCCTCCTCATATAGAAGCATTCTGGATTGTAAGTTTTGGTCTGACATTCACACTCTTAATTTTACTTGCATCCTACTTTCTCAATAGAGCACTCTACATCCTTTCTACCCAGCTTTAAAATTAGGCATATAACTAGGCTTTCATTAACTCTCAAAGGCTATTAAGGCAACTGCTTCCTTTCAAAACTCACATACTACTTCAAACTGGTCACAGCTTTGCTATTATCTCTTGACAGATCCCTGAACCGCTCTCACCCACCCAGCTTGAGTACTCACAGACAAAGCCTTAGTTCTAAATCTAAATGAACTGAGACAAAGTGAAACAGAAGCTTGAAAACAGGGGAGAATAAATATAAAAACCTGCCAAAATTTCTGAAGAACTCCTGTTATCTTATTGCAGTGTTTTAGAAGACATTCAGCCTAATCAAGTGTCTCCAAATAATATTGTTACACTGTTAAAATTGCAAAGGTGTTTCAAAACTAACTCTTTTCTGGTTGTTGGAGTTTTGTTTGCTTTAAACCTAGACATCCTTCTAAGATACCTAAATTTATAACGATACTTAAAATACCTTTTAAAATGGCTTAACTATTAGTGATTCAGCAGGTTTTAGGATCTCCTATCTAGCACTAACGAGCTTTATGCAAAAAAAAAAAAAAAAAAAAAAATATATAATACACAAGTCAGTAACTTTCCAACTCTTCATAAGCCAGTACGAGGGAAAAAACCCTACAAGTTGGCAACAAATCCCTTGAACCAAGCATTCATACTTAATCACGTTCAAGATTCACAAAGGCACAAGTATTTCATTGCCATTCAAACTCTGCCTGGACGCCTAAAAAGGCATACGGAATCCAGTTGTTAAGAGCTTTCTTTTCTCACACACAGAAAGCTTAAAATAAGAGGTGTTACTTTTTCAGACCAGTCCCACAACTGCAGGCAGCACGCTAGTAACCATGAAGCTGGCTTATTAGCATACCAGCTTAGCTATTTCTCTTCACAGAATGACTCAGCCTACTATTTTCAAAGTTTTCCTTAAATATTTGTCCTACATTTTACAAATAGCTGTTACCAACTACAGAAAAAAAACAACACATCCCAAGATGCCTTAGCCGTTTTACAATACTGAGCATAGAGATTAGCTATCCATCCACATTTGCATCCACTAATGCAACCCCTCCTGAAAATGAAAGCTCGAGATATTCCATACGGATCTTTCAGAGGTAAGCTCGAGAAAAAACGTTCATGCTTCTCCACAGCACAGTTTCGTGCTCGCAAGAGAGAAAAACTTGCCAGGAGTTTCCCTGTCAATAACAGCACACTCCGTTAAAGCTGCAGCTCTTTATAGGGCAGCCAAGAACAACGTAAGAAAGCAGCCACATAAGGAAAATTTAGTTTACAGCTGTCCGCTTTAAACAGATGTATGCATATCCATAAGGAGTAGAAGCTTGAGTTGAAAGAGCTTTCCATCACTGCTCGCACCTCGCTCTCAAAGTCTATATTTGGTATCGCAGACGTATTCGAGGAGAATGAGTGTTTTAAAGGGAGGAGGAGGAGGGGGGCATGTCATGAAGGTTGCCTTCCCCTCAGTCCTGACTGGAACTGCAGATGAAAAGCACGCCCCGCCGAAGCGGCCGCGGCCGGGGAGGCGCAGACATGTGCTGCCCTCGGCTCCGATGCGGCGGGCGAGCGGGGCTGCAGCCACAGCCCGGCTGCACCCGCCGGGACAAAAGCACCGCAGAGGGACCGCACCGGGGGAAGGGGAGGCCGGCGACCCGCCCTGCAAGGACGCGGCCAGCGCAGGCGGCGGCACCGCGGCCGGCCCGGGCATGGCGCGCCCCGGGGCGGGCTCCCCGCCGGGGATACCCCGCTCCCTTCCCGCTGCCCACACCCCGCTGGGCGTGGGGGTGTCCCCGGGCCCCCCCTTCCTTTAATTTTTACCTTCATCTTCGAGCTCTAGTTTCTCCAGCATCCCTTCGGAGGCGGCCGGGAGCTGAGACGGAGCCGGAGCCGCTGCCGCCGCCTGCGGGAGGGAAGAGAGGAGAAGGAGATGAGCATCCAGGCACGAACTCACCGGCCCCGCGGCGGCATCGGAGAAGCCCGGCGCGGCGGAGGGGAGTGGCGGCGCTGAGGGGGCGGCTGGCGCGGCTCCCGCCGAGCGCTGAGGGGAGGGAAGGCGGGATAGCGCTGTGCCCGGGCGGCGGCTGCCCCTCGGCCTCCCACACGCACGGCTCGGTGTGCGCTGCCGCTTACACACGCACCGCACACACTGAGGGAGGAGGACCCGAGACTCGCCCTTCCTCCCCCCGCCGCGGCGGCTGCGCCCAGCCCATTAACCCTACGGCCCCCGGGCGCGCCGCGGCCGAGCCTCCCGGAGGCGCCGCCTCCCCCCCGCACGGAGGGAGCGGCCGCTGGCGGCCGGTGGGCGCACGGGGAGGCCGGGCGCCCTTTCGCTGGACAGCGCTTCCCGCCACACCTCGCCGCCGCCTCTCCCCCGCCCTCCCCCCTCCGGCGAAGGGATTGGTACGTTCCATTTTGCTGCAGTCAAGCCCGTTGGTCAGCAGCGGCAGGGGAAGGTAACTACCACCTCCGCGCAAAAAAGGGAGGGGTAGGAGGGAGAGGTTTACTGCCCCAAGAGCTCTGCCAAACCAACCGCCTTTCGCAGCCCTCTGTGCAGTCGCGGCTGTTCGCCTGTCTGCTTTGGACTAGAGCGCTGCAAGAGGAGGCGGAGGAGAGGAAAGCCCTCCGCTTCCCCCGCAAGACGGGGTTGGTATAGTCCCGCGCGTTCACCTGCAAGGCAACGGCGGGGAAGCCGACAGTTCCACTGCCCTTGGGGGGAGGAGGAGGAAGGCGGTGGTGTGGAGGGGGTTTCCCCCGTGTGTGACAGGGAACTCCCGCACGGGGCCGAGCCGGCATGGCGGGGTACCCGCTCTGGGAACAGGCGCGCTCGTTTCCATTTAAAACGTTCGAGAAGTTACAATTCAAGATTAGCCCGAATGTCGGCGTCTGCCATGTAAGTCCCGCGCCTCTACCAAAGCCGGTCGCTAGCCTCGGAGCAGTCCCCTGAGGAGGCGGAGGAGGAGGAGGAGAAGGAGGGAGGCGGCCCTGCGGCTCCTGGCAGCATGCTTCAGCTCGGCCACAAGTTAGGGGAGGTTGACCTTGGCATTAGCGAGTGAAATTCTAGTTTACATTATGCAGCAGATCAGACTAGATGATCCTTTTTTAAAAATCACTTGAAGAAACAAAAATCTTGAAGAAACAAAAATCACTTGAAGAAACAAATCTTGAAGAAACAAAAAACCCCAAATTGACAGCCCCACCATTGCTGTCACTACAGACAGGTATTTCAGAGCTGTTCTCGACTGTGCTGGGTGTGAGGTGATATAAAGCCCTTTGTTTGGCCTCAAGCACCTGAGCAGGTAATGCTGACAGCCCAAACCACTTGCTGTAACTGGTGTCTGAAGGATGGAGCTTACACCATTCTGCTTACCAAGAATGGGATTTATTGCACCCAGCTTTACAAGTCTGCATCTGCTTGTACAGCAGAATCAATGGAAATAAGGAAATATTTGAAATAGGTTCATCATTTATATTTACTTAGTGAGATGTGGTAGCTATAGCTAGGCTTCCTTAATTATGATGAATAGGTCCCCACTTACTATTTAGGAAGCCTAGCAGGAACAGTTCAGACATGGATGCTGTAAAGGTGGGTAAACAGATGATTTCTTTGGTAATGGCACAGATCTTGCGGGCAGACACATATGCATGGTGCTCCGAAAGAGCCACAGGAACCATTGGAGAACATTTAAAGTCTACTGGTGCCTAAGGAGAGGCTCAAGCTTCAAAAGCTCAGCAAGTCTTTCAAGAGGGGATGGCTGAATGGATCTAGGGTAGCACAGTAATGTGCATATAACATAGGAAAGCATGAAAGATAATTTAAAGCTATGATGGGAGGAGAACCACAAATCATGGGAAAACAGAAAGCTGTCTGTTTATAATTTCTAAAGTCCAGAGAAGTTTCAAGCAAGGAAGCTAACTGCTGGTGACAGTTTCTTTTTCCCAAGCTGCCTCTTTCTAGAGACGCTTTTAATGATATACGAGGAAGTTAACACTAGCCAGTTCTTCTTTACTGTAAAGATCCTTTGAAACAAAAATCCAAAACTATTTCATTCCTGGTTGTATTTTTAAAAGACTTCTGGGATTTCAATAAATACTCTTATCTGACCAGTCACAGAAGATAGCAAAGCAGTTCAGATTATAATATCTTCAGCCTGTTAATTAAAATGCTTTGGAAGGTTTTCATTATCTCTGGTAGCTATCTTTAAAAGCTCTAAATAATTTATCTTCCTTATCATGTACCTTGACATTGATAAGAGTTTTCAGCTGCTTTTGCTAACTGAGAGTAAGATAACATATCTGATTGGAAATAGCTGTCAGGTTTCTGTTTCTTTTTTTTTTTTTTTTTTTTTTTTAAACCCCAAGTATTTACTCCCCATAATTATCTAGTAGGCACCAGCCATGAGGAAATACAACTCCAAGGTTGTTTGTAGCTGGAAGTGACACTGAGTCTTTAAAGGTGCCCACTGCATTGCACCTGCCACAAACCAGACTTATGTCTGTAAGAAGTCGGTGAGACCTATTTCATGCAATGGGCTACACTGTGCTGTGAACCTCAGAGCTTACGGCAGGATCAGGGTTTTACAGTGGCAGAATCTACATCCAGAGCAAGAGTACTATGAGAAACTCAAGGTAATACAAAGGCAGTAATTTAATATGTAACAGAGATTTGTAATGGAAACATTATAGCTATGTTGTAACATCTACACTGCCCCAAAAAACTCCAAAGGAAATAGAAAACTAAAGGCTGAAACTCCATCCTTCAGTCTGCCTGCAGTCTTACAATTTGTCTAAACCAATTCTGGACAAGCTGCAGATCATGGCATTCATTTTGCTCCTCGCTTTGCAGTCTAGCTCCTCTTGGCGTGTATGCAACATAGTGAGTCAGAACAGGAAACTGATGCAGCTGAAAACCAAAGGGACTGAAAGATTGGGTTTTATCCAGAACAGTTCCTGATCCAACTCACTGTATGGTTATAGCAGATAGCATGGGCACAAGGAGTGCTAGGGGCAGAAGTGACAGTGGGAGCACACCTTCCGGAAACAACCCACTCTGAAATCAGCTTAAATCACTGGTGAAAACACTGTCTTGTTCTTTGTCAACTACTACAGCATTAGACAAATTAGCAGGTATTTTTACAAGTCTTAGGTACTACCTGTCTCTACAAACTCTGCCATTTTACAAAAAAGATTACTGGTTAAAGATAGGAAAAAGATCTGTCTTTCAAAGGACCTATAATTCTCATCAAGATGATATTATTTAGTGTAACATTTCAAAACCTGTTCATTGTGACTGTTCTACTGCCACAGGAGTTTTTAATTAACTATAACCTAGTTAGATTGTGGTTTAAAAGTTTGCTACCAGAGTGTGTCAGGTAACCCATTTTAACTGACATAATACCCAATGCGACAAGAGAGTATATACTTCATGTACTAAATATTGCTAAGCAAAATAGATTTTATATATAGAATTTCAGAAGAGAAATATATGCCAAACCAAACCTGCCTGAATACATTTCTTCTTTGCCAGGTTTCAGTTTGGTTTTTACAGGGGCATTATGCCAAAGCCCATGGACCTATGCCATAACGCTAATATAGAATGTTAATACAGCAGTGCCAGCACTGTAGAGGCAAAGTAAAACAACTCACGGCTGATACAACAGCAAAAGCCATAAAAAGGTGGATGTAAACAAAAGCGATTTTAGGACTTCTGGGAAGGCTGGAATGCAAATTTTAATAGGTAACTCCTTACTTTGCCTGTTTTCTGTAGCTTTCTAGGGTAAAGGGAGTGACTAATGCTCTGCGGCAGTAAAGTGAGTCCTGTAAATTATATATGCATTTAAAATCAATACGTTAAAACCTATCTGATAATCTAGGAGTCCTTTTAGTCCCATGTCCTACTGAAGGAATCCCATTGTTTTCACCAGAACACGCCAAATATTTCAATTGTAGAGACAGTTCAGGGATATGAACAGCAATTAACATCAGCAGCAGATTATTTTTGATGTAGTTTCCTGACATCTTGTCTCCCTGGATTAGCAGGAATGCATCCATTGGGATAGGGATCTATCCATGCCAGTCATCAGACCAGCTATATCAAAACACTTTGAATGAGACCTACTGTGTAGCTTTTCATATCAAACAGGTTACCTTAGACTGCTGTTTCTGTAACCAGTGAAGAAACAAACACTTTTAGGACATCATTCACATGGCCTATTTTAGGCAACTACTTAGGATAAAGTGATTTAGGGGCCATGAAGATGCTCCAAGGGCTGGAGCACCTCTCCTATGAAGACAGACTGAGAGAGCTGGGCTTGTTCTCCCTGGAGAAGAGAAGGCTCCAAGGAGACCTTAGAGCAGCTTCCAGTGCCTAAACGGCCAACAAGAAATCTTGAGAGGGACTTTTTGCAAAGGCAGGTAGTGACAGGACAAGGGAGAATGGCTTTAAGCTGAAAGAGGATAGATTTAGGTGAGATATTAAGAAAAAATTCTTCACATTCTTCACTATGAGGTTAATGAGGCACTGGAACAGGTTGCCCAGAGAAGCTGTGGCTGCCCCATCGCTGGCAGTGTTCAAGGCCAGGCTGGACAGGGCTTGGAGCAATCTGAACTAGTGGAAGGTGTCCCTGTCGGTGGCAGGGGGTTGGAACTAGATGATCTTTAAGCTCCCTTCCAACCCAAACCATTCTGTGATTCTATGATTTTCAGTCACAGTATTGACTAGATCTCTACATCTCCATTTGGTCAGGTTCATTCTGCCTAGCATATTATCTGTAAGGGAAGGAGGGGAGGGAGACAAGAAACTATAAACTGCTCAGTGTAACTTTGATTCCAAGATGGATAAGAGAACAAATACACACATTTTAAGCAGTTAGGGGAAAGAAAGATCATCAGGAACAGCCAAGGTGTATAAACAATGCCAAGGCAGTTTCAGTCACTGTAATAACAGGCTGAAAGGCTTGTGGTAAGCAGAGGCAGCACGAGTTAACAGGACTTCTGACACTAGCTTGCATGACACTCATGCAAGCAAGCCAGACAGTTTAGATGAAATGACTGCTAAAGGTCACAACAATATTCACAAGGAAGGTGGTAAGATTTCTGTATCGATCTGGAAGGGTTGAAGAGAGGGTTCCAGAGAGGTCTGTGTTCTATCTAATATCAATCAGTGATTCACTGATGACTTGATGAAGAAAGAATGAATAACCTGATCATATTTTCAAATGACTCAACGGTAAGCGATGCTGCTCTTTTAGGGATACCCTTAGAACTTAAAATAATCTTGAGAATTGCTGCAGTGATTTGAAAAATAGGATGCACTTTGATATGGGTAAGTAGAGCATGTTACACAATAATCAAATGTGAAAATAAAATGGGAAAGGATTGGCTTGCAGCAGTGATGCAAGGAAAAGACCTGAGAATGAAAAAACATGTCAGACAACAATGTCAGATTATTGGGAGGAAAAAAATCACACTATCTACAAATGTGTTATAGGTTAGACATAGAGACTCTGTTCTACACATTCCCTGGCTAGATGCCAGTTGATGGGGATACTGAATTCAGTTTTGGGCACTGAACTCGAGAACTAACCAAGGGAGTCCAAAAAAAAGCAACAATGATTTAGGAGCTCAGAAAACATGACCTGTAAAGGAGGACTTGAAAAGCTCACAGTTTCTTAGTCTAAGGAAAAAAAATACAACTGAAGGAAAATGTAATAGCAATCTCCAAACATATACTCATAGACTCATAGAATAGTTGGGTTGGAAGGAACCTTCAAAGCTCATCTAGACCAACCACCTCTAATGAGCAGCGACATCTTCAACTAGATCAGGTTGCCCAGAACCACATCCAGCCTGGCTTTGAATGTCCACCACCTCCCTGGGCAACCTGCGCCAGTGTTTTACCACCCTCATTGTAAAGAATTTTTTCCTCACATCCAGCCTGAATCTCCCCTCTTTCAGTTTAAAAAGGATGACCTTAAATGAGTCACCCCTCATCCTATCACAACAGACCCTGCTAAAAAGGACCTGGTGAATGCTTCTAAGCAGGAACACACCAGGCAGCTTTTACTCATTCACCAACTCTTTTTTGTCCCCTCTCCAACGCAGCTGACTCCAAACTGGGTCTGGAAGCCCAGCAGCGGTACAGCACTGGGTACATTCAGTGCATGCACAAGGTGCAAAACCTCCTCCTCACCTGTGAGTGGATGGACAAGACCCTTGGGGCACATCTCTTGAGCCATCTGCTGAAAACCTTACCCAGGTCTGGCAAAGATGCCTGCAAAGCAGCATTAAGGTCTTCAAGCCCATCTCAGCAGCCTGAGTGTGTTTTTGCAAGAAGGAAAGTGATAAAGTATCTTCTGGGTCCACTGGTTATGGGATAAGAAGTTATCTACTTAGCCTTTAGCAGGGAAGTCTTAGGTCGGACTTTGGGAGAACTTTCTGAACATAACAACAGTGAAGCACCAGTACACTTTGCACAAAAAGACTAAAATCTGTCACAGGAGGGTTTTAAACAGGAGGGTTTAAACCTGTTTAGGTTTAAACAGGTTAAAAAACCCATTTGTTGGGAATCCCTTACATGTAGTTGATTGTGCTGTGGGATAAAAGGAAATTTTCATGTCTTTCCAGACTTTCTTTTGTTTCTATTTTTGTCCAATCTTTAGAAAAACATATTTAGTCTTAGGATGATAATTCAATGACAAGTCTTTAATGTTTTGTACAAAAGCCAGTTTACTACCAATGTGATAGAAATGTCAGTTTGCTTTGCCCCCTTTTCACACAAGTAGCCTTAATTCTAAATTAGAAAAATTCTAAAGCAAACATTGTTTGAATAATAATAAAGGTTACGTATTAGTCTTTGATGGTTGGGTAGGATTAGAAAGAACAACCTATAAAAAGAAATGCCGCTGCAAATCACAAGTCAGTGTGGAACAGACTTATTCAAGCATTGCAACAAAAACGTCACCTGTGCTTTATTTAGAAACAGGCATTTCCAGGTGAATTCAAGGCTTTCTCAAAGCTTTTCCTGACTTTTCTAATCCTCCTTTCATTCTGATCAATGAAGGCTTAATACCGATGTGCTGGGGGTGCCAGCTCCTAGCTCCTGTTCAGTGCTAAAACCCAATGCCCTTCGAAATACTTCAGCAGAAAAAAATGCTACTTACCTTATAAAACCTAATGGATTGAAGAGCGACAAGAAGGAATTCCCATCTAAATGCAAATCAAGGCAAACCCATTTTGAATGCAAGAGTAAACTAGAAACGGTAATTTTCCCACCATTTGCTAGTGCTCCTTCCTACAATTACAGTTCTCTACAACTCAATAGTTAACAGCTCTTCTCCTGATGAGCTGTCAATGAACAACTTAGATTTTTTCCAAATGTATGTCATAGATATGCTTATTCTGTTGCAATCTGTTTGTGCAGAATTAATTTTAAACACTTACTGCTTAGTTTTGGTTTAATTCAGTCTGGTTCATGAAGTGGAAAAAGATGGAAATTACCAGGAAAAAAAGGTTTCATCTGCTGGATAAACTGAAAATTAGACACCTACTTGTTTTCTGCTAGTGTGATAACTGATACCAATGGTTTATGACCACTGAGAACATTAGAATCCATGAGGCTGAGATAGGATCGCATCTTGGATCCCATCTGCATTTAACAATGCTAACTGCACAGTGCAAAGGCTGGCTGTGGCGTGGCATCTGTGAGCCCATTTGGTGGTGACAGACCATGGGCAGTCCCAGTGAAGAGCTCTGCGCCTGGTTCTGATATAAAGTTCTCTTTACCTCGAAAAACTCATAATGAACAGAACAACTGGGCAAGAATTGTAGTTTCTAAGGATTTATTCTAAGGATCCTCTCTTTCAGCACCAAACAAACTAGTAAGGCAGGGGATGCCTTATACAAACTGCTGGATTCAAGTTTTTCCTCCTGTACCTGGAAGAAATGCAATAAAATTTGCTCTTGTCTTAAAAGGCTTTTGTAATACTAAATGCATGACATTTGTCTCATGTTTGTAAACAGTCAGAGGGGAGATTTAGATTAGATATTAGGAAGAAGTTCTTCCCTGTGAGGATGGTGAGACGCTGGCCCAGGTTGCCCCGAGAAGCTGTGGCTGCCCCATCCCTGGCAGTGTTCAAGGCCAGGTTGGACCGGGCTTGGAGCAACCTGCTCTAGTGGAAGGTGTCCCTGCCCATGGCAGGGGGTTGGACCCAGATGAGCTTTAACATCCCTTCCAACCCAAACCATTCTGTGATTCTGTGAGCTATCCTGCAGCAGGTAGGAAGCAATGGAACACGTTTGTGTATTCTGTGTGTATTTCTAAGACTGTATGGTTGCTAATGGCTCTAATAATTTCGTTTTAAAACGGCTTAGACAGAGTTTGCCATTGGGTAAGAAATCTGCATTTAAAGCATTTTTTTCCTTCATCCCAATATCATCAGAATATGATTCGCCCAGGGGTCCTAAGCAGGAGTCTTTTGACATGGAATACAGAACAACTACATATTGCTTTTATATTTTATAACTAGTAACTAGCCTCCCACTGCCACTATCCTCCCTGCATGATACACATAACAGTAGCTATGATATTAATTACTTTACAGAGTTAATTATTAGTGATGAGCAGTCACAGTTGGAGATCTTTAGTAGATTAAATGGATAACATAAATGGAACAACAATCAAATTTAGGCAAATCCTTAAACAAAAAAACAAATAAAAGAGGAATATAGGAGTGCATTCAGCACTAGGAAAGATAATGAAACTGCTAAATCTTCACTGCAATTAGAGTACTGAGTGTTGAAATCTGTTTACCCTGAAGACATGTGAACGGAATGTGCAGAGTGATTTCACATTTTTAGTGGAGAGCCCTTCCTAAATATTTCTGTATGGAAATGAATTTGCAATTTAATCTCAGTTAATCCCAATTAACTGACTTAATTGAGAAACAGGATAGATTTACAGAACTTCCTTTGATCTAACACCGGGAAGAGAGAACCTATCTTACACACAAACAGCGTCCTTTACCACCTCACTTTGAGGAAAATAAAAAATGGAATTGTGACAGAAGAGTCAAGCATTTCTGAAAAATAAACTTCAAAGGAAGTAAAAGACTAGGGAATGTCTAGATCTCCAGCTAAATTCGTACAAAGAAGTCAAGACAGAAGTGGAGAAGAGGCAGGATTTGTTTACATAACCTGTAATCTCTAGCTGTGTGTCTGATCCTGTATCACTCTGCAACTCAGATAAGGCAGAGTTTTGAGTCACGAATATCAAAGACATTCCCTACATAAGCCTTTGTGGCCAATAATCATTCCTCAGATTACTTGTGTAGAATATAGGTGGAGTCCAAATCAACATTGTCAGCATGACACGCTATTAATCAAACAGTCCAACATTTAAATTCTGTCCTTTTGAATGCAAAGTTCAAAAAAGTTAAGTACTTCTAAGGAACTAACCTGGGTTTGTTAAGAATACCGATGTTACAAGCATGTTACCTGATTCTGCAAATACAGGGATGCCACTTATTTTTTATCTTTTCTGAGTTTTAAAGTGTTCTTGTCTTAGATGTTTGTTATTGCATATGCTCAAAAAGATAAGATACACTTTAGCTGTTTTCACACATACGCTTGAGTCCTCCTTAGTCTCTTTGCAATAAGACCTACCTATTACCACACTGAGGGGCACAGTTAAGGGCAAGGGGAAATTATTGCTGGAGAGAGCTGTAGTAATCAATCAGGTAATAAGCATGATTACAGTAGATATTCTGTTGTGACAAATATACATTTAAAAAAACCCCAAAGAACAGATTAAGATAATACTAATGGTAAAACCAGGTAAACATCCACTAATTTAAAGTGAATGGAAAAGAAGAGAAAGCGTGAGCCCCACATTTACTTGGGTCTTTATTCACTGCTGTTGACTATGGATTATTTGTGTTAAAGGTATGCACTTACTTAAGTACTTCAGCTGGATTGAGGCCAGAGTACTGATGAGTAACTGCGGAACAGAGGCCATTGAGAATAACACATTTTTAAAAAATACTCTGGCCAAATCTGATTTAAATAAACACATTTGCTATACACCATTTTGCTTTCTTCGTCTTACTGTTATCTTTCAAAGCCTTTGTCATGGATAGTGACTTCACTGTGCAAACTCTTAATTACACCAGCTTTCAATGCTGATATTTTTTGAACTTAAAATGAAAGACCTTTTCCCTAACAAAGCCTGAAGTTAATTGATACTGCACTTCAGGCTTGAGTAAACTTTGCGAAATTCTAGTAACCTATTAGTAGCTACCGTTAAAATGTAATTTTCATGATCATCAGCAGTTTTGAAAGGGTAGAAGCAGATCTGTTGAGCCCAGAGGTTAGCAGGATGATGCAGGTCAAAGTTACAGGGGTGGTTTACTGAAAAATGGAGACAACCTTCAGCTCAGAAACACCTGTAATCTCAACAAAACTTCTTCAAGAACTTTGCATAGACCTAGACTGAACAAATAACTCACATCATGGCACGAGCTGCACTAAGAATTGGGTAACTGAAAGCTAAACAGGAGCAAATGATCTATGCTATAGGTGGCCATTTTCTGCAAAGCTTATCGTGACTGAGGATCTCAATACTCAATAGGACTCCAGAAGGAGTATTAGAAAGCTATGTCAAAGAGGCAGGCAAAGATAATGAAGTATTTTTCAGTGCAGTTCTTGGAGGACTTTATACACCAAATAAGGACTTCCTCATAGCACTTGGGGCTTGTGTGTTTGCGCTAGATTTCAAGCCCACCCCACAGCTGACAAACTAGGCATGAATGCCATCAATGGGCCCACTAAAGCTTGTGAATTCTGTTATCTCAGAGTAGCTACTATTATGTGTAGACAAACCAACATATTAATAAACTTCCCTTGACACAGAGCCTACAGTTGACCTGTAATCTCCAATAAATTGTTTTTTGACAAAAAGCTGGTTTTGAGATGGCACTAAATCTGTGCAGCTTGAGGAACATAACCCTTTTCCTGAATTACTTCCAGATCTACTCTTGATCACTTCAGACCTAATTTTTGTGTGCTGCTTCTTTTTTATTGTTATACACAAAAGAAATCTGCAGTGAGAGCAACATGCAACTTCCTTCTATCATGTATGTTTTCCCTTTTGGCATCCTCTCAAATATATGCTTCCATCATTTCAGGTACATGACAGGTGAAACCAGATCATCCACTGTACAGGTTCTGTGGTTTGACACTGTCTGGAATGACTGAAGCAAGAACTGTGCTAAGCAAGAAGCATATCAAGTGTCTGAGCTAAATGTTTTATGGCTACAAACAATATCATAAAAAGACATGGAAATACTGGTAAGGCTTTTCCTTATATTCCAGGAACTAGAAATGAACAAAATCTAAATTAGTTCCATGCTAAGGGTCAGGGATACACCTCCAGCAAGCCTGCCACCATGCTCAGTTTTCTGCAGAGCTTGTGGAGATGCACATACAAAAGTGTATTCATGGGCAGTGGATGCTTATAGCGTGGATATGGCAAGCACTGGGTTCATAAGTGTGTAAACTTGCAGATTGTAGTTAAATGTCCACCAAAAGCTGAAATTATTTCTTGACATGCCTCCCTAGGGCTCAGAAGAGCAGCCTACTTTACAGTGATCTTTTGTGTAAATCTTGATGTTCTCTGAAAACATGATAGCTTCCTACACACAATTACAGTCTGCAGTGTAAAAGCCTGTTGCTACAAACTTTAAACACAACACATGCTATCTGTGGTTAACTTATCTTAAGCCACTTGCAGCTGCTGTTCAAAAAATACTTGGGTTCTGTAGAACGTTTTAATGTATCTATCATCATAACATCTCTTTGATCTAGAGTAGTTTAACCCCATTTTTTTATAAATGGGAAACCCAGGCACTGGGAGACCAAGTGATTTAGAGTTGCACAAGTCATCTCTGATAGGGCAGATGGTTGCAGCCAGCTCTCCCTGATCTCCAAAGCATGCCCAACTACTGGCACTATATTTTTCTCCTTTTTAAACTTTTGTTCTCCTTAATGATTCTGCAACAGAATCTGCACTCTGATTCTGCACTCTGAATTCCAAGATTTCTTCTCTAAAACAGCAACAGCCAAATGCTTGAGGGCATGAGAAAAAGAAAGAAGGTTGAGGAAGGCATGCTTTTCTTCAAAATGTAACCTCCGTACCTGTAAAATCTTGGATGATACAAGAAACTACGTGATGACCAGTTTGTATTATGTCCTTTGGTACCATAGCCATGCTTAGTGGCATCTTGGCATCTTCTTTTTCAGGAAGACATATTCCAGGAAAGAAAGTTGTGCACTTTCTGTGGAAACTATTCCTCACAGTGTTCCTTAAGAAATCAGTTATGGCAGCCTCCTGTCCCTGTGTGCCTCAGGTCTGTTGGGATGCACTCTTGTGCAGTCATTATCAGCATATTTAAGGGAAAGGAGAGGAGAGGAACCTGTTGTCTTCTTTCATAAGCCGTGTCTTCATCAATAGCTGTTTCCATTTATGTAAGGAGCTGGATCCTGAGGAAGTACACACCACTAATGTTTCCAAGTAAATACAATCCCAACACCCAAATCTTAAAAGGCCAAACACACAACAGCAGGCAGATAGCAATCTTGCAGCTGCTGCTCTCCCTGCCACTCAGTGATTAGCAATTTTCCATTGTCGCCTGGAGCTCTCTTCTGATTCCCAAACTCTTTCCCTCACTTAATCTTTTTTTGAACCTTCAGTGTTTTCCCCAGCTCTTTTTTCTATCCTCTGTCTGTCCATCCGCTTCCTTTCTCATCATCAGTACTTGAGCTAGTCATTTGTGTTTTAAAAGAAGACCCTGATCCAGCAAAGTGTCTTGGCATGCACATAGCTTTAAGTGCTCTAGTACTGTTGACTCCAACAGGACTACCAATATACTTAAAACTAACCACACATCTAAGTGCTTTCCTGGATCAAGGCCATCATCACAATGACATTAACCAAAACGAAACAGGACCTGAGATTCAGCAACATAAATACATAGCAACCTCAACTAAACTCAGTGCTGTAACCTTCAGGTTACCTTCCTTCAATGCCTTCTGTCATTGCTAGCTATGTTATGGCTACACTTAAAATCTATTCTGCAAGCATAGACTGAAAATAGTGCTTAGGAACAAACCTGTTTAAGCCAATACTTTCTTACGGTTTCAGAATTTGCCTGGCCTGTTTTGCTGGATCAGGCTCTTGGACAATAAGGTCCTCAGGGCAAGACTCATGTTTATTTTTCTGCTTGAATCATATATGCTCATATACCACAAAATAGCAATTAGTTCCTTTTTGTTCTGAGGTACAAGGAAGAAGACTTTCTACATACCACAAATGCCCTGGCTTGTGCAGTTGTAAGTGAAAAAGTTTGACAGATAAAAATTTCAAAAGTCTAAGCTTTTATCACTGGCAATTTCCCATACCCTAAACATGCAAAAAGACTAAATTAAAACATCCCCTCTTGAATTCTGCTCCCTTCCCTTCTTTTGCTGACCTGCCTCCGTTACCTTTTCTCTTTTATTCTTTGTTGATTACTTCACTGGTTTACACTTCAGCTTGTAAGCCCCATATGGCAGGAGTCTTGCCCTTTGTTAATCATGAAATAAGATTATGCATACCTTGGGCACTGCACAAATCACTATTGTCTTCCTACAAATGTCTTCCACATGGCCCCACCCTCAGTTCCAGCTGAGAGTGCTGTTGTGAACAAGCTCAAAGAATAAATATTTTGCATTCATTTCACCAGCACAATGGAAACATTTTTCCAAGCTGTTGCCAAGATGGTATCTAGTCCCCTTCTGAGTCAGCAGCCCATGCAGCTGACTTTCAAATGGCCAAACTTGCTTGATTGTAATCTTAGAATTAAAAAGCACAGACACAAGCTGTATTTTTAAAGAGCTGTATTGCTTTCTCCTCATGCATAAGCAGGTAGTGACACTATAAAATATGAAAGCTGATTGAAAGAAGCCATACAGAAAGAAGCCGTGAGTGTTGTTTGTGATGTCCCCTTTATTTCTCCCAACTTCACCAGTTTGTTTCATCCAGCCAGAGGAAGGGACTGAGGAATGTTGTGAGGAAGTGAGAAAGAAATATCACTGCTTTATGTAGTCCATTTGCTTTTGGTATCAGCCAGCTTTTTACATTCTTTAAAGCTCTGTTGGCCATTAAGGACAGTTTATCTAAAAGTAAAATATAGACAAAAGGGGGCTAAGAGAGGTGAAGATGGTGAGGAATTCACGGAGTTCCCTTCCATAAGCATTATTGGCTCAGTCTTAACTGTATTTTCCCTCTAGTCCAATAAATAAGCAGGCATGGTGCAACAGAACAGGTTCAAAACTGTGATTCTTTCCTCCATTCTCAGGGAAAGACTTTGGCCTATAATCCCTACTGCTTTGTGAATAAACTGCCTAAATGGTAAGTAACTTTTGTGTTCCAAAATTGCCCAGATACAGCTGGTAAGAAACTGTCAGCAATCCTATACTAATCTGCAGCTTTACATTGTATCAGAGGGTATGTGTCAGGCTTCTAATTGCTAACAGAGCTTACTCTTATGAGAAGTTCCAATCTTCTAGCAAAATAACAGGATACATATTAAATTAACAAGTCTAAAATTCAGATATAAAGTGTGCCACACAAAATCAGTGCAATATGTAAAACCAGGCTGTCAATCTTAAAGCACCCTCTTACCTCATGTTATTTATTCAAAAGATACCTACTTATATAGACACATGAGGCCAGATCCTTAGGTATAGCCTTTTTATACCGTACATAGTGCAGGACTTACAGTGATAAAAGTAATTTAGCTTTAAGCCACTAAGTCTGTCTTCAGGATGCCGGGGTCATGATTTTGGTACAAATGTGTATCTTAAAAAAGACTCAGAGATGCTCTAATTTTAATTGCCTTAGCTACTTAGAGCCTTATGAGAGCTGTCAAAGCAGCTGGGAAATGATTGGACTCAGCATTCTGGCTATTCATCCTTTCCAGCTAGCCTTTCTCCTTTTGATCTAGGACTAGGAAGAACAGAAATTGTAGGACTTTATGCCATTAAAATAAATTATCCACTGAGTGAATCCATAGATAGTTGATTAAATTATCTCTGTGGCTGCAGAAAAAGCCACAAGCTGACACAGACATGCATTTCCTTAGGGCAGAAAAAATAATCTTTATGGAATACAATTTCTCTGCATCCTAAGATTGATTGCCATGAATCTGAACACTGCAACCATAATACAAATACATTAGGAAACCAGTCCTTCAAGATGTGAGTGGGCTTTTTTGCTTCTATACCAAATAAGTAGCTTTAAAAAAAGCAAATTAACCAGTAGAAAATGGATAGTAAGATGTTTGTTGCATATTTTAAATACTACAAGGTGAGGAAAATACCAAATGTGATACAAAAGATATAACTAAACATGTGACTAATAGGGAGAGGGTGAAGCAGGAAAACAGAATATTAATAAAATGGGAGCTGTAATTAAAAAGTACTGTGGTATAGCTGAAGCTTTCTATTTTTGTAATGTTCAGTTCCAAGTGAGTTTATTGGTTCATTTATTCTTTATGTCGCACTGACTCTCACTATGGGCTTTCCAACCATATGAAATAATTCTCCTGTGAGCCTATATTCAATTCAGTGAAGCTACTGTGATGCCCTGTCAAAGGAGACTGAAATCACACCAGGTTGGCTCAAAATATTTTCACATTAATATTGTATGCAATTGTTACATAGTTCATCAAAAAGTTATTCTTTTTCTTGGTTTGCAACTCATCAGTTACATGCCAACAGTTGGACAAATGTATACCATTTTAAATTAAACACACTTTCACGTGGACAGCAACAGTTCCAGCAGGGAGAAATGTTTAAACAACTACAGCTTGTTACAGCCTATAGGATTTATTAGAGAACACAGTCATCTCCCAGATGGAGTGCTGGTATTAAGGCACTTAAAAGTAGCCTGGACACAACGCTGCAAACAGCTTTCTTCACTGGTAAATGACAGCCTTTCTGGCTCTAATTTCTGTGATCAGTTTGCTGTGGTGTAAATCAAAGTTGAATCACAGTAATGTCTTGGCACTCATATATTGCCTTAAACCACATGAATGCTGAAATAGGGAGTTCTTGTACATTTGCAGATGTACAAGATTTGGATTCCTTTTTTTCCCAGCTTTTTCCTTTTCCTTTTTTTTTTTTTTTTCTGAAGACAACATTGGAATCAAAGAACACTTTTCTGTTCTCTTTGTGAGATTTAGATCTCTTTAATCAGCCAGCTAGATTACAGAGCTCTGATAGGTGGCATGGCTTTTTGGAGAGAGCCAAACTGAAGGACCTGCTGCACATATCCTGGTTCCCAGGCTCCTTGCCAGCAGCAGGGTGTGATGTAATAGCCTTTCATGCTGAACAAGTTAACAGCCCTGCTTTTGAGTTTACTACATTTTGGCTAAGAAACAGCGTGAAAAGCCTTGCAGGGAAGTGCTACTGTTTAACAAGCAGGTAACTGCAGAAATAATCTTGTTTCCCTCTCTGTGTCTAGGGCTGGAAGAGCGTCCCTGCTGTACATTACGTCTCTCCTCTTCCATATGCTGGAGCAGCAAAGACTGTGTGAACTGAAAACAGACTGGATTCTTTCAGTCCCTTCGGTGTGCTATATCTGCAGTTTTAACAGGACTTGCTCACAGAAGCTTAAAGTAAGTCTCAGACTAACTTCTGGCTGAGATGCCCTCTTTTTAAGAATGTTCTAGGAAATTCCTTGGCTCAGAAGTTGTTTAGAGAACAGCAGTTAACTACACAATCATAGGGAAAGGGCCATTTGTAAGCACTCTCTGCCTTTGTCACTTGAGAGCAGAGGAAGCTCCAACCCTGTTTTTCACCAAATGAGAACTCAAAGGCAACTCCTCAATTTGGAGCTTGCATCTTCTTTCTGTGGTCTGGACTTTTCTCATACCAGGAAAGGGGAAATCCATAAAGACCAGGAAATGAGGTACCACAAAAATGCTTGTGTGTGCAGGAGACAGGGAATACTGCAATTTTCACAGCATCTTATGCATGAGTGGAAGAAGAAAGGATGAAATGAAAAGGATACAACCACATTAAGCTCAACATACTACATTCCACTTTATAATATGGGCAAAGCAGAAACAGGGCAAATGTTGGTTACTGAATTTGCAACCTTTCTACATTCCTTTCATGGTTAGTAATGTCACAATAGAGAAGAGTTATCATTTACCACTTACTGCCTGAAGGTTACACAGACCAAACAACACAAGGCCAAAGTACAGAGTCATGAACTGTACAGTGAAAAATCAAATTGCTCCTTCTCCATTTAATGGGGGGCACAGTAATCTTGTGGTATCTTTTGATCTCTTATCAGCTGAATTTCTCATTATAACCTTCTAACTCAACCAGTAGGAACACCTACACACTCAGAGGAAAGCCTGTAAGAGCTGCTGCAATGCTGTGCCACAGCCTCATCACACCTAGCTTTTGGCACCTAACAGAGGTGCCTCAGTTAGAAATGCAACACCAGAGTCACTCTCTTTATGACTGGCGCAAAAACCTGTTCAGCCCACTGAAGATCTGATTCATCCCCTGCAAATACCTCTCTGTGGGATATAGACAACTAGAGCTACTACACTCCCAACTTAAGCAGCTCAGATAGGTTTCTAAAGTTAGGTGGGATAAATCCAGACCTTGGTGATTATCACAGACATCCATTTAGCATGAAGGTAATTGCTTAGCTCCACATACTGTGCTAAGACTCACTGAAGAAGGATCTCCCTATGTCAGGAACTGTCTTCCCCATGTTATTGCCCATGCCATAATCTGAGGCTTCAAAATCGGATCAAGATATACACTGTTCTAAAAGTGCTGCGAAAACATGAAAGGTTTTGATTACATCTGCTGGAAATAAACATTCTTATTCTCTCCTCTATGCCTCTCTCTTACTGAACAGATCTAACCATTCTGTGCCACAGTCTCAAACATACAAAAAACAAGTACACAAATGCAGTTAATTGTAAAAACGGGCTAAGGTAAGTTCCAAGTCCTGCACCTTCCTATAGTTATCTGCTGTTCTGTGGGGTTTTTCAATAATAATTCTGAGTCTGGATCCAAGGGTTCCTCTTTGCTACTGCAATATATATAGCAATCATGTATCATTTATAATAGTTCTGGGATCTCACATGTTATCATCACTAGTTAAACAATGTAATAAGTAAATGAGATTTAAGTTGACAGAGCCCTGTAGATAAGAGACAACTTCTTATTTCAGATGTCAGCGCAGAAGCTTCCCTGTCATTAAACTGATCATCTTCAGCACGGCCACTGTGAAACCATTTATCATATCATTTATTGTGTTTTTTTAAGATAATTGGAATTGTCATGCCAAAAAATGGTGATCTAACTAAACAAGGAATTGAGTTTGCCTTTTACAGATTTGCTTATGGCATGTGCATTGTGAAAACACGTATTTACTAACGCACAGCTCAGAATAAATGAGATGTTTGAAATACAGTACTGGAATCAAGAATGTTGGTCTACTGCTGTTATATTTGTAATGGGATGCTATGTAAATAACAGGGATCAAAAGACACAACGGTCCTGAGTGAACACCCATCAGCTTCAGATTCTTGCCCTTCTGCAAAAACTCAGCCTTTCTCCTCTCTAACAGCTTCTCCTACTAGAAGAGCATGGCAAACCTCTCTGGGTCTCTGTTGAAAATTAAACATCCAGTGCTTTGTTCCTCGTAGACCTGTAGCTGATGACATCTGTTCCCAAGTAAACCAAAAAACCTATTGATTCACTGGCAGTCCTGCACACTCACTGTTCACAGAGTGTACCAAGCACAGGTACTCAGGCGCTACACCTTTGTATTTCTGTGTCTTCTGAACAGGAGATAATTGAGTCCAGCATACTGAGTTTCCATCCATACTCTCTCTCGTACACACAGACACAACAGTTCGTAAGTACTTGCTGAGAATTCTCTTTCTTTATCCTGGCATCTTCTACTCAACCTCACATTGTCTGGATCAGCAAATAATTAAAAACAAAACAAACTTTTCAGTCTTTTTGTTAGAGGAATGTGCTAAGATTATGTTGTTTCCCCATTTCTATTGTAACAGGTACAAAAGACTCCTCTGTAGCTGCATAACACAGATAAACACATTCAGATGCAAATAACATGACTGACTGAAACCTACCAAAGATATTTTTATCCTACATGCCCTTGAATTTCATCATTTATGTATCCCAAGACTACTACTGACATGAAAAGGCAGTGAGGTGGCTGGAGGAAAGTTACTGCTGGAGTTCCCTAACTATAAAGATAGGATTTATTCTATTTCATACTTTAATTATTTACTTTTGCGTAGAAGCACAACAGAAAGTCTGTATTTTGTAGAGAGAGTTTGGCTTGCTTAATCTAGAGAAACAAAGGTTGGCTACAGGTACAGCAGGATGTAAAAAACAATGAATGAAAATGGCTATTAATTATAAGAGCAAATGGTCATAACCTGTCCATAAAAAAAAAACAGGTTGAAAATCAGAGACTTCCTAACTGTTACAAAAGGTCCCCAAAATAGGGTCTGTGTTTTACTGGATGCTTGTGAGCAACTTGAAAGTAGTGTGTGAACACTGATCCAGTACCTAAAGACTTTCAGCATAGCAGTGGCTGCTGCTGTGGCTGCTGCTGTGGAGGTTCCTACCACAAAAGCAAAATGGTTTTGGGATTGCTGTGTTAGCGTGTTCAGATCCTGGAACAGCAAGAGGGAGGAAACTTCCTGCTTTTAAATAAATTACTGAGAACTGGAACAAACCAGAACTTGTAGTTGTTCAACAGGGAAGCAGACCTCATGAACCTTTATGTCCTTTACAGTTCTAGATTTCTGCATATAGAAAATGTCAAAGATTTTATATTCTGAGAGATAAAAAAAAAGAAGGAAAGCTGGGAAAGACAGATGCAGGGTAGTTAACTCCAGTGACAGCTCAGGCTGCTAGTTCCATGAGGCAGGGGAATGGAAAGATACAGTTAATGCAAAGGAATTAACTCGAAAAAGAGAGAAGGGGCAAAAGGCAGAGGAGCAAAGAAAAGAAGAGTGATGCCTCTGAGGCTTAGGCTGGCTAAGGGCAGAGGGCAGGAGGCACAACAGCATGCAACACAGATGTTGCAGTGGAGAGTATCAAAGGCTGGTATTCATGTATTCCCAGGAACTGCTGAGTTCATGCTTTCCCAGGAGCTGAGGAAACCACTCTTGTGAAGACACCTCTACTACATGGGAGGCTGGATAAATACCCTGGTAGTGCTGCCCTTCTTCCTCTACTCTCTCAGCTGGGGCAGGAGGTGTGATAGCAACGAGTGCCATTAATCACCAGCTGTCCCAGTCATCTCAGACTCCAGAGGCAGCAGGAACTCAGAACTCCTGCAGCTCATACTGTGAATTTCTTTTCTATATGCTCTCCTTGGCTGCTAGCTCCCTCATCAGCTCTTCCTGAGGGAGATAAAAGACAATACTAAATAAAATGTTATCCTTTAAAGCAGCATCTCAGCTGTGTATGCTGGGATCTGCAGCCACTGCAAAACTCGCTTGAGAACAGTGCAAAAATGGGTTGTATTTGGGTAAATCAGGAGGGGAGCTACCACCTTTGAATTCCTAGTGCCTTGTGTGCTGAATACTGGGAAAGCTGAGACAAGTCTGAAGGAAAAGCCTGTGACATTGTTCTTGTTCTGTTCCACAGTATGGACACACACGCTATAGCCCATCGGTTGTAATACAAGAAACAGTTAACACACAACCCTGTACATTTCCCAGTGGAAAACTGGACACATGCTTTACTTACTGGTTTTGAGGTAGCACAGGGAGCTGGTGTCATGATAGGAGGCTTGGCTGCACTTTGAGATGGAGGCAAAGAAAATCTCTGCCCTGTGTCCGGAGGCGAAGAACAATGAATCCGTGTTTCTAGTCTCTCAGGCTCATGCTTATAGGATTCAAGAGGAAACGTGGGCTGCTTGGTCACTTGTGTTGGGGTAGATGGAGAAGAGGAGAGGCCAGAGGCTGTCAACAAGAATAATGATGAAAGATCAGTTCAGAAGAAAAGCAGACAGAAACCTCAGCTTTACAGTGAACCTGTATGTTTTCATCACATTTCCCCAGACTAAAAGTATGTACCTCAGCTCCCCGTTCCTCAAAGGGAATTGCTCTGCCTTGCTGGTAAAACTCTTTTAATCACTCAACTGGTTGAACCATCTGATCCATTTACAGGGAGGCACAGTGGTGAGACGAGAGTGCTGGAGGTTCGTGTTGTGTTAACCTCCTATCTGATTGCTTGTTTCTAAACTGATCCTCAGCACTGGTATTACTTTATTGTTATGATTTTAATACTCCTGTAAGTCTCAGGATTACCTCTATCTCAAGAGTTTTAATAGTTGCTTTTTTTTCTTTTTCATTACTTTAATGGTATCTCAGCCAGCAGTTAGAATAAAATTAGGAGCAGAAGCAAAAAGAAACGGGCCATATTTCCCATAAGGCTCAGTCTGCTTTCTGTAAGGTTCTTGGCAATGCCTTTATACAAGGTAGAATTGTTTTCAGCAGCCTCTGAGGAGAAAGATTATTCATATCTTTTGCTGAAAATCGATCTCAGCAGCAGATCATTTCCCTTGTGAGCATTCTGCTTTTATTTGACGTGTGCATCTACCCCAGCTGTATTTTTGGTTACATTCTTAAGGCAGTTCGGCATTGTGATCAGTTCGACATTGTGATCATGTAAGTCATATTTAGGATCCATTTAAAAACCAGCAGACATCCACAAACAGTTTGAAAATTCAAGTTACAACATCTGTGTTTCTTGTTATATCTGTATGTACATCAGCAAACAAAGGATGATTCTCGTATGCCAGCATAAATCAGGACAGACTTACGTGCATAAAAACTAGGAGGCTGAACAGAGCTACATATTTTAGAGTGGGCTATATGATCTCTGAATTTGGTTCACCTCTACTTCCAAAGATCTGTGCAGATGATCAGTTAGTCTAGCGGGGACTCAAGTTCATTGAAAGGGAGCAGAGAAGAAAGCATTTAATAAGCATAAAATCCCAAGATATTCAAACAAGTGTGTGAGACCATGATAATGCATCTTCGCAGTAAGTCTAGCTCGTATTCTCACTGTGAGTTTTCATGGCTCCACCAATTTTTTGCACCAGAGATTTTTTCCCCATTCAGAAGCTCTGCATTGGTGCACATGCAGCCTCCACTGGTTCTTCCTTTTAACCCAGAGTACAGTGCATTAGTACAACTCACTTTATACCTGTTATCTCTCAGTGTCACATTTGACCTGGCAGACAGCATTTGCAAAGAAAACTTTGTATTGATGGAAAGTAACACTAAAACTCCGTAGTAACTAAGATGCTAGACTCAGAAGAATAGAAGTCCAACAATGCATGGAAGGATCCGTTACCTGACAAAACTATTTCTCCTGACATATCTGGGGAAGAGTTACTGTATCTTATGATAAAAGGCATTAACAATGAATTCAGGTAACTGTTCTTTAGCTGCCATTCTTGACTGAAAACAACCTGGTCTAGCAGAAGGTGTCCCTGTCCATGGCAGGGGGTTGGAACTAGATGATCTTAATGTCCCTTCCAGCCCAAACCATTCTATGATTCTATGATTCTTGATGGCTTTTACATATGAAGAGACTTCACTTTAAGAGAATAGAATCACTCATCAAGAAACCTGCAAAATAATTAGGCTCTAATGTGGTTTATTTGTAGTGGTTTTAGTGGTGCAGTGTAATGTATTTCTTTCTTTCAAAGAAAATCTTAACTCTCACTGAAAAATGTTAGCATTGCTGGAATCAAAAAGGACCCCTTACTCACACCCCCTCTTCAGTCCTTTTCCAAAAATGCATCTGCCCCCCAAGGACTTCCATTTCATTTCATAAAGAGACCAGCAGCCCTGCCAGTCAAGCAGCAATAACCACAGATGCAGTGGAGACCAGGTGCTGTAGGCAGATAAAATGCTTGCTAATGGGACATGCCACAGGGTGAGGCAAGAAGAATAACTCTGGTATTCTGAATGTCCTCAGCTTCTGGTGATTTCAGTGAGACTGGAGAATGTTCCATACCCTGAAGGATTAAAAGGACATCTCACTTGCCTGTTCAGTTTTTGCTTACAGACAAATTTAGATAGACAGTTCTGGGGAAGATGCTCTTATCTTCTGTGTTTTTATGGATGTACAAATGTTTCCTGAGCACTCAGACTGGGTCTGGAGGAGGATGGTAGCTGTAATCGATGCAAATGTAAAACCACTAAAAGGGAGAAAACCACCATTAGATCTAAAAGTCTTGCTGCTGGATGCGTTCATTGTGCACTAATGTATTCAGCAAGTCTACAAAAAACATTTCCAGTATCAACAACCTCTGCCAAAAGAGCTGTTACCAGACATAAGGAAACCACATATTCACCATCCTAACAAGGCTGGCCTGCCAAGTGTAGAGGACATCAGTAGGACACAAAATATGTTAGTTCCTTGGTCTCCTTTGATCCACATCTCTTACATCCTATGAAAACTATTGCCACTTCACTATAGATGTGTCACAGCACAGCCAGGACAGACAGCATGGTTCCCATTTCGTAAGAACATTCACTGTTGGTGAATCTCCTTTTGGATGCCAGCCTTGGACACTTGGCATCAGTTTTTATGGATGAGAGTGTCTGTGACTCCAGCAACTTTACTGGGAGCTCTCTGAGTCTTAGAATTGTCTCTCCCAACAAGGCACTTAAGACATAAAGTACTCACCCTAAGGCACACCTTAATGCATCTGAGATTCAATTTTTCTCTGACTCAGTTTCCTCACAGAGGTGGAGGGAAAATTGCAATTAATTTGCAGGGTATTTGATTATGTAATTAGGCTTTTCAATCTTTAGTATTTAAAAGCTCACTTCATAGCACTATTGTGGTATCTATGTTATTTACATTTATACAATACTGAGATTGAAGAAATAATCTCATAGGAAATGTTAAATATTTTTATGATTATTAAAACTAAAGCTTTGGCAGCTGTGATACAGGTCAACATTCTAACCCCTACAGAGGATTTTATAGAAGCCTGCCTCAAAAAAGAATGAAAATCTCTACTATATACCCAGACCCAAATCAGTTTAGGAGTAACAGAACTTTGTATTAACTTTAATCCTATTGGACTGCTGTTTAAACATGCAGCATTGGTGTAAATATACAGTTACATCTACGTGCAGTAGCTGCCCTGTTCTACTACAGAAGTCCATTGCAGAGACAAGATACAGCTAGATCCCATGGCTGAAAACAGTTAATTTTGGAGAAAGTATGCATAAAATAATTAAGCAGTGAAAACTAGCCTACAATTCTAGAGTCTTCTATAATGAAGTTGAAGAAATTCAGTATATATGTAGGATTGTGGAGAAGAAACAATCTTTGAGACTGACTGCAAACTCTACTGGTTCTGGTAACAAGATGAACTGATATGGCAAGTAATTATCTCTTATGCTGACGTTTCTTTCATCAGACAATGAAATGCATAATGAAATGTAACATTTAAGAAACTAAATAGCTCTTCCTTGTTCCATAACACATACAAAGTATTTTAGACAAAAAATATAGAAAAGAGATAAAATATCTAGCTGTGTCACTGGCCAACACAAGGTTTTGTCCCATGTTTTCTATTGATTGTCCCTGTCCAGTTTTAAAACAGTCCAAGAGTTTTGCTTTGTTCTGATTCACCCTGACATTTTCTTTCTGGGGACAAAACAAGAACAAAAAAAGAGGATAACTTTGTTGTCTCCATATTGATGAATCGTAAGTCCGAACAGTTGCATGATTGAATATGCATATGAATAAGAATATTCATAAGAATATATGAATACACGGTGCAAAATTGCATTAATTAAAGAAACAACTTTCATGTTATAGTATAACTTTACTCAGAACATGTATGTGAGATCCTAACAGAACTAACTAGCTCTAGTCTCAGTTCTGAGCAAAATGAGGCTATCTCTGGTTGCCTTCTCCCTGTGACAGTGCTGTCCCCGATGGCATGTGGTGATGGCCCAGCACTCAGCTCTGTGCCGGAGCAACTGCAGCTGGGATCTAGCTGGATATTGCGTGCTGGAGGCAAGAGGCCCGAGAAAGTGCTGCCATAACAGCAGAGCCCGCTTTGGCCTGCTAGCACTCAGCACTATCTGGTATACAGCTGGTCACAAACATACAGAAATAATGTTGCTACCTTCACGTGTTTCTCTAGGTATTTGCAACTATTTCTTTTAAATGAATCTCTTATTTCACATGGCATTAAGTTCTCCACCCCCAAACTTAGGCATTCTGATCCAAACCAGCCCTCTACTGATAGGTAACAGGAAGGGATAAAGCGCTGCGTTGTCATTCCCATCCTCCCAAGGGAAGAAGGGTGGCTGCCCTCTGACATTCCCTGGTGACACCCACAATTAGTTCTGTCACCTACATTTCACGCCTGACCTGGCAGGATGCATCTGGTGCTTTCTGGGAGGAAGGATGCTCACAGCCCGATGATTCCTCCCAGAGCCTCCCTTTTATATCCACCCTTTTCCAGAAAGAAAAACAGTCCCTGCCCCTGTGAACATTTGGAACCACCTGCCCACAGATGTGGTAATGCTCCTGTACAAAATGCTGGCCTTGGGTGGTTCGTAATAGAGCCACACTACCTCATTACGGCCCAAGGGATATAGCCAGCAGCCTGCTCTCAGACTTTACTTTTGTATTTGTGCATTTAAGATGAAGTTGCTAAAACTGGGGAGAGTTTCTGGCCATAAAAAATAAATCACTTCTGAAGAGCACAGATTTAGATTAGACATTAGGAAGAAATTCTTCACTATGTGGGTGGTGAGGCCCTGGCACAGGTTGCCCAGAGAAGCTGTGGCTGCCCCATCCCTGGCAGTGTTCAAGGCCAGGTTGGACGGGGCTTGGAGCAACCTGGTCTAGTGGAAGGTGTCCCTGCCCATGGCAGGGGGTTGGAACTAGGTGAGCTTTGAGGTCCCTTCCAACACAAACCATCCTATGATTCTGTGACTATGATTCACGTCTTCCCAGGAATCACACTTCAGTTTTCTCTTGCCCTGTACTTGATCAAGCAAGTAATGCCACTGTTATGCCACATATAAAGCTGTTGCTAAAGTAGCTGTCCAAGTTCATATATAGGGATTTATTAATATACAATTTAGAATGAAAATTCTCAGGAAAAAAATAAATAAAAAGGATTTTCCATTTGCAGTGGCTCCATGTGACACTTTTTCTCTGATTCCTTCCCAGGACAACCCTGTCCTTTCATTTCCATTCTTCAGCCAGCAGTGAAACAGAGAAGGCGGCAGGCTGTGGCTGCTGAATTTTAAGTAGTTAGCAACACAAGGGAATCGGAGCCGAGTCATCTGTTCATTAGGCTGATTCACTCTTCAGACACAATACCATGTTCATTTTGACACAGAAGCAAATTGATGCAAATTAGGTGAAATTAAGTTTAATGCCACTTAACGGACCCAGAAGCAGATAAATGGCTGCTGGCCGTCTCTATTCTAATAGTACTGGTGATACTGACACTAAGTGTTGTAAAATACCTGTTAGTTAAAATAAGAAAGAAATAAAATTAAGCCTGAAATTAATCTTAAGAGTTATTGTACAGAAAAATAGGATAGATACTGCTCAGGAAATTTCCTGCCATACCTAGCCTTTTGAACTTGCACACCACACAAGAACTACGGCTTCTACTGTTGCGTCTATCTGTGCTCACCAGTGCATCACCCACATAATGGCCAGGCCTTCCAGTCCTCCCCCAGGCTCCCTGGTTCTGGCTGAGCAGCATCTATCCCAGCTGCTTCAGTAAGCACGTTTTTTTCAATCCCACTGACACAACTCCACACTTTTCACATAGCTGGTACACCATTCAATGGGAAGCTTACTTGTTTCCAAAAACATCTGTCAGATATTTTATTAATCAAAGGAAGAGAAAAATACACCCGTTAAGTCATTAAAATATCATGTGCTGTCTGGAAAGTTTCACAGGGAAATGTATATTTTTGCAGTAAAAATCTGATTTCTTTATATTAGTTCAAACATAGTAAAGGAAACCGCTCCTTAAGTGGTCTCAGCCACAGAAATACCTGAACCTGAAAGCTCCAACTTTTCCTTCAGAAGCTATTTCACTCTGTAAAACCAAAGACAAAGCCGATTAGTTTCCAGGATTCAGCCTGTTCTGCTCTGCTTGTGGTCTATTTACATGCCTGAACACCACTTGTTACTGTGGAATCTGCAATTTAACACCTTTTCCTTGTAAAACTGAGAAAATCAGGAGCTGAAGAGTTTAATTGCTGAACTTTGAGGACTGTTCATCTTTCTGAAGCTCTGGAGGCCCCTTTATGAGGAAAGGCTGATCAGGAGAAACACTTCACCAATACTGTATTGTTTAAGGGCTTTACTGCAGATATCTCCTGCCCTACTGATTAGAAAGAGGATCTTCCACCTTGTCCAGAATTGTACATTTGTTGTCTCCTCCACAGTGAGCCTGCGTTTCCACACTTAGTTCTTAGTTATTTTCTACAATCAGATGAGTTTCATCACTTTGTGATGAATTGCCTGTTCATTCAGGCATTGCCTGTTCTCAACAGATTTGCATTTTTCCTTTATTCAGCAGACAAATTTCTGTCAGAGTATGTGAGTTGACCAGAGGGCTTGGTTACCAGGAAAGAGGTGGCTGTCAAGGATTGAACTTGGGCTCTTAGGGGTATAAGCAAGCTACAGGGAGCAGTATATAGGATCCAGAGATGTTCACAATCATGAATTTGTTGCTTTTAAAGCAACGGATACATGGGATCCAAACAGAGCAAGCAGAGATCAGAAATCTTGGTATAGAGCATCCCTCCCAGAGGGATTTTTCTAGTTCTCATTGGCCAGAAGGTTCCAGCCTGGCTTCTAATTCCCAATTTTCTGCCACCCCTTCTCTTTTGTCTTGCAAATACTTGAGGGAATACCATGGGCAAAGAATTCACAGCAAAGACACGGAGATTACCCATGAGCTTGATGGCAAACAATGGCTTTTCTTGGTTTTGATTTTCTGAGACAACCAAATGCACATTCCATTGCTGTTTGGCAGCCTGACAGGGGATAGATGAAGAGGTCCTGGTAATGGCTGAGGTAGCCACTGAGTAAGTGCCTGAGTCAGCCATGAGTAATTAGCTCAGCGTGGTAACTATACTGAGAGACTGGCATCAAGACTTCATGAGACACCATATGGCTGTGGCCAGCACGCTCTGTCAGGAACGCAGGTAACATGTATCTTGCCAGCACAGGTACCAGTGACAGGAGTAAAGTACTAACAGTGCTTCTCAGCAGGTAACAGCACCACGGGGAAACATCCTGCAGAACCATAAGAAGCAGAAGGAAAAGTCTGGGGCATGTACCACTATGGGAAACACATGTGAGCAAAGAATGCTTTACCCTCCTGTGCATCTGTCACTCACAGAGCATGGGGTCATGAAGCTTGCAAATGCCAGCTTTTCACTGCCTGAATCCAATCCTGCCACTGACAGCAGAGCAAGAGGAGTTTAAGAGTGCCACCTTCCCAATGGCTCCTGCTGTACCCAAGCCCAGGACTGCCGATAAGGGGATGTGACATTCTGCAGCGTTGCCTGGGGGTAACTGCTGGGTTGTAACAAAAGTTAACTGTGTGGTACGGAGATACCAATCTAAAAAGTCACTGAAATGAAAATCAATCACTCCTCTTCATTCAAACTGTGCTGGAAAGACACATGACATCTGTGCAAACCCCGAGTTTTGCTGATCCGAGCCGGATGACTGATGAGCGTAAGCCAATCCATGCAAATCAGCCACGTGCAACAGCTGGCACTTACCAACTGATAAATTACTGATATCAGCTTACTGATAACTGCTGAAAGAAAAGTCTCCCCTGGCTTCCCAGCCCCATATCAGCACGTTAGGCAGGCACAGCGCTGCATCACATGGCAGGGATTCACATGGGCACTTGTACTACATGCTGGTTACAGCCGGCTGCTGGGAGAAACAATGCCTGCAGCAGGATAACTTTATTTACTTCATACACCACCTGGCATTTAAACTTTCACAGAGTACTTGGTGTTCAGAGGCGTTAATGAAATAACTTTTGTTTTCTCTTTTCACAAAGACGTCTGGCTGCTAAAGCTAACATTTAACAGCTCTTTCCACATTAACCTCAGTTGTCCTATCTAGGCTTTCTTTGCTGTTTTAAGCTGAGCTGAGCTAAACACTCCCCTGCCATTACAGAAAGCTGCAAACCGCCTGTCCTTGGTGACACTGGGTGGCCATCACTATCTGTCTCTGCATTACCGTGTCCTCTGCTAGAGGCTGCTATAACTGCTTTCTGACCTGGTACCCCCTCTCTGGTTTTGTACAGAAAAGCTTCCAAAACACACTTCTAATATTCATCATAGTTGGAAGGGACCTTTAAGATCATTCCAACCCCCTGCCATGGGCAGGGACACCTTCCACTAGACCAGGTTGCTCCAAGCCCCGTCCAACCTGGCCTTCAGCACTGCCAGGGATGGGCAGCTTCTCTGGGCAACCTGTGCCAGTGTCTCACCACCCTCACAGTAAAGAACATCTTCCTTATATCTAATCTAAATTCACCCTCTGTCAGTTTAAACTATTCCGCTTGTCCTATCCCTACATGGCCATGTAAAAAGTCCCTCTCCAGCTTTCTTGTCAGCCCCTTTAGGCACTGGAAGCTGCTCTAAGGTCTCTCCAGAGCCTTCTCTTCTTCAGGCTGGACAGTCCCAGTTCTCAGCCTGTCTTCACAGGAGAGGTACTCCAGCCCTCGGGGCATCTCCAGCAGGTCCACATCCTTCTTATGTTTGAGGCCCCAGACCTGAATGCAGTACTGCAGGAGGGGTCTCTTAAGAGTAGAGCAGAGGGGGAGAATCCCCTCCCTTGACCTTCTGGTCATCGTCCTTTGTGTTTTGCTTCTGTTAGCACCCACCCACTGTGTGCAACGTGCTTCACAAACATAAAAGATAACACAGGCATCAACCTGAAGGGTTTACAGTTTGACAGGTAAAGGAAAAGGAAAGGAAAATTAAGGGCATAAAGGTGGGAGCAGGAGTGTTGTATGCACAACACATAAAGACAAGTTTGGAAGTAATTACTTGCTTGTTCTGATGCTTAGTTTCACACTTAGGGATTTCATGCTTAATCACCACACTAAATGTCAGCTTTTCAAAAGCAGATGCTTGGGAGGGTGGCAGAACAGGGTAAGTTGTTTCTTCTATGATTTACAATATGTTCATCCAACGTAAATTTAAAAAATGAGGAAAGTAAGGCAAAGATTTTCTTGGCTTGCTTGCTCTAAATCAGTGCCTTAACCATGTAACATGCTAAAGCAAGGAACACCCTGTGGAAACTGAAAAAAAAACAATCCTAAAGCATTCTACAGATCTGTCATTAGAGGTCCAAGCTAATGAAAAGAACAGTCTAATCCGAGCCTGCAGAACCCCACTGAAATCACTGTAGGGGATTTCATCTGCATAGTACATCTACTCTCTGTGTAACCAAGAGACAGAATATTAATGCACATAAAGACCACTTGGGTATCTATTTACAGGGCACGCATGAAAGCTCTAGGGCTGGCGCCACGGGAATGTAACACTGCATGAGCCTCGACCGCGCAGCAAGAAGGCAAGCGTTTATAGACCGTGCTGCTTTCTGACGTTGGGAGCAGCAGTTATAAGGCTGTCAGAGCAGAGTCTTCAGGATTCGGGTCCTGGAACCTGCTATTTAATGTATCGGTTTATATTAGCCTCAGTTTTCTACTCTTACAATGAGGAAAATAGCTCTAGAGGTGCTAGTAAAGGCATTGGAGTTACAGCTGGATTGCCAGTCTCACAGCACAGTTTGCTTTTGTTTATTTTCTGCAACGCTTACAAGGGCACTGGGGTGAGAGTAATTAAATATTTGCAAAGTACTCCAAATCCTCAGGAAAGCTGTAGCTAGAGAATGAAGCCGTAATTTGCCATTTCTTTGCTTCTGAAATTCATGTTGTTCAAACCCTCTGTTCTTCTCTTATTAAAAGAACAAAAAGTCTCCCTCATTCTAGCTCTTTTCAAAATTCAGCAGGAGTCCAAGCACTGCTTCAGCCTGTGGCATTTGCCTCTCCCCACTGCGTCTGACTCAGACTTCTCTCTCATCATAATTCCTGTCCTGCTAACCTGGGAATTAATCTTTTTGTGCACATATGGCACTGCAGAGATGCGCAGTGCTCTCTAGCACACCTACCAAAGTCTCCTGAAGTAATAACTAATGACTTCATGACTCTTGTTTGATTGAAAATAAATTGCTACGGGCCTGCTCTGGCTCCTTATGCCACTGGGTAGTGCCATTCCCATTGCCTTCCATGGCACTGGATCATGCTTTTAGTTGAACATTAGTGCAACTTTCTCCAGACACCAGTCTGCTCAGAAACTAACCCTCACCTTTGCATGAAATGATCCACACCAGATTTCTTCTGCCTTTCACAATTAGATCTCAAAGTGATGCAGGCTACAACTAACCTCAGGTCTCCATCCTTCTGGTTAGTTCCAATCCAGACTGGTTTCCCAATGCAAACACTTGTCTTGGCACAAGTACGAGGGCCAAGATGAGTGTTTGCCAAGACAAGTGGGAAAGGGACCAGGCAGAAAGCAGAATCACTTTGTACAGTGGCATTACTGGTTTATACCTCTTGAAGTGTACAGGAAACTACAGCCTAAGTTCTTCTAACAATTGCTAAGAATAGAGCTGTCCATCTAGGATCTGGTGAGGGCACTATTAAGAAAAAAGGGGAAAAGGCAGCTGCACAGCCGTGTACCAAAACCACAACTATATCAAAAGACTTAAAATATGCCTTGAATTGGGATGCCTTTATCTACCACTGGCAAGTCCATGCTTCCCATATATAAGGAATCAGTTAGCGTCTCGTTTTCTTCTCCCAGCACAGAAGCTCAGTAAGCTTAAAATCAAATGAAGCTGGGTCCCCTTGGCACAATTCTCCACACTCTTACCAATAAAGTAGGTACTGTCATGATACCCAGCAATGGAATGAGGTTGAAGAGCAGTGATATCACAGCTGTACATTAAAACTTTAGGATTGAGTCAGGAGGTACCCAGGTATACTAAAGGTATGCCTACAAGGTTTTAGATGCGGGTGTTGCCACAAGTGTGGAAGCCAAACACACTTAGCAAGCATGCTCCACACTCAAGAAAGCCATGAACACTTGGGCCCATCCTACTTCAAAAGTTCAGCCAGAAATTAATCCCTACTTTGTTAATATAAGCCTAAAGGGAACTTTAAACACATACCTGGATAAATATTAGTCACATGGAACGAACAAACATTCACCTTGGGATATTCAATGATCCTGTCATTCTGGAGGTCCCCTTAAACTCCATCATCTTATTTTTCTTACCTGCTCATGAGTAAAATTCAAACTCAGCAGAGTGAACTAAACTTCAGTGACGTCCATTGCATTGAAACAACCAACACCTGCTCCGATTTTATCTCTCTGTTAAGTGTTTATAGTGGCCGCACACATTTCTGATAGTGCTGCACCAAGGTTGGGCTGTGCCTTCCCAGCCACATACGCTTTCTTGACTCCAGATCTACCTCCTCCTTCTGCAGACCAAGCATCTCCTCTCCTCCCTACACTTCCTGCTAAGATGTTACATCTAACGCTCCACTTCAGGTCCGCTAGAGTGACACTACTAAGGAATTCCTCACAGATTTCCTTTTGTCTTGTTACTTCAACTTCTGTTTGCAGGCTGATTTAAACCTTCCCCATCCACTTGCCTACTCAGCAGAGCACCTGCAAGACCAGTCCCCAGCAGCACACCACAGGGTGGCTTCCTCTGCTTGGCTGCACAACAGGTTGCAGCTGATCCCTCCTCTCAACACCCAGCTCTGTGGTGCTCAGGCCTCTCGTAGGGAAGTACGCAAGTGCCCTTCGGCAGAGCGTGCTTACATTTTTCCAAAGGGCCAGCCAACCAATTTTCCTCTCCAGGAAATCCTTCCCCTCCCTTGCCACCCAACCCCAGCTTCACCCCACAGCCCACCCCAGGTCACTGTTACAGCATGCCTCCAGCACATGACAGCAGTCACATTCCTGGCTTGGTTTAGTCCTCAGAGCTATCATCCTGCTGTAAAGCATATGGAAAGAGAGGAGCCAAAAGGACTTCGCATGTTGAAAGTGAGTGAGTACCTTAACAACAGACTCTCTGGAGCAGGGGACACCCTCATGCCAGAGATTTCCCCTGCTCAGTGTGGTAATCTGATCTATTTAAGCAGATCTACCTTTGCCCTTTCATTCTGCCTTTCCCCTCGTCACCCCAGTTCCTTTTGCAGGTGCCTCCCTAAGTCCCCGGAGACTTTGGTTCCACACCAGCATCAGCTGTGGACAGGCAGCTTACACGGACACTCCAACTACCCTCATTTCACACTCAAGTTAATGCTCTAAAGCAAGGTAGGGATTTCACAGCCACTGTTTCAGTCCTCAGGCTCAGAAGGGCTGAGCCATGTCTCTTCACGTACAAGACACCTAAGTGACAGACCCAGAGGACTAGCACACTTTAAACTGCAGAAGCTAGGCAAATCCAGCAGCCATAAAAATCACATAAGGTGAACAGACTGTTTGGGGCTTCCTTTGCATCAGGCAAAAACTCAGTGTGTTTCCAAGCAGGTACATTTGCAGAGGCCCTTCCTTGAAGTTTGCTACCTCTCTGACTAGGACAACACAATATCTGAAAGCTTGGACCTAGGAGATGCAGACAAAGTCTACAATATGAATGCTCATATACTGTAAGGGGAAAAAGCAGTGACAACTCTGATTAGTTTAATGTACCAGAGAAGAAAAGCACGGACAGGTATTAAATATATGATCTCAGTATCTCCTACCCTAAATGGATCAGCAAGAAAGCTACCCTGAAGAAGCTCTGCATTAGAGAACAGCCTGTGGGCAGTGATCTAACCGCCTGTACAATGGTCAAGGAAAGGAACTGTGCAGAAGACATATATGCCCTTTTATTTAAGGCATGTGAATCTGTGTGTTAAAGGGAGCAGATATGGAGAGGGGCTTCAGAGGAGGTTGCGAGGAGAGAACCTGAGGGCAGGACCGGACCTCCTGGGGAAGGGATGACTCCACCAGCCAGAACCACAGCAAGCGATTGGTGAGGCTGCTACAATAGCCCTGGCAGAGACACTCTAACGCGGCTTTTTACCTTGGGGCAGATGATTATTACCCTCCACCCCACTGCCCTGCCTACTGACACAGTGGGAAACAGACACGGTTCAGGGCTGTTGAACCAGCCTAAAACCTTCTGAAGAGCAGGAGGCCTTTTCACAGGACAAGTGTGATGCCGGCAAGAGGAGCGGGTGCTTCACCACTAACCTGCCCCGGGCAGGCCCGTGTGCTGCACAGGCAGCCAAGCAGGGTGCTGGTTATGCAAGTACTGACTCAGATGTCACGGAGCAAAGCCAACACCGCAAAGGCCGTGGTGAACAACTGTCAAATGATAAAAGATTTCAGTCACTGCTGACTGAAGCTGGATTTAACCTAGCAGGGAAAGGCTTTGTATCTCATTACCAACCCGCTGCGCCAGCCACTTCCCTCCTGAGCCGCACTTTTTTGACCTCATTTCTGAAAATAAATTATGAGCTGTTTTCTCCTTGTAACAAGTAACTATTGCACTGGAAAGCTGGGTGTTTGAAGTTGTTAAAGCAAAGCAGTTCTGCAACCTGTTCCTCGAAGCACAGGCAGCTTTGGACAGAACATCACTACCCCAGGCCTTGCATATCCCCATGACACCCAGGACTCCCACTCAGAAAGCCATTTAGACGGAATCTGCCACCCCAAACAGACCATGAGAAGTTTTCAGGCACTTGTGCAAATAGTAAACTGCGATCTATTATCCAAGTTTACCCAATGTTGGTGAAAATGTATTTGATGCTGAGAGTCATCTGCTGCTGCTCAACACAAATGAATCAGTCAGATGGTAAAAGACCAGCTGGCTTTAAAGAGCCACCTAGATAAGGGTTCGTGGCTGATAGCTCATTAGCTGAGACAGGTCTTGAAAAAACCAGTTGAGAAAGAGGACTGGTGTCTAGTGCGTCCAGTCCAGATTCAGGGGATGTACGATGAGGAGACTGCCAAGAAAAACACATCCTTTGCTTTCCTGAGCCTCTCTTTTTTTCTGACAGCTGATTATGTTCCTGACACCTCCAGGAAAATAGATGACACTGCAGAGACAGCATGAACATATGATCCTTAATTCCTACCAAGCAAGAGCTTACAGATTGTCTGCAAAGAACATCAGGAAGTTCTAAAATGTTCTCGTTTCAAGGGGACAGGATATTACTGAATAAGGCTCACGACTCTCCAAATGTTTCCTTAAGATTTCTCTTTACAGGCTGTTGTCACATCAGGGGTTTCGGCAGTTCATTTGCACCACTCGTTCCATCACACTGTACAGTTGTGGCCACAAGAAATTTTTTCTGTCTTTTTTTCTAGTTCTCTCTTTTTATTTTCTTGGTTTTATTGTAAACTATTGCACTGACTAAGCAGAGATACTCTGCTGAAGTTTCAGCACTGTAAAAGCAATTCAATCGCTGTTTTGTGGAAGGTAGCTTGTGTTTAGCTGACACTTTTTCTTGACGCAGGATTGAACGTGAGGCATCACCCTGAAGTTCTGTTGAACTTGAATGGGATCCAGCTTGGAACAACTCAGCTGTATCAGTGCTGGACCATGGTTGGTACAAGCTGAACACCAGCCCAGGCCAGCTGAGACCTCCGGACCATCACATGGCTGGCCACTAGCCTTGCAGAGCTTATATCCAAGGTATTCACACTATGTGGAGCCAAGCGTGGGATCTCTGACTGCGTTTGCTTTAGTCACTGTTCATGCCAGTGATGCAAAAAGAGCCCTATTCCAAGCACAGACTGTGACAGGTTCTGACACCCCAAAAGTCCTGGAGCGTGGGTGAAAGCAACTTCCTAGCACAGATGTGAAACTTTACATGATTAAGACCAGCAAACACAGTTTTTGAAGACTGGAGAGGATTACAGGCTTCCATTCAAGTGCGATAGCAGCAAGAGAGGTAGTAGGTTTAAACCAAAATGAGACAGGAGCTGGGTGTGCTGGTACCACTAGTACCAAGCAAGCAGAGCAGGAGAGTTGATTGCTCAGGAGCTGGGGGGGCAGTTTTGCCAAAATTACAATTATTTGTGTTACTCAGTGCTCTGAGTGCATTGCTTCACCTCGGTAAACAAAGCCACAATGAAATTACAGGGCTCTGACAGCGAATCAAAACTATTTAGTGTGAAGGAAAATAATCGGACCTGGATGGGGGCTTGGGCACAGCTGGCCACAGGAGGAGGCGAGTGCTACAGAAACAAAAAGGATATCAACCAGAGCAGGCCTTGCCACTTAAATGGCCAAGGTAAACAAGGCACAATCTGTGCTAGTGCCTCAGCAATATGCAATTAGAAAAAGGATCCCTAACGGAAATAATGGTGTAACCTTGTCACTGTGGAGACACAATGGCGCTCATCAATGACCTTGCTTCCCCATGTCCTACCAGTGGTAAAGTGCTCCCAGCCACTGCACATCTGTATACTATGGCAGCGAGCAAGAACTGGGTAGAAATAAATCTATTCAAAAGCAACAGAACACATTACTAGCTATATTTTGTTTCATTCCTTTGATCTACCACCTGAAAATAAGCAAAATCCAGAAGAAAATATCCCAAACCTGTGCTTAAAAATATCTATCACATTGGTTTTGTTCACATCAGTAAAATCTCTTCCATTTTTCTCTTGTTGATGTTTAGAGCTGGAGTATTTATGACATTTTGCTCTGGCTCTGTTTTCAACACCACCGATGATAAATACATGCCAGCAGCCAGCTGAAGCAACAGTTGCTGCAGATCCAGTGTCAGAGTGTGACAGACATGTGGACGGCTGCTGCAGATGCAACCAGGGACCCTGTGATTCCCAGTCACGTGCCACAATGTGATCAAGAAAAACTGGCTCAGTCCTTTCCCTCGATGGCCTTTCTCTCCTCTACCCCTTCCCTAAGGAGTTGTCGGCCTTCCTTTCTTGTGCCTGGAGCCATTTGGTTTGGCTGACACAGGGGATTTACCTCAATTAAATTAAACCAAGACAGGAGAAATGTGTGCTGAACACAAGGAAACTATCTGCCAGCAATATATACAAAATGAAGAGTGCAGGAAATGCCTTAATATCCACAGTCATCCGTGGCCACTTCATCCCTCCTTTACTCATCTCTGAGCTCTCCCAGAGACCTTTCAGGCAGATCTAAAATCTCTAGCCAAGGGCTTTCTCTGGCTCCACAGCAGGCTTTCCTTCCTCTTTACTGAGCAATGATGCTGAGAAGGGCAAGGCTCCCCTTTCCTGATGCTTGCAGGCTTTTCTTTACTGTTCCCACTCCCCCCAGAGCAGCGCTCTGCCCAGTTCATCTCTCTCCCCACCCCTCCTCGTTGTTGTCAATCCAGCACCTGATGAACAGGACCCAAATTCAAAACTAAGTTTGGAAATAATGATGCAATTGCACTGGCAGAAAACAAGTGTCTTTGATGACATCAGTAGCAGAGACGGGGACTTTGCTGGGAGGCAGGTGCTTTTCTTGGGGGGATTTTATTCCCTCATGAAGATTACAGGGCCGATTTGTGCTGAAAACGCCGACTTTGCTATGTCCTTCTATGTACCCATGGGGATTACAGGACCGTACTAACAAACCTCCTCCTTCCCCTCCTCCACCGGGAGCATCCCAGCAGTCACAGTGCTCCTGCTCTGGTGATTTGCTCTCTCCGTCATCACCCCTGCCACTGGCAGCATCACCTCCGTGTGAGCTGGCCTTGCCAAAGCATGGGAAGGTCAGATGGCTCAAAGCACAGAGCCAGATTTCTGCAAATCCCAGGGGAATCTGCATCAAATACAAATATGCCCACTCAGCATTGCAATATTACCACGGATCAGCTATGCCATCACAAACTACTGAGCACTTTGCAGAAAAAAATAGCTAAAACCCTCATGACAGCTCTTCTGCAGCAGATTATTAACCACTGTAGAGATCCCTTCCAGGCTGCAGGTTTTTTTGTTCTGTGGAGAGAGTTATTTGCCAGTACAACTGCCTCAAAACATATGGCAACGAGTGTTTTATCTCTTAAAAGTGATAATACAGTTGCTTAGAACAACAGGCATTTTTAAAGACCAAAGCCAACATTTGGTGGTGGAGGTTTTGCTAAAGCAACATGGAGCCATGAGTCAGCATGGAGAAGTTCTTCCTAGGAAAGTTCTCCGACCACAGAACTACTTAAAGTGTCTGTTTAATGCAATGAGGTTGTTTATACCTGTAGCACACTGCGTATCAATTGATCAAACTTCAACTTCAAAGGGGTCTCAAGAACTTGGAAAGAACAGTTTGTTTAATTAATCATGCAAAACAAAACCCAACAAAGGCAAGACATCAGCAGTAGAGTATATGGGGTTCTGCAGAAATTAGTTTCCATTAGACATAATCGGAGCAGCATCTCTCATTCCCCTGAGAACACTGATGCAATTTATCCCTTGAGCTACACACCTGCTTTTGGAGTCAGACCCATTGTATCATTTACATCAAATATGTAGAGCATTACCCACAATACGATGTAGTCCAAAACAACACCCTACACATCTCAGTTTTTTAAACTGTGATTTATATGCTCCCAGTGGTTACAAGCTGCTTTTCAAATAGGGGGCAGAAGCACAAACTAGTCCATTACCTTCCTTTTTGGAGAGGCCCAGCAATGCTGTCAGCCCGTCCCCGTCCCTCAGCAGGGACGTGCATTAATTCATGACTTTTCCTGAGCAGCCAGGGCTGGCTGAATTCCCACTGTGCTGGGCTGGAATGCGAAGCTGCCCCTTCCTGGCAGGCTGCTGGGGTCAGCCTCTGCCATTGACTCAGCTGCCCCTGTTTGCACTTCAGCTGCTAATCAGACCTCTCTAACACCACGGAGATGACTCCTGCTCAAATATTTGGCTTCACGAGAGCCCAACTTGAAGATAACACGTAAAACAGAACATAGCACGGAAATTCATGGGAAAAGCACATGCTTATCAGGATGGTAACACATGGGATGTCTGTGTAATGTGGCTAATCATGGCTTTATTGTTGGGTTTTTTCCCCCTAAAGATGAGCTTTCTTGCTTTAGGGAGCTTTCTGATCTGATCTGCTTTCCATCTTCTCTATATTTCATCCACTTGGGTAATGAAAAAGAATCTCATTTGATCCCTTCTTACTCCAAGTGACAGCCAAGCTCCCCAGTTCTCCCAAACGGGTGCACAGGTCTGCACTGCGGCAGAAACAGGCAGTCTGCATTTTTTTGAAATGTCATGAAACCTTCATCCTTACATTAGCATCTGTAAGACATACACATTCCAAAAACTAAGCAGGTATGCTGTTTTCATTTCCCTCTGCTCCAGTCCTACCCCAGGGGACCTTTGTGCCTTGCCTCTAATATAGACCTCACCCCTTCTGGCTGAGAATGCTGGGGTCCATCCTCTCTTCTGTGAGCAGGCCTAAAAAAGTCTCCAGCCATTCTGCTCAAGTTGAGTGTGGGTTTTTCAGTGACTGACAAACCGAGCTGCTGCCCTTGTTTAACACTTCTCGAACAATTCCCTCTGGGATTCACAGGGGGTCATTTATACATTAATAAACCAATGTAGCTTGGGCCTGGATTCTTAGGCTGTGTGTATTTACTACATGCAGAAGCAAAGACTGCCACTTCTGAGTCCTTTAGCTTCTGCTGGCCATAACACCATAGAGCGGCCAAGCTGAACTTGCTCCCAGGCACCTTGTTTTGCTCAGGGTGTGTTCACATTTGCTGGCATGAACACTGCATCTTGCACTCTGAGTACGGTATAGCAACACCAACAAACCATTTCCCCTCTGGAATGTAAATATAACCTAGCATTTCAATAGCTGTGTTGTTATAAGTGGCCTTGATATGGCCACAGCAGAGCTACCAAAACACTGGATTAGACTTGGATGTTTTACAAGCTGATCCAATTTTAACTCATTCATTTATTGGTATCGCACGCAGTTCAGCTACCTTGCTTGAATGCTGCACAACCAAGAACAAGAGTCAATATTTTCAAAGTCCCATGCCTAAGGCTGTCTGTGTGAAGTCAGTGTAATGTAGCTCTGACAATGAAGCTAACTTCTGGGTTAGGTTCTATTGACATGACCCGGGATTAAAAAAACAAAATTACATTGTAGCTATAGAGCTATTTTAATACATGTGGTCTTACTATAACAAACACAACATTTGTACATACATACTATGTTCAACAGTAATAATGGTTTCAAACACCACGAGCTAAACCCTCAAAGTGTCACAGTATTTAAACCTATACACGTCAGGGTTCCTATCTACATTTTATTTTTTTGAGATATTAAGTCTTCCCAATATTTCTCTGCACCCAGAAAGGGCTATAAATTCCAAGGAAAGGGGAACCCCCCCATCTTTTATTTTAATTTCCTTTTTTAAAGAAAGAAAATGAAAGCTTTTAGAAAGTAAAACGATTCCAGGGACATGAGAGACTACGGATTCAATAAACTGCAATACATTTAGACTTAGCAATTTTGATTCATAAATTGCTGTTGATTTATTTTCTCATTTATACATGCATATCAAAAGAAATACCTCAACTTACTCCTGATTTGTACCTATTTACAAAGCAAGAATCAGACTTACATTGTACATAATGTGATCATAAGACTACTAAGTATTTATGAGTTATGAGCACAAAAATAATTGATCACAAATACTTGTAAATGTTTAATTGAAATATTGGTATAGGTGCTAAAAGGGAGGGAAATTAAAGAGGATATCAGCTCCTCAAGCAAACAAGCCGATTCCTCTGATTCTACTTCCCTTCCTGTGAATGCTAGGGACATTTCTTGCCTACCACACTGCAGTGATTTATGACTTGCTATGTGACATTATGAATGTATACAAAGCCTCTTGGTTTTACACAAAAAAAAAACGTAAAACAGACTATTACATCATCTTAGCTACATTGAAATATGTGTTCCACATCTTCAAAATTGATGGACCAAGTGGCCATAGGTTAGTATCACAGAATGGTTTGGGTTGGGACGTTAAAGCTCATCTACTTCAAACCCCCCTGCCATGGGCAGGGACACCTTCCACTAGAGCAGGTTGCTCCAAGCCCCGTCCAACCTGGCCTTGAGCACTGCCAGGGATGGGGCAGCCACAGCTTCTCTGGGCAACCTGTGCCAGGGCCTCACCACCCTCACAGGGAAGAACTTCTTCCTAATGTCTCATCTAAATCCACTCTCTGTCAGTTTAAAGCCATTACCCCTTGTTCTATCCCAACATGCCCTTGTCAAAAGTCCCTCTCCATGTTTCTTGTAGGCCCCCTTTAGGCACTGGAAGCTGCTCTAATGTCTCCTCGGAACCTTCTCTTCTCCAGGCTGAACATGCCCAGCTCTCTCAGCCTGTCTCCATAGCAGAGGTGCTCCAGGCCACAGAGCATCTTTGTGGCCTCCTCTGGACTCACTGCAACAAGCCCATGTCCTTCTTATGTATATGTTTAATCACTGTTCATAAGTGAAGCTTTACTTCAGGAGAGGGGAAATGGCTTCTGGTTGATTCCTTATTTCACTCACAAGCAAAGGCCTTGCTCTAATTCCCAATAAAAATCAATATAGAGACTTGCAGTGAACTTTACCTAGACTCCACATAAGTTAGCAACTTATTCTATATGTCTGCTCACGCAGTTCCTGCCTCAGAGTAACTTCTAAAGAAAGTTGTTCACATCTGCGTTGCATAGTCTTTGCCACTTTTACTCCCCAATACTTCAGAATTCAAAGGCACTTAAACTAGTGCATTTAAGGTTGTCTTCCCCCCCCCCCTTAAATACAGTCAGTCTTTTCCATGCATGCGTTAGGTTTCTATAGTGGTGTGTGTTGTTACCTAGGTTATCACAAGGGATAGTATTTCCTTTTGTCTGTGACATTTGATTAATTACCAGACTTATAGGACAACTTCCAGCTGCCTGTACCTGTGTGTATTTGTCCATGTACATAGGCAAATTAGGGGGGAAAAAAATCATACCTTTGGATTTTAGAGCCTAGATTTGTAACTACTACATGTAAAAACCCAGGCTGGACACCTTTCTGATTTCCTATGGGTAAAACTGTACTGTGTCTTAGAAAACTTGGTTTTGGGGACTTTAGTATAAAACTATGTCTAAGAAAAAGAAGACAACAAAGCCTTTCTCTCTGATGTCCCCTAAGCTGTATGAAAGAAACTGCAGTAGAAAGACAGATTTAATGCCTATGATATTAAAACAACCCAAACATCACCAGTGGAAATAGAAGCATTTATACACCAATAATGTGGAGAACAAGAACACATAATTACAGTTCCACCAGTCAGTACAAGGAGTATTTGCATGCACTAGTGGAAGGACTATGGAATTCAGCTCCGTAAGAAGTCAGCAAGAGGAATCCTACAAAGAGTGAAAACACTTAAATTCATACAAAATTTATCAAATTGATTACGACTACATATACCAGCACTGCTCAAAATCCTGGCCACCAAATATATAACAGAATGTGGCTGAGAAGGCACTTCACTCATTTCACAGTCACGTTGAGATGCCATTCCATGATTCCTTTGTGTTTCACATACTCACACAGTTCTCAAGCTTGTCCCAATAGCATTTTACTAATTGAAATCACTCCTGAAGCCTGAGACTGAAAAGTGAATGTTGTAATCCCTCTTGTTTAAATCAAGATGATTTCAAATGTACGCAAACATGATGCCTGGTAGGTGTGCCTCTCTAAATATGTCAGAGTAATCCGTGTGCATGTCCAATTGCCACGCCATGGGGCTTGGCAGCCTTGCTGTAGTGGAATTAATATTGTGCCACTCAATAGCAAAGAGACACCTGGGCTTGGAGCAAGCCTGAGTGAAGCACCCTGAGGTTAAACCTCTGATTTTCACATTTCTTGGTCTGTGCTGAGAACTTAGCACATACTTTATTGCCATGGCCAAAGCTGCCAGGCATGGAGGTGAAAGGTATCCATAAAACAAGGCAAAGGCAGTGTGGGGATGGCAGGCCATGGAGAAGCTCTGCAAGGGACATTTCTGCCCTCCACAGCAAGGATACAGGCAGAGATGTGCCAAACCAGCCAAGGCGTGGCTGCAGGATGAGTTCAAACCCTCCCATACCCCAGTAAGGCCTTAGGGTGCTTGTGCTCCTGGGATGAAGAGCAGCTTCGTCTCAGCAAATCTTTTTTCCCTTCCATCAACTTTATGGCTCTGATGGGTCCATGCTGGAGGGCTCTCACAAAGGGGCAAAGACAACCACAGGTGCTGAAACACTCACCATGGCCCTGGGTCATTTCTGCTGCTCCACAGCCCACAGAGGATATTCCCCCCTTTGCTCCCTCCAGACAGCCCAGGCATAAGCCTGGTTTACAAGTTATGGGGGTCTGGACAGAGACTGATAACGTATTCTTAGCTCTAAGTGGCTGCCAAATAAACCCTAGTGGAAACCATGCAAAGCTGCTTGTGAGAGCAGTTGGAGACAAGCTAGTGTTTGTCAGCCATCTATAGATAACTCCCAGGCTTGAATACTCGAAACAGTACCAAAAATTTAACGTTTACTCTTATAAAATGCTGCTCCCCAGCCTGCCAGACTGACAAACCCTGTGTTTTTAACTAGGGTTGAAAAAAATAAAATAAGGTTTTAGCAGTAGAAATGTAGGAAGTATGGTTTGATGCTTTGTAAGCAGGGAAGTAAACTCAGCTTCCATTACATCTTCTCTGAGAAAAGATGTAACAGCAATCCCAGGCAAATGTGGTTGTGGGAAGCAAGAAGGTACATTTCTGCCCTGCAGTCCCTTTGCCGATTGCCACTTCTGACCCATCTGTCCCCACGCCTGTATTTCAGTATCATCCCCTATAAAAAGTTGAATTCTGTAATCTTAGTAGGACAGATGTTTTGCTCCCTGTCCTGTCTGTAGGCCAAGGTTTATGCAAAATAAAACAGAATTCCTTAGAGCTGATAGAAGCAGTTATTGCTATGAATAGTCCCTCAGTGAATTACTTATCCACATGAGGAAGCATTTACAGTATTTGAAGAGCCAAGCCCAGAAATTCTGCTGTGATTTTTCATACAATGAAAACCTACATTTACTTGCAGCATTAATAACAGATGGATACAGAATAACTCACTGAAAAGCACAATGGGTCATATCATTAGATGGTATATACCTGGTCTATCACCAGTAACTTGTGTACAGCCACATAGCTTTAGACTAGCATGCATCACCAGTTAAAGCCCCATTTCTTGAACACATCTAAAATACTGTGCCTAATCTGGCATATTATTTGGCTTTAAATCATATGCCAACAGGAAAGCCTAATCACATATACTTTATAAATAAAATAAAACCATGGGAGCTTAAAAGCTTACAAGTTTGTGATCCAGAGTTCATGTATTTCAGGTTCTCACCAGTGCTCAAGCATAGAATACTAGAATCCTAGAATGGGTTGGATTGGAAGGAGCTTTAAAATCACCTAGTTCCAACCCCCTGCCATGGTAGGGACAACATACATGAACTTGATTCACACTGAGTCTGCTTTTGGAAGACTCACGCTTGGCATGTGGGGAAGAAGGCAGGACAGGAAACCAGTACAGATGCCCCGCCTGGAAACCGCTTCTATCGGGAGATGAAAGGCTGAAATGAAGGAAGCTGTATGTCAGCTAATGAGCACTGACACAACCAGTTAAGACTTTTTTATAGGTGGATTAGATTGTGAGAACTCACCCATGTACCTTCCACAGCCCATTAAATCACTGGGATGAAATACAGGGAAATAGAAAATAAAAACCAAAACCCAACCAACTTTCAAAGTTTCTGCACTTTGCTTTCCAGTTGCATGAATCTGACATTTCCTCCTCCTTCAGAAAAGTTTCAGAAATCTGTTTTCAGGTGTTCTTGGTTGGTTTTTTTTTTGGTGACGCATTGCATTACTACTTGTGCTACCAACAGCTCCCTCCTGGAAGCGTCAGCATGCCTTTGACTTTTGGACTCCAGGCTGTGTTCTGCCCCTTCCTCAGTGACTGCATTGGTAAAATAAAGTCCACGAGTTCCAGTACAGCTGCCTTCCGCTAAGGAAATACTTATGGAGAGGACACTGCTTTTGCAGACTCATTCCCAGAACTGCAGCATGATTCAAAACTCACTGGAGACACAGCAAAAATTTACATGAGAGAGCAAATACCATCTCCTTTTCCAAAGCTTTACAACACATCAACCAGCATTTCATATTCATCTCAGATGAATGAACCTTCAAATCATCATCTGATATTAATGTGCATCAGATGGTGATAGTTTAGATAAATTAAATTAGAGAAGATTGGTGGTAATGGTGATTATAGTGAGAGTCTTGCAAAATGAGCCTCCCCCTCCACATTTAGTGCTCTTACCAAGCGCAGCTTCGCAGTAGGGAGTTCTTACTTCCATGGGTTTTGCCAGCTGGGTAAACAGAAGGTTAAGGCAAGAACAGAAAACTTGACCCCGACAGCCAAATCCATAGTATTAATTTAAATAATTGCCCAAGTGCCTTAACTAAGGCACTGAGGACTCACTGGATTCACAGGTTGCTGAGGACACCCTGTACTGCGGAAGACTGTTCTGGCATCTCCTTGGGGCTTTAGGAAGTGATCTGTCAGCACCTGAATAGGAATATTTTTATCTGATTTATCCAAGATCACTTAGCAAGCTCTGATCAAGGAACAAAATCTAAACCCTTCATTTCCCCTCTCTTGTTCTAAGCAGTGTACACATTAACACCTCCATCTGATATGGCAATCCCAGTCATCTGAAATTCAGCAGCAGACTTTCTTGAGCATCCTTTTAAATCTCCCCATAGAAAAAGATTTCGGGGCAAACAACATGCTGACTGCAATGAAGAACACGTCCATACCACAACCAAGAGGTGTGAAACTGCAACCATGCAGTCACTGAGCCTGCCAACACCTTGGGGTATTTATGCAGGTGGCTGGCTGAAAGGGTTACCTGATTTAACTCAATTAAAGCCTACTCTGTACACCTGCAAGGTGATGTATGTAATCACAGCCTGTCAGAGGCAGACACACTCACACAGCCCATCAGATTTCCTCCAAGCAAGCCACTGAAGTTCATTAAAAATGTGCTGGTTTCCTCTCTGTGTCCTCAGCAGTATCTGCCGTCATTGTGAAATTAAGGATTATTCCATGTGCCCATTTAGTTTTCCCAAAACCAAAATATAATCTCACATTAAAGAACATACTACCTACAAAAATCCCATTCTGCCTGAATTTGCTTGCTCTTTCCCACTCCTCTCCCTTCTGACACAACTAAAAGCTAGTGCAGAGAAATGGGCTTTCTCAGTTTGCTTATTCTGGACTTTCTTCCCATTTCCCAAGTACAATCCTGCTATTCTTCCACTTTGCTTGTGTGGCCTCAGGAAGAGAAAGAGCTTTAAAGTGGGACAGCTCCCCTCAAAATAATTGCCTGGAACATTTGAAACCATGACAGAAGCAGATTTTCTGAACCAAGTAAGTAGACTCCAAGTTGTGCCTTTAATTGTGAAATACACAAAAATCACTGCACCCATGTGTCAAAGTTGGGTGATTGCAACGAAATCACACGGGATGGATGGGCTTTTTGCTAACGCTTTCTGTCCTAGATACACGTTTCTATGAGAGAAACAGCAGTGGCCTTTATCAGGATGAAAGAGGTGTGAGCTCATCTTCGAGTCAATGATGTGCTCTCATTTCAAGGGAGGCCTCATTATTTTTTGGCTTTATCTTTCTCACAGACACTAATTGCATAGTTCTTCCACTCTGGTGCTTGAAATCTCTTCCTGAAACAGATGAGCAAAAAATAAATTCCATTTTCATAGCTACTATTGAAGAGGTTTTAACAGGACAAGGAAAGTTGGTTGAAATCCTGCCTGGCCAAAGCAGGGGCTGCCTGGTCCTCTTTCCTGTATCCTCACAGGGCAGCTGGATGAAGGTGCTGTGAGACAACAGAAGCTGTGTAGGGAATGGAGTGTCCCCAGAAACTTCTCCATGGTACTCTTAATTCAACTCAGGATACCCCTGGTGAATTTTGCTGGTGCTACAGGACAGCTGCATATGTATGTTCCTCTTTCATATATGTTCTCTTGCTCATTCAAGTGCTGAGCACCTGGGACCAGACCCACCACATGAACATAATCCCACTATGGTTAAGAGGACCATATGGGTTTGATGCTTTACAAAGCTGAACCTGTACAGTGTTGTTGGGAGATAAAAATAATCTGAACAAAGTAATGAACCAACTAAGATAGTCTCCACTTTGCTATGGTTTATCATTATTTGAAATAATGTCCTTTCCACAAATGGGTAAAGCTAAGAAGATCATTTACAAAAGCACATAATTATTAAAGATTTGGTAAAGGTTTTTCAAAAGAACCTTCTAATTACCAAAATATTACCACTAGTAACTAAATCACTGTTCATCAGGAAGTCTGAGTCCCTATACCTTTTATAAAACTATTTCAATTGGAAAAATGAGGAAAGACCTCTACAAATGCACCTGCCCATGTGAAAACACATACTGATGGGTGACCTGAAGATAGTCGTGTGGATAAAGACAACTGAGCACAAAACACAGTCTTTGGACAGGCAGGCAGAAAACTGACACTGATACAGTTGAAGACATCTTAGAGCAAGTCAGCCCCCGGGTTACTTGCTTTGTAACCCAAGTAGGAGGTACAGTTTGTCTGGCCTACCCTTATAAGTCTTCCCAAGCAACAAGTAGGGCAAATGAGTTATATAATGCAAACATTCACAGGAAAAAGTGGGAGATCAGCAACACTAATTTCAACAGGAGCATTTTTTCAACATAAACTACACTGTTGAAGGTGAGCCAGTCAGTAGAAACATCCCCTTTGTCCGAAGAGAAGTGCAATTTGAAACAGCAAATTTAAAATGTCAGTTCTGGTTTTGATACTGAATCCATGCTGGCTGCATTCCTTCAGCTCTCTGTGTCTCAGGCTTATCATCTTCCGTGAAAAGGTGGAATGAAGACTGAACACACTATTGCTATCCCAGACCATGGTACGTCATGGCAGATAGAGAAAATGTATCATACAGACTCTTTAGAACTGCTACAATAAAACCCTTCGATTGAAATATTTCGGCAAAATTTGTCTGGGGTAAGCAACACCAAAAATGTTCTGTGTATATCCAGTCGGTCTTTTTCAACCTCTCCTATTATTAACACCAGCCCTGCTACAGTCTCTCATGACATCCCCTTGTTAACCATCTTACCCTATTGAAAATGGACTGTCTGTGCTCCTGCCCTCTGCTGTAGAAGCTGTGTTGACTGCCACTGTTAGTCAGGATTTACTAGATTTAATTTTTCCCTGTGAATGAGAGCAAAAGAAAAAGACCCACTGACTTGAGCAGCAGCAGCAACCCCTTGTGGTTCAGCTGCCCCCTCCCTGCTAGTCTGAGTGTCAGCAGAAACCCACTCCCTGCTGAGCAAAGCAGCTCAGTTTTAAAGCATCTCTTAATCCAAGTTAGAAACTCCTGCATGCGAGCAAGAGTCAGCTGGGGTGAATCTCAAGCTACCAGTGCAGTGAAGACAACTCCGATTTTCATCTGCTACAGTAATTCTTCTTGTAACAGCCTCTCATAAGGGGTTCTAAAATTGCACCAGTCAGATTTCTTTTGTCAAGTCTTTTCTCAAGGTTCAAAAGAGGTCTGAGAGCAAGGAGGGAACCAGTCTGCATCATCGTATCACTTTCCTGCAAAATATTGCATTTGAATACAGTTCACCTGTTTTGTTCTTACATCCTTCACAATGCCCAAGTAAGCAACACAGAGCTGAGACTCGTTACTCTTTCAGTGTAACACTACATCTGTCATCTGATATTCCTGTTTAACAAGAAGGCATCTCCTCAGTGTCTTTGATGAAGAATACTATTGCAAAGAACATAATCAGCTTTCCCTGCATCTCTTTGTCCTGAAATGTTCCTTTTGCTGCTAGATAATGAAATAAATTCAAGATTTCCATATGAGTTCCTGTTTCCAATCCATCAGCGAACAGTGTGTTCTTGTGTCTTAACTATGTGCTCTTCAAACTGTCTCCTAAATTGCAGGCATTAAAGCTCCCTTCCCATTTCCTGTTCTTCAAGATGCCAGTTGAGCTGGGATGAGCTCTGACACCTGCCACTTAAACACAGCATTTAGTATGGTCTAAGCAGCGAGCAGGTTTGGTCTGGAATAATGAGCCTGAAGTTTAGAAACCAAAAAAGGAATACAGACCTGTCCCAAGGTGCCTTTAGACTTGCATACAGGACTTTTCTGTCTCCTTCTCTCAAGTCATAGTCCTGAGGAATTAAATATCCAGCTTTTCAGGGCAGGAGGGTCTATGCTTTGGGTTGTGTAACCCAGCAGGGACATGCTCTCCCTGCAGGTGAGCTGGCACTTCATCTTTTAGTTATCTGAACCATTAAAACAAGCAAAGTTTCTGCCCAAGCTCAATTTAGCTGATAACAGCTGCTGGGAGGAGAATGCTCTTCATGTACAGAGCGAATGTCATTTTACAAATATAGATAATATTTTCCAGGAATGGCTTAAAACTATATAGATTAAAGAATAGTTTTGATAAGATGAGTCTGCCCTAGGGAGTATGTCAGAACAGCTCTTGTCACGAAAATCTTTTAAATGAACAAGCTTTGCATTGCATGTCTCACCTATTTCTGCCTCATTTTCTTGCCACAGCAAGCAGGGACACTAGTATAGGCAGGGATCGAACATGGGGACTGAATAGCAACACGCCAGTGGCTTTTCTCCTCCTACAGGCATGAAAGGCTTGGTAGCCATTCAAAGCTGCTATCAAATTTAGGATCAGACTTCGCTGAATTTGTACTGCTCATCAGTTCTAACCTTGCTTTTATCTGCTCAGCACTTCACACCTTCCCTCTGCAACATCAGCCTTTTGCTTTAGTCTCTCCTTATACCCTGATAACCGTGTAAACTGTGATGCTAATCAGAATATGGGAAGATATGACTCAAGGAGGATTTAGACAGAAAATCCTTGAGGCTAGCCAGAATAACCAAGAGACAAGCAGATTGCTCCTTAAGGAATCAATAACAATTAGGACATTGAGGCAATATGAGGATTACAAGTGAGGTTCCCTTGTCGTTATCACTTTCACAACATCTTGATGGGATGTATCAGTATTATCAGAATTGTACAGGTGGGAAATTAAGTTTTCTAATCCCAGCTGTGGTATCTTCATGATAAAACTGTGGGTCTACATCAGCTATTTTTTCTATGGCATATATACTTCTATATGCCTCTATCTGCCACATCACCTCACATACTGAATACAGCCCAGCTGTCACCATCATACTGGAACAGATCTAACCAGGCATGGAGGCACTCCAGTGTGAACTGGCATGCTGCCGGGGAAGCGCTGCTCTGAGAGCAATTCGCCCATGGTTGCAACATATCAGGAAGGAAAAAAACCACCCAACAACTCATTTGCACATATAAGGTTTTTCTCCTCAGTTAGAGGAATGCAAATGCCAGGCAGCCTTTACATTGTCTCCAACGGTTCGGCCGATTATCACATCTCTAATTCCAGTTCTCACACTCCACACAGCACTTTCTTATTATGGATGTGCTGCTGACATGTACAAAGACTGATTAGATAGTTAGACACAAGCCAAGGAAATAATAAATATGCAACTCCACTTTTCAGATAATTAATTTACTGTAGGCTTTTTTTTGTGCAGTTGAAATTGTCTTCATAGTTTGATCTCTGCCCTTTCTTAGCAGAAAAATTTCCAGCTACTGAGTTAAATCTTCCAGACAGATAAATCACATCATAATATTTTTCAGGTCTATGATTTTCCCATCTGTTAGACAGACTATCCTTGTCCTGTCTAACTGGTCACTTATGGGCTGTGTTCAAAGGCAGCTTCATAATAGAGAGATGCAGACTTGAGTCGATGCTATACACTGCAGTAGAGGACCAAGGGTTTCTACTGACCAACCTCGAAGAGGACTCAGTAAAACTATAAAAGATGCAGAAAAGGCTGCTAAGGATTATTGTTACAGAATAATACTTGAGTTCAGGAAAAGATGACTGCAGGGAAAGGATATGACAGAGGCCTATAAAATCAGGCATGGGATGGAGATGGCAAACAGGAAAGGGAAAATCAGATGAAAGTACCGGGTGGGAGGCTCAAAAAAAAAAAAGAGGAAATACTTCTGATATATCACGTTCTTAAACAGCAGAACTGGTGACCCTGTACATGCTAAAAGTTTGGTTTTAAAATGCAACTGGGCAAGATCCTGGAAGAAAAACTTGTCAAGGTCTAAACACCAGCTATAGCTCAGTACATGAGCGACAAAGTGCTCAGGCTGGGAGAGTACAATGGGAAACATCCTTATGTTCTTGTCCTGTTCTTATGCTACTCCCTGTACCAGTGTTGCTGGTAAGTGGCACAAAAAGAGACTAATCTGGACGGATTATTGGCCTGCGCTGGTACATTTGTTCTTGTGTTCTACCTGAAAATGACATTCAAAGCAGTAAAATTAGTAATGTAATCTCACACCTAAGCAGAAGGTGCCTTTATTCCAGTGCCATCCGCTCTATGATTATGACAAAACACTTTATTTTCTATAGCCTAAACTTTACCATTTGTAAAATGATACTAATGGTGCCCATCTTTTAAAGCTATTCCAAGACTGAGTGAATAGCACAATGACAAGGAGTTACCCATGCTATTAACCAAAACTTCTCAGCCACCTAAGCGTGTCAATATGTGCTAGTGCCCAGGTCCAAATAGTCAAGGATCTGTGACAAGGCCTTAAAAAAAGATGCAAAAAGACATCAGACATTAAATTTGATTTTCAGAAGCACCGTTACTGAATATTTAATGCCTTTTGAGGTCAAATCTTCCTTTTTGTGTTTATTTTGGAATCTAGAACATGGGAGCTTATGCTGCTGTTTTCAGAAGCGTGAAGAGTCAAGTCCAAATCTACGTGGCCTGTTTATGGTTATGAGATGTTGCGACAGCAGTGACAGGATGAAACCTGTTGGATTCCTGACTCTTGTCAGGGAAGAAGTTGGAGACAAAAAACCAAGCTGCAATGCAGAGGAGACTTATCCAAGTCACCTTTAAATACAACACTTGAATCAGCTGCGTCATCACAGCAGCAAAACTTGCCTGGGAAGCAAGGTAGGTTACAAACTCTATTACAGGGCAGTTAGGAAGCTACTATTCTCCTTTAGAGAATAGTATCTCCTTTAGATATTAGCTAATTTAAAGTTGGCTTCTGTAGAACTATTTTGACAGCAGTAACTGCAGTAGAGGCACACTCATGTCTTTGTGGTTACCCTGGGTTGATGCAGTGCCACAAAGCTACCTTGGCTGCTGGTCAGCTGCAATGAGACTCATGATATTCCCAATCCCCGCACAGAGAAAAAAACCCTTTGCTGTTATGATTACTTCAGTCTAATTCTTTCCTAGTTTAGGCTGACTTTCCCCTTCATGCTTGCAGCCTCATAGATTTAATTTTCAGCTGAGAGCAAGCACCAAGTATATCATTCCAGGTCCCGACCAGCCACCAGCTCCCTTCGAAAGAGAAGCAGGGTCTCTTGATCTCCCAGATGGTTTTGTGATTAAATTTTAAAGAGTGCTGCTCACTCATGGCTTTTGTAGTAGGCTTTCATTTCACCTTGCATCTTGCTCCCATAACATAGTAATGTCTCTGCAAGTCTCCACAGCTAGGATTAGTTTTGTCACTCTTGAGTATTGCAGTTTTCATGTATTAGTCTCCTATGTCTCAAGGTTAGTTTACACTGTTGGGATTTCTTGTAGGGAACTTGCTGCTTTGCTTTGTGCTCTGTATCAGACTGGTGTTTGTTTCGGGAAAAATTTGTAATGATTTACAGCAAGACCCTTGGTTTTCAACACATCAGTTTTAAGTTCAGATAGACTTCATATAATCTCTAGTTTTCCCTATTACCACTGCCAGGAAGGATCTCCATAAAGTTTTAAAGAAGAAGCCGGTTGATATAAAGGAAAACTCTGGTATTCTTTTAGGAAGGAAGAAAATAAACCTAAATCTGACAGCGATAGAAAGTTGTCATCTGCTCTGGGTTAAGGAGGGGATTTTTACTGCAGCTCAGTGGAAGCAGCAGCCTCTTTAGAGGCAGAAGAAGCACTTCTAAGTGTCCTGCCACCTAAGAGAGGTAAAAAACAGTTTACTGCTTTTTCCTACAGTAAATCTTGTATCTGTGCCAAATCTGCTGCAGGCTGAAGCTTGGTAAAAGGCACTAAACAGGGGAATTTTTGCCTTTTGGTGTATATAGCTCTATCACCTCCAGTAATGGCAACTAACATCTCCAGAAGACTTGGCTGACTATGAGTGCATAAGTTTCTGAATAAGCATGTACAGTGACCAAGGTTCATTTGCTCTCATCTCCTCATTAATGGTGGTGTACTAGAGACATTCATCCAAACATGCATGTTGATGAAGCTCTTGCCCCCAACATACAGTGACAGAGGGCCAGAGTCATGCCTGGGGGAGGCTCATGGGCTTTGCACCACAGAACCTCTTCAATGAATGACTTTCTCCTGTTTAAAACCCACTCCTTTTCTATTTTCACACCTCCATGTCTGCTGTTTGGGAATGCACTTAGGATTTCTAATTACTTTGCACTGCAGTTCCCTCATAGCTCCAAAGCTGACTAAAAAGAGCACCCAGTGAAGAGGTGAAGAATATGGGTCAGATCCCCAGGTGGTGTACAAGTAGTGGATCTCTAGTGAGGTAAAAAAATGTAAGAAGACTAATTCTACGTTCTTACCCTGCAATAATACGCTTTAAGCTTGAAAAGAATAGTGGGATTTGGGGGTCGGTACTGTCTCTCACCCTCCACCTCTGCACAGGTATTCTCCTGAGATGGTGCATGTCACCATCAAAAGCTGCTCATCTTAGTTCTAGAAAGATGAAGTAAATATAAAAAATACACTTCATCCTATTAAATAAAAATAAGAATGAGAATATACAGGGCAGGGACAGTTGAGTACCTACGCATTTTAGTATCAGCTATGTCTAAAAACTGTCAGCCCAAAAAGGTCATTAAAATAATCTGGCCCTTTATCGAGAGCAAACTCTTGCTGACTGATAGTGCTGAATACATGATGCTAATTCCAGTCATCTCTGGAAGCTAAATTAACCCTTCCCTGAGCATCATACGCGCTGCCTGTGATATATGAGCTGTCTTCATGCAAATTCAGTTATTTTCCCATCAAAGGCATTTTCAGTGAATTCTGTAGCTCCTTAATAAGCTTTTCATCTTGTTGCTATTTTGCCTTCACACCTACTGCCCTATCTTCACAAGGATTTATTCTATTCCCTTCAGATATAAGCACTAGCTGGGTTTGGAGGAAAAATAAGATCAAGTATCATTTGCACTTCCTTTACGGAGGATCCTGTCCCTGTCAAGTGCCGAAACATTCAACTCCCATTAACTTCAAGGTGAGATAGTGACAACTTTGCTAACAGCACTCAGCTCTTTTCAGGGTTGGGTGCCTCACAGATTTCTGCAGATACCAAAAACAATTTCATAAATGAGTAGAGATTTTGATAACTTTTATGTAAGGGCATAGGAGGCTATCAGGTCTAATGACAGCTGCAGATCCGCTTACTTGGAAGATAAGATCCCTTACACGTCTTAACCAAAGATAAGCAACATCCCACACGGTTTTCAGCATCCCCTATGTGCTGGGTGATAACTACAAACACATCCCTTTGATAAGCTAAAGCTTCAAACCCACTGACACAATGGGGTTCTGGATAAATAGATTCACCTCAAATATTTGTTTTACATGATATTTATAAGAGGTTTCAAACGCTCCAGCCTTCAGTCAGTAGCTGACTCTACAGCTCCTGCTATAACTGCCCCATTTGATTTCCTTTGATTTTCTTTCCTTGAGATCAAGGTGATCTATTTTTAGTGCAGGGACTGGTTAAGTGAAGAGTTGCTATAGTGACAGATAGCTGATACAAACCAAGTCCCACTGCAATTCCTCTGGCTGGTAAATGAACATGACCCAATGTGGGGCAGTGGCTGGGGGTGCCCAGACACTGCTCAGCTCAGGGGGGCATTAATAACTGCCCGTGACTCTCAAGATGTTGTATATGAAATAGCCAGAAGGCAGCCTGGGTGCCTTTTGTAGGAAACACACCTCTTGCTGCCTTTGTTGGCCCAGTAAATGAGTTGGTGATGGTCTTCACAGTGATCTCCTGCTGCTGCTCTGCTGATATAAATCAGCTGTACAAGTGCCACTGCCTGCCTCTACCCAAGAAGTCCCTCTGTTCTTGAATATTCATCAAACCAAAAACAATTTTATGCCAGCATTGAGAATTGGGTGGGAAAAGATGCACAGTCAGGACATTTGCAACTTCAGCTTTCCTTGCAACTGAACAACTGAGCATCACAGTAATGTTGGTTGGAAAGGGTGACTGGAGGGCCTCTTCTCCAGTGTCGCACTCAAAGCGGATCTGGTATTAACCAAGAACAGGTCAGCCATGACTTTGGCTAGCTGACTCTTGGAAATCTCTAAGGATGGAGAGCCCACAACTGCTCCAGATTACCTGTGTCAGTGCCACACCACCCTCTTGAAAGAGCTTTTACTAACATCCAGTCTGACCCTCCTCAGACACAAACTCTTATCTTTTACTCCTTCTTTACCCATCTGCTGCTGCTTAGGAAGAGTTTGGATTCTATCACCTTTGAATTGCCGCTCAGGTTATTGCAGGATGCTATTAAATTCCTCATCCTTTCCTCACAGATCCCCAACATCTGCTCTAGCTCCTAAAATATCTTGGTAGTCCTCCAGGGAAACCCTCTCCAGCTTCCCAGCATTTTCTGCATGTGGGACCAGAAATTTGACACTTATTCCAGGTTGCAGCCACCAGGCACCAGATGGAGTGGGATAAAACTCCCTTGACCAGATTGCTCCATCCTCCTAATGTAGCCCCAGTATGTGGTTCCACCCTATTATATGACAGCACATTTTTGGATCATTTTCCAGATTCTATCCACAACAACCCCAACTACTTCTCACTGGGAGTCAGTCATCAGCGCCCAGCATGGTACTTACTGCTGCATAGACTCGCCTCACCAACCAGGTCACTAATGAACGTTATCAGTCCCCCATACTAATCTCTGGGATGCTGACCATCCCTAAATGCAGGTAGTGTCCTTGGGAAATGCCAGCCATTATTGCAACTTCTCATCCTTTTAACTCAGTCCTTCTCTCAAGGAGACTGAGTACAAGTCGTCAACCTCTGAACACCCACCTGACTTTTGCTACCAATATTGCAGCAAGAACTTCTCCATCGCAAACTTTCTGTCGTCTCCCTCATGTCTCCAGTTTGACTTTCCATCTCATTTCTCCTTCATCTATATTTCTTAAATGGATTCCTTGCCCTATTCTTGTTTATTATCTCCAATTATACTATATTCAAGCAGCAGGAATGTCACAAATCATCTGTTCCTCTCCAGGAGCATTGCCTGCCAGGAAAGACAGCATTGTCGCAAGAATCCTGCCTACACTATCGTAATTCTTGCAGTGATTGAAGTAAAACCAGGGGGCCAGATGGGCAGGATCTGTTAAACAATCCGGTAACTGTAGCTCCAAGCATGTCAAAAGGGTCCTTGTTACCCAACAGAGAACACAGCACTGGGAAGCAGCTGTTTTCCAATGCCTGGAAAAAACTCTAAAGACACAACAGGATGCTCTTAATTAATATCAGCTAATTCTATCATTCCTCCTCTGGCTTAATTGCCCTGACTTTATCAAAGGAGGAGCAGAAAAGGACAGGATGGGAACTCTTCAGTGCAAGTGTGTGATGCAGCACTGGGATCTGTCCTTAAACCAAGTAAGGCTGTGTGACCTTTCCGGCACAGAGAACTCAAGCCTCTAAGCCAAGCCTGCCAGGCGCACAATGATATCTCACAGAGCAGCCTTTCATCTCTCAAGAACTAAGCCTTTGCATTTCAGTACAACTCTGTAATGACAATAAAATGGCTAAACAATTTTGCGGTGTTAAATCCCACCACTCTGAGCACTTTTAAGTCCTCAAACTGCTTTTAGGTTGGACAAGAATAAAGGTGAAAGTAGAAAACAGCTGAATCCTGGTAATTCCTGGGATTTGCTGATCCAATAAACCTGATAAACAAGCTGCCTTAACAACATCTTTGAAATTGCACTCTCGGGCAATTCACCAAAACTTTGAGCAAGGAGTCAATAGTCCAGAACATTGATTTCTAATTAAACAAATGTACCACCTATTAAATGCTATTCTCTAGTGGAACTTTAGGCTGTGAAAACAGGATTTGGGGTTTGCTTTTAAAGCCTGGCAACAGGATTTGTAATACAGACACATGGCAGTATAAATAAACTGTGGTCTAGCTTAGCCCATTCAAATCAAGCAGAAAGTCAGTGTAGGACAACAGCTTCTCATACAGCTATTCTTCTGAAAGTCAGGGCCCTTGAAAAGTGTGAGTGAAAGAAGCAGGGAAAAAAACACCCCTACACTATTCCAATCTGGTGCAATAAAGATGAGAGAGGATGCACGGACATCAGTAATTGCAGTGATTTTTGGTATGTCAGTTGTAACCTTCCAGTGTCTATCACGAAGGCACTTCAGGCTGTGTTCACTAAACTGAGAGATCATATAAGAAAGCCTTATCTACATTATTTTCTTTTCACCTCAAAAATGAATCAGATGATGATAGTTAATTATATTACAAGGTAACAAGGTTCCAGCCTTATATACTTATCAGAAGTGACCTGTTACCTGAAGATAACAGAAGTGAAAGATGGAAAAGGAAATCCTGGTAAATATATAAATATCATCTGTTCTCAGAAACAGGCAGCATCTGCATCCACTTCCACTCACAGTCAGTGCCCGGCTTCCTTCTGTCTCAGTTTCTCCTTTTCCAACTCAATGAACCCTCCCCGTACTTGCATTTCACAGCTTTACCTAGGTTCAATCCCAAAATCTGCTTTTAGTTTCTCTCTTTCAGGAATAACATTTATCTTGCTGTTCCAAATAAGACCAATTGAATAGCAGCAGAATTAAAGAAAAATATCCTTAAGACAGCAAAAAACTGAAGTCTCTATGCTGCTACTGCGCCTGGGGACAAACACCTGCACCCACAAGCTCCAACAAGGACCATAAGCTCCCAGATGGAGTTCTCCTTGCCCAAAACCTGTGCGTTGTAAAATAGCCTGCCAAATGGGAGGGCTGCCCCTGCTGGTCTCACCCACCACTTCGCTGACAACAGCATGTCAGTGTGAGTAATTCAGTCATTATAGTAGTATAGGTATTTTGATCAAACTTTGTGAGGAGATGCACAGAGCTTGCCTGGAGCACGACTGGGAAGAAGAGTGGGTGGCAGATTCATTTGCAGCACTATTTGTAAATCTTGAGAACAGTACTGTACTTTCACATGTACAACCTGCCCTTCAGACAGATACAACTTTCTTTGAAAACAAATTACTTGGAGAATTTGCATTCTTGGACAACTCATTGTGCAAGCAAAAAGTCTACGTCTTCTTTAAGCCCACAAAGGGGTGCAGAGGAAGGATGCTGGGCTCTGCACCAGGGAAGGAGCAAGGGAAAGAGTCCAGGTCAAAGTGCTCTGCTCACTATTCCTCCATTTGAATTTCCACCAAATCAGTGGAGGTTTTCTGGGGTTTATTACTATCTCAATTTACTGCTACCTGCTTGAAAATTATAGAATCACAGAATGATTTGGATTAGAGTAGACATTAAAGCTCATCTAGTTCCAACCCCCTGCCACAGTTAGGGACACCTTCCACTAGAGCAGGTTGCTCCAAGCCCCTGTGTCCAACCTGGCCTTGAACACTGCCAGGGATGGGGCAGCCACAGCTTCTCTGGGCAACCTGTGCCAGTGTCTCACCACCCTCTCAGGGAAGAACTTCTCCCTAATATCTAATCTAAATCTACCCTCTTCTAGTTTGTATAAAATACCTTCAAAATACCTTGTTGATTCTATTGTGATGGGCACAATCCTGCCCCATCCATTCAGAATGCTTCAAAGCTGCATACAAAGCTGGGATATGCCAGAAAGCACCAGCACGGTGATTGTAAGGAAGCAGAAAATGGCAAAATAAAAAGTCTCAAACATTTCATCAGGCTCATCACTGCTTTTCTCCTTCCTGACAACCAACCACAGAAATTTCACAGCTTCTAGGTCTCAGAGCTCTCTGTAGTACAAGATTAATCAGTACTCATCAGCCAGGGCTGCACATTTTCTAAAATCACTGTCAGCTCAACAGAGCATGAAAACCAGTAGAGAAAATCATTAACAAACCAAAGCGGTCTCAGTTTGTCATGCCCAGTCTCTGATGCTGGTTGTTTTAAGCTGCTTTTCAGAAGCAACAGGGTTTTGCTTCTTCAGTTCATTTAAGGCAGCCGCTGGAACGTGCAGTGGCCCCCTCACTCTCATTTATTTCTCCAGAAACATTTCCACCCTGATTTTTTTCCCAATGCCTCATAACAGAAACTTCCCACCAGAATGAGAAAAATAAATATCTCAGCTCCATTCCTCCCACAAACAGCATCACCCACATTGGGGCGAGGTGCCAGTTGAGCTGCAGCTCCCTAGCCTGGAGAAGCAGGAGATCAAGTCCTGTCTCCTTTTGCAGGAGTTTTCTGAGCTGGTTGCATCCTATGGCACATTAGCTCCTGGTGATCACTGTTGCTGTTGCCACATCTCTGGTGTTGGGAAGGAAGAATATGATTTCTTTGCTTGACACACAATCCACACTCACATTTCCCATTGGGTTGAGTATTTGGAGATCCTCTAAAACCCAGCACCTCCCAGATCCGCTCTAGCGCCTCAGAAGCCCTCCATCCCATAGGGGTTAGCAGGGACATGCGATAAAACATGTGTGCTGAAGTGCCACCAGCGTGGCTACAGCAAGTTACAGAGCAACTCAGGGACAAATCTCTGCCCTTCACCTGATCTGTGTACATGATGGGGCAGAAGCATGTTTGCCCATGTACGTATTTGGGTCATTCATCAGGCTTACTCCTCATTTAGTCCTAATTTGCACCTGATTACAACAGCTGGCAGGGAAATTGTCACCGAGGCTGTTATTGAGGTGGGACAGGTCAGGGGCCAAGGGGCAGCACTGAGGTTTGCTTGGAGCCCCTTGGACTTGGCTTGGGGCTCAGCTTTGGCCCCTGCTGATTAAAATCCACAGCAACAAATCCCAAGAGGAATAGCATGGTCAAGGAGAAGCTCCTGGGTACTTCAGTGCAGCTAAAAGCCTCCAAAAGGATGTGGTCTGAGCCTGAAAGGTCTGAGCACAAGGCAGCGCCGGGGTCACAGCAGCCACATATGCTGCAGAGGATTCCTTTGCTGGGCACTCATGGCGTGGGTAGGGAAGAAGCACTTTTAACATTATACCTTTTGCATGTGTCATTCAATCCTTCACGGAATAAATGGTGTCCTTTAAAGGCCAGTGAAATTAGTCTCGCTGGGGCCAAAACGTTGTCCCCTTCAGAAATGCCACAGAGACTATCTATTTACAACACACCAGGCTGCAGCAAGAGCTGCAGGCAGAGAAGCTGCCAGCAACCCTGCACAGGCAAGCAGCAGCTGCAAGAGAAAGGAGGAAACTGCGGTGGTGATCCCGAGGCTGGAAAAATTTGAGGTTATCCTCATTCTCAGCCCTGCCAAAATCATATTGCTTAAATCAGCTTCCCTGCTGTTTGGTACATAGCTCAAGCTTTGAGCTCTCTCTGTTGGCTGCTCCTCTCCTGGAGCAAAGCTGCCTTTACCCCACAGCTCTCCTTGCTCTCATTTGTTCCTGGTGCTCATTCAAGCTTTTCTCTTTCCCCTCTCTGTGTACTCTCTGCTTCTGTTTAGCCATACTCAGGTTTTCTTTTGCTGCTCACTTGGCATAAAAGGACCATAAGGCTCCAAACCCAGGGAATTACAGAGATGCTCATCCTTAGTAATGCCACACTCCACTTCTTTACCAGGATGTGAACCTCTTCATCACTGCAGAGGAAGGATGGGGGTTGGCTCAATTGATACACAGAAGAATGTACTACTTGATAACTTGAGTTGCAGTGGCCGGATGGTATCTAACCCTGCGAAGACAACAAGCTGCGATGGCTCAATCCTATTTACAATGACCAGAGCTCCCTTCCTTAAAACACTTACAGACATGGCCATAAAAAATCAGAAATTCTAGACTCAACGAGACCAGGTGACAGAGCATCCCTTTTCTGGGGCATCAGAGGATTTTTATATCTTCTTTCCTTTTCCATCCCTTTCTTGAATACAACCGAGGCTCATTCAGCAACAGGGAGGCTGCAGTGGCAGCACGGCCACCCTGGGAGAGCAGGGTGAGAAAGCCCATGTTGGATTGCGATCAATCATTTCTCATCCCTGATCGCAGACAGCAACTAAATGGGATCCATCAGTGTGTGAAGAGCCACCAGGTCTGGTTGCTTCCAATGCTCCTGCACACCACTAATACTGATCATAAAATGTGCTGAGCACTGGCAGTTCTCTTGAAAGCTGCCCACAAAGTGTTTATTAGGGCCTAATAGCTGTGAGATACAGATTAAATCTAGAAAATAATGCAAATAAATAATGCAAAGCGTTTGTTTGGACTTTCCCCTGCAAATAATTCAGGTCATTTGAGGGGGTGGGAAAGCATTTGCAAGTGTGTTAACCTGTTTCCCAAAAGGAATCCAGACTCCGCTGGGATGGCAGAGGCAATCCCTGCGGCAGAGCGTCTGAGGCAGGCAGCAACCCAGACACATCCCATTTGGTTTTTTTTGACTCTTGTGACTTGGTAGTTCTCTGTTCATGATGGAAATGCAATGCAGGGAGCTGACCTGGTCACGTTCTTACAAGAATGGCATCTGTAAAGTGTGTAGAGTAAATACTGTGCAGAAAACTCTGCCTAATGCTCACTGTGTGCCACTGGAGTGAGCTACAGAGCTGGATTAATGGGAATGAGGACAAGGAGAAGCATATTTTCTGGCATTTCTGACTATTATTTATAACTCTGTCACAAACATTGCAGTTTGTATAGCCAGTACCCTTGGCGCAGGATAAATTATTTTCTCCAAGGAGGAAGATAAGGAAGGGGTTTAGAGTTAGACTTCGAGGAAGCAGACCTACAACACTATGTTTGGTGCTTCCAGCAGCAAACGCTTTTGCAAATATTGGCTATTCAGATCTCACTGATGAAACCACAAGAGGGTGAATTAGTAGCTCAAAGTGCCATTAATCACTCAATCAGCAAATCACACCTGTGTTTCTGCCCAGGTGAGAATTTAGGGGTTTAATTAGAAATTTGGGAATAAACTTTACATAAACTCTGTTACTGGTGTTTTTGCATCTTGCTGACAGTGTTAAACTCCAAAGACCTAAGTCATGTCTCACTCACATCACCTTTACAACTACTCCAGCAGAAACCCTCAGACAGGTTTAGGGGAATGGTTTTAGGGGAATGCAGAACAAGGCACAGTACCTTAGATTTAAAACCACTTAACTGTACAAAACAGGAACAAGGGGAGAAGCATTTGCAAGAAGGACACCTTAAAAAAACCACAAAACTCCACTAAATAACTTGCAAAACATTAAATTATAGAAAAACAAGCTTTCTGGGAAGCCACCCACCCATCAATTGCAACTCTCCATCGCTAAATCTGTATGTACATATCCACACCATCCATATGGTCCAACACTACTCATACCTTTGTCATTCTGCTGGATTTAACACAGTGACTCCTGGCTGATAGAGAGTAAAAAAGAGCCTTGCCTACCCTTTGTACAAGTCAGCCCCTCGAAACTGTGCCTTATGTGGCTGATTCAGTGTAACATCAGTTTTAAACCTCTTAGTCACAGGACAGAACCTCTCAGCTGCACTCATGGTCTTTGAGGAACCAGAGTTGTAACCAGCTACTATTAGTCCATACGAGAAATGCATTAAACATTATATTTCTCCACTCTTCCTGAGAAAACCAGCCAGATCTGTTTGGAAAAGCTCTTGTGAGGTTGTGGCCAGCTGATCCCCATGTGATACACAGATACTCTCCAAAACAAACAACTCGGCACCTGTACTAGAGTTAATACTCAGTGACCGGGAAAAGCTTTTGATAAACGGAGAATGGTCCCTGTTTGGAATTCAAACACAATTCTATCGACAACTGTGGTATCAGAAAGATATGTTTTTAAATGCATTACTTCTCATTGATATTCAATTTTTTCTACTTCAAATTAATCTTTCAATATACAATGTTAGCCCTAACTAAGCATTCAGTTACTATTCTTCAATTAAAGTAACATTAGTCAATAGCCCCTTCGGAATGTATTCCCTAGTGTTCCCTGTAAAGCTTCCTGTACCATCACTCTTTTCCTAAAGGTTATATCTGGTACGCGTTACAGGTGTCCTCTCAGATATTCATCTCTGATTAAAACTAACATAGAAATAACCTCCACACCACAACTGCACAATTCAGTCAATGAAATTAGGAAGCACAAAATTGTTGCTCAATTATTTGCTATCCCCCACTTGCCGCCCTCTCCCAGATACCAGTGTCCCTCCTTTTTGGATGGGTAACGCAAAGGGTCCCTACCAAATAGACCACGAGGATCAGACTGGCGTCTCTCCAAGCTTTTGCACTGCTCCTTTCTCTTCTTGCTCCCTCTAAAGCTACCAAAACGCTTCATGAGATGAAACATGCACTTGTGCGGCAGCAGCTGTCGGTCATGCCCAGGATTGAAGAACAAAAGGCAGCACGAGGGGCAGGGCAAGGTGTCACACCAAATGCCCAGGTGTGAGAAAATACAGCTCCGGAAAGATCATGTGGCTGCAAAATAAAGTCCAGCTCACTGGCAGTTCAGCTCCGAGGCGCTGGGTTGTGGTCTGCGTGGAGAGTCGCTCTGCAGCAGGCTGCCAAATCTTGCATGCCAGGTGCTTCCAGCCCTAATTCCAGTGTACAGTAACTCGCCTGAAAGTATCTGTGGACATAGGAGAAGTCCAAAGTCTGCTCAACTTGCAGCCACAGAGCTCTTATCCGTCAGCCGTCAGAAGCCTTGGAGACTGAAGCAACGTTTCCCAGCAGATCAGCTCATGTGGAAAGGGTCAGGAACCACCTGATAAGCTCCCTCGTTTAAAACATACTAACTATGCAAAGGAGCCACAAGCTCTCTTGAAGGGAACTGTCATGTGCAGCTTGGCATGGTGACCCTTTAAAAAGGCTGTAAAAGGAAACCACCCCTGGACAGACAATTCCTGGCAGCCAGCGTCCCGGGCACGCTCGCACCGTGACATGACATCACCCAACTATTTTGATTCATGTGTGCTGGGTCTTTGCAGCGACAGCATAGTCCAGCTGCCTGCCGATGCACTCCGAAATGCCTGGCCCTCCGCGACTAATGACTAATGGATTAATGGGAATGAGCTTCTGCCGATTCATAAAAAGAAGGCTGAGACTTTCTGGAAACTGCAGCTGGAGCGATGAGCTGGACTTTCTTTAGCAATGTGCCCTCCCCATGCTATGCATATCTATATGCTCTGCAGAAATCACTCAATTCAAATTTGCTGTTTGCAAAGCAAACGGCACCCAGGATCACTGTTCGTAACACAACTGAAATCCACCTCATGGTCTTTTCAATGAGACAAGCATTCACGGGGCTGTGGCTCATCCCAACCGATCGGCTGTCTTATGCTAGGCTCTGAGTCTGTACATTTAGAACTGTTTATTTTTAGGAAACAGTTGATCAGCATGGGCTACATCGTGAGCAGCTGGAAAGGGGTGCAAGCACGAACCAAGGCACAGTCAAACTATCCTAGCCAACCTTCCTAAGATTACAGTAAATGTACAGCTAAATCAAAAGCTTTTTTAGTCACGAGCACGAGCCTTTTCTCTGGACATCACTGGAACTTGAGGCTCAGATCTTTATATAAACCCTACATGCGTAAAGAGAGTCTTATCTTTTTAAGTCCTAAGAGGAATTAAAGGTCATACCATCTTTTTCCTCTACAAGGAAGCATGCCTTTTTCTTTGTGCCCATGGTTGCTTCTGAGATTTAATATCATTAGAAAGGAAAAGAAAAAACAGCTATGAATACTGCAGAAAATACCTTTATCAACACAGATTCCTTACAAGCTCTGGTCTTTCAGTAAGATCACTTTCTCCAAGAGAAGGTGCAGAGATGACAGCAGGCTCTTCTGCCATCCTCAGCTACCAGGGACTTCCCTCAGTCTACCCTACGGAGAATGTAGAAGACAGTACAGAGAGCACCTTGTTCTTCCACCTAGCAACTAAAATAATCCAATCAAATTATTAACAAGACAAGGCTCTCACTGATACCCAAGTGAGGAACCACAATAATTAATTTAAGGCTGTTCCCAGTCTTTCCCATCCTGACTTCTCCTCCTCCTTTCTTTTACCCCATCTCTGTGGCCCTGTTTTAGCTCTGCAAGTGAAGATCGCAGTGCTTTTCACCAAAATACAATCTGTTGCATAAAATAACCTGTCAGCACAGTGCTTTTGGAAAGCCTTTTCTCCAGCCCCTCCCTTGAGGCTGAGTGTTCACCCAGGGCAGAGAAGAAGCAGGCAGAGCAATGAGAAGCGTTGAAGGATTTGCAGGGGAAAGTGTCAGTGTTCCTTCAACATTTGCTTTAATGGAGCTTTAGGAAGAGTCAAGCTCTTCACACCCCACCTGGCCTTGTGTGACCACCACACTTACCTCTGCAAACTTCATCTTCACTGTCCCTTCCTTTCATTACAGTATTCTCCTGCCACCATGACTAAGACGGTAGCAGTACTGGGACAAGCTCTGGCTCTCCACGTAAGCGCATTTCATGGGCCAGCTCTCCAGCTACTTCCATGACAGCGATGACCCACCTTCACAGTCCTTCCCATTTGAAACCCAGCTCCCCAAGAGCAAAGCTGAAGCTTCACTGCTGCAGTTTAAGCCTGCTGCTTCTTGTCTTATTCATCATGCACAGGGAGAACAGATTGTTCCCTTCTGTTCTTGACATATTTGAAGACAGTTACCAGTTCCCTTTCCAGTCTTTACTTGGCCGAACACGCAAGAAGTGCTGCCTACAACACCAATGCAATCTGGACCTCAAGTCTGCTGCCCTTAGAAAAGCATTCCTCATTCTTCAGTGGCCAAAGGACTGCTGAGAATTACTTAATGTCATCAGAAACCAAAAAAATTAAATTCCATTTTAATTGCATAAATAATTGGTATTGCTTCTGCGTGGAAACAGCCCCCTTTTGATTGATGCCATGGATAAATAATCGCTGATGACCTTTTCAAGCAGGGCCATTGCACCAAGAGGGCTGATTTCCTTATTAAGGAAAGCAGCAAGACCCTAATGTTCCTGCACAGAGCTACCAGAAAATGAAACAATGCAGTTTAACAACTGACTTGCACAGTAATTTGTTAAAAAAAAAAAAGGCACTAAGTGTTTTGAGTATGATCCTTTTGTCTCCCACAGCTAATGATCTAACAGATACATTTACACAGATACTATATCTTCTTAATGATTCCAGTGGAAGGAACTTGTAAAACTAATAATAAAAAGCTGGGCTTCAAAGGGCTCCTTTGGGGCCATCTATGTTCTGGAGGCTGAAAACACAAATCCCTTCCAAACAGCCATGAAATGGACTCTTGTAAAGCTACTTTGAAGTCTCCCAAATTAGAGCATATTATGCCTCTTGAGCTGCATAACACTGTACCCTTCTAAAAACCATACACAGGCTAACTCTAAGCATCAGGCAGCTTAATAAAATTATTTGGGGGGAAAGAGCAAACAAACAGTTGTTCATGTGTATGAAATGCTTCCCTAGTCCTGCTGTATCTGCGAAGCTGGCTAGACCTGAGCCATTCCACAGCCTCAGAGCAGCCTATATGCTGGCAGCTCACGAACCTGCCTCCAGCCCCACCACCCTCTTGTCCCATTTGATGACCCAGCATCAAATCCAAAAGAGCCTAAAAAAGGCTCTAGAGCTAAAAAAAGGACCCACATCCCCTGGAAATCTCCATTACGCCAATTCTTACTTTTATCCCATCAGCTGCCTGTGTATGCAACCCACCCAGCAATGTTCTCCACTGCTCATGCAAGCCCTCCATCCCCTTAAACCACCATTCATTTTTCAAAAAAAAAGGGAAGCTGGAGAACACAAAGTAGAAAAGATAAACCTTCTTCTGCTATAGTTTTCATTAATTCACAGGGCCACATAACGAAAGGAGTCTCATGTCAGGAGTCATTTCCAATCCAATCCAAAAAGCCCCATACATGGCCCAGCTCTCTCTTCTCAGTGCTTCTTGTTTTTCGTTTCTTCATCTCTCAGGATAAAAGCACCTTTTGTACCTTCCCTCAGTGATTTAACATGACTGCTCAAGCACAAAAATAGCAAATATCTTCCTTTCTCTGGATGCAATGTGAAGATTTGTTCTACAAGGTAGATTTGGAGGTTGAGTGTTCAGATTCTGTCAGTATGGAAAACCAGGAAATTTTCATACTGTCAATCACACCAAACAAAAGCGCAGCCATCATGGGGGTTCTGACCCAGACATCAGAGTTTTGAAACCCAAACTGGTTCATCCGTCCCACGGAGGTGTAAATTCTGTGCCACGGTGAAAATACTTTAAATGCTGGTGTTTTGAACCATTTCCTCACTTGCCTTTTCAATAGCTTTAGCCTGATGTACAAATGCAGCAACAGAGTGCAGGGCAGGCAACAGGGACCAGTTAGTCCTATCAGGGTTTATTCTGGTGTGAAAATGGAAAAACCAGTACTTTCCTCCTTGAAATTTAAGAGCTTATTTAGCAGAAACCAGGAAGGCTAAAAAGAATATGTATCCCCTTAGTGACAACCGACATTTCGATTGGCTTCTGACTGCAAATCAGCAAAACCAAGTGTTTCCCTCTCATCATTACTGAGATTTTCCTTGCTCAAAATGCCCTGTTTTCATCGTTGCTCAAAGAAATAAAGTTCAGATCAACTTGCAGCAAAGTAAAGCAGCAATCATTTCTGTATTTCTACATGGATCCCATTTTCTCTGCCTTGTTGTCCTTAAAAACGTCACAAAATTTGGGACTTTTCTAATTTTCTCTTTAAAATTCTACAGACTGCTGTTGGCAAAATTAAACGTTTTCAACCATTTTCAATGGTGCTGGGACATGCTTACAAGCCTCACACCACCAGACAGATTTTAACTGCAACTGTATTTCATATAAACAGAAAACTTGGGAAATATTTCAAAATAACACACAAATAAATATGTGAAAGAGATCTTTGCTCTAAAAAAACTTGCTCAAGACTACAAGTGATGCAATGCACCATAACAGAAAGGTCGTACTGCCCGAACACCATTTGCAGGCTGGTTGAACAGAGCATGCAGCCTGCGTTTTCAAAGTGAAATACAAACTACCACTTTCTCCATCTGGTCCAAGTCCAGCTCACACCCCATAAAAAAATTGCAAGTTTATGGCTCCAAGCTGGGCTCAATTATTTCCCATAATCATAACCAAGTGTTTCACTGTAATGAGTTTTTGTCTTTATCCCCTTTTTTAAACTACTTCATGCTGCTTTCACTGTGCATTAAGAAAGATTTCAATCTCTGAAGCTGTCAGGCTGGCACTTAATTGGTTTTATAAAATCCAAAAGTTTAATTTTACTTCTTTTTATCAGTCCCAGAGGTGTATACTGGATTCCCCAGAACTCTTGCTAAATTACTTATAAATTACATCCTGGCGTCTTTGTAATGCTTTTCTATCCTACCTTTCCAGAGCTTATAGTATGAACCAGGAGGAATAGGGGTAACGGTGATGGTAGTGTTACCATATTGGTGATTTCTAGTAAGAAAAACACCATATATTTCAGGCTCAGAGCACTTACCCCAAAAGACTGATGACTATGATTGTATCCAAATGATAATTTTATCATTTCCCCACATTCTACTAATAAACCATGGTGCATATGTTTCCAGCACTCACTTCTTCAGCAATTTCAGTGTGTAATGTGAAAAATGGAGCCGTTCTTACATACGGCGCAATCTGGCTGTGCTCAAAACAGCAAAACAGTATTTGATCCAGCAAGTACAGGATGTCTGGTGTGACAAAACCACTACTAAAATTTAATAAGTTCTCAGCTAAAGGAAAACATCTCAGCAGTAACTTAAAAAAAAAATAAAATAGCAGAGGCTATAATAATGTTCTTTAGAAGCATTTTTCCACTTGTGCTCTTCTCATCTCATTATCTCGCTTCTCTTTCTTCTTGCTTCTATCAAGTTTTTCAACCATATCCATCCACAAAACCTTGAGAAGGATTAGAATTCCCTGGAACATCATAAATTGCTTTTTCATTCTCTTCTTGTTCTTCTTTTTTGCTTCCTTGCTTCTCATGCAGGATTGGAACAGATGAGCGTTGTAGAGCTGAACAAAATATCCCCTTCAGTTTACATAAAAGAAAAAAATCTTTCAACCGTCACCAACTGAGTTGTAAAGTGAACGACAGCAAATGAATAAAGACAGAAATTACTCCAAGAAAGTGATACATTAGGGATGGACAGTACCTGAAGAGTGGAATTCACACAATTATTCCAATCATGAAAACTCCAAAACATAAGATGCTAAAACCCAGATCACCACAACTCCACAGAAATGCAGCCCTCCACTGACCCTGCCTTAGGAGATTTATTTGGAAAGAGGAGGAAAACTCGCTGAATTAGCAAGTTTGTATCAATCTCAGCTGTCCTCGGTTCTCAACTCTATACAAACCCAGCAAGTACCCTTAATTGCACAGCCATACCTTTGAAATTCGTAAGCTAGTAGGAGCATTTTCCCACTCTACTCAGCACTTGCCAGGCCACACCTGGAACACTGTGTTCAGTTATAAAAAAAAGATGTGGACAGGCTGGCGAGTGTTCAGAGAAGAGCCACAAATATGATCCAAGAACTAGGAAGCCTGCCCTGTAAGGAAAGGCCGAGAGAACTGGGTTTGTTCAGCCCTGAGAAAACAAGGCTCAAGGAAGACCTTCTTACCATGTTCCAGTATTTAAAGGGTGGCTACAAAGAAGACAGAAATTCCCTTTTTACAAGGAGTTGCATGGAAAAGACAAAAGAAAAGGGGTCAAGGGCACAAGTTACTCCTGGTGAGATTCCAACTGGACACAGGAGGAACATTTTTCACAATGGGAAGAATGAGCCACTGGAATAATCTCCCCAGGGAAGTGGTGGTCTCCCCAGCTCTGGACACAATTTTAAGATTTAGCTGGACAGGGTCCCGGGACATCTAGCCTAGGCCATGCTTTGCCTAGAAAGGTTGGATCAGATCATCCCTGAGGTCCCTTCCAACCTGGTATTCTATGATTCTGTGATTAGGAATAAAACAGCTTCACACACGTTTACTGTAGTTGTAACATTCTTGCTGGCACGGTTATCACAAAATACAACTTTAGTGACAAACATGCACGTTGGAAGCAACGCCCTCATCCTAAAATTTATGCAGGATGAAAAGATTTCAAAGTAATTTCAAGATCTGTATCCCTCTTCTCCCCTTAATAAGCAGAAAAATCTGACAGCAAAAGCGACAAAATTTTGCTTCAGCACGAAATAAGACAACAAAAAGACTTTTCTCCTGGCTTGGTATTATTGTTAGTTATCTGCAATTTTTTGTTGAAAATAAGTGTTGCCAGATAATAAAAAATGCCAATAGTGCAGTATTGGGGTTGATGTCATCCCACAAATGACCTCTTTGTGTACCTCAGTGCATATAATAGACATATGTGCTATATGTGTTATAAAATTAGAGGCAGTGGTCAGCAGCATCCTATTAGACGTGTGAGACAACATAGAAATGAAGAGAAAACTGAAACACACCTTGAAAAGCTAAATGCTTAGCTAACCTTGAGAAACCTTTCTCATGCCGGACTCTCCTGTTTCTCAGTGATGAAACAGGAACCTCATTTGGTTCAGCTGCAAGACAGCAGCAACTTCCAGAAGAAGGAACTATTCCGTGTGAATCTCTAACCTCAAGGGTGAAGGAGTTTGCATATGTGTGCCTTTCCTGCTCTTAGCTGCTGTGGTGGTGTAGGAGAGCACGAGGCCTGTGCTGAGGTTACCTACAGGGGTATCTAATGCAGGTGTTTACGCAGAATGGACATTTTCCATGAACTATTGCAAACGTTGTTTTGTTGACAGTGAAAGCAGGGTCTTGTAGCATTAGGCCAGTGGTGAGCTGAATTGCTCATTGAACTCAAGCTCAAGGCTCATGAAATCCCAATGACTAGCCAGGGTATCCATGGGAAGGGCTTTAAATACTTACTATATAGCCACCGACAGTATGTTTACATGAATGACTAAGGACATTGCACAGGACTGGATCCCAATCTGATGAACTAAACAGAGGCGTAATGCCAAGAGAGGAAATTCCTAAAGGATCACCCAATACTGCATTGTCATTACAAGCGGAATTGCTCCAGCAAGGGGATTATAATAGAAAGAGAGGAATCCACTGTGTGCAGACAGGGAATGAACTGAAATCCAACTCCCTGCACAGCCTTTTTGCATTGCAGCTGGATCTGTTGACCTATTTGTTCAAGCCACCCCTAGCAAATACAGTAGACCTTCATCTGGTGGTTAAGAAACAATACAAAGGATTCAAAAAAAAAAACCCAACCCCACACAAAAAAAAAAAATCCCCAAGATCTATCTTCATTTTCTACCCCTTCTTTTCCTACAGATTAACGATTCTGAAGCATCATTAGTTGTAAGCAAAAGAATAAACCCGAGTATGTTGCACGCTTTAATTTCATAATAATTGAACAACTGGCAAACCAGGTCTGTTAATTTCCCAAGATAAACATCTCAGGAACCACCATCAGCTAGAGCTCATACAGCACCTTTTCATCTTCAGCAGAAGGGAGGTAAGTACCATGGTTTGTAGCTTCTTTGAACACGGAGAAGTGACTTTCCAAAAATCCCTGTGCAGCTGTGTCAATACCAATGAGGAACAGGACAAGGCAGAGGTCTGTTGGACTCCACGGCTCTGCTCCTGCCTTTGCAAGAACATGACATATTGTTCACACTGTGTTAAACCACTGTGTGCATGAGGTGACTATCTCACATGCCTCAGCTCCGAAGAGATTACTAGAATTAGTCACCCAGATTATGGAAGATCTGCCAGACGAGATGGGAGTATAGAGGAGGAAACATTCATTATCACGTACATGAGGTCTGCAAGAGAAATCATTCAAAAGAATTCAAGATCATTCAAAATCATTCTGGTTTCTCTTTTCAGGTTTTCGTTTGGGGGTAGGTGGTTTGGGGGATGGAGGGGTGTTGAGATTTTTGCACCCTGATCAAACATAGCAATTTTGATAGCAAAAGAAACTTCACTGGCTTTTTAAGAGAGATGAAAGCACGGTGAGAAAGACAGACCCTGCAGCTTCCTGAGATGGTAACAGAGGTACCTTAGCAATCTGCCAGAGTACAGAAGGGACAAGGACTGAGATAGTGGACATGTAAGGGAAAGCTGGCATTATTTAACTGTATACAATGAGCTAGAAACCATCCAAGCCCCATCAATCTTGATGATTCTACCAATTAGTGTAAGCGGCAGACAGGTAACTTGGAAAAAAGCAGCCAACACATCCATGGCATCCAAATGGGAAGCTGCTGTGACTGCAGGAGCCAGAAGCCTATGATGGGAATGAATCAAAGGGAAGTTTGGGACACCTTGGGTGACAGAAAGTTCCCCATTGAATCACTGTGCAAGCGAAAACACCAAGCACTGTAAAGGTCAGAGTTGTTATAGTTAGGATTGTGCGAAAAATCTCGGGGGTTGGCTGGGACTAATGCAGGAATGAACTAGAGAAAGCTTTTTGAGTCTTCATGCCTAGATGACATGAAGGGCTGGAAACCTGGGAGATACAAGGCAGGAGGAGAATATTCCTGGAAAAGCCTACCCTGACAGTCTGCACACACTATACCTGGCAGGAGAAAAAATAGTCTGAAACATTCTCACAACCACTAGTGATAAAGGAAGAGACTGAAAAGGCTGTTAACTATGTCCTCAGGAAGACTGCCTGAAAGCCAGAGACACAGGGGGGAAGAGGCAACTCCTTCTGCAACACTTCCTTAGTCCTTCATGTTTTAGGATGCCCTTGTGAATCAGAGGGCAGGTACCAGCGTTTAGGCACATCCCAGCTCAACACAGTTCTGAGGCCAGCACTTAACTTGCAGCCAGCATCCTTCCCTGTTCACTTCCTCAAAACAGATCAAGCCTCACATTAAGGACAGACTTCTGGAACCATGAAATCTCTTTCACTGGTGACTTAGCAATGCATTGGGCCAAGCACACTATGATTTGTACCTTGCAAAGTCATTTGAAAATGATCTAAACTAGTATCACAGATGACCAGAACTTGTTGTACAGTGCCATCAGATTCTCAAATCTTGTCAAAGGTCAGCATCTTGCAATGGCTTCAGTGCTTAAAGTAGAAAGCACTCTACCAAGTAGCTCTAGCATCATTAATCAGTTTAAATTCCACATCAAGAATCAAACTCAGTGTTATGGTTACAGAGCTCTACAAATACCCAGCAGCACAAAGGCAAACTCCTGAATTTCTTGGTCTGGCCCAAAAGCATCCTGCCATCCTTAGCCTATCACTCAGGTACCTCTGTTTTCAAGGGCACATTTCTAAGAGAGTCCTATGAGATTTCCATCATGCAGCCTGGTGCAATTCTGGTTCTTGGAGTCAAGATTGCCTCAAACAGCCTGTAAAAACCTATCAGTGTTACAGACTGAATGCTTTTGTTATTAGTACATAATACATGTTTGTGGGGAAAAAAACCACGCTCTGTCATCACCTTGGCAGCTAGCAATAAGGCCTGGCAAGTCTGACATCTTATTTGCAAGCATGTCACTGGACCGAAGATCATTAAAACCTTTGTGTTAATAGACACAAACAGAAATTATTGCTCCAAGCTACATATTCCTGCAAACCAGGTAGGTTGTTTCCAGTCATAATAAAATACCTATAGGGCAGAGGAGGAGAGAAAGGAACATTGAATGGAGCTGAGTGTGGCATGAATAGGCTGGGTTTACTCTCAGCTCTCCTACTGGGCAACTGCACAGCCAGGGATAACTCACATCATCTCTGTGAGAGCTTAAGATGAAAAGCCGTCTTCAGATGCTGTGTGTTACTGTACTGCAAGAGTCTCATGCTTAGACCAATCCCTTTTCTACCCCTATTAACCAGAAACATAATTAAAAATCTTACAGAAAACAAAGACCTACAGCAGATGAAGTAGATATTTATGGTGACCACAGGTTTCTGGCTTTCTTTCCTACTTATTTGCTGCCTATATCCATTACAAGCCTATGTGTTCAAGGCAAACAGCAAAATCCCCATGTGTTCAGGAATTGCTTGGAGTGGTGCAATGCAAGCACAGGGTGGAGAACATCAACCCTTAGTCCAAGAGACAAAATTCCCACCGGCCTTAGTAGCAAAAACCAGGCTCATTGCCAGAAAAACTGAGCTTCTCAAAGAAGTCTTTTTTATTGAGTGTTTTGTTTTGTTTTTTGGGGGTTTTCTGCACAACATGTTTAAAGACATAACACAACCTCCTGCATCAAGCATAGCACCGACAAGGAAGGTCCTGCTGATATTTACTTTGAGTCACAGCCCTCAGCATCACCAGCCTAAATCAGTCCCTCCAAATTCCCCCTGCACCTTTCAGCCCTCCCTATTTACAGTTACCTGTTACAAAACTTTCACTCTTAGGCTACAGTAATTAATGAAACTTCACCAAAACCCAGAGAAGATGCACTCGGGGTCACACACAAAGCCTGGGGGGAGCCAAGACCAGAGGGGGATGCTCCTGCCCCAGTTTTTACCCTCCTTTGCCTGCACAAACCTGTCACATCACAGCCTGCACAAATCCGGCGTGGGAGGGAAGGCGTGCGGCACCAGCAGAGCCCAAAGGACTTTCTGCAGCTTAGCAGCTCCCCCTGCACCTCCTGGTAATATGCTTAGCTACTTAGCGAGCAGCAAGCTAAACATCTTCATCTTTAGCAACAAGTTTTACTGGGTTTTGCATTACTTGGCCTTAACGTTTAGGAAGCTCCGTGTGTCTTACCGACCTTTTCTTGGTCGCCATCACAAGGCACTTCCCAAGGTGAAAGATGATTTTGCTTTTGCTCCAAGAGCACAAAACATGCAGCTGTGCTGGAAAGTGCTCAGTGCCCTCTGTGTTGATCCACAGCGAAGAATGAGGCTGGCTCCTCAACACAGTTTTAACTTCTCGGCTCCACGAAAAGGTGTATTAACACTTCCAGCACAAAAATAGTGCATTTCAACAAGTGGACACAGCAAACCAGTGTCCTGTCTTTACCCGCCCTGCAGCCCAGGCCCTATAGCCTCATGGTGCTGAGCCCACTGGGCTGTACGCATTCTGTGTACATCAGTCCCACCTTACCCCTGTAAGACTGCAAATGCACAGGTTTCTTCCCTTTATATATTAACATTATTAGCATGTTAATGAAGTTCCTATCTTATTTAGCCACTTGAGTGCTGCAGCATGCAAAAAGAACTAGGAAAGAAGAGGTGGAGGCTCTCTTAGTACAGCAAAGGGCTCTGCTAATCCTGCAACCTGTAATGCAGTGGCAGAAGTTGCTTGTAAATGGCTTAAACAAATGTGATCCATTCCCTAATGCACAGTAAGCACCTGTGTCCTAGGAGGAAGATAAGAAACTTTGGGGAAGACGAAGTGGCAGGTTTGGAGAGAAATGAGGAGCCCTACACCTTCCTAGCCATCAAAGGCTTTTTCCCTGTGAATTTTTGCAAGATGTGTGTGTGCTGTGTGCTGCTGAGCCTTGCATCTGCTGGACGGAGGAGAAACTAATTCCTAAGAATTTCAGTGATGTCAGGCATTTTCTTTTTTTACTGTGACCATAAAGTGGCAAAAGCTGTCAGCAGCGCTGGCAGTAGCTTAGCAAAAAGTGTTGACGTTGCCTGGATACCGAGTCCTGCTCCAGTATAGGATTTGCCTGCGTATCTGCATTTGACAGCGATAACTCCTCTGGATTTTAGTTTTTCTTTAATATTCTGAGAGCCGTGCAAATACCTCCTCTTATTCAGATCCCTCCTCCTCTCTCCTCCCCCACTTTTTGGCTTTGTAAAATGCAAACTAATTCCTCGACCATAGTAAAACTGTACATAAGAAGCCGTAAAAATATTTTTTCTAGCCTTCTTCTTCCCAGGTTAATCTTTTCAGTTATATAAGCACTTTATAAAATAGCATGGGGAAAGTATATGAGAATCTGTTTATGTGATTAAGACTTGGCTCCTTCTTTACTGTGGCCCAATGACAGTATTTTATGTTTTACATTTGCCGCTGCTGAGGTTTGCTCAGCTGTCTCTCCATGACTTCCAAAGCAGAAGGCAGCAAGATTTAACATTGCTTTTCAGGGAGTGCTTACAGTAAATCATTACTGGTGGGTATCCATGGAGTCCTGAGGAAAAAAAGAGCATTATTAAATACCTGCTAATTCTTTGTTACAGTGGGTGGATTCCAGGTTTTCACTGATGGCAAAAAGTCTTTCCCCTTATTGCTGTGCTGCTCCCAGTCTAATTGTGCCTTAGTGTTTGAAGAAACAGTTCTGGATGCCATTTAGTGAAGTGCTGTAGTGTTTTATTATCTTTTATGGTAAAGAATCTGGAAGGACTTGAGAGAGAGCTTGAGGCAGAAACAGGAACAGGACCAAAGTGCATATACAAAACACAGCACTAAACTCCTCTTCCTGGCAGCTAGGTGACAGAGAAGTAAAAAAAAAAAAAGTCCACTGCAGATCATTTTTCCAGACTGGTCCTTGACATGGTTCCTAGGAAAGGAACGATGCACAGTTATGCTGGTGCTCCACAGTAGCAGATTTCAGCACCGTGTGAGGTTATTTTCCAAAGGAAATGATGTGCTGTTCAGATACTTTCTTTAGTGTCACTTGTTTTATTTACTTACTAATGTCACACGCTCTGAATAGGCAAGCAGCCAACTCTCTCTTTCAACTAATCCCATCCCAAACATGAGTGCCACATTCCCGCAGACCCCTTCTGCACCGGGGAATGACTTGGTTTAGCCACACTGAAGGAAACAAAGGGCGTACTCTCCTGCTCCTTGCAATTGCTTCTCCAAAAAAAAAAAAAGAAAAAAAAATCCATGTATCATCACTGAACATCATGACAGCATCACTTCAAGAGAGTAAATTAAAACATGAACGCAACAAGAACATGTACCATAACTTCATAATTTTTTCCAACTGATGCCAACCACAAAGCAGTGGACATGTTAGGTTCATCTACATAGTTTCCCCTTTCATCACAGGCTGCCCAGGGAAGTGGTGGAATCGCCACCCCTGGAAGTGTTCAAAAAATGTCTAAATGAGGCCCTCAGTGACATGCTTTAGTGGCGGTCTTGGCAGTCCTGGGGTAATAGTTGGACTTGATGATCCTAAAGGCCTTTTCAACCTAGTTCTATGATCACAGCAGTATCCCACATGAGATTTTGGACACTGTGCTGGCTTCAACAGCTCTGCATGGAGGAGAAGACACCTTTCTGTCACAGCACTCCCAGTCTTGCAATTTAACCACTGGTAAAAGATTTACATGAAAAGATTACTGATGCTTTCAAAAAACAGACAGAAAGCTTGAAGCAGAAACAATCCCTAAAAAATACAGGCTCTTTTATTTTCATCTTTAAAACTGGAATGGACAAGAAAGGTGGAGATAACTCAACAGGCTCGTTTTGTAGTGATCCCTTTTGCTGTTGCCCTCCCCAAGCCTCTCATGGCTGGGAACTGTAAGAGCACTTGGATGCTTTGAAGATTCAGAAGCCGGTGCATGGAGACACTGCCAGGATGCTCACACTGAAGACACACAAGTGCATGAGAAAAACTCACCTCCTCGCAGCTGCACGCCTCTTCTTAAATACAAAAAGCAATAGAAGAGTGAAAATGAAGGCGTGAATCCACATTTCTTTTCCAAGTACAAATGAGACCCCAAGCCCAGGGCAGCTGGACCCTCTCTTGGCTCTCTCAGCTAAACTAGAGCCAAACTATGGTTAAGGGTATGGCACAGCTGGTGCAAGTCTGTGCTCCGTAGGCATTCCCACTCCTTGGGTTTGTAGCTGGGCTCCCCAGGGAAGCAGATGCATGCAGCGGGTTTAGTTTCCCATTCTGCAGCACAGCTGTCTGCTTTGTAAGCTCTTCCAACAACAAAGTTCATTCTCTCCATATCCCGGTTTTCCAAACTGAAAGGTGATGTGGGCTTCCTGTGATTGCTATGGTGGCTTCCAGCTATCCCAAACAAAGCTCCAGACACTGCTCATCCCAAAATGACAGATCACTTTAGCAGCAGCGTGACTTCTGAGAGGTGCTCACCAGCAGCTTATTTGACTTTAATGTGATTTAATTGCAGTGACATGCCTTTAATAACAAAATCCATGCCAAGAAATTGCAGTTGGAAGAAAAGCTGACCTAAGGCCAGTTTCCCAAGGATTTTCTCCCTCTCCTCCTCTAAGTTGTGCATCCCAAGCTCTCTTGGGTCACCAGGATGGTTGCAGCCACCCAGAGCTTCTCCTGGCCTTGCAACAGCTACATGTAACGACGTGCCCTGCCCTCAGTTTCACCCTCTGTAATGGCCACATGATCCTCCAGCACCATCCTCTGAGGCTAGGGACAATCCCAAAGTAGCCACCGTCCTTGAGTCTCCACCAGAGCTTACTCATGTGAAAAAATAACTGAGATTTCACCTCCCTTTATCAAACCTAAACTCTGCAGTTAAGCAAAAGAGTGAAACATCACCGTGGGCAGAAACGTCCCTGATGACATCTCCCTTGCACAGAAGCTCCACATCAACCCTTTCCCCCTCTCCACCTCCCCAAAATCCAGGGGGTTCTTGTCTTTCAGGATTTATCTGACTGCATGGATAGACTGGATATTAGGAAACATTTCTTCACCGAAAGGGTGGTCAGGCATTGGAACAGGCTGCCCACGGAAGTGGTGGAATCACCATCCTTGGAAGTGTAGATGAGGTCCTTAGTGACATGGTTTAGTGGTGGTCTTGGCAGTCCTGGGGTAATGGTTAGACTTGATGCTCTCAAAGATCTTTTCCAACCTGGCTGATTCTATGATTCTACAGTTCTATGTGTGCTACTGTTGTTAGATGAAGATGTTCCATGTAACATGCAGAAATAAGACATGCTAATTTTTGGTTTTGCATTTTCATACTTTAATATTTTTTACACATTCTTCACCTCAATGGTCTGGATAATACCTGAGCACAAGTCCACTTCGGTGAAGCAAATTTGAAGGAATCATGGCCTACCACAAAGGAATACCAAAGCGATGGCCATTAATTAAATACCTTAATGTAATTAAGAAAAAAGATAAACCTCAGTTTCCTTCTTGCTCTTTGTTTCTACAGCAATGAAAACCAGGGAAAAAGCAAAATGTTCCTAACTACTGCAGCAAGTTCCTACTGTTAACCCGTAGCCATGACACTGACCACTTCTCTAAACTCAGAACATCTCTCCCTGCCTGTCTTCCCTTACCACCAGTAAGAATTTGCTGATAAACCACATATTTTTCTGCAGACTGGGCTTCTGATCCAACAAAATCTAGACAGCTGTACAAACTGGTTTGTGTTAATCCTCAGCATTTGCTTGAAAGATTTCCGCGAACGCCAGCGAACATACAAGATGTCAGATCCACAATAATCCTCATTACTCACTATTAATGTTTTTGAGGAGGGAAGGGTCATAATGAGGCATTGTCAATGAGCATGCCTTTGACTGCATTTGAAGTAAGGGCTTTCCTCCTGCTTTGAAGGACAAAACCCAACACAGTGAAACTTAGAACCCCACGTAGGAAACTATTTGTTATTGTTCACCACCTTCACAGGGGTGACAAGCAAATACTGCTGAAATTGGCCAAAATATTTTTGTTTGTTTGTTTATTTGTTTGGGTTTTTTTGCTTTGTTAAGAATGTAATTTTATTTCTCAAGTTGACTGGCTTAGGTGTCTCAGCAAGAATTTATACCATTAACTTCACACACTCGAGCCTGGAAATTGTTCCACCATGTTCAGAGCCAAATGGTCAAATCTCCCCCTCTGTCACTCTGAGAAGGCCAGATGTAGAAATTCAGATGTGTTTAAATACACATAACACAGCAGAATTCAGTCTTTGCAGTGGTAGAAGCCACGTTCTAATTAGATTCACTGAAAGGAGCAATACTTTCTTCTAAAAGATGGAAAAAATCAGCTAACTGTTCATCTAAATGTTTGTGTTGATTCACTTTTTAGGTTAGCTCTCCCAAACAAGTTTAGGTCAGTGCTGCCTTGCTGAGGGCTCCTATGCCAAAAGCCCATTCTTATTACCTGGCCACATATTTCAGCTGCTGTTTGTGCTTCTTGTCTTTCAGGAATCCTTCAAGGTGCACCTAACATGGCCAAGCTCTCCCCTTTTCTAGCAAATATGAAGCAGGCAGGCTCTTAATAGAGATGCTAAACACAGAGTAAATAGCACGGGCACTATTTGCCACCTGGAGCTACTCTTGTTCCAGTATTAAGCATTAGCTCATGCACAATTCTTTCACCCTCTCTCCAGAAAGTCTTGACCTTCATAGCATTTAGATGTGGATTTTTATTTTGCATGGATTGAAGCCAGTTTTGGCCTCCAGCTGCTTGAAGCTATGGGGGCACATCGGCATGCAAGAGAAATTGGAGCAACTGCATAACTGCAAACAGCATCATCCTGTTGGAGTTACAGCTCGCGTTGCCCAGCACAGTTCTCTCACCATTAAAAGGTTCCATGGAAAGACTGCGAACAAGCTATGGAAACCTTATACTGAGGTTAAGCAAACAAATCTGACACCAAACCTGCCCAGCTCAGGCAGGCAATGAAGCAGATACATTCACAGTGACCCTGAAATGATACGCTCTGGAGTCCCTAATAACAACGTTTGTTGAAGAACATATGATTAATGGCTTACCTTTGCATGCCTTCCCCAGCCAAAAAATGAATTGCATTAGGGTCCATGCATTTGTCAATGCCATTAAATGTCTATCTTCATACTGAGGGCCATATCCTGACCTGAGGGCAATGGCAAACCCTCCTGGGATGAGGAGAGAAGTTGATTTCCTGAACAACTGCTGAAATCATTGCCATTATTCAGGTTGGAGGGAGGGATGCTTTTAGCCCCTGCTGTTTGAATGGATTTAGAAGGAAAAAAAAGGAAGCCTAATAAAAAGTCCTTAGCATTCTGCTCAGAACCTAAGCCAAAGGATCTCCAGGCAGGCAAGGCAATCTCAGGCTCTCCATACAGCAAGGAGGAGCAGTGGGATGCCCACAGGAGGGCACCTATGTTTCACAATCATATAGGAGCTCCCAGGGAGATGCAGTTTGGGCTCACACAATGCGGCACAGTCTGGCGTAGTCACCACAGGCACTTGTCACCGCAGTCCTGTGTCACACAGCTACATGGGGCTTTCAAAGCTGCACTTACATTTTGGGCTCTGAGAGCTGTAAGCAGCAGGAGATGCTGCAAGAAGAATATATACCAACTATAAAGAAACTCCATTGCAAACTGCTGCAGTTGCCTACCAATAAGGTGTGTTTATAGGAACCCTGAGGCAAGCTTCAAGAAAAGGTAAGAAATTGAGGTGTTTTGATGGTTGATCACCAAAGACTCCAAGCTCTTATTTTGCATATCAAGTACACACAGATTAATATTTTCTGTAATCTAAGACAGTAAACACTTAAAGATAGAGAAGAATCTTCAAATACTGGGTAAACTGCAACAAAAAAGGGCATAGCAGAAAGCCTGTAGAGAAGAAAAATAGTAATACTTAGAAAAACCAAACCAACCCTGAAATAATCCACAGCGACGACTCTGCAGTTAGTTGATCACTGCTGCTGTACACAAGGTGCTGTACGGTGCTCTAACCCCTGACCAAATCAAAGTGGATGCCACAGGCTCTCCTTTCCCAACTCACAACTCTGCCAGTGACATGGTGCTAAAGCAGACACTGAAAGCTCATGAGATGGTTTATACCAACCAGCTCAGTTGTGAGATTGCAGTGTCTGCCCAGGCTTTCTTCCCATACAAATTGGAATATTACCTTCAATTGGCTTTATAGTCAAGGGGAAAACAAAATACTGTTTCCTGTTGAAATTCGCTGTTGAAAACAGGGAACAAATCTAGTAATCCACGCAGGCAAGTAGCAGAGTCTGTGTGAAGTCTTTAAAATCCTCTCAGACTAATCACTGGTTATCGTCAGGGCTCTCCTTCAAGATGTTTTCACAGCCCCAAAAGTTGCATAAAGCAAAGGTTCATTTCCACAAAGCCCATAAATTGAGACACGAGAGTGATCAATGCCTCACCCTATTGACTCTCACAATGCACAATGATTTACCATCATTATTCTGGCTTTAATTTTCTTTTCAAAATCAGTGGTTTTATTCAGTCCAAAACTCAAAAAGACCCAACAAAGGCTACATATGAGCTAGAGGCCGCTGGACTGAGCCTGGGAGTTAAATGTGCTTAACTCTACTACACATACTATATTGCCTGAACCATATATTTTTTTCTGCCTTGTGATCAGGTTCTTTCATTCCATATTTTTCCAGATCAGCACAGAGATTTGTTCAACATTTATCATGTTTATTCAGCCCATTTTTCCATGGATTTTATCTAAAGAAGCTGAGTACCCATGATATCTGTAAAGCTCGAATCTGATACCTTAAGTGATTAATAACACTTCAGGCTCTAACCACATATCAAAAAAGCTGGGATGCACAATGCATTTTCAATGGGATTGTGACAAACATTTACTAAGATTCAGATAAGACAATGTACTTAACATCAGATGTGTGAAGAAACCTACTAAAATAAACAGGATTTCTCCAGCACTTATAACCGAATACTTGCTTAGGAACAACTTCTGAAATGATTGATCTAAATGGAAAACAGACACATAAATATGTTTGAAAATCTGCTTCTACATGTATCCCTGGATTTTTAAACTACAGAAAGTTAAAAAAAAAAAAGCCAACCCATAACCACAAAAAAATCCCCTACAAATTATTTCCAAATGATCTTCTGTGATTAGCCAGCTTGAGAGCTCAAAACTTTCTCTTTACCTTTACTGTTGCTTACATTTCTATCTGTGGGGGAACAAAGTCACTTGTACATGAGCACTGCTCTGCAGACCTCTCTTGCCAAAGGACACCAAGAAGACCAGCAGTGAAATGCCACCAGGGTTCATCAGCCTTTGGAGATGTTCATACTGTAGTTTCTATTTCCTCTGCATGCCAGCAGCAGTCACTAAAAGAGCAAATATAAAACTAAGGTCTTGTCTATACATCACAAGAAATAATAACTTGGTTGATATTTAAAAGTCTGATCTCTTACAGCATATTCCATAGTATAAACCCCAGGAAGGAGACATAAGATGGGAATGAATCTGGTTGCAATTCTGTACCATGCCCTACAGATGAAAGTTAGAAACCTCCCTTGCATTATTGCATCTAAATCATTACTAATTTGAAGATAGACTAAAAAATCCTTCTTGCCTAGAAAGAGTGGTAAAGAATATAACAGCATACTGGATGTACTTCACCTATTGGCCATAGGAAACTAAGGTGAAAAGGGAAGTACACTGAAAGATACTCCAAATAAATTAAGACCAATCACCACAGGCACATTTTAACCAGAAAAATGATCTATTGCTGACAGCAGATGTCAGTTACTGGAAGGAGAAACAATGCTGAATGAGGCTGGTCTTTGGCCATGCAAAGCTGAGCGTGGCATCAGCTCTGCTGCAGCAGTGCTGACACGTCGTCTGCAAAAAGTCATTTCTCTAGTGTAGATGAGACCAAAATGAACAAAATGAATGTCCCCCCTGTCTGCCTCTGCAGGCAAAGCAAGCTTGAAAAATAGTGATGAGATGCTTTTGCACAGCAGTACTGGAAAATAAAGGAAGACAAACAGCTCTGCTCCTTTCCTAGGTTTTATGGGATGGTGGTGGAAAAGCTTACACCACTCTCCCAAGGTGAACCTGGACCCGAGCAGCCCTGACCTTCCCCAACTTGCTCCCTTCATCCTGCATGGCGACGGTAGTCACAGCCAGACATCAAAACTGCCTCATGTCCTTTCCCTGGTATCCCACCCACCTGCCCATTCAGAAGGCAGGGGGACTGTGAACAGAGCTGGAAAACTGAAGATGGAAGTGGCCTCAGCTATTCAGCATCCCAATGCAGGTTATAGTCAGTGGTTCTTTACAGATGTTGTCTGAAGGCTGGGAGGGTCCAAGACTATGGGATGAATTTATCGATTTAGCAAAGAAAAATCCAAATACAGACTCCATCAGCTGGCACAAAGGAGGACATCCCATTGCACGGCACTGAGTGTCACAGGAATGCATTCCTAAAGAATAACGGTGGGAAATAGCTTGAGTCAATGGTACATGAAATGCCTGTGTCTGGCTGCCAACCCTCCACAACAGCCTGCCTTGGACTAAACTCCACTTCACCGAAAGTTGTTACCTATATGTCATGAATATGGAGTAAAATCTGGGGAGGAAACAAATTAAAGCTTGAAGTGAAGCTTTAGCACCAATCAGCCACAGTCGGAAGGCCTTCAAAGGAGAGGAGCTGAATGTGGCAACGTGAAACATGAAAGGGTTTTCCCCTTTTCTTCCCTGGGCTATGGCAAAAGAGAGCTGCTTGCTCCATCTATGGGTAAAAGTTAGTACGGTCATAAGCTTTTCTTAAAGAGTGCACAGTCTAACCACAAGATGTTTTCCAAGAAAATAAACTATTACAATGAATAAAATATATGACAACCACGCTGTATTGCATCTTGCAGTTTGAAGAAAAAAAAAATACTATCTGGGCCTTTATTATTAGAGCACTAGGAGCCCTGGTGCTCTAATTAGGGCTCCTGCTGCTCTAATAATTTAGTTAATAACATTAAATTTCATAAGGAGAAAAATTACTAAGAAAAGAGAAAAAATTAAAACTTTACATTGAAAAACATTTCCATCCTCAAATACAGTGCAAATTCACTGGGATTCAAATTTGACCACCAGCTTCAAGGTGTTTGAAAGCTGTGTAATTTTCAGTTCAAAGATCCGTAAACAACTTTTAATTCTGAGCTAAATTTACCTTTCGATCCCATCCACCACAGCCCAAAGCTTTAAGTCAATGGAAACCTTTTAACTGATTTCCTTTGCTGTTAAAACTGGCAGCACGATCAATGTGTCATGACAATTGCTATTGCTTGAACTGATGGGTTTGAAAGGGGAAGCAGGACTGGAAAATGCCCTCCAATCCTTCAGATGGGGCATTAAGCCACATGGAAAAAAGTACATTTTAATGATTTAAATTGCATACAAACACGTACTTCAAATAAAATATTTAGGGTACTTGATTTTAGCCTATCTGCAGGGGTAGCTCTCTAATTTCCACTCAGTAAAATAAAGCTCTCCTCATTTATTTGTATATGCACTGGCTCTGAAGGGAAAGCGTGTGCAAGAAAAGTGTAATCTGAATTGTGTTTTCCCCCAGTGCAGGTTGTCTTCCTGTGTTTACTCTGGATCACCTCAGTTTGCTTTACTGAGAGTAAGTTTGTGCCACTTCTTTGTTTTGGCATTATACCTGCTCATGCAAACTGGCACACATGAGAAATGCACTCTCAACACAGCCAAGACTCAATAACATCTTGGAGCATCAGGTACCAAGTTGTTCCTCATGAGAGCAGTTCATGCAGTTTTGAGCAAACCTAAGACAACTGGGAAGCAGTTCCACAATATCAATTTTGAAGTCACTTTTTACAGCACCTCAAACTTCAACTTGCTCCTCTTCACTCCTCCTTTGTCCCCGTTGTCCCTAAAAAAACATCTAGGAAGTCAGTGTCAGCTCTGTAGAAGCCTCTTGCAAGCTACAGGTAACTCCAATTCATTCGTTTTGTATCCAGTTAAAATGTAATTGCTCGATATTCCATGGCTGTTCACATGCCCATGCTGATGGGTAAAACCCAAGTACTGAGCTCTACATCTCATAGAACCAAGTCTCCGCTTGCAAAAGGCGCCTGGCTTTGGGAGGTGTAAGGTGGGCAGCACTGGGTGGGACTGTATCTACCAAGCTTCATAGTGTGGGGGAACAGCACTAGCAAGTCATCTGCACCCCCTCAAAGCCAAGCTTAATTCCTCCCAAATCCATACTCAGTTTTCAATTGTCTGTCTGTTAGTGCTGTTGCAAAGAAATTCTCAGAAAAAAAGAAATTAAAAAGCTAAGAATTAAATTTCAAAGCACTCGCACAGAAACCCAGCATGCAAAAAGCTGGCTTGGATTTTTCTGCGGTAAACTTCCTGAAGTAAAGGGGCTGCAGCAGTGGCCAAACACACACCTCACCCAAAAACGTCCCCACAGAGCCTCTTCCAGAGGGGCCTGAGGTGGATTTGTTGCCTTTCAAAGATGAGATGTGGACGTGAAGCCACAACCAGCAGTTTACTGTCTTCAAGCTGTACTTACAAAATACCTGAAGTGGCTGGCAGCCAAGTACACATTGTGGGAACGTATTTTTCCTTTCAAGGCAAATCTTTCGTCAGATCAGAGCACTGGGGTTATGACCAGCTGCTGAACTGGGGTAACCAAGGGGAAAAGACACAAAGATGAGCTTTCGGCTATTGCCAAATCGAGTGATACAGTATTAAAGATGAGCAACAGCTTTAAACTCCCAGCCTTAAGTGGAAAATATTTTAAGCCTCATATCTGCAAATCACTTTCTGTTTTAGTATTGCCCTACCCTAACCATAAATGCCCTTCCTAAACTGCATATATTCAAAAGGCAAAATAACTTCGGTGGGAAAAGAGCAACTACATGGGAAAGAAAGCGCTGAGAATACCACACATAGCCTTTAAAATGAAAACAAGAGAGGAAGAAGTAGCTTCCAAGAAAAACAAGGAATATGCAGAGTAACAGGTTAGTCTGTGTTTTGAACAATGCGTAGGAGGAGGAAGTGGAGGGAAGATGGGTATGTTATTTAAAACAAAGACTGCATATGCTTCCCCCACATACGGCTCCATGATGATAGGGAAAGGAGTGCAGCACAGACTCATTTCAGACAAAGTGGGGGACAAAAAAACCCCAAACCCTGTGAATGTTATCTGGTCCCTTTTTCTTTTTTTTTGTAAATTACAGATTGCCTCTATAAAAGATCTGCTACAAACCCAAAGGGAAGGCTCCAGTGCAGTTTCCCGGAAGATCTGCAGCTGGGAGGGACCTCTGGAGGCCACTGGTCCAAATGACTTATTAAAATCTGCAAGGGCAGCAACTTCACAGCCCTTCCGGACTCCTGCTCCAAAGCTGTGTCACCCCCATCAAGGACACTTTTCTTACACCTGCCTGGAGCTTCCCTTGCTGCTTCCTGCCCTTTCGCTGGGCATCCCTGAGACGCCTGGCATTGCCCTCTCCACAACCCTGTTAAGTAATTGAAGACAGCAAAAAGTTCTTCTGCTCCCTACGTCATGCACCTCAGCTCCTGAACACCAGAGTGGCCCTTTTCTGGACCAATATGCACCTGTCTCTCTTCCACTGAGGAGCCCAGAAATGGACCAAGCACTGCAGATGTGTCTCACCGGTGCTGAGCGGAGGGGGAGGATGACTTTGCTTGATCTGCTGGTGATGCTCCTCCTAATGCAGCCCAGCACAGAGTTAATTTTCATTTCAATACCATTAACAGAGCAACAGCAGGGCTGTAAAGGCAAGCAAACATGACAAGTCCATCTGATTTTAATGCACTCACACTCAGTTTGGATAAAGCAACCTAAGTCTCATTCACTTTCAACACAGGTATCCCAAGCTGCTTGAGAAAATGGGATTTTAATCATGTAGGCTGTGACAATTTTGAGCAGTGAAGCATTTATGCACCTTCAGAAACATGGATCCATGTGCACATTTAGCTCTTCTCAGAGCTCTTCAGCACAGCATATCATAGAATCACAGACGGTTTGGGTTGGAAGGGACATTGAAGACCATCCAGTTTGAACCCCCTGCCATGGGCAGGGACACCTTCCACAGATTGCTACAAGCCCCGTCCAACCTGGCCTTGAACACTGCCAGGGATGGGGCAGCCACAGCTTCTCTGGGCAACCTGTGCCAGTGTCTCATCACTCTCACAGTAAAGAATTTCTTCCTCATATCTAACCTAAATCTGCATTCTTTCAGTTTAAAGCCATCTTCAGTTTAAAGCCATCTTCATGGCCCTCCCCTGGACTTGCCCCAACAGGTTCATGTCCGTCTTATGCTGGAGGCCCCAGAGCTGAACACAGTCCTGCAGGTGGGGTCTCATGAGAGCAGAGTAAAAGGGGAGAATCCCCTCCCTTGACGTGGTGGTCACGCTGCTGCTGAGGCAGCCCAGGACACAGTTGGTTTCTGGGCTTTGAGTGCTCATGTTGAGCCTCTTATCAACCAACACCCGCAAGTCCTTCTCCTCAGGGCTGCTCTCAATCCAGTCTCTGCCCAGCCTGTATTTGCAAAGGCATGAGATATCTGCTCTGAGGAGTGTCTGGGAAGTCTTGGTACTCAGGAAATGCTATTCAAGCAGCAGAGGCTTTGTTTTGAGTGGGGTGTAACCAATTAATTTAGTGTTTTATAATACATATAATACATTCTTTATCTGCAAAGTAGCAAAATGCAAAACCTTTTCTTCTGAAAAACTACATAATACAACAGAAATGCTAATCAATACATTTCCTGAAGTCCTGAAAGTTTTGTTAAATAAAAGTCAATAAAATCTAATTAAATATAGTAAACCCTAAGAATGTTATTCATTACCCACCCCTGTTTAGCACACTGTGAATAAAAACTACTTTAACGTGGAAGTAAAGTGTATGTATGTGCATTAGTCTCTCCATAAGAGAGCTAAACCATATGAAAGCACATGGTAAGAAATGTTCTGTTTTGCAAAAAGCTGCAGAACGGGAAGAGTTATCAATTTAAACACTGGTTTTAATAATCACACCTTTTCCAAAAGGCTGTCCCTCCTGCGTTAAGAGCAAAAGAGCACAAACATCCAAGCCCAGCACAATTCCTGCAACCCTCTCTGGAGCAGCAGGGTCATGGGTATCCTCTGTTAGCTCAAATACAGCATGGCCCCATTCCTAGCCTGTTCCTGTGACAGTGATGTGACCTTATCCAAAGGATTTTGCTGACCACTGGAAGATTGATTTATTTAATATTCTCTTGTACCTAGCCAGGACTTAAACAGTGCTGTTCGCTTGCACAAGTTGACTGAAAAGTCACAAGATGGCTTTGCTATGCAGTGTACATTGCTGTTATTCCCGCAGCACAGCCCCTCTCTGTGTACTCCATCAGTGGCATACTGCAAGCAGTATTTAAATGTATGTGGACTAGCAAGAAGAGCTTAAATGGACTGTAATTTTCATGAGGCTTGAGAAAGAGGGGAGCATAAAAGCATACGTGAACTTCAAGCTGAGAAGAACAAATGTCCTTGAATAGAAATTATGCTTGGAGTCTATTTGGAGTCCTTCAGAAACACTGGCTCCTACTTTCAATCTCTTGAAGGTGTTTTAGAGAGAAGCAAGGACTGGGAAAGATGCCATTTCAATTAAACTGCAGCAGAACTTCCCATAAACATAAAGAAAAATCCTATATGGGTTTGTATAGCTGTGTTCTTGTGCACAAAAGTCACTAAGGAACTACTTAGTCTGATTAAAATCAATGTTTTTAGGTGAAATCCTGATGAAGAAAAACGAGAAGGCCCCTCTGTACTATTTAAAGTCACTAAAAGCTATCAATATGTTGCAGGAAACATATAGCCAAACGTAGGTATACACATCACTAATTCTCTACCTATATTGTCACAGATTTGACAATTTATCACCGAGTTATTTCTTCTGTTCACAGAAGGAAAACTCACTGTGGTCCGACAATCCAGCACCCTCAGTGGTAAAATAACATTCCTCTCTTTCCCCTGTAACTCTATTCCCTTCCTACAGCCACTAACCCCTCGGGCAGACCAGGTTTGGTTTGTAGACCAGCACTTTGTAGACCCTTTATTCAGCAAGAAAGTTTGAAAATCAAAGCCTGTTCTCAGTCCACTCATTTCTGAGTCCTAATGGTATGTTAGCCCACGGTATGCTGAAGAGGTACAATTTGTGCCCAATATAAAGCAGGCAAGTGTTCTGAACCATAAAGGTCTGCAATGCCTTTCATATTCTGGCAGAGGAGCTCAAACACTCCCTTAATGGTCATTTGATTGGAAACATGTATCATTCACATCTATGCAGTAAAGGTCTCTTTCCCCTCCTACAACAGGGCAAAGAATTATTATTTAAAGGAAGAGCTGAAATTCTCTATGGAGTCTACAGAAGCGAGTCTCTGTTAGCTGCTCAGATGATGTTCTTTCTGTGCCCACCTCCACTGCAAACCCCATGAACATCTCCAGCTGTTCTTGAGCCCCAGTGCTGACGTCCAACCAGGCTCAGCGAAACCACCCAGAAAACTCCCATTAAGGCGGATGCAGGATTTCTAAGCAAAGCTTTGAAGCATGATTTCCCTCCTCAGCCCTGTGTGGGTGTCCATGGCACTGCAGAGGCCATACCCTAATGGCCAGCATATCAGAAACCCAAAACACATGGTCAGTGAAAGCGATAACGAACGATTAGCACATGCCTCATCTGCACTTACTTCACTACCGCAGGTAAAGAATGGGCCAAGCCCAGAGGTACCGTGTATCTTCCTGAAATAACATGAGCAATTTCTTACTTTTTCTTGATCTGGAGAAAAACTTGATGCCCCCAGGAGAGGTAGACGGGTTAGAATTGGGGGAGGACTCTTTGGAGGAGGACCTGAAGATCCCACTGAAGCTCATTCGGCGTGGGGAGCGTGGGGGAGACTCCTGGTAGGGGAAGGGGAACACTGTTTTGGGAGAGCCAGGGCTATGTTTGGATCTCACAGGGGCAGAAACGGGGCTGGAAGGTCGGTTCTGGAGCCCTTTGGAGAAAAGCCCTTTGGAAGGGCTGCCGGTGGAGTAGCTTTCTTCCACCTGAGGAAGAGAGAAAAAGGAAATAAAAAGAAAAACCACCATTAATTCAGTTTAGCTTGGGCCATCAGGATCTCTGAACCTGTCACAACATACTCAGCTCCTGCTTATTTGTGTGGTGGATTAGCCACAACTCACCTTTCCCAGTGCTGCCTCCACTGACACAGAGATATGTGCATACCACCTCTCTGGGCTTCATGCTGCCCCTTGCTCTTAAAGACACCCTGAATTTCACAAAAAATTTCAACATGTGGGCATACACTTTATTATCACACATATAATGCAGGATTTTCTTTACTGCTTTAATTTGTCACACATCCCTCTTCCTTCCCCAGACAACTGAAAGATGACTGGCAACGAATTTATTTAAGGCAATGAATGATCGCCATTAAGGAAACACAGTGCCCCAAAGTCTTCCTCTGAATTTAAGCACCCATCTGCAGTACTTAAGTCTCCATCTCATGATGTGACACAGCACAGCACACAAGTTCCTAAGCGCCTTACAGGTCTCTATAATGCTGGCCACAGCCACAACTGTGGGATTGCAACTCCAGTCCCAAAAATAGAGAAGCCATTTCAGAGCGACGGCATTCCTGCTAATGACCCTGTCCTTGAGTTTGGGTACAACCTTTCTAATTGCTGTATCTCTTTTGGGACCTGTGCTGGCTTTCCAGCCAGTGTGAATATTTGTGCACAACACAGCACTGCACTGTGCAGGCTCACCCAGCGAAGGGGAATAAAAATCCAGAAAAACAAACAAAAAAAAGAAGGAGCAAAGATTAAATTCTCCCTGCATACAATTAACAGAAGCTAACCCAAAACCTCTGTGGGATTTGCCTGTGTTTGGGCTACACGTAGAGTTTATTTCCTTCTGGATGCACAAGGTACTTCTGTGGGTATGAGACTGCTTTTTTAGCCAGGGGCATTTCTCATGAATGAAGGGCTCTGTTCCTGGCGAAAGGCAGCAATGGGTTTCAGGTCTCCAAGGAAGGCATAAGCAAAGGCCACAGTTTATGTGCCCACAGGCACGATGTGCCACTGAGTTTCAAGCCCTTTGCATGCCTGCTCCTCAATTCCCAATTACACAACACAAACCAGGAGATATGGATTAGACAACAACTTCTACCTGTGAAGATGCCTCCCAGTGTGCATCAGCCTAGTTAGGTATGGTATTGTTGCCATGGGAGCCATTGTAGAGAAAAGCAGCATTTTTTATTAGGAGGACTTAGGTGAAATAAGAGATGAAAGAAAGCTTCATAAGCACTTGTGCCCTCCTTTGGGTCAGTGAAGCACTTGTATATATGAATCCAGCTAAAAAATGGTCAGCTGAGTTTAAAACACATAAGCCATTAACTCCCTTTTCAAAATCAATTTTAGCCCCAGCTCCAAAACACTTGTAGAAACAAGCAGCACAATGGCCAGATAGCTGCTCCCTCCATAACACAGGACCCCACTTCTCGTAAGCCTCTGTCTCCTGCACATGCTCTTTGGACCAGTTTTTCTTTCCACTTGGGATGGGACAGAGCTGGAATGGGTCCTGCTCCATGGAACTGCAGAAGGGCCTGCAGGGAGTGTGGTCTCTCATTTGGGAAGGTTTCTAACCCAAAAGGCAAGTGGCACTTGGCCTGGGAGATGGACACAAATAGAATGAACAGAGACATACTGGCACAGCCCTTGACAGCTGATGAATTCTGCTCTGTGCTCTGTGCAGCTGGAAATCTCTGGCAAAAGACATAACAGCTTCTTATACCTGCACACTTATTTTTGACAGCATGGACAAAAATACCTCAAAAATAACCTGTCCTTTTGCAGATGAATTAGGGGAGCAGTTGCCCTCAAGGGGACATTTTTGGAAAACATAAATGAACTCTAACTGAAGCAATGGTTACTAAAAGTATCTTGACAGTATCCATAAGAGTAGAAAAAGTAGCGTTTCATGCTTAATGCATTGGTCTGAGCCTCAGGTTTGGCTCTCAGCTGTCAAGGATTCTGTGTGCAATCTTGACCTCATTTCATATCCCACATCTATTCTGTCATGAGGACCATATCTTCGTTATTCCCACTCTGAGTCCTCTGGCACACAGACTGTTTCCTGGTGAGTATTTATCAACAATAATAGGGTGGAATTCCTCGACTGAGACCTGGAATAATAACCACACTATAAGTAAATTAATAACCAAATTGCACTTTTGTCATGGGTAAAATAGTGCCAAAGTGATAGCTTTTTCATAAAAGCTCATTAACTTTATTAAAATATCATCTGTAAATCATCTGAGACTACTTATACATTGTTCTCTTGACAACTATATAGTCCAGGAAGCAACTACGTAGCACAACAGCACCTCCTTTTGCATTGCAATTAAAATATGTCTGTTGCCAAATCTACTGCCATAAAGTGGGGAGTAATCATAATACAAACCTGTCACTACTACTGTAATTTAAGAATGTTTCCAGGATGGGAATTTCATTATAACTCTTCCTAAGGTGACAAGCCATGACATTTGTAAAGCCAAAAAACCGATGTCATTCTGGTGCCTCCCTTAATACTTCATGTTATCTTTTTTGCATGCTTTTTTTATTACAATGACACACGGATAGGAGACACTTTTAAAAGACTCTGGTGTTCTCACCAGAGCAATTATTCTAGAAATGCAAAATGTCACGCAACAATTAGTCAAAAAAGTCAGTACTCCCTTGTACACCCAAGCCAGACACGAAAATAAATTGTTCTCAAATTCTGAGCAGAAGCAGCAGGATGTTTTCATTTACTGCAATCACAACTGGTTGCTTTCTCTCCAGCGTGCCAAGCAGCTGAATTATTAGCTAATTGTTAGATCACCAGGGGCATGCTGCTAAATACACACGTGCATGCTACTAAATTAAAGGAAATTACTACATCGAGTTCTCCTCCAGCCGCTCCAAACATTAATTATACACAGGTTACACCCACCATCAAAGTGGATAAATACCTGTGACTCTGCTTTGGGAATTACAACAGGATTGCTTTCTTAGACTATGTGTTGAGGCTAATGGATTGAGAGTTTGAAAAAATGATCAGGTGCTTCTACGAGTAAAATCAGCAGCAACAACGGTTATCACAGTGTACATAAAAGTCACAGGGCAGCGCTAGCTTTCATGCTTCAGCGGGAATGCAGAAGAATCTCTGCCGTGGAATAACTGCCACCCTCCTATGCAGACTCGGTGTGACTCTGGCAGTGGTGCTAGAGGCAGGTTACACAGCTAGATGGGTCATCAGCCTGTTCTTCATGATTTTTGGACTCATTTCCTGAAGCTATGACAGGCAGGTGAGCAGAAAACTCCCACATGTGCTTTGGAAAGACAACTATGCCTCCAGTTGAGGTGTAGCAGCAAAAGAAAGTATTGCACTTGGGTTTCTCACATTAATAACCCTTGTACATCAGTTTGTGTTGGTCTAGGAAAAACAGTAAAGTGAGAATGGGCAGAAATACGAAACACACCTAATAAATGCACATGGTGGTACGGCTCATTTGACCCTGACCAGATAATTGGCCTTTTGGAGATGAGGAATCCAAACAGACAATGCAAGTACAATACAAATCAATGCACACATAAGGTCTAATTGAATAATTTGAAAAATTCATCCAAGTATGAAGACTGTTCACCTAATTAAAAACACAAACAAACAACCACCAACAAAACATTCTCTATGTCAGCTTTGTGCAGAGCATATAGGGGATCTTTGAGCTCTGTGCCTAACCTTAGACTCCTTAAACCTTAAAACTGGTTATGTTGGAGAGAAACGTCAGCTCCTGACTTTCTGTCTGCAGACGACAGTGCAGCAGGAATAGGGCTAAATTAGAAGCTTGGTAATAGTGCCAGTGCAACCCTCAGCCTAGAGCAATGTGCTCCCTGGTGAGGTTAAGCAACCGAGCAGAGACCCATGCTACATGAGATGTGCTGTTTCTAGTGACTGATTCCGCTTGCTCAAGGCTAAACCGGTTACCCTACATAACACTGAGTAAACATATCCTAAAATGCTGTAAGACACTATCAGTTTTCATGCTTGGGAGCACAAAAGGATCCTCAGCTGGGGACCAGGGAAAGACTTTGCTCTGTTGTATACACCAAATGATCTTAGGCGGGTTTCTAAAATAGATCCAGAACTGGCCACTGTTGAATGAAGCAACAAAACGAGACATGTTTTACAGTGTTCAGCATCTAGCAGACTTAGCGTTTAATTTTTTGAATGAAATGTAAAGTGATAGCATGGCACTTGCCCCAGGCTGGGCAGCTCTGGATGATTTCACGCAAGAAATAGCATCCTGAAAGCTGCCTCTGTCATTTCACCTGGATGAGGGTATCTTTTTCTTTTTCTAATGCCTTCTTCCTTATTCCTAGTTATGAACATTAATGGCTCAGAGCCATACTGTGGGGGACCGGCAAACCCACAACTTTATTTTCAACAAATTCCTAGATGACAAATTCCCAGCAGAAACCACTACCGGTCCCAGGTTACCCCATACCAGTGAATAAAACAGCTGGACAGGGGCTCAAATCATCAAGCAGTTGTCCCTGTGGCTTCCCTGCTCACTCTCCATCTCATGGGGATTTAGCCTGTGCCATAAGCACTCCGTAGTTGCCACCTGGGCTTGGAGAGAGCACAAGCCAGGGACAGTCCCAAGTTGCACATGGCTGCGCTGCTCTAGTAAGTGCAACTTTGCTACTGCAAAAGGACTGTGCCCAAGCCCTGCATCTCCAGGCCAAGAGAATGATGCTGCCTGACCTCTTTTATTTATTGATTCTGTTCAAATTTCCCAAGTGAAAAACCTTGCATCTTGTGCTGTTAAGAACTATTCCTCCTGAAGGACATCCAGGTTTTCCTGTATAAGGTCCCTCCTTAATAAAAAACCACTTCTCTCTGCATCCCAGGAAATTTGGTTAGTATGCTTCAATTTTTTACCTCAGCCTTACTAGCAAAGACCAGTGCTGGGACTGAGCTTGGGCAAACCCCACCAGTTCTGTCCCTCCACCCCGCAGTCATCCTTTCAACACCAGCCTGCCATCTTTCCCTTCATCTGTTTTCTTTACCTGACTCATCTTATTTTACAAGAAAGATTAAAGTGCACTACATTTAATCACTACCATATGATAATCCCCAATGCAATGCGCTAAGACACCAAGCTATTCATACTTCACCACAAACTAGTCTTTTGTTGCCTACACACCATTCAACTCAGTCCTGCCTCTTCTCACTCACAGGCAGAGATATTCCCAACATTGTCATTTTCTTTCCCATGCTTTGTATTGAAAATCTGATCCCTCCATTTTACCAAATAAAATCCTCTCTAAGAAGCTGTTTCTGCTCCCAACCTAGAATTTAAGAACTACTTAACTCCAGGGAAGTGTCCTTCCCAAAGCAACATGCCTAGAAAAATGAGCAAGCTCTGCTGAGAAGATCCTGACCGTGACACAGGCAGAGGCTGTGTCAGAGCCGGGAAACTCAGGCACTGCCCATGTCCCTTCTACAGCACCTCTTCGTAGCCATCTCCTCTGCTCCCCCACCAGGGTGCTCCAACAACAGATCCTTTCTTCAGCACACAGGCTTCCCTAGTGGATGCCCTCCCTGAAAAATCTCTGGCTCTGATTCAGTTGGTAATCTGAATTTCGATTAATTTTTCAGAACAGGCTGAAAAAATAATCTGGCATACAAAAGGGCTCAAGCTATACAGCCTTTCAAAATGCTTCTGAGTTTAAGTGAAAGTTATTAAATGCTCCTGAGCTGTGTTCTTTTTTTCTCCAACTCCAAATAGTTAAGACATTTATGGAGCATTTGAGTTCTGTTTGCTTTTAAAACAGTGAATTATTTGACTTTCATTTTACCTCTTCACTTAAAAATTTTTTGAATGTTGAGTAACAGAAAAGGAATCACCTCCCACCATTCTTGACAAGGACAGCAAATACAGTTAGAGACAATACACCAGATAGACGTCTGCACTTGTTTCCTGCCCTTCCACTGAATCTCAATAAAAAAGCCCTTTGATAAAGTTAATTGGATGATTCTCTCATTCTTTTGGAATAAAAGAGCTCGCAGAAACACAAGAGCTGACTTCATTAGACTGAAAGGTAATGAAGGACTTACTCTCCCCGGAACCATGTGGTCACATGCACCACCACTAGTTCCCTTGGTTCTGCATGAGCAGTAACAATTGAGATGACAATGTATATTACGGGATCAGAGATGTCACTTCCCAAAACTAAAGCACAATGACACTTTCCCAAATCAAAATACAATGGGATGCGTCTGGCTGCTCTGGCAGTCTCTGAGAGCTCTGCATTGCTGTGCAGACGGTTGGAGTGAGGTTTCCAGCAGGAAAACCAGGGCTGCTCAAAGGCAGAAACAGGCTGGAGGTAAGGTGAAAGCAGGGCTGGCTATCCGTCCACTTCCTAACCCTTAACTGCATTTATTTTAAAGCAGTGGATGGGAAGGAGCCATGCACATGACAGTGCAGTGGTGGTCCTATGTGCCCTCGCCCTGAGGCTCACAGCGTCCACTGCAGGTGCCCCACACCAAGGCTGTGGCACCATCCAGGACATGCTCTCCATCCTCCCTGCTCATAAAGAAACAGATAATTGAGAGACTGAGAAAAAAATAAATCAAAATGAGATTTATTATCCAGAGAAGGAGGGGCTAAAACCAACATATTTTTTGCTGCTTCTCTCTCTCCCAGGGGTTGCTCATGCACTTCCCTTGAGTCACTGGACAAAACAAAAACAATGCAGGGATCAGAAGCAGGACAAAGCACTCCTTGAAGTCCTTCAATATTGGAGTCACTCCTCAGATGTTTTCTTATCCTAGTTCACCAACACTTTCCTGCATTACCGATAGTAGAACTGTGAGGCAGTGCCAAATGTAGCTGTAACAAAGCCTCTACATTTCACCCTGTTCCATTGTACTTCCAAAAAACCAAACTAATCCTTTAAATGCCACGTCGCATCCAGAATCCATGTACAACTCATTATCTACAGCCATTTGTAAAATCTAATCAAGGCTTTGCAAAAGACTTTAAAAAAAAATAAAGTCTGCATTATTTGCTCCTTGGTGTAACTGATCACAACTTCATTCCGCACTGGAGAGTTTCCTGCTCAGAATTTACCACTCTCTTCCCCCTCATTTTTGTATGAACTACAAACTGTATCACCAGTTTGTCTGTATTTCTTGCAAGTCCCTGATAAAGCATGATATAGTATAGCAACAGAATGTTTTGTCTGCCTAGAAACAAAATTTTCCACTCATGAGTCTCAATTTATTTTACCAGCCAGTTTTTTTATTCATTTAATAGGCTCCATGTTTACCCAGTATCATTCCAGCTTCTTAAATCCAAATGTCTTGTTCTACTTTTATATACATGACACCAACACTATGACATTTTCCAACCAAATTTATAATCCATTTAAACCCCCATATTTGTTCAGTAAGAACTGCTTACCATTAATTCCAATCCAAATGAGTCTACTACAATAGCATCATTAACTATCCAATACAAGATATTTCAATACTTTGCCCAGGACAAACCTGTAAATTATCTTAATTGCAAACATTGTACATATTAACACAGTAATTACTTCTTTTTTTGCAGTGTTTTGGAACTTCATCTCTGCTCCAAGATTTGTTCAAAATCAGCACCAGTCAGAGAAAGCTCTGCCAATTCATTCAAGGGTGTTTTATCAGAGTTGTTTGCATTTAATTTTAAAACGTCTAGCTTTAGCACCTTCTGCTTTAAATACACTTAAGTTATTAATAGGACAGAGTCAACATTGTCATCTAAGATGAACATCTCACCAGCTTTTTTTCCCCATGTAGAGAAAAATTTTTAATGCACACTTCTTTTCCAAGCTTTCTTCTATATTCTTATGACAATTCTATTATTTCCATAAAAGAATAGATTGATATTATTCTTTGAACTTATTTTCTTCCTCCTACTCCCTCCTCCCTCTATAATTCGGTAGCTGTCTCCCCATGGACAATTTTTTTGTGTCATTTTCTTCTCTCTAATCATTCACTATCCTGGACTTTCAGCTGAAAGCAATGGATATCAATCTCCTATAATTTCCATACCTTATCCTTTCACCTTACCCATCACGTTTTAGATGAATGACCTATAAGCATTCAAGGCGTTAAGACCTCTGAAATTGATAGAGCCATTTGGGTGCAGAGGGGCACTCATCCCTGACTGCTGCCTGACCACACCGTACCAGAACTATTTTCTGAATGATGCTCCACACCACTCATGATTTTCCAGGTCTCTAAACCGCCCCTCTTCCACCATCTTTTCCCAGACCGAGGAAATCCAGTAAAACTAATTGCTTCTCCTTATACAGGAAGACCTGGTCATCCTTGTCTATGCTGCTGCATTTAATGACCCTCTAAGGTCTCTCTGTAAGAAGGATTAAGCCATTTCTGGACAGTCCAAGCTTTGAGCTTGGGCAGTGGGCAACATCAGTTGTTTTAGGCAGAGCTACCAGCACAGGCATTGAGGCATTTTGTCAGGCAATAAGAAGGGCAAGAATACCTGTCACAGGCAAAAAAGCTACCTTTCTCCATCACACCATGCCAAAAACTTCTTCACAAGATTCTTCACGGTATTATGTTCACCACCTTCAGCAAAGGAAGGTGAAAACTATCCCTATCCTCTTCCTGCCGTCAGTCATAAAGGAAAGAAGAATACATCATTTATAATAGCAGCCATATTAATGAGAAGTGATTAAGGCTAAACTTCAGGAAATATGTGTCACATTCCCACTGCTGCCAAAAAATTCAAATTTTTGAACTTGAACAAATAATTCTGCACTTGAGTTTCCTAATTGTGTAATGAGGATTGTTGTCACAGGATAATGATTGAGAACCACCTGCATGATAAAGTGTTGAGGATCTCTGTGAAAAATGTTAATTCAGCTTCTAAAAGCCTTTCACAAAGAACAGGAGAATTAAATTAATGACAGATTGGAAAGACAGGCTGCGAACTACTCTATCTTGATCTATAGCTCAGGCGACAGAAGAGTTAAGTGCAGGAAAAGAGACATCCCTGATGAATTGCCTGTCTCCAACAAGACGGGTGAATGGAAAAGCCACACTACTAATGAAACACTGACTTTTAATATACAGAAGTTACACAATGCACTGTGATTTCAAACTTGAACAAACAAAAACCATCTCACTTGAAAGTGAAGAGGAACTCAGGGATTTCTTCATACAGCACCAGTAGGGACCGGCAAACTTCTAATTAGAATTAAATAAATACTGCGGTCTGATGCTACTCATCATTCTCTAGCAGCAAAGATACCACTTTGTTGCATGTGTTGAACAGAGCTCCAATTATAATGTTAGAAAAAACTCTGTGTCTTATACACTTAGTCAAAAAGGTCAGTTAAAAATGCAGTTTCAGATGTTAGGCCCCAGCTGCACAGTTATTCCAAAGTTAATTGCACTTCTGTAAGCAGAACTTGACCCAAGTCTGGGGATTAAAACCCCAGCATTTACTGAAGGTGCAAAAAGGGGCAGCTACTGAAACGCTCCTCTAGTTCTCCCAAGACAAGCACTCATCAAAAGAGAGAACCAAAACTAGTAAGAGGAAAAACAGAGGATTCGTATGTGGTGAAGTCATTAAACAATACCATGTAACACTACACAAGTGAGATTGGCTTCGTTTTATATTTTTTTCTTCGTGACTGACATTCATGCAGCTTTCTCAACTTTCTTTGGGAAAGGAGGTGATAAATGGAAAAATCAAGTTTCAGCTAGAAACCCCTGCCTTCTTCCAGCATGACAACCCCTTCCAAATCCATCTCATTGTTCATGTTATTCAAACCCTCCAAGCAAGCACCTTTTGGCAACACTGTGTATTTCAGCTTCCCTGGCATCTACAAGAGTTCCTCTGCGTCAGTGACTCATACATCAGTCTTGCAGAAAAGAACAAGGCCAATGTTATAAAAGTATTCAGTTACTGATGGATTGCAGAAATTTTTTAAACAACTGTCCTTTGCAGCGAGGTGCAAAGGAATAGAAACTCGCGCTGTCAACAGAGCTAAGTTGCTCTAGGTGCAGATTAGCTTCACTAAGGAGATATTTATTGCTTCACCTGCCTTGAACTGTAACTGCAGACTCTTTGACAAATGGCTTGTAGCAGGTTTAATCTTCACAGAGGTCCACAGCCTTGTAAATATTGTGACAAGCAAACTGGTCTGTTGTGTAGCTACAGATCAGCTTTTGGGGCTATCTACTGTTCAGAGGAGTATCTCTCTTCACAACTTGGCTGGTAGGAGGTTTACGCTTATTACTAGCTTGTAATTCAACGCGCTGTGGAAGTAATGAGGCCAGGACCTGAAGATGACAAATCCCATCCACAGTTCTTATTGCTTTGAAAGTTGTGTAGGTGCTGTATAACCATCCCTAGTGTCATTCATTGAATATGCTTACCTGATCATTTTAAAGCAAGAAAACTCTGTGAATCTATTGGTTTAATGAAATATCAGGCCACCAGAAAAAACAAATCATAACATTGCCTCCAGAAGGATAATCTTGAGTTAATCCCACAACAAGCAGAAATCTTTCTCCCTTGTTTATGGGAAGACCCTACTGCTGTGGTTTCAGCAAATGAAGGCAGCTCATTTTGCCAGTGTCAAGGACAGCCAGATCAGGGACAGTGAACAGTTAAAACCTCTGTAGCCAGAGAGCAAACATCAGGGGGCAATTCCAGGAAAACATACCGACAGCCACAGACACCTATTTGGGCACTGTATTTCTGTAGCAGCACCACAAATTTTGTTAGCTAACTATATTCCTGAGAATACAGTTATGCAATATCACTTTATTGAATTACAACAGTGTTACACACAACATCTGAAGTATTTGAAACAACACCACTGGAGGTTATTAGCACTGTTTCCAAGTTACACTGTATAAGCACTGTCATGATAAGGTCTGCAAAAGTCATTATATTTGCCCTACTGCATCACTCTTAACAGGTTAATGGTATGGTAAAAAAGATTTAAAACCCCAGACTTTTTTAAGGCTAATAAATGGTGTTTACCACCAAAGGACTCAACCACTACAGCAAAAGTGAAGCTTTGGAAATATCCTACCTTGCGAGAAGCATTTTTGTCTGTGCTCTCCACATCACCGTCCAAGAATGGCATGGCAAATGAGCTGAGATCCTGCCAGGACAGAGAAGAAAAAATTACGTCCTATATTAATGTTTTCTTCCTTCAGAGCATCCCATGACTGTAACCCATGGTTTTATTAGAGAAATGCCCATTGCTTTACCCATAGGAATTGCTGGTAAGCAACTACACAGGCTCTGATCATTCTCCTTGGCTGTGAAACCAATGGCAGCTCTAAGTTCCAAGTGCATAAGGAGTTTTTAGTAGTGCTTGCACTACACCACCATGGAAAACCACCTGCATAGCCAAAGTCAGAAGTCCTGTGCTAAAACTTTGAAGGGGAGGTACCCAAATCCCACAGGAAAATTTGTAGGAAATTATAGTTTAAATACAGTCACTTGCTCAGTAAATGGCCTATCTTGTCTTGAGTGAGGTGTATCATCTCAATTTAAAGAGTATTTATGACAATAAACAAAACCCGAATAAGAATATGTTGATGTTCTGGAAAATATCTAACATATAGAACAGAGGTGGAGAAAATTGTGTCATAGGGCTCGGGGAGGAAATAACCAATTCACTTGCACAAACGAAAAAGGAGCACCCAATTCTGCATGACTAAAGACAATAAAACCATAAGAAAAACATACATGCTTATCTTTAACTAACAAAAAAACCAAACTGCAATTATATTCTACCTCCTGCCATCTGTTCTGTTTATGCTACTTCATGTTCCAGCCATGGGATTTTTAGAGCTTCTTTCTACATGCATAAGGAAATTATGTTAGTGTCAAGTTCAGCATCTGTTTGATCAAAAAAATAGATAATGAGTAATTCTGTGATCCAAAGCATGAGGTTGTGTAATGCTGTGCACTGAAAAACCGAGTCTTGGATCCTAAATCTTGATTTAAATGTCAGGAATATCTCCCCAACACAGAACCTCCCAGATGCAAGGCATCACCCTTTCCATGTAATGATTCAGTGCTGCTCTACTACCACATCTGCATCCCATTTAAAATAGTTCAAAACATAAATAAATAGCAATTTCACACAAACTTAATTTGAGATTAAATAGAGCTTAATTAAAAATTAGCACCGGCCAGGAAGTCTGCAGAGCTTGCTTGCCTTCAGAATTAAGAGCAGCCACAGGTCTAATCACATCACATTCTATAATCATACTAAATCCAAAATATGCTGAAAAATGTGTATAACTCAGACATAATCCTTACAAGTGTTTGAAAAATATTCTGGTTGCATAACAAACAACAAAAATAAGGAACAAAATATTGAATTACTGGAACTGAAGCACATGGGAGTAATTCATGCCAAGTTGGAAAGAAAGGAAAAAAAGAAAAAAGAGGCAGCAGCCAGGCTTGGCCAAGCTGGCCCCAAATCATTCGGCCACAAACCAAAGTATTCATGACAAATTAGCATGCTTCTGGGTCCATCTATGCACATTCAATGGGAACTATCTACAAAGGCCCAAACTACAAAGCACCAACCCAACTACACGATGTCGCCCACATCACCATGCTTTGACATCTATGCTTCACATCACCTTCATTTGCAAATAAAAACGTAAGGAAGCATCTCAAAACCAAAAGAAGAGGAAATTTATTTGGTTTAGATTTTCACTGTTCTCAAGATTTCACAGAGGCTGCACCAGGCACCACAGGACCTTCAGGAAAATCTTCTGTATTAATTTGCTTATTCTTACTTTTAAGCAAATTATAATTAGTTAAGCAACTAAAATTAGTCAAGATCAAAATGACTTACATACTCCACATAAAAATTATTCAGCCATAAATGGCATTTATAAACACTGTTGATAAATGGATTATCATTATTATTATTATTCCTACTTCATATGTTACTGCAGGACTTAAGTGAAGAATCTCTGTGAAGAAATTTAAGAGCCTAATGGAAAGTTACACAAAAACATGTCCCCTCATGTTTACTTTAATTTATCCAGAGGATTTACCAACATTTTCCTCTACCCATCTTCAGTAGTGCAGAAGCTGGAATCTGATGTGTGCTAAGTCATTTTCCATGGAAATAACCTCTTTTGAGCTCCACATATTAGCATCCTGATATTACTGCTTGGTGTAATCCACAGTGAGAAAACCTGCTGGAGACTGGATGGAAGAAACTGGCTTTAAGGGAACACATACCTAATAATCAGGGTTGAAAAAGCTGTTCAGAAAATCTGAAACAGCTAGGAATGAAACCATAACTTCTTTTTTTTGAGCAGAAACCTTGAGAAACAGGAGGGGATAGGTAGGTACAACTATTTTTTCTAGGAGCCAAATTTCACTTCCCAGTGAAATTCACAATTCACAATTCACTTTACAATTCCAAGCTTAAAAACATGTATATATTAAATTCTAAATTCTGAATGTATATATTAAATCATAAAAGCACCACAAAACACAGCTGATGACTCTTCTAATTTGTAACTCTCAGATATCATGGAGGTATGCTAACTTCATCTGTCTTTACATGCAGAGCAGATGTCTGTCTGTAAGCAGAAATAACTGGAGCTAGACCTCTCTGGGCAGCATGAGACCTTTCTTTGTTAATACAGGGCTGGAGAATTTTTCAAACAAGATAATAATTGCAGTTTTAGTCCTGTGATAAAGGCTGTAATTGTAGCTGCTACCTTACAGTTTCATCTTTCATGTCTTCACAGGATTCTACATGGGAAGGCATCCATTTACAGAAGGTAAAAAATACATGTATCAAATGCTAGGCTGCAAACACTGCTCTCTCAATTCCAACCTGTCGGTTAAGCAAGGAAATGTGAGCTGCTTATTTTCTCTTTGCATGTATCTCTGCAGAATACAGACTAGATATCTATTTCTTTGCGTTCCCTCTTCATCCATGTGATGGAAGAATTGATGATAAAGTAACTCTTTAAAAAAAATAAAACAAACAAAAAAACCTGCTCCAAAAGAATTGCAAAACACCACAGTACTTTTGACAGGCCAATGGTGCAGCCCTAGCCCTTGTCACGTATCTGATTGCTCTGATGTGATGCCAACAGTTACACATTGAAGGCTCGCTCTGCCATTAACCTGGGATTGAAGCAGTTCTCAGACAGCTTGCTTGTTCTCTGGCTCTGCCTTACTGCACTTGGAATAAGTGCCCTGTAAAATCACATGGTTCTGGAGAGACATTTAAAGAAATTCCTCCAAAAGCATACAGTGACATCTTCGTACGCAGAAGAGTCCTCACTTGTAACTGCAGAGCACTGACTGAAGAACAAATAACATCACTTCTTATATCCATCAGTCCTGCATCATATCCTGGGATAGAAAACTTCTGTAGAGACCACAGTCTATGATCATCCCCTTAAGGAACAAAGGCCACCAGAGATTGCAGCTTCTGGTGCTGCTAGCCTGGAGTTAAGAGTATAAGTCTGTTTTGCAAAGTTCTGTTAGCTTTCCCGTTCCTCTGTCAGTCCTTTACATTGCTCAGCACCATTTGACAGCCAGACATCACTCCCGCCATCCCCAATTAGGAAATATGACCTCTTGAACAGTTTAGATTTACTTTACAGCCACAAAGCCGCTTCAGATTTATTTTGTTTTCAATCCATTTTTATTTACAAGAGGTTGTCATGGCAGCTCCTGTTATATTCACTGAACATGGCCCCAGGGATATCAAAGCTTCTTCTGGAGGACAGCAGAGCTGTGACACAGCAGAACCCCAGCTCAGTGCTCCTGCTACCAGCCAGGCTCTCTCCCAGGAAGGGCAATCTCCCACAACACCTACTCAACAGGCAATTTTCCAGGACTTTTCTTATTGGGTGCACAGGAGGTTAACAGATCTAAAAAAGCAACTAAACTGACATTATTGTTTTTAACAGGCTTGTCTGCTGCTTTAGTTTTGGCAGGGTAGAAGTCAGGATGATTCTGTCTGCAAGTGCACTTACCTTCTCTACCACTTCTTTCCTTATTTCCTCTGGGGAGGAAACAGGTATCAGGAAGGCTACAGATTCTTCACACTAATTTCTCCTCCAAAGGTGAGACTAACTCTAAGGTGTCTGGGTGACCCATACCTCTAGAGGGTGGTCCTTCCTAATTCCAGCTCTTTTACTTTTATCAGCCCTTGCATAAGAATACTTCTGATTATGTGAAAAGAAGGAAGAATAAAATTTTTGTTCTTTGACATCCTGGGAAAACAAAGAACCTTTTCTCAGAACTGTTTTGTAGAATAGGAAGGAAAACCACATTTTAGGATACAGAAAGTAAATATATTGGCTGGCATAGCATAGCCAAATAGCAACAGGAGCAAGATCTGGTTAGCCAAGCCATTTTTCACCTTTTCCAGCCAGTTTTACTGTTTCTTTCCTTACTGGGAAGGATTCTTGCCAAAAAGGCTTGCCCAGACACGCTGGTCTGGACACTGCTGCAGTTGGAGACCTTGGTGTCAGAAGAGGGCTTCCAGCAATTCTGTTGCGGAGGCTGCAAGCTTAAATACCAGACCACTAAAGCCTTGAATCCAGTAAACAACACAGAATAAACAGGATTCTTTTTTTATTATTGTTTTGTTTCAAGGCTACTTTGGCAGCCAGGCTGATAAAGCTTCTCTGCAATGGCTGATGCCAAGGAGCCAGCAAGGCACCCTGGGATATGCTGTGATTGACAGGTCAGAGACCAAATTCCAAGTTATTTTGGGAGGGATATATGACCTTTTTATGGCCTCACTCAACAGTGGTCCAAAATTTCAGGGCTGGGTATCAAAAGAATATTTCACAAACAGCTCCCTGCTACCATTCTTTGCAACTGTCCCTTCAAATGCAAGGCATGGCCATAAGCAACATGGTCATGTGAAATCTGTGCCCATGGTGGTGGGTCTATGCCTCATGGACATGGTCAGCTCTTTGGCCATGTTTCAGGGGTGACTCCAGACAGAATATCTTCACAGTAGCCCCATAGCCCACCTCTGCTGAAAGGCTGGGTTCCTCAGCTATAAGCAACTTCAGAGTCCTAGTGTAGGCAGCATCACACAGTCCTGACTACTGATGGTATCACCTATGAGACATTATTTTTCTGCTTCACCGAGTTCTATATATGTGCTAGAATTGCACCAAATTTAAGGCTGCGAAACGCCTGCCAGACATTACAGTTTCTTTTTACAACACAACTCAAGCAGGAGGTGACGCTTTACTAAGAGAGCTTTTCAATATGGGGAGACAACTCTTTTAATAAAATAAACAAAGAAAACAAGATACAAAGAAATTAAGCTGAGTGCTGACAAGAGCCCTGATCTCACGAAAAATTGCTAAAAGCTGCACTCCTCAGCATCACACCTTAACAGGGCTTTTGGGGTCTCCTCCTTTGCTGGTGTTACTGCACTCTGAGCACTTCAACCATCCTACCAAGGACAAAGAAAGCCAGGATTTTTATTAACATTAGCTGTGAATGGTTTCTTTCATCTCAGCCTGCACAGTAGCAGATTTTTTTTTATATCAACCTTGGATTCGTACCTATTACAAGCCTACGTAAAACTCTGAATAGCAAATACATGACATATGCTAATAGTCTGTGAACAGAATCCAAAGTCTGAACTCTGTGGAATAGGGGACATAGCTTTGCAGCTCTGATTGAATAGAAAATTTTCTTTCTTTTTGAGAACAATTCTATCTAGAAGCCTTTGGGAATTTATATCAAATCACTCAATTATTGCACAAGGAAAGATTCAACACTGACACACAGAGGAATTTCTGTCCTTTTGTTTTTGTTGTTTTGATATACTAGTCATAGTATAGTATAATAAGACTTGCTACATTTCTTTATTCCTTTAGGAGTAGGTTGTTCACTGCTTTGCTTTTCTCCCTCCCCCATGCCATCTAGACTGCAGCATGTGTTTTGGAGACAGATATATAAGTTGTACCGTGAGAGTGAGGATGCTGGTGACTAAGTCTTGGTATGACTCAATGGGAGTGGGCAGTAACAGATGTACAAAGCTGGGTTAGATTTATGCAAGCCAGCTTTGTACTTCACAAGGCTATTGCAATTTATTTATTTGACTTTACTTATAACGCTGTTCATATTAAAGAAGAACAATGGAATGGGTCTGGAGAGTTTGAGATGGTAGAAATGAGATATTCAGAGACTCGATTTTGTGTGCAGCATGAAGATGCCAGAGGCAGCATGGTCCAGGAGTCACCCGGGTGACTGTGCAGGACTGGCTTGTGAGCACTTCAATGTCAAGATGGATACAGCACTACATTTGATATAACAGATGGTGAATCATCCTAAATGATGTGCCTGGAAGAAATGGGAAATTTTCAGTCCCACAGAGGCACAATCCAAAAGATTAGGGAGTAATGGCTGGCTGAAATCTAACCCAGATCTCAGTATGCGAAAATCCCCACCCATCTGGTGATTATTCACGTCTTACATCAAAAAACGATATATGAAAAGTATATATGAAAACTTTGCATAAGAAAACTCGCCTATGTGTAGTTTAAAGCCATTTCTTTCAGCTGTAATAAGAAAACAGGCAAAGTACTAAAGAGCTGCTGAAGCCATTTCTCCCCTGTTCTCACCCATGCATCACTTGGCTTGGATTGCCACCACTTGGTCAGAAAGAGCTGCTAAAACTAAGAATTTCAAGGGGATGAGGATAAGCAGACCCACAAAACCAGGAAGTCCTTGGTATTTCCCCGTAAATAATTGTTTTCCAAGCTGTTCTTCCTGAGTTATCATGATCATGGGATCCCGGCAGCCTCTTGCACACCATTCTTCATTTCTAAACCTTTTGACTGCTCCTGACAGCCATTAATCTCCAGCAGTCTACAGAAAATTCACCTTCTGAGGCTGTAGACAAGGTTCATCAACAAAAACTGCCAAGCCTGTGGATTGATTTTTTGGTTTGTCCTCAATCTCAGATTTCAATCACTAGAACATATTCCTACACTGTTCATGGAAAAAATGAAATTTTCTTTCAAGCGTCATGCTCTCCTGCCAGGGAACACCATCATATCTTCTTGGTGATTCAGCCTTTGCAGATGAGCTGAGCACAGACAGTTTGGGGTGGTATGCAATCAGTTCTGCCTGGAGCCCCATAATACCTATAATGTCCCGAGAGCTCAGCGCTGTATGGGAATGCTGTGATGAAGGGTACTGCTCTCCACCTCATCAATGAGTCACAAACCATCACGAGGGCTCTCTGACAAAGCCTGAATACGATCCCCATGCATACGACAGCCCGGTTTGTCAGCTCCTTCACACCACAAACCACACAGCGCGGTGACTGGCAGTATGTTTATTACAATGGCAGATGGACAACCTAGCAAAACTGTAAATAACAAAATGCCATTTAAAAAAAAGAGAGAGAAAGTGAGAGAACAGCAGAGAAAGCAAGTCAGGGAGGAAAACAAAATTCTCAATATTAACTGTGACACCACGATCCACACACAAACTCATCACTAAGTGCTATTCCTGGGTGCTCTGCTGAAGAAAACCTTTCTCTGGTGAGTCGTTTCCTCCAAGAAGCACCCAAAATTCAGAAACACAAGGTGAAAGCAGAAGATAACATACCTCAGACAAGGAAAATGTGGTTGGAGGGGTGATGAGGTAACTAAGAAACAACCAAGAGACACGACTCTAGAGAAGGACTGCAGGAGACTGGAAATGCTACCTTCAGATGGCACATACTTGGTGCCAACAGAATTGCTTTCCGATACTTTTATAGTTGTCTTACATAAACAAGACACAGGATCCTAATGTATTTGTATAGAAATGCACGCATTTGCTATAAAACATAACTTCAACCACAATGAAATAGCAGAACTTCAGGGAACAAAAGATGATTTTTCCATAATATAACAAAAACACTTGAGTCGCTGCAGCATGGGGGCAATCTGAAGGGGATTCAAAGAAAGGATCATCATGAGGCTTTCTAAATCATCTCTACGCTTCAGCTACTTTAAAAGTCACTGTGTTTTGCGTTTTTTTGGGTTTTCCCACTCTCTATAGGCCAGATCTCTTTGAAAACCATTTCCTCAGGGAAGAGTAAAACAAAACAAAATCAGAACTGATTTTGACTCCAGATGATGGCCTCATGCGAGAAGGATTTGCAAGGTTCTCCCTTGAGTATATATGACTAAAAAAGGTGAAATTCACACCAGGCAGAAAATCTCTGCTATAAATATTTGAACTGCAACTATTTTTCCCAGTTCACTGCACTTAGGAAGAGAGCTGCCTGTTGCCTCCTCTTTACATTCTTGTCAGTTAATAAGCGTGAATAATCTTAACAATTAGAAGAAAGCTCACAGCTGCAAAGCCAGGCAAGTGAGGGATCTGCTCTGATCAAGTAGTACCTCAACTAAAAAGAAAAAGAAAAAACAAAAGTAGAAGCAAAGAGAAAATTAGGCAAGGAAAGGAAGAAGAGGATGGCTCTGTGCTTGGTGTGCTGAAAACCTGAATGGGAAGTGAAAGGGGACAACACATGTAGCCCATAACAAGGGAAGATTCCCCTCTTGATGCTTTCCTGACGCATTTTCCTACATCACCTGCAGCTGCAGAGAACAATTTCATGTCTACAAAGTTTATAGCCACTCTGCCATAGCTTTTCTCACAGTTTTAGCACCACATCTAAAAAAGACCAAGATATACAACATGCTTTATTTCATAAGCTACACTATTTTTTTTACTTTTCCCAAAAGAATGGATGTCTTCATTCTTCATCCTCCAAACTCCCTATTTGAAGGCACATTTTGCTGAAGTTGGCAACATCATAAATCCTCAAAGACAGAAGAAAGTTCTAATTCTCAGAGATAATCCAGAAAATACCACATTCATAGTACAGTACTCTGCCCTAAATTCATCTTGTACGTCCTTCAGGTCCCAAGGGTGGCTTTGAGCTGAGAGAAACTGAGATCTGGTACTGTTCTTATTTTTTCCAGTTAGTGGTGCCATGCAATACTAATAACTTACATTACATATTTCATCCTGGGGGAATCCAGATTGATTTACAAACTACATATCCAGTCCAGAACAGCTTCATGGACGGACTTGAGTGATGAGACTTCTATTGCTTGCTCTGGCTTTCTGGTTTACCTCTGAGAAGGCATCAAGGATGGGATATCTCTCACCTAACTTCAACCATCCAAAACACTACTGATCTAACCCACGCTTCCTGTCCAGCCTTGAGAGCAGGGAAAAGCCAGCATCTCCAACGGGCAATTTGCTCCCATTCCCCCGGTATGGGAACAACTAGATGACTTGCATAAATTGTGGTTGATTCAGCATAGGATTAATGAACTCTGCCTCTTACCTCTCCCTCTTTGCTGCCTGTAAAGTGGGAATAAAATCACATATTTTCCTTTTTCACTTTAATTTAGAAAGCAAGCTGTCCCAACAAGGGATTGCTACTTACTACTGGCATGCCTATCCGGCAATCGCAAGCATGGTTTACACCAGCTCACTTTCACCCAGCTCCGCACAGCACTGATAAAAGTGTAGCCATGACAACACATGGGTTAGCGTAGGCTGCAAAACCCCCATGGGAGGCTGAGTAAATACTCCGGCAATTTAGCTCACTCCTCGCTTTCACCGTTGTACGGCTGTCAGGACTCAGCCGGGCTAATTTAAGCCCAGCTTCAATCACGTCTTTGCTTGCAGTCTAGACACATCATAGGCATACATACAATGGGCAGCACAATAAGCCCTAAGCTCTGTTGGCATTTCTAAGTGTTACTAAGATGTACATTTTCTTTACGCAGCTTTGGCTGCTGTGTAGAAAACAGGGTTAACTCTTTGACCGAGTGAGCACTCATTGGAGTGAAGGTGCCACTGTGTCCAATTGAAACAACTAGAATTTAAATTTTAAGATAACAGGCCAGCAATAAAACCTCTGAGGAAAGCACATTTCTTAAGAGAATTGGCACAATCTAAGGGAAATGTTCAAGGGATAGTGTACCTTGCACTTCCAGGTCTTCTCACACCAAGCCCTGGCCACTTGTTAAGGCTGTCTCTAGAGATGTGCTTCAAAAAGTATCACAGTTCTGCTCAGAAAAAGGTGTTCAAAGCCACCAATGACCATCTCTGGAAGAAAGATGGATAAAATATTTACCCATCTGGAAAATCTTGTGAACAATGAGACAAATTGAAGAACACAACAAAGAGATTACTCACTCTCACTTGAAAGAGCTACCACTGAAAATAAGTTTTCGCAGTGGGTCCAGTTTGGAAATAATCGTCATATGGAAAGGGAAGGATGGAAATAACACATACTGAGGTTTTTATCTAATTACTGTACATGCAATGCTACAATTTTAAGATAGATATTTCCCCAAATAAACTGCAGGCTTCTTCCAAGGGCTATGGTTTTCATCAGTATCTACTTTTTTTTCCCCCCAGAATTTGTTCCTAGTTTAGCTCTGGTGCAGGGAAAAAAAACCCCAACCCTTATGAATGAGCCACATTCACTTCTGGCTCCTTCAGAAAGACTTTTCTAATTTTAACCACCTTATTCTTTCTGTGTCCACTTAAGAATCATGATTACAATGGACATATCTAAACATGCTATGGCAAAAGACAAGCAAACACACATTCAGGTAAATTCAATTGAAAACTTACACTGGATAACTACATATACATGTTGTCAAAAGTCATTTCTGCCCTATGCAATGGTTTTGAAACCCAGTAGACACTGATGAGCTGAAACGGGCAAATCTGCATTTGATTTGGCTGGCAGTTTGTGCATCAAAATGTGTCAAGAAGCATTTGCTCCTGCTTAGAGAGTATGGGAAACATTTCCAAGTTAGCAGGACACCCTGGACACAGTGACAGATGGGCAGAGTACGAGCCTGGCATGGGAGAGGCCATTTTATAACTGGCTGTTGCTCCAAGCCATGTGGCAGACAGTCCAAACCCATTTGTCACAAAAAAATAAAGCTCTCACTGGAATTACCAAACCAAGGTGCAGGGAGAGCCCCCACCTGTGGCTCACTCCAGTATGGACACCTGCCCTGCCAAGGAGCACCACCAAAAACCTCTCCCAAACAAACCTGCACCCAAGCAGGAAGCAAAACTAGGCAAAAGACAACGAAGCCAAATTTTTTTCTCGAACGTGAATTAAATCCACAAGCAGGAAACTTGGACTCAGAATAACATTTTGTAGTCTTGCTTTGCTTTTTATTTTGATTTTCATAGAAAAGTACTGACTTTTCCTCACTACTAAAAATAAGTTCATGCAAGTAATACGGCTCTAAAAAAAATTGGTTATTTTTTTCTCATCAAGAATATCAATTTCTATCTGTAGGTATCAAGTAGCTGTACAACTGTTAGTATGCATTTAAATCCAAGTTTAAGTTAACATCTATTTTGAGCTCTATTAGGCATAGAAATTGGACTTAGAACCGCAATCAGTCACCAGATGTCTTTAAATACCTACTAGAAAAGTGCCTCTTACATCAGAGCAAGAGGCTAAGTTTACCGAGTATATGTTACTTCTAAAAGCAAAAGCATTAGCAGCGATGGTGAGAAACAGATTTCACTGGTGACTGTGTCTAGATGTAGACATGCTAGTGATCATCTCACAGGACATCAGGGTTTTTTACATGTTTTTTACACAGTTTCTACGTTACACACATAGCTCTCATATAGAAGAATATATATGGCAAATACATATAGTCATATAACGTGTATATAGACATGATAACTAGCTCTTACAGCTCTGCCATTTATTTTATATTTGAAGATGATTAAGTATTTCTTGGCTCCAGATCAGCTTGTCACTCAACCTACTCAGTGGCCAAACACACTGAAACGACATAGGGATTTTCTCCTCCTGATGGAAAAGCAGTGGCTCTTTGCTGCTTGAAGCAAACTCTGGCTAGGGGTGATTTCCACCAACTCCGCAGTTTGCATTTAAAGGTTTGCAACAATATTGCTTTTAATTCTCCTAATTTCTTTTTGCTGAGTATCAGACATTGTAGTACAGATTGACAGGGTGGGTTTTGTGGAGTGGTGTTTTGCGTTTATTTCAAACTGTGGCATTTTTCAAAATAAATATGCTTTTGTTCCACTCCCAGTAATAAAAAAAGGACAAAGTTGAGTACAAGAGTTCTCTTTTGCTGGGTTTCCCATTGCCTCCCTTTGGATTAATGGTTGGCCCCATGTCAGCAGGATCCATTTCATCCTCCTGCCCATCATTCCCTCTTCTGACACATGCTGCTGCCCCCCAGACTCCCAATTTCACCAACTTCAGGTTCTCTCACCACCCAGGGCTGCTTGAAGTCTGTGCAGCCTCTGCTTTCCAGCCTCTCCCAGACTCTTGACTCTTCAGCCCACATGGGGGATAGAGCTGAGAGCAAAATCTCTTCCCCAAAGGCAGATACCCCAATCTCTCCTGTGGCCTATAACAGCAGCTAAACCACAGTGACCAACAAGCAAAACACACAAGATGCTGGCAGAATACTCTGCATCTTAGACTAGAACCAATTTCAGTTGCTATTCACCAAACCCCTCCCATCACCCCACTAATGAAGGACCTTTAAACCCTTTAGGCTTCAGGTCTGATCCCAGGAAAGAGTAATCCTTGTCGTTATCAGACATTTATTATCTCACAGGTCTATTAATCACAGCACAAATTGCATGTGCTCAACATTAATTCTGCTAGCAGAAAGGGAAAAATGCAAGAAAGACATATGAAGCCTGTAATACACCTCTTTATACTGACAAATCTCATCAAATATCAAATTAAAATCAATAAGCAAAACTGGAGTTCCTGAAAACCTATGATTAGGGGTTTGTAATGACTGGCCATGGCAATTAGTTGCCCAGCACTTCAGGCTGCTCTGAGATGAGCAGTATGAGAAGCCAGGCATTGCAGGATTCAGAGAGCAGATGGGTTCAGGCTGAAATTAAATAAACACCCCCCCCAAAAAAATAATCTCTCTTTCCAAAACGCTAAGGAAAAGTTATGCAAGGAAAAAAATAAAAACCCCAAGCTACATTCTTTAACTAGATAAAAGAACATTTTTTTCAGCCTTGGAGTATCTATTGTAATTAAATGCTCTAAAAACAGGACAACAGCCCGGTGCCAGCCATGCATACACAAAAGAGACAAAACATGATATAAAAAATAAAAAATATCTGAGAACCATGCATCTCTTACACAGCCTGAAGAATGCCTGCCTCTCGGCACAGTCCTGCAGTGCACTCGGGCGTCCACCTAAATGAATGCAAAACCTATATTCCCTCTGCTAAGAGAAATAAATTAAAAAAATAAGAATTTAAATCCAAAGAAACCCACAGACAACCCAGCCCCGTTCTGACTTACAGCTCTGAAAAATCCTGCAGTCTGGCTGGAAATGTCCATTGAAGAACTGCATTCAAAGCTTTTCCCTAAAGGCAAGCGCATTTAAACATCTCAGGCTCTGCTACTGAACCCGATGCTGCAACAGATGGGGACCAGGGCTGGGTGTGTTCCTCCTTCCCATCACAGCGCTGCGAGAGGACGGCAGGAGCCGTAGGTATCGCAGGAGAAGGCAGGCGATGGTTTTCTCCCTCGCTGCAGGCTGCCTGCCAAAAATGCTTTAGACATTGCAAGATTCGATTACATGACTGCAGCAACCTGCCACATTAACTCTGACGGGGGCCAGCGATGCGCACGGATGGTACAAGCAGGTAATTAAGCATCGTCTTGGATGCATTAGCTAAATGTTGCGGGTACACCAGAGAAGTTGGAGAGTTCAAATAACCACAGATGTTTTTAATGTGATCAGAAGAAAAAAATATCCTGTTTTCAATAGCAGCAGAAGTTTCAGATAACCAAGACTGCGTCTGCATCAGTATCGAATACTTTGGGAAGGCAGCACAGAGCAGGAGATGCATTTCCAACTGCTGGAGTGTCTGCTGCACTGTAACAGCCCTGTTCCCCACTTCACCACAAGTGCACTTTGTAGCTGTACAAAAGTCACATTATTTCTCTGGGCTTAGTTTTCCCACCTGCAGCATGAACAGGGGAAAACTTAACTGACTTTGTAATTTATTATAAAGACCTCACTGGGAAAATACAGTGTCTGAGCACAAAGTATAACATTACCATCAAAAATAAAGATAATAGATTTTGAATGGGTATCACATGAGCAAGTGCCAGCAGAGCAATGCAACCTCTCCTAGTAGGAGCTGAGGGATGGTGGGGATCCAAGTTTTCCTCTTTATCAAGTATTATTTGGCAAATCCCTCATCATAATCATGTTCAGCTTTGATTATTCTACCAGCCAATCTCATAGTATCCTTTACTGGCAATGGAATCACCCCCCCAGACCATGGGGCCATATCCTTAGCCAAGATGCTTTCAAAGGCTGTCACAGATGAGGTCACCTCTGGTAGAATAAAGATAACATGAAGGCAAAAAGCTGAAAGATCACCTCCACAGCTTCGTGTATTTTAACAAAAGCCATTGAACTACTTGTGCAACAAAGTGACACCTCTCTGGAGAAACAGGTGGCTGCATCCTGAGCCATGAAGCACTGCCAATCCTTTCGTGGTCATTTCAAAATAACATTTGTGATGATGTATTGGAACACTCTAACATGGAGGGTTTGCTTTAATTAATGGCTGCCTGTCACTAAACCGTTACAGTAAGGCAGGCCTGGCTTTCGCATCACTATTTACCCTGTTCATTGCAGGACCCTGCGCCCTTTTGCAACTGAGTGGAACCAACACCACCCTTAATTCTGTCTAAATCAAATACTAAATGTCACTGAAGCCAGGCACTATGTTTTGTTCAGCAGCAAAAGAGGTGATGTCCAGCTGATACCCCCCATGTACCAGGCAGAGAGCACATCTTAGGAACTGACTGCTACCCTCCCCTCCCTTGGCCTGCTAAGTGCATCTGATAAAACAAGTCCCTTCAGAACAAAAAAGCTGGAAATGGTACGTACTGTTCACTCACAAATGGCAGCTATTACTTGAACCATTTTAAGGCAAGCTCAGCGGCAGCCCTTTTTAACACAGAAATATTTCGCATTTAGAAGGGTTTTCCCCAGCTAAATATTTTATGCATGCAGAATATACAAATAATTTAGGAAAACAAACACGCTTAGTCTTAATTTCTGTTTCAAGGGTACCAGAGAAACCAGTCAACAAATTGGAGCAAGCAAAACACATCTGTGTCTCACCTACTTGAGCTGTAGCAGAAAGGCAGGTATCTGTGGCTGACAAAGAGAGGGCAAAAGGGAAGACAGGATTCATTTTGGAATAAAAGAGGTTCTCCTATAAGCCAGACTGCAAAGCAAGGCTCAGCTTAGATGCTTCCCTGTATAGCTGACTTAACAGAATTATTCTGATTAGAGATCAGTATAAATAAGAAGGGGTATTGACAGCCAGGAAAATGTCCTATATCCCTAAATCATCCCTTTCAAATGACTCACAGGGCTCAAGTTTGATGTAGCCAATTTCAAGAATCACTCAGACACATTATGGTGTTTTTTTAAAAAATTAATCTTCAAGACTGGTTCTGGTCTCAAAATCTAATTTGGCACAAATTCTACCTCAAAAACATGCCTTTTCCTCCCCCACCTTTGGATAAGAAGTATGAAGCAGAAGAAACAGATTGCACAACTACATCTCAGATAAGAAGAACAGTTAATGGTTTAGATACCATTTCATAAATATTTGCTGAACTAGTTTTGGATTCTGTCCAGTTTCTGACATCCATGAAAAACACTGAATAATTTGCCATTTTCTTTCACCCTTCTGGGGTGAAAAATAGGCAGGGACGTTTTATTGTTACCATTTCTTACCATTATTTAATGACTACTCACATTTATGTTGATGTGCTCTGCCAAAGAAGCCCAAGCTATTCTGAAATCTACAGGCCTGTGGTGTCCAAGTCACAATTATGTAAATATTTATGTATTCTTTATTAATTAATTAAAGTCTCTCTTAGGACTGAAATATTTCCAGATCAAATACCTGTGCTCATATGCGGCTGGCTAGGCAACTAGGGAAGACCTGAGAAAAAGCAAACTGACTTCTGAATAATACCTTGTTTCAAATTGGGATTTCAAGTGCATGTGCTCTACTGGAGATGCTGAGGCTCAAAGCTGAGACACAGCAGCCTCAGTGACAAAAAGCGGCAGTGAATTCATGTACAACATCTTGCACAAAATGGTGCAACATGTGAAAACATCCAAATAAGGCTATTGAATTACGCTTTCAACCATACCTAATTGACAAATTCTAGGAGTATGCATAAACAGAGATCCAAAATTCCAGTTGTTCCTTTATATATTAAGGACAATTTTGAATTCTCTAGAAAATGCTTTATATAATCAACTTTCCATGCCAATGATTTTTCAGACTTTTTAGATATTTAAAAAAATTCTTAAGTCTTTGCATTTCAAGCTCAGCAGTCATTATTCATCTAATAAATGCATGTCTTTAAAAAAGATTTCATTTTGGAGCACTTCTAGATCAGTCACGTATTTGGACTGACCATATGATTTTCACACTTTCCCAAGCAGCAACACTGGAGGGGAAAAATCACCAAAATCCACTTGTGCCTTTGACAATGAATCACACACACACTTACAGCCCAAAGACCAAACTATGAGGAGAGCAGATTCATAAGCATCACATTTTCATGAGCATAAAGCTACAGAATTACTTGCCGAACCGAAACAGAGTCAGAGATGTACCAGATGTATCTTGTTTTTCTATTTGAAGAGTTTGCAAAAATTCAGAGCCAGACCCTCCATCAGCTTCAGATTTGGTGGCACGCAATTCCTGCAAAATTCCCTCAAGCTGTTCCAACACACCAACTCTATTTCATCTTTTTGGTCCAAGTATAAGCCTACAGTATCATAAATTTCAAACTAGCAGCACAGCAACCTTCCACAATTTCCCTGAGGAGAGTGAAAATGCCTGCCTATTGGTTGGTGTTATTTATATTCTGTAATTTTCCACAAAGATCTGGTGGTTTTCTAAGTACTACATAAATGCAATGAGTTCAATAGGGCATGCTTCCATTACAGTTTCCTTGTTCTCACTAGGCAAGCAGCCCCTTGAACTCAATGGAGCTACTGTCTGTGAAGATACCACATAGAAACACGGCAGCATATAGCGATTACCAAAGCATACAGTGAGCCAGAGCTCTGCATGGCAGGGCAGGGCTTTTGTTCTGTGTGTAATTAAGAAAGACTTTTTATATTTTCACTAGGAGCACACTCATCATATTCATGGTTGCCCTATCCCTGCTCCTACCACAGAAACCAAAAGCGACACACAATACAGATATCCACCACAGCAGCCTGCAGCCAAGAAGCCAATGCACTTGGGGAATGCTTGGGTGAAAGAAGCAACTCCTTGATGGGCAGGAAAAGCCACAGCAGCAGTTGGGAGACCAGCAGAGCCCAAGGAAAAGATGAAATAGGGAGAGAAAATTCCTGAACTGCATCATAAACTACACCAGCTCTTAGTAGGACACCCAAGTACTCTCTCAAGAGTTAATGTTTGGCAAAAGGCAGCTGTGGTCTGCAAGGGTTTGAAAAGAGAATACAAGAAAAAAAAGCATTAGGCCCCGAGAATAAGAGGTAGGAATGAACTGTGGAGTCCATTCCCCAAAGGAGGCAAAATTGGAAATCAGGGTTGCGGAGATAGTACAAAATGGAAAGAGAGCAAAGAAAAATATATCTCATGAAAACCAAAATCCACACTTTATTTCTTTATTCATCTCAAAGAGTCACAGTTTTTTCTTTGCAATTTTTTAGCATGATCTACCAAGCAATGAACTGAATAGCTGAGATTCCTGACTCACTGTTGACAAACCAGAAGGAGAGCATTCATGTGGAAAAAACACCAAACCCCAGTAAGTAAGTGCCCATCTCTCCCGAGGGAGGGAGCAGCCTGCAAGCCTCTGCGATGAAGGTGGATCATGCTGCACCAGAGATGCCTCAGCCAGCTTGGGTACTGAAAACAGGATAGCTGCAGGCTCAAACTAACATGTCTAGTTCTTCAGCAGGACTGAAACAGAGTGGGGTTTTTTTTTTCTCTGTATTTACATATCTATCCAAATGCAAAGGATATGAAATTATTAGGTATTCATACAACAACAATCTCAGAGGGTGAACAACAGCATCCTTGTACCCTGTCGCACACTGGCCCTTCCCACCACCTTTCCCACCTTGTCTCTGTATCTAGAGATACACAGATGGAGGGATGCACCCCCATTCCTTTATCACAGGTGAGGAGGAGGAGGAGGCTGGAGGCACTCCTGGAGAGGTGCCAGCACAGAGCTGTGCTGTGTCTGGGATCAGCAGAGGTCTCTAAGTGACAGGAAAGAATTGCGAGGGTTGGGCTAGGAAATGGTGTTCAGCAACTCATGAAGCAAAGGACTGACACTTTGGACTGTAATCCTCTATGATGGGGATGAAGTCCCTCAGATATGTCCTGATCTCCAGGGACAAATAAATCAGAGAACAAAATTAATGGCAGAGGCTTGGTGGTCCCTCATTCAGCCTTGCCCGAGGCATTCAGAGGCGCTATAACACTGGTATCAGCAATACTCTGGGAGGATTTGAATCAGAATTGTGCAAAATTCATGGGTAGCGATTGGTGGTTCAGTAGGACCTGAATGAGCTTAGAGAGCCCACCACTTTCCTTCTCTAATAAAGGCACTGAATTTTAGAAGTCCTGAAAGACAGGAGATGGGTCTTACCCTGCTTCTAGCACACCCCTTAAAGGTTTGCCTGAGAAGCACCCTTTGTGAAACAGAAATGGTCCCACAAGACAACAGAAGAAGGATGATACTGCAACATCTAGGAATGGGAGAGAACCACAGGGGAGTAGGAGCTAGCAGGTTAAGATTAAGAGCTCCAAACAGACTTCAGCATGAAATCCTTGTATATCTGTATGTATTCCCAAGATCTAGGGTACGGCTATTGGGATCTGGGAAAACGTGTACTCTGCAATGTGACTTTTCAGCTTCGCTGGTCCCAGAGTGACCAGTGAAGGACCTGCACTTCCATGAGGACATGGCAACAGCAACATGGATGAATGGAGATGCCTCAGCTCCGCTGCCGCCTCTGTGATCCCTTTGCCTTCAGGCTGCTTCATGCTCCCTCCCTCAGCAATGTGCACTCCTGGGGACTGCAGCAGCAATTGGAATGGGAGCCGGTGCCAAAAAAGCTGGGTGAATGGGGTGGAATAATGAGGAAGTAAGGAGGAAAAAAGTGATGGTAATTAGCTCCACATAAAACCAGTCACACCTGAACCATCTATAATATTTTAAGCCTGGCTTAGAGTTTGTGGTTGAGCACACATAATGCTACAGCACATCTGCAGCTCTGAAGAGTTCTAATTATTTACCCAAAAGCAAACATCCTGCTACAACAACAGCACAGCACAGCCATCCTGGAATTAAGATGCTCTTGCACGCTGCACAGCACGTTTTATTTTCTTTGAACCTTATGACTATTTGTCACCCATCTTAGAACTCAGTCATGCTGGACACTGAGTTATTTCATCTAAGTTGTCCCCGTGACTCCAGGGTACAGTTAAATTACCCACGTACTCACACTTTTGCACAGCCTGGCTAGGGACGGTATGTTCTTCATGTCGGGGATTCTGGGTTTTCTAAAGCACTGTGTGCACGTAGCTACTTTGCTGCATGCAGGTTTAAAGTACGCAATAAATAGTAACCATTAACCCTGAATTAAAGCAAAAGCCCACCTAGAATAGGATAAAGTGGCTGCCTACATACAGTAATGAGCAGTTAAAATGTCATCAAAGGTTTGGAAGCTGAAGTACAAAGATGTCTGCTGGTATCAACTGGCTGCTGAAAAAAAAAAAAGGAGGTAGCAGCACCCCACAGCATTTAAAGTAGGTCAGCACTGCAGAAAATAAATACTTCTAAATAAATATATTGGGATGCAGAAACCTGACACAGAGTCACAAATTCACCATAAAGAATGTGGTAAATGTATTTGTCAGCTTAATGAAAATAAAGTAACCAGTTTACCCTCTCATTTTCATTTAGAGACGTGCAGCAGTTGGGGGCTGAACATAATGGGTACAAGCTACATGCGCATTTGTAGACTGGCACGAATGCTTTAGGAAGAGCTACATCCACAGTATTATGCTAGATCCTATTGGCAAGAGCAGTCAGACTCTGAGACTGTAACTACAGATGGTTGCAGGGAGTTTTGGAATACAGACTATTTACCTGAGAGCCAGGCTGTTTCCTCTGCTGCCACCGTACCTGTGGGCTGCCCAGCTCTCACGGAAGGATGCTCCAGCATGGGCTGAGGCTGTGGGCCCATGGGAAAGGGCTGGTGGTCAGACCTCCCCTCCGCTGATGTCAGAGTTCAGGGACCTCTCATCAGAGCCACGTTCCGCCCCCAGAAGGATGCAAGGTGCTTGGAGGCAAAGCTCCCCTGGCTTATTTTGGCATGCGCTAGCCCAGTGGAAGCCCTATGGTAATGAGCTCTGAAATAGATGCCTTTTATGATAAAAGTTCAGTGTTTATTTAACAGGCAGAAGCTTGCAAATAGCAATTCCAGATATAGGATGCACCCAGTGAGAGTGCAGTTATTTTAAGATTAAATATTTAATTTCCACCACAGGAACTTTTTACAAAAAATACTAATAAAAATAAAACAAACAAACAACAAATAAGAGCACACACAGAGTTTAGCTTCTACTTCCTAATTTTGCCATGTCCATAATAATTTAAAATAATCCCACACTGGAAAGAAACATGTGCTCTCAGAGCCTCTGACCATGGGCAACAGCACTTCAAATATATCCCAGAAACAAAATTTGCCTGAAGAAAAGTGAATGCGATTTGATTTTAAAGAACCCAACAAATAAACAACCAATAAAATTTCAAAAATCAAACACAAGTTCAAATGGTCATTGCAGAAGAATTTAGTATTTCTTTAGTATTCTGGTTTTGTTTGGGGTTTTTGTTTGGTTTGTGAGCGTTTTTTTAAGGTAAGAAAGCACTGTACACAAAGCAATCACTACGGCATATATAAAAATGGTGGGTTTTACTTAAAAGGTTCATGAAATAATCTAGAAGAGGAAGTATTTTAAAAGCTGTAACCTTTACACCCTACAAAGAAAAGGTTGCAAACTGTCACTAGATTCATCTTACTCATACCCTGATCCTGGTCAATAGGATTAATAATGTGTGACTATACATAGCTATCTGAAAATATACACATATAGATAGATAGATATAGATACAGATACATATATAAAATCTGGTGTTGCATGTGAGTATTTTTAGGACTTCCCACCTCCCGTGGTCCATACTCCCAATTAGATCTGTACTTTAAGTGATGAAAGACAGCTTTCTGGTTGAGGCTGGCAGGATATCCATGTTCTATTCCCAGCCACTGCTTGAATTGAACTGCTTGAACTCTGGCAAGCCCCGAAGGCTGATGGGTCTCTCTTCTCAATCAAATCTTGGTTAGGTTTGTTTATTTTTTTAACATGCTTTAAGCATTTTCATAAAACTGAAAGAAAACTGTGGGGTTTGGTTGTTTGCTTGGGGTTTTTTTAACTTTGTACATTTGACACAATATTGGCCTAAACCCACAAAAAAAAAAGTAGCAACAGCAGCTACAACCCACAAACGACGCATCACTTGTTTGCTTCCTCACACTGAAGTTCCCTTCCACAGACACCAGGCTTCCAGACATGCCCCCAAAGTCCCAGTCTCAGCTGAGGGCAACACCATAAGCCCCAGAGCTGCCATGTTCAGCAAACTGGCACAACACATCGTTACTATGCTGGCAGGTCTCGATTCAATAAGCACTGCTAAATACCTCTCCCAGTTCAAACCCCATCCTCCTAACTAAGGAAGGGACACTAAGTGTACTGTCAGTGTCTTCTTGAGGAGCTGAGCCTATGTGTGAAGAATAGGAAAACACAACATTAAATCCTTTCAAATTAGCAGGGGCAGAGAGCCAGCAGTATTTCCAATCCACTGGCTTCATAGCCTGGCTGTCTAGTTGAGACTTTTCCCTTCAAAAATCTCTTTCAACATTCATGTTGATTATTTATCTATAATTTGTTATTTACTGCACCAAATTTGGAACATCTCTACCAGTTTACGTGGACTGGCAAATAACCTACTAACATTACGGAGTCGACTGGCATTTCATTTTCTGCTCACAAGGACTTCCGTCTTTCAGGCTTCACCATTTTCAATTTACTATTCAACAGCTACTTCTCATTATCTACAGACATAATCCAGTCAACCTACTTGATTAAAGATTCCTGGCACTTATTTTAATTCTCCCAGGATAGCTTTTGTGATTACAGGGTGTGTCAATATCAAAATCCCACCAAGAACATTTTCATTGACAATTGTTAAGTTGTAGACGTCTGAGATTAATTTCCAGCTTCACCTCACTTCAGTTATATCAAGCAGTACAGCTGAAGAACCAACCCCAAAGAAAACCAGAAGTTAGCGGAGATGTCCCACTTTCGTATTTATCATCACTTCTAACAAAAACAAGCCTTACAATTATGCTGAAAAAATACTGAAGGCTGCAACCAGAATACTAAATTATGTCATATCAGTTTAAAAGATTAACTGATTTGAACCAACATTCCACATGTCATAGAACAGCCAGAGTTGGAAGGGAACTTGAAAGATCATCTGCTCCAACCCTTCATGGGAAGGAGAGCCCCTCTAGTCTACAGGGCAAAAGTGTGCTTTGGTCTGGCAGGTCGCATTTACTTCCACTGATTTATTATCAAGAATCACTTTCCCACACCAGGCTGTGCAGCCACTTTTGCAAAACGCAGGAGTTTAAATTTAGAACAAGAAGGTGTGATGACAACTCTTCTGTATTTGTATTTATCATGAAAAGGAAAAAACATTAGCAGCTGTTCTCACAACTTTTGTGTATACAGGATCTTTTTCCTCACCTCTCTCATTTCTCCCCTGCTGGCTGTTCTTTGCTGCTTCTTTAGACTATACACTATTCAGACGTACTGGCTTTTAACAGAACATTATACAGTAACAAGTATTGTTCAGTGTGATTATGATATAAAGACAATAATATGGCATTAAATAAGGGAGCATCAAAAAACCTGAGGGAGTAATTTGGCCACAACACCAGGAGTAAATATGACAAACAGCATCTTTGGATCTTGATCAAGAAACAGCCAGTTGTAGGGGGCTATGCAAACCACTCCAGGAAGTCTTTCAACCTTGCCCTTGCTCTTGGACACCTCTGCAGTGCTCCTGCCAAAGATAATCTACCCCTATAGTTCATTAACATATTCTGAAAAGAGAATTTTATTTTCTTTAGAATATGTTAATTACTGTATGTATATATTATTAGCAGCATTTTTTCCATGAATGCACAGGTTGTCAGCTATTTTAGAAGGAAAAAGAAGGAGAAATCACAACTTCAAAAATACTCCTGGGCTGCCCCCTCCTAGCTCTTGAAGTGAAAACATTATAAGTGTGGCATAATATATGTCCTGGAACAGAATAAACATCTCCATCCACGTAGGGCTTGAGATATTTGTTTCTCCAGGACCACTGCCTCCCTTTCTGATTGTAAAGCAGCTTTTGAAAACAAATTTTCCAGTCCCTCAGCCTTCCACTCTAACGCTCCTGAAATACACGTGTTGAACGCGTGAGCAGAGGTCCTCGGGGACCTCCTGCTGAAACTCTGACAGAGCACAGGCATGTGTAATAAACTCTCTTCCACCTCAGCTAAAGCTTTTTTTACAGAAGGTTTTTCCCTACAGAATTGATTCCTTGGTGTTAGAGCCTGATTACCTCTCTTAGGACCCTCAGTACACATTTCCACTAAAAATGTAACAGCAGATACTATTTCTGGGAAAGGAATAAGAGAAATATCTCTAACTTGAACTTTGCGACATAATCTTTCATCGCTTTTGGAAGCTAGACTGTGAAGTCACATTTTTGTGTAATACAGTGACAACATCTCAAGCACCAGTAGATACAGAGCTATTTTGGTTTATTTTCTCAGGGAAGGAAAATGGGAAGCAGAGAGGAACTGAGGGAAGAAAATTAAACCCGTATAACTGCCTGGAAAACACCATTTCAAACGCTAGATTTCAAGGTCATGGAAGGAAGTGACCACTGACTGGGACTGTATTTAAATGTAATATGAAGCTTAATACTGTGCTTATTTTTAGGCAATAATAGTAATAATTATTCCCCTTTCTCCTATGCAAACTTGTTGCTAACAGGCATCCTGTCCAAAGGGTGATCCAGGGCAACTTCTAACATTGAGTGCAGTATGGTGCTATATGGTCATCTAGTCTACAGGATTGTCGAGGTCTGTTATTTTTAGCTACCACCACAAAGATATTCGTGCATTTCCAAGGCAGAATTTCCTTCCCCAGGGCCAAGTAAACATCCAACACCTACTCCAGCCAGTGATGATTCAGGTATTGTGTCAGGCTGTAGACTACACCCCAGGTGAAAGCCAGCCCAGCCAGTATCCCCCCACATCTCTTAGTCCTTACTTAATCTGCCTGTGATAATTTTAGCTGTGGTCTTCCAAGTCACAGCTTGGCCACATAAGTGATTCAGAGCCATACAGGAAAAACTGAACACCAGCAACATCCACTAATTTTTACATAGCTAACCTTCTTCCTGAATCCATTTCTCACTTCAATTTTACAAAAATAAATAGGTTTATCTGGCTTAGTGTTACAGTTTGATGTTCAAAGACTGAAAGGACAAATGTTATGCTCCTGCATGGAATGAATATTGGATCACAGAGAAGAAGAGGTGATTCACACACTCAAGGGGTTTGGGACAGGAGGGATTTCCTCTTCTTCCTTCCTTCCTGCCTTGATGTGAAAGTGCCTTGTTTGCTTCTTTTTCATCTTTTTATGTGTGGTCCCTTTCCCAGGGCCACCTGGGAAATTTATCTAACAAATTCTTCCTGACATGAAAGTAAATTTCAAAGTAAAAAGCTGGTAGCACCCTTGATTACTCCAGCTCCTTTCCTGCAGCACATTATGGTGCTGGCTTTTGGTGAATAGGGTGTAATAAACGTTCTGTAGATCCTTGTAGCATGAAAAGTAGCATGAAACTTTTGGGGATGGCCAGCACCAATGCTGACAGATGACCATCTCTTAGAACCAGAGTCATTCACACTGAATAAAAAGCAAGCACAGCACTTCAGGGATGTATCTCCAAGTTTCCATCTCTCACACACACATACAAAAACCCGCAACAATATGCTCACTGCAATGAAAGCCATTGCACACGGATCTTTTTAAGACACTCAATTTGTTGTTCTAAGCAACCACCAGATCAGCTTATTCCTCCAGATGTAACTGCAAGCATTCAGCTGCTTAAACTGAGCCCTCAGGCCAAATTAATTTCTTCTTATTATTGAGGAGATGAGATAACAGGACAATACCAAGCAGGCCATAGTGATCTTACCCCACTACTAAACTTCTTCAGTTTATAAAAAAAATGAGGAGGCAGTTCCTGTGTCAGCTACTCAGAAAGCTGCACAGCAAGTCAGCGGCTCTAATGCCTTACAAAACTAGTTGCAAAGTCGTAATCTTGATATATGGCTTCAGCTACAGCCACATGCTCAAAACACAGACTGCATTTGAATCTACTATTTGGCAATTCCTATTTTAACAACCCATTTTAAGCTGCCTTTAAGCCTTGCCAAACTGTAATGTAAAACGGCAGAAATTTTCCAGACCTGTGTCTGCCCCAAACAGGAACTATCTGGGAGAACTTCAGTCAACATACTTAAGCCACTTCTAAAAAATATTGCAGAAAATACATAACTTCTGTAAAAGAAAATATTTTCTAGTGAATTTTAGAAGGAGGTTTCTAGCCCCTTCTTGATTTGAGTAAAAAAGTTTTGATATGGCAGGGCAGACTGCCTTGGGCAAACACTTCTGTTCTCCTTACAAAAATGCATCTAAATAAAGCTACTTTATACAGGGACACTGAAGAAGCACTGGCAGCAGTGGGACTGAACGACTGACATCCTTAAAAGAAGAAGAGAAGGACTATGGCAGAGAATTTGGCCAGACTAGCTAGTAAGCAGCTACAGTGCCTGAAAATATCACAAAAGGATCAAGGGATTGAGAGGTAGAGGACAGAATCTAACACTTGCTGGGCAAGAGGACTGAAATTGATTTCGGACATCCACAGAATGGAAACTGGGATTAAGAAGCAGCCATGAGTGAAGAGTCGCTGAAGGCACAGGATAGCAGTGAGACAGCTTTGTTGGGAACGGGCAGAAGAGTCCATTCACTATTGCCCACCTCCAAAAAAATTAACAGAACCGATTAGTCCTGAAGTAAAGACACAGGATTGGGTCATCTGACATTATGGACAGGAGCCAAATAAGATTAAGACACCTAAGCTTAGGTGTCCCACCACAAGTGACTACATAAGTGTTTAAACTTACAGGATAGTAAATTGTTACGAGAGGTGGCACTCAGTTGCCTAAACAGAGATCCATATTGCCATCTGAGACAGGAGGAGAAGACACAGGGCTGACATATGCCACAGCGCCTATACAAGACCTGTGTTCTATAGGAGAACACTTCATCAGTTTGTCTGGCATCCTTTTGCACAAAATATGTATGTTATTCTTCTTTGTGATTAATATATCCTTTCCAAAGAGAGGACAGAAGCTGGTAGCCCGATGTCAGTATATGTGCCAACAAGGAAGCTGAAGGCCTTACCATAACTCCAATGGTATATTACAGGCTTATACATGGGCAAATGCACCTGTAGAAAAGAAAGTTGGACAAGCTACTTGTATCCAAACATCTCCTAATTTTTGAGGTGCTGACTTTGTAACCTTACCAATATTCTTTCAACACGTCTTATGTACGCTTATATAAAATCCTTATATATTAATTTGGACTGGGATAGTCAGAAACATGTAATGAAATTCATTCAAATCCTCTTTGATTTGTAGTAGTCAATAAAACAGTACCATGCATACAGCATGTTCTCTACTGATAGGTACCTCTGCCAACTACACCAATTCCAGAGCTGGTTTTCCCAATCATTAAAGACAAAAATGGTCAAATTGTTTCTGAGAGCCAACAGCAAGGCAAGATTGCCACTGAGAGTAAGGCCAGTCTAGACTGATTTCTCTGCCTCCTGTTTCTCTGTGCTTGAGGAATTCAAACTCACCGAAACCTCTTTATGTAACTTGCGAAGACCGAAGAGGAAGTTCGAAGCACCACAAAAAGGACAGCGAAAAGAACAACTGGAAACACATGTTTTGCACTGTGTTAACCACAAACAATTTTTGTTTGAAATTTCAAACATAAGATCAAGCAATTCAGGCCACAAAACTGATGTGGATATTTGGCAATCACAAATCTGTGTTCAAAAGAATAAAGAAAACCTGCTCTTTGTACTGCTGTTACAGCTGTTTACTTTCTGGCTTGAGTTCGCAGTTCCTGAGATCTTATAATACGTTCTGTAACCACAGAGCTGCAAAGGTTTGAGAACTCTACTAGACCTTGGGCCAACAGTTCAACAAACAACTACAAAAGAAAAGTTCAAATCTTCAAAGACAAAGAGGAAGGAAATCAACTGTCAGCTAGCTGTAAGAAAAAAGGTGCAAATGATTTATCGCTCACCAGTTTATTTCAGACAAAAAAAGACACCTAAGAGCCTATGAGAATTGTGAAAATGAACAGAAGCTTAAATTTTCCCTCTTCAAGGGGACGCTGTATCTTTTCAGCAGGGATGGGCCATGTGGACCTTCACAGAGCTACTAAAGGGCAGTCTGTCCCAATCCCTGTCCTGTCAGCTGATCAACATATAGGCAGCACCATCACACTAAGCGGCACGTGTCTGTGTGCTTCTCCACATAATCAGACACAACATGCTCACACAATGAGCACCAATCATGTAACTGTAGGGACTACTTCATTTTATTTAGCTAATCTATTGATACACTGTTATCAGTTCAGCTGGCTAAATTTGGCAATAACACATTTGCCCACATTTCTCATCAGTTCTTTTGCTCTCTCTTATTTCTGTCCTTTCCTTTCATCATTTTGTTCTGCCAACTAACACACATACAAAATACAAAGTCTTTAACTTTCATCCTCATTAGTTATCAGTTCCCCACCTCTTAGACTCACATTCCAGTTTCACATAGAGGACGCAATTTATTCCAAACATATCCTAAAACGCACACATTCCAGCATGGCTACATCTTTTCTCAGTCTCAGCTTTTTTCCAGTGTAGGTCGAACCTAGGAAGTAAGTTTTGTGGTTTACCCTTAAGGGGCTGAAAGTTAGGATTATCCTGCTTAATCTTAGTCTCTCCCATCATCACTTCTGCTAAAACCTTAAGCTCACACATCTACTTCTAGAGGGCTGTGAGGGGAGAACAGGATCAACTGAAGTGTGCTTCTCCCCAGACACACGTCTATCAAAGGAAAAGCTATGAAGATAACTGCAACCTGGCCCAACACACCTGTGGAAGCCCACATAGAGGCATTCCCAAAAAAACACATGTCCCCAGCCCATCTCTTAGACCAACCTACAAAAAAGCTGAAAGGATGATGGAAGTCTGCACATCCAACTGGTCCAACAAAAGCTCAGGGAATCATCAGCTACTGAAGCTGGACTCACCTCCAGTTAGTGCCTTCCAACAGCACAATAAAACCCTACATGGCTCCCACAGAAGCCATGTGTCAGGATTTGTGGGGGGTATCACAGGTCCTCCTGCCTTTGGAGTCTTCTTGGGGACTCCAGGGAGTACTAGAGCAGCTCTAGGACATCTCACAGTGACTCTAGGGTTCCTTCTGTATCCTGATGAAAAACTGACCCAACCAGTTGAATTGGTCCTCACAAAGACATATCCCCATCACCATTTATTCTGATGTAAACCAACAGAGCAAAACCATTCAGAAATGACCACATGTATCATTTGTTCCAATATGCACGTGCCAATAGCTATCACAGAAATGCTCTTAGAATTTCCTTACCTCTTTATGATTGTTTAAGCCAAACACCCCAGTACAATTGTATATGAGAAAAACAAGGCAAAGCCCCAATCTTATCATCCATATCCACAAAACAATCCAAGCTGAGAGAAACACTTCAGGCACCACATAATGCTTTATGGGCATCATTTCTGGCCAGAGGTTAAGCAACTGAGATTTATACTACTGAATAAAGACATTTCTTGCAAGATCTACAAAAGGAAGTGACAATCTAGAATTTATTTTATTTTTCTAAGTAGGAATGTAGCAAGAGCACAGGAAAAGGAAAACATGATTGACAGTCCAGATATCATTCAATATGTTTCATTTAGATCTCAGAGCACTGTAATTAGTGAAAAATACACTTTTTTTTCTTTGCCAAAAAGTTATCACCCACTCAACTCACAGTAATTGTAGTTGCAGTTGGAAGAGTGTAGAGTTAGTTTAGAGAATGCAGTTTAATGTTATCCCAAGTGATAAGGCTCTTCAGCTTTGCTAGTGAAAGAGCCAAAGCAGCCCAAAACAACCCACAGTAGACCTCCCAATGACTGATGACTCTCACGTACTATTTGTTAACAAATACCATATATTCATGCTAATAGTCCAGAACCTGCATTATATTGCCAACAACAGCAATTTCCACAAGTCATGTTTCCCTGCTGGTATCTATTAACATTTTTGACCACAAATACATATGACGTAAAACTAAAGAAATATTTAAATCCATTATAGCAACTAAGAATAACTCCAGGAAAAACACTCTACCTTCCTCAAGTACCTCAACACCTTAAAATGGTAATTTTGATCTCTTTGTTGCGTGTCCTACATGGTTCTAAAGTTTTTGAGCAGTTCCTAAATAATGCCACCCTCAAGCCAAAAAAGTCTAAATTATGGAGGCAAGGTAGCCCAGCAGGCAAACCCCTGAGGTGCTGGGAGCAGAAACAAATTCTGAAGCCAAAATGCTATTCAGAAGTTTGAAAATAAGTTAGGAATTTCCCCCAGAAAAGCTCTGCAGCAAAGAGGCCCAGCTGAACTGCTGGCTGCCAGGGAAACGTGAATCTGGATGGCTCTTCAAGCAACAAGGCATTCACCTGTTGCCAAGGAGCAACAGGTCTGCTTCCATTCCTGAGCTGCCAGCAGGCTGAAGTAGCTTTTGCAGAACACAGGGCAAATTAGCATGAAAAAGAAAAGCAATAAATTAAAAATCTTATGAAGATGATGGCAGAAAGTGGCCACAAATTAGGATTTTGCAGACTGTGACTGATTTGTGGGTTGTTGTTCAACTATTTTGGGTTTATAAGATCATTACTATAAGCATACTCATTAAGCCACTGCTAAAATTTGGTGAAGCTGCTCACCTGGTATTCATTTTTTTTGGAATTACAGAAGATATTGTAGGCCAAAGTTTAACATCAAAGTTCAGAGTAATGCTGATTAGGAGTGCAGTTCACAATACCAGGCAAATAAAACTTGCCAAGGAGTTCTAAAACACTCTCATGATAGCTCTATCAAGGAGAGAAAGACAAATTATTCCTCTTTTTAGAAACTGAGGAAAGAACAACAGAGAAAATCATTTACCCAGCCAGTGCAGGAGTGCGCAAGAGCTAAGGAGCTTTTGATCCTTAGTCACGCACTAGTCGGCACATGTCTCAATCTACCCAGGCACTGTTTCTCACCACAGCTACTAGATCTGAGGCAAATTCCTCATTGCAAAGTCTGTGCCTGTGTCAATACTGTCAACCAAAATTTCAACAGAAAGACATGGGAATACTTTCTAATGGAACAGTTCAGCAGCGAGATGAATTAAGGACCGATTCTCCTTGCAGGCTTGGCACATAAGTCTCATTAAAGTTAACAACAAATATGAGACTCATGTGCAAGGGAAAGCGATTAGAGCTTTAAATCCAATCAACGTCGGGTTTACCGCACTGTTCCACTTCAATGACTTCCTTACTGCCTACATTGATGCCGCTTTCCCAAGGAAGTTCATTGGTACTTGTGTTCCTCTTTCTGCAGTGATTTTTCTTAGAGCAATGCAAACATTCCAAGTTTGGCACTGCTAACAGGGCTGCCTCTATGAGTAAAAATGGTCACACCTGGATAATTGGGAAGGTGAGGATTAGGGACTGTTACAGAATTAAGGACTTCAAACAAAACTGCAAGAAAAGCTCATAATTCAGTGAAGGCTGGGAACTGCCCAGAGCGATGAAGATGTACACATCCTCCTTATTTTTTTGTTCAACATGGCAAAAACATACCAGGAGATTTTGGAAACAGCAACTTTCTTCTCGAGCAGGACTCCATTTTCAGAGGCAGGATAGCTCAGCCATTCCTCTCTCACATACATAAACATATATAGTTAAACTAGCGTTCAAACTAACAGCCAAGCACTGTGTTTCGGGTTTTTTTACCAAAAATAGCTAGACTCAACCCAGGGAAGGACTACACAGTGACATTTTGGCTCCACAAACCCCACTTTGCCTCCCCACTGCCCACCAGAGCCCCTCTCCAGGTTTGCTTCTACAACCCAGACCCTCCAGGTCACAAATCAGACGACAAGGCTGTTTTTCCAAGACCCTTATATTCTGCTTACCTGGATTCAGTGAAAGCTTATAAATGGCATATGCATATTAACACAAGAATGAAAAAGTAAAGTTAGTAAAGAAAATGTAGTTTGCACACAGATGCTGTAAGATGTCTGAGCAGACATAAATTAGGGAATATTACTAGAGATGTACAATGTGTTACATGATAGAACATTCTTCGATTGGCAATAATACAAAGCTCAGTCATTTTTAAGCACAGACAGAGGAAAAAAAATGTGCATAGAAGCTTCTCAAACATTTCTGTTGCCAAAGGAAATAACACTCTGCTCTCCACCAGCATGAGAAGTACTTTCTACCGACTCAAATAACAGCCATACTCTCACCTATGTGACCAACAAGGTCTGCAGAGGAAATGTTTAACTCTTTTTTTTCCTCCACCTGTATACAGTCAGTAAACAAAAGCCTTCAAAAATATGTATTAAAAAAATATATGTATAAAATCTGACTGCATTGGAGAGTTTTTTCTCTCTGACTGGTACTTTTCATCATCCAAATGAGGGAATTACAGAGCAGGAGGCACAACCCTATTCCATAATTTAAGATGCTTTTGGGGGATCAGTGAATTACTGCAGCTACTCAGATGAGATTAAGATAAATAACTTACACAGGTAGGTTAAGAATAAATCAAAACTGAATCTAAATTAATGTGAAGCAGTAAACAGCTTGTGAGTCAAGAAAACAGTAGATATGATATGCTTTGAATTCTGGTAAGCGTCTTACATTGCCACACAGGACATTCTCATAACCAAATTGGAGAAATAAGGTACAGCTGAAAATCACTGTGAGAGTGCCTGCTCCCAAAAAGCCCTCAAAAGGGGAACTAGTAACTAGCAATGGCTTGCCACTAAGGTTGGAAGACTCCAGCACAACATTACTGTTGGCCTGGTTGTAGGCAGTGCTTTTATTTATTACCTAGATAACAGATTAGAGAAGATTACTTCATAATAATTATGAAATAATTTCATTTTGACTGCATGAGCTTTCTCAGGGACAGCAAGAATAACCAGTATGATCTTGCAAACTGAGAAGTCATCCTCAGCTGTTAAATGAAACACTATAAACTAGAAAGTGCTAGAGAAAGGAGGAAGGAAACGCCTAAATATGAAGCAGGGAACAGCTAGCCATTAGCCAGGCTGCTAAAAGGGATAACTACTTCAGGATGAGTCAGTGACATGAAACTGCTGCAAAAAAGGACAAATGTCCAATTTTTCCAATTCATATGACTCTTGCGAGCCCCCTTCTCTATCTTGTTTGTCCAGAGCTTCTTCAAAACACAGTGCCTCAAAACGGAACAATCCAGAGAACAAGAGGAGAATTATCAAATATAGCAAATATGGACTGTATGTTGATAGAATTGGGGTTTCAAGACTAGGAAAGAGAAGACAAGAAATAACATGTAAATGGTCAAATAGTCTCCTTGATCACTAAGCCAAGAACAAAAATAAATCAACTTAATCTGCAGGAAATAAGAATTAGGTTGCACACTAGGGATACTTTCTTGTCAAGATGATGACAAAGTTTAAGACATTACCAAAGGGTGATGCAGAACCCACTGCTTTGGAAAGTGGCATACCCTACTAGTAAGAACTTCTACCAAAACAAGCTTAGCTAGAGGTGGCCTGATTTTGTAGCTTGGAAGGCTGTATCTGAGTCCTACACACTCCACGTTCATGGAAATGGTGGTCTTGGGTGAGGGAGGCGTAGCATCATCCCATCCTCCCACCTGGATTCAGTAGAGGCAGCTCTTCAACCTGTACATCTGTCTGTGTGCAGGACCAGGAAAAGAGAGTTGGCTGTAGGAGCACAATGCGCTGCTTAAGCAGGTGTTCCCTGGTTTTGTTGGTCCCTCTGGCTCTGTGTGACCTATTGGCCCTCAATGACCTCAATCCAGTCTAGCTACACCTATCTTGCTTTAGTGCAAGAGGCTGGACAGAGTCATCTCCAAAGGTCCACAATGGGAAGCCAGTGCTTCCAGATGTGTCACAGAGATGGGGCTTAAGACCTCAGCTTTGATTTCACAAAGGCTGAATCCATTCTAGTTTCAATTCTTTTCTCCCACAACAGACAATACAATTATGAGCTCTCTGATGATGCACGGGAGGAATTAAATATAGTTTTCATAACACTAGACCTGCCTTCACCACACATCACAAATTGAAAGAAAAATATGTATTTGAATAGTCCTGGTCTCAAGTGGTTCTAATAACTCTCTCACATACTGTAGTCTTCAACATATGCTCACAGTCACAAAATTCGTAATCATTTTTTTCCCTTTTATTCAATGCTTATGTGTCCAAATTATTCATGCTAGAGAACAACTTTCCACAAACAGAATTCTATGCAAAGTCTGGAGTTTTTAACAAACTACATAATTAGAATAGAAAATAGCCCCTGAAGCACATGAACAAATACTTAGATACCAATATCCCTTCTTGTTTGTTCTTTCAACAACAACTACATTTTCCCCGTGCACTCGGAACTTTAACCGAGATTGGTGGACAGTGGGTTTTAGCCAGTCCTCTGCTCCCACAGTGAATGAGCAAGGTCCTGTAGGTGGCAACCTTTTTGTCTCTCAAGTTCTCTTGTCTCTACAATCCCCTATTCTTTGACACCAGAAACATGGCATTATTTTGGCAGAAACTGCCCCTTCCCTTCAGCAAAACTCAGGAATCATTTTTAGGAAAGAGAGATCAAGAAAAAGTACAGTTTAACTCACAAACAGGTCAAGTAGACTTTCTGATCAGGTCCTTTTTTTTTTTCCTTTATTCTATGTTTACATTGCAAAATGCTCCAACTAGGCAAAAATCCCACCCAAGCTGTTCACCAAACACTTCAGATGCATCTTGGCATTCTTGAAAAATACACGTTTCCCATTTCGCTGGTAGTGAGAATGCAGCACAAACACTGCCCGTAAAGTCAATCACAGATTCCAGAGCAAAAAGTGCTCTGACTCATTAATGTTCCTCAGACAACACCCCCTTCTGCAACTAGCTCCATAACCCATGAGAAGGTGGAGGCTGGAGTTGAGTTGGGAGAGGTGAACTGGTTGTCAATGTACTGTTACACCAAGTCACGCTCTTGTCCTTGTTTGCTTTGCTGCTTAGGGATTTTTCTTCATGTGCCGCCTGGGTAACACTGATGAAAGCCGAAACACTGATGAAAGCCCTGTTCCACCATAATGGGCTTGCTGTGATAATATTTATACAATAAATACGTTCTGAGAAGGCAAGCAAGGGTGAAATATGACCCTGACATGGTATGACATTTAATAATTAAGCAAGTTTTGGAGTTTCAAAGTACAGAAACACTGGCCTGATTAGTGTCAAAGCAGTAAACACTATCTCTAGAAGTGTTTTGTTATGAGTGCAAAAGCGAGGAAAGAGAATTTAAAGCAGCCAAAAATGTAAAGCTTTCATTTCAACACAGTTCTTTATTCTTTTTGCTTTTAGCTGGAGAGACATGGGCATGGTACAATGCCCAACCAGCCATGCAGCAACCTGTCCAATTTACAGCAGTGCTTGGCAATTTAAGGTTTTCCTTCAAGTGCTGACAGTCATCATGCAAAAAGAAAGCCACATGACTGATTACAGCCTGCACTCTCTCTGGAAGCACAAAATAAAAGAGGGATGGGGGAAAAAAACCCCAAATCTTCCTGTTCAGGTGGAGTTCAGGAACTAGACTAAGAGATTATGGTATCCATGAAAGATGGTATCCATGCAAGTTATCCTGTGATGCATTATACAAGTAACTTGATTGTACAAGGAAGGCTGAGAAAAGAGCAAATTTTCACCACAGGATTAGAGACTGACAACTGCTGGAGGCAGGTTACCAGATTTAACTGACAAATTATTTCACCTGCTATCACAAATCCTGCATACTTTAGACAAACCTCTTCATAAACCTCTTAATCTGCCACTTGAAACAATTCCCAGGCTGCAACATTCAACTCACAGCAATATAAAGTTAACCCTTACCAAAGAAAAGTCGTAGCTTTAAAAAAATGTGTTCTGCAGCAAATCTAGTTTGAGTCAGATACTTGCAAGTTCATTCAAACCTGACTCATCTGTAAAGGCACAGATTTTTCTTTTAAGATGGGAAAATTTGAAAGAAAACGAAAGGTTAAAAAAATTATTAAGATAAAAATCATGCAAATGAAGAAGCCACAAAGGAACAGGAACTGGCAGCTGATTATTTTTAACAAAATGCAAAAGTCTATGCAATGTATAACTATAAGGTTGAAAAAGGTAAGTCATTAAACTCACAATATAGATGAATTAATATAGCCAGAAAGTTTTCCTTAACTGTTTGTACATCAAAACGTGTATATGACCTGCCCAGGTCAACAGCAATTTTACTCCAGAATGAAGATATTGCTGTTGGGGAGTATAAAATCTCAGATGTAGATTACAATTCCTAAATGCTGGAAGATTTCATCATGAAGCCAACAGGACATGGAATTAAGAGTCTTCTCTGTTGCTGACATACTTTCTGACTTTTAGCAAGTAATTTCTCCTGTCTATGTTTCTGTTGAAGCCCTTCCTCAGCCTTGACCATATATAATATAAACTCCTCAGAGCAAAATTTTTCTTTCACTCTCTGTCTCTACAGAGCCTAGCACCAAGAGGAACCAGGTTTTTACATTAACGCAAGCAGCGAGAAAGAGAGATTCATAAAATCCCTCAAAGGCTGTTGGTCCCACGTAGGTTGGTTTCTGCAGAGACCAAGGAATGTTATACAGCAATTTCTTCATTAATCTCAAGCACTTATGTTTGACCTGTTGTATCCCTTCCACCAGTGATCTCCCATTCTGAATGTAACTGGCACTGAAGCCCCAAATACATTAATTATGGGTAGAATATCTGATGAATAATTTAAATGTAAAGCAAAACCCCAGCTTTCAGTCCTCCATGTGTACAGGAGTTAAAAACAATCTGTACTAGAAAGATTATTTGATGTATTATCACCTGATAACTTATAGTCTGCATTTAACAGGGATCTATTAATGCTTATTCAAGGAGATTTGTGCATGATTCAAGGTCATAAACCAATTAAAAGTTGAAGGGACTTCCAAGTCTTTAGACGCACCTCCTGCTGAAAGCAGGGTCAAAAGTGAACTCCAACCAGGTTGCACGGGCCTTTAGCCAGTCTTGTCTTGAAAACCTGCAAAGATTCACATCTTTGATGATCTGAAAGAAACAAGCCCTTTCAATGCACCACAGGAGTTCTGGCCTCAATTTTTTTGTGTGATATTCCTCCAATTCACTCTGACACGGAAGCCTTTGACTACAGTACTGAAGGTGATTCCATCTCACCTTCTCTCTTTTGGCTCCTAAGGCTCAAAACTGCAGTCTTAAAACCCCCAGATATTGCTTTGATGACAGAATGAAATTCTGGGGCCATGTGCGCGGGAGATGGAATTTTGTCAGGTTTCAGTAGTGCCAGCCCCTGGCCACAGGGCCTCAAATATGCACCTAAACTCAGAAATTCTTACTTGGAACCGTCGTTAATAATTATATCCATTTTAAGGAGACAAACTGAATTTTCAGCAGCGTATCAGATTTTTAAACAGCCAATGAGTCTAAAAGGCAGTTCTCTAAGATCCAAAACAGGACCACAAGTTCAGGCTGGAAGGGACCTGCATAAGTCTTTATCCCAACCTCAAGCTTAACGCATGGTTAGCCATGAAGCCAGAGCTGGGGTTTAAAAGAAAAATATACCCACACCATCAAATTGACTCTACAAATATCCCATATTTCAGAAAAGGAAAAAAAAAAACATTCAGTATCATCTGTTTTTGAAAAACACATGTGGAACGTTCAGTTTTGGTTACGCAGGAAAACAGACAGTATCGGGTGGATGGTGAATTGTTTTGGTACTACATAAGGCATTGGTTAAAAATCCACGTGACTTCAAAGAGAGATTACACAATATTATAGACCTGGGGTGAAATTCTGGCTCTGATTAAAATCACTTGCAAAAATGCCACTGACTTGACCACTGCCAGGATTTCACTGCTAATCTGAAGTGCCCATGTTTTACCACACAACCCATGCATGCAGAGCCAGATGTATCTTACAAGCACATTTCTCAACAATAAAGCCTGGAAAACTCTTTGTGATCTCCCCCAGAGGGGTGTATGGGTATTGTCTCATTTTTAAGATATTTTCTCTTCCACTGTAGATTTTTCTTTCTACACAAATTAGGAAGACTGTGTTTGCAAGCAAAAACAATGGAATGGTCTGGAAATAAAGCTGTGAAACAGATTTTCCCGGTTTTTTCAAGCCACAGCTTTAGGAATAGCTAAGAGCACAGAAGCCTTCCTCCCATTTTTCTGCTTTCTCCACCACTAGTGAAGCTGGAGAAACCATGCTCCACCTTCAGTAATGGCACAAGGGTGTTCTCCTCACATACAGTAGCTTTAGAACAGCACCCTGAGACCAGGGCAGTGCCTGTGAGGCTCAAGTAAGCACTGAGGTGGAAGTACTAATGATATCAGTATTTAATCTGCATATGCACATTCGCCTTTTTAATGACCACCTGCCTCTACCACAAGGATGCTACAAGGGGAACAACTCCATGGCTGATTAAAAAAGCCTACAAGCAACCACTGAAGTGTTCCTTGTGCCACAGATAATGTTTCATGTGGATTCTGGCAGCCTAAAGGCAGTCAGATTAAAAACAAATTCTGATCCTGATTCTTACAGTGCTTCCTCATTCCCTTGGGCAAATCCTGCTTGACTGTTCCAGTGTGCTCTGTACCAATGAACTGGTGAGCACAAGGCCAACGCCTCTACACATAACCAACACAGCAACAGAGAGAGCCAGCCACCTTCTGTGCTATTCAACCAGAGATCATCTGCAGCTGTCAGTGCAGAGTTAAAAACACGCATGGTACAGCCTCTCAGACGCTGTCTGGGGACAATTCCTCTTCCCAGCAAGTATAGAGGTTATGTATTATCACATATTCGCCATTGCCAGGTAAACCCACGGCATCTTGCCTTATTCTGGCAAAAGGCATTGCTGGAATCCATCCCAATGCCACCATTCGTTTCACTTGTGCTTTCAACACAGCTCTGCACTTCAGCAAGGGGTTTCCCCAGCTAAAAACTAAGCGTAATGCTTGTGTACAGCAAAAGTGCTGCAACAGTTAACACTGTAATGCTTGTAAAGGACTCTGCAAATACAAATCACTATAGTGTTGAATTATTATCCTTGATTATTATTGCTCACGCAGAACTTTGGGTTGAGGTTTACAATGGCAAGAGAAGATTAATTATAACTTGTCCTAAAAGCAAAATAGGAGGAAGTGGAACACCCTTAATTTTGCTCACATGAAAAAAACGCATAGTTACTTACAGCAGCCTAAAGATGCTGGGATGGCCCAGCTCATTAGTCAGTGTCCAAGCGTGCTCAAGTGAGCACTGAGCACGAACCACACAAGAACAGGATCTGACTCTCAGCTGCACACAGACCAGCAATATCGTTTCACAAACATATCAAATGCTCCTCCTTGGACTGGCCCAGTGACAAACCTTGATGTGTACACAACCAAGAGGCATCGACTTGGGAAAGAACCTCTTCCCAGCTCTGCATTTTGTCATGAAGTTTGCTTTTTGTAATCTGCTACTGTCAGGAACTTAACACAGCAACAATAATTTAAACTCTGGGGTTGATAGAAAATACCAGAGTCTTCAATGCAAGTTTTGAAGTTTTCAGTGTTTTATATACATGCAGTTTACTCTTCTGTGCTCCACAAGAACACTATGTGACACTATGTTACAGTGCTGGTCTGGGAACGAGCAAGAGAGGCGGCTGTTGGTGCAGGATGAGAGCTGCTTTATTAGTGCCCGTTCAGAACTGATATGGAAAAATTCAACAAATTCTATGTGACATTACACCCCTTGTGATCCTGGAAATGTGTAACACACAGCATGAGAAATAGAGACAGCACTGGTCTTACTTTCAGAGAAGTCAAGCAACTGCCTAGTTTCTTCAAAAGGCCTGTAGGATCCACAAATCTTTTTTTCCTTCCTATAACAATCAAATCATAGACTTAAATCTAACACAGACATCTTGCACTCTGAACACTACTCTGCAAAAGCATTGGCATCCTTGTACTTGTCATTGCCCAAACAAATGAAAGAGCCAAGTAACAAGAAAAATTAACGCACTGCTAGCAACAGTTACAAAGGCAATATTTTTTTACCTCGAGTGTATCTCCCTAGAGAAGGAAGCACTGCACTTTAGAAGACCCCAATGCAAAGATTATCAGAGTTGAGCAGTTTAGGTTCTTATGCAAGTGAAAACTGTGGTTCCTGTGCTGAAACTGAAAAACTTTTGCTGGCTGCAGTAGCAGAGCAAGCTAATTTCTTCAGAGGACGGGGGGCTATTAGCTTAGCTCTCTTTGGCTGAACACACTGTATGCGCTAATCAGAATTAACAAGCTTGATTCAGCCACTATTTCTTTATTTGGATCTAAATGTTCACAAAATCAGCAGGGATTTTTTCTTTTTCTTTTTTTTTTTTTTTAATCTTGCCGCAGATGGAAATTTCCATAGTACAGTTCTGCAATGATTGTAAACAGGAGACTGGTTTCAACATCAGGTCTTAACCCTTTATGTAAAGACAAGTGGCTAAATAATCTGGAGGGAAGAGAGATCAGGGCAATCCAACAAGGGCTCTGTGCAAAAAGGAGGAACCGAGAGCTGTATTTCTGCTCAGCTCCCCATTTTTAAATTCTTAAGAAGAAAAGGAAAGGAAGGGTGGGGGAGGAGGAAGAAAAGGTCACTTAGTCCCATATTATATACTAGCTTGCACATGACAAAGTAAACAAGTGAAAAGAAAGGCTATACAAGTGCTATACAAACTCCTTCCAACTCCCTCACCTTCTAGTTCAAGACATATATATATACTTTTCAATATTGCATGAGTTCATTTTTGAGTGATGGCATCCAAAATTTGACATCTTTAGTCTTTTTCCATTAACCTGAAGAGTGAACAAGGACAGCGTATGCATCCTAAAATACAATCTTTCTCATTCACATTACCAGGCTGCTGGGTGGGAGGAGCAGCCGACAATGCTGTGGGCTTCCACCATCCATGTTCCATATCCCTCCAATTTGCTGTATGTGAGCTGTATGCACTGGAGATGCAGTGACTCTGCCTCTGTCATACCTTAAACAGAGCACATTTTCCAGAAATATGTGTACACAGGAAATGGAGATGAGGTTTCTGAGTTTCCAACTCTTGTCCTATGCAGAGATTCTTATTTTTAAGCTACTTCAGGATTTGCCTAAATCTTCAGACATCAATGGAGGGATTAAATGTTTCAAGGGTGTATTTATATAATCCGAGACTAAATTATTTGAGGGATAGATTGTCCCTGCCACACCTCTCCATGGCAGCCAGGCAGGTTTGCTTTGGTTTCCCTCCAAGGAAGAACAAATCAAAATAATAACAAAATAACAGTTTAAAAAAACCCATCTATATATATACATGTATCTACAGATCTAACAAGTTCTAAGTGATTTGGACTTAAATCCCAAGTTCTAGGTCTTTCTTAAGGCTTAAGTTATAAATCAAATGCAAAAATGTCAAAACCTTGCGTCACATCTAGCAAACACAGACACACATTTCAAGTTCCAAAAGAACATTTCAAATCCTTGAAATACAACTAATCTGGTTAACAAATGCACATTCTCCAAGCAGAGATGTTCTGGTTCATGGCGTTTGTACTTTGTACCAAGAAGTGATCCAGCCTTGTGCAAAGTTTTCAGTCTCCATTGGATTGGGCTCCCCCCCATAGTCTCATTTGTGAATCTCATTTCCCACTTTTCATAAGATTTACTAGACTTGTTTACTGCCTGTTGTTTAACACGCTATTCTCACAAAATCCTCTTGCTGTGCTGTTACAGCAGTCTGAACAAAACCAAAAGCCAGATCCTAATGTACTTCCAGCATATTTTTGCCACCAGGGGACTCATTTGGTCCCCATCGTTCTACATGCACAAATTAAAGAGTGCATCTCATCTGCATTGCAACACTAACCATGCAAAACCAATCAACCATCTACCACAGTCAGGAATTGAAATCTTTGAAGTATCATACCACCAATAAACCCAGATATTACTGTGGCCTTTCAGAATGAAATGAATTTTCTCTCTTGCAGAAGGGGTTCATTGTATTTTTTTGCTTAAACCTTGCAAGAGGGAGCTGAAAAACCTGGCCCTTTGTGAGTACCAGTCCCCTGGATTCCTTGACTGGGCTTGCAGCCTATATATAGTTTCTGATTAATATTTATTTGATCATTTTGACTTCCTTTTGAGTTCTGCATATCTTACTGGGCCTGGTTTCACTAAACTGACAGTGACCCCTGTAACTTAATGCACATAAAAATACAAAATTTAACACGGATACTTTTTGAGACTGTGGGGTTTTTTTTTAAATAAAATAAAAAATAAAAAAAGTGCTGCACACAAAACTGGCTACTTTCACACACATGTGAGGAGGGGCAAGTGAGGGGTTTGCTGCTCAATTATTACATAGATTTGAACACTGCTCCGAGAAAAGATCTGTAATTGTTTAGTGGTTGGGCTGCTGGCAGAATTCCCTGCCTGGGGCTGTTTTTATAAATAGGCCTGAGGACAAACAAACAAGCTACTAATAACAAGTCGACTGTTCTGTTTTGACGCAGCCCTGCTTTGTGTAACCCAGCACAGGAGAAACTCAGATGGCAAATACAGCAAAACCCACAGCAAGAAGAAAGGGTAGAGGTTGCCCAGAGAGGTGGTGGATGTGCCATCCCTGGAGACATTCAAGGCCAGGCTGGATGTGGTTCTGGGCAACCTAATCTAGTTCAAGATGTCTCTGCTCATTGCAGGGGGGTTGGACTGTTTCACTCTTACAGAGTTCTCAGATTTGTCGGGAACATGAAGGTATCTCATCACAGCTTTTCCTGGGAGTTTCTCTTTCCATGGGTAGCCCCTTGGCTACTTAACCAAGAGCAAAGATCACATTTTCTGCCACCTCTATTTCAGCCTGTTCATCTAATCTTACGACATGGCAAAATTTCTTTCTTGCTTATAATGTTTTGTGAAGGTGATTTAGGCTTCCTGGCTAAATATTCAAACCCATGTACTGGTCCTTCAGTACCTTTATTTGAGAAAGACACTGTCTCAGATATGTTTCTCTGGTATTTCGTATACTTCTTTCTCTTTCAGGAAATAACGACATTGGTAGAAAATATTTTTCACATTTGGCCTTGGAAGCTTATTTCTTACCAATCAATGTAAGCCAGAGGAGTTTATATGGGAACACGCCATCCTGACGCAATAACCCCAGAGAGGGCTGGAGCACCTCTCCTATGAAGACAGGCTCAAAGAGTTGGGCTTGTTCAGCCTGGACAAGAGAAGGCTCCGGAGAGACCTTAGAGCACCTTCCAGTGCCTAAAGCGGCCAACAAGAAAGCTGGAGAGGGGCTTTTGACAAGGACATATAGTGATAGGGCAAAGGGCAATGGCTTTAAACTGAAAGAGGGTAGATTTAGATTAGCTATTAGGAAGTTCTTCACTGTGAGGGTGATGAGACACTGGCACAGGTTGCCCAGAGAAGCTGTAGCTGCCCCATCCCTGGCAGTGTTCAAGGCCAGGGTGGACGGGGCTTGGAGCAACCTGGTCTAGTGGAAGGTGTCCCTGCCTGTGGCAGGGGATTTGGAACTCAATGAGCTGTAAGGTCCCTCCCAACCCAAACCATTCTACGATTCTGTGAACTCTTCCAAGCAGTGCAGCTATAGCAAAACCTTTGGGACAAAAGTAAGGAAAATGAGACCCCTCACCCTTTTAAATTTCTCTTCTGTTGCCTATGGATTTTATCACTGTTACTTGGAGGATGATCTTCACCAGCCTCCTCTCTTGGCCCTGGTTTCCTTAATATAGACATCATAACTTTGCTGCCTGTTGCCCATTTTCTCTGCTAAGCTTCCTCTGGGAGGTGTGTATTTTTCTTTCCATAATTGCATTGGTTTTGCTTTGTTTTGTCTTCTGTATCCTCCTTGGAGCGCATACTTTGTCTCCACAACCCTTCTCAAACACTTAGCAGCTCTATTATCTCTTTCTTTATGACATTCAGCACTAGAAGTTTAGTCTGTGAAAACAAATTTTCTCTTTTCCTGATAAGAAGAGCCACTCATACTCTTCCTTCCCCTTTGTTTTCTCCTATCTTTGTCGGGAAGATCTAGTCAGTTCTAATGCAAGTTCATGTGATGATGCAGGCAAGAACATGAAGTCTAGTGGACCATATGCAATTGCTACCGAGGTGAGCATTTTTCTGATAATAGCCAGAAACTACGGAGTCAGCATGGATTAAGGAAACAACGAAGCACTGAGCATTTATGGCAACACACTGACGTTGTGCTGCAGCCCCAGGGGAAGCAGCAGTAACATTGGTAGCATAGATGAGAGGACTCTAGGTAATAGTATAAAAAACACATTTTCCCAGAAGAAAATACTCTCTGGTAGAACTACATTGGTTCTAATAGCAGCAGAGCAGAAAAAGGAGCTGGTAGGAATATAGCCAAGAGAGCCGCAGCTGGTTTCTCTCCAAAATCACCAGCCACAGAGACACAGTTCCCGTGGCACAGCAAATGCCATCCAGCCCTCCCAGAGAGTGCCCTCATAAATCAGGTTCGCTGCCATGAGATTAATTTGTACTTGGTTGAATTTCAAATGATCCACAGTCTGCGACATAAAACTATCACAGCTTTCAGCAAAGCGTAACTTCTCAGACCTCCATAGGATGATGGTGGGGTGAACAGGCACTGAAATGGACTCCAGCACCCTCTCACGGGGATCTAGATTGGCAGGTGAGCCAAGGTAATGCTAAGTAGCACCTGCTCTCTGGATAAATGGCCTACTCCAGGGCTGTTAATCCAGCAACTTTTCCAGAAGCATTAAATCCATAGGAAAAGAAAGAAAGAAAATCCTTACTAATACATAAGCACTACCAAATAAATTACTTAAACATTTCACTACATTAGTTTACATACGTGCAAACAACTTTGTTCTTGAAATCTTGCTGCTTCACAGCAGGTATCTAACGGCACAAGAAAACCTTCAGAGCACCTACTTACACAAGAAGGGGAGAAAATTACACTCTTTTCCAGCTTTAACAAAACCAGCTGTTTCTGCAAGTTTCTGCCATCCAACTATACCACAGCTGCTCTGACCCCACATCAGCTTCAGCCAATTGTAAGTCATCAGTTTTCAGCACACAATGCAGCTGAAAGCAAATTCAGCTGGTAGCACTGTTGGAAACAAATGATTATTTGCCCAAGGTTTGTATTAACCTTTTATTTCCCTTGAATATCACCACTGAAAAGGGACAGCTCATATCCTTCAAAGAGACCAGAGAAAACAGATAGCCAAAAGAAAGTTTTAAAAAAAAAGAGATAGGGAAGCAGGGAATAAGAAGAGTTCATAAAATGTAGCAGAAACAAAAAGGAAACAAGGCTTTAAGAAATATTCCAAGCATTACCAGCTTCTCAAGCCAGCTGGAGAAGACCCTGAAGCAGCACCTGAGCAACTTCTGCTTCAACTGAGCTCAGCTTCTTTCCAGAACTATATACTCTATCAATAAAACAAGTGTGAAAAGCAGGTTACTCTAAACAGAGGGAGACCGAAGTATAAGCAGGCTTAGCTCCAAAGGTCCTGTTGTTTTAGCCAAACCATCAAACATCTACCCCATCTGCTTGGCCTAATCACACTCTCTACTGTAAATTTGAGGTTCTACACAGCTACAACTGCTGCAAGCATGACAGAAATAGCCTTAATTAAACATGCTTAGTACTGTATTAACAATTTGGTCATATAATTAGTTTATCTTCCTGCATGAAACTGATATATTTTCACTCATAATTCTGCAACAAGAGACTGACAGACTGTACAACCTATAGCAAATGCTACACAAATACTTGGGAAATACAATATCTGTTTTAGTGGGCCATAACTCAACAAACTTTGACAGATGTTGCCCTCAGACGAATAGTTTCTCAAGCAAAGTTTTAGCTAAGAATAAAAAAGACAAAGTGAGAAGAACAAATTCTTTGTCAAATTAAAAAAAAAATAATAATCACAACAATATTGAATCAAAAAGATCTGTCACTGTCATTAAGACCATGAAATCTGGTAGGGTCTCATGGAGTAACACAGGTCTGTCTTGTGCCATCTCTGTGAGACGCTGGCCTAGGGATAAGCCAGGCAGCTGTGGGAGAGACCTCAGTTTCTTGGTGAATTCTTTCAAGACTTAGTTTGTAGACAGCAAACTCTCTGTTGCACCCTGTACACCCTCTTCCTGTTTCTCTTTGCCACATTGGGCCACTCAAGTGCCAGCTATCAGAGCTAAGAGTAAGGGTGAGTCTCTTGTGCTCTCTCTTGCTGGCATCCCAGGCAGCACTGAGGACAAAGAATTTCAAGTCCCTAGTGCAAAGAGAAGTAATACTCTTTGCATAAAACAATTTACTGAAACCCAGCTAAACAACCTCAGTATGTGTAAACTAAGCTAGATACCTTGGTGATGACACCAACCTACTGGGCTCACTCCCTAACAGAAGCACCAGAATATCTCACAGGAAGGACTGGATAACAACAAGTTAGGGATGAGAAATGAGATTAATTTAATCTATTTATTTTAATGAATTTAGTTTAAACCCTAAACTATGTACTTATAGATTATAATTTTGTCTAAAACGTGAGCATTCAACAGTTGGATAGAGATAAACTGAAGTGTACCTGTCTTGAAAGGTTAACTAGGAGTGGTCACTGTAATGCTGCTACGGATAAAGCACGTGTGGTTAGAGCATGCATCAGGAAGCCTCCAGAACTTTAATACCATATATACATGGTATTAAATGGTAATACACATATATATATTAGCACTGTGAAAACTCATCTGGAATAATGTCTATAGTTCTGGTCACCTACTCAGGAAAGGTTAATTCAGATGGGAACAGGTGCACCAAAAGACTATTTTGACAATGAGAGGAACACGGAGTCTCTTTTGTGGGACGTGACTAAAAGAGCTTGGCTTGCTTAGTTGTACAGTTGACAGCTGAGAGTGCATGGAGTACTGCATACAGTTCTGGTGTCCTCAACATAAAAAGGACATGGAGCTGTTGGAGCAAGTCCAGAGGAGGGCCACAAGGATGATAAGAGGGCTGAATCACCTCCTGTATGAAGACAGGCTGAGAGAGTTGGGGCTGTTCAGCCTGGAGAAGAGAAGGCTGCGTGGAGACCTCATAGCAGCCTTCCAGTATCTGAAGGGGGCCTATAAGGATGCTGGGGAGGGACTCTTCCTTAGAGACTGTAGTGGTAGGACAAGGGGTACTGGGTTCAAACTTAAACAGGGGAAGTTTAGATTAGATATAAGGAAGAAGTTCTTTACAGTGAGGGTGGTGAGGCACTGGCACAGGTTGCCCAGAGAGGTTGTGGCTGCTCCATCCCTGGCAGTGTTCAAGGCCAGGTTGGACAGAGCCTTGGGTGACATGGTTTAGTGCGAGGTGTCCCTGCCCGTGGCAGGGGGGTTGGAACTAGATGATCTTAAGGTCCTTTCCAACCCTTACTATTCCATGATTCTATGATTCTATGTGATCCTTTTGCAAAGTTACATAAGGTAAATAAACACCAACAAGGGAGAAATGAGATAAAGGACACTTTGTGGGTGCAATTAGAAAAAGGAAACTCTGAATAAACTTAGGTTGGAAATCAGGAAGGGAAAACAGTGAGATTCTGGAGGGAAGAAACATCACTACTTTTCAGACTGATGAAGTTTATTACAGAGAATATATGCTGGGGCTGTCTACAGGATTTTCCTACAGGAACAGGAAATGGAAATAAACGGCATGTTAAAGAAGTCTCCTTCTTCCTTTATCCATCTTCTAGAGCAAGAAGGGGAAGGAATAATAATTATTTCTAGCATTTTTTTTTCATCTCAAGAAGTTCTGCTGCTATTGTGGAGACTAAATAGCTGACAGATCTGCAGAACAGGAACAGTTCAGATGTCTAATGACTGGAAGATCAGGAAGGGCTGCAGACATCTGGAAAGGAGTCATTCTATGTATAATGTGAGGGTCAACATAAAAATATAGGATGATTCAGAAAGGTTAATTCTGAACTGCTTTCCAAATTTGGAAAGAGACTGGTACACAACATGTGGTTATATGTCAGATAGTGACCCTTTCAGTGTACAGAGTACACCAACCATATTCTTTTGCTAAATCTGCATCAAAACATACTAAACTTGTCACAAGAAGACCTTGCTCTCTAATGCCATTCTTCTGGTCCTTCTCAAAAACCTTACACAAGACGTGTTGCAAGGATTATATGCAAAAATACACATGGAAATATGGGTGTATGAAGGCACACCCATATACATAGACACATGACAAACATGGGATACAACTCATAAAAATGTATCATCTGCTTATATAAGAGTCTCAAATGCCTTGAGATTTGATGAAGACCTGCGTAATAACTCCAAAGAGGAATCAAGATGATCCTACCTATGTAAATTAACCAACGAGTAGAAATTATCTCTGTAACCTACTGAATAGCCTGGAAAAACAAGCAAGCAAACACCATTTCTGTGTATCTGAAAGAAATTTTTTTTAATAGATTGAAAAGAGAAGCTCGGAAAGAGGAAGGAAAAGCTTTAAAAGTGAAAATACAAGTAAAGGAGGACAGAGAAAGGAAAAACAAACAAACAAACCAACCCCACCAAACTTCCTGAAATGGATGGGAAAGGGAATACAAAATTATACAGCATTGGTATTTCTAGCATTTAACCACCATGGTCCCTATTTTCACCTGTTTCAGCCACCTGGAAAACTACTTTTATCACATCTAGAAAAAACAGACCCTTATTGGGGGAAGGCTTAAGTGATTTGTCACTAGCTTTCCAGGTTCAAACCACAGTTCCCACGGCGAGGGAGCCCTTTGTAGCATATGCTCTTCCTCAGCTCTCCCCAGGGTTTAGGGAACAGCCAGTTCTCCAGAGGGATCAGCTGCTGTAACTTTGGGAGTCTGGTGACCTGTCTTTTAAAATAGTGGGAGTAACTTCCGTTGCTGCCTCAGCAGTGCTTTTATGGAGCCAAGAGCATGCCAAAACACTGCTTGCCCTCGCATACAACTCCAGTAACAAAAGAGCAGCTGTACTCAGTTTAAGGCAACGCTATACTTTCCCATCCCTTATTTAACACTGGCTTATTTCCATCAGCCTTAACAACAATGAATGGCAGAGAAGGGATGTTTTATGGGGAGCCATAGGCACACGGTACTATCTGATTCTGTCTCAACTGGGTCAAATTGACTTCATCCTCAACTGAAGGCAGCAAATCTATTGATGCAGGAGTCTGGCAACAGACTTCATCACAAGTAAACTCCTGAGGCCAAAGGGAGCCTCATTATAGTTGATCTTCTATATGAAAAGCTCCATACAGAGTCAGTGCAGAATCAGGAATACAGTGTGCCAAGACATCTGTCAGTGTTGAATTACCTAGAACAGCCTGGCTTTAAGCACAATGCGTTTTTAAGCTTACGTATGAGACTAGGCAGCCATTGAGCTCTACTTTCCAGCTTGCTACAGACTTGGGTTAGTTACTCTTTATATTTTTGCTTTCTAAGCTTTAAATTAAAAATAATGATACTTCCAGGGCAATGTAGGTATTATTAACCATGTCTCCCAAACATTTTGAAATGTGCAGAAGGAAGGAGATGGAGAAGGGCAGTGTGTTAGGCTTATTACGTTATGTTGACTCACTAGGCTTGCTTTTGAGGAGAGTTTTAAAACAAATACTTGGATCAAATACCCCAGCAATAAAACCCTGGATGTCCTCCAAGAGTCCACTTCTTTGGCAAGTTCAAATAAAGCAGGTCTCCTTGTGTTTAAGGTGTAAGTGAAAACCTGAGTGCACAGAAGGTTGATATTAGAGGCTACTCTTGTCTGATAAGAGCTATGAGCTGCAGAGGATAAACTGAATAGCATATGAATAACAAGATGAGTCTGGGGAATATGAGAATCTTGCACGTAGCTGAGAATTGACAGTCTGATGATTGGTGATATTTTACATTTTGGATTCAGAGTAATGACAGCATTGATACTACTTGGTTCACTAGGAACCCCTAAAAACCAGGGCCAGTGCAGGCAGGCAAAGTGCTACAAAGGCATGTGAGTTTACATGGAAGGAACAAAACCATGTTTTTCTCTAGACACAGAGAAGTAAACCACTTGTGTCCATTCAAGACCTCACACTTTCCTTTAGAAAATGAATTTTGACTCTAAACTCCATTCCACACATTACAATCTTTTGGCAAAAACCTCCCTATCAGCTATTCCAGATGAAATAATTTTCTTGAATTCCTGCATAAATTTTCGTAGTGCTGCTAAGCACCAGTGAAACACTTACTGATCTCTGTTCCAGATCTATCTCTATGTCACTCATATATGGCAAAACATTACTTCTGAAGCACTTCAGAGCTTTTCGTATGACAAGATTTGTATCAGTTCCACAGTTTACTCCTCATACTCTGTACCCAGCCAAGTAACTAACTGCCAGAAGGTCAGAGGAGTGAGTGCTTGGTCTGGGCTACATGCTCCTTTCACGATCAAGAACAAAGCCATCACGGTGTTAGGGTCAAGACTTTCAAGTTTCAGACTTCAAGGATATCCTCTTCCTCTACAGTCCTGACACGTGGAAAGAGAAGCACAGCTGGATCCAAGATAAAGCAAGCTTGTGGTTAGGTTATACGGTTGCCAGCAGTTTGGCTAGACTTGACTTTAACCACCAAATTGACTGTGTATTTTTGGACTGATGAGGAAATGAGACGTTCACAACGTGATTCAGAAACTAAAGCTTTGGACAAAGTTTTAGATGAATCTGTTAATGAATTACTAGTAATACCTGAGTTTATGTTTGACTGAATTTCTATAGTCAGCTTAATGAATACATATACTTGGAAGAGACTTAACTGAGATGAACGCTCATACCAATTCTGTTTGAAGTTATACATAAAATATACAAATATGTTGCAATCATTGCCGTTGCTTTTCATGTAATTTCCAAACAGTAAAAAGTCGAGAGCAAGCAAATGTTAAGGCTATTGCCAGAACATATAATTAAATTCCTCCCCAAAGTTAGAACCTCCTGTGCAGCCCAGCCAATGTGCCAGACCAAGGACTCCAGCTCCAGCCATCGGAAGTGAGTCTTGTCCCTCCATTGGTAAAACAGATCCTTTTCTAAGCAGTTCTGTAAAATAACACAGGGTCAGACTCATGGACAGCAGTGCTGAAAAGCCTGAATAACAAGAGTACCCTGGAAAGGAAATTATGAACTTCTTAAGGTACGTTTAATTAATTTCCATATGGAAATGAACCTTTCCTGGAACTTCTGGAAGCTTCTCGGAAAAGTCAAGCCTTCCTCGGAATTTGTGTGCAAATTAGGACAGACAAAAGAAGGGTTTTCTCTATTAAATAGATTGCGATAAGCTCTGGCATGATGCTCAGAAAACAACATTAACTAAATCACCATGATGATTCTAACAAAAAAAAATCTAACCAAGTATATGTACTACGCATATAAAACCTCCTATGTTATGCAAACATAAATAAAACAGTTCGAATTTACAAATCCTCAGCCTGTGCACAAAGGCATATTTTCTGCAAATGACTGCTATAAATCCATATAAAGTACAGAACTTGGACTTACAACTGTCTCTTGATGTCATATAGTTACCAGACCTCTATTTAAACAAAATATGGTCTGTCAGAATTCTGTTTGGTCTTTTTGTATTTTGTCTTTACAAGGGGATGTGAAAGAGAAAGGCTGAACGTATTTATTCTGATCTGGGCACTTTGCCAGTACTCACAGAGATATTTCAGGTTTTCTGGCTCACAGTCAGTTCAACCTCTTACCTGCCTGCCTGTTTAGACCGCTGGAAGAAACCACAGCTACAGAATTACAGTTATAGCACAATCAGAATAGCAGAGAGGGTGAATCATAGCATAGCCCTATATTACCACTCTACCCTGGTTTCACTCTCTCATCTCCATCACAGATCTCTTATCAGGCACTTTGCACAGTCCTGTTCAATGTGGTAAGATCTGTGGTAAGCAGTGCTGTAAAAGTTGTCTGCAAAGGGACAGAAAGCTCTCAGCAGAATGTCCAGCAGAAGCTCAGATATATGTCAAATTGAATTATCACAAAATTGAAAATAAAAATACTGATCTTTTGGTACCCATTGACGAGTGTTTACCAGTACACCATACTTTGCTCATTTATACTTTATACACTCACAAGCTTTGTGTGGTTCCTTCTCCCACCTCTCTAACCTGTGGAGAGCCGTAATGAAATCTTGACATTTTCATCTTGTGCAGAAATAGTCCCTCCAGCTCCAACCCTACCAATAATAGCGATTTCAGTGATGACAAGGAAAATATTTCCTCTAAGGCAAGCAACACTGGAATCACACCCAGCATATCTAGTGGTGAGCAGCTCATACAGCTGGAAATCTTCCAGCAGGTTCAGCCGCTCCCTGCTCTGCGCTGAACAGGTCATTTAAGCCAGAACAATATTCTCTAAATCCCCTCAAATGCTAATGGTGGGTATCCTCTGTGAAACAGCAGGATCCCTGAGGCTCCTGTTAGCATTAACTATCCCACCCTTGTACAAAGTCACCAAAATTTCTGATAACCCTGATATTCATTGCTAAAGTTTGCCCACGTCTCAGGGATGTAAACAAAACTAAAATTCCTTTCCGTAAAGACCCAACATGGAACTCTGTGAGACTGATTTGTGTGGTGTTTGTATTTTGTGACTGTGATGAGGTTTACAAACCGTGTCTAGAGATAGCAGCTAGTGCTTTTGCCTGGGAGAATACTGCTAAAGGAATATAATTTTCATGGCTTTCGGAAATCACAGGATTACAAAAGTAGGAACACATAATAAAGAGAAATCCAATGTGAAGACTGGAAGACTGGGAAGAAGACTGAGAAACTAAGATCTTTTGGCAACATGCAAAAATCTGTCTTAGTCAGCAAAGATGTTTAGGAGATCATTGTGCAACGAAGTTCCCAGCCCAGTGCCAGGAAGTTGGATTTCCACACTACAATGGCAAGTATCTTCAATGGTAATTGCTGGAAGGCCAATCCTGTTGTGAGGAATTTTATATGATGAACTTGATTTGCGCTCTGAGCCAGGACCAGGGCTGGCTTTGTGATAACTTTCACAACACTGAATTTACACAATTTTAACTAAAAAGGTATAAATCTGAGTCCTTGGTAAACCATCCTATCTTTCTGCATTCTCACTTTTCTGCAATGCTATCAGTAATCATATTTCTACCAGTAAATAGTTTTCCACCTTCCTTAACTCTGTTATCGTTTTCCATTTAAAACACTCTCTGGAATAATCAGACTGCTTTTCAAGATCAATAAGCCCTGGTAGGAACAAGTATCTGTCTTGGAGAAAAAGCGATTGCATTGGCATAATCAAGTTACTAACGATAGGCCCATTATATAATCAACAAATTGGTGTTTCTGCTGGCTATTCTCTTTCCTCTTGCCTCCATAATAGTTTGTGTTAATAATAATACTAATAATAGTAGGTTCAGTTAGACATTTGTGATTCATTTAGTAAATGGATAAAGTATTTGGATTGTTTTCCAATTGTGTTCCATCGTGCTAACTATAATTGCAGCTGTTGCATTTCACTTCAGAAATATCTACTCTTCAGTGTAAGTAAGTATGGTAATTCTTCAGGCACAGATGAACATGCAAGTGCCCCGCATATCACTTGTGTTTTCTGTTTGCTTGATGTAAAGAGTCTTTTCATCGCCGAGGGATGATAAATCCCACCATGGGCTGGTAGCTTCCCTGTGTGGCTAAAGTTCCACGGTGTAACAAAGTATAAATCTACTCATTTTACTTTATGAATCTCACTAACTTTACTAATTTCATTTTCAGTTGCTCATCATTTCATATAGCTCCCATCTTATAGGATAAATGTTTCATTTTGAGGCTCACCCTACCAAATGGTCATCCCTTCATCACTGTCTTTACCTGATTTTTTTCAGAGTTTAAGCAAAATGCAGTGTAGATATTTCAGCACAACAGTTCTTGAGAGGAATTTCTGGTTTTCATTATGAATAAAAACCTCCAAATATGTCATTTTATTCTAATTTATTTATTCTACATAATTGATCTGCAAAGCACTTCAGCCTGCTTTTGGTTAGAGGACACATTATGGGAGTCACTTAGATATTTAACTCAGCAGAATATATTTTGAACTGCTACTAGCATGTTACATTAATAATTAATTCATTTAAATTTCCTATTCCCAATATTTAGGCAAGAAAATAAGTAGAACCAAAAATTAACAGGCAATTTCAAGCTAGCACAGCAGTAAATTGCTGCTACCTGTTACAATTCATGGTTGCTGAAGTCCACATCCCCAAATAGCCAAGACAGCCTCTAGAGGTAAATAAATAAAAAAAGAAACCTTCTAAAATTATCTGGCAGGGGCAGACTAAAGCAGAGGATTCCTGTTGTGGGAGTTCTCCTGTGCAACATGTACGTTCCCAATGAGCAAGCCCAGGCATATTTGTTTTTACACAGCCGTTTCCACACCAAGACACATTTCCATTCCCCCCTCCCTCCTTCTGCTTTTGTATTCCATCATCCACATCCACAATTAGTGGAAGTGTCTGGCTGTGCCTGTTCACATTGTTCCCAGACTTTTCTCTCCCCCAGTGAGCTCTGAAGACCATGCATTATTTGACATGACATAACTTGGAGGCCTTCTGCAGCAGTAGCTGTATGCAAGGAAGCAGACAGAGACAAGGAAGAAGAAAGCTGGTGATTGGTGATTAACAGGTGATTGAACTTCAAATTACTTAGTCTTGTAAACGAAAAAAGGCCCAACCCCACCAGAAATAAAAACAGTTTAAAGGTCAAGATACAAAGTCAGGTCCTTGTTCTGTTTGTTTTGTGACATTAAAACAGAGGATATGAAATTGAAAATCATCTTCGTACAGCTAGAAACTAAATCCAGATGATTTAACATCAGGCAGAAGCATATTCATAATCTGTTTGGGTTTGAGGTGTTTTTCTGAAATCATTAAGTATCTATTGCATTTTCCATCACAGTTCATTTCTCTGCAACAAGAGCAATTTGCCAGCTTGTACCCACTTGTACACACACGCTGAATGTATTCACTTTACAGTAAACAGCTGCACACAGTGCAGCTCCGCTTCACACACACCGGCTCTGCATTTGTGGCCTTACATGTTTTTCAAATTAACCTAGTCAAGTGCACAGAATATTCAAGATCATAAAACATAGCCAAAGGTACCTACTGCTCTCTGGAAATGAACTCTTAAAAATACCTTCTCTGAAAATGGATGTTTCTTTAGAGTGTATACTTAATATTTCTTCCCATTTTGTTGCTAAATTCCAGAGTAATTAGATCTTACCGTTCCTCCGAGAAGGTGATGCCCAGATATATGCCCCCAGATGTTCAGCCTGTGTGTTCCAACTCTCATCCATTAAAGTGCCTATACTGATCACTGCCATTCATAGCACCAGGCTTCGCTTTTGCATGTGTACCTCTTCCTCAGTTACTTCAACCCAAACACAGACAACGCTGGAAGCTTGTTTTACAGTTGATATGTATAGAGAAATTTCAAAGACTAAGTTGGTTACCCCATGAGCTTCTCACAATCTGAGGAGCTCCCCTGCATTCTCCCGTCTCTTTCCAGTGACCTCAACTAGCAGCAGTCCTCAAAGCAATACTGACGCTGACTCAGAACTTCGAAGAACCCCAAATACCTTTAAACCCAAATACCTTTGCTTCATAAACATGCTGACAAAAAGTATATGCAGATTATGGCAGTGAAATATATTTTTCCTTTTAAAACATTTCTATTTGAAAGTAAATTTGAAATAACTATCCACAGTGAGTCTAAACACGTCGAATGCCTACAGTAGTTCACAAGACTACACAAGACTAAGTTTACACGGTAAAAAATATATATAAACAAAAACTTCTCTCAATTTTTAAACGATTGCAACTTTTTCTTCAAGTTACAGTGAAAATCAGAAGGGAACAGAAAAGGAATTGCTTTCTTAAGTCTTCATCATATGTAATACTTGCTCACTCTCAGTCAAACATGGTTACGTAAGGCATGTTTCCTCTTTTACTGACTTCACTGTTTTACAACTGAAAATCAGAAGAGTTCATCTAACAGCAATTTTTGCATGCCAGCTGATGATGCCTCCACAGGTCTGCCACAGAAAAAGGAGCCAGAACTCCAAGTACTTAGAGCTTGGACCAGATGATCCTTAATGTCCCTTCCAAGCTGTTATTCTATGATTCTAAGGTTGTACACACACAGTATTAGTTTCAGTCTTTATCATCAAGAGAACAGCTGCTATTTATCTCTTCCCAAATTACTTCCTAGTATTACTTTCAATCTCTGTTCCATAAAAAACAAGCTTCTGACTTGGGTTTTTTATTTGGTTTGGGGGTTTTTTTTCCATTTTAGCTATCAGGTACAAGGGAATGTTATTGGGAATGGAAAAGTAGGAAAATCAGCTTCTGTTTTTTAATGCAAGTATAAATAGCAAAGAGGAAAGAATGGCATCTTGAAAGCTTGAAAGATGTAAAGCTCAATTTGCAAACTATTTAAGGACATCTTGATGCAAGCGGACGAGTAGGATCTTCAAATACTGCAAAGGGACCTAATGTGCCTAAATTCTTTGGAAAATCCCATCTCTCTGAACTACTAGGCTTCTTAGCACTTTTTCTTTCTTTTTTTTCTCAAGGATTAATCTTGTGAATGGTATTTCAAGTAAACTTTAGTCATCTGTTGTTCTTGGATTTTTAGATCTCAGATTATAGGCAGATAGACATCAAAAGTGAATGAGTTACTAAGGCTTACCAAGTTACCACTCACTCATTTTATCTCGCACTGTACACCACGAAAATAAAACATGTTAGGTAACTAAGCAGGCATTGCAAGGCAACATGTTTTATTCAGCATTGTGGTTGGATAGGAAGATGGTTGCATTAATGAAACCAACTGATGAATAGCAGCTTGCTTTGCCTTGGTAACTATGGGTTGAGGTCCACCAGGTCAGCTGATGAATACTGGATAAAAGCATTTTTGCCTTTCCAAGTAATGGAGACTAGCCCACCACTGTGCGCCGTTAAGTAAGGCATGTTTCTTCTTTTAATGACTTCAGCGTTTTACAGCTGAACAGCAGAAAAGTTCATTTAACAGCAACTTTTGCGTGACAGCTGATGATGCCTCCACAGGTCTGCCACAGTGAAAGGAGCCAGGACTCCAAGTACACAATACAGGAAAAAGAATTGAAGTAATCGCAGTTTTTGAATTACTGGTATTACTTTAGAAAGAAAAATGCTGGCATGTATCCTCCTGCCTCTGCATAGCTTAGAGCACATACAGTCATTCTCAAAAACATAAAAAATATAAGGAAAATGTATAATTAATCATCATCCAACTAAAAGAAGTCTATTTAATTAGTATTTACCTTTAACATCAACTAGCTAAATAAAAGGGCAAAGAGAACAGCTGAATAACATCTTCTACTTCCCATTCATTTCAGGCTATAAATCTTATGTTTATGAATAAATGTTGGCTCAACTTTTCAGACAGCAGAAGCTCTCCATTTTCCCATAAAAATGTAGAGTTTATCCACTAATGATTCCATTAGTGGAAGGACTATCCAAGAAGAACATTGTTGAGACCATGCTGCTATTTTCTCTCATGCATTAGCTGACAGCGGTACTGGGGAATGTCCAGCTCCAGAAACTGGAAGGACAAGTCAGCATAGTGCAGGAATGGAGACAGGATGCCTGCAAACTCTTCAGCGGGTGCTGTAGGTTGAACGTGGCTGGTAAAGTGCTATTTTGGATGTCCCAAACCCCATCTGCTTCAATTTATAAATAACTACATGCTGAATGGCTGCAGCTGCCTTATTTCAAGACCTTTACAACTGATGTGCCACCAGCTATTCAGAGAAAAAACAGCTAACGTTTCACAAATTTCAACAACCGCATGAACCACATGGAGGGTGTGATAATTAGATACACTCATTGAAGCAACACTTACGATGCTGGAAGTTGATGTAGTCTCCTTAATTTATGTAATACCCTCAACCTTTGGTCTTCCTGACCAGACTGCCAGAAGAGTCCTAACAGTGTTATTTTAGGACACAGCGCAACCATCTGTAGTCATTAGACCGGAATCCTTTCACTTCACACGTATTTTCAAAAAGCAAAAGGGAAAATACTTTCCATCACTGACTTAGGTTGAGCTTGTACATGGATCCTTATGGGACAAATACCATAGGAAGAAAGTTGGGCTAATGGTTAAGTGAACTAGGTCTCCAGACTTCATTAGTCCAATTGTTACACTCCCGTACAACATGGAGCAAGTTGCTTAAACTCCAACCATCTACTTGAATATCAGTGCTGCAGGGACAACATCATTTCCTCTCACATGCCTCCAGTCTGTAATATCTATCAAGGCTTTAAATTCTTCAGAGAATTTATCTTTACTAGTATATGTATCCTTATGCGTGACTCAACAGTCATGGGTGGGAAGAACATCCCATCAGATGTTTTAGTGTTTCAGCATGGCACACTGATACTTTAAAAGTTTATTCTTCATTGAGCTCAAGTTTCAGCCATTCTGCAATGCCAAGCTTACATCAAGAACTCTCCTCTGCCCAACCTCAGGCAAAACAGCAGAGAGATTCAGACAGCTAGGTGATGATGCACTGCTCTTATCCCTGAACTGTCTTTCCTCATGCCTCTTAGTTTAGATCACACTTCCAACACAGAAGCCATGATTAATACTCAGTAACAGCAAATCCCCCTCTAATTGTTTTATGCAACAGGAATGAGAATGCATGATGAAAATCACATTCCAGAAGATGCAATGCTCTACTGAGAAGGTGGCAAACTCTTGTATGTATTTTGATAACACTGACTAAGCACCTTTTTTTCTCTCTCCCTTACTGTCCTTTTATTCCACAAGCCTTGTTGGGACTGTTGTGCCTCCAGTTTCAACTCCTACCTCCAAGCATGCTTTTCACCACAGTCTCTACACTACACAGCCAAATCCAATTCGCTCCCCAGCTGGACATTATGTTTTTGGGACAAGATCCACAAACTGTGGAGTTAAATTCAATGTACCTGTGTAGTGGCTGAACAATATTTAGTCTCAAGGAGCTTTCACTTGCCCAAATTCATTCCTTTAGAGCAATGAAGTTGTGCAGTCACCATCCTTGGACTTCTTAAAAATCTGATGGGACATAATCTTGAGCAATCTGCTCTAGCTGACTGCAGGGTGAGCAGGAGGATTGGACTAGACAATCTCCAGAGGTCTCTTCTAACCTCAACTGTTTCTTGATTCTGTAAAAACACTTGTTAGCAGTTACCCCTTTTAAAGACCATATCACCAACAGGAAGACAACACAGGCATAGCAAGCATATTAAATGCACATGTATTTAAAGGTATAGAACAGTCCTGAACCTGTGGAAACTTGTCAGACCTTATAGCTAGGTAGCAAAAATAGAGTCATTATGATACACTTCAGGATTCTGTGCGTAATTCCAGGTGTCCTTCCCAATTTCCATGTACAGTCCATTCAAAATAAGTGGCATGCAGGTAACAATCTATTTCTTCCACTAAACAGGCTATAGTCAATGCTAATGGCACCTGTTTAGTCCATAAAATTCTTACAACTACAGCTTTTCTGTGGAGACCTTGTCTTCACTGAAATGTTTCTTCACGCTTGGATTCAAATTTTACCCATGATGTAGCTCATCAAGTATTGATTTCTCTAATTCCATAGAAAACATGTTTCCAAACTCTTCTAAAGGAATTAACAGGAATGTAGCTCCCACAAACCAGATCTGAACTTCAGTCATTCATAAGAGACCACCAGTGAGTCTATAACTGAGCAGGAAAAGCCTGTGTTTTGCAGTGCTGTAAGCCAGCACTCTGACCACTCAGATGGCTTTTCTTTTAGCTTGCAGAAGCAGAATATTTTCTTATTTTCATTGTTCCAGCAGCATTATAGATACAAAAAGATGACTGAAAATTGCCCAGTGCCTGTTGTGAATAAATACGGCCTTCATAATACGGCAGATGATGCTTAGAATGCTCACATTTCCTCCTAATGAAACTCCAGATCTACGCATGTGTTGTCCAGCAGCTTAAAAAAAAGGCATATAGCTCTGATTGCAAAAATAGATTAAGTCTTCAGCTTATGACACAGGTTCTGGTTTTGGAGCAGAAGGTCACAGGCACCCTTTGCAATAATGACCGTAAGGTCTGAACAATCATGGTGTGTGATATAAATGACAACCATGAAACACATACTGCAATGCATTTGCTATGCATCCCACTAAGTCACGCTTACATAATGTAATTTACTGTCATGCTAAATTATATGAAAATTTAAAGGACATTATATACCTTTCTATGAATTCTCAATGTCAAACACTGAAGTACTGTTATGTTTTGGTTCTCTGTGACGTAAATAATGCTTTCATGCTTGCAAGATTTCAGATGTAGCTATATGCAAGCAATTTAAGAGAGGGAGTATTACAGAAGCAAACACTAAACTGAGGCATTATATTCCAGTTTCTACAACTGCCTAAAGAATAAACACAAAACTCATTCTGCAGCACAAATTGTCATATACATCACTGTTTCAACTCATTTCTAGTACCAGAAATAGTTCAGTAGCAGCACAGTGCTATACCACCAAACCACCAATAATATTTTATATTTATTGATGGCATCTTATATTCGCGTGCATAAGTTCTCCTTCCCCGGAGAAAAAAAAACCATACTCCATTCAAAATACATTCAAGCTGCTTTTTCTTTTTGTCTGAAGACATGCATAACTCTCCCTATTTGTTAAGCATTAACACTTTCTCCAGTGTGTCTGCAGTGCAAACAATAGTAGAAAATTGAGACAAGAGTCCTCTGCAACCAGATCAGGCCCTGAAAGCAGGCTAATTGTTAAAGCCTGTTGATCAGACCAGGGTAACATAACTGACGGAGGGGTAATTTCTATGCCAGACAGACATATTGTGTGACATCTCCTGCCTGCTTGATGTCTTCCTTGATGCTTCATTTGTCTTGCAACCAATTCTGCTCTTTCATTATTCCCTATGCATGGGATGCCTTCTGATACAAATTCAGATCTTCTTCAAAGGGATAAGAATTATATATGGCACTTCACTCAACATGAATGTCCACAATTTGGTCTACCAACAGCTTTGGCTCCTTTCTATACCCATGAGCCCTGCCAAGCCAGCATACAGGCACACTTATCTATGCCTGTCCATACATCATGAACAAAATGATTGCTGAATCCTGTCTTCAGGGTCAAATTCTGCTTTCAGTTTCATCTGAAAGCTCCCTTGAATGCCAGGTGATGCCCGGGTGAAACTGGGCGTAAGTTGAACCTTGCAGGTCTGTGAACAGGCACTGGAACCTCCCAAGTGGAGATCACCACTTTCCACTTCATTCCCGACCCCTCCAGGGATCTTCTGTTTCAGTAATTCCCAATAAAAGCACCATGTGAGTAACCTTCCCTAAGGCTAGAAGTCTCACCATCCACATTTCTGTGAGGTTCCTTCCACATTCATGACTTATTCCTCCAAGGTAATTCACATTCTTCTGAGCCCACAGTCCTCACAGGCTCACAAGTATAAACAAAGGAGGTTGGATGAGACCCTTTAGGAGTAAAATCTCCTACCAGAAGAAGTGATGTTTCAGAGAAACAATATTTTTCAATAAGCTTATGATCAGTTTGTGTTATGCATTAAAACCAAAAAGGCTAAGAGCTTCCTTAATTACAGTGGCAACTATTGTGACTGCAAACATGAATCCTTTCTTTTTTCCATCAGATAGATTCAAGGTGCAATTTCAACACTCCTGAGCAAATACCTCTTGCTCTTTTAATATATAAGCCCTTTAGGGAGAAATCCAAATTTAAACCTCAAGGCCACAGAGGCTCAGGACAACTCAGAGTCTGCCTTACGAGAGCAAAAGGGAGTACAATTGCAGATTTAATTGTAGGGAAACATTTCTCTCTCCTCTGTGTCCCTCTCCCCCCACCTCCTTTTCCCAAGAAAACAAACTTTTTTTCATTTCTAGATCACATTGGAAGCTGATTCCCTTATCTCCTTTGAAAGAACCAGCCAGCTTATTCCTCATCTGCAGCTTCCCAAAGTAATCCCTAGACTGAAGTGCTGTTCTCATCATCCCACCCAGCAATTACCAGGAGACAAGAAGCACCCTGCAAAAACTATGACAGAACAAAATCATTTCACCGTGATTTACTACACATGTAGGCATTAATAGCTTTGCAAGTGTGGAAAGCAAGCTGGAGGGGCAGAGCCCGAGCCAACACTAACTGTCAGAACATCATTGTCATCTATTGGGTTAGAAATATTTAAGCCATCTGATGTTTCAGTCTGGCATCTCGACATAACAACAGGCTTGGAAACAACAATAAATTTGCACATTGAGGAGTCTGTTCAAAATCATAGAGGCTGACAAAGAAATAGGAGAAACTGTGCAGAGATGTTTGTTTGTGTGATATTGAAAAGAAAAGATCATGATCTCCAAGAGCATCCTTCTAGTGCATCAACTCTGCTGTCAGGGCTGAAGCACCAGAGACAACAGCCACTTCACTGAACTGAAAGCTGTTTTCATATTCATTTGCAGATGTTGTTGTTGTCTTTATTGTGAAAAAAATTTTTGGGGAAAAAAAAAGTCACCTTGTGATATATTTTGGAAAAATCCAAGGAAGTGCCAAGGTTCTGCAATTTTCACCCACTGGGAGATGCCGCAGGTGCTTAGCACTTGCCATGGTGAAGCTCTTGAGACAGGTTCTGGCCTCAGTTGCGCTAGGTAAATATAAGATAACTTTGCTGGCTGGCACCGACTGAAATATCCCAGATGAAATTTAAAGTAAGAGCAGAATCTTTCCTTTTATTTTTTTGCAGCAACACAGGATTACAATGGTAATGTTAACGTTGTTAGAACAATTTTGCAAGATGACAGAAGAACAGTCTGATCTCACTGCTGTGAGCTCCTACTCAGCAGACAATTGCGTCCCATTTTAGAATAGAGTTTTTAAACTGTTCAAAGCAATGCACAAGCATTAACTTCTAATGGCTTAAAAAGGAACTTTATAATGCTAATGTCTTCATATTACAGGTGTAATGCATTTAGAGAGCAAAGGTTTCTATTCAAATCCATAGCAGCTTCCAAAGATATTTGGACCAGAAATTTCCATTTAGGCATCTCTAATTCCAAGACTTCAGAATGTGCTGCTGGGAAAGATAGAGGTTAGTATGAACTCTGCTTTATAAAGGCTCCTGCAGTTATGTTATGGTCCATCTAAATTATTAGTCTGTTAGTCAGCTGTGTATTCACAAAGAAAAGCACAAATGAACAAACCAAAAAGTTGTTCAATCAGTCCAGCAATTTAGCAAACACTTCCCTGCCATGCTAAGAGAATACAGTGGCCCTCACTTTACTTTTGGCGAGTGAATGACAAGTTATGAGCAGCTGAGAAACCCAACGGGCAGGAACATAGTGGCCTACCACTATTCCCAGAAGGGGTGGGCACCACCCACTTATGCCAAAGGAGCACAGAAAGAAGGTGAAAATAGAGTGTTTCCAGACTTTTTGTATCGTGTCTTGTTCTTGCTAGAGAAAGATGTACCTGAGAAATACCCTGGAGTGTTGCAAGACACAAACCCAGCTTTCTTAAATTGATCCATTTTTTCCGCTGTCACTGGCAACCCCAAAAAATAAAAATACATGGGAGAGGGAAGATAAGCATATGACTTTCTTTTCAGACATGCCTATTATTCCACAATCCTCTAACTTAATTGTAGCCTATTTTGTGTTATTCACCTTTTTTTGTCATTTCTTTTTCAGTCAGCATTGACTAATAAGTATGTTTTAGGACAGTCTGCATCTCAACAGTACCTTTCTGTCCCACTGCTTCCTCTTTCAGAATTGACTTCTCTCTCCGCTCCTACTCAGACCTTGTTAGTCCTTCTCTTGTTCCTAATTTGAAGATCTCAATGAGCAAGAATTACAGGTCTCAGCAATAAACATGATCTCACAGCAACACAAAGAAGAGGATGAACAAAATAAAAATTACTGTCTGGTGAAAGCTCCCTTGACAACTACAGCTCCACTGACAGGCGCCACTGAAATAATAGGAACGATGCTTCAAAACAACAGCCAAGAAAACGTTATGAAAGAGAAAAAAAAACCAGTCTGAATGGATCTTTTCAAATGCAGATTCCACTGCCAAATGAGGAGAATGAGAAAAATGCTCTTTCTTATGGCAGAGTCATATTTAAACTCTGTGAGATTACAGAAAACCACCAAAAATGTGAGTACAACCTGAAAGATCCTGGGGCCAATAGTTCATTTCAGGAACTCTAGAATGATGTAGAATGGACAGAATGGTATTTTGGGGATGGAGAGGAGGCATGGAAGGTGTTCTCTCACTAGAAAATTTTGAATTGCTTTCAACTGGCTGAACAATAAAACTCATGTTGACTTTGGTGCAATATCAGGCATTTGCAGGCTTGCATCTGAATAACTACCACTACCTAGGTGACAAACTGCATAGCAAAGAAGCCAAGAGATTAACGAACGTGAAAAATTATGGCCCACTACTAATGATGTTCCATCCAAGACAGAACTAAGGCAGTGGTCATGAAGAAAGGTTGTCTATGGGTGTAAGGAGGCAATTAGAAAAAAGCTATAGCCTTCCTCTGCCAGTAACGCTTAAATGCAAACAAGTTACTTAGGCACTTATTCCACCTTAGCTTCACAACCGTAAAATGGAGAAAATTGCTGTAAGTACTGGTGTGGTCAGTTATTTGGTGGTTAGAAAGTATTCCAAAAGCCCCAGATGGATCCTGTAAAATCCTGCAGCAACCACAGTATCTCCCAAACTACCTAAGGCTCTTCAGCAGGCAGAAAAAGCAGCTTTGTGGAGCAGAGGTGGAGATCAAGCTGCATGGAAGCTCCTGGCTAGACTGAGTTGGGGCAAAGTGAGAGGGTATAGAAAGACATGGCAGAGACAATGCAGCAGGCAGGGCAGAAAGGAATGAAGTGCACAGCATGAGTGGTGCTTTGATGGGGCACATTTTATTTTCTTGGTATTTTACATTCCTATTGTGAAGTACTACTGGTAACACAGCAAAGGTTATTCCCTAAAAACTCCCGTCACAAGTGCACAGGCAACACCATGTAAAGCAGAAACAGCCCCTACTCCCCTAGTACTGAATGCACTCTCAGAGCTCCAGAAGTTTGGCTTAGGGTCTTGGGCTTGCATTCCTCTCCAGAGATGGATGAAATCTGCAAAAGAGCCATGTATTTCTCCTCCACTTTATTCCACACATTCAAGACACCTAATAAATTTGCTTTGACTTTCTATTCTTCCCTAAAACAAAGGAAAAACTGAGAACCAGAAATATCTTTTTCCTCCCTGGTGGCCTGGCAGAGACACATGTAGGACTGTTTCCCACTTTTATATAATGAGATTGAACCCACCCACCCACCCCCCAAACAAACAAACAAACAGATTGCACAAAAAAAGATATAGGGACTCTGCCATTTCTTGCCAGAAGCACTGAAACCAAAAGCACGTCAGGACTGAGAATAAAACACTAAATAGTTACATAGATAGCAAGAATGGCCTAATAGTAAAGAAAAACAATACTCAAAGTTTTGAAAGGCATGTAAATGCTGAAGACAGTGCCAGCCAGCCTTTTTGTGCTCACTGGGAACAGAGAGAAACTTTTGCTTTGAGGTTATTCTGTATCTATATATTACAGTTTCTTGCATGTGTCTTTCTAGTGTGAAGATACAAAACAAACCAGTCAGTGAACAGACCGCAGGGCGCACTAGTCTGCTCCAATGTGGCAATACAACCGTCCCTGTTCTTTCGTCAATAAACAGACTGCTTGTGTCCGAATCCGAGAGCGCTCTGGGCTCCCCAGCCCTGGGAAATTCAGATGTGGATTAGTCCTGGGAGCGGGACGAGTCAGATTAAACAGTGATTCAGCTGCCAGGCACGGACAGTTCCCAAAGCCAAACCTGGGGATACTGAGACCAGCATTTGGGGGCGAACAGACCATTTGCTAAAACCGTACTGCGAGTCTGCGTGTGACCTGGATGAGGCGTGCTGAACCAAACCCCAGCCCAGAGCAGGGGAGCAGTGATGCGGCCGGAGTTATTCGAACTCCTCCATGTGCCGCGGCCACTGCACGCCGAGCTGCCAACCCTGAGCGTGGGGCAGACACCAGGGGAGCCCCCCGTGCTCCAACCCGCCCCAGATGTGGAGGACTTGCCTGTTGCAGAGGCGGCACCCCCCAGCCCAGCATCCCCCAAACTTCAGACCTCAGAGCAGGAAGCACCTCTCCCTGCCTTTTGCTGCGCTACATGTCAGAGAAAAATATGTCCCAGCGCCCAAGCCACGCCAGCTGCCGAAGGGGAGGAAGAGCAAGGAGCCACTTACGGGGATGTGCACTCGCAACATGAGTTTCTTCTGGCTGGAGCTTTTCCTGCTGCTGCTGCTGCTGCTGCTGCTGCTGGATGCATCTTTCTTCTTGTCCATGGCAGTGCTTCCCATCCCTTCACCCCGGCGTGGTGCTGGGCGGTGGATCTGGAGAGGGAGGCTCCTCTTCCACCTCTCTCCACCGTCCCACCGGCCGCAGTTGCTGTTACTCCAGGCTCTTATTTTCTTTTATTTCCCTTTTTTTTTTCTTTCTTTTTTAATGGCCTTAGGAAATTGGGGGGGGGGGGGGGAGTAAAAGGTGGGAGCCGGCAGGAGGGGGGAGGATGGGAGAAGGAGAGGGAAGGGGAGGAGTTTCTCCAGCTCCGGTCTTTAATCCCAGCAGCGAGGTGTCAGGGGGACCTTCTCAAGAGCATGAGATGCCCTTACAAACGCAGCTCGCTTTCTCACTCTTCCGCCCTTTCAAAAATATCCGGAGCATCCTGGGGGGGGGGAGAAAGTTTCCTTCCCCTCACCCAGCCCAGCCGTACTCTCCCCGAAAGAGAGAAAAAACCAAACAACTCCAAAACACCCAAACGCCACATAAGCCCCAAAAGGGGAAGGCGCTGGGGAGGCTCCCGGCAGCCCGGCGGCGGGGGGGGGGCCGGGCCGCGGAGCGAGCGCGGATGCCCCGCGGGGAGCCCGGCGGGGAGGGGGAGTGCTCGGGCGCTGCCGGGAAGAGCAAACCGAGCACAGCGCGGTTCTTCCGCGGCCCTCCGCATGTGCGGGGCGCGCCGCAGCCTGGCCGCCTGCCCCGGCTCCCGCTCCCCGCGGGCCGCCCTGCGGAGCCGAGGGGACTGGGGCTGTGCCGCATCCCGCGGGCCGCCGCAGCATGGAGTGGGCGAAAGGCTGGGTTTCACCTTGCCAGCAGCGCCCAAAGGCGGCGCGGTGCCTGCCCTTCCCTCCCCACCTCACGGGCCGGGTCCTCGCCTCCCTCCCGCCGGGCCGGCTCCGGCCGTGCCCCGAAGGAGGGTCATTCCTTCGGGCCGCAGCGCTCCCGGGCCCCAGCACCCTGCGCAAGCTGCTCTGCGGAGCCCGCCCGGCGGCTGCAGCGGCCCCGCGGTCCCGGGGACAGCGCCGGGCCCCGGCCCGACCGGGCTCGCTCCCGCGGGGCAAAACCGCAGCGCTGCCCCCCCGCGCCGCCGAGAGCTTGTGCCGAGCCCAGGAGGGCCCCAGACTACTCTCGAGCATAGATTTTTCCGCTCCCTCCCTCCAAACAGCCTTCAAACGCGAATGCAAATCAGCCGAGCCAAAGAGGCAGATCACACCCCGCAGGCAAACGAATTTGGCGTTCCAGAGTATCCGAAAATGAAAAGCTTTCAAAATCCACTTCACATGTGGCTGCACCGGTTGCAGCTATAGAGCACACCCATGCCAATGCCACCCCTGCCGCCAGGCAGGCTTTCAGGGCTAAGATTTTGGACAGCAAAGAGAGAAAGAGAGATTGCTTCGCTTTAAAACAGCAAGTGGTTTTCACACACATAGAAACAAACATACCTTCTGGATCAAAATACGAGTCTGGGGGTTAGAAGTGACTCCTCCTTCTTTGACAACCTCTGCACCATTTTACACTGCCTGGATTCGACAATTAGACCAAGCCCATTGCAACCAGTGACCTTGATCACATTATTTGAACACAGATTTTCCCTGGGTTCAAAGCTGTGCATGTATGCATTCACAGCATCTACACCAGAATTTCCTCTAACAAGTCTTATGGGACTCTATAAACCAATGATTTATAAGCCTTGAGGGGAGAAGGGGAAGTGTTCTCCACAAAAATCTTCTTATCTTCTGAAAAAATATAGGATTGTGATGGCTATCTTCAAGAAATACACCCATTCAGATTTATTTCCCTCCTTGTGGAACTCTCAGGATTTACTAGATGCAAAGCTAGGTCAGGTATAAAGTCTGTAGTAACTGCTCTAAAACCATACAGAATCAAATAAAAATATGAACCCTCTTCTTTAATTTTATATATAACTGTCCTATAGGTTCCTACAGGATGTCATGGAAGGAAATAGACCCAGAAATGAGACCACAGTAGTTAGCACCATTGTCACCGGATCCGAAAGGGATAAAAAGAGGAGCTGGTCTGTAACACCTGCTTTCCCTCAACATTTATATAAACCCTTCTGCCAACACAGTGCTGCTGCCAAGGGATATGGGTGCAACTGACCCCCGGAAGCACGGAGTGAGAAAATTACCAGTAAGCATGTCTATCAAAAAATGTCACGATTTTTTTCATTGCTAGTATGGTCTTGAAAGTTAAAAAATAAGGAGGAAAAAAAGGTAGAGCTTATTTAAGAGGATTTTAGCACTAGGTCTCCTAAGTAAGCAAATCTTCTGGCTGATATTTATTAAATTAACAAACATTTGAGGTGGAATAAAATCTGCCATATTTATAATAATCCATTCCCTTATTTATGCAGAATTGTTTCCTACAATAGTATATTTTCCATATTTAGTATTTTAGATCTACAATTATTCCTTTTCTTCTTGTAGATTATTTACAGAAATTATGGTGGATAATGTAAAGTAAGTGTCAGGGAGTAACATAAAGTCTGTATGACCAAACTCCCAAACCTAAATAACCCATGAATCAGCACACACCCCCCCCCAATGATATTGCCTCAAGCATGTTTATAACTGTAATAATACCACAAGGTGGGGTTAGTCTTATTTTTCTCCTTTGATCCTCTAAGATCCCAAAGCTGACTTTTGATTCTCCAGTTGTATTTTTAAACTTTCATTGCAGCTCTGAGGATTAGAGATGCATTAAAAACAAAACAAAACAAAATAAAAAGAGCCACCAAAGCCCAAATCCTCCTACAGCTGCTGGACTTCAGTGCCTTGACTCCCCACAAGATGAAGTGTTAATAAGACCCTGCTATAAAATAAAGGAATCGCCAATATTTCTGACAGTAAGACAGCATGTTTTTATCCTTCTTTCTGTTATCTTTCAGGGACAAATGCAGCCATCATATGAAAAGGCAACATCATGAATACTTTTAATGAGAGTTAAAATTAATTTTTCCACATGAAATCCTGGCGGTTTGACTCCCAACAACTGTGTTTTCATAGGCATGTAACATCTAAATTACTAATTTCGCAGACAAATGGGTACCAAAATACTTTGAGAATATCACCATAAGTACTTAGAGGTTTCATGCACCCTCAGTGGTAAGTGGAAGAGCATCTCAAACACACCAACCGCATTTTTCCACTCTCTAATAGCACCCACACGTGCCCCATTTCCAAGCCATACCTGTAACCCAGCACAAGTAGCATGCGCATTTTGGACACCACCACATCACAGGACTTGCCTTAGTTATTCCTTAAAAACAGTGTGAGACAATTTTTCCATGATAAATTCCCAAAGTACATTCCTAAGTTTATAAAATAGCCATAAAACTTTGCTTTCAGCCTTGATTGCATCAATTGCAGTTGCTGTAAGTAAAATAATATGTCACCAGCTACCTCTGGTGCTAAAATTTCACATGCAATACAGAGAGATTTTTTAAAAGACTTTAAGTGAAAAAGTGTGTCTAAAAGAAGTGGTGCATGGGGAGAATTATGAGAGTTGCTGGTGGTTTTAAATCTTTATTGAAACCAGCATTTTTTGCTAATGCTTTAAAGTTTGTTGTTAGTAATATTGCCAAGCACTCATGTATTGTATTACAGAAAAACCATCTGTGACAATAACTATTATTCTTTCTCTTCAGATGACATATTAAAGTTACTGTGAGCATTTAATGTAGATATTTCACATATGCAATCTATAAGTATTTTGCAGCCACAAAAACCTGCAGAAGTCCCTTTCTTGGGCACTAAATTTCCCACTATAAATAATGCCTGTATTATAGCAGGATAAATATTGTAACTTCTCAGATCCACCACCTTATTTCTTCTGTATGTATATACATGCATTCTTACTTGTGACTCTCAAACTTTTTTAAAGTGTTTCCAGGATTTAAAGACAAATCCTGGAAAATCAATATATTTTGAGATCTGGATGTTGAAGAACTTGTCTGGCTCTTACTGGTATCCGGTAGCCCAGCACCTGTCATGCTTCATCACAGCTGTTTTTCTCTCTATTTTCTTGTTAGGCTACCCTCTGTCCATGTTGGTCTTTGTAGTTCCTCTTCTGCCTATCCCTTCCTGCTCTGCTTCATGTTCCACCTCTCTTTCTCACCCTTCTGTTGTTCTCCATCTTTCTCAGCTTTCCACTTTGCTGCTCAGTTTCTCGAGCATGCATGAAGTCAATTGTTCAGTTTCTCTTCGACTGAATTCAACCTTGCTGCATAAGGCTGCTTAACTTAATCAGCAGCCCAATGTAGTATTGGGGTGCAGTAGTCCCTGCACAGTCCTTTCTGTAAAGGCCAGAGAGGACACGCACCCCTGCATCTGTCTGCCCATACTCACACTATCACCTGATACATGCTGACACTCAGCACAGTGCAGGGAGCAGTTTTCAAGTTTTATAGTGAACATGAGGAAGTATCTGTAGACAGCTAAATTGTCTTCCACTGGGAAATTTGCAGGGGAAATTGCAGGCCTGCCTGGAAAGCCTAAGTGGCTGAAGTAAGGTGAGATATTGAGGCTAATGAGGGAGGAGTTGCTGCTCCCCAGAAGGTCCGCAGGAACATAACAGCAGAAAAGACTGACAAATGTTTATGCTGAAGGAGATAGGTTGTGTGGTCAAGTGGCTGTTCTTCCTCTCCAGGCTGTCAGATGCCTTCTAGTACACTAGTGGTTACTGAAATAAATTCTCTCTCATCACCTGAAACCCAGCACCACTTGGTGCTATTCTAAAGCTGCCTGCTCTGGTTGAGCCATTCTGCCCTACAGTTGTCTCCCTCTTGCTCACACCATTTCTGCTGGTGTGCTGGTAACTCCAGAGCTGCTGCACTGCTTCATGCATTGAGACCATAATGCAGAGTGAGAAGTGAGAGAGAACTTTCTAGGCTGTTTCTCTAACTTAATCTAACTGCTAATTTCTCTCCAAACAGCCAAACAGGGCAGTTTTTTGTTTTCTTTCCTAAAAGTGTTTCACTTGCAGCTCTTGTGCAGCTTCACAATTGATCATGGCTATCAAAAAGTTTCAGAATTCTTTATTTGAAATGAATGGCCCATGCAATGGATTAATTTCGTACACAGAGAGCCATAACATGCTTGGTATGGGCACTGGTGCAAGATTTGGCAAGAGGCTCCCCCTTTTGTCAGCTGCAGTGGTTGCCTTACTATCTCCTATTGTCACGGCCCCACAGCCAGGGTGCTCCCACAGTTGTCCACATACTTCATAGTACCGATACCACAAGAACAGATGCACAGTAAATCAAAATGGGTGCATGATGAGAGGGACTCTTCATCAGGGACTGTAGCGACAGGACAAGGGGTAATGGGTTTAAACTTAAACAGGGGAAGTTCAGATTAGATATAAGGAAGAAGTTCTTTACTGTGAGGGTGATGAGGCACTGGAACGCGTCGCCCAAAGTGAATGGTCCATCCCTGGCAGTGTCTAAGGCCAGGCTGGACAGAGCCTTGGGTGACATGGCCTAGTGTAAGGCATCCCTGCCCATGGCAGGGGGACTGGAACTAGATGATCATAAGGTCATTTCCAACCCCTAACCATTCTACAATTCTATGATGTGACCTGAACCCCATTATGTGGTTCACATTAGTGCCAGCACTGTACTGTAGACTATGCTGACAAGTAAATTCAGATTCTCATTTACATCACTATAGTGTAAGAGTAAAATAAGAATAACACTCTCAGTGTCATCTTTGCATAGAAAGCAAGTGCCTGGGAGACCTGATTAGGTACAAACATGAAAAACACATTTTCTTTTTTGAACCAGACAGCTTGATAAAAGACCTCGAAGCTGATATTTCAAGGTTCACACAATGTCTGTTGGTTCTGAGAGCCAGGAGAGCCTTCCAATGGCCAAAGTACCTTCTGAGATAAATAATATTGGTCTCTGTACAAAAACATTTCCAGTAACTGGAATGATGAGCTGTCCAGCCTCAGCTTTTCTTAATACTGAAGAATCACAGAAGAAATGGACAAAGTCCTATAAAGTATCTAATTTCCTCCTTATTTATACAGGAAAAACTCTTTTGTATTTTCTACTGACTGTGATTCACTCTTTCTGGCTGTTAGACAGATGCAACACTTAGTGCTTTTGATTTGCATATATAGGCCTACAAGTTAGACAGATAACCTCAATCAAAATTTAATGTGGCAGATTATATGCAAAAGCAGTGGAAAGATACTCGTTTCCCATATAGCATGATTTTTATCAGTCCTGCAAATTAACACAGAGAAGTACAAATAGGTTTCAAGAGGACTCTGCTTTTCATTTTCTTTTCCAACAGTATGTGTAATGCAGTACATCATTAGCTAAAAGAGCATTTAAAGGAGGCAGAGGCATAGTTCTACCAGATTGTGTGGGCACAGGAACAAAAAGTGTTTTCAGCAGTAAAAATCTGAAAATATTTCCATGTTCTTCCTAGTGAACTGGGAAGAATTCAGAGAGCTGAAGAATTACAAATGCACTTTCTGTGAGCCTTCTACTGTGTGATAATCTCAGAATTTATTCCTTGGCATGGACTGTTTTGGGCCTCAGAGAGCACAGTAGGCCATAGCAATGGGGGTGAGACTGTCCCAAAACATCAGCCTGTTACTGCTTGGTGGTTCAGATGTAAAAAGAGGTGAGGTTTCCAAAAGCAATCATAAGCAGTGAATTCCAGGATGGGCTGTAAGATCTCAAAGGAAATAATTTTTGCATGTTTAGCTTCAAATCTGTTATGCTGCAAAGTATTGGTGGCAAGCAGATGTCAGATCCTGGCTTCCCTGCGTGCCTGGGCTCTCCGAAAACAAAACCAAAGTTGCTCCTCAGTCTTTTCAAGGCCTGTCAGCAGACCACTTCCACAGGAAGAGACAAACACAATGTCCTACTATACTACTACTGTTTTCAGCAGAAAATGAGTGATACAAGGAGGAATGCTCTTGACATTGCACTGAGGTGTATAATGATGAAGGTACCAAGGGTCATAATTACTAGAAATCATTCTGACATATGAATAGTGATGGATATATCCAGTTAAAAGACTGCAGATTGTGCATTACCATAGCAACTACGGAATTCCCAAATAAGTATGTATTTGTAAAGTAGTAAGCGCAGATTTAGCACATGTAATTTTTCAACTCAGTCTGAGATTCAAAGCCAGATGCACAGCTTTAAATTTCTCCAATCGCATTTGTTAGAAAATGGTAAAAATGATAGTAAAGGAAGGTTTACAGTAATCTAATTTCATGTCAGGAAGAACATTTGTTTTGAAATATCTCAAATAGCTGTATCATTTTTCTTAAGATGATGGTCTAAAATCTTACCAGAAGAATTTTAGAAGAAAGGAATGTCTAGAGGTGACCCTAGAACATAAAGGTTCTCCCCACACTGAATCCAAAGAGTTCTCAACAGATGCCAGTTAGTGTGATTTAGTTCAGCTTCACCGATATTCTCAATTTTTCCTCAATTAAAATTTTGATGATGTATTATTATGCAAAGTACCTGGACTTCAGAGCCTTCAATGAAAAATTAAAACTTTACACTAGAGATGCATATAAGCTCAGTAGATGTATGTAGGATTAAAAGTGAATTAAAGGAATGGCTCAAGGAGAAATTCTAGGTCTGGGAAGATAGAAGACAAAGGCAAAAAAAAACATTAACTGATTGTGTTGTCACTGATAAAGAGGTTATAGTTGTAATGCTCCTAGGTAGGGTGTGAAGTAACATATGAAAGGCACAAGGTACAGTTAACATGAACCCACATAGTTTGCAATCAGACTCTTTCCCACTGAATGTTCCCCATAAAATGAAAACCAATATGAAAAAAATAGTTCTTACCTTCATAACCAGTAACTGATAGGTCCCCATTTTGGGTCAACTTCATCACTTAAAACAGAAAGCAGTCAGTCTTCCCAGTTCTCCGGGTACTCAGTGCTGTGGGGAGAGCGCAGAGAACAACGGTCTTAGATTTATGTTATGTTAAGTCAACTTGACTTCCCTATTGTGCTGTTTACTCCTTATTCAGCAATCCAGTGATGAGTGGTGTTCCGCAGGGGTCGGTATTGGAACTGGAGCTGTTCAACATCTTTGTTGGTGACATGGGGGACAGTGAGATTGAGTGCACCCTCAGCAAGTTTGCTGACGACACCAAGCTGTGTGGTTTGGTTGATACGCTGGAGGGAAGGGATGAGATCCAGAGGGACCTTGACATGCTTGAAAGGTGGGCCAATGCCAACCTCATGAAGTTCAACGAGGCCAAGTGCATGTGGGTCAGGGCAATCCCAAGCACAAATACAGGCTGGGCGGAGAATGGATTGAGAGCAGCCCTGAGGAGAAGGACTTGCAGGTGCTGGTCAATGAGAAGCTCAGTGTGACCGGGCAATGGGTGCTTGGAGTCCAGAAAGCCAACTGTATCCTGCGCTGCATCAGAAGAAGTGTGACCAGCAGGTTGAGGGAGGTGATTCTGCCTCTCTACCCCACTCTCATTAAACCCCACCTGTAGTACTGCGATCAGCACTGGGGCACCCAACATCAGAAGGACATGGACCTCTTCGAGTGAGTCCAGAGAAGGCCATGAAGATGAGCTCTGAGGGCTGGAGCACCTCTCCTATGAAGACAAGCTCAGAGAGGTTGGCTTGTTCAGCCTGGAGAAGAGAAGGCTTTGGAGAGACCTTACAGCGGCCTTCCAGTACCTAAAGGGGCTGACAAGAAAGCTGGAGACAGACTTTTTACAAGGTCATGTAGTGACAGGACAAAGGGGAAAGGCTTTAAACTGCAAAGGGGTAGATTCAGATTAGATATTAGGAAGAAAATCTTCCCTGTGAGGGTGGTGAGGCGCTGGCACAGGTTGCCCAGAGAAGCTGTGGCTGCCCCGTCCCTGGCAGTGTTCAAGGCCTCTTCATGTGGAAGATTTTTTTTATTGCACAGCAGTAAGCTCTACTGAGCATTATTCTATCATCTGAACTGACAGTAGAATTATCAGTTATTCAGAATTATCAGACTTATGAATATCTGACCAGACGTTTAATATCTAGAAGATAATAATGACAAGCATTTTGTGCCTGGGAACTCCAAATTGGAATGGTAACACATCTGTATTTTGACTAGCATATTCTACTAGAGTAATTAAATAGCACCTAACTAGTTAAGAATATAGGAGAACCATCCATAAGTAAAATTCACCATAAACAGGTCCAATTTTATATTAAAGGCAATGCCAAAGTAGACATACAGAATTGCTAATACGCAGACATAAACATATGTGCATATATGGCACATATATCTCAAACCAGTCTTAAGCATTCCATACAAAATTGGCCCCAAGGTAACTATATTTTCTAGTAAGGAAGAAGTGTTGATAGTTTTTGCTGGAAGCAGGCCATTAGTTACTAAAGTTGGGGCTAATCCTGCAATCTTATCATAACGGAAGTTTTGTTTTTATCAGGCCTTCAGGATCCACATTAAACAAATATTATCTCACTGCCAAAATAAAATGCAAAGTACTGTGTACAATGTGCTTGATTTAATGGAATATTCAGGTCTGTCATTCAGATGCAACTCTTAGGCACTTGATACTCAGAATTACTTTTTGGTGTTTGGACTAACAATTACACTATTCTTCAAATCCCTGAAGTTTGCTATCATTCAACTCAGCAGCAAGACTTGGCTCCTGGGAGTGGGAACTCAGACATTTCATTTGAAGCTGTTTGGAGATGAAGGGACAACTCTCTCCATTCATCTCTTCAGAACCTGACAGTAATCCCTTAGCAAAAGGCTACAAGAACACAGATGTCCCACAGAATAAAGGCAACCTCAGGAAAAATATTTTTAGTACATTCTGCTTGTTAGCACTAGAAGAGAAGCTTAGGAAATCCCAATACCCAAACAAGTACAAATCAAACTTCACACCAATATTTACATTTGTGTGAATACAATTTTTCACACAAAAAATTACAACTTCAATGGCACTGTTGAGTGAAGGCTAACATTTTCTTATCTGTAAAATTTGTACCTCTCATTAACTCTTTGCACAGAAAAGCTGCTTCATTATTTATTCTCTGGGTGAACAATTACAAAGTTGATCCCAGATAGGATATGTTGATTTTCTCTTTAATATCTACTATGAGAGTCCAGATATTCCAAGTCATGAAAGCTAATCAAAACAAACCCCCAAAACTGAAGAACTGCTCTAAGCAAATAAAAAGCTCTCAGTATCAAAGCATTGCTGGGCAGGAGGAAACATGTACTTTCTCCTTGAAGAAAACTGGAGAGCACCGGAATTACAGCTTTATAAGCTCTTTCAAAAAGCATCAGCCTGACTCTGAGCGTGATCTCAGCTCCAGCTCAAATTAATTAAGATGAAATCTGAAGTTGATACAAGAACAAATGGAAAAAAAACCTGGCATGTATACATTTAGTCGAGGAAATAAAAGAAGTTTCTTACATATAAGAGGAAGCAAGCTCTGGAATGGATTTTCAATGAGAAACAGGGGCAAATAATAAACTAGCAGCAATATATTCATGACAGGGAATATATACAATATGATATGGGTAATAACAGGTGATTGGAATATGTTCCCACACAGAATGTAATCTCAGAATTAGGCCCAACAAGTTGTGACTACCAAAAGGTTAGTGTCGGATTCACAGTTGGATACCACAACCGAGCCTGCCCTGCCATTATGTTGTTCAAATGTAGCCCTCAGCTTACATCTTATTTAGAGGAAAAAAATGTAACTCTAAAATCTTGGTGCTCTCAAGCTAAAAAGCTGAAATTGAAAACGCCATTGATTAGCTCATCTATCATGCTTATTTTGAGTTACAGACTGAAATTAAAGAATTTACTCATTTGGGTGAAAGACCATTATTCCTTTACAATAACATCGATAGAAGTTAACTATTCAAATGCTCCAAATCCTCTGACATTTTGCCAGAATATATGTGCTTGCCCAGAAGGAAAGGTGTGTTCTCCCAAAATTCACTGGGAAAGGGGAAGAAGGACTCATTTTGCCATAGTCCTACAGACTGTGAGATGATAGTTCTGAACATTATGAGACTCTTTCAGAGGACCTGGCGTCTCCTAGAAGCCAAAGAAGGTATGGCACCACCATGAGCGTAGCAATCAAAATGACTTCTCAGCCAAATATCAATTAGCCTGGTAAAGACTACTGTAATGAAAGTAAATATTTTTGTAATAACTCAGAGCATTTTAAGAGGAAAAAAGAGTCCTGTGGTATGAAATCTGTGGAAGTTAAATACTTCCAGGGCATAAGGCAATTCTAATTGGAGGAAAAGTAGTACAATCAGTGAATAACAAAAAAATCTCACACAAGTTAAGGGAGGCAAACAAGGGTGGAGGCCAAATCAGTTCTCAGCTGCCGCTGGACATGAGAATTACAGGCTCCATGCCCTCTGCTACTAGTATTGACACAGTAATGCATTGTCCTCTTTGCTCCCCCAAAACACCTCCTCCCCCAAGTCAAATGTCATGATTAAGCTTCAGTTTTGTAGTGGTTTGCAGACACAGTTGTGTAAATGCTGAGCACCTCATGGAGCCCCCAGAAACTTCCTGAAATCAAACACTGAATTTGTCTCTTGTGAATAACACCAAACCACAAACCAGTCTTTTCATGTGCCTTTATCACATCAGATCTTCAGGGGATTTTGTAGTCTTAGAGTGAGCCAAAGTAAACCTATTTTTCATGCATTACCATTAACCTATAAAATCTACATTTTCTCTTTTGTTAGAAGAGTTTTGTAGCCCTTGGTGATAAACATTGATAATCATTGCTGAACATTTTTAAATGTGCCTATTTAAACTTGGTATGAGTATTCTGCAGATAGTTTTCTCAGTGTCCCTCTGAAGTGTTTGCATGCTTTCTGCAAAGAAAATAAATAGAACAAATATTATGGCACGACAACTTGGTCAATTATTAGCCTTTGCATACCCAGATCACAGCCCTTCTTTACAAGGACACATGTTAATATATAATAGAAGCGCATTTCAGTTCTTTTTTAATTGATTTTTCAGACGCTTATTTTAATCTTATGAGGTCAGCTGGAAAGTAAGTTGACCAGAGAGGCCTTTCAGCAAAATGAGCCACTAGCCACACATGAGAAATACAACTGGAGCTAAACGTATGAAGAAGTCCCAGGCTGGCATTCAACATGCACCCACCAGCCTCGCTTAAGTCTGGGTGAACTGTCCATAATGGTCTTAAACTGTAATTCTAACACTTCTCTCATCAGAGAGATGTAATAAACGTCAAATCTACAACCCACTTTTCTCAGGTGACTGGTGCCTACCACATTGGTGACTATCCCTGTGAAGATGCAATTGCTATTTAATATACAATCATCATTTTGAGGATGTAGAAATGGTAAGTGGGGAAACAGCAAACAAGTTTAATCTGATTTTGTGCATAGGAAATGAGGTGGCAGAGAACCCAAAATGGCCAGGCAAAGTGCACACAGCAATCAAAATTTTTGTGGCTATGTTCAGAGACAGAATGAGGGAAATGTGAGAGAGAAAGGTTTTATTCTGAGATTAAGGCATGTCAGAGTATTGCAAACCAAAATATTCCTAACATGTAGTCACAGATAAAAATGACCAGAGAAAGATAGCAGAAAATTAGAAAACAGTAGACAGAGAATAGCAAACTGATTCATGCAGCCTGAAGACAAAAACTGAGTCAAGGGGCCAGAGACCAAGAAGTAGCCTGGACTCACCTGGCTCACTGGGAGACTTTTGATAAGATAGAAGAAAGTTGTATCAGAACAGTCAAGTTCAGCCTTCAACAGACTGCCTGGACTTTGTACTGTTTTGTCAGACACTGGCAGTTTTAATGCAAGGAGGACTGTATTAGAGGTCATCATACTGTGCTGAGACCTCGTTTATTCTGTACCAAGTTCAAAGTCTTACAGAGGTAAGAACACCTGAAGAAGGTTACACAGAGGTGTAAAGGTACAAGGTCTGTACACTCCTATACACAACCCTGCACACAAACCCAAAGAATACTTACATTGTATGTTCAACATAGCTAGTGGCTAAACTCTCCTACCTCTTTGCTAAGCAGAGGTGTGAGGGGTTCAGGAGGAAAAAGGCCCTTGTAACTCAGAGTTCCTGAAACTGTCTTTCTAGAAACACCAATTCCCAGTTTTGCCATCCATTTATCTTCTAGTATTGTATTTAGATTGCTAAAAATAAGCTAATTTAAGGTGCACTTTCAAATGGAATTATAATATTTATTTCTTATTAATGAATTGCACATTATATATTTATAAGTTATGATTTGCTACATTTGACACCCTGTCTGAAGGGACCTATAAAGGAAAAAAAACCCAACAAAACAATTCAAAATTGAAGCCAGGAATGTGTTCTAATCAAAGTGTACAACAGAAAAATTAATCAGGCATTTTAAAGAGAGTACAGAGCATACAGAAATGATCTGATCTCCTTCATTAACATGAGTCTGAGTGTCCTACCATAAGAGATATGAAAGGGAAAGCTGTAGGTGACAAGACAGTCTGCTGAAACAGACGGTTCCAGGAGACTTTAGGCTGAAACAGCAGTTCCAGGAGACTCCGAGTAACCTCTTTATCCTAGAACATTAAAGATGTAGCTCTAAAGTTTTCTAGGTGAACCAAGTCTGATATAGATAAGAGAAACTAATCAATCTGTCAGCCTCTTACTGGATGAGATGCTGGAGCAGGTATGAAAGGGCTTTATTGCCAAACACAATGTTAGTAACCCATCTTGTATCTTTTTGTCATTTTCTCCATTATTGAAATTCTTGTATTCTTCAGTATTTTTTCTCCCTAAACCTTCTCTAGTGGCAAAGCAGATTCTACATGTCTGACATACGAATACAGCACTCCATTCAGCATCATGAATCTATTACTTGGTGGGTAAGTGGCAAACTCCTGGCATACGCATTGCACACCACTTGTGGGACTCCCACAAGTCATAAAGGAGATCTACCACTGAGCTGCAAGCTTTGAGCCCCAGGCAGACAGCACGAGTTCCTGGGGTGAAAAGCAACACTTGCGTAGCAAGTTTTAGTCCAAGTCTCCTTGGCAAGCAGTGAAGTAATGGAGGGGTTACAGATTTAGGGTCATCACTACAGTACTATTTTTTAAGCTGGCAGTCTAAATTACACCTCAGCTTATACTGGTGAGGTTCTCTAATGTCACATATCTCAGGTAATACATTAGTGAGATGCAGGTGGATTTAATTAGATCCAAAAACTTGACAGGAAAACCAAAAAGAGTTTGGAACTGTCTGGGTAGATCCAGGACAGAAGCCTGAATGCAGCAAACACTTTTCTGTTTACATTGTCTTGGGGTTTAAAGTGTGTTCATCTGCAGTTTGGGATGGGTCCACATGCTTTATGAGTTTGTTTTTCATTTTGTTGCATCAGAAAAAATCTATATATAAACCTGGAAACCTGAGATACCCGAGTTTCTTTTAGCAGTATGGACTTTACCCTGGCCACACAACGCATGCATACATGCTATTAAAGAGTAAAGTTTCCACCTCTTAGCACCTGTGAGGAAAACCTCAAGAAATTGATCAGTACAGACAAACAGGTGTGCAAGGAACCTGGAATAAGAATACTGAGACCTCTGTATTAGCTTAAATGCCCCCCTAATGGCAATCTGAAAGCCATCATTGTTAAGCAAGTTTATCATTAACTTATTAATACACTTAACAATTATATTTTTTGTTCATTGTTTCTTGCGTAAGAAAACAAAGACAGGTCAAGACTTACACACAAATGCCTTGGTAACCCAAATTGTACGATGTATCTGCTATTGGGCCACATTCTCTATCTTCCAGTCAGGATGAAATCAAACTAGCAGAATATCTGACATATCCTCTGGGAATTTTCTTACAGGCAGTTAGACGATGTCTATTGCAGTGTTCAAGGCCAGGTTGGACAGGGCTTTGAGCAACCTGGTCTAGTGCGAGGTGTCCCTGCCCATGGCAGGGGGGTTGGAACTAGATGATCTTAAGGTCCTTTCCAACCCAAACCATTCCACGATTTTATGATTCTATGATCCCCTTGCCCCCTATCCCCAGCAGGGACCCGATCCCATATGGCTCATTCACCATCCCTGAGATTAGCGGTCTGAGGCAAGAACAAAGAAAGCAACAGAGTCCTCCCATATGGGAGTTTTGCCCAAGAGAAATCTTAGGGGGGTTAAGTTCTGTGCTATTGTTTTATCGTTTGTAACCCTGGACTTGTAAGTCTTCTTTATATCAAAGGGCTGTGGAATGATAAAGGGTTTAACACAGATACAATGCAGTAATAATATAATATCCTACATATCCATGAAACATTCTCTGGGAGCCAAACAGAATCAGACAAAAATGTTTTTAAAAGCCATAGCTGGAAGAGCAAAGCTGTCTTTTCCTTCTGTTCTGAGTCAGCTTTGGCAGGAATGGCTATACTGCAGAAAGCACACAATAATTTTTCTACTTTCAAATGTGAAAGAGAGTAAGAACTCTGTTACAGGCATATTGCATTATAAAAGGATGATCTAAGAAAGCACATGTCGTGTGGTTTACACAAATATCACTGACATTACAGTTTCTCCTGGTTTTGTTCAGGCTCTCTCCTGGACAGCATGTAGGACACCAATGATCTATATTATCTGCAAACAGATAAAAATTTAATTCCAGGTGAATGCTTTTGTCTATGGAGAAACCCACTGAAGTCAGCAGAGCTCACTGTGCACAAAAAAGCATGGTACTTTTAGTCCAGCTACAGCATTAGATTTTTAGATCCTGACTTTCAGAACAGTTCAGCATATTATAGTGCTCCAAAAGCAACCTGTAGCAGCTAGGAACAGGCAGCTAAATCATCTTAAAACCAGGCCCATATCACCATATATGACTAGAACCTTCTGGCTTAAACTTTGCATGACAGGCAACATGTGTACCATTAGTCTAAGGGAATTTCTCTCTTCTGCCTGCTTTTGCCAACAATGTTGGCTAGTGAAGACTGCTGTGTGAAGGAAAAAAATATCTTGCAGCTTACCCTCTCAATTTCAACCCTTCATCCCTAGAACACACAGATTTAAAGCAACCTTTTCTGCAATATAAGAAATAAAACATCTGGCTGCCCAGAAGGCCTCACCCAAGACAAAACAGTCCTTCGGTTAATCTATCTCCCTGGCTCAGCCAGATGTCAGGGAATCCAGAGCTTCCCAGACTTCTGGGAAGCAAGAAAATATCCTAAAATGCCATAGGTCAAACCATCTAATGCTTCTTTGCTGTCTCTGATCCATAGCTGTTAGGGAACTGCCAGTCCTCAGACTGGTGGCTATTGGCGGTATGCTGGTAGCAGCACTAGCTGGCAGGATGCTGTCACTGCTAGGATTGAGCCGTTCGTCTTTGCACAGCAAAAATGAAGTCGCCTCCCAGACTGCATTCCAGAAAAGGCCAGGCAGATGAAATTGCCCCTCTGTGAAAAAGGGTGGGGGAATAAAAGGCAAACAGGAATGTGCACGTACATTGTAGAGATTTGTTTTGTTGGGGTTTTTTTTTTTAGCTAAATACTTCTGGTGTGTTGGAAGCAAAGAAATAGCCTTTGGCTAATACCTGCATATTAAAATGTGAGTTGATTACTATCAAAAATACTTTGTGACCTAAAATGAAACTCTGCGTAATCATCACAAGTGGCAATTAGCAAAGTGAAGAACTAAACTTCTTTAAATCACAGAATCATAGAATGGTCTGTGTTGGAAGGGACCTTTTAAGATCACCTAGTCGAACCCCTCAGCAATGAGCAAGTTCATCTTCAACTAGATCATGTTGCTCAGAGCCCCATCCAGCCTGACCTTGAATGTTACCAGGGATGTGGCATCCACTATCCCTCTGGGCAAACTGTGCAAGTATTTTACCACCCTCATTGTAAAAAATACCTTCCTTATATCTAGTCTAAGCCACCATCATGGTGACTTTGCCAGGCAGAGTACTCAAAAACCTAAGTTCCACTTTAATTTAAAAAGCTTAAATTGGTTTTACTTTGCATGGTCTGGTTTTCTTCATAGGGAAGGGTTTCACTGTTATATGACATGATTTGATGGCACTGTACCAGCAATGCTCTCCACATTTCTCTGCTGTTAGTAACAACTACTCTCACTATTTCAGTCCTGTGTTTCAGTTATTTATATGGACCTCTATTACCAGAAAATCAGTCAGCGTCACAAACTTACTTCCCATCACTCCTTATCTCCCTTTCCCGTAAGTCAAATACATCTTCTTATTCCCACTGATGAGCTGAGGAATGGAGGCACAGTGAGAAGTGATTTGTATATGACAGTTGGTGGTCTAAGAAGAAATTGAGCATACATCTACAGAATCCTGGTTGGAAGCCAAACCAGATGACCACATTTGAACCAAATCGAACTAAATCAAATAAAGGCTTTCTGCAGCACTCAGCATGATGTTATTTATGCCTTCAAATAGCATATCTGTTTCCCAGATCTTCCTGTCCAATTATTTAAAGGCTTGGTCCAACAGAGATAACATACAGAATGTGACTGTCAAAAGATCTGCTGCCAGCTGCAGTCACCTGCAGGGACTGGGAAGAAAGAAATGTCTGATGATAGCATCAAGACTTTGGCTAGGACTACTAAGCTTCATAAAGCTGTCATTGTCTGAAAAGTGATGTCTGTTCCTTCTGCATCATGATGGAACCAGCAATGATCCATCCCTTGGCTCTTACCCAAAGAAAGGCCAAAGAGAAATGTGAAAAACAAAGGAAATGAGCAGACCGCTGTTGCCTGCCTCTGCCCCCAACCACAACCCACACGAGCTGTTTGTTGTTTTGGCAGGAGAGCAGGCTCTGAATAAGCAAGAAGAGCTGAAGCTGGCAGAACAGCCAAAAAAGTATTTAGAATTGTTTATGTATGAATGATTGCAGGGTGGGAAGAGCAGACATCTTCTATTTGGATAGATCAGGTAAAGCCCCGGGGGCTGCGCTGAAAACAGAGCCCTTTGCAATCAGATGAGTAACATGATCCTGAACTGCTTTCTCTTCTCCCTCTGTGCAGACTCAAAGTTACAGTTGAGCTTTGCCTTGGAGTCCTATTGAACACTGCATTCGCAGGCACTTCCTACATCCTGCTATAGCCCAGAGGATGCCTACCACTTTAATCCTCTTTATTAACAGCTCTCAGTTTTAATGTGTTGTAGGCAAGGTTCACTTGCCGAACTCAAATGGCCTTGGAATATTTCTATGGTATATTTACCTCCCTCTGATTTTATTACAATAGTGATACTTGGCACTTCTATACTACCTCCTATAGGGGAGAGACAGGCCCATCACTAATAATATAGTGTGATACCACCAGCTATGCTTGATTGCATTTTAATTCTGCGCAGGGAACAGGGAACCAGTCTAAATGTGATGCCCATTTTGCACAGCTAAAAATCTGAGAAACTGCGGTTATTTGGAATGTTCACCATTGCCTTTATTGTAAACACAGCCACTATGGGGCAGCAACGCTTAAGCAGTCATCAATGCACACAGAAATTTAAGTGTCCTTTGCATCTCCGAGAGTCCTGATGAGGCTGGTAAGTGTAGTTACCCTCCCTCTGCAGACAAGGGGGCAGATGCAAAGGTTAAGAGGTTAACACCCTCTGCTGTAAGCATATTTCCCCAATCGGGGTGACTTAGTAGTGACTTGGGAACCATTACAGTTTTTGAAGGTGATACTGAGATAAGGCAACACCGACCCTGCTTTAAGTAGTTTATATGTCTATTCTGAGAAATGTTGTCAACAACTCATAGCTTGCGGATGTTTGAACTTCACTTGCACATGGTGCCAAATTATACGTTCTCAGGAGGATCACGCCTACATGCAAACAGGCAAGTTGCTATTTGCTTTTGCCATTTTCCCAGAGGAAATGATGGTGCCAGACAAGCGTGAGCAGACCAACCTCATATAGTATGTCTGGCTTTGTGGTTTGTAACTCAGGAAGGAGAAAGGATGAGCACTCCCACTACACTTTGTGTAACTGCCCAGGGATGCAGAAGGGTGACTCTAATCCAAGAGAGCTCTAATCCAGAGATTCTCTCTACCCAGATTAACTCTCTGGAATCAGACACACGAGAACTTTCCAAATCTGAATCAAGATTTTCTTGGAATTTCTCACTATTCTTCATTGCCCTCGATTCCTATAGCGTCTACACTAAGCCTAAATGTAGATTTGGCCCAGAGCTGAGAATGGAGATTGTAACTGATACGAGGTTGATAATGAAGAGAGAACTATATCATAACCATCACTTAGAGACATAAGTAAACTAAAACAATATAGAAACCATTTTTTTTCCAGTTTTCCAATTCCAATTTCCATCAAAATGAAGACAAGGAGACCATCAAAACTGGTTTGGGTAAACCACAGAAAATTCTTTTTAACTACTGGCTAAAACCAGGAAATCAGATGTTATAATCTCTCCTGAGGACGAATTTTGAGCCAGATCTCTGACATGAAAAACTACCATGCCTCTGTGTAATGTGACAGCGTTTCTCTTGTCTTGCATTAATTATTTGACAGATCAAGATTTTCTGAGTTTAAATATATTCAATAATAATTATCAGTTTTGTTTAATGTAAATTGGTTACTAAGCAAGAAAACAATCTATTTTAGTTTTCATCTTATCTTTGCAATACATAAAGAATTTTCTAAACCTTTCTTTGCCCTCTAAGCACAAATGACATGAAACAAAACCTTTAGTTCAATCAAAATTTGCACTTCTTGCTAGACTGCCACATTAATTGTCTTACCATGACAAACAAGCAGATGAAATAGATTCACTTAATGAGCCTGGATAAAAGAGGAAACAAAAGAAGAAGGAAAAAAAAAAAAAACACCTCAGTAATTGAAATTGGTAGGTTTGATTTTCTTTGTGTAGGTGCCAAGATATAAGAAGTGGGCATTGAAAAGTTACCTTTAAATAAGCTCCCCAGAAGTAAGAGTTATCCATGCTAAAGTTAAATCAATGCTACAGGCTACACTATGAAGAGGGATAGCTGTAAGTGTACATTTCTTGAATGTCAGAAAGAGCCTGGACATGACAGTATAGATCTCTTTGCAGGTTAATTCATCCTCTTTCTTTGCAGGGTGAAGACACAACCTGAGACAGTAAATAAGCTACATGCCTCCTCATGCAGAGCACTATGACTTTTCAAAGACCATATAGTTTTAACTATAAAAATTAGCAGGGTGAAGAGCTGCCCTGTTGCTTTCTTAAGTTTTCTCCCAGGTTGGTGTGACACATGGGTGCTGCACCAGGCAAGAATCATATACAGACTCAGGTGGAGAGGGCATCCCAAAGGGCTTAAGAGCTACATATGTCTAGCTTTTATATACCCACTATTGGGTTAGACCAGCTTTCTACAGGACATTAAAAATATTAATTAAATGACTAAACTGTACATTGAAACATGCAGTGCAGTGAACTTCTGCCAAAGAAAGTGGTAATAAAACCGAGGGGGAGAGACATTTACCTAAATGTGTTCAGGCTGTTCAACAAATTGCTTACCCCGTGTACTGTTGTGGGGACCCACCTAGTGAAAACACGCAGAATTGCACCAAACCAGAAAATGAAAGAAAGGGAATGTTGAGCCAAGGAGACAATTATAAAATATAACTTAGAAGCTTCCAAGTGGTGAAACATGTGGCAAGACAAGAGAGACCGCAAATTCCAGCCAACCTACAATCCCCATCTGGTGTTACTTTGCAACTCTCAGATAACTTGGTTCCATACTAAGGTACAGCATAAGCTTGCGTTTAGGAGAATGGATAACGTATTTTGGTGCAGTGCCAGAAGACATATTTGGGACCTATACTCATTACTACCAGCCTGAGCACCAACAAAACCAGCAGTTGGTCTCTGTAAAATCAGAAGAATGGCTTTATTAAAAACCACTAGAAGATATTCCACTTTGTCTCCTCTTTTTTAGATTATCTTTTTAATTAGAGTCTTGTAGGATGAGCCATCACTTTACGTAGGTGCCAAATCTTCACGGTTTTATTCCTCTCACCACAAGAGCTGGAGGCTTTCATTACAGTGAGCACCGAAATTTTTACCTTATTTCTTTTGGCCACAAAGGCTCTAAGAACACCACTAAGATTCTTTATTTTACAACAGATTTTTGTATAATGAAGTGCTGCAAATTTTATTACAGTCAATAGCAATCTGTTCAAAGGGATTTGCCCTCATTTCCTCATTTCCCTGTCCTCACTTCTCTAACCCTCCAGAGAACAAAAACTTTCTTAAGTAATAAATCTCCAAAATATGTAGACATTAAAACCAGATACCTGGCTAAACCATCAGCATTTTCTCTAAATGATACAAAATTATATAGCCTTCTTTCCATCACTAGGACATACAAAAGGGTAGAGAATTGGTATTTATTTAGTATTGAAAATAGCTAATAATACTTTGTCTACTTGAATGAAGCAGCAAACATCTTTTGTCTTGCCATGTGAAGATCCTCTAAAACAAAGCTGCAAATACTAAACATCCAGTTAGAAATAGCCATGTTATAGTGCAGGAAATCCCCCAAACTCTCAGAACCACTTGCATTTGATTTTCCTCTTGTCTATACATTTTTAAGTCCACATGGTTTATATGATTTTATTTCCAGAGAAGTCCAGATAACCAACCCCAGGGAACCACTGGCTAGCATCTAGAGCCAGCACTTCAGTTTGGAGAACAGCCATACCAATTTGGAGGCAAGAACAGAATTCTAGTTTATGTATCCTAATTACAATTTTCTTCTCTTCCTTGACAAGACTATTCCAAGAAAAGCCTGACTCTTCTAAATACTTCTTAAGACAACCAGCCTAATCTCAGATCTTGAAAATATTTTATTTCCACTTTTCTCTCTTCTTACCTTTTCACGATACTACTACTTAGCATTTTTCTAACAAGTGATACCTTACATAAAGTTCTACCTGAAAACTAGGGCTCTTGTAAAAGTGTGTGCTAGTAGTCTGAGCACTGCTACTTGGGACACAAAGACTCTCCTCATGGTTCTGGAGTCCACGCAAACATCAAGGCACACAGGCTGTACTCGCCTTCAGCCTGTGCAACCACTAGTGTCTCTGAAAGAAAGGGAAGCAGGCATTATTATTAGAGCACTGTTTCTTTGGAGCAGTGATTTTTGATCCAGTAATAGGAACAAAAGGCCTTGCTCTCTAAGGCCTCCCTCATTGGCTCAGCACCTTCTATTCCTCCCTTCCTCTTTGCTGAAATAGTTCCTTTTCTCCTGTCTCTTCCTTTGCTTCTGCTGCCTCTTCTCAGCAGCCCCAAGTAAGTAGAAATTGCTGTAGGGTTCTTCCCTGTATTGCTGTAGATTCTTCTGACAGGGTATATTATTGCTTGTGGTGACTGGAGACACATTGCTGCAAAGGCAGTTTTGGGGTCCTGTAACCCTCACAGAGCTATAAAGGAAACATCTGAGCAAAGAAGGAGACTCCTCTCTCTGTGGCTCTCCAAAGCCTCTCTAAGTCCTCCCACTGAAAATGTTACCTAAAACAGAGAAGCTTACTTCTAATTCTGCTTATTGTAAATGGCAGTTAGATCCTAAATGGCATGGCTACCAATCCCTCTTCTGCAGGTGTGTGGGCTTCTGTAGCTTCCATTTACCTTTTACACTTTCTTATCTTCTGTCAATACTGTCCTGCTCTGACCATGCACAATGTCTCAACAGAAATAAATAGCTGAGGTTTATAACACCAGGGGGCATCTTAAAACTTGGATAGAATGTTATGCTATCTCCTTGTTCAGCACAACGTCTATCCAGGACAGATTTTTGCAGTATTTACCTTACATTTTCACCATTTTCTTTTGGCAGTATACTTCTTTCAGAGCTTGACATTTTCGAAGTGTGATGGTTTCCTCCAGTCATTCATCTAATTGCCTGCTAATCCTTCACTAAAATTATTAACATAAAGGTCATGCCATTTGCATAGGGTTTTTTAATAGGCCCTAAAATAATCTTGAGCTTTTTAATTAAACAGGGGGGTTTCATGCTGAAATAAGGAGTAAATTTACAAGTAACTGCACAGCTCTTGGTTTCTATATAGATCAATTAGAATATTTATTTTCTCATTTGTTTTCATCATTTATTGAAATCAAGTTTATCGCACTTCAAAAACTCACATTTTAGAAACACAGCTTTTGATAGCTTCCCCTAGCAGTTCTCTGCTAAATCCCCAAGAGATGATGGGGACTTTTTTTGTTTCACTTTGGAGTTGCCTAGGAATTCTAAGAGAGGTCAGCTGTCCTTGTTTGTAGAGATACATAATTGCCAGCAAGAAACTGTGCCTGGCCACAAGTGCTTTTAATCTAAATAGATGAAATAGACACAAGTAGGGGGTAAGGATTTTCTCAACGTACTGTGTGTAACAAATGAAGACCTCAAGCAATAAACCCAGATTTACGGAGGGAGTACTTTGAGAACAGTTATGTCTCCTAATTCTTATCCTCTTAGCCAGAAGAATATAATTTCTCTTCAGTTTCTCAACTATGTATGGTAAGATAGGAAACACAACTACTATTGAATTTCACATATTCTCCTTGGAAAAAACAATACAAAGATCAGGTATACTGCTAGTAGATCTCAGGCCTTTGAACAAATAGAATTATTTAGAGTAGAAGTTTCTAGATGGTTGTCTGGATGTTCATTAAATTGTACAGTTGTGAACTATTTTTTAGGATGGGTTACAGAAACAGCAGACACGAATGACAAATTGGAGAGGGAAATGGAAGAAGAAGGGCTACAAGCCCTGTGATTCTGTGATTACAACAGATAGTAAAGTTGCTACAGAGAAGCAGGAATTGCCCCCAGTTGGTATGAATCAATGGAATTTTGTAAAACCAATGGGAAAAGAAGAGCTAAAATGAAACCATGAATATTACTGGATAATCATCCTTTGCTCATTACATATACTTTTTATGCTTCTCTCAGTGCTAGAAAAGTGAAAATTCCATCTTTGATAATGCAGAAAATGAAACTGTAGTGGTGGGGGGGGGAGGAAGGCTCAGCATCCTGAAAGCCAATCATGTGCTGGGCTGCACCAAAAGAAGTGTGACCAGCGCTGGGGCACCCAACATAACAAGGACATGGAGCTGTTGAGGCAAGTCCAGAGGAAGGCCAAGAAAATGATCAGAGGGCTGGAGCACCTCTCCTACGGAGACAGGCTGAGAGAGCTGGGCTTGTTCAGCCTGGACAAGAGAAGGCTCTGGGGAGACCTTAAAGCAGCTTCAAGTGCCTAAAGGAGCCTACAAGAAATCTGGAGAAGGACTTTTTAAAAAGGCAGGTTGTTGCAAGATAAGAGAGAGTGGCTTTAAGCTGACAGAAGGTAGGTTTACATTAGATATTAGGAAGAAATTCCTTACTGTAAGGGTACTGAGGCCCTGGCACAGGTTGCCCAGAGAAGCTGTGGCTGCCCCATCCCTGGCAGTGTTCAAGGCCAGGTTGGACGGGGCTTGGAGCAACCTGCTCTAGTGGAAGGTGTCCCTGCCCATGGCAGGGGGTTGGAACTAAATGATCTTTAAGCTCCCTTCCAACCCAAACCACTCTGTGATTCTATGATCCTGTTATACAATAGGTATGGGGATAGAGGCTGAGGTACCTTTTGATGAAAGATACTTGGACGATTATACCCACTGTGAGAATTACCAAAAAGATACCTGTAAAACAGAAGTGCCACAGCTCAGGCTTGGGGTCTTTGTCTCAGTGTGAACTCTATCTAACCTCTGCTTACATGACATAACTAAAGGTTTTGGTTTCCATGCTTTAGATAGTCTGAATCTTTCTCACATACTTACCTATGAAAATTCTGTTTCAGACGTTCTTATCAAAACAGGAAGACAGAGTGATGCAACAGAGTGAGCACTGAAGGACTTGGTTCTATTTTTTGTCTGCCACTGTTCTGCTGGGTGACCTGGGACAAACAACTTCATCTTTTTGTGCTTTAACTTCCATATCTGTAAAAAGAAGATAATGAGACTTACCTCCTCTGCAAACAAACTGTTTTTCCCTTCTTATCAGGTAATAGAAACGAAGATGGAAGGAAACTCTTGGCAGAGTTCTAATATAATTCATTGGGAACAAAGCCCATTTAATTATGAGATTTCTGGGTTTTATGGGATTGTTTTGATTCTCAAAACTTTGCAAAACAGTCCAGAATGGAAAAGAAATCAGTCCAAGCTGGCCCAGACCCGAGCCTGTGAAGTGTTCTTAGCACACTTGAGCAATACTGGACAGAACCTTTAGCCAATTACCTTCCTCTAGAGATTCCAAGGAATGTTTTATTTCAGGGGGAAAAAAAAAAGACAGAAAATGTAGCATCTCACTCCCAGATCTTAAGAGTGAGAACTTCTGAACACCAAAACCAGATGGAATTTTGTCCGCAACACTTCAAAGATAAAACACAACTTTTCCACAGTTCTGGAGAGACTCTACAGAAAATATCAGAACAGTGGTGTTAAGAAGTACAGAAAACTAAAACAAATTGGGCTGAAAAATGAAGGAAAAAAGTTGAGCGTGATGATACTATCCTGTACTCGGCACTGGTGAGGCCACACCTTGAGTACTGTGTTCAGTTCTGGGCCACTCACTACAAGAAAAACACTGAGGTGCTGGAGCAGGTCCAGAGAAGGGCAATGAAGCTGGTGAAGGGTCTGGAGAACAAGTCTTATGAGGAACAGCTGAGGCAACTGGGGTTCTTTAATCTGGAGAAATGAAGGCTGAGGGGGGACCTTATCGCTTCCTACAAGGTGAGGTGAGGTGGGGGTCAGTCTCTTCTCCCAAGTAACAAGTGAAAGGAGCAGAGGAAACGGCCTCAAGCTGTGCCAGGGGAGGTTTAGATTGGATATTAGGAAAAATTTCTTCACAGGGAGGGTGATCAGGCATTGGAACAGGCTGCCTAGGGAAGTGGAGGAATCACCATCCTTGAAGTGTTCAAAAACTGTGTAGATGAGGCCCTCAGTGATATGGTTTAGTGGTGGTCTTGGCAGTCCTGGGTTAGTGGTTGGACTTGGTGATCTTAAACGTCTTTTCTAACCTAGTTGATTCTATGATTCTATGATTCTCTGTATGCTCAGTGCTGCAATTCCTTGCTAAGACAAAACATGGCAAGATCCTTAGATTTGTGAATTCTCCCAAGCACTCACACAACTCCAGTTGTGTGACATTCCCAGTCACTCACACAACTGGCTTCTCTCTCATGTTCCTGCAAATTTTTGGGCCACATCACATATGCTCATCATTTCACCCTATAACTTCTTTCCTGTTTCATTAGCATGGGTTAATGTTAATATATTTAGCTGGTTCGTAGATGTTATCCATGTCACATGCATGGGAAAAAGGAGAGTGCCTTCTCATTATATCGTATTCGGTTTGTTCTTGTCTGTGGCTTGTCTTGAAGAGCAGGACATTTGAGAGATACAGATGCTTTGTTAACAGCAGTGGTGCTAGGAGGGAGCCTTTATTCTTTATTGTGCTATGAAGGCATTCTGTCAATAAATATCAAATGGGAACACTGCTGCAGTAGAACAATTGGTGACCAATGCAGTTTTAAAAGCAGAAAGGCTCCTTCATAGCTTGTTTTAAGATATCCAAAAAACAAAGTCAGAGCTTGCTGACTTGTTTTGTTAAAACTTTAATCAGCCCACAGGGACAGCATTAGTGCTAAAAGTTTTGTATTTCCAATGAGAGAATGTAAACAATACGAAACGTGAGAGATTGAGGAAAAAACTGATTCTGCTTTCCAAAACTTATCTAATTATCATCTGACGTTTCTAGTTATCTTTCTTTCTAATTTCTTTGGCCTGAATCTTAGCCCAAATTCTTCTTAGGCAAGTTCTGCTACCCTAACAAGATTTAACTGGTCTGATTCACAGAAGGGTGTAAAGCCTGTCATCAAACCAACCAGTTTTGATTTACCTTTGTACAAAATTTCCCTTTCAGCTACAGAATCTAATAGTTCAGGAATTTGTCATTCTGGTGGCTTCATCAGCAGTACCTGTGGTTGTCCCAGAAGTCTTGGCCATCTGGATTCTCCCAGGTTTAGGGAGTCATGCAGCTGTGTTCAAAGTGACACTACACATCAACGCAACATTATACAAAGCACCATGAATCTAAACCTTCACACAATCCTCATTATCAACAGATCTGAGTGTTCTAAGAAGGTTTTTCATACATAATCTCCTGTATTCTTCCCCTAAATTGAACCCAGCTGAAACAACTTGGTGGGCTGACTGGCTAAGGAAGCTTAAAGAAATAGCATTAAAAAGCTAAGCAATATGCCCCCTGGAACAGCCTGGCAAAACCTATACATTCTGACACCTGCACTGCAGTGCCCCCATGCAGATGTTTTCATCTGAATTTAAGTTCTTTCTGCAGTCAACAGAAAACTACTCAAAACAATTAATGAAGCTGAGAGCTATTCAGCTGTTCAAAATACACTGATATATCTACCTTAAGGGGGTCTTGAATAGCTTGCTGTATCAACTATGAGCAGGGTTCAGCTTTCTAACCACAGGGGCTTAGTGACAACTGTGATGGTCTGAGATACCAAAGATTTCCATGTGAGACTTCAGACACGACAGGCTTTTTAGGAGACCTGCTTCTTCTTGGAACAGGAGGCCAGGTAGAAAACTCCACAATGCCTAAAATGGCATTTGATGCCTTCATTTATGTAACTAAATCCCACATTAGTTCTCTACTGAGTTTAAGGGGAGCTTAGACATCTGGTTCACATGGAGACACCTACACACTGAAACCCAAATTTAGGTGTCTTAATCTGCTGGCTGAATCCACCCCTTTACTTGGAGATTTCCTGAGCTGGCAGCTGCATTAGCATTATGTTTAAGAGGCCTCAATGGACATTTTTTCCATTTCAATTTCTAATCCACTCATGAGCACATTTATACTTTTGGTCTCTACAATACACTTGCAACAATTTACAACTGTAACTCAAGAGAACACATGCTTTCTTTTGTTTCTTTTAAATTTACTGCCTGGAAATTTTACTCAGGACACCTAAATCTTGTGCTATAAGATACACAGAACACACTTTCACTATGACAATAGATTTTTATGCCATTATCACATTCCTTCATAGTCCTTTTCCAAGTTAAACCATTCCAGTGTATTTAAACACTTCCCCCCCCCCCCCCCCCTTAAGGAAGCAATTCCACACCTCTGATCAGCTCACTGCTTCTCTCTGCACCTTTCTCAGTGCTTTATGGAGAATTCCAGACAATCTTCAAGACGTACAAGCATTTTTGTGTTTTACAACAGTATTCCATCTTGTTCTTTTTGCCTTTTCACCTACTACAAAGCACAGAACTGATGTTTTCAATAGACTAGCCACAACAGCTCCACGGATTCTTTCCTGAGTACTCCTGATGAATTTAAGGGTACATGGGATGAACTTGTTCTACAGGCTTTTCCTCAGTAGTAGATAACAGTCCCTCTCTTCTATTCAGACACTTACTTTTGCAAAGCTGTTTAGAATATAATCTCTTTGAGACCTCTGCCCACTGTCAAATTTGATTAATATAGCTCAAATACTTTTGAAATCTTGGGAACAGAGAGCAGATCAGATAAACCTATATACATATTCTGAGTTGTCATTTGACCCTCTTTCTTTCAGAAAGCAGGCAAAAAACCATGTTAAGTTATATGCAGCAAAAGTAACAGCAGGAAGGAAGAGTCTGAGAGCAACCACATAAACTTCCTCCTTCCCCAAATACTCCAAATAAACCATCCAGCACTTACAAGGGCTTGTTTACTCCATTCAGAACTAGTCACACAGGAACTCTACCAGGGGACGTGCAGACTCTGACTTCAGCCATGGACAGACCATAGGCAAACTATTATAAAAGGAAACGACTGAAACAAATGCCAAGTTCTCCCAGTTATTGAAACTCCAGAAGTTGGAGTTTCCTCCAGTCTTCTCTATCACAGCCGGTCAACAAGCTCTACGCATTAGCTGGAGAAATTAGTTCTGAACAATTTGGATTTAGAAAAACAGCATACATTAATTCTGGGGAATTTATGCACACATACATAAATTTGGGGATATTTGCCTGGGTTTTTTTGTTCCTCCTCCCCAAAATAGAAAAGCCAATCTAAGAAAAGAGACAAGACTTAAAAAACGTATTTTGTAACTCAGTGTCTCTCTCGTGCCATTTCTGTGACTCAGATGTGGCAACAACAGAAACATTTGATAAATGAATTTTCAGTGCTTGAGTACATATGAATCCTAAATTCTGACTGCAACCCACATTGCCAGAAGATTACTTTGGGTTATGACTTCTTGCCAGCACTTTCATATGAGTTCTTGTCCCTTGCTGTGAGCGTGAAGGAACTGGGTCAATTAGTTAACACCAACAAGTTATCACAGAGTATATTAAGCAATTGGGCTGGGCAGATTATTATTATCAGGGATTTTGAGAAATGAAACATATGTCTCAAAGAACTTACACTAAAGGACACTAAAAAGTAGCATTTATTAATTCTGTTAATAAAATGATAATCCAAGCACCAGGGAAACTCTTTTCGATAAGAACTAAAATAGCTATTTGGGTAGATTAAGTACCTGGAATTACAAGGTAGGCAAGAACTGGCCAAAATAGAAAGACTTCACTGATAATGGTTGTGCAGAAAGCAGATAGTGTATGTGCTGAGGTTGCTTTTACCTGAAAGAGCTTAACATACACCACCAGTCCTTGGGCTAAATTATTATGAGAGATCAAAGCTGCACGAGCCATTATGAAACAGGAATTCTGAAAAGCTGGCTGATACGGATGCTGACTATGTGGCTATCTCATTTAACTGCACACACTACTTTCATCTTGATCCCTGCTACCTCCTTGTCATCCACCTGCTAACCCCTCCACAGTCACTCCTTTTCCTTTCACTTCAGCTTCTGATTATATATTGCCTTTTTGCCCTCTGTACTTTAGTGCTGCAGCTACAGCTTTTTGACAAGTTCTGTATTCTGCTCTATTTATGTTGTTATAAAGCACCTTGCCATAATCTCTGGACACCAGGAGCAATATTCATCAAAGAACAGGCTCCAGTGTGTCAACCCTGGTTTAATTTCCACTTCACTCAAATGAAATCTGCCATCTTCAAAGTGTCACTCAGCAGCTCAAGTTCTGTATCTGGGTATTCACAAACAAGTTCCCACTCCTGACTCTGCTGAGCAAATCTGACAGTTTGTTCTTGAACCTCACCAAGGTTTACAAACCCAACATGCTTTGGGAGTTTCACCCTCCCATCCCGAAAGGACACCTGCCAAGTCAGGTCCTGCCCAAGGACAACAGTGAAGCTACCCCACAACCCTTTTTGTCTACTATGTCAGCAGTTACATCACTTACTCTGGATATGAAAGATCTGAGGATTCAACATGCCTCTCCACCTGCGAGGATGTAAACTCTTTGTCGCTACAGATGCACATTAACTGCCAAGCTTGGGTGACCTTAGGGTAATCGTGGTTGATTTCTCTCAGCTATCTTCCCCTTCCCACTGAACTGAAGAAACCAGTCCGCACATCCCAGACAGCTAGTCAAACTACATGGTGAGGAAAACACTGCTAGTATGGCCCAGACTAGCCTCCATCAGCCTGACCTACGCCTCTTTTCTCTCCTTCAAAGCCTCCCCCAGGGCTTTGAAGGGGAGAATGTCTTCCATTCTCCCCATTAAGAAGAATGGGGCCATTAAGCCCAAAGCAGACACCTCCTTGAAGGGCTGTTAAGGGCTTTAATCTTCAGAGAGCTGCAGGGGAACGTGCAAGCCTGGCAGAATGGGCAGACTCCGAGGGGAAAGGGGGACTGAAGACCGCACAGCCACAGTCCTCCAGCCGTGAATCCCCCGCAGGTTCATGGCCGTGCACTGCTCGGCACAAGGCGGGAGCCCCACCGCGCTCTCACCTCAAGGGCCGCCATGTTTCCCCCCCGACCCGGCTCCCCCTGCCCCACCTCCCGTCATGGCGGCCGCGCCCCGGCCGCCTCACGTGACGGCTTCGGCTGGAGAAGGAGGGGGAAGGAGGCGGGCGCGGTCACGTGGCGGCTCAGCGGCGCGGGAGCGGTGCGCGCTGCCGCCGCCACTGCTGCTGAGGGCACGGTGCGGGCGGAGGGGCGATGCCGCCGCCGCGTCCCGCCGGCCGCCGCCGCGGTGAGTGCGGGGTGGCGGCTCCGGGGCTCCGAGGGACACGGGCGGGCGGTGTGAGGGAAGGCGAACCCCGGTGGGCGAGCAGGCGCCGGTGTAAGGGGCAGCGCTGGGGGGTGAGGAATGGGGCTGGCGGCGGCATCAGGCCGGCCCCTGTGGTTTTCCCGCCTGCCCTGAGGGAAGCGGCAGAACCTGGCCGGGGTGCAGCGGGTCCTGTTCCCTGCCGGCTCTGCCCGGGGTCACATTCAGGGCTTCCTCGTTTCAGGCTGAGGCGAGTAGCGCGGGCTCCCGGCAGCGGGCGGGTCGGTGGCCAAGCCTGCCGCATGGAGAGGGCTGCCAGGTCAACCTGAGCAGCAGCACCGCCCGGGCCGGCGCGGGTTGTGCCACATAGGGTGGAAGACAACGTAATTCCTAGTTTTTTAGCCTTTAAATGTATATGAAGGAGCAGCAGCAGTAGCCTGACTGCAAGTAGGTTGAAACTATGCAACTGTCAGCCCAAAATGTGAGGAGCCGTGCGTTAGTTTTGTTGCTCCTTTCATTGATTCGTCTGCACGACGAGGGCAGGCGTTGTTCTGTGGAGGGCTGATTGACCCCGTGGTGTGTTAAAGCTTTCGTATCCTTATGACTGGGAAATTTATTTTTAAACCGTTTCTACTTCTTTTTTTTGTTTGTTTGTTGTTGTTGTTCTTGTGGTTTTCAGCGTATACTTTGCAACATTGAGACTCCCTTTTCCTCCTAGCAAATATGTGTTATTCTACGTGGCTGGTCTCCAGCCCTTGTAGTCAGCTCCCATTGCCATGTGGTATTTTTCTTTCCTTTTTCTTTTTTCTTCTTTTTAGTCTTTATAAGGAAAGCTGTAACAGAAAATACTGATGGCTCATTAACTGTCTCCAAGTTACTTGCAAAGTAAAAGCAAGGTTCTCTCATCCCCTGTTTGCACGCAAACAGATGGAACTGAGCAAGCAACCTGCCAGTAGTGGGGAGCTTAGGTCGGACTCTTCTCTGCTGTAGTGGGACACTGGAAGCAAACTGCGTTCAGAAGCTGCTTGACCTTTATTCACTTCTTTCTGTAGGTGTCGGCCTTAAAACTGCCATTGAGACTAATTAAAACACTAATGCTTTCTAGTACAGAATCTCTGCCAAACTGTATCATGAGATGTTTTCAATATCAGTTGCAGGGCAGCTGCAGAAAGCCTAACAGAACTTTATAACTAGATATAAAGTACAGCCCCTACTCTTCCAAAGAAAAAAAAAAAAAAATCTCATGACCTGGCTTTGTTGCTGCTCTGTAAACAGTCTGTGCTTTATCTGTTTGGTCCTCTGTATTTGGAGTATTGTTTTCTGTTTGAAGGAATGTGGAAATCTCTTAATGCCAGTACAGTAATTATGCAGGTGGGCAGGATCATCAGCACTCTGCCAACATGCTTACTTGTTCTTTTTATAATATTTCTGGAAATGTATTTTCAGCATAAGATCAAATCCTTTCTTAGAAAGAGTAGTCTTACTCTTTCTAAGAGTATATGCTTTCAAGAATATTCAAGAATTAAATATTCTTGAATACTTCTTATTCTACCATCTGCTTTCTTTCCCCCCTTTCATATGGATCTCATCTAAGTAGGAGACTGCTCCCAGACATCTCTGAGTAGCTTAAGCTGATCCAAGTGCAGGCTGTGCCCAAGAAAGAATGGTACCAACCTCTTCCTGACAGTTTGTTTCTGCCCTGCTACTCTGTAGAAAACCTCTGCACATGTGAAATACTTTGGCTGGGATTTCTAGACCTCATTTTAGAACAGCATAAAGGTCCAGGTGGTTCCAGATGAGAGGCTTTTGATTAACAAGCAATTGGCCTCCCCTGGTATAACCATCTCTGAAGAACTGTGTGCCTTCTGCATGAGCTTTTCCTCATCTATTGGTAAGATAAGCTCCTGCAGAGTTTTAGGAGCTCTTCTGCAGCAGGGAAGGAAAGAAATAACGCTGTAGCTCTAATGAGCCTTCATCTCTCAGCCTCAGAGGAGGAAGCCAGCAATCTAAGTGACATGTGTTCTCGTTTAAGAGATTCTGACTGCAGATATTGGGGCTTGTTGCCCATCTTCTGCTATCTAATCACTTTGTCTCAGAGGATGCAAATCAATACTCCATTATGCATAAGTTAAGAGTTCCTCATAAGCTGCTGTGTGGCAGCAGTTGATGAGAATGGGTGAATCCCATGGGTCATCATTTTCATAGCAATGTAAAATAACAGTAGGTGTGATTCAAGCTTTTTAGGAGGAAGAAAGCCCTGAAACAGCAAGGCAAGGGAAATAAAGATGAATTGTTACTATCTTGAAAATTTGTCTGTACAAAACATGCTTCCTCATGTAAATGCTAGAAAACTCAGATTTTTGGTGGTAGTTATAGGGCATGTCTGTGGAGTGGCATAAAATGTGGGTCAAATAGGTGAGATTAGAAGTATTGGAGCAGATAGTAAAAATGAGGATTTCGGATCTTCCAGCAAGAAAGAATAGGGTGTCATGGCGGTGAAAAGAACAGAGGGAGGATCTCTCAGAACCTCAGCAGGTTCTGTAAAAAGACTGGGATCTGAGCAGCTGGCAGTTTGAATTTGGGACTGTGGCAGCTGTGTGGTGATTACTGAAGCAGAGAAGTAAGGGGAGATTTCCAGCTGAAGCAAAAAGGTAAAATTTTGGGGAAAAAAAAAAAAAACCAAAACAAAACCAATCATTCCTTTCTGTGACAGTTCAGTTTATCGACTTCCTGAACAGTTCCATCTGCGTGGCTGGGCAATACTACAGTTACAGGTATCCCTAAAACGAAGTAATTTTCTTTAGTACTATTAATTTTGGAGAGGTGCTGCAATACAACTGTGTTGCTTGCTGTTGGAGAGCAAAAAGCATGTTTGTGTATTTCAAGTGCAGAAATTAATGTTTATTCTTTCTCAAAAAATATTCCAGAGGTGAAGTCTGTTTCAGTCCCTGTTAGAGTGCGTGAGGTAGATCAGCCCTCTTGATTGTTATCTAAGGCTTCTTTTCAAAACATATGGTGGTTTGTGGAGATGAATGCATCTGCTGTTGCAGCTACTGTGTTAATGTATGAAGCACTGTTAGTACAAAGGCCTTGGCTGTTAAGCCAGTTCTTAGCAGCATGAGTAAATGCATTGTTCAGCTCGTTTTGTGTAAGAGTTGATAGTATCCACCACATCCTTCAACTGTGCTCAAGCATGTTTCTCATGTGAGTCAGCATTGTGTAGTAATTAGTGTAAATACGTTATTTGAAAACTCTAAAAAACCTAGAAATACACTGCAACTAGAAAGAGGAAATTAGGAGTCTGATCACACCGTTTCAATCGAAAGTTGACTTCAGGTATACGAAGTTTCGTATATTTTGTTGTATGAACTTCTGAACTACTTCCCTGAGATGTGAAAAAATACCAAGTCTGTAGGTTAGATATCTGACATTGTTCCTAAATGTAGAGTATGGATTGAAGTGCCTGTAAGAGTGATGTGCTGTGTCTCAGCCCTTTCTTGTGCAGTCTAGGGTTTTGGCAGCCAGATAACTTGCATGTTTGAAACTGGAATACACTGCTTAGGGGTGAATCAACTTTTCCACTGTTTGCACTAGTTAGAAACTCCTAATGCAGGGAACCTCAGGTCTTTGTGCTACCTACTTGATGTTTTGTAGTATGAGCAAGAAATAAGTGTGCAGGCTAGGGAGAAGTCAAGACTCCACTGCCCCATACTGCCCACAGGTAGGTACTTTGATGTCTTCACTGGCTCTAACATCAGTTTGGAGCTGGTGAGCTGCTGTAGTTTTCTCTCTTGTGTCAGTAGCGGCATTGCAATTTCTGCACTTCTGAGACTGAAGGTTTGCTGTGACTGACAAGTTATACCTGATCAGCTGTGCTACAGTGACTGTGTACACGTTCTAACCTCTCTTGCTGTGGAGCAAGCTACTTTGGCAAAAAAAAAATCCCTCTTGCACAGCAAGAAGGAAGGAATATGTGCATGAAGAAATGTTACAGAGCAGTAAGCTTACCTGCAATAACTTTTTGTCATTCCTAAGACTTCAACTGTGAGACATTGCACCACTTAAGAAGTCAAACTCTAAATGGACAGGTTAAGCTGATAAACTTGCAGAGGCATGCTGAAAAGAAGGTACCTCAGTAAGCAAATCCTATGTGCCAAACTGATTTAAGGAAATAATGAATGTTAGGAGCATGTTCACGGAAGTCTTCTTTTCAGTTTATGGAAAAATGTCCCAAGTATTACTTGGCTAGCTGGCACAGATTTTCTTATGCAGCTAAGGATAGCATATAGATGCTTTAAACCTTGGAGATGGCCTTAATTAAAACAGAGATCCTTTTCCAGGAAGCGCAGAACTATCTTGTTTTGATACACAGCCCCTTATGAATTGACCTTCATAAGTATTTTCACTATTTTGTGAATTCCTGAAGTCTAACATCAAGAACAAATTGGTCTCTGTTGATACCTCTCGTATATGTTAGAAGTGCTTTGTTTAGTTTCCCTGGATTAGCTAATTTTCTCAGCATGAATTTCTTCTCTCTTGTGTCAGCAGACACTGAGACTCACTGCTTGCGAAGCAAGAGAGGGCTATGTTTTGGATTGCACTCTGACCTGTGCTAGCAGTGTGTTGGAAAGCATGGCTCCTAGTGAAGTGGGAAAATGTATTTTTGATCTGCTATTCGTCTTGTTGCAACATCCCCGATTTCAACATCAAAATCCTGAGTGTGTTTTCCCATTGGAAGCATTGGCAATAGATAAGTAGAAGAAAAGTGACCAACAGGGGATCAAAAAGGAGTAGTCCACAATTCATTCCTCGAAGGGATTTCTCTGGAGAAGGAGAGACTAAGTCTGTAAGATTATGTAGGAGGAAATGAAAGACAAAGAAAATTAATTTTTAGCATAACTTGCAGAAATTTGCTCTCCTTAAAGGCAGTGTAAAATTTCTTTATGCTAATGACTTGCCATTCTAATCCAACAGTTAATGTCCACAAAAATGGTTTGGTTTGGTTTTTTCCAGAAGGTGGCTGAGAGAAGGTGTGTTTACTTACATATTTGGAAAACTCCCTACCCTATTGTCAAATACAGTATTTAGCAAGATAAGCTTATATTAAATTGATAGCTTAGTTTAGATGTGAAAGTGTTTTCATTGTAGGTATAGTTGTACCAGCAATAGTATCTGTTAGTATTACTGCACTGTATTAAGGAAGAGAAAAAGAGAGAATGTTTTCTATACAAGAGTTTACTAGTATAATTTAGAAATAGATTTGCCGGGGGAGAAGGAGGTATGAGTTACTGCTGTTCTGACCCAGAGCTCTGCTTGGTATTTGTATCATCTCTGGTTATTGTGGCCTCAGAACCTTTGATATATTTGCCTTAATGCATCAGTCAGATTTTACAGGCGAGAGCTGAGACACTGAATTGTGAGGGATCTCATCAAAATCTGTAGGAGAGCAAATAGTTCAACCATAATACCCCATGGATCAATCTGGTGACTGCACAGGTTCAGTCAGTGAGTTGAAGAGAAAACAGATACTAGGTTTGTATAGTAGGTTTATATCCTTAGGATTCCTCTCATGTTAATGGCTGGAGACATTAGTGAGGAAATGAGGGAAGTAGACAGAAACCTGTGCGCAGAAATTACTTCTGTTGAGAAAATGGATCCAAAAGCAGGAAGATAGCAGGGGCTTTTGGTCTCAAGAGTTTCTTACAGGGAAAAGTGAGAGTCCCATGCCACTGCTGTTCCAAATGGCATGGATACTGTGGGCTCTATGCTAAAGCTTGGAGTGAAAACCTCCAGCTAACCTTTGTTTCTGGACATGAGGAATGCAAATGGACATTGATTTCAATTCAGTGCCTACTTTTAGTATTTCAGTTCCACGTTTTTTAACAATGGCCACCTGCTAAGCAAAACTTAGGCAGGACATGATGTATTGAGGAAATATTTTAAGATTGTGCCATCTCTTAATATCAGGGAGAAATGTAACAGGAGTTAAGAACTCCAAGCAGTTTAGAAGGAGTTAAATATTTTTCTATCAGAGGCAGTTTGGGGATTTAAACTGTAACTTGTTTTAACCTCACTCACAGTTCTGGTGCTACATCTAATCTTTTTTATCATTAAACAATTAATGTCAGTGTACGCTAGTAGCAGTTACTCAGGCTCCATAAAGGTGTCTGATCCTGGGTTAACCAAACCAAGTTGCAAGGGCAGACTGCAGGGCTACAGCAGGTATCTGGCAGGTTAGTGCCGTCTTAACCATAGCATTTTATACATATTCAGGTATAGTCTTTCCAAGTTTCTAGTCTGAGTTTGCAAATGTCTTTTGTGTGTGGTGTTTTTTTTTGTATACAGCTGTTGATTTCAGTACTGAGTTTGCACAAGTGGATGGTACATGTCTGCTTGGAGCTAACTGCAGAGCTGGGATTTGCAGGAAAAACTTGTGCAAAATGCAGTGTCCGTGGTCAGTAGTCACAGGTTTAAGATTGAGACTGGTCAAGCCCAGTTTTCACTGTCCCACTCCAAAGTACTTCAGTGAGGTCTGTTTTGTTGCCAAATTTGCTGCCAGCTTTTTTGGCAGGAGGGCTGTGCAAATAAAGTTTGGTGGGGTTTTTTACTTTTTTAGAATTGGGAAATGTGTTTTCACTTTGCTTGTGAAAGACTGGAAAAAAAGCTCAAAACGCTTTTGATGAAAATTTCTGAAGGCAAACAGAAAGCATGCCTAGAAAATTTCAGTCAAAGTATGGAACATTTATAAAATAACTAGTGATTTGGAAAATGAGGAATTTTTAGAATTGAGATTAACATACAAGTTAATGATCATTTTCTCTTGCGTTTGTGGCCCAACCTGTTGATATTATGATGCAGAATGCTTTAGAAATGCACTGATTGATTATGCTTTTCTAGTGAATGGCAGTTAAATGACCAGTCTTGTTTATGTTGACAAATCCATGAGTCCATATGAATCGTGCATCAGCTGGGAAGGGGGAGAAAAAAGAGAGATATGGGAAAAAGGCTCCCAAATAGAAAAGTAGATCATTGCTCTTGGGGCAGTGTGTACAGTCAAATGAGAAATAACCTTGCAGCATTCATGTCCTAAGACTCATCCAAATTAGCCTGTTGTCATAGAGAAGCTTGTGTCTGTTCCCCTGTTCCCAGCTAGGACTTGCAAGCGGTACTCAGCAGCAAAGTGTTAAGTTTCAGGCTCAGCGTTTTATTGTTCGCTGGGAATGAAGACACCAACTGGATTTGACTGCTACTGCAGTAAATGTGTTTTCACTATGTAACCTTGCACTGCTTCTTTAGTGCCGACTCTTCTGGAAAAAGGTGAGCGTTCTTCTGTTCCGCTCTTCATGTAGAAGTGTGCCTGATCTAGTTATTTTGCATGCATCTGTGTTTCTACTGGTAAGCTTTGCAGACATAAAATGCAAGGAAGAGCTAAGTAGATTTTAAACATTTAGAAAAGGTATTAAGGAGCTTACTTGTGTGTAGCTGACCTTGTAAGCTCTCATACATTTTGCATTTGTATACAGTGCTGGAAGGTTGTTAAACTAATATTTAGATACATGGATCTTTAATGTGAGAGAGATTCGTGGAAAAATAAGTTGTCTGTGTGGGTTTTTTAATCTTGCTGTTTTCTAAGCTGTGGGTGAAGAAGGAAGGGCTGTATTACAAAATGCATGCATCTTTCTTTGGAGACAATATATGAAAATTCTGGCTTCCTTGAGAGCTGGTTTTGCTAATGAAAAGAAAATCTCACTGTTTCAATTGGAAGACAGTATTTATTAGCAACAAAAAAGGCAGAAGGTATTTTTAGGACTCTGTGAATGGCATGACATGTATTTATATGCCAGATGGCTTAAAGTAGCATCCAGCCAAGCAGCCCTACTGTTCAACGCTTGCTAAGGGACTAGGTAAGAAAATTCCATGCATATAACTGTGCTTTGGGAAACCAGTAGCTTTTCTGGGGGGGGAATGAGGACACTGCAGCAGCATGAAACTGTCTACTGTATTGCAGTTATTTATTCAGTATTGAGCACTAGGATTTTGGTAAGCTCATGTTTCTAATCTAAGTGTACTTGCTTTCTCTAATCAGGTTGGACTATTACGTTACTTTTCTTGATGCAGTGTTGTACCACTGGCTGTAACTAAAACTGGTGTTCCTTTCTGTTGTTTGTTAACGTGAAATCCTGATGCTTATGAAGCTTTTTCTTTCTAAAACTTGTACCTGCTTTTTCCATTAAAATTGTGTCCTTAAATGAGAGCCCTTGTGAAATACTGTTACTCCTTGGAGAGGAGGAGTGTGTTGGGAGACAGGTATCCTTTATCAGTAAGGAAAAAAACCAGTATGTTTTGGAGTTGACAAAGAAATGGAAGATGTTACTACAGAAGATACTTCACAGTTTCTTTGAGAGAGCATTTGAAATGGAGGTGGGTAAAGAAGGAACTTCACATTTTGATTATAATAATGCCCAAGTGTATGCATTCACTCTGATGTGGCAGCCTGCTAAGTAAAGCTTTTTTATTGGAGTTGAGAAATTCCTAAAAGCTTGATAGCAAAGTTACATTCCCAGAGGAGGCTTTTCAAGATACATTCAACAGGATTAAAAATGACAGTATGCGATACTTAGATATCTCTGGTTAAAGTCCAAAAACTGAAATACAAATTAGTGTAGAAGTCAGTCACTTGTGAGTGGTAAAATTGTGAGGGGTGAGAACCTAAATACATAAAGATTAATTTCTAAATTTTTCCTAAAATACTTTATGCTTTTCAGACTTAGTATGCTCATAGTATAGTTAGGTCTTCATGTAACTAGTCTTTCTATGTGCCTTTCTTTATCTATGATGTATAATGAACTTACTGGTATTCTAAGATTATTTATCTGTATGGTGTTGATCAAAATTCTGTATTCATTCCAGGAGGCTTTATTTTAGGTGGCATGACGTGTATTCATATAGCTGTGCTGAAATGATTAAACTGTTGGCTCTCAAAGCTTTTCAAGTTGCATTTAGAAGTGACTTACAGAGGCTAATTAAAAATAGATCTTAGTGTGTCATCTCATTAAAATGAATGGGAACAGTGATCTTATGGAAGAGGACAGCCTGTGGCCTGCAGTACATTTCTGTGAGTGAGGGTTGCTGTGGCTGGAGTTACATTAATGTTTTTTTCGCTTTTTTATTCTCCCGCCTTCCACCTCACTAAATAGCCTGGTTCTGTTTTCTTGATCACATCCCTGTAGGTAGGTAGCATTGCAGCAGGCTGCTGTTAGGTCTCCTCAAGCCATCTCTTCTGCAGGCTGAAGAAGCCCAGCATTCTCAGCTGCTTCTCATAGGACAAATGTTCCAGCCTGTGACCATCTTGGTGGTCTTCCACTGAACTTGCTCCAGTTTGCTAATGTCTCTCTGGTACTGGCAAATCCCAAACTGGGTACAGTACTCTGCCTGTGGTCTTCCGGAGTGCTGCGTGGAGTGGTGGAATTGCATCCCTCAGTCAGCTGGCTGTGCTCCTGTTGATAAGCCTCAGTGCTGTCAGCTGTCCTTGCTGCAAGGGCGTGCTGCTGGCTCGTGTTCAGCCAGACCTCCCCAGGTCCTTCTCTGCAGAGCTGTTCCCCAGGCTGTGTCAGTGGCTGGGGAGATTTTCTGTCCCAGGTACAGGATTTAGCATTTGTCCTTGCTGAATGTCATGAGGTGGGTTTTTGTAGGCCCAGTCTGTCTTTACATGAGTAGTTACCTGCCTACGGCATGTCAAATGTAGCCACTTAATTCATGAAGTACAGTGACCCATCCCTCCTGTAAGGCCATAAATTAATGGTTGTTTTTAATTAAAAACAAACTGGCAGGTCTAATTTAGTGCTAAAACAATCCAATAGGAGGTTGTGGTGTTTTGTTTTTATGAGGATTTAAATTGGGTTGACATATTCAGAGCAAAAGCCAGGGATATTTGCAAATAAAAGCTTTAGTGTTTCATGTGCTCCAGTGTCTGTGTTCAATGGATGTTGCTCCTAGTGATGTGTGGCGGAGTCTGAAACAAAAGCTGCCTAAGGTGTCCGTTTTTCACCTTGCTGGCCTATTAACTGTGACTCTCCCTTAAGACTGGTTGCAATGTAGAGGATGCCTGGAAAAAAATAATTCTTGTGAGAGTGCAGAAGCCACTGTAAATGGCACCTCTGTTTGTGTGAGGAGTGTATTATTGGAGTATTACTTCTTCCTAATCTGGCCTCTGTTCATCCTACTGTTAATGCTGCTGTTTGCTAGTGATTCAAGAGGAAAATAGGAAAGCCTGTTCATGCTGATGTTTGTTGTGGAAGGCGGGTGATGGTAGTAGCCATAACATCCTGAAGGCCAAGAAATATATAAACAGTTAAGGTTATTAAAAGAGCAAAAATGCAGTTGTAAGTAGCATTACTTTATCTTCTTATGATTTTTTTCCCCCCAAATACATAATAAAAAGCATCTGTAGAAGGTCATGCAGCAAATAATTATCCTAATACCCTGTAGAAAGATAAAAATAGTTTAAATTTTTTTTTTACTAGAATGTTCTTTTAAAATTGTACGCAACTGTTTGTTGGCTTAATGTGGGTCCAAAATACACATGCAGTCTTGTAGGAAATCTGGGTAGTATGAGTTGTGTATCTGTCTTCATTTTCTTATTTTTTTTAGAAGAAAAGCTGATCTTGGAAAAACTACAAGCAGACTTTAAGGTTTTCTCAAGTAATTCTTACTCTGATTTCAAAAGCCTTGAGGTTAATCTGGTCATCTGTTTGACCTCTGACAAACATGGGTTTTGGCACAGTCATGAAATATCTAGTCATACGATGTGTTTACTAAACTGTTGAGGTTAATCCAAGCAGATGTCAGGGTTTAAGCAGTGGCAGGTTATAGAGCCTGTAGCTACTTTTGCTCTTTAAGCCAAAATACTGTGAAATGTGGGTGGCTTTTTTATTTTCCCCCTCCATTAAAAATATTGGAGGCTAACACATTGGGCCAGTGTTAGTTATTGCTGCACAGGTTACTAATGAGAAACTGTCCTGGGCTGTCTGGGGGAACAACATTGTATCATTGGTGGGCTAATTACTAAATGAATGTAAATGATTCTGGGCTCGATGTGTGAAATGAATGTCATGCTGGTGCTGTAAGGATGCTGTAAGAAGCTGGTGCAACCTGGAAAGTAGTATTGCAGAGTCATTACTGAAGCTCAAGTCTGGCAGGTAGGTTCCTGGAGGTTTTTTTCCAGCTTTGCAATTGATTGACTTTCATAGATTTTTACTAAGTTACTAATATTAAACTGCTGTAGTTCTTCTCTTAAAAATAAATAAATAAAAAAAATCAATGATTTACTGCTTGTGCAAGGAACTGAGACTTTTGTACTGGAATTCATGGAAATTAGAGAGGAATATTTTACTTTTGGCATTTCTGGCATGTGGGTCTGCAAACTCGTTTCCAAGGCTTTGCCAAAGTCTGAAAACTGTCAGGCGATAAATATGTGACAGTCAAAACAAAGCAACAAGACAGACACTGAAAGGCAGAATATTTCATTAGAAATTCTTGGAATACTGTGCCTTTCAGTCTTGGTCTCTTTTGAGCTGGTGCTGATGGCGGCAGCTTCCAAGGTATTTTTTTCCTGTCTTGGTCACCCCAGTTGCCTCCAAAATGGATTGTAATTTCCTGATGTAGGAGATTCTGCCACCTTAAATGATTTATGTTTGTCATATGGAAGTATCTCTGGATTCCTAAGTATACCAATGCAAACAGCCATAAACTTCATGTATCACTAGGATCTTGTGGACGTGAATGAATCTTTGTAAAACACTTAAAGGTGGTCTTATTTATTACTTGCTGTGAAAGCTCCTATATTGCCAAGGGAGATAAAATGTCGTGTTCATTCTGGATGTTTTTCACTATATGAGTTCTTGTGTGAGGTATTTTGGATACTTAGTTTTCGCAGCTGTGTTGCTTTTCAGAAACGAAGGGGAGAAACAGGATAGATCCTTCTAACCTGGTCTCAATTACCGGTAAAATCTGTGATGAACTGTATTGTGAAACAGTTCTACTTCATATGATTAAATCATAGATTTTTTTTTTTTTTTATTTCTTTTTAATGGCAATTTTTCTTTTGCATTTGAATTAATACATAGAAATGGGTTTTAACTATACTGTCCAAATAGCAATTTATTGGTGACTGGACTCAGCATTATGGTATTTATTGCATAGGTGAAAATTTTTCTTATAAGCCATTTGATGTTAATATCTGAGTAAAGTAATTCTGCTTTTCTGATTTAAGTTGATTCCAGCTAACTGTTCAAACCTGTTAGCTCTGCTTGCATTAGCAGAGCTCTAGGGCTGTTGAGTTAAAAACGTGTATTATCTGTTTCTTTCATGAAGCTGAGAGAATCAGGGCTGAGAAAGATACTAATACTTTCGATTTGAAAGGAATATCCTTTGCATCTCCTGCATTCAGGAACAGCTTGTCTCTGTTAAATAAAAAAGGGCGTGAGGAAAAAGGCAAAACAAAAGAAGAATGGGTTGGCTTTGCTGAATTTCAAAACTCTGCTTGGAGAAACCAACTGGGAGAGGATGGATGTTCAAGACAATCATCATTAAGGCCATGCCTAGGCGGTCAGAGACAATTGTTGGGTAAATTGGCAAACCGTGTTTCCTAGAAGACTTCCCAGAACTGGAGAGCAGAGGAGCCTGGGTGGTTTAAGGCTTTTATTCACTGTGTCTAGATGGCTTGCAGAAGAAAGCCATGGGTAGGGAGATGGGTGAGGTAAGAATCTAGGGGTGAGTGGCTGCTTCTGAACTGAGTGTTTCCTCCTGGGGCCTTGTGACCAGCTGAAGTGTTCTCTCCTTCTTCCCTCTCGTGTGTATCAAAGTGGTTATCTTTTTGTTGCACGCTAAAATCAGCTCAGTGATACTTGTTTCTTAGTACATTGAGGAGCTATGGAGATGTATCAAGGTGATTGTACTTTGTATACGTAAAAGTATAGGGCTGGAAAGATTGTCCTGGTTCTTCGGTGCAGGTCCCAAGCAGGACTGACATTTCTTAGGACTTGAAAAGTTACTGTGGCTTCTTTGCTAAAAGACATTTGTAAGAAGTCATGCTCAACATAAATCTGTCTAAAACCGGAGTGTGCAGCTCTGATGCAGATTATGACTCCTGTGGCTGCTTAAAAGGAAGAAGCGGTTGAAATCCATAGGACAGTGGTTGTGTAAATGCGTATGTGTTGGTGAATAAAGTAAACTAATAAGCCTCAATGTGCTCTTCATAGTTAGGGTTTAACTTTTTTTTTTTTTTTTTTATTCTGCCTTCAAAATTAGGTGTTTAACAAAACAGCTGGTACTTAAAGAAAATGAATAGCTAGTCTGTATTTTCCTGCTGAATGTATTACCAAATGTCTTGGTTGAATAGCAAGCTACTGAAAAGGTGCAGTTTTCTGAATTGTGGAGGTTCTGCCATTTGATTTACATGCAGTACTTCAACCTTTGTATCGTACTACAAAACAGTGGAGGGGAAAAGAAGGTGAAGCAGTTCTGCTCCAGCAAGGAGCATGTGAAAATAGTATCATGCTCAGGTTTGCATTTCTTGCCATCGTAATAGTAACTGTGTGATTTCTGCCTGGGCAGAGGGCTTTTTGGAGTTGGAAGGGACATGTGGCCATACTTTCAGTCTAACGATTACTGAGTTATCCCTTCCTCTTTAATTTGAGTATGCCTAATGTTGGTCAGAGCGAATTTTAACTTTAGTGTGGCTAGAAACAAGGTGGAGCTCTCGGCTGTAAAAGAGAGGCAAGAAGCTCTGATGAATTCTGCTTTGCATGCCTGTCCTCCTACTGCTACCTGAGATTAGCAAGGATGACCTTTGGTTTTCCTGTGCAAGCTGAAGTGTAGATGTATCTTCAAACAACTCTGAAATGAGAAGGTTCCTTTTCTGTTAGCAATTTTTATCTTAGTAGAACAGTTCTGTTCCACAATGTAAGTGCATGTGCCATGATATTAGGGTTGTTCATTTGTGTTACCATAGTGAATGGAAAAACAACTCTAGCAGGTTTCGAGAAGCAGTATGTTAGGCTTGGACAAGTCTTACAGCAGATGACCTCCTTGTGGCCATGCAAAAAGAAACCCCAATGTGGCAAGCGCCCAGATCTTCTTTTACGGCTAAGTGTTAATTGTCTGCACACTGTCTGGCAAGAAGAATTATTACAATGAGAGGATATATCTGTTTATCAAATCTTGCTTCTTTGCAGCCTCATGTGGGTTTTCTGAGCCTAGATTCACCTTTGTGTGATCATTGACTTCTGTTAGCGCACGGAGTAAGGCATTGGGGATTGGTGAGCTGTACTTCTCTAACTGGTAAACCTATTGTGCTAGCTAGAACGAGGGGGTTTTGAATCATTTCTGCCCTAGAGCATTTGTTGCCTGGGAAATTTCGTGGCTCTACAGTTAAGCAGGAGGATTTCTGTGTGACAGTGTTAGAGCCTGTTTCACAGAGCATGCAATTCATCTGTGTGCACAGGGTCAGTGTGAGATTTCAAACCTGGTTAAGACCTTTTTAAGCTTCTTGGGTTTAACTGCTCCTGAGATTGTTGCCTTGCAAATGAGGGAATTTGGCATGGTAGGAATAGTGTGTAAATTATCTTTTTAGGAGGTTTTTGGGGGAGGGTGGGAGGCTGTGTGGGTTGGTTGTGGTTGTTTTTTTTTTTTTTTTGCCTTTATTTTACTTTGTGGATATTTTCTTTCTGAAGGGAGACAATGACCTGCTGCTGTCTGGGAAATGTGAGCTGGAATTTTGACGTGTTTTTTTGGATGTAAGTCACTTAGGACTCAGAATTACATTGTGAAAGTAAGCAGGATCTTTATAGGTTTCTTTGGGATAATGAACGCCTTTTACCTCTTTTTAGTAGTTTTCCATATTGAGAAGGGAATAATGTGTTTGTACTCATAAATATTGTTCTGGTTTGTTCTTTGCCAGGCTGACCTGAAGATATCTGGTAGCTTCTGACTTTGAGAAGTCTGAAAAATGCATCATCACAAACCCTTGACTGCCACCCCAATACTTTGTTTTTTCTTTTAGAACAAATGTTTTGCGAGTTGAAAGGTGATTTAATGGTTTCCTGACTCTTTTTACTGTGCAAAGAATTTTTTGTGGCTAGCTAATGATGAGAGCAATCTAATTCTTCGAGTTAGTGTTTTTCTCAGTTTTGGAAACTGAGCTATATTGTGTTTGGGGTTTGGTTATATTGGTTGGTGTTTGTGGGCTTTTTGGTCTGGGGTTTTTTTTTCTTACCCTTTTTTAGATTTGAAAAACTCCAGAAGTTTACCTGGTTCTCCTGGGCTGTAAATAGAATGTTATCACCAGCTTATATGCTTCATTTCAGGGACGTCTTATGGTAGTAATTTTCAGTATAGCTTGGGGAAATTGTGCTAGTGGATGAGTGGCTAAAGTGAAACTCTGGGCTGGGTTGCTTTCTTCCAGCTGTAGGTGGACATCTCCTCCAGGGAGTATGGAAGCACTTCTGGAGTCTGCAGAGGCTTACAGAACCCAGTAAATTACCTTGGAACTTTTTTGCTCTTTCCCCGTGTCACATCTGTTTCCTTTCTTTCTGCAGAGAAGAGTATCTGTAAATGTGACGATCTTAGAGCTTAGTGTTGTTAAATTGCAGCCCATGATTTCTGGAATTTCTGGGATGCTCATGATGGCTGTTTTTAAATTTGCGTCAAGGAGAACTGAACTATGTAGCTTCTTGAGTCCGTGTTCTCTCATTCTGTGCTTTAGGATAAGAACTGAACTACAGAAATGGACATGTGTGGACATGCTTTTGGGCAACTGGCTCAAGGTGGCCCTGCTTCAGCAAGGGGGTTGGACAGTGTGACCTCCAGATGTCCCCTTTGATGTCAACCATTCTGTGTGATTCTGTGAAGAGTCAATTCCCTGTAGTATCTTTAGTTAGTGGTATGTTTAAATGAATGCAGGCATGCAAGGAATATACTGTTGTGCAAGTGGGATAATTATGTAACTATTATGAGGAAAAATTAATCATTTTTACCTTTAATTGTGGTGCATCACTGGGCTCTTGGTGATGTTTCTGATGAGGTACCAGGCACCACTCTCAATATATGTGTTTTCACTCTCTTTCAGGTAATTGAGAATGGGTCCTCAACAATGCTAAGTCTACAATGGGAAGTGTCACACTACGCTATTTCTGCTATGGGTGCCTTTTCACATCTGTGACCTGGACACTTCTGCTCTTTGTGTATTTCAACTTCAGTGAAGAGAACCAATCCTTCAAGAATGTGCCCGTCAAGGGGCTGGAACCTCAGAGGCCATTTCCAAAAAAATTCTACCCCCGTTTTACGCGGGGGCCAATTCATATACCTGAATTGCAACAGAAAGAGAATAAGATAGGAAATCCCCTGGGAAATCATGTCCAGGACCCAGTTAAAGGGGAGGTTGAATTCTCTCCTGAAATGGGTAAGTGGTGTTCAGTGTTAGTGACAACTTATTAAAACAGTAGATGAAATGAGATATCGAGTGGTTTTTGTTGCTTTGGTGTATATTTGTTTTAAGGATCTTAGAGACAATTGTGTAATGAAGTAGGTCGGTTCGTTAAAATGCAAGTGATACTAGTGGCTCTCCTCATTAGGAATTATTTGAAACTTATTTTACTGTGTTTAATCCAAAATATACCGTTCCTGACATTTAGAGCTGTGCTGTGTAAGTGCTAATGAGGAGGACTGGATTATAGCAAGGTGTCTACCCTTGATGTAATTCTTCCTTTTGGAAGGTTCAGTGTATGCTTGTTTCATAGTTTACTCCTGTATTGATTGGGCTCAAATACATAAACTTTAATTAGCTACAGAGACTGTATGCAGTAGTTAAAAATAGCTTGATAACAACACATAGTGAAGAGTACCCATTGGAGAATATCCTTGAAGCATGAAATCATGTACAAGAAATGTGTGTGGGACAAAAATACAATGAAAGATTTATTGAGATGACAGTGGTTAGGGCCAAATCCTGCTTAATTTGTACCAACAAAAGTCTGTGTGTTTCATTGGAGCATGTTTCATCAATGAGATGATTTGGTTTTTTCTTCCAAACTTGCCTTCCAAATTAAAATACTTTGTATATTTAACTACTTACAGCTTATTCACTGCTGTGTTCAGACGCGCAAACTGAGGCATGTTGCGTGCTGGCTTGCAGGCTTGCTTTAAGTCTGGGGGCAGATACTGAGTGGTGTGGTATTGGTTTCTGCTGCTGCTTTGGGAAATAAGGCATAGTAACCTTTATAGCCAGGAGTTTAATACTCATATCTGACTCAAGTCCTCTGTCATTACTTTGGATGAATGGTGGATCAAAAGCTTCAAGTTTATAGAACTTTACCAAACTTCGGTTTCTGAGTTGATCATTAGACCTGTGTGAACATGTAGGAAAAATGCCAATTGCCCTGTGGCATTACAAATGTTTATCATGAGAGGTGAGTGAGGTGAAGGCCAGTTCAGAGATGGCCGTTTCTTTCCAACTATTCAGTATGGTCCAGGAAAGAAATTGGAGCTTTTTAACTGAAAAGTCCCTTGATCTTCAAAAGAAGTGACTGGTTTGGTTGGTGAAAGCCAAGGGGAATTACAGTGCCAGGATAAATTCTACATGAATCATCAGGAGACAGCTGGCTCTCTGTTAGAACTAGATCAGGTGCTGCAGGAAAGGGCTTCCTGTCTATCTAGGGTAGGGCAGTGATAAACACACGAAGCAAAAATAAGTGAAAAGAAAGTTGGCATGTGATAGCCAAAAACAAGCTGTCATCTGGTAGGGCAATCTATCTTTTTTATTTCAGTCTGAGAGAGCCACATAACACTGCTGAAGTAAAGCCTAAAGTGATGTTTTGATTGCAAAGCTCTTATTTTTCAAGGACTTTTATCTGCTGTTTGAACTGAAATCTTTCAGGCCTTTTGCCTCCGTTTCTGGATATTGTTCTTTATGAGAACATTTAAAAAATAATAGCACCCCTTCTTATGCATATCCAGAAGCAAAAAGTAGTTAGGGTTGGATATGGATGGAATGTAGAATGAAACATTTGGTATGTGTTTCTTGAGCTTGTGCTTTGTATGAAGAAAATGTATTAAGTTGATGCGGTGGCACGGTGTTACTGTGGCACTGAGTATACAAGAATGATTGAGCAGGGTGTCTGGCAATCTTACTTGGTTCAAAGGAGGACTGACTTAGTCTTTAGACTGCTAGTGCTGGAAGAGTGGCACTGCCACTGTAAACACACCTTATCCACAGTGGGAGCACTCATCCATGAGCATGATAGCCAGTCACCACAAGACACACTATGTGGGTGTATTGTTCATCTTCTGCATATATCACTTGCTACCCAGTGGTTCCCACTTGGTCCTGCATAAATGTCAAGACATCTACTCTTGAGGTGTTTGATAGTGCAGCTGCATTGCCATTGCTGTACTTAAGACTAAAAACAACAGGGTGGTAAACGTGACTAGTGGGAATGTGGATGCACAGCATTCCTTCTAGGACGTCCTCTTGCACCTATAGGTAGGCTTTGTTGCCAAAACACAACTGGTAGTGACACAGCTGTGCTCTGAAGGCCAACAGGGCTACTTATTTGAAAAGGAAGAAAGCTTCAACACTTTTAATGATTTTCTGTTACGTTTTTTAACCCATCTTGTTTTCTCTGGGCTTGAGCTCAGCTGGCTTTTGCACAGCTGTTGAAAACTGGAGAACATGAGATATGAAGAAAAGCCAAGAGAATTTGGTTTATTCTGCCTTAGAGAGGAGGCTGAGGGGTGAGATTTTATTGCTGTCAACAACAGCTTAGTGGAAGGCTGTAGGGAAGATGGAGCCAGACTCTTTCTGGAGGTCCAAGGGGTTATGGTAAGAAATTGGAGTGAGGAGGAAATTTCGGTTAGGTAAGAGGAAAAACATTTTTAGTGTGATGGTGGTCAAATGCTAAAATAGGGAAATGAAGAGGTTGTAGACTCTCCATCCTTGGAGAAATTGGAGGCTTTCAAAACTTTAACTGCACAAGTTCTGAGCAACCTTATCTGGTTGGACCTACTTTGAGCAGGAGATTAGACCAGATGTGCCTTCCAGCGTGAATTAGTCAATGATTCTATGAAGCATATTATCCTGGATGTAGGGTAGCATGTGAATGACTAACCCCTTTGGTAATTAGTTTCTGCAGATTTCGAGTTATATGGAGATGATGGGCAGAGTGGAAGGAGAGAAATTACTTGATCCTTGCTTGCTTCTTGTACTGGAATTTCAGTGAAATTGCCACTGTAGCTTGATAATAGCTGGAGAGGACATCTCATTCTGTACAGCCAGATGAACAGAGACAATAAAAAGTCATTGCTCTGCTACCTGAATTGTTGCAGAAGTGGCTAGCAGACACACTTCCCTCCTCTCCCTCCTATTTTGCTGTAGAAGAGTTGAGTGAAGTACCATAGTATTTTGTTTCTTTTCACACTGGTGAGTTCGTGGCTCAGTGGGAGAGAAGCCCATGGCACCGAGGCAAGGCAGGCAGGCAGGATGGTACTGAGGATTGCATCTTGGTCTCTAGCAATGTACTTGTTTATACCAGCCATGCTCAGCAACAGTTGATGCTTCTGTTAAAATAATCAGTAGAGAAACAGCTAGCTCTGTTGCTGTTTTACTTGCTGACAAAGTCCCAGATGAGATAAACATGAAGTTTATAGTTGTTTCATAGCTATTTTTATGATACTGCAACTTTAGAAAGCTTTATGAAACTGGAGCTGCTATTGTGAGGGGTTTTTTAACATTGTAAATCTGTTTTTCTCTCTCAAAAATCCCATGGCAGACCCTTCATCTGTATGGATAGGTGTTGCTGTGTTGTATGCCAAAGTCTATATTCTGTTGCTTGTTTGATGTTGGTTTTTAGGTGATGTTAAGAATTAGAGGACATTTAAATGAAGGCAATGTGTCTGGTAAGGCAGTAAACACAAGGGAGCCGCCAGTCTTTGGAGAATGATTTCATTTTATCACAGCTGCAATAAATACTACAGGTAATACTCATAAGTACTATCTGTTTGTGAGAGGTAACAGAAATAGTTGCACAAAAATACACTTTGCAAAACCAGGGGGATTTTTGACGAACATGGTGTGTTTTAGGGGAGATTAAAGCATACATTTAAATCCTTGATTGTTTCCAAAGGCTATTTTTGAGCCTGATTAACTGATCTTGACATGTTTCTTTTGCAGGAATGATTTTTAATGAAGAAGACCAGGAAGTGAGAGACTTGGGCTACCAGAAGCATGCTTTCAATATGCTTATCAGTAATCGATTGGGATACCACAGGGAGGTGCCTGATACAAGAGATGCAAAGTATGTACTATTTTTTGGAGAGAACATGGTATAATTTCACGTCCTCAAGGACTTGTTACTCATGTTATACCTGACGTATTTAATGTTTTAGGTACTACATTTCTGTTAAACTCTTTCAGCCTCCTGTGTTGCTGAAGGCCGATTTTCAGCTGTTTAAACAGGAGTGCATTAGACAGGACTTTTTAGTCCTTTAAACAGGATTTTTATCCTTTGGTCTCTTCTGTCTTTTTTTTTTGACTGAATGTTGTTTCTGAAGATCTAACCTTTTGCCGTCTAGAAAAGGTATGTGATAGGTAAAGCCCCAGAGAAACCAGGCTCCATGAAAACAGAAAGACTGCTACTCCCTGACAACAGATGTTTTTCCTGATTCTTAATTCACTTGAAGAATGCTTAATGAAGAACTGGATTGGATATACATTTATTCAAACTTTTATCATATTAATTTAATTTTTGTGAGTAGTAGGATTGGCAGACAACTATTTCGATAGAAACAAGATTCCAAAAATAATACTTGAAATAAAAATCAGTGTGGAAAAGGAATCAAACTTTCTTTCTGGCAATACTAGTATTACATGTCTCTCATCTTGTTAGCTGTGTACTCAGTTACTTAAAGCATGCTACGATGCTTCAATTTTTTTTAAGCTTCATTTTGAGATAGACTGTAACCATAGGAAGAGATGCTATAATTCTGTTTGGTACCTTTGGAAGATGGACATTAAATGTTCCAGCGCCCAAGTTAATGAAAGACTTTCACCTTATGTACTATTTCACATTTGTTATAAACCTACAGAGGATAATACAGAAGAATGACTGATGACAGAGGTTCTCTCTTTCTCAGTTTGAAGTCTTTGCTTGGTATTTGGATTGCACTGCTCTGAATGCTTCCAGTTAAAAAGCAGATATTTTTCTATAATATGTCTGATGCATATGGGGGGGAAAAACCCCACTGCTGTAACAACAATAAAAAAACCCCAACAAAACCAACATTGAATTGAAAAATAAATAGACCTGCATCTGTTTTTCTACTGGTTTTCCTGGTGTGGATAAATGTGTAGCGAATCATAATTGCTGAAATGTCTCTTCTAAAAGCTGCCTTCATTCCAAGCCAATTCAAACTCTTTTTGTGTACTTTTGGGTTTTCATTTATAGTTTCTTGTTTTTTATTGTATTCTCTCATGCCTGGCATCTTTGTATGGTATTAATTTGTGATACTGTGCCCTGTTAGAAGTATGGACAAAATTTTGAAGACAAGGATAAAGAAAGAATGATGTCCTGTTTTGGGTGGGATTCAGCTTGCAGATTAAGATGCTTAGTCTTGGATAACTGCATGTTAGTCAGTTATCTCTGCTTTTATTATAATTAGCAAAGATTCAGGCAATGCAGTTAATGAAGCATGCAGAGCTCTTCATTAACTTCATAATTTTGTCAGAGCTGCTGACAAAATGCACTTTGTCGGCTTTAGGGCAGGCTAAATCTGCACTCACCTGGCAGCAGAGACTAGACACAAGCATCTTAATCTTTGGGCTGAATCCCAACCTTGCTTGTCTGGGTAGGTATTTAGCACCATTGGAGGTATTCTAGGATATCCAACCTGGTCTTGAGCAGCTGGCCAGTAAAGCTGTGGGTTTTTTGTAGGCCTCATGTCATATTTGCCATTCCTGTATATGTCTGAGCTGCCTGAGGGTACTAGACAGTGTTTTGGCAGCTGAAACAAGCCCTTAGTGTTTTCTCTTGTCTGTGTCTTGAGGGTATGTGGTTTTTACTTCTACTCCAATCTGTGATAGCCTCTGTTTTCTAACAGTTAGTAGTGTTAATTGTAAGTCTGTATTATGTGGAGAGTAACTTACTGTGCTGAGCCCTACTATAGGTGTTATACACCTGGGCTCTTTATATTCAACTTAGGGATTCCTTCTACACATTTAATGTTTGCTTGTTATTTATGAAGTTTCAATAGAGACCTAGCCCTGTGGAAATCTCGTTGAAAATAAAGTGATAACTACTGTATCTCTGTTTGCAGATGTAGAGAGAAGTCCTACCCTGCTGATCTGCCATCTGCCAGTGTTATCATCTGTTTCTACAACGAAGCGCTTTCTGCCCTGCTTCGCACAGTACACAGTGTTCTGGATCGCACTCCTGCACACCTCCTTCATGAAATTATTTTGGTGGATGACAACAGTGAATTGGGTGAGAGAACCTGTCAGTAATATTTTTGTTTGGTGCTTACACTTCACCTTATCTCTTCTTGTGCTTTATTGACTGATCAAAATAAAAGTGTAGAAGCTATGATGCAAAACCAATTTGTACTGCAATCCATCTCCAAAAAGTGCCAGCTGGTAGAGATGCATGATGTTCTGAGAAGCCCAAGATGACATCCCCATTCACACCTGAGCCATCTTACCGATGAGCTTTGTTTCATGCAGAATTTAACATTCAAAACCAGGTTTTGAAGCTAATAGTGAGCAGTGTGTATTTGCAGAAGGGGTGTTTCAAAGCCAGGTTGGATGGGCCTTTGAGCAACCCTGTCCCGGTGGAAGGTGTCCCTGCCCATGGCAAGGGGGTTGGAACTAGGTGATCCATAAGGTTCTTTCCAACACAAGCTGTTCAGTGATTAAGCAGTTGTTATAGTTTAGCTGTTTAACAGTACCTTGTTTAGACTTCTCTGCTGCTCAGAACAGATTACACTGATCTTTCCATAAGCTTTGTGGGCCAGTGCTGTGAATGCATCTGAAAGGAATTGAATGCACATAGTCCCAGCTGCGGTTTTGCAAGTAAGTTGATGTGGCACTATGGAAACAGTGCATCGGTTTTTTGTACTTGCTCAGCATTTCAGTCTGGTGGGGTGCTTGCGGAGGAGCTCAGCCTTTGCAAGGGAGGGCTTTGCATGGCTCTCGCACAGCCTCTTGTGGCCACCCTAGGAGTAGCTGTCCCTGGCTTTCGGTGGAGCAGGCGCTACTCCCTCATTCTGGGAGGGGCCCTGGAGAGGTAGACTTTGCAGAATTGTTTTACTGTTATTGAAAGATTGATGCTTCAGCATTTTTCTCTCGAATGATGCACAAGGTGAAGACAGACACGCAGTTCAAGTGTTTTGGCCCTTCAAAGCTAAATGCCTGTTGAGGAATGTGTTAGTGTAGCAGTACTTGCCAGCAGGACTGTGCAAGTTCCCTGCTTGCCTCTGTACAAGTCCACAACTCTGCACTTTTAAAATTAATAAATGATATTTAATATATATAATTAGCTCCCTTGGTCTCATTGTTTGGTTTCTGGGTTAAGGTCTCACTTGCTCAAAGAGACTGATTAGATATGTAGAATGAAATTCTCTTGTTATATAGCTAGTTCATTTCTCTAAGGTCAGATCAAATATTAAGATACAGGAGAGAACAAAGATCAAACACTCTGTCCCTTGCTGATAAGAATGTGTAATATTTAAAAGCTTGTTTTATTGTTTTTATTTTGGAAGCAATACACACTCTTTGCTACAAAGTCTCTTGTGCAATTTGTTGCTTCAAAGTTTCGTAACCTTCTTATTCAGAAGTAGGCTTACTTCAAAACTCAGTCTTTTGAATATACGGTAATGCGTTTGGTTAATGCCTGTGTTTAGCCAGTAATACCATCACTCTTTTGGTCTCTTGCTAATTTGAAGGCCAGATTAGCTTCAAAACATTCAAGTAGCTACCTTTGCCTTTCTGACTTCAAATTAATGTGTTTTGAAGCCGAAGATGAGAGGAGATTTTGTTTATATAGAGAATTACTGATCTTGGCGATGATGATACTACTGATGTTTGCACTGCTGCTTAATTTTAATGGATGGAATTTTGCAGCTGAAGAAGGGCAAAGCTGGGTTAGTGACTGAGGAAATGGACAAAGACTTTGGCTGTGCCATGGCATCTCTGTGCCTCTTTGATTTTATTGTTAATTTAGTTTTCCTACATTACATACTTCCTGAAGGTACAATCTTAGGTGAAATTCTGTCTATTTCTTTAGCTTTAAATATAGGAGATCTACTACATGTCAGTGCTGTTGTGCAAAGCTTGGGTCTTTGTATCTAGTTTTGCCTCAAAAAGCCTCTTACACTCAATCATCAACAGCCTTAATAGTTGAGTAGGCATTTCCATGGCTCACCTGAGCCCACTGTTATATTTTTCTTCGCTGCAAGGCAGTGCATCCTCTTTCTCCCTGATTTGGGCTTTACCCATCCTAGATTTCTCTTGTTTGGGGGAGCCTTTGTTACATAGATATGGAGTAAGATATAGCTAAAGTAAGCTTTGGAAACTGTCTAAAAGGGAGCAGTTCTCTCCTTGGAGCAAAATTTCTCAGGCAGTCTATATTGAAGCAGTTTTTTAGATTACGTCAGAAGAAACCAGTCTTCCCGATGGACATGAAGCACACAAAACCCCATCAACAACAAAACCCCACTAAACTGCCTGTTGAGAATGATCCACAATATATTTAGTACCAGGCAATGGCTGGGCACAGTTTCCAGCAGAATGCTGGTTTGTCCAGGTCAGAACTGTACTCTGAGAGCATATTAGCCATTAGGTACTACTGGCTGTTATGCTCCGCCACTCAAGCCCATGTTGTGGGCCTGGTTTAGCTACCAATATGCCAGTATGCATCCCCTTTCTGCTGTTTTCAGAAGTCTGCACATGCAAAACTATTTCTTCTTTTTTTGTATTTTTTGTATTTTATGTCCTTTCATGCAGCCTTATCTGTGCTAAGTGCTGAGTTTAACTGACCTCTTCTGCTTTGTGCCAGGCCTTTGGTTTCTGCAGTGTACATTGTCCTTCCCTTGCTGTGATACATTGGGTGAAGAATGATTCAAACACTAGTTTTATGTTTGCAAATCCTTCTGTCCTGCTTATTTGGATATCTTATTTGGGTAGCATCCTAGAGATGACATTACTTCATCAACTTTCTAGGAGACTCGCTAAAAAAAGAAATCTATTGTCTCTAGCATATGATGTCACATTCAGCACGGGGGGAGGGAATTCCTGTAATCCAAATGAATCCTGTCTGCATCTCTCAAGAAACTTTTCTTTGTCCTAGAATATTCTCTAGCACCATATTTGCTGTGTGGTACCTTCTCATTCTTGATCCACAGTTCCACCTTGCAGGGCAAAGGCTGAGATCTTAACATTTGGAGTTGCTTCTGGGAATCTCCCGTTCAATTTTCCTTCCTGAAAGTTCTTGTACTTCCTGAAGGTTACAGCTCTAGCTTCCACATATATTCCTTTAGCATTTAATCTTGTTAACAGAAACTTTAATGTTTGAACTGACATTCATCAGAATAATAATATTTATTCCAGCATACCCCCTGCTGAAAGTCTATCTACCTCTCTATACCAAGGTTCTCTATGAAATCTCAGTTGGCTTTTTTCCTTCCTCATTTTATCTTCCTCTTTATTTCTCCATAAGCTTATTAATTTATGTTTTTTCCATTACTTCAGCCTTCATGTGCCCATCTTCTCTTCAGTGGTCCTGCTTTAATGTTAGAAACCACTGTCCTTGGGTGAAAGAAGTATTGTTACTCTTAAAATTGCCGTTGATGTTAGTTAAGTTACAGTAGTGCTTACAGACTTCAATGAACTTTGCTCTCCTTCAAAAGCACATGCTTGCCAGCAGTGTCTTTAATCCTTCTGGATTTTAGAAAAGCAACCACCTGTGAGTGAGTCGTACTTTGTATATGCTATTGTATCATCTAAGCAGGTACAGATAATGAAAGGTGTCTTCATGCTGCTTCTTTTAAAGGTATCAGTGTTTGTTTTAGTGCATGGAACATAGTCATTTAAATCACTTGCCTGTGTGAAAGGGCTTTCATTACCTCTGCTGTAAATGAATGTCACCATAAGAAGAAATTGGAAATGTTATTTCTTTGTACAGTGCCTTTTCAGTAGCAGTAATTTCTTTTAGCATAGAGTCTAGTAGTTCCAGTTAACTTGAGTCATGCTGTACTAAATGGTTTGCAAACAGAACAAAAGAAAATAACACTCCAGTCTGTATTCAGGAAACCAAGGCCAAGTGTAAAACCTGCGACAGTGGCAGCACATAGAAAGTTAGTTGGGAAAGTATAAGGAAGTGCTTATCAGCAGGAATGCACCCCATAGAAGGCCCAGTCTTATGGTCTGTTACCCTCTTCAGTGCAGTGTATGTACCTGCTTTGTCCATGTTTCCACAATAAAGCAGGAAAAAGTGAAGCAGTTAATAGGAAAATGCGTGAATAAAACCACACACACCAAAAAAAAAAGGGCCACAGGAATTGGAGGGCAGGTGTAGGATGTGGGATGACTGACTGTCCTTTTGGTACTCTTGGTTTGAAGCCGTGCTGTATTGTGGTAGCTTTTTGGATGAAGTTTTTGGCCCTTTGAGTAGAACACTTTAGGACTTTACACAAAAGCTTTCACAATTTCCATCCTGTTGGTGAACTTCTGTTTTCTTTTTCTCAGCTGACTTGAAGAAAGACTTGGGTGAATATGTTAAAACTCAGCTTCCAAAAACCACAAAATTGGTAAGAAATGAGAAGCGGGAAGGCTTGATTCGAGGAAGGATGGTTGGAGCCTCTCATGCCACAGGTATACTTCCTTGTTTCTCTTTTCCTTGCATACTTTGACCATAGGTTAATTGGGTGACTTCTCTTTCTGTAATGCAGCTTTTCCAGATGTTGAATGTTTGACCTGTGATTGCTTTAGCGCACTGTAGGGGCTCTGCATGACATACTACGCGACTTGGCGCAGGGGAAGAAAGATTTGGGTCAGTGAAATAGTAAAACAAAACCAGTATTTGACAATACTTGTAGTAAGGCAATGTAGAATTTTCCCTACCCCTGCCCTGGATGAATGTTGTCTTGGGAACATCTCCATCTGCACTAGATATTGTGGTCACAGATTATTTTCTGCATGTTTCATGTGAAAACTGTTGCTCTAAAATGGCAATCTGCTTCCTTATTAAGATACACTAATCTGGTTTCTAATTTGCCAATCTAACTAATGTTTCTCATACAACCTTTCATGTTGTTGCAGTGAATGTTAATTGGGATAAACAATATTTGGTGCTTTATTTACACTGTATGCCTTTTACTATAATATGCTTCCAGTTAAATTCTTTGGTGTCTGAGAAAGTACATGCTTCTTTCTCAGATAATTTTGAGTGGCAGATAAGTCTCTTAATTGGTGTTTACTCATTAGCATTGTAATGGCATAATGCAGAGAGAAAATTGTGCTTGCATTTTCCAAGCTGTGCTGGATTAATTTGAGTTAGTACAATTTTAAGTTATTTTATTGCTCTTCTAAACTGCTGGTGTGTTCCAAGATTGTTTTCTTTAAAGCTCTTTCCCATCTCTTCCATGTTGTTCTAGTGTTACATACATTTTTTGTTGTGTCATAAAAGCTCGGATGACTTTTAGACCAACTGAGCCTGAAGGTCTCTCATGGATCAAACTGTCCTCTCTGGCAGTGGCTGATAATTCCCATGTATACTGATGGGACTGAAGTGTTGCTTGGTCTAATACTGGTGAATTTGGCTATGCCCATTTAGGGCATTCACTCATTTTAATCCACAATCACTCTAGAGGTAATGAGATGAGAAGATACTCTGAGTTACTTTATATTCAGGAATTGAAATGTTGTGGCCTATGTCATGGATGAATGCAGATTGATTCATCAGAATAACTTGATTTAAAGTCCACAGATCTTAGCTGTGACAGTAACCGGATGAATGCTGAAGTGTGATATGAAGTGAGCCCAAGGCGAATTACATTTCATGGACAAAACAGCCTTGTCATGGGGACTGTGCATCCAGCCCCGTATCTGTCATCCTCGGCTATCTCTGCAGTCTTAAGTCAGGCATGGGAGGTGCTCTGCATTAGCACAAATGCACCTCCTGGCTCTTAGACTGCTGGTCTGATGATGTTTCATTTAAAGTATAGTAGCTTTGCTGAATCTCGGTAGAAAATTTCATGTCTGTAAAACCCTGTCAAAGAAATACAAATCATGGCCCGCTCGAGCATTTCATAGCTCAGTGAGAATAGTCAGGATCTACCTTCTGCCATTGTGACTGAACCAGTTGCTATGGAGTCCCTGGTTTGTTAGTGCTTCCAAGTGCAGATGGTCTTTCCCCTCTGTTACACTGGGCGCCGAGGTTGCTGCCAATACTCTGCTGCTAGTATAACTATATGTGTTTGTTGTGTTTCATGTTACCATGGATCTTTGTTTTGTGTGCTTTGGCCCCTATAGGGAAAGTGCTGGTATTCCTGGACAGTCACTGTGAGGTGAATGAGATGTGGTTACAACCTCTGCTGACTCCCATCAGAGAAGATCGCAGGACTGTGGTGTGCCCTGTGATTGACATAATCAGCTCTGACACACTTACCTACAGCTCTTCCCCGGTTGTGCGTGGAGGGTTTAACTGGGGCCTGCACTTTAAGTGGGATCTTGTTCCTTTGTCAGAACTGGAAGGACCTGAGGGAGCCACTGCTCCAATCAAGTAAGGTTCCTCCCATGTCATGGGAAGCTCTGTGTAACAGAGAGAGAACTTGTTAATCATTACAGAGCGTTATCTGGGTGTGCAGTTTTAGAAGCAGGTACTTGTCAGCTGACTTGTTTATTTTACTTTGAAATAGTTTTTGTTACTATTACCTATTTCAGTTTAATTTCTCACATTTAATCACTGATCAGATATATCTATCTTCTTAAGTCAAGAAAGTACACTTCTAGAGAAAGCTTCTACAACAGCAGCTTTTGCTAAGACAAAAGTCTTAAGGAGCTAATGCTATTCTGTATTAAATCTGTCCAATAATTTCACTTTTGAGCTATGTATTAATGTTTGTTTCCAAATCATCATTGGCTTAATGATGATTTTGATAACTGTCTTTGTGCTAGTAATAGCCTGCATATCCCACTAATATAGGCTCTATATATTTTCTGTGATTAAATGCTAAAGAATTGATAGATTAAGAAAATATATTTTTGTGGCAATAGGAAGGTGGTCTTCTAGCTGATGGGAGAGAACATCAGAGCATATGGTAATTTTCTATGTCAAAATATATTTTTTCTTCAGATTTAATTTATATTTTCACCAAACAGCAATTATTTTGTCATAAAGCTTTCTAAATGAACACATATGGATGTGAAAACCATTTTAAAAATATGACTTGTCTCTTTGCATGATGTGGCAAATGCCTGAAACTGTCTGTTGGAAGGCTCTCTGTATCATTTTTGCAGTCTTTTGAGAGTCATTCTGAAGCAAAAGGCTTGTAAAAGCTTAACACTAGAACTTGAAAGTTACCTTCCTTAATCTTTTAACCACTGATGGCTGTCTCGCCTGTACTGAACTGGCAATACCTGGTTCCTGGTGGACACGTAGCTGTTACAAAATGATGTCAATAGACACTTTTTTTTAGTAGCAGACACATATGGTTCAGACATGAGAATGGAAGCTGTCCCAGTGCGAATCCCTTCATGAAAAGGGCCAGTGCTGGTAGAGCAATGCAAGAAGCTGTTTGTGTTTTTTTTTCTAGTTACAGGAATCCATCTCAGTACAGAATTCACAGAATAGGTTTATGAGATGGAAGAACTTTTTACAAACTGACTCTGTGCAGATAATGTGGTACTTCTATAAAATTAGCAAAGTGAATCAGAATTGGGCGGTCTCATCTCTTGCATTCTCTTTTCTTGGATTGTAAATGAAGACATGTCGGACTGACGCAAGTAGGTCCAGCACAAGGTTCTGTGTTGTCATCTGACAGCTCTGCAGTTAGTCTTTCCATGTCTACCCATCATAAGATTGGCCTGAGAAGCCAGGAAACTTCTTAAGTTACTTAGCAGTTTGACTGGCTTGTTTGGAAAGTGTCATTGTGGCAATTTCTGAAGTGAGAAGGAAAAGGACAGACTAGGAAAATCTGAATGGGGAACCAGGATAGAAGGTCTTAAAATCCTTATTCTGTTAAGAACTGTTCTCACATTTAACCTGGTTCGTGGCTAAAGGTTAGTTCTTGCTTTTGTTCAACACTGTTGTTGCATTCCTTCAACTCACTTTTAGGAAAAACTACCATGAAAAGGCAGAGAATTTTGTAGTTAAAGGGAGTCTAGTAATTTTAAAAGATTACTTTTTCTGAGTATTAAAGTGACTTTTCCTACTTAGAGGTCTCTGCCTGCTTTGAAAAAGAAGCTAGGTTGCTGTTTAACCTTTGCAAATGGCTTTCCATCAAATGGAAAGTCTTACATTTTAGAGACCTTCAGAATGAAATATTTTGGTGTCAAGGATGGAAAAATTGAGAGCAACCTTTCAACCCAGGTTTTAAAGTGACAGAATCTCTTGTAGAAAATTGTGTGAGAAAAAGCAAGGATTTTATTAATGAGGACAAGAAAAAGCCTGTTCCCCACCCACTGTATGTTCCAACTATCATATCGTATTTTAACTGTTTTTCTTTCCCCCTTCCCCTGCCATACTCTTCTAGAGCATCTACATATTATAACTTAGTGATGCAGTAGCAATTCAACCTAGAGACTGTACAGTGGGGATCATATACAGATTTTTACAAAGTAGAGCACCATTCTGGTAGCACACAGGCAAGGTGAAAAACTGGGAAATGCAAATAAACAAACTGTAAAGGACTTACCAATAAACTGGTGGTTCCATCAGCAATGAAACAATGCTGCTCCTGGAGTTTAGATTCTATCTGAGACAGAGTAGGATTTCTTTTAGCATCCTCCTGGCTTGTGTAATTCAAAATTGTACCTTGTTTCTTGCTCTAATTCAATATGGGAGAGTAATGTGTATTCTGGGTTCTGCTCTTTCTGCAGTACAGCCAAGCCTGGTCTCTATAATTTGCCCCTGTAAGAGAGGGAAAAACATATTATTGTGTGTGAGTACCCATTTGTAACTGTGGGGAAATAGCTTCTGGTAAAGACAGATTAATTAAAGGCAGCTCCTAAGTTTCACTGTAGAAAACTTGCTGGACTCCAAACTTGTACAAGTTCTTACTTTTTTTGGTGGTTGGTTTGTTTTGGTCGGCTTTTTTTAGTAGAGACACAGCCACTTTGTTCCTTTTTCCCTGTCCTGCACCTTTTCCTCAAATTTACTATACAAAAAAATATGGTTTGTAGGTATTGGAATAACGAAAAATCCCAAATACGATTTACAGATCTACTTTTGAAAATTTTTTTAAGACTAGAAGTGTGATCTGATGATTTCTAGTGTCTGCAAGATTTAAATTGTATTATGTAGGTGTAAATTTAAGCTTTGGGACTAGCAGGTTCAGCTAAAATGACTGTTATTTTGTTTTTGTTTTTCTCTAAAAGAAAATGAACTTCTTTCAATGTTCCTTTTTAGGTCACCTACTATGGCTGGAGGCCTGTTTGCCATGGATCGTGAGTACTTTAATGAACTCGGACAGTATGATAGTGGCATGGACATCTGGGGAGGAGAAAATCTGGAAATATCTTTTCGGGTAATCTACCTTTTATGTGTACTGGAGTGTGAAACTTAGTGTCTGGCTGCTTCTCTTTCCTATGTGCAGCTTCTCTTTCCTATGTGCAGCTTCTCTTTCCTATGTGCAGCTTCTCTTTCCTATGTGCAGCTTCTCTTTCCTATGTGCAGCTTCTCTTTCCTATGTGCAGCTTCTCTTTCCTATGTGCAGCTTCTCTTTCCTATGTGCAGCTTCTCTTTCCTATGTGCAGCTTCTCTTTCCTATGTACTGTTTCTTTAGCACTGGAATAGCTATTTGCACACAGAAATTGGCACTTCTCTTCCCAGGAAGGATGCCTTTCAGCACACAGTAACTGCCTTTACAATAATCTTCAAGTTAAGCTTTAATGGGAAGATGAAAGAGAATTTTGAGCTCTCTAGTTAAATGTTTGGTGGAGCATTTCATAATACCTATAGAGAATCATAGGAAAAGAATAATCATGCAAATTTCTGAAAGGAGTTTATAAGCAATGTCTGATGAATTTCATGTCAGTTAAAAAGACGTGGCTCACAGCAGCATTGATAATAAGTAAGCTTATTATCTTTCCTTAGTCATGCATGGGGCTTTTCAGATACTTCAGCCTCCTTTTTGAGAGTCTGGAAATGTAAATTATTTTTGTAACTAAATTAAAGTCCTGTAGAGGAGTCAGCTTGGTTGGAAAAATAATGAAAGTCATAAGCAGGAGATTTGAAAATGATACTTCATTGGGCTTCCTGTATTTTTCTCATCTTTCCTGTCACTCCAATGAAAGAAAAACAACTTTTTGTGCTCAATGTCATGTTTGCCTTTTCACTTCTTATAAAGTGGATTCATCAATAGGTTTGACAAGACTCTGCTGAAAATGATATGTTATCACAACTACTATGAAAAGGGATTAAAAAGAGAAGATAACATTAAAAAAAAACCAAACCCAAAACAAACCAAACACACAACCTCCAAAACTTTAGAGGAATTTGTCAAATTGGGTCATTAGAGAAATCAAGATTAGAGTTCAGACATAAGGACTGTCGTTTCATAGATTTGTGACTTTAAAGGGTATGTACTGAATAAATAAAATCTTTGAAGTTTTCAATATAAGAATTAGATATCTGAGTAGAAGTGTATGGAGTGCAAGGAAATCATTGTTACTGCGTAATGCACAGTTTTGATAAAAAAGGGCTTTGAGAAATATTCGGAGAGCTTTATAATGTCTGGAAGCCCTCTTCTCCCTGGCGGGAGAGTTGTAAAGAAGTTTAGTCTTTATCTTATCCAGGAGGAGTTTTAAAAGTGACTTGCTAATGTGAGAAGTTTCTTCTGACCCTGGAGAATATGTTTGTCCAACAAAGCACCAATGACAATAATTGGCTGGAAGCTGAAGTTTAAAAAGAGATTAAAAAAAGTAAACTGGAAGTGGAGCGTAAATGATATCTAGATCTGGGGTGCAGTGTCAGAAAGCATGATATGTAGGACCTAATCCCATCATAATGTATAAACCTACCTAAGGATCCCTTGAAGAAGGAGAGGAGGTAGTCAGCCTTGTCAGTATATGTATAATGAGGTATGTTCTGCTTTTGTATTGGCAGATCTGGATGTGTGGTGGTAGACTTCTGATCATCTCCTGCTCCAGGGTGGGACACATTTTCCGGAAAAGGCGTCCCTATGGCTCACCAGGGGGACAGGACACTATGGCTCATAACTCCTTGCGGCTGGCACATGTGTGGATGGATGAATATAAGGTAAGACACAATTCTAGGTTCCTGGTTTCAGCTGGGGTAGAATTAGTTTTCTTCCTAGCAGCTGACACAGTGCTGTGTTTTGGCTTTAGTCTGAGAACAATGCTGATAACACACTGATGTTTTAGCTGTTCCTAAGTAGTGCTTACCCTAAACAAAGGACTTTTCAGTCTCTCATGCTCTGCCAGTGAGGAGGGGCACAAGAAGCCAGGAGGGAGCAGAAACAGGACACCTAACCCAAAGTGGCCAAAGGGGTATTCCATACCACAGCACGTCATGCCCAGTATATAAACTGGGGGGGGGGGTGGGTGAAGAGCTGTGTGGTGCTTGGTTGTTGGTTGGGATTAAACCACAGCACTAGGTCATGAGATAAGGTTATTAACTGGCTTGTTTGTCAGATGACTGTATCATCACAGTGGGATCTGTTAGCATCTCTGATGGGGTCTTCCTTCTATAGTCTGATTTCCTAATGTTAACTTTTCTATGAATTCGAAAATTCTGTGGGATTGTTTGGCTTTTGAGTGCTCAAGTCTCCTCCCTGCTACTTCTACTATGCCTTTTTAATGAAGTAAAAGATGATGAGTGAGTTCTTGTAAGCTCTGCATTGCTCTGTGTCCAAATAAGTATTAGGTGGCAGCCATATACTGCAATATGCCTTCAGGTAGTTTCCATGTTGGCAAGACAGGGGTTTTGCTGGTTGGCTGTATGCTTTCTGTTTCAGTTAGCAGTCTGATTCTTAGTCTGTCTTGCCCTCGAAGATCAATCAGGATTGACTTCTGGATTCAAGAGCAAGTGTATTCCTTCCTTGTCTTCAGATCTTGGTACTGATACTCTTGAATGTAGGTCAGATTTTTGTGAAACTCTCATCTCTGTGATACTTGAGGACATTTTGCCTTTTGAGACCATAGGATTTGCTGTGTGGCTCCTCCTGTGATCCCTCAATTTCTATACAAGACATATTTTATTAACTTTCTGTTCTTTAGAGGTTTATGTTTCAAACCCCATCCTTGATCTTGATGTTCAGTCAGTTTGAGGAGCCTATTAAGGGTTGTTAATTCTTATCTCCATTCTCCATCTCCATAATGTATTGGTACATCTATCACTTTCTCTTTTATTGGTGCCTGGGCACAGTTGCCTTGTGATAAATGACGGCTTTCTCTGAAGCTTGGAATTGATTCTTTGTTATAATTTCCAGCTTATACTGCTTTGTCCAACAAGGACTTAAACTGCTGATTCTAGCAGTCTCTTATCACAGATTTATGTCCTGAACGTTTCCAGCTGTTTCTTATCTAATTCCCTGTTAGCTGCCAGAGACTGTCATTATGACAGATTTATGTATGCAAGGCAAGCTTGGAAATATTTCTGGTTTTATAAGCATAATGCAAGTATTTAAGGCCAGTATAATTTACTGAAGTGATTGTATGATGAATAGTACAAAGATAAGACTTATATGACTTGTTTTGCAGCAGAGCAAAAGCCATTATTTAATAAATAAAAATGCATAATAGAAGGGAAGTAGCAACCTTTTCATAATTGTCAAAAACTAAATGTAAAATAAGTGAGTTCAGGTATACGATGGAGATAAATAATGCAGAAAAGGTAGGACACTGACATTTGAACTTTAACCAGGAAAGAGGCAATTGGAATATCAGAGCCATTTTTTTGTAGCAGGCCAGTTTATGATAGTGATGTCCAGTCTATCTCCAAACTTCCTCAGAGTTGCCCAGCAGTCCAATGTACTTAATACTTCCCCTTTCTCTGCTATTAAAATAGCAGTGATGCATCAAGCACATCCAAATGCTCAAAGATCTTGATAAGGACAGATGTGTAATTCATGTTGAGATGACGCTGTATGTCATCTGAATATCAAAGATATCAGTGGGTAATTGAAAACTGTCAGAACCACATTGTGCTAAGTAAATTCCAGATGTCTACTAGAGATTAATCCAGCAAAATGTTATGGCTCAGTGCCTTGAAAACTGCTTTCCAAGTCATATCTAGTAAAAGAGTTCATGTGCAAATACAATGCATTTTCTATCAGCTCTGTAAATCTAGCTGGAAGTAAAAGACTCTACAAGGGGATTTTCTTCTAGTTTTGGCAATACTGTTCACGCCACATTGTACATTCATGAATTCCGGTTTTTCTCCATTGTTTCTTTATTAGAGTTGAACAGTACATAATACTGAGCTGGAATCTTAATCCATCCTTGTCTAAATAGTTACAATTCTAATTATAATCATAAATTAAAACATGAGAAAATAACACTGTGGGAGCCTTTCCGGAGATGATGCAGGTGAAGCACTAGCAAAACAAAATGAAACTTTGGGTGTTTTACAAAGAGGAAAATGTTGGAAATCAATAATCTGAAAATTATTCTCCCTTTGTCCCCAAATTGTTTCTCTTCACTACAGGAGCAGTATTTTGCTTTGAGACCTGAGCTAAGGATGAGGAACTACGGAAATATTACCGACCGTGTAGAACTGAGAAAAAGATTGAACTGCAAGTCGTTTAAGTGGTATTTAGATAACATCTATCCTGAGATGCAAGTATCTGGGCCCAACGCCAAAGCTCCGCAGCCAGTATTTATTAATAGAGCACAGAAACGACCGAAAATAATCCAGCGTGGAAGGGTAAGAGAAACTTTCTTAAAAATACAGAATCCTGGTTTTTTAATTATTTGGAGATTCTTTCTGAAAGATTTGCTTAAGTACAAGAAAAATAGTCTGTTTCAATAGAGCATGGACTTTTAGTTTTGCAATAAGCTGTCTTGAAAAATAACAGGATTTGTCTTTATACAAAGGCAGATGAGTTTCACTCTGGTCTGTATTTCAGGTCATCTTTAGACCAGATACTCTTCAGTGAGGTTTCTTGTCTCAAAGCTCTGAGTTTCAAAGTTTTGATGTCTTCAGAACGTGCATTCATGGCTGCTGGTTCTGAAGATGGATGTGGATAGAGAAATTTGGCCTCAGATATTCATGCTCTGTGGTTTATGATAAGAGTACAATGTAATTAGTTTCCAAACTCATTGCTTTTACTGGATAATTTTCTGCAAAGATGAACATTTGCGTTTGAGACTGATGATGGCATTTCTAGTCTTGACTTTCAGATAATGAGTTTTGCTCCTTTTTTCTTCAAAGTAGAAGAGATAAATTTTTATGTGTATTCATGAGGGAAATCATGATTAAATTCATTAAATTAGCTCTGACATCTATGTATATGGGTTTGTATGCAGGCAAAGCCAGCATACAGTTGCATCTGTTCTCTCCAGAGCCAAATTCATCTGATATGTCCTTTTTACACTTCCCCAAAATAATGGATAACTTCAAACCCAAGACAACTTTCTCAAGGTCTTTACTTTCATAGAGACCTTTGAATAAACCATTTAATGTGCACATAGATTATGGCTAGCAGATGCCCTTCTAGCTCAATAATTGGAAGCATTAAATAGCGATGTAGCCCTCTCCACAGGGTAGCACAGGCTGCAATAGCTGTTGACACTCCTCAAAGCAGATTTAGGCTGGAGGACCTATTGACATCATTAGATTTTTGCTCGAAAACAGGAATCTGAGAATCCACAATTTGCGTAGTATTTTTATAATAGGATCCCAGCCAAGCAGTAAAGTTATTTATTAGGGCAAATGTGTAGTTTACCTGAATAAAACTGATATAATGAGCTGATTCCCCTAGTTGTCGAATGCTGTTATTCCCCATGACAGACTCTTAAATTAATAGCTTTCTGCTTTTATTCAGACAGAAGTTTAACCAAGGAATTGCTGATGTGGGGGATGGTATTTGAAAGCTCTGAATCCCTCAACAACACTTAAGGGGAAATCTTCCTAGCATTGATTTCCCGTGCTTTAATGTGGAAAAAACCCTTTGTGCACCGTTTAAGAAGGGGAGAGACAAGACACAGAAAAATGGAGTTCCTTGCCTTGGTTACCTGGGTTTCAAGAATTATACCCAGCATTGTATAAGAGAGTCAGCTTTGGCTCTGATGATTGTACAAACTATTTCCAGATGCCTACAAGGAACAGAACGATCAGCCAATGTCGCCACTGTGTGCCAGACTCTTTACAATTTGGGATGAATCACTCCAAATCTCAGCTTTTTTTCAAAAACTAATTGGGCCAGAGATAAGTGCTGGTTTGACAGCTGTGAAGAACTGTAATGATCAAAAACTGTGACAGATTTTAAAAGTGTTATCAAATGCTGATCATCATGGCCAATAAAAACAAGGACAAAAATCCTATAAAACTCATGTAGCTTTATGGGTTGAAAGCCTTCTGTTGAGTGAGGAATGATGAAAATGAGATCTGTCCTAGATGTCTCTGGGGTGTGAGGAAATGTTACTTAGAAGCTTTTGTGTAATTTGTTTCAGATGTGTGTAGGGAATAGAAGAAACATGGTGCACTTGAGGAGGTGGCTGATGTGCCTTGGGACGGCTGTTTCCAGAAATGGGGTTTAATGGAGAATATTGTTCAGTATTCGTACTCTCAAATTTATATACCAGCATGTGATGGAGCAGTTCTTTTTATTACTGGAAGTGTCTTTTGGTTTCCAGAAATCAGTAGAATCGATCCAAATGCCAAGGCAGCTATGTATGTCTTCATAATAAAATGCAGCTAACTAATTAATCAGCTTGGTCTTGAGTTCAGCACAGCAAATTCTTTATTCCTCTATATTCAGCTCCAGATTGGAATTAATTATTTTTAATTTGGATGCCAGATCTGGGGCCCCGCCATCTCCCACACATGCACACACCCACTGGCTGTCAAATGCACTCCTGTGCACTTGGTGTTTGTGTTTAAGTAATTCCTTCTCCTTTCTCAAAGAGGTGGTAGTGTTTCATGAAGAGAGGCCACAGGAGGAGACTTCTATTTAAACTAAACTGTAGTAAAATGTAGTTTATACAGTACAGTCCATACTCCTGAGCTAATGAGCATTTGGTACTTGTGACTTTCATGGAGAGTGAAGAGGGGAAAGAAATTTGTCAAGAGTGTGGCCAGCATGTGCTGAGCACTTGTACCATACAGAGAGAAATCTTGATGTAATTGTGAGTTGGTTTTGGTTTTTGGTGGGGTTTTTTTTGTGAGGACATGAAGTTCTAGGGCTTCCAAAGCATTACCATGTGTTCCTTTTGGTATGTGACATTTGTTGTTTACTCTGTCCATCAATCTGTTTTCCTTTCATAGCTGTATCACCTTCAAACCAACAAATGCCTGGTTGCCCAGGGCCACCCAAGTCAGAAAGGAGGCCTGGTAGTGGTTCGGGAATGTGACTACAATGATCAAAACCAGGTATGAGATACCTAATTGTACTGAATAGTGATTCACACCTTAAAAATTGCTAATACGTTTTACTGCTGGCAAAATGCCTTAGTATAACATCAGCAAGCAGGCTAGTGTCAAGAGTATCATTCAAGCAACAAGGCTGGCCAAGGAGGCTGTGGAGCTTACTGCTGTGTACCTACTAATGCTGAGTGTTGGATATTATAAGCTCTTTATAGCATGAATCTGTGTATGTGGCTGAAGACTATCCTTAAGTGGCTTCTGACAGGGTCATAATCCACTGATTGGCACTTCAGAATTTGTAGAAACTCCTTCAGTCAGTTCCTCATACTGGGATTCAAAGCGGCCTTTTCCTGGCCTTTTGTTCTTTGTGTATTGTACAACTAGTCCTCTGCTGCTGGAGTGGCTGTAGTCTGGAGTGAATGAATGATTTGTTATTATCATTAAATAGAAGGAAATCTAAGGAATTTAGAAAATTCTTTGGCTACTGGTGAATTGCTGATCTGGGGATTAATTGGGGATGGATCTGAAAATTCTAGTGAGAGTTTTTATATTACTTCGTAAAGCCTTTGATATTCTACATCTATTCTTTCAGGCAACAGAAGTTGAGGACTTGGATAAAGAGCCTCCAGGGTAGAGAGATCTTCATCTAATGCCATAAAGGCTTTTACCTAGCTAAGAACTACATTGAGAATGTTATGATTTAGGAGCCTATGGGACCCAGGTTTAAAAACTAGATCATGTCAAAAGAGAAAAGTAATCAAAGACACAAAATAAGTGGAGCATGGGATGTAATGCAGTTTTCAGGGTACGGAAACTGGCGCAGTAGAAGCAGGATGATTTGTGATAGTCCCAAACAAGAAGTTGTGTGCTTTGTCAACTCATGGGACTTTCTGCCTCCTATCTGTGGCCTCACCAGTTGAATGTGACAGAAGGAGATGGCTTGAGGGGTGTTAGCCAGTGTCTGGATAAGTGTGATTGGCACCAGACACATGGTCTCCAGTTGTCACTTAGACAGGATGAAGCAACCCATCCCTGTGCTTTGCCTCTGGAATACTTAGTAATCATTGTTATGACCAAATTGTAGGTCCTTGTGTTAAAGGTGGATGAATTTAAGTTGGAATATGAATGAAAGTTTTCCTATGTGATCTCTTCCATTAGCTGTAAGAAAGACAGCAAGTCTTGTAAATGTACAGACTGTGTAAATGTAATAGTAACTGATTGGCACCAGTGACTGTACATTTGCAGTGCCAAAGATGCTTTGCTGCTTTCTGAGCCATTCAGTCTGTGAGTGAGAAAGCAAAAATGACTGCCTGTGGGTAATGTCCGCAGTAAGAACAGATGGGTTCTCACAGTTACTGTTTCCCTCTTCCTTCCTGCCATATTTTAATAGTGAACTGCTCATGGCTGGAGGAGAAAGTCTGTTGGTTTTCCTTGTCAAAACCTTTTTCTGATTCCCACCTCCTCCGCCCCGAAACAGAAACTTCAGTTAGCCTTTTGGTATTGAGAAAGACAAGTTAGTGCTCTGATTGTTGATCTTTGGCTTCTTTATGCATGACTCTAGTTTATTAGTGGTAAATTAAACAATTAGTTCTCATAAAAAAACCTGGCTGTACTATCTTCTTTCACAGCAATTTTGTTCTCCAACCAAGTATGTTATCCAGCACTATGGTTTTCTGCCACTAGACTTATTTTGTTCTCCTAATAAATCCCAAGAGTGCATTCAGCCAACTTGCTTTCATATCCTCTTGAACAATCTTGCTATAGTTACATGAGAACAATGTAGAGAAAGACAACACTTATTTAACAGCTTCAGCTTCTAAAAATAGCAAGAAACTTTCTGAGTATTGGAAGCTTCTATCTGTTGTTTGTGGTAACACTCAACCCATTCGCATTTTCAGCTGATTTTTGCTCTAGAACCATCTGTTTTATGCCTTTGTCCCAAAAAAAAAGCCTGTGTTGGGTCTGGTGAAATGAAGGTACCTAACTATCCCATTCCCTGATGCCCACTGGCAGCAAGTTAAGTGCGTGTTGCTTAATACACACAGCACAGAGAGTTACTCTGGAAGATGACAATCTGTACTTTGTGAGCAATATTTTTGTGACTGTTTAACATTTTTTGCTGAGCCAAAGATGGCATTTCTGTAGAATTTTTGCCGTTTCATGAGTGTGTGATTGTATTTTGACCTCATGTAAGCTTTTGGCATCCTGTGGCAGCTTTCTGTGAAAATAATCTGATGCCACTTGGGGCTGATTTCATTTGATGACAGTGAATTTTTCCCTGAGGTACAGGAATAAGTTATCATTGCTTTTGTCTTTCTAAGCTGCTTTTGCTCTGGAATAGGTAACACTCTCCCTTGAAAAAATACATATTGAAGGAGCAAGGTGCAGTCTACCTTGGAAAACATGCAAAGGGCTGGGAAGACAAAACTGGGCTGCCTTAACACTCATTGACTGCAGTTCTTCTGGAAAATAATCTTCTGTGTAATCTCATAACTGGAAAATAAGTCTTCTGTGCAATGTAGATGATTCATACATGTGAGAGCTGATGCTGAGAGGTGGTTTTGTGGGGGAACTCATTGAAGTCATGAGATTGGCCTTACAAGCAAATCTCTTTTGCCCTTAGTTGATGCTTGCTATGTTTTCTGTAGCCTTCATGGCTGCTAAGGAATTTCAAATTCTCACTTCTTGATTTAAAAGAAATAACAGCTGTTATGTAACTGTGTGTCATCACCATTATGGGTAGCACTTTCAATTGAAGTTGACTTAGATGATCATTATTAAGTAAAGTTAAAAATTACTCAAGCACATCAAACTATCCTATTTTCTAGGACTTGACATGACAATGACATTCAGTTTGTCTTTTTGCTATAGGAAGAAAAAGCAATAAGGGGAGTGGTTCTCACAAAGGTGATGCATCTAGAAAATATATTTTAAATGTGTGTCTGTAAGTTATAATGAACACTAGGAAGTTTTGTGGTAATAAATAATCTGGGGCTAATACAGGTGATTGAACACATTCAGGAATAAGTGAGGAAAATTTTGTAGTTAGAAATAACACTGGTAGAGGAGGTGACAGGATCTTATAGAATGGAGGTCAGTGCAGAGACATCTGAAGTAACGCAAAAAGGAGAAAAATTGATTGTGAATTTTGCAAAGAGAAGACTAACATGGATTGAGAAGTTCTGTAGTTGAAGAGTGGTCATGTGAAGGAACTGCCAATGTTGCCGAAGGAAACACTCTCCTGAACTTCAGTAGTGCATCTGACCTCTTTCTGGAAACCAAACTGCGACTGTGCACAACTTAGTGCACACCACAAAACCTTTGGTGTTGAAGGATGATTGAAAATACTTAAGCATATTGAAAGATCATCATAAAAGACTGGAGATACCTGAAAAGTGGAAGTAACAAAACTATGGCATAGCTTCTACCCCAAATCATCATGCCAGTGTTAATCAGGTGGTGGTTAGGAGACAAGGGTTCTGAAGCAGGCCTTGGGCTAGATACTGCCCTAAAGGAGGAGGAGAAGAAGTAGTTAACAAGAGGCTTGGAAGAGAAACACTAAAGAACACTAAAAAGGAAGGTTTTGGAATGAAGCACAGTAGCGAACACAGGACTAACTAGTGGGAGTGTTTGTGATCTAACAGCTAAAAAAAGATTGGGTTTGTCATGTAGCTAATGCATGCTTGACTTCTCCCTGACCTAAATGTTAAAGCCAAGTTCCTTGTCCAAAACATTTCTTAAAGTCCACTAAATAATGTGGACTTTTTCAACTGTTTGTTTTCAAATACACTAGGTTGACCCTTAAATTTTACTTTCTGTGTTCTTATAACCTCTCCTCTGTGTGTTTACTTCTATTCAATAATTTAACCTTTCTCTTACTTAGCAATATATTGAGCTTTAAAAATGTGACTCTTGCCATTCCAGCTGGGGATGGTACTGAAGTGTCTAAGCAAGGGCATCTGTGCTCTGGGCCTTTAAGAGATAACTGATCTGAACAGGGAATTCCAGAAAAGCTCTGCTAACACTCTTAGAGCACTTCGTAAATGTAAGAATATGTCCTTCACAGGCTGTTCAGAGTCAGTCTGGAAGGATGTGCTCACACACACAGTTCTTCTGCAAGCTTTTTCTCCCCAAACCTCTAGATCATGGCTGTTAATTTGCTTTGCTGATACAAGTCATGGCTAGAGTGAGCGTGAAGACATCCAAATAAGTCTGCTTGCTGCTTTTCCATAAACTACTGAAGGAACACAATTCTTCGGTCCCTCTATTATGAAACATCATCAACACACTAAACTGTGAAACAGAAAGCATGTATTATGCATCTGCTCAGCCTTTAGGAGGACATTGGGTTTTCAGGGTAGCAGTAGCTTAAAATAATGATTACAGACCACCAAATGTCGTGGTTTCTGATGATTTTCACAAGTCACTTGGTGCTGTGATGTCATTGTTATCCATAATAACAGGGCTGAAGTATACACAAATGGTTGTGATGGTGCAGACTGCTAGGCACATCTCTTAGTGCTGAGGCAGCTTTTTTGTGCTGTTAAGCTGAATTTTTTCTCTTTTAGAAACTGTCTGACAGAACAATACAGTTGTGCCAATCCAAGCAACAGATTGTAACTGATGAATGTACTGGAATGCTTCTCCTGTCGGCATAGTTCACGGCAGGGGTTTTCTTTCACACAAAAGGCTGTTTCTGTAGTAGTTACTGTCTTGTATTTACTGGAAATTTTCAATGCATTCCTCTAGTGCTAATGTAATTTGCAGACCAAATGGGGGTGTATATCCACAGAGCTTTGCCAGTTGGCCAGCTATGCCGTTTGCTACACTCCACTGCACTCTGAAAGCCAAAGGGTAGGCTGATGCTTCCTGCTTTATTTCATATCAGTTTGAAATGTTTATTCTCTAGGAACAGTGAGCTTCCCTTTTCTACCTACTACAGATTCTTTGATTTTATTATTCTTTCCCTTGGTTGGGTGATAGGTTTTGGTTTAATACAGTTGTCTGTTTTGACAGTGGACTCAATCTTCTCTGGGTAACTCCATTTTTCCAGTGGAAATGATATGTGCCATCCTCCTAGATGATGAAGCACTCTTTGAGCCCTTTCCTCACTTGCATTTCCTCTGAAGTACTTCAGCTAGCTGTTACCTATTTACATTAATTAATCTAACTGTAGAAATAATATCATGTTTCACCACAACAAAAAATGTTCAGTAATACTGCCCCATCTCTCTTTATGATAAAAAATAACCCCGGGAGATCACTGGGATATAGAGGTTTATGGAGGGAGTGAAGAGCATGCCTCCTTTACCAACAGTGGCAACCTGAAACCAGTCAGGAAATCCAAATATTAGTAAAAGAAGACAGCAAAAATCTCCCCTGTCCAGTCTTCAGCAGTGTCACACTGCTGTCCTTGCAAGGAGTTAAGCTATAGTCCTCACTGAAACTGTTCATTAACTATATGAGGAGAAACTCTGTTTCTACCCACTTGTCTGTAGACATCTTGTCTGAAGTCATCTTATCAGTCAGTCCTGGGGAAGGATGGGTGATTTGTTTGTGTCCTATTGGGGTGAAGGATAATCCTGAAGGTACTAGAAGCCCTAGGACACCTCAGTTCTTGGATTTGTAAATAGTCTGAACTACCTTTTGAAGGGCCTAAATTCAAAATCCAGTTCTTCCTAGGCTGCGCCTGCATAAGAAAATGTTTATGCTCACGGGGTTTGTACTTTGAATCTCCTCCTGTTTATTTTGTCCACGAGACCTGCTCTAGTATCTGTCCGAGGTGACTGGAAGGTTACCTGCACTGGCTTTGCTCCAGCAGTAAGAACACTTCCCCTAGACCTGTGCTGTGCGTCCATTTCTGCTGTGGGAAAGTTGAACCAGCTGCTGTGGTCTGGGTGACTAAGCGCCAGCAGGACCTCTGTGCCCCTGTAACCAGTGGTGGCGGCATTGACTCTGATGGGTGGGAGACTTGGGCAGGCATCTGAGCACTACGACATCTGAAATGCTTTGCTTGAGGTTAGATCTCTACGTGCTTTGGGGACATGCAGGGCCTCGGAAAGGTCAGTCAGCAGCTGAATGGGTCACTGCACTCCAAAACTGAAGGCATCCTTGGCACCTTTCCACCACCACCAGGGAAAGAGTTCCTCTTACGCTGCTGCCTGTGTTGACAGGCAGGGAAAAGAGAGCTGCTAGAAAGAGCCCAATCCTACAGCATTCACCAAATTAAATCATTTATTTAACCCCAAACTTCATCAATGTCATTATGGAGAGAGATTTTTCCGGAACATCTGCCACTTAGGTTATTTGAAAAAAGAAGCAATTCATTGTATTCTAATTGCATCGCAGTGTTTTTTCTCCAGTGAAAATAGTCAGTGATTTTCCTTATGCCTGTAGAGCAGATCTGTCATTAGCATGTGGGGGACAGCAGTTAAAAGTTCTGCTTTCTGTGTGGTAGGAGCTGGGCATAATTCCATTTTTAGAAACTGAAATCTGACGGGGATGCTCTCCTGGGTGTTAGGAAGTAGATGCAGAATGAAAATATCCTGCACCTCATCTGTTGCCTCTTTTAAAAATAAAATGAATTTTTAAAAGGCATTTATTGTAGAAAGCACATAGGAGGGTAAAATAAGACATTCCTCAGAACTGAGGTATAAATCCTAGGCAGGCACCTTTTTCATTATGGACTTTTGATCGTGTGTTGACTGCCAGGAGATGTTACAGCCTGTCAAGAGCAACAAGACCTAAACATCATCCTTCAGCAGCAAAGCAGTTAATAAATTTTGGAGTATGCAAAGGCTTGCAGTTATACAACAAAACCCCATCATGGGGTGGCTTTGCTTTCCTCATGCTTGAATCTGCAACTTCATGCTGATACTCTAATCTGAATTTGGAACCTTGAGGTGTCCCAGATTTGGGCCTTTTTCCCCTCTCTACTTTTTTTTTTCCCCCTATACCAAATGCATCATTAGTTTGAAATTAATTTTGGCCATCTTGTATAAGCCTTTCTGGAGAAGTCTCACACTGGATTTAAGCAGTGTTCTGTGTTCTTTGCCATTCCTGAGCTTTCGATTAAAGGTCTCTCTGTGTCACTGCAGTCTTCAATTCTTACCAGTTTCATCTGTTGTTTGGGGATTTGGCTCCATCATTATTCCTCTTTTAATAATAATAAAACTTCTGGCAAGTCTTGCTATTTCTCCATTCTCTCCTCCTCTTCAATCTTGTCATCCTTTCTTCTGACAGGCTTTAAACAGAAAAAGTATGTTAGAAGGCACCAGGACGCCTGAGGTTAGGGCAAATTTTCATGTGATACCTGCACTTCCTCAAAGGAGGCCTTCACTGTGTTACAATAGTCACTGTACTAACGAGCTGTATGCTTTTCAGTCATGCTGTCCAGCTGAGGCAGTGCCCTGAATCACAGCTCCCTCCAGAAGGCTGAGCTTAGTTTCATCAGCTAAAATCTAATAAAAATTAGAATTTGCTTTATTTGCTTGACTTTTCTGCCTGGAATTTGATATTCTAGACTCTGAGCATGAAACTTGCGCTGACTTAGTGGGGGTTGAAAATCACAGAGTGGGCATGTTTACTGTAGCTCTGAGCTGTGTGAGATCAGAACAGGGCTGCAAGAAGAGTATATCAGAAGAACTGAGCGTGCCTGTAGGTACGGGTACCTCTGGTACAGTTATGAGGGGCTCAATTCCCTGTTATTCCCAGGACCAGTAGGTGAGGGAAGGGAGTTGATGCTGGCAAGTGGCATAGATGAGCAGGGATGCTCCTGGTACACACCATCCTAGGGTTGCGTCTGGGAATCGCAGAAGAATGAGAGTGCCTGCTTGACGTCCAGGTGCTGTGTGAACGCAGGGCCCTGCTGGGTAGCAGTTGTTTGGTGTTTAGCCAGCTGGTGTCAGTGTCTTCCCTGCACTGCAGAGTTACAGTTTTCAGATACTTTCTTCTCCTTTTCCCTACCCCTGTGTAATCCAGGATATTCTGAGGTGCACACATTGAAGTTCTGCATTTCTTTGCTTTCTGGCACAGGGGTCAGAATCTTGCGTTGGTTACAAGACCTCCATGTCTTCCACCTCACTGATGTTGGCCCAGGTCTTTGCAGGGCTGAGGGCACTGAGGGAGGAGCAGCAGCTCCTGCAGTTAACGACCAGGCTGATGGTCCAGCTTCCCTGAACCTTCAGCTGTGCCAGACATGCCGTGCTCCAAAGGCATGGTTTAGGCAGCCAGCTGAGAGCCGGCCATCTGACTGCTTGCCTGTCACATCATCTTGTTTAGCTGCCTGGACAAGAGGAACACTTGGGCACTGCTGAAGTTTAACAACGGTAGTTAGGGGGCAGAGTCACAGTTGGTCCTTCTAGTGCCTCTGCATGGGGTAATGCTGTGTGATGCTGGGAAGGCAATAGAGCACTGCAGCTGCATTTCAGTTGCCGGAAAAGAGGCAGTATTGAGTATTGCAAGGCACATCTCTGACATCCAGATGCTAAAGCACCTCCTCCATGGCTGAACAAAAGATGCAAGGCACCTGCCCTGAAACATTGGGATAAATGTATTTCTATTTTCTGTTTCAGGTCTGGATTTACAATGAAGATCATGAGCTGATTTTAAATAATCTCCTTTGCTTGGACGTTTCGGAAACTCGCTCATCCGATCCACCTCGTCTCATGAAATGCCACGGGTCCGGCGGCTCGCAGCAGTGGACATTCGGGGTAAATGGAGTGGCTGGCATAGAGCACATTGCATGTAATTGATAATGGAATCACAAAATCATTTAGGTTGGAAAAGACCTTTTAGATCATTGAGTCCAACCGTTAAACTAACCCTGCCAAGTCCACCATTAAACCACATCCCTAAGTGCCACATATATACACCTCCTAAATACCTCCAGGGATGGTGACTCAACCCCTTCCCTGGGCAGCCTGTTCCAAAGCTTGACAACCCTTTCAGTGAAGAAATTTTTCCTAATATCCAGTCTAAACCTCCCCTGGCACAAACTGAGGCCATTTCCTTTTCTATCGCCTGTTACTTGGGAGAAGAGACCAGCCACCTCCTTGCTCCATCCTCCATTCAGGTAGTTGTAGAGAGTGATAAAGTTTCCCAAGCCTCCTTTTCTCCAGGCTAAACTACCCCAGTTCTCTCAGCTGCTCCTCATAAGACTTGTGCTCCAGGCCCTTCATGACAATAGCACTAATAGGACAGCAGATCTAAGTTTAATTATGACTAAACCTCAGAGGTACCAAGTCAATTGTACTGTACTAGGCCCAGCCCACAGTCTAAGCAGCCTGTACCAAAGTCGCATGGGTTGTGGTGGCCGCATTTCTTAATAAGACTGCTGAGCTCTGGGTCATGCAGCCTCTTTGCAACTTGGGAATGTTTCTGCAGCTCCATTTAGCCTTCTTTCTGCTTGTCACAGCCACTCAGTGTGACTCACAGGGATGTGCCAGAGACGCCAAAATCCACCCTACGGCTCTTCGTCGTGTTGTGTTTGTGGGAATGGGAGACAGGAGCAGCCCTTGTGGTGATTTGTGCTTCGTACTGGAAGAAGCACAGGGCAGAGCGAAGGATTGAGAGAGGAGGTTTCTTGCAGTTGCTTCTCCCCTATAATTTCATCTCATTAGTTTAATCATTTAGAGTCTGGAGTGGTTGATTTCACAAAACTGAGCCACTGCTGCATATGCATGAAATTTGGCTCCTGGGTGTTAACTCAGAGGTTGTTCCCCACATGCCCTCAGCATAGCAGTGAGTCTGTAGTACAGACATTGTTGAACAAAGAGGAGGGCACTGCCCAAACTGCCTGTTGTGCTTCCAGGACAGCTCTGCGTAAACTGTCTTGGGTTCATACCTTGCTGCTCGTTGGCAGCACGAGTTGCTATGTGGAGTCAAATAAGGAAGGCTGTTGCAGTCCAGGATGGTTTGGAGATACAGAGGCAGGTATTGCATGAGCCCAGGCTTGTGCGTGTCTGAGGTTTGCCCCAGCAGTGCCGCAGCTGCGAATGGGGGTGGGAGTGGTGTGCTGAAAGTCTGCTGCTGGGAAGAGATTACTCAGGGTTCGTCAGCTTGAGTTAGCAGGCGAGGGTTTTACAAGACTGAGAGAATGGCTATTGAAATTCATTGCAGGTAACTGTTAGGTGATGCCTGTGATGGTGGTGTGTGAGTCCTTAGTGCAGAGAGAGGCCAACTGTGCACTGTCAGTTCCAACCAGAGTTAGAGGTATTCTGGAGGAGTGTTGTGGTATCCTTGCTATGTTCTTCTGCTTCGTTGGACATCTGCTTGTGCCCATAAGCACCGACACTGACCCCAGTGTGACTCTTCTCATGTATTGGCTCCCTCCATGCAGGAGAACAGGAGGTTGCTGCCCATGGGCGCTGCTGGGGTGGTTATGGGATACATCAGGGAGGCTGCAGAAAGGCTCATCTGTCAGGAAGGAGCATCCCCTCCCCCTAAGCATCCCTTTCAGCTTCAGTTTGATGATGAGAGAACAGAAGCTTTAATAACTAAATCCCATCTGTCTCTCTGTCTCCTCTAGAAAAACAACCGCCTCTACCAGGTCTCCGTGGGGCAGTGCATGAAGGTGGTGGATCCACTTAGCCACAAAGGGTACGTGACCATGGCCATCTGTGATGGGTCCCTTCCGCAGCAGTGGCATTTCGAGAGCTGAGGCAGCGAGGATGCGGTTGGGAGGCGTTAAGCCGAGACCCCAGTTCCCCTTCAGCCGTGATGTTCAGTCATTCTGGAGGGCTTTGTGAGGAGCTGCTGCACCCGGCACAACCGCCGTAGGAACACTCTGCTGTGAAGAGCTGCGGGCAGGAGAAGGTCCGGGCGGTCCCTGGCCGCTGGAGCAGGAGCAGCAGCAGAACACCACGTAGAAGTGCAATTTATCAGCGGTTCCTTGGATTGTCCTGGATTATTGAACTGTTATTCAGTAAGAGAAATTATTAGAGCAATGTAATTTAAATGGTGAGATTTTAGCTTTGTGGAGCTTTTAAATGCCAATGACAGAAAGGAGTCCTCTTCAAGTATTTCATGTGCAGTATCTCATTAATTTACGTTTTTAGTATGGTTTTACTGGCCAAATTATTTTGCTTCGTCTGGAAAATATTTTTCTTCCCTTTTATCTTCTGATAATTGTCATTTGTAATATTTAAATTTAGTTCCTTTGATTTGCAATTTTAGGACATTTCATGTAGTTTAAACCCGTAGCTGTCATTCGTCACCCATATTTAAAACAAAGTAACTATTACAAAGTCTATTTTGATGACTCATGACAGTAGCTGCATTTAAAATAAAGTATCATTTTTTTATTAAGCTGTATGGCCTTACTCTTTGTAGCTCTTGGACCAGAAAGCACCAACTTAAGAGACTGATGTTTTCACCCTCTTTTCTTCTCAGCTGGCTCTTTCTCGCTCTCTCACATCTTGGAAGCTTGGGAGATAATCTATCTCTTTGTTTTTCTTTCCCTCTGCTTCATGTTTCCCTTCCCCAGTTCATTTATTTCACTCCTTACCTTTGTTCGACTTCCTGCCTCAGCCTCGGATGCTCCTTCAGTGCCTGGAAGCTGCTGCAGAAAAGAAGAGCTGTTCTTACCCAGCATGTTTTTGCTTAGCAGCGTTGGCCTGGTTGATCCCACCGGATTGAGCTGCCTTCCTGCAGAAGCCATCCCGGTGTTCAGCCAGTGCCGCAACAGCCTCACCCTTTTTCTTGGACAGCAGAAACACTTTCCAACTGCGCAAATACTCCAGCATCCAGTTCCTGACATTTTGGGCAGCGTGAGGCAAACAGCGGTAATGTTGGAGCAGTTACAGAGCCACGTCTTCCTGCAGAGAGGATTGATTCTCGTGTGACAGATGGTGTTTGGTCCTTCAGCTGCTGCCAGGGCTGTCACCCTGTGAGGACAAAAGCAGGAGGAAGAAAACGAGCAGGTAAGAGCCATCCCTCCTGCCACCGCGCAGCTTCTTGCCTCGTCCGTCAGTGCTGGAAGCAGGGAGGAACCAGGTAAGCTGGGTTTAGTTGTAAACCACAACAATAAGCTGAAGTGGAGGTTCTTCTGTATAAAGCATTACAATGGGAGTAATTCAGTTAGATACCAGCCAAGTTCTTTCCTGCCATGAGTCTCTGAAAACAACCCTGGCCCCTTTCAGCAGCTGTGCCTCAGGTGGGGCCTGTGCTGTGCCTGGCTGGGTCAGGTGGTCCTTGGAGGGGCACCCAGAGTCTACAACTCAGTTCCCAAATTGCCATTGCAGGGCAGTGCAGGGCTGGAATGGAGTTCTGGGTGTCGGCTCACAGTGGCCTCCAGTTCAGCCCTTCTAGTAGCAGCCAGGGCAGTGTAAAGCCAGGCAGCACAGCACGCTGGCAGCTCAGGAGCAGGTCTGTGCTGCTGGTCCTTAACCAGTGCCTGCTTCCTCAGGCTATGCCTGGGGTGGCTGCTGTGCCTGCAGTTAATTCCAGTCCTTGTTGGCAGTGAAAGGATGGGATGCAGCATCCTAAACACCTAATTAACCCTGGCTGCTTCCACAAGTCAGTGTGAGGCAGCCCCTGGTGCTGGTGGGGCTGCTCCCAGCTGTGTGCTGGCCTCTCCTGCAGGCTGTGACCTGGGTTTTAGCCCTCAGACTGGCTGGGCAGCAGCCTTGCTCTGCCTTGTTTAGCGAGGCCTTTATGTTGTCTTTTAAAAACTAATGAAAAATCAACAACCAAACAACTCCTCAAGCCGGCAAAGCAGAAGCTTCAGCTTTGGTTATGGTGCGACTCTTGCCAGAGAGAATTTTTGACCTTTTGCTCCTGGTAAGGGAAGTTGGAGGCTGTCACAATCAGCTCAGTACATGTGGTCTTTAAGCCTGCAGTAACAGACATGAATGTAGAATTGGTGGACTGCAGAGTTGCAGATAAATATCCTACCTCATTCTGGTATAAATAACATACCTTTATTGTTTGTTGTTTGAATATTGGCACTACCCACGTTTGCAGCACTGCAAATGCTGCAGCCAGACTCTGTGGAGCTGGGCTCATCCCTCCCAGCTGCTGCTGGGCCCTGGGGGCCAGTGCCAGTTTCCAGGAGCAGAGGGAGGCGATGATGGTGGTTTGGATGGTGTTGGTAGGTTCTGCAGTGAGTGGGCTTTGGCCACAGCTGTATCTGTTCAGAGCTGCAGCTGCACAGCCAGGTCCTCGCACGCAGAATGTTGCATAAGGGAGGGTTATTAATCTCTTCTGCGTACACCCAGCTCATAGCTAGGCCCTGCCTGGGCTGAGATGGCTTTTCAGTTTTCTTCTCAGAGTTGAGTGAGTGAGTGCTCACAGGTGAGCCTCAGGAATTGGGCTGAACAGGAAGCAGGGAAGGAAAAGCCCTTAGCATAGAGTCACAGAATAGTTTGTGTTGGAAGGGACCTTAAAGATCATCAAGTTCCAATCCCCTGCCACGGGTAGGGACACCTTCCACTGGACTAGGTTGCTCCAAGCCCCGTCCAACCTGGCCTTGAACACTGCCGGGGATGGGTCAGCCACAGCTTCTCTGACAGTGTGCCAGGGCCTCAGCATCCTGACGACAGGGAAGAACAACTTCTTTGTATCTAATCTACATCTCCCCCCTTTCAGTTTAAAGCTGTTACC